>NC_137456.1:250500377-251799601 GCF_964235325.1 Thermobia domestica | reverse complement strand
GTGGTCCGTCTTGGAAACACGACTCCGGCGACGATTTCCACCTCTATCACAGAACTGGCGGATGCCCTGCACGAGGAATGGTGTAAAATTCCACTTGCTACTTTTCACGACCTCTATGCCTCCATCCCACGTCACATCAAGGCTGTTCTGAAGGCGAAAGGCGGCCCGACACAATATTAATCTGGTAAGTTGCAATTTCGTTTAGGTGTTTCCATTTTTCTGATCACCATCTGTATCTCTGTATGTACAAATACAAATTTTCATATTAATAATGAAATTCTTATTGTTTCTCAGGCCTCTGAAGTGATTGTGTGCCCCAACAGCGAATTTCACGAACATCCAGATCCTAACTGTTATAACATTTTTGTTCCACAAAGGAAAGTCACTGAAGTAAATTAATTAGGAAATCAGTGAAACAACACGGGACTCTCCTCCGTTATATACAGTGGTGAAGAAATAAGTGGCTTAGTATAAACGTGCCGATTTCTCAACAAATTATGCTTTACATCCAGGATGATTAAAAGCAATGACTCTTCCCGAAGTCATGGATGCAATTTGTGACATTATTCTTGAAAATTACAGCATTTCAGCCAGTGGTGGACATAGCCTGAATAAAAGAGTGATGGCATTAAGAGAAGTCTTCTTCCAGTTTGACCCTGATGCTGATCAATTTCGCTCGCGAATAGTAACCATAGATGAAATATGGTTGCGCCACTATGATCCTGAAACGAAACAACAGTCAATGGAGTAGTAGCACTCATTTCTCTCTCGCCCCAAGAAGTTCAAGACACAGAAGTAGGTTGAGAAACTGTTTGCAACATTCTTCTGGAATAAGTATGGAGTCGTATCCATAGACTACCTCCGCAACGGTCAGATATATAATCCAGAATCTCTACATTTCTTGCAAAACTGAAAGAAAAATTCGAAGTTCAACGCCGCGGAAAATGAAAATAAAGGAATTCTGTTCCTTCAGAAGAATACACCTGTCCATCAAGCCTCTGCGAACACAACTGACATTGCATAATCTAGGATTTCAATGTCTAGATCATCATTTTTATTCCGCAGATTTAGCTCCGTCTATTACGTGTACTTATTTCCCAAACTTAAATAACACTTGAAACGACGCCATTTTAGATCTGACAGGGGTAGTGCTACGAACAGTGGTACGAGGAAATCTTCAGATTTTTTAACTTTTCTGCAAAAACTGGAGCACTGTACAAGGTAGTATATTGACTCTCGGGGGAAGTATAGAAGAAGTAAAACTTCACCATTCCACGTGCACTCCTTCTGGGTTGGGCTACGAATTTTTCAGCAGTTCCTAATCAATATGGTAGACGTCACGTCAGTACTTTGAAACAAAATGAGTAAGGGAGCACTAGTATATACCAATTACTAACGAAAGATCAGCACTCTGACAATACGTTTTATTGGGAATCAATTTAATTCCATAAATTTATTATTATCATTTGCAGGAAGGGAAAACACAACTCTTTTTATCCCCTTCAAAAAATTAAGCCCTGGTAGTTGCAAACTAAGCTGTTGTAAGCACATCCTCTGAATACTGAAAGCCGAGAATACTGTTTCAGAAAAAAGAAGTTTTAAATAAAACAAAATATGAAACTGAAAACTTCAAACCTGGATAAATACAAACAAGTTGCGTAACTGGTTTTACCTTTCTTTTGTTTCCAATCGAAGTTGATCCAATGAGAAGAAAACAAGTCGACCAAATCTACTATTGTTCGCTAGGCACAATAATTAAAAATCATAAGAAAGAAGTATAACTGAAATTTACCTCAAAAGGCGCTAAATTAGAAACCAGAAATATGCGTGCATACCCAGACGCTCAAAGAAGAAAGCTTGAAGACTATTCTGCCACATAGTAAATGCATGGAAAGTAAACTACAATTTGACAATGAGATTGGTTATGATAGTCATATAAAATGCTACGTGTAGAATGTTTAAAGATTGTAGGAGTCTGGGGGGGGCAAGTAGTACTTGGTCCTGGATCTATCCAAAACTGGGGGAGGTAATTACAATAGAAACCTATTGTATTTGTAAGAGAGAAGCACCAGCGGGGCGCCCGGAGACAATGGGTAGAGAGTATAGTTGTATAGAAATACACTATTGTTTAAATGACATATGATGACAGGTAATGGCTGTAGTACTATTGTATGTATAGTACTGACACAAAAGAGAATAATAAAAGAGAAACCTTGGAAACTTGTTGAACAATGCTAACTTGTTATAAAGAATAATAAAAGAAAAATCTTGGGAAAATCATTGAACAAGGGTATAAAGAAATAATAGAACTATACAATTCTTTGCAGATCTATGTAAAGAGAAACCTCGCAGCTGTATGCGTTAAAGAATATTAATTTAGGTGCTGAACAATAGCGGATTGTTATAAAAAGAGTTTTTAACCCGGCGGCGGAAACGCGGACGCGGCGCGGGAAGGCGCGGGGGCGCGAACGGAAAATACCCGCGTGCGCGGGCGCGAGCGCGTGACGTCATTTGAAATTTTTATTTAAATATTCGTTTTAAAAAATAGGCATGTATAGTTTTGTTAGCGATGGAGAACCGTCAGTTTGTAGAAGACGTTGATGTGAAGCATAAGTTAGACGCTGAGAGTGAATATCCAGATTCTCCAGATTGTACATTTGATGAAAATGAATTAGAAAGATATGAAAACGATAATATAAAAGTTTATGCAAGTGATAGTGATGCGGGAATAGATAATGAAGTGTATGAATTTTCGCAAGATAATTCAGATTTTGAGGCAAAATCAAATGACGAAGTGGTATCAATGTGGATACGCCGCCATGTTCACCTGATTTATCAGAATTAAGTTGGAACTGTGAATGTGGTGTTAACTATGTGGATGTGAACTGTGTAAGAGACTGCATTGCGAAATGGAAACCAAATGATTATTTAATATGCTATGCATGTTATTGGCATGATACATGTGAATGGTCTCATGAATGTTTTTATTGTAATGATGACGTTTTAGACATTCGTGTTTGGTCTGTGTTAGTGAATCCTCGTGTACAGGAGGAATTATTTGACATTTATGCAGAAACACATACAGTTATTACAACATTGACAAGAGATTATTTTAATATTACATTTGGTGAACTATCAGTGGATGTGAATGTGCGAAAAGAACTTTTAAGTATTTTCCTTGAAAAAGACAGATCGAACGAGTATAGTGAAGTGTGTTAAGAAAACGTACTGTACATAATGTATTTCGAAAATAATTTTTGTGTATCATGTAGTGAAGAACATATTACTGAAGTTTGTGTTTTAAAAACTATAAGTGCATACTTACGTTTTAATAATAATATTTCTTGTGAACAATGCTTGCTGCATCTTGAACATCAATGTTTATTTCACGATGATATTGGAACTTTTGCTGTAGGATATTTATCCAACGACATAACTGTTATTGATTTATATGAAGTGTTTGAAGAACACCATAGTGAAATTTCAAGTATAAACTTTATACGCAAAACGCGTGATTGTTTAAAGAACACTGAATTTGTTGGACAAATTATACCATTTTTCTTAGAACGTAAACATAAAATTTCACCATGTGTTAATGAATACATTATTGACATACAAGGTTTTAAGATTTCAAATCATGAATTTATTATACGTGAATTTTGTTTAACTGCGTGTGATGATACAGTAAATTTGCATTGTTTAATAAAATCACCAGTAGAATACAATATACTTCCATTAGGTTGTCAAAAACAAATTGAATGGTTAACATTAAACTTACATGGATTAACTTGGAATGATAAATGCGGTTATACCGTATCACACATACGTAACCTTATATATCAACTTTGTAAACAAGATGCAACCTTTTATTGTAAAGGTGCAGAAAAAACACTTTGGATTAAAAATATTTTTGCACTAGCTAATGTTATTGATTTGGAAAGTAAACAGTGTCCACCATTAAACACAATGCATGCAAATGTATTTAATGATTATTGTGCTTTTCATGAACAAAATATTAAACTTGAGAAAAAATCAGGATGTGCATTTCGTAATGCACAACAGTTATGTTATTGGTGGAAGTTTCAACGTACTATAACATTAACTAATGCATTTGCAAAGTTGTAAAAAGGATATGATATGTTCTTGTAAATAAAAATACAAGATTTTCAATTGTAAATAAAAAATTTTTATTAAACTAATCTACTTGTTTTTTCTTTTTCATTATATTGGTTACATGATTGAATACAATTTTATCATTTTGTTTAAGATTATTTTTTTTGAACAAATTTAAACATTCGTTAAAGCTTTTCTTTCGTACAATATGATGCAAAAAGTACAACACAAATTGTCCACACAAGATTGAATTATCATCTTGATATGCGGAACTATTTGTAAAATATATTTTACAATTTTTATTTAAAAAAGTTTTTATTTCTTTTGGAAATGGTAATGCTAGGCTATCGAAGTAGTATCCTCTTTGATTTTCATCAATGAATACACACACCCAATGTGTACCACTTGAAGATGAATTGCTTAAATTTATAATAAGTCCAGCCGGTGGTTGCACAGTTTTTGGTATTCTATCAATAGGATAAATGCCATGCACATTTGCACCAGTAACTTTATCACGAAGTAACACTTTTATTAAATCATCCGTGTACATAACTTTTGTTTTTTAAATTCACATCACTTCACTTCACTTTATACGCGTATATGTTGGAAGACCTAGTGGAGTATATGGAATATTCTCATAAAACGAAATAACATGTTTAAAATATTCATGACAGAGTTTTTTATAACTTTTCCAATAACGATGAATGGTGCTAACGCATAAAAAATACTTTTGACAAACTTCATAGTATGATACCTTGCAACTCTTTGAATAATCAAGCAAAAATATTACAATATACAATGTTTAACACACTTTGTACCAGTAGGACACATGTAATTCATATGCTTAGAAGTGAACAGTTATACTTCTTTTATTAAAATGATACTTTTAAAAAGTATTATCAGTATATATATTTCTATCTTTATCAATTTGAATTAAAGAATCAAACTGAGCGTACACAATACATGTTATAGGCTCAGTTAAATTTTGAGAAAAGGAAACTTTAATATTTACAGGTGCATCACGCACAAGGTCCCACGTACAATCATATTAATATTAGATGACTTAATGTCTGAAACCAATGGTGATGTTGCAAACTTATTTACAAAATATGCACATCATAAAAAATTAACAGTAATATTTATTGTTCAAAATTTATTTCCAAAAGGAAAACATGCTCGTGATATAAGTTTAAATGCACATTATATTATAGTATTTAAAAATCCTCGTGATAAATTACAAATACAATATTTAGCAAGACAAATTATGCCACGATATAGTAAGCAAGTTGTGAATGTGTTCGAAGATGTAACACGTGAACCTCACACTTATTTGTTATTTGACTTGACTCAAAAAACAAATGATGCATTACGATTACGTACAAATATTTTTCCTAATGAAACACTGCATGTATATGCAAATGTAAAAGACAGTAATTCAATCATTTACGTTTAGTTTAGTTCAAGATGTTGAAGGTGAAACAACACTTTGATACTCTCCGTGCTTTGTGCAAATGCAAAAGCGCAAAGCGAAAACAAATTATACGACATGCATCTGGTGATTTAATACGTACTATTTCACAAGTTGCTAAAAACACAATAAAAGGAAACATTCCGTTGAATTCGCGTCAGAAGCAACGTTTACGTAGACATAAAAAGATCTTGCGTGCTTTATCTGCACAACGTACAGCACTTAATAAGAAAAAGAAAATTTTATTACAGAAAGGTGGGGCATTTTTACCATTAATTTTAGGACCATTACTTGGTGCAGTAGCAAGTAGTTTGTTTGGAAGATAACTATGTCGGAATTTCGTAAAATGATATTAGTGCCTGAAAATGCAATGCAACAAATGCATGCGAATATAAAATCAATAGATTCACATCAATCGCGTTTAGATGAAGAAATGAATAGTATTTTACAACGTCGTAATCTTAGTATTGAAGAAAAATGGAAATTGTATCAGCAAGCATTACAACAATATTTAAATTATACTTCATCAGTTTCACAAAATCCAATTACATTACCTATTATTGAAAAAGATGTTCCTCAAACATCATCATCATCATTATCTCAAGAAGAAGAAAAAAATAATTCTATTTTACCCTTTGTATCAGACATTTTACAATCAGTACCAAAAACACAACGAAGGAAAACAGATCTATTATTAAAACAGTTAACAAGTTCTGATAAAATTCATTGGGATCAATCAGGAACAGTACGTATTCAAGGAAAAATAATACCAGGTTCTAATATTATTGATTTAATAAATGATGTTGTTCGTACACGAAAATATTCAAGAAATCCTATAGGCATTCACGAATTTAAAATTTTATTGGATGATCTTAATGTACCACGTGAATTTATTTCTACTCCTATAGTGAAATCACATAGCAAAGTTAAAAAATCACAAAGTCCAACACTAGTAACAAATATTTTTAAAAACTGGAAAGAATATAAAATGTAAATAAAAATGGGAAAATTGTCAAAATTATATTATGATTATACGAATCCTGCTTCTTTATCAAGTATTAAAACATTACAAGGAAAAACAAAATTATCAAAAAAGAAAATTAAAAATTGGTTAGCATCTCAAGATGCATATACATTACATGCACCAGCACGTAAAGTGTTTCAACGTAAACAATATTATGTTAGTGCACCAAATGAAACATTACAAATGGATTTAGCAGATATGCAAAATATTGCCAAGTATAACAAAAATTATAAGTATATATTATGTTGTATCGATATTTTTTCACGGTATGCGTATTGTGTTCCCTTAAAAACAAAAACAGGTCCTGAAATGGCAAAAGCAATCAAAAAAATTTTAAAAAATTTTAAACTACCCGTGTTTAATGTACAAACCGATTTAGGTACAGAATTTTATAATCAACATGTAAAACGTTTATTTAAAGAATACGAAATTAATCATTATAGTGTACATTCAGAAATTAAATGTGCATTAGCTGAACGTTTTATAAGGACATTAAAAGAAAAATTGTATCGTTATTTTACGGCTAAAAATACATACCGTTATATAGATGTCTTAGATCAATTTGTAAAAAATTATAATCATTCGTATCATAGTAGTATTAAAATGGCACCGGCCAATGTAAATTACTCTAATGTTGATCAAATTTTGAATACGTTGTACGGTAATAAAACAAATAAAAACAAATTAACATGTAAATTTCACCCTGGTGATTATGTGCGTGTTAGTAAATATAAACATAAATTAGAAAAGGGATATTTACCAAAATGGTCACAAGAAATTTTTATTGTTGATAAATGTATTCCGACAAATCCTATTACATATAAATTAAAAGATTGGAATGATGAGGAAATTAAAGGAATATTTTACATAGAAGAATTACAAAAAGTAAATGTAAATTCAAACAAAACATTTTTAATTGAAAAAGTACTAAAACGAAAAAAAGATATGATGTATGTAAAGTGGTTGGGATATCCATCAAGTATGAATTCATGGATTAAAACAAATTCTGTTCAGTCTTCAAAATGAGTTCAATGATAGAACATGATTTCTATGTTACTCTTCCTTCAAATGCTAGTAGTGAAATTTTTACTGATAATACAACTTCTTCATTTATAGTAAAGTTAGCACAACCTATTCACTTAAGTGAAGGAGAATGGTATGTTGCATTAACACAACTTAATGTTCCTTTTAGTTTTTATAATGTTGGTAAAAATGAAAAAATTGTAATTGAAACCATCGTTAATGATGAACTTGAAATTGTAGATGTTGATATTACACCAGGATACTATACTTCTATTACATCCATTTTAGAAATGATTCCTGAAGAATTACGCATGTTAAAATATTATAAAAATAAAAATCAAGTTGGAATTAGACATTCTTTAAAATTAAAAGATTTTTGTGTTATTGGAATGACACGCGGATTGCAACATTTACTGGGATTTATAAATGAAAATACAACAGAGTTTACAGATGCTGTTTTTGTAAAACCAGTTAATGAAGATATTCCAAGCGTAACACGTGCAAAATTTCCATGCAATTTAGAATATAATATACCAAACGTTTTTAATGTTTGTGTTGATATTGTAAAACAACAAGAAAATATTGGACCAGTACTTCGTAAAGTTAGTGCTTATAATATTGAGCACGGAGATGTAAAATGTTTTCTATTTCACACACCACAATATGTTAAAGTTGTAAAATCTTATTTTAACACGATTGAAGTAAACTTAAAAGATGAGCACGGTTTAAAATTGCCATTTCAATTTGGAACTTCAAACTTAACACTTCACTTTAAACGAAAATGATTTCTGAAAGTATTGATGATAGTTTTTACATTACACTTGTATCAAACGCAAGTACTGATGTATATCCTACAAATAGTCCAACACATTTTATTAATCAACTAAAAAATAATATTCAATTATCAGAAACCGATTGGCATGTAGGATTAAGTGAATTACATGTTCCTTTAACATGTTATAATGTTAACGATGGAGAAAATGTTATGTGGTATAAAATAAAAAATGAAGAAGCACAAAAAGGTAAAATTGTAAGTGGATATTATCACTCTGCACATCATATTATTGATGAATTAAATAAAATATCAAAAGATATAAAATTTTCTTTATCAAATATTGTACAAGTAGATTGTAGTGATCGTGTTGAATATGCCTTATTATCAGCAACATTAGCAATGCAATTAGGACTTCGTCAACATAAAGATCTTGTTTTGTATAAACGTGGATTTAAACAACCGTATGTTGATATTGGATATCCTCATCAAATTTTTATTTATACTGATATCATACAATATCAGTTTCTAGGTGATACAAAAGCACCTTTATTACGTATTGCAACAACATCAAATGTAAAATACGGTAAAGTAAAAACATTAACATTTCAAGATATTCATTATCTACCACTTGCAAAGTTTTCATTTAACAGTATTGAAATACTATTAAAAGACCATGCAGGACGAAATTTGCCATTTCGTTCTGGGACACTAAGTGTTACACTTCATTTTAAGCGCTCTCCTAATAAAAAGTAATTAATTAATTATATTTTAAACATGAAATTTAGACGGCATTACGGACATGGTATCCCATACTTTTCAGGACCTGTATATCAACGTGGACATGGTATAGGTAGTTTCTTCCAAGGATTATTTCGTTTTGCATTACCATTTCTTAAACAGGGTGCAAAAACTTTAGGTCGACAAGCATTACAAACGGGAATACAAGTAGCGGGTGATGTATTAGAAGATAAACCATTTAAAGAATCTGTTCGTGCGCGTGTAAAAGAAGCTAGTGAAACATTAAAGACAAAAGCTGCTAACAAAGTTGGTCAGTTATTAACTGGAAGTGGTAAGAGACGGCCACGCAAGCGTAAAGCTCCGGCAATTGTTCGCTTTGGACCTCCAACTAAACGTAAGCGTACAAACAAAAGCAAAAGCAAAAGAAAAGTAAAAAGAAAAATAAGTCGTGTTACAGATATATTTTCATAATGGCACTACTTAATTCAAACAGTGTGGAATGCTGTACTAACGATTTCGATTTATTTAGTACTCCAATGACACAAACTGCAATTGAATCTTGCTTTAATGCTGAATACCGTCCAATTTCAACATTAAGTTCTGATGGACCTATTGAATTTTTTATTCCCGGTGAAACAGGAGAATTTATTCATACTGCATATCTTTATCTTTACGTACGTTGTAAAATTACAAAACCTGATGATACAGCATTAGCTGACACTGATGTTGTAGCACCAACAAATAATTTTCTACATTCATTATTTAGTCAAATTGACATTTCATTAAATGATAAATTAATTACTTCTTCATCAGGATTTTATCCTTATCGTGCGTACCTTGAAACATTATTAAATTATTCCCGTGATGCTTCTGATACACATTTGAAATTAGGTATGTGGTATAAAGATACTGCTAAACAATTTGATACCATAGGTAATGCTAATGTAGGTTTTCAACAACGTGCTAATTATATTAAAAATAGTAAATCGTTTGAAATGTATGGTCGTCTGTATACAGATATTGCTGGATTACCAAGAGCACTTGTAAATAAAGTAGGTCTTCGTATAAAATTACATCGTAGTAAAGATGCTTTTTGTTTATTATCTCCTGCAAATACTTCTTATAAAGTAAAACTTGAAGATGTTACTTTACATATACGTCGCATTGATGTTGCACCTCATTTGGCAATGGAAATCAATACTAATATGAATCATGAAACAGCAAAATATCCCCTTACAAGAGTACAAACAAGATCATATACTATTCCTGCAAACGTTAATTCATACAATCTTGATAATATTTTTCTGGGTAACGTACCTAAAGGTGTTGTTATCGGGTTTGTTTCCAATTCGGCATTTAATGGAAAATCTGAACTAAATCCATTTCATTTTCAACACTTTAACGTTAACAAACTGCAGCTACAAGTTGGATCAAAATCTTTTCCTCCCAGTCCCCTCACCCCCGATTTTCAAAACAATTTGTACCTTCTAAGTTACCATTCTCTGTTTTCCGGTACTGGTTTATATTATAAAGATGATGCACATACTATTACTCCTGAAGAATATCCACACGGCTATACTCTTTATGCATTTATTCTATCACCTACAGCAACATTAGATGATTGTACGTGGGACCTTGTGCGTGATGCACCTGTAAATATTAAAGTTTCCTTTTCTCAAAATTTAACTGAGCCTATAACATGTATTGTGTACGCTCAGTTTGATTCTTTAATTCAAATTGATAAAGATAGAAATATATATACTGATAATACTTTTTAAAAGTATCATTTTAATAAAAGAAGTATAACTGTTCACTTCTAAGCATATGAATTACATGTGTCCTACTGGTACAAAGTGTGTTAAACATTGTATATTGTAATATTTTTGCTTGATTATTCAAAGAGTTGCAAGGTATCATACTATGAAGTTTGTCAAAAGTATTTTTTATGCGTTAGCACCATTCATCGTTATTGGAAAAGTTATAAAAAAACTCTGTCATGAATATTTTAAACATGTTATTTCGTTTTATGAGAATATTCCATATACTCCACTAGGTCTTCCAACATATACGCGTATAAAGTGAAGTGAAGTGATGTGAATTTAAAAAACAAAAGTTATGTACACGGATGATTTAATAAAAGTGTTACTTCGTGATAAAGTTACTGGTGCAAATGTGCATGGCATTTATCCTATTGATAGAATACCAAAAACTGTGCAACCACCGGCTGGACTTATTATAAATTTAAGCAATTCATCTTCAAGTGGTACACATTGGGTGTGTGTATTCATTGATGAAAATCAAAGAGGATACTACTTCGATAGCCTAGCATTACCATTTCCAAAAGAAATAAAAACTTTTTTAAATAAAAATTGTAAAATATATTTTACAAATAGTTCCGCATATCAAGATGATAATTCAATCTTGTGTGGACAATTTGTGTTGTACTTTTTGCATCATATTGTACGAAAGAAAAGCTTTAACGAATGTTTAAATTTGTTCAAAAAAATAATCTTAAACAAAATGATAAAATTGTATTCAATCATGTAACCAATATAATGAAAAAGAAAAAACAAGTAGATTAGTTTAATAAAAATTTTTTATTTACAATTGAAAATCTTGTATTTTTATTTACAAGAACATATCATATCCTTTTTACAACTTTGCAAATGCATTAGTTAATGTTATAGTACGTTGAAACTTCCACCAATAACATAACTGTTGTGCATTACGAAATGCACATCCTGATTTTTTCTCAAGTTTAATATTTTGTTCATGAAAAGCACAATAATCATTAAATACATTTGCATGCATTGTGTTTAATGGTGGACACTGTTTACTTTCCAAATCAATAACATTAGCTAGTGCAAAAATATTTTTAATCCAAAGTGTTTTTTCTGCACCTTTACAATAAAAGGTTGCATCTTGTTTACAAAGTTGATATATAAGGTTACGTATGTGTGATACGGTATAACCGCATTTATCATTCCAAGTTAATCCATGTAAGTTTAATGTTAACCATTCAATTTGTTTTTGACAACCTAATGGAAGTATATTGTATTCTACTGGTGATTTTATTAAACAATGCAAATTTACTGTATCATCACACGCAGTTAAACAAAATTCACGTATAATAAATTCATGATTTGAAATCTTAAAACCTTGTATGTCAATAATGTATTCATTAACACATGGTGAAATTTTATGTTTACGTTCTAAGAAAAATGGTATAATTTGTCCAACAAATTCAGTGTTCTTTAAACAATCACGCGTTTTGCGTATAAAGTTTATACTTGAAATTTCACTATGGTGTTCTTCAAACACTTCATATAAATCAATAACAGTTATGTCGTTGGATAAATATCCTACAGCAAAAGTTCCAATATCATCGTGAAATAAACATTGATGTTCAAGATGCAGCAAGCATTGTTCACAAGAAATATTATTATTAAAACGTAAGTATGCACTTATAGTTTTTAAAACACAAACTTCAGTAATATGTTCTTCACTACATGATACACAAAAATTATTTTCGAAATACATTATGTACAGTACGTTTTCTTAACACACTTCACTATACTCGTTCGATCTGTCTTTTTCAAGGAAAATACTTAAAAGTTCTTTTCGCACATTCACATCCACTGATAGTTCACCAAATGTAATATTAAAATAATCTCTTGTCAATGTTGTAATAACTGTATGTGTTTCTGCATAAATGTCAAATAATTCCTCCTGTACACGAGGATTCACTAACACAGACCAAACACGAATGTCTAAAACGTCATCATTACAATAAAAACATTCATGAGACCATTCACATGTATCATGCCAATAACATGCATAGCATATTAAATAATCATTTGGTTTCCATTTCGCAATGCAGTCTCTTACACAGTTCACATCCACATAGTTAACACCACATTCACAGTTCCAACTTAATTCTGATAAATCAGGTGAACATGGCGGCGTATCCACATTTGATACCACTTCGTCATTTGATTTTGCCTCAAAATCTGAATTATCTTGCGAAAATTCATACACTTCATTATCTATTCCCGCATCACTATCACTTGCATAAACTTTTATATTATCGTTTTCATATCTTTCTAATTCATTTTCATCAAATGTACAATCTGGAGAATCTGGATATTCACTCTCAGCGTCTAACTTATGCTTCACATCAACGTCTTCTACAAACTGACGGTTCTCCATCGCTAACAAAACTATACATGCCTATTTTTTAAAACGAATATTTAAATAAAAATTTCAAATGACGTCACGCGCTCGCGCCCGCGCACGCGGGTATTTTCCGTTCGCGCCCCCGCGCCTTCCCGCGCCGCGTCCGCGTTTCCGCCGCCGGGTTAAAAACTCTTTTTATAACAATCCGCTATTGTTCAGCACCTAAATTAATATTCTTTAACGCATACAGCTGCGAGGTTTCTCTTTACATACATCTGCAAAGAATTGTATAGTTCTATTATTTCTTTATACCCTTGTTCAATGATTTTCCCAAGATTTTTCTTTTATTATTCTTTATAACAAGTTAGCATTGTTCAACAAGTTTCCAAGGTTTCTCTTTTATTATTCTCTTTTGTGTCAGTACTATACATACAATAGTACTACAGCCATTACCTGTCATCATATGTCATTTAAACAATAGTGTATTTCTATACAACTATACTCTCTACCCATTGTCTCCGGGCGCCCCGCTGGTGCTTCTCTCTTACAAATACAATAGGTTTCTATTGTAATTACCTCCCCCAGTTTTGGATAGATCCAGGACCAAGTACTACTGGGGCAGTCTAGGTGGCAGTCAGGGGGGCAGAAGTAGCTACTAGGGGGGCGCTCGCCCCCCTTGCCCCCCCTCTGGCGTCGTCACTGCTTCTTAACTCTATAATTTCTGCAGTCTATGCCCTTGGATTGAAAATGTGACCTTGTTATTGAAATAGCATTTAAAGACGTATCACCTATCCGATTTCTCTTCTTATTTTTGACATCTGTCACTATTGAAGAAAATATTCTTTCTGCTTCCGCATTTGAGTGTGGCAAACTACTATCCATTTCATAAAGATAGGCCCCTGACTTAGCGGTGCTGCCGTGACATCCAGTCAAAACTTATATTGCATTGTCGTACCTCGTTGGAATTGCTGGAATGTTATCTTTTTAATACTTAAGACATAAACATTTTCTTTGTACTATGTAGTGAGAAAAAAATAAAAATTAATGAAAAAGTGCGTATTTTTTCGTACTTTTTTGGTAGATCAATGTTTATAGAGCTATATCTCAGAAAAGAGATCACGTGAAATAATTTCCTGTGTACAATATGTAGATGCATCCATTAACTGTAAGTTGTGAAAAGTTCAATTTTGATCACTTGATATTTTTTGTGTAATTAAAACAAATGTGCGAAGCTCTGATCTCCTTTACCATGGTAGGTAGAGAAACGTACAAAATACTGTTCGAAAATTTGGAAGTCTAGTGTTCCAAATATTTGGAACTATTAACAAAAAAAGGGGTTAGTTGGTAGAGTTTTTATTTTTTTAAAAAAAAATATGTTTACTTCAACATGTTCTCTGCGTTAAGCGGTGAGCCATGTTGCAACCCAATCTTTAAATTCCCCGCGCTTATATGAAGAAACAGCATACAGTAAATGGAAGTGCGGCAACGCTGTCGTGCTGTGTTGTCGCGTTCAGGAAGCTTGTAGCGCGAAGCCTACTTCATAAGAATGTAATAGGAAAAAGTATTTATTATAATCTTTCACAACATCATAAAAACATTAATGCATGTACACTCATGTCTAAAATTATTGTCGCATGTCTATAAATATGTTATTGTAGGAATATAATTTGATAACGAATTCGCCTGGTATTTCTTATAATGTTAGTATGTGTATAATCGGCAAAGACATGTAGGCTATGTGGAAAATTTCATGTCAAAAGAGCAGTAAATAAGAACAATAAAACGAAACTAAAATTTTCTTATCCATTTAGCAACATTTTGTTTTACTCATGCTAATTTTCGTATTCTTTTCCTATGAAATATACCACAAATATACATTTCCCGATTCTACATATAGTATCAGTATTAAAAGTACCCTGCAAAATCATTATCAAATTATATTCTTACAAGAAGACAGTTATAGATATGCGACAATAATTTTGGACATGACTGTACACATCTCAATGTAATCGAAATAAAACGTTGAAGTAACACATCCAAAAACTCATCTCTTAATCTATTTACTTCATTCACTTTCGTCATGACTTTGTTGACTCATCGCTGCTCCTGCTATCTTCCCTAATATTTATAAACAATTGCTCCATTTCTACCTCAAGATCTATCAGTATACACACTCTCCAGCTTACGAACATGTTAAAGGTTAAAAAGAAATGTGCCTTGGCAATCACGTGTTCACCCAAGTTCTGCGATCAATTCCCTTGCCGAATGTACAGTAACACAGAATGGGTCCTTTGTTTTCTTTCAACGAAAGAAAACAATGCAATGAGTAGGTGACGAGGGATGTATTTGCGTCTAATCACGTCGCACTGATTAAGTCTTCAATGCTTCCCTTCGGTTCGTAGGCGTCAAAAACTTACACACGCATTCATATCATATGGGTTCATTGCAATGAGACGGACGAACCGGCATTTATATTTTCATGAGTATATCTTGTGCTTTTTGATAAAAAAAAAAAAAAAAAAAAAGTGGATATTCCTTCACGAGCGGCGGTATTACAAAAAGAAGAGGCAAAATGTTTAGCGATAATGAAATTGCAGAACTGATGAATGACTCTGACTCAGACGGTTATGAGTTAGTAATTAATAGTAAGGACATTGATTATTCTGTGCTCAGTGGCGTATCCGGGAGTGAACAAGATAGTAACTCTGTTTCAAGTAAACCTGAGGCTGCGCCGAAAAAAAAAACGCGTCATTCCTATTCAAAGGCAGATTCTAATGTAGCTTGGAGCTCTTAGATCTGAAAACAGATTTTCTGTGAATTGTAAACTCAATATTACATATCAACTAAGGTTGTATCATATAATAAACTTTGTGCGTGTTTTTGTTTCTGTGCAAGTGTATTTTGTACTGCGTGCAATAAGTGAAGAACTGACAAAAATCAACAAATTTTCGAGGACCATCACATGCAAATCCAAACAAGATAAGAGTTCGCTTTTCTAATTTTGAAAAATGGTACATTTACTGTATATCCTGTTAATTTCTAAGAAATTGGTTTAAAATCTGTGGAGACATTACATTTTAAAAATATCTCTAAAAAGTGACGGGCAGTGCGTAACAAGTTTAAATACCCGTCCGGCTGAGAGTGTATACGCGTCAGGAAAATGTGGCAACGTAGCACTCCGTATAAACTGCGATAGCGAAGGGCGCAAAGCAGAGAAAATCATAATGTCATATTTGTGATTGTTTATCTTTTAAAACAAGTCAAAACAGTTTGGTTGAAAAAGCTACTTTAAGATCTTTCTAAAAGTTTTTTCAGATTGTTAATACACCGCCGCAATTCAGAGATAATGATGTCTCACTTTTTGCTGAATAACAAGAAAATTACTACGTGTTGAGTAATGAAATTTTCAGAACTTGCAGGTAATATATGCATCTACATATCTTGCACAGGAAATTATTTCATGTTAACTCCTTTCCGAGATATAGTCCTACAAACATTGATTTACCAAAAAAATACGAAAAAATACGCACTTTTTCATTAATTTCTATTTTTTTCTCATTATACAGTACAAAGAAAATTTGTATGTCTTAAGTATTGAAAAGACAACATTTCAACAATTCCAACGAGGTACGACAATGCAGTATAAGTTTTGACTGGACGTCACAGCAGCACCTCGAAGTCAGGGGCCTATCTTTATGAAATGGATAGTAAGTACAATTTTTGACAATGTTCCCACACTGGGAAATTGTATCTCCCCGGTGAAATCCTTGGTCTTTGAAATTTCATGCCACATTTCGTCTATTTCCATTTTACTCATAACTGCTTTCTGTTCTTCAGTGAAAGAGTTTGGTAAATTTCTCAACTCTATTGTTACTTGGTTTCTATCAACATCATTGAAGAATTTTCCAAGTTCTCTTAGCTCTGAAAGTTTTCTTCTTCCTTCAACAACAAGGGCAATGTTCGGATCCAGGAAAGCCATTTCTTTGAACAAAAAATTTGTAGTGGATACACGTTTTAAAAGTTCTTCAGCAGCCACAATATAAAATTGCAAACATTTGTTCTTAAAATCGTGCACACCATCAGCAGGAAGTTCGCAAAGAATATCTCTACATTCCGGCCCAACATATACTTCATTCAAGGGAAGGAAGTGCTGGCGATTTGATACGTTTAGAGACGTTAGGGAATTTGCATCTTTCAAAACTGCTGGTAAAAGGAAATTTTGGCATATTTGTTTTAACAATAATACTGCATTCTTTGATATTTTATGAATCGGTACACTTCGGGATTGAAATAGGGCATTGAATTTGTTAACATATTCTAAAACGTATTTGAGAAACAACAAATAAGCTTTTTTTGTACTGATTGTTCAGTTCTTTCAAAATAAACTCAGCACTCTTAAGATGATCTTGGAACACGGCAATCTGGAAATAATGAAGAAGCACGTCCCAGTTCTTGAACAAACAACACATTGATGAAGTGCTAATCACCTTGTGGAATAGGGTGGGCCGAGAAAACTCATTTTTTTATTTCGAAGTTGTAATAGCGCGGAAAAGTTGCGAATTATATAGACAAAGAAAAATAAAAAAAATTATCAAAATCGGTTGACATCTTCCGGTCGCGCATAGACCCTAAAGTTTCACAAAATATGAAAAAAAAAATCATTTTTGCGATTATTTTTTTAAATTTTTGAATTAAATGTTTTCGTAATGTAATAGTTTTTAACGTCTTCAAGTAGAGCCTAAAAACATTGTATTTTAATTTGGTTTAGATCAGTTGATATCTTCCGGTCGCGCATAGGACCTAAAATTTGTCAAAATATTGAAAATGTTACATTTTTACGAGTTTTTAAAAAATATCTTTAATAAACTGTTTTTAAACGTAATACTTACAGTATTTTTATTTTTGAACATAAGAACATTGTGTTTTATTAAGATGCGAATAAATTAACAACTTCCCATTGCGCAATGATCCCAATGCAATAGATAAACAGTACCGGTACCTAAAAAAGATAGTCCTGTGACATGATGGGTGATATCAGTAACAACGTGCATGGTACTTTTTGACTTGCTCTATATTTAAAAAGCTTAAATATTTATTTAAGTTACAATGTAGTTTTTAACAATAAACTTACTTTTATTAAAAAAGAGGAAGAAACAGTTCTAAATAAATAATCCATGTTAGTTGAATCTTTCCAGTGTCCATTAGTGCTCTTCTCTATTTTGTAGCCTAAGGTACTTTGAAGACTGATTTACTGGTGAATTTAGGCATAGATGATCTGGACAGGAGAGTGGTTCTTATAAATGCATCTTGTGATTCAGCTCCACAAACTTTTCCTGAGCCTTCCGTGACGAGTTTTACACAGCGTTCAACAGCCTGCGTGTGAACTGGGAATTGCTTGAAAGTAATATTCCAGTCAGGGATTGAATCACTGCCGATGTCCAATTTGATCTCGTCGTCACTGATTTCTGCCAACAATGGGGGAGAAAATTATTCACAATCCATCCAGTTGATAATTTCTGAGTATTCTTGCGCATTAAAGTTGATTTTTGGTGGCATGAATGTTCTTCTTGCATCTCTCTGCCTTGCCTTCAGAATTCTTCGCAGTCCGAGCTCTCTTGTGTTCTCTGTCATCTTGAGTCATGGCTAACAGTATGTGTTCTGGGTGGGCGAAAAAACATTCCGTTCGATCACAGGGTCGACAACATCAAGCAAAGGTTTTGGCAAATACCTGGTAGACTGTACTGCTTGGTAAACAAGTTTCGGGCCGTCTGTAAAGTGTTTACTTGTTTTGATAGTAAACCACATTGGCATGTATGATTTTAATACAGGGTGCGGCACGTAAAACCGGCCCGTCGTAATATTCTGGTATATTGTGTTTTTGGCAACACTTAAATAATCTACCTTCCTACCAAGAGATGGCGTGTCGAGTAGGCATGGGCGCGAGACCAAACGAGACGAGAACTGAAACAAGTCTCGTCTCGTCTCGCAAAATCAAAAGCTGTTCTCGTCTCGCGTCTCGTCTCGTCTCGCAGAAATAAGTTCTTGTCTCGCGTCTCGCAAAAATTTGGAAGTCTCGTCTCGCGGTCTCGCGCGAGACTTCTCGCGTTGGTCTCGCGGTCTCGCAAATCAATACTGGAATAATGTAGTCTTCATTCGACCCTTTTGAAATAATGTATACTCAAAGTTTACATAGTTTTGTTTCATAGTTGCATTGTTACACAATGCTTATCCACTCATTCCGATTCACAATGCTTGATTTTACACCCCACATTCTCGGTATTAAAAAATGCCAGTTTTCTGTAGTCTCTGTTTATGTGAAGTATGAATGAAATCGGTACGTTACATTTGAGTAATTTTACTTGCAAGATAAAAGCTTTCAAATAACTTGGTAAGAACGGTAACTCAAATAGCCGTATTTATAGTAAACATGCAGCGTTAGTAATATATATTTCACAACTTAAATGCACTTTCATCTAAACGTTTTCTTAACAATTGAGAGTTAAGAGATTAATCTTTAATAACTACAAGAAAGACTACAATGAGCTTAAATAAAATTATTATTATTATTATTATTTATATTATTATTATTATTATGAAATAATATTTCAAACTGTTTGCAATCTGAAACACTAGTTTTTTCCTCAAAATCAAAACAAAACCATAAAAAAGTAGTGGAGTACCGACAGCATTTTTCTCCCCCTCCTTTTCTGACGAATAAAAGCTAAGCAGATATCAGTTTTGGTTTTGGTGAGAGGATCCATCTTGCAGCCATAAATCCATTTATCCTAAATTTATGTTTACGGAAAGAAACAACTGCTTTATTTTGACTAAAAAATTTTCCTTCTTAAACAAGCCAATAGGCCCTTCTGCCTTCATAAAACAAGTTACCGTAAGAAAACAATTTGGTGGGCAGAGGGAATAAATCTGTTCTAAACCCAGAGGCTTTACATCACATTGGAACTAAACACGTGTCTTTTTCCCTCATATATATTATAAGAAAGTCAGAGTGTCAGAGACAGACAGAAACAGAGAGAGAGAGAGAGAGAGAGAGAGAGAGAGAGAGAGAGAGAGAAGATATGGTATACTCTGACGTCGAATTTCTGCACTGAAGGAAAAATCAAAGCGAGCCGTATATTTTTGAACTAGGATATTTTTACCGAGGGTGCAATAACAGAAGACCGGAAACCGCAGCCGCGAATATGCAATGTTACCTAAGTTCATTGTTTCCGTCTACAAAATCTTTCGAAAAGACAGCTTCCAAATATGTCCTCAATAAAGAAATTTTTAAAAAAATGTATTGTACTGGTGTTTGCTATCCTGCTTTTATGATTTGTCAAGATGTTGTCTCATCATCAGGAGGAGGGTGGATACACAAGACAAAACGTGTCGGTTTTTTTCTCCTATTTGCCTCCTCCTCCTCAAGAACTTTATGACCAAAGATCTTGGCTCACGACCCCAAAGAGAAAATAAAGAAAACAGTGTAGATAATGGAAGAATCTATTTTATTGCATTTTGTGAAAGTAGTGAGAAAGAAAAACTAACACAATCTTTATTTCTTGAATCTTTTGTCATGAGGAAATCTCCTAAAATAACTAGATTTTGATTAACCTTGTTAACTTAAACCTATTATGAAATCAGTAATTGTGACAACCTGACCAAACCATTTGAAGAAACAAGAACAGCTAACTAAGCAACTATCAGTGTTGCCGGAAAGTCACAACACTTACCCCGTTAACTAGATACTTTGAAACTACCAAAATAACAGTAAAACATAAAAAATCAATACAAATTTCATAATACAAAGGAAAATTGTATTTTTTTTTATTTCCACTAGTCAACATAATTTATAGTAAATGTTCAAATAAATGCTAGCCCAGAAGTTTAGAAATAAACTATTAGTTACTGACTTGCCTTCGTCTACGATTGTCTCTACGATTTCAGGTGATGATGTTGTGTGGAAGGGATGTTTTGATGAGAACCATGCACTTCTAAGGTATCAATTTTGTAGAACATTAACATTTTTGGGGAGTTCATAATTATGACAGTAGTTTTTATATTAACTAGTGATGCTCACGAGATGCGACAAGAGGAAAAATTAGTCTATCTTGAGATGTCGTTAATGTATTATCTCGAAACAAATGTGAACTGTTTCTTGAATATAACCAGTCCTGGTCACGAGGCGAGACAGATTTGATTTTGTCTCGCCCAGTCTCTATCTCTCGCCTCAAAAACAAGATTAAACAAAACAAAATACGGAAATTTAGCTCTTTGTTTAGGCAAATAATAAACATTTTCAATTTCGGTATGACAAGGCCTGAATTCAATTCATTTTTGGTGTTTATTTAGCGTGGTAATGGTATAAGAGGAGTTATATAAAGAATAAACACGCGAAATCAGTGGACAATATACTGAAGATATTTTCAGCGAAACAATTGTTGTTCTCCTTCTTTTGCGAAAGCTTCATCCTCAACCATATAAGTGTCTACACGTTCAGCCGAATCTTTATCGAATTCATCGTCTGAACCGTCTGAATTCTTGTCAGCTTGTCAGAATTTCTCTCAAAACTGTTTTCGTATTGAAAACATGGATGATAAGTTCCGAAGGCTTTTGGCAACAACAGGTCCTTTCATTTCTTCTTTGGGCAAATCATTCCATAAGAAAATGAAGAATTTGTCATCTGAAGCTGTAAACCTTCTAATTATTTCCAACACGGAAGCTGACAAAAATTTAGACGACTCAAACGAAGGTGATGAAGGGAATAAGTTCCATGGAGATTCGGCTGAACATGCAGACAATACCTACAGAGTTATTCCATGTGGAAACGACAAATTATGTCAAAATCTTCGTGCGGTCGCATTCGAGATTTGAGTGTTTGTCTCAACACTTATCAATATCTGATAGGAAGGAAAATGAAATAGTTTGTAATGCACGCCATTCATGTTGAAGATACGGCCATAGTTGAATCTTAAGTTATGTTCATTTTTTTGGAGCTCTATCGAAAATGAATAAATAAATAAATAAATTGAAAATTGCACTATAGATATGTGGACAGTCCTTTTTTTTCTTTTACCACGTAATAGTGACGCAAATACACATTTTGGGTTGCGAAATATTTGGATCTTTTTAGTCCAAGTCGATGAATTAAACCAAAATTATATTTTCGGAAGAAATATTGAAAAATTTGTTGTGTCAAAGGGAACGTAATTTTGAGAGAATAATAAGTATCATCTGTACTTTCTATAGAAAAGAAAATCATCTTTTGTGTTTCTAATTCCTATTAGTGCTAGTGGTATAAAGTATATAGTGCATAGAGAACGGATGCTGAGCTATGCCCCCTCTAACTTCTGATCGGAAATGACTAAAACGCTCAAATTTGTTTCTGAGCCTCACTAAAGTATCTGTTTTCTTGTTGTCACTTTATATTGTTGTTGTTGCTCCAAAATTCAAAAAAGAAGAAAGAAAGAAAGAAAGAAAGAGAAAAAAAGAAAAGAAAGCAATACATATCAATCTCCAAAACAGATGTGACCATTACAGCCTTTTGAAGCTCCAACGCTACATCAAGATTGTTGTGTTGTCTGCATTCCAGGGTCTGAAACCGCTACAAACAAAATCAAATTTTGCAAGCAATTACAAACAATCGTGAACTGAGTCTACTAAAAGGAGTGAAAACAGAAAAACTCGATTCTCGTTTGTGATTGCATTCCTTTTTACACCCGGACTTTGTTTACAAGAATGTTTTTGTGGAATTTTACAGCTGCTAAGGAACGTGAAGCAGCAAGGAACGTGCAGCCACGTAAACACATGCCGGGACAGAAGTAAGTCTAAATACAAATTGAAATTTTCACCACTTGTGGAGGAAGCATATTTCTTGCTGGAATCAAAATATTGTTAGTATTCCACTGTGCCTTTTTGTTCCACACGGTTTAGAACTTTATATATATATATTTCTGGTTATTATCATTCACATAATCGACCGTCTTGCTCGATTTTTCGCTTTCAAGTGGAATGATTCTATATGGTTGAGGACTAAGGTTTCGAAAAATAAGGGGGAGAAGAACAATCATTTAACTGAAAAATTAAAATGACTTCATTAAGTTATATTTTAATTAATAAATGACTGGTAGATTGACTCTGTCCTAGCTATTGAAGTAGACAAAGTATCTTTCCCTCTCGAATCTCAAACTTTTTCAAACACAGTCCGCTATATGGATCCGCCATTTTGAATTTTTAAATTTTAATGTCTAATTAGTAAGTTTGTAATCAACAAAGTCAAATGCACCAATGTACCAAGTCCAGTTCGCCAATTTTACTTTTTCCAAATTTGGTCCTCCATTTTTTTTATTTGATGTCAAATTGATAATTAACAAGATCAAAAGCCTCATTATAGCAATTTTTGTCCATTTTTACTGATTTTGAATTATGACCACGTTTCAAGCATTTGATCCATAGTTTATCGATCTCTGTGTGTCGCCCTTTTGGACCGTCGCTCTCCTGGCTGTCGCTTTCTTTGTGCGTCTCCTTTTGACCCGTCGATCTCTTGGCTAACGCTCTCCTGGTCGTCGCTCTTTTGCCATCACCCTTTGCTGGCGCTCTACTGTCGGTACACCCATGTTTATTACAAAACTTGATCCTGACATTATTAACTATCTTCTCTTCAATATGTATGATGGTACTTGCAAAAGAATACCATATCAATATCACAAATGTAAACTATGCGAGACCGCGAGAAGTCTCGCGAGACTTGTTTAAGTCTCGTCTCGCAAAAGATATCAGGTCTCGTCTCGCGTTCTCGTCTCGCAAAATATTATAAGTCTCGTCTCGCGTTCTCGTCTCGTTTGCGAGACGAGACGAGACGAGACTTCTCGCGTCTCGCGCCCATGCCTAGTGTCGAGGTCGGGTCGACTTACGTGACCTGCAGCAGTCACGTGCAGCCGCAGTCAGTGAAACTTGTCGAAACCAGTTGAGAAAAAGGCCTCGTTGTGTTAAGCCGGGTGAGTGTCAGTGTGTGATAATGCCGTATTCGATACCCGAGCGTGTTGCCATTGTTGAAGGGTTCATTCTCACTGGATCTTTTGTGAAAACAAAGAATTTCTTTCGGGAGAAATTTCCAGGACGTTCTGTGCCAGCAAAAAGCACCATTCAGGAATTGATTGAAAAATGGCGGCGTACATGATCGGTTCAAAATGCTCCCAGGAACAGACGACCATCTGTCTGCACACCTGAACAGTGACGTGTATATGAGAATCCTGAAGGAGTTTTATACACACTTGACCGAAGAGGAGCGTCAGTTATGTTACTTTCAGCAGGACGGTGCAACATGCCACACATCAGCTGCATCATTGTCCCTTGTACATGAGATGTTTACACCAGAGAGGACAATCAGCAAAGGCTTGTGGCCTCCTCGGTCACCAGACTTGTCCACGTGTGACTTTTACTTATGGGGACTGTTAAAGGGAAGAGTATACGAAACAAATCCACACACAATTGAAGAACTCAAGACCAGGATCCAGGATGTCACCAATAGCATTACAACACAAGAACTGACAAGGGTATATATGAATCTCCTCAATCGTGCTCACATGTGTGTTGAAGTGGGCGGAGGACACTTTCAGCACCTGCTGTGAAGGTGAGTAGTCATATTCAATACATTACATTTCATTTATGTGTTGTAGTTAATCATATTCAATACATTATATTTCACTTTATGTGTTCACTTTACGGGCCGGTTTTACGTGCCGCACCCTGTATAAACAAAACTAGTTCTTGAAGTTCAGGTGAGTGACTTTCTTCACTAATGTACAATCTGAGAGTTCTGTTTGCTTTTGGCAACACCTCGAATGTGATAAGTGCCCAGGATCTCGTACAGCCAAATCTTCATTACAGGTTCCTGATTTTATTGCCTTTGATATATGAAGTAGGTATTGCTGATCTTTGCTAAGCACGTTTCTGTCTATCTCTGGGATCTGACAGTCAATACTCTGGAAGTTAACCACCGGAAGTTTTTGGCAGCCTACGAACTTTTCACCGATTGGCCCTTTAGAACAACTAGGCTCATCCAGGTGCTCAAACATGTGGCGGAATGATAAATCATTAAAATAAAGTAGGCAAATTGCCCATTGTACAGGTTTCCTCAAATGAAGTTCAACTCGGCGAACCAGATCAGTTTTTCAACCTGTATTCACAGCAGTACCATCACATCCGATGACAATTAGATTTTCAAGAGAAATACCACGCTCAGACAGTTAAGAAATTACAGACTTGACAATATCTTCAGAGATTCCAGAATTTGGAGTAACGTGGCCAACTTACAGTGAGCCGGGTTCTTGAATCAGCGGGTAATGCTCTTCCTTAATAATTCTACGAAACCTTTTTGAATGAGCTTAATAAATATTTAAGCTTTTTAAATATAGAGCAAGTCAAAAAGTACCATGCACGTTGTTACTGTTATCACCCATCATATCACAGGACTATCTTTTTTAGGCACTGTTTTTCTATAGCATTGGGATCATTGCGCAATGGGAAGTTGTTAATTTATTCACATCTTAATAGATCACAATGTTCTCATGTTCAAAAATAAAAATATTATTTTTATGTTTGTATTATGTTTAAAGTATTATGTTTAAAAACAGTTTATTAAAGATATTTTTTAAAAAACTCGTAAAAATGTAACATTTTCAATATTTTGACAAATTTTAGGTCCTATGCGCGACCGGAAGATATCAACTGATCTGAACCAAATTAAAATACAATGTTTTTAGGCTCTATTTGAAGACGTTAAAAACTATTACATTACGAAAACATTTAACTCAAAAATTTAAAAAAATAATCGCAAAAATGATTTTTTTTTCCATATTTTGTGAAACTTTAGGGTCTATGCGCGACCGGAAGATGTCAACCGATTTTGATAATTTTTTTTTTTATTTTTCTTTGTCTATATAGTTCGCAACTTTTCCGCGCTATTACAACTTCGAAATAAAAAAATGAGTTTTTCGGCCCACCCTATTGTGGAACTTAATTTTAGTATTTTCTTTTTTTCTACATTGAAATATTCTTGTAACTCCTGTAATTGAAAGCATCGTTTAGCACACCCGACACGTAATTTGAAACCGCTCGAAGGAGATCTCGGTAATTTTGAGCACGCCTTGCTCGCAGCTAAGGCTGCAGAATGGCAAATACATTTCATTAACAAAACTTTTCGAACATCCTCTTGAGGCTTAGTGAAAAAAGAATTTTTAGTCCCTATCATTACATCACTTGCAATGCCTAATATATTATTCAGGAAATTTCTTTGGATCTTAGGTATCCTTTGAAGGCGTTGTATAAATCTTCTGCGGAATATTCTGCTACGCGTAAAGGAATCAATTCTAAAAGTTCTGTTCTGACGCGTCTATTAAGGAGAGAAACGTATCTCACCAAAACACAAATATTTTTCTGAACATACGTCCGTACTCTCGTCAACGAGAACAGAGAATTTAGTGTTTTTAAGAATTTGTACCGTTTCGTTCACTTCTACCTTGGCAACAACATTGTTCAATAACGCTACACATTTCTGCCTCCCCATTTTTATCTCCTGAGCTATTTTACTCAGGAAATATTTCTCTCAGCACAGGAACAAGATGATCTACCGACTGAAATGGAACATTATATTCACCAACGAACGCAGCTAACTTAAATTCAGCAGTTTTAACCTTATCTTTGAAATTTTGTTCATTGGAAGTTTCTCCTTGAGAAAACGAAGACACGCTGTTTCACATTACTTATTGTTTTCACATTTTGAGTGTGCGTCTTCCCGGCTGCATGTTTTTCAATTTCACTTTTCCCACAACAAGTAATAACGTTACAAGCAATGCATTTGCATTTTAATTCATTTTCTGGCGCTGGTCTTAACCAATGTTTGAATCGTTCGTCTTCTATCCATTTCGTTTTGAATTTCTTAGCCCTATACGATTTCTCTTCTTTCGACAACTCCCCTTCTCTCCCTCAGTTTCTTTGGTGTACCAGGCATTTTACCTTTACTTTGTTCCATTTTTTCAGAAAAGGAATTAATATAAAATATAAACAGCATTAAATCAAGATTCTGAATGTACACATTCCAACTGTGAACGAAGTCTAACAGGAACGTGGTTGTCCTATGAAATTCAAAAAGCCATTGAACTTGGGTATCAAATCGTTGAAATTTACGAAATTTGGGATTACGACATCACCGTATATGATCCTGAAACCAAGACTGGCGGATTATTCAGCGAATACATTAACCCTTAAGAGATCCGGGGTTTTTGGGCTATTTTTTAGACTTTCAGTCAAGCAGCTACTGCATCGTCACTATTTATCTTAGGATCATGGTTCATACCTCATTCTCTTCAGAATGGAGCTGGTTTTCAAATGATACCACTTGCATGTTCATACCATATACCAGGAGCGGGGAAAATGATGTCAAAGGGAAAATTTCGGAGGGAAAAATTTTTCTCGCACTTTGGGCCCCTCTGGAGCGGCCCTGTGTGAACGTAGCCATCTAAAAAAATCTGATAAATAGTACTTAGTATACTGAATGTGTGTGCCAAATTTCAAGTTTCTACTTTCAACACCAAGGGCGGGGAAAATTTTATCAGGAATTCCCACCATGCCCCAAATTACCGTAAAACACCATGATCTCAGGTAAAAAATTTCCTGAGACATCCCAAATTACCCTAGGGTCATGTTTCGCCCATCAATCTCTTCCGAATAGAACTGCCTTTCAGTCGGTATGACTCACGTGTCTCCATCATGTATCTAAGGCGGGAAAATGAGGAAAAACGGGATTTTTTGAGTCTAAATATCCTTTTTTCAACTTTTAGCCCCCCTGGAGCCACCCTGTTTTAACGCAGAGATCTGAAAAAAATCTGGTAAATACTACTCGGAGGGCTGAATGTTTATGCACAATTCCAATTTTCCAGGTGCAAAAGTAAGCCCGTCAAAAAAATATATACCGACAATGTCCCATATTCCCGTATACAGAGGGAAATTTTTAAACATTCCCTGAGACATCACTAATTACCCTAGGGTCTTGTTTCGCCCATCATTCTCTTCAGAAGAGAACTGCCTTTCAGGCGGTACCATTCACTTGCCCCCATCATGTATCTAAGGCGGGAAAATCCCGTGAAAGGGATTTTTTTGGTAAAAATTTCCCTTTTTCAACGTTTAGCCCCTTTGTACCCCCCTGTTTTAACGCAGAAATCTGATCAAAAAATCTGGAAAATACTACTCGGTAGACTGAATGTTTGTGCACAATTTCAATCTTCTAGGTGCAAAAATAAGCCAGCACAAAAATAATACCGAAAATGTCGAAAATTCCCCTATACAGAAGTATATTTTGATAAAAATTCCCTGACACTTCCCTAATTACCCTAGAGCCATGTGTCGCACATCATTCTCTTCAGAATAGAACTGCCTTTCAGGCGGTACCATTCACTTGTCTCCATCATGTGTCTAAGGCGGGAAAATGAGGAAAAACGGGATTTTTGAGTAAAAATATCCCTTTTTCAACTTTTTGACCCTCTGGATCCCCCGTTTTAACGCAGAAATCTGAAAAAATCTGGTAAATACTACTCGGTGGACTGCATGTTTGTGCAAAATTTCAATCTTCTACGTGCAAAAATAAGCTTGCCAAAAATACTTTACATACCCCCCCCCAAAAGGTATTACACGAAAATATAAATTTTAGACTTATGACGTCATCACCTCCTATGTCTCGACGCAGGAAGGTGTGAAACCATACGTAATGTCTTCTACAATGTCTCTGGACTTGAAAAAAAAAAAAAACCGGACGAAAAAGCTCAAATAGGAGTTAATGCACCATGAAACACCCTGTATGGTACAAATTGTATCATGGGATCCCCATAGGGTTAACACATTTTTGAAATCTAAGCTAGAAGCCTCTGGATGGCCTGCCAATTGCGTCACCGAAGAAAAGCAGCAGTATATTCAAGACATAACTTTGGATGCAGCAAATATAATGACAAATTCAGTACGTCGTAGTCTTGCAAAACTCTGTTTGAATGCCTTCTGGGGACGACTCGCTATAAGAGACAATTTCAGCCAAACGACCATCATTAACGACCCCAAAGAACTATAAGAAATTAACTGCTCCAGATATAAAAGTCAACCAAATTTTACCTGTTAATGATTCGTTGTTATAACTTTATTGGCAGTATGAAGATGTTCCAGTACAAAATCACAATGCTAATGTTGCCCTTGGAGCATTTACAACGTGTCAAGCTCGTCTGGAACTCTACAAATATTAAGAATTGCTGCAAGAAAGAGTACTATATTTCGATACAGATTCCGTGATATTTACGCAATGACCATTAGAGCCCACAATAGAACCAAAAGTATTACTTGGTTCAATGTCAATTGGAATCAATTGGACCAAAAGCATACATAAACAAATTCGTGTCTGGTGGTCCAAAACAGTACGCTTTAGAAATCTACGACCCCGACACGAAATCAACCAGTTATGTATGCAAAATTCGTGGATTTACACTCAATTATACAGCAAGTCAAAAGTTAAATTTCAATAGTCTGGAGTAAATGATCGTAAATCAATCCAGTGAAAAAATCTCCATTAGCACGCCACACAAAATTTACAGAACCCACGATCATCTTGTCACAAAACCTGAAGAAAAGAAAAGAAGTGCAGTTTCAACTATAAAACACGCCGAGTAACACCAGACACACAGTCCTATGGGTATAAAAGAGCGAAAACAGAATAACATCCATATTTTTCCCTAAACCACCACCATCACCTCCCAAAGATGGGTAAAGAGACAACTGCAACACGAGACATGCTTCAACGATGCACGAACGGAGACAAACTCAAGTCGCATCACCTTGCAGAAACCAGTGGAAAAAAAAAGGAATTCAGGTACGTCACATTTGCTTTTCTTTTTCTCACCTCTCTCTCTCTTGATCAGTTAGTTTTTGTTCATTGTTAATCCATTTTTCATCTTTCACAGGAAACAAATATTACCACGTATATTCATATGTTTTATTTTGTCTTTACAGAATTTGTACCCGTCACGGACACGCCTTTCTTTGAAGAAAAATAAATGTATACAATGATGGAGAAAACAAGAAATTCTGCATTCTATTTCACATGATAAAAATAAACGTACAGAAAATTGAAAAAAACAAATTCTGTGTTTTATTTCACATCCTAAAATCAAATTCTTTTTCTGTATTGCGATTTTAATTTCTTTTTCTGAACCAGTTTACCGGTAAAATAAATTTTCTGAAATCAATGTTTTGCGAAAAAAAATCAAACTAAATTTTTGTTTCAGAGCTTTTTTCGTGTACGAAATAAAAAGTTTTGTGCACAAAATAAAATTGTTTCAGAAATTATTTTGTGTACGAAACAAATCTGATTCAGAAAAATTTTTGTATACAAAATAAAATTGTTTCAGAATTTTTTTGTGTACAAAACAAAATTCTGTTTCAGAAAAATTTGTGTACGAAATAAAAAATTTGTGTTTTCGTCACGAAACTGCTCCGACTAAATGAATCGATTCATTCTGATAATGGTGGCAACACTGAAAAATCACGCAACTATTATTGTAGTATCGCTCAGGCACTGACTTACAACGAACACAACTAGATTCGAACCAACAATCCTGAAAGTCTGATTCATCTCTAAATACATCCAACTAAAGAATAAGGTTATGTTTATACGATTTAATGCCAACGCTTAGCACTGAGTCAGCAAGGTTTCCTTCAAGGTCAAAGTCGTACACGAAGTGAAAAATAACACAGATCTCCTTTTCTAAATGAAACAAACCTAGTGTAAAAAACTGCTCGCACCGAAATGTGTAATGTAACATAATCCGCTTAAATCTGCTCGTCTTCTTTTCATACGCGAAACTGCTGGCACTGAATGGAGTACGGTGGCTCAGCGCTTGTCTCTAATATGTGAGGTTTCTGCTTCAATCCACAACGAAGTAAGTTCATGTTTCCCCTATTTCGTCCTATCACTTTTCATCGTTTTCGCGGGGACGTTAAATTCAACATTTCCTGAAACTAACACCAAAAATCGAACTTGGGACGATTGCAACACATGTAAGGTATCCATGCTCATCCTGAAGCGGAACAAAATGGATCACAAAGTACTTATCAAATTTAAGGGAATAATTTTAAATACGCCTCCATATAACGTAATAAGGATCCAAAATCAATACTCATCAAAGGGAACGATGACTCCCAAATTTAATATGTAAACCATTGTACTCTATTGTGAAGTAACTGTGTATTGGATATGAAGTGACGATGAGATAATTGTATAAACTCTAATTTACTAAATTTGATTATTTTATTAAGTTACATTATTAACGAAAGAATCATGAACTCTTGAAAACTCATTGGAAGAAACCTTTGATCAGGATTGTACATTCTCAGACACCTGGTCTAAACACATTTTTGTTAATAAACTCGACTACGTTCCTTCTTACCTTTCCGCATACCTTCAAGCATAGCCTGATACTTCCCGATTCTTTGGACGCTTAACTCATTCTACAGCCAAACAAAACCACGAGGAACACAAGGAGTATTCGTCATGAAGTTGAGGAAGGTGAAGGATCATCGGAGACAAGCAGATCCCACCATTGGAGGATGACCGACTCCATGTTTAAAGAATAACTTTCTGCCGGTTCATGGCCTCAGATACTTTCGTCAGTTGAGATTAGTGGAATGAAGATGTAAGAGGATATCCTAAAGACGCATTATTGTAGAGACGCATCACGGAGAGAGTTCGACGCCCGTAGCAGTCCAGCAGGATTGAGTTCAAGTTGTTGGCTGTTACCAAAACATCCAGGTTCCTCCATGGCAAACCCTTCATCGTTCCAGATGACCAGGACGACGCCAGCCTTGTTGGAATTATCAGGCTAGTGCTCATTCCTATTTCTTAGTTACATCCTTTCTCTTTCTCACCTGTTTCTTATAACTAGTCATTTTTCAAAATTAGAAACATTTGAATTTTAAAGTCAATCATAATTTACTTGTTAAGTACGGAGTTGTGCATCAGTTCCATCCCCAATTGTTACATTATTCTATGAGTACTTTTAGAGATTATTCTGAGCTACAACTGATGACACAGCACCGGTACATGGTGGTAGATGCTTTAAGATCCCAAATTTTCAAATATTTCGAACAGCTCATCACAGCATGATGGAGATGCTGTGAGCCTTCGCCTTTGTTACGACCTTAAAATTTCGATTGATTATGATTCTACGATTAAATTCGATAGATAAGTCAGGTACTTTTGAGATTTTAAACGGTAATAACGATGCATTTTGAGTAATTTGTACAGTGTAATTTATAGTTTGTTGACAGAAATTGAGTAGAGTTATTTTTAACCACTTGCCCAACCTCGCTACGTTTATTTTGCTTTGTTAGAGTAATTTTTGTTTCATAGTTCCTTAGTTGATTAAGTGGGTGAGAAGAGAAAATTTTGCCAAGTTTATATATTTTGTTTTTCTTTTTGTTAGTATATAAGAAGTGTTATTTACACTGGTGTTCGATATATATATATATATATATAGTGTAAGATATTTATTCTAAGTGTGATTTGAAAATATATATAATGCTAGTGCTATATCTTCTGCCTTAGTTCGTTTAGAACCCCCGATTTTCTGGCAAATTGAACCAGTCAGTTGTCATTTTTAGTCATTTTGAGGATTTTTCTGTCCTTCATAACCTACGTGACGCACAGAAACCTCATTTGTTGCCGTATTGTTTAGAAAATAGGGCTCGTGCTTATCTGTTAGCTTTACAATCAACTGCAGAATATGATAATCTCATGTATGTACAGATTAAGAAGAAATTAATAGAAGCTTATGACGATAATATAATTTCGCAAGTTTTAGAGCAAGAAATGAGAAATAAGGAACAGTTAAATTCTGAATCTGTCTTATATTACATTTTTCGTAAGTGGAAATTAATACTCGAGTACGATCCGAAGATGCCGTTGACCGAACAAATTAACTTGATAATCGATGGGTTATTGCCTTCGTTCTATTCTGTAGTCGTAAGAAAATCTTATAAGACTGTTATTGAGTTAGCAAAGTCTTTAGGTTTAGAGGAAAGGGTTAATTTTCTTGTCAGCATGCGTAGTCAGCGATCGAAGTCCTTGGCAATAACAGATGAATACAATATACATTCTGTTGGTAATAATGCTATACAGCAAAAAGAAAATACTTTAGATAGTACTACTCAGAACGTAAATGAAACTGTAAGTCTGCCTGAAGAAAGAAATAGCTTGATCGCTCAGTTAGACGGTATAAAAGTCCAGTTACAAGATCTCGTGCAACGAACTGCGCTCGCAAAAGTTTCTCACGCACACAAAGGAAAATCTGTGTGTATACAATCTTATGAGCATTAGCGTTTGGAGCGAAGAAATCCCGTTCATGCATCCTCCTCTTATTCGTTGCCTCCTGCTTTTGTCAATGCAGTCAATGTAAATGAGAGTAGATTTATGGCTAAATATTGACTCGAAAGTAACGCCTGGCTGTAGTGAGTGTGGGCAACGTAAACAAAAGAGAATAGAAAATGATAGGTGTGGGGAGTCCTTTGACGGTATGTAAACAAAAGAAAGTATAATAATAGGTAGTAAAAGTGAAATCGTGTATACAATGCTTTTGGGGAGAAGGGCTGTTGTTGACTTACGAACCTTGAATACTAAACAAAAGAAAAAAGGATAATAGAGGATAAAAGAGAAAGCATGTACACAACGCTATGCAGTTGTATGTTTAAAAAGAATAATTGGGTAGAGAGGGGGAAGGGTTTGTTGTTGACTTGTGAGCTATGAATACTAAACAAAAGTATAATAATAGAGGATAAAAGGGAAATCGTGTATACAACGCTATGCAGCTGTATGTTTAAAAAGAATTGGGAAAAGAGGGGAAGGGTTTGTTGTTGACTTGTGAGCTATCAATATTAATCAAAAGAATAAGTGTATTAGAGGATAAAAGAGAAATCATGTACACAAGGCTATGCAGCTGTATGTTTTAAAAAGAATAATTGGGGGATAATAATAGATAGTAAAAGTGAAATCATGTATACAATGCTTTTAGGGGAGAAGAGCTGTTATTGACTTACGAACCTTGAATACTAAACAAAGAAAAAGGGTAATAACAGAGGATAAAAGAGAAATCATGTACACAACGCTATGCAGCTGTATGTTTTTAAAAAAGAATAATTGCGAAAAAGAGTTTGGGTGTAGGAAAAGGGTTGTTAATTTACGAACGTTGAATACTAAAGAAAAAGAAAAAGGATAACAGAGGATGAGAGAGAAATCGTGTATACAGCGCTAAGCAGGTGTATGTTTTAAAAAGAATAAATGGCATGACAATGATTGTTGTTGACTTGCGAAAGATGAATTGTAAACAAAAAGAAAGAATAGTACCAGATGTCGATAGCGTGGGAATATGTATACATCGCTTTTGCAGGTGGGATGTTTATGAAAAATAATTTTAAAAAATCTTGTTAGAACCCGGTGGCGGAAACGCGGCGCGGGAAGGTGCGCGAACGGAAAACACCCGCGTGTGCGGACGCGACAACGACTAAAGATGAAATGAGAGTACATATGGAATTTTGAAAAAGAGAAAAGTGTTAACCTTGAGTTTATTCATGTGAACATAAGAATAAAAATAATAAATGTTTACGAATGTTTAGCCATGAGTAAAGACACGCACACACCGTATTTACAAGAGAAAATGGACACATGAGAATTTTGGGGGGACAATTTCTTTTTGTAAAGATTTGCTTTCTTTCTTGTATAGGGGGAGTATGGATTGTTTTGAATATTTTTGAAAAATACATGGCTGGCATGATAAAAATAATTTTGCCCTTGAACAGGATAGGAGAGTTGTATGAACATGGTGTGGTTAGAACGCCATTTTGTTTGACGTAAACGTTGCAATACGGTATTTTAGTAAAATGTATGTATTAGCTGCTATGGCTACCGTACGCAAGATAGTTTTTGAGGACAAGGACACTACTGTGTCCACCATCACCACCGAGAAAGAAGATGAAGACAGGAAAAACTGATTTCCCGAGGAAAAAGCCAAAGCACAGACCAGATTCCCCGGACTGTTGAAGTGTATTTATCGTCATCTTCGGATGATGATATTATTTCATTATCAGATGAAAGTGATTTTGAAGGGCGGCAGATACCATCACCAACAGTTACACCGTCATCACCTTCATCTCCTTCGTTATTAACGAGAATTTTGGAGATTGGATTGTACGTGCGAAAATTTTAGTGGACCCAAATTGTATTTTGAAAGCAGTTAATTGTTGGGAGACGAACAAAATTTTAATATGCTACGGATCTGCTGAAGGGGATGAGAACCAAAACGGCAACGAATGCCTCTTCATGTCTGAAGAATAATTGGTGGAAAGGGCAGTACAAAATCTAATAGAAATAGAAATCGATGAACTGTTTTATACCTATGCAAAATCACATATGATTGGAATATGTACACAAGAGATCTTTTACGAAACATATTATGATCCCATTGAACAAAGGGACAACAAACTTTTAAGTGAAGTGATTGAAATTTTTAAAACTAAGGACAGGAAGAAATCATATTCGAAGTAAGTGTTTACCAATGTGAAAATAAATTAAACATTCGTGAAGTGAATTATGTTTGTATATATAGTTTAAAGATTGGCAGAAAATGAAACGTGTGTAATTACTTTGAAGTACAAGAAAAAACATTTAAACTATATGATTACATTTAATCATGAATTTGTGTTTATATTTTACTTACTAATGGATGATGAGCATATTAGTGAAGTTTGTCTTTTAAAAACTATGTGTAAACTTACGTTTAAACAATATTTCTTGTGAACATTACTGTCTATTTCTTCATGATATTGGAACTTTTTGCTGTTATACAACCAATTAACTCATTGATTTGTATGAAGAACGACATAGTGAAATCTCAAGTATAAACTTTAAACGAAAAAATGCGTGAACACGGAATTTGTTTTTTTTATTGGAACGTAAACATGAATTTTTAACATGTGTTAATGAATACATTACTGACATACAAGGTTCTAAAATTTCAAATCATGAATTTTGTTTAACTTCATGTGATACACTAAATTTGCATAGTTTAATTAAATCACTTGTAGAATACAATTTACTTCCGTTAGATTGTTTAAAAATTCCAGTAGCTATAATTAATTTGCAAAATAAACAATCTGCACTATGAAACACACTGTATGCGCAAAGATCATGTTTGCTTGATTCGTTTAATAACTATTGCAATATGACTGCTGTAATTTCAATTTTTGTAACTGTATGATAAATTGCAAAATATAGAATCAAATAAACTTCCCATTATAGTAAAAAGTTGTCTTTTTCTTTTGCGAAAAAAACTTAATAAAATAAATAGAAAAAACTTTACGAAGGAAAATGTTGGAAAGTAATACATGTTTTTCATTTATATTCTTTTGCATTTACATTTATTATTTAATTAGTATCGTTTCATGTGTGTATTATTTTAATTTTTCGTTATATCGTTTTACACTTTAAGAAACTATTTAAACTTAAACATGAGTAAAAAATAATCTTGGAGAGAAGAAACTTGAAAGGCAAAACCAACTAAGTAACTACTAAAGTATTACAACTTGCAATACAAATGTTTCATACTTTAGAGAACGACAGAGTTTATAACACGAAATAAATGTTTCACGGCAACACTTGTAGAGAAGAAACAGTTTCGATACTGTTTGTTAGTTGTTGAGTTTATTTTCTTCTTAGAAAACGCATTTGTGCAGTAGCAAAAGTATGAATTGCATATGTAAGAAATCACTTAATGACATTAATTGTATTACGTCCACTTTAATTAACTGGATACCAAAGTTTTTTTTTGCAATGAATGTTTTAACGGTTTGAAAAATAATATACATAGCTGTATCTTAAAAAGTAAACATGTGTTGGACTTGGAAACTTAGTATTTTATCAGAATACGATACGTACAAGGAAATTATGAAAATATATATGAAATCACAATATTCATAGTAAGAAGGATTATATTCTTATTCAATATATTTTTAACAAACATTATGAAAACGTTCTATTTCCTTTGATATTTTCTGATTCTAATTTTGCAAGACATATTTTCGCACAAATATTTTTTACATGGCATGAATATGATTGGAGAAAAATAATGTTAACTTTTGTAGCACGCATGCGCATTCGTTGAAAGTTTTGTGCGCTTCCGCATTTGTATATTTCTAAGAATGTTTAAGTAGAACAGTATTTGCGAAGATGTGTAGTAGACGTGTATGTGTTTCCGAGTATATTTGGAGAGAAAAAGAAATTAAATCTGCTAATAGGCATAAAGTCATTTTTGTAGATGATGATATTTCTGAAGAACAACAAGATAAACTGAAAATATTATTTCGTAAAGAAAAATATTGATTCGTTTAGATTTTATCGATATGATGATTAAATTCGATTTGAAAAAGTGTATCCTAATTCACATATTGAAATTCCTGAATTAGATATTGTGAACTGTAAGTGCAATCGATTTAACATAAGTGAGTTGTGCGTAAAAGAACTCTGAAAATATCAAGTGAATGAACCATTACTTTGCTTTGCTTGTTCAATAAGAATACTAGATGAAAGACTTCATGTACATTAGAGTGTGATAATACTTTGAAACGTGCTGTGTGGGAATTTGTAATTAACCCTTAATACCGCAAGGTGTGTCCAATGGACACATAGCTTTGAATTTTTGGAAGCTGTATCTTTATTATTTTTAAAATTTTCTTTACCTTCTAGATATGCTTCTAACTACTCAATAGCATTATATTACCGAAGTAATTTCGTTCTAGGTGCTGATTCTTGTTGCATATGGCGGGATTAATACTTTTAGTTTGTTAATGCCGCAAGATGTGTCCAATGGACACATATTTAAAATGTATTGAATAATTGTATTTTCAAAAATTTTGAATCAATTATCAGGCGTTTTATCATCCCCTCGTTCTTACTTGCGTTCTTCTTTCGTGTTGTCTTTCTTTGTTTGTCTCTTTTTCGATATTTATGTTGATAAAATTTAGTAAAGTATCTCTTGTATGTATGTAGTTGCTTTCTTGACAGATGTGGCTTGCAATATTGTTATGCGCCTTTAGTAATTCATTTGTTTTCCCTTGCTTTTGTGTTGGTGAATGTTATTCCAGGTTATTTATCTTTTGAAATATTTTCCTTTGTGTTTGTGAGTATACTTTATGTGTAAATATGGCAAAAAGAAAACTGAATGATACAGAAATCGACCAATACTTGCTGCTGATGAATCGTGTTCACATTACAGTATAAACTCAGATGAAGAATTGCTATTTGATGAAACACTTGAAAGTGATTCGAGTGAGGCGGATCACGTGAACACGAACATCTTGATCGTGATCTTGAACATGAAGATCAAGAAAGTGCTTCGGATAGTGATAATGACATTCAAGTACCTTCTCGTTCAAGTGTAAGTGAATATGTAGGTAAAAATGGGACCCGTTGGAATAAGGACGTTCCAACTTCTTCCAAAATAAAAGCACGAAATAATATTAGAGGCAGTTGCTTTATCTTTAGCGGAACCATATTATCGAACTAACAGAAATATAACTTGTGACAATTTTTTTACATACATGGAACTCGGAAAAACCTTACTAAGAAACGGTCTAACAATAGTAGGCACTGTGAGAAAAAATAAACCATTTGTTCCTGAAGAATTTAAACCAAGCCAGAACAGGGTTGAGCAATCATCTATCTTCGGGTTCACATTAGTTTCCTATTGCTCGAAACCGAAAAAGGCTGTTATTCTTTTGTCAAATATGCACAGCACTTACTATATAGTTGTTGATAAAGAAAAGAAGCCAGAAATAATGCTGTATTATAATGAAACAAAAGTCGGCGTTGATAGTTTAGATCAATTAATACACTGCTACTCCTGCAAAAGGAAAACCAATCGATGGCCACTAGCATTCTTCATGAATCTTCTGGATGTATCTGCTGTTGCCGCCGCCTATGTTGTGTGGTTGAATATCAATCCTCAGTGGAATATAAGAAAAGCGAACTCGAGACGACATATGTTTCTTGTGGAGTTGGCGGAATCCTTGGTTCTCCCTCAAATCCATCGAAGAAGAAAATTAGGACTTCAGAGACCTGTTCTTACTGCAATCGACGTGACACGTGATGTTTCGGCAGCTCAGTGAAGTATATCATCCACACGTGTTGGCACACTGAAATCTACGTCCAAGAGAAGATGCTACATATGTAATCCCAAAGAGTGCAGAATGCAGAGACAAGTGTGTGATAATTACAAGAAGAATGTCTGCTATGAGCACTCAAGTCTTATCAGAAAGTATCTGAAATGCACCATGGGTAACTCTTAAGGGGAAATATACAAAAATGTAATGTCAATGATATATCAGCACATATGTACTAAGAAAATATTAAATATTTTCAAATTTTTTCAAATGAGTAGCTTATCATACATTAGATACTTGAGAATGGAAACCCTGAACAATATATATATTGTCTTGTATTAGAATGTAGAATGTAGTGATGTTAAATGTGTGAATTGTTGAATGTTTTGTCAACAATACCAAACAAGTCTGTGAAGAAAACATTAGTGTTCAATTTTTCAAAGTAGTTGTTTATCTTTGGTAGTACAAAGAGATGGAAACACTGAATATTATATATTTTTCCTTATATTAGAGTATTTTGATGTTCAATGTACAACCTAATCCATGTTATGTCAATAATATACAAAAATATATCTATGAACATATATTGAAAATATATCTATGAACATGAGTATATTTGTCTTTACTTTTACAAATTGGTTGTCTCTTATCTTTCGTAATGCAAAGGGGACAAACACCGTGCTCGTGGGTTTTCTCGGGGTTCTCCCGTTTCCTCCCACTTTATTCATTCCACCATTTCACTCATCTCTCATAATCACCGTCTCCTTTAGCCTAACCGGCATATCCGTGGGACGTAAAACTGAAAGATTTTCGTAATGCAAAGGGGTTGGAAACACTGAATATTATATATTTCACTTACGTTAGAATTTATTGATTTTAAATACACATTTCTACAAAATTGCAGTTAAGAAAAAATAAAATATTAAAGTATTGAAAACGAAATGAGGTGAAAAATCGCAATGAGTCCATTGGACACACCTTGCGGTTTTGTGTAACTGAAATACCTTGCGGTATTAAGGGTTAAGAAAAAAACTCGTGACATAGTGTTTGAACTTTATTTCAAGATACATTGCTTAAGCAGTACTTATACAAAAATAAAACGCTTTTAAATAGATTTATCATACGAAGGCGTTTCGTTTTCTGATTCTTACATTTCACAGTTAGTGCAACTGTTTTTAAAGACAAAAATGCATATAGAAAATAATCATTGCGTGTATAATTGTACTTCTTTTACTGCAAATTAACCCTGTGTTAGAATGTATTTCAAGATGGAACCCGCAATGTCGACTTTTGGGTCACGGCTGTTTTGAAAATAGAAGTATTTTAGATGAACATGAATGCATTACTTTAGACTATGATATGCTATAATGCATGGCGTGCTATAGTAAATATACAGACTTTTGATGATTTATATGAAGAATTTGTATCAAAGGATAATATTGAAATTGATGAATGAGCATTTAATTATGCGTTATATATTTTATTAAACAAAAATTATATTCACTTAATTTTAGAATTACTCCTCGAGGATTTCTTTTATAATTTTTAATTTAGTTTTGTTAGTGAAACATGTACAAATGATTGAAAAGGTATAAATTGTAAATAAATTTTATATTGCTTATTGGATTTTTTTAATTATGGCTCCTTTTGCGTTTACTGAAAATATTATATAGCATTGTATGTCGTACTTTATTCATGATTCATAACTTTTACATATTTATACACAAGATTTTTAAATTTATATTATCAGCAAAATTTTCTTTTGTACATAAAATATTATTCGTTAAAAGTATTTCTTATATTATTTTTTAAACAATACCTTTTTTACCTTTGTTATTTTAAAATATTCAAAATCTCACTATCACTTTTCAAAATCTAATATCGTACCCAGATACATTTAGTTTGTAATTTCATACTCAGTTCGAAAAAGAAAATAGTAACAGTAATATTACGAGGTGCGTTAATTATATTTCATGAACGCTATTAAACAAGAAAAGTTATTGACAGTATTGTTTGGACATCATACAGAAAATCATAAGAGTATCTTCAAATACACAATGTGTGAATAGTATCACAATGTGTAATAATTATAATAATATTAAACTCGAGTTCATTGATTGTCATAGAATGTTTTCTAGGGATGAATGCTTTGTCAATCATAAAACAGTATTTGTTTGCGGAAAGAGTCTATACGGTGATATGGTTGACATGCGTTCACATAAGTCCGAACATGAATGTGGTGAACGTTATTGTAAAACATGTTATACATATGTAAACGATGAGCATATTTGTTTTGTTGAAACAGCTACGGTGCAGCATGTAGATACCTTCTTGATGTCGAAACGATGTTCCTTCCTAAAAATGAACAGGGAGAACAAGAACATAACGTGAACTGTATTCTTGCATGCTACATGTTTAAGGACACGAAGCTTGATGATATATGCTTTGTATGCGGAGATAAAAATGGATTCAGTTAGTTTCATTTTCAGATTAAACCAAAATTATGTAGGCTGAGCTAAAGTATTTTGACCATGATTTAAGGAGCACTGCAGATCGAAACCAACTTATCGCCTGGTACGAAGAACGTGTTTTAAGTTGCGAGCAATACAACTTGTAAAAGAGAATGACGGAATAATGTAGAAAGGATGTCATTAAATTTTCAAACTTAATTGAGGATAAAACAAATGGTATCCAATGTTTTATCGTCGCGTTAACTATTCATAGTTTGGCAATACTGATGTAATTTGCCTTATATTTACTCTATGGGTTCGATCATCGTGATCGTCAAAACCTAAAGGCAATGTACTGGTAATGAAATCCACCATTCCGGAAATGGATTGGAGAAACGATTTGGGAGGAAAAAATAGTGTCCGAATTTCATGAGTTACTATCACGGGTGCCTGAACTGCGACCCTTAAATACCACCTCTAAGCAAGGTACATCGCTACAAGACCGGTATGACCACGAAAATAGCATTTCTTAAAAAAAAATAAATCTTAATGTGATTGAAATGTGGGAATGCGAATGTAGAGAAACGACAAAAAATTACAAGAGTTTATTTAAACACTGTCAAGATCTTGTGGATCACATGGTACCTAAGGATAGTTTTCATGGTGGACGCACCGAATGTTTGAATGCATTGTACGAATGCAGCAACGAAGAGTTCGTAGCATATTATGATGTAATATTGTTATACCCTTGGGTAATGGCACGTGAGCCATTGCCTGCAAGTAAATCAAAAATTCATAAGTGGACCGAAGATTCCACAAGTAGGAAGTATTCATGGAATTCATCATTTTACCTTCAAAAAACATATTTTCCAATTTTATTATATACATGTGTAATGGACGCCTTTTGTTTGGGTTATGCCGCACGTGTGTGGATAAAAGTATTAAGAATTGCATGCACTGCGATTCCGTTCGTGTTATCACTAGTACGTACTGTACCCCTGAACTTCATGTAGCTTTACAGCTCGGATACAAAATTCTGCAAATTATTGAGATTTGGGAATTTCAATTATCCGGATAGTTTTTTCCGGGACTATGTGAATTCCTTCCTAAAAATGAAACAGGAGTCTAGGATTTACCAGCTAGTGTAAGACTAAAGGAGACAAAGAGAAATATATTGCAGACTATTATGGACATGAATGCATTCATTTAACGGAAAATATTTATTCGAACCCTGGTCTGAGGTATATTTTCAAAATATTCTTCAACTCGTTATATGGAAAATGCAATATATATATATATATATATATATATATATATATATATATATATATATATATATATATATATATATGGAAACAATTTATCGCAATCTGTAAGTGTGGATACTCTAAAAAATGTTATCTATAGGCATCACAATATGAGGTACAAAGTGTATTACCCAATGGATCGCAACATATCATTCTATCATATATAAAACCATGGAAAATTTTAAATGTTCGGCGCAAGGCTTTGCTTCATAACCTATTGACAATTGCAGGACCAGACCATGTTTTTTACTGACACGTACAACATTATGTTTATACAACGACGTAAAAAACTCCTAAGAATAGCTATGCTGTGAACCTACAAATAATTCGTTTTACTACAAAACCTCCCAAGAATAAAATTCTGAAATAGTGATTATTTTAAGGATCGTTTCCTTTGGAAACTCGTTTTTAACTGGATTCCGAAAATACTAATTATTTATATTCTAATAAATTAGTCGGAAGAGCAAATTTCATTTGTGATCCTATTTAAATTCTTATAGAAACTCGTTGTTAAATGTGTGTGAACGTATTAATAACACCGATGTTAGTAAAGTTTTAGAAGGGGGTGGGAAATTGACATGTTTATTGGATTAGGGGCTAAACAATTTTGCATATAGAATGAAAGAAGTTAAAACGGGGAAACTTGATTATGTATTTAAAATTAGAGGAATCACTTTGGACAGTAGAACGCTGAAGTAAAATTAATTTTGATCATTTTTAAGATCGTAACAAAATTGAGAAAATAATTTTAAAAAACCATGGAGGATTGTACGAAAACCATGGTTTGTCATCGTATTCAGGTCTAACATGAAAAAAGTTGAAAACAAAAGAGTATGATTAAATTATGATAGTGTTACTGACATTGACATATGGTTATCAAAGTATTAAGTGTGTTAAATGACTAAAAAATGAAAAAAACTAGAACAGTGAAGACATGCATCTGTACCTCAATAATAAGAATATTAAAAGGATATACTGAAAATCTACATAGGAAGTCCAGAAAACTCGAAAAACAAAAAAAATCGGCAAATTTTTGTTGTGTCTAATGTATGTGCTTACCAAATGTGTATCGTAAATCAAATACTATGTATGAATACATATCTTGTCTAGCAGAAATGTTCACGTTTACTAAGTCTTATCCATTACCTATTCCGTTCACCACGCATATAGTGCCTTTATATCGCATATACCAAATGCTAACCGTTATATATGCTGTACTCTACATAGCAATACATTTTATAGGAAAAGTTAGCCATGCTTTTTCAACTTAGTAAGCCTGAGGGTGCAAGTTTAAGACTGTACGTTTAACTAACATTAGTAGTCATGTAGGGGATGGGGTTGTCGGTATTAGTATTAAATCCATAACAACACAAGTACATAGCAGGGATCATGTTTCCTTAGGAACATGGGAATGTCACCCATTTTAAAATATTAAGCGTTGGAGGGTGTACTACATGCACAATATGAACTGTCTTATTCGTCTACATGTACTACCCAACTCTTTTACTTGTCTATATGTATAAGATATAAGGGTATATACAAGCCTTACCGTTGATAATATATGAATTATGCAGAAAAAGTTGGCAATATCTACCATAGTCACTGCCATTTTTTACCATAGGCAACGCCATCTGTTTTCTACTTGACGTACCACTACCGCCATTACTTTGCCCGAGCGCCGCATCCGTGTGCCATCTTACTTGCCCGGCGTTGTTAGTCCCGGATGCCGGAAGTATCCCCCGCAATTGCCGGTACGCTTTTTTCGCTGCGTCCCGTTTGCGGCTTTTCCATTTGCGTGTGCACGATAAAATGGCGAACAAAACGGGTTCACATTAACATTCCCGCCACCATATTTAATTTTCGTACATTGATATTTAAATGTTTCCTGAAAGTAATGTACCATTGGTAAGTTCAACTTTATAAGAATTATAGACACTAACATATATATATATTTGCAAATGGAAAATATAAATAAATGAAGACAAAATGTCTATCGATAAATGTTTATATTATCGTACATATATCCTATTTATAAGTTCATCTCATTGTCTTATATAACTATTGATATATCCTATTTTTAATATCACGAGATTCATCCGTAATTCTACTGATAAAACGCTATTCTTTAATTTCGTTTGCATGTACTTGAAATTCTATTCATATATCCTATTTTTAGTTTGTATTAGTAATATCATTTGTACATATGAGAAGTTAACACGATATAATTTGTACATTTGAATAAATATACATATTTTAAAGTATTATGTGACCTGTTCACACATCTCAGGGTTTTATACTAAAAGTAAATTTTCAGTTTGAACTCTTGTTTCCTTATTTTATATGCATGCCATATAGAATCACGTTTTCAAAAGTTTCATGTATAATAAACGTACATATGTTTATTGAAGTATTGCACTACTAGTACAAATTACTTCATTCATATCAGTCGGATGATTAAGTAACTATTACAGATATATTATCGGATAGCAACAACATTAACTGTTGTGTTTTTTAAGAGAACATATGTAAAATATTCTAATGTTGTACCTTAGGAAGCAAACATTATGTCCATACAAGCCTAAATATAGAAGAAAAAGTTCAGTTGTTTTTATGTGTTTCTCTGTTTTTCTGTCTCTGTCTGTCTCTCTCTAACACATGCACTCTCTTTGTCTCTGTTTGTATGTATCTCTCTCTTTCTCTCTGTCTGTCTGTCTGTCTCTGTCTCTCTCTCTCTCTCTCTGTCTCTATTTGTATCTCTCTCTCTGTTTCTTTGGTTGTTTTCATTTTCTATATGATTATCTATTGACTATTTCCCCTCTTATTTACACTGACTGCCTACTTTTTTAGTTTACAGTGTACATATAGGTTTTCCCCCTAAAATTTCCACGCTCTATCAAAGTTTTATGGTTCATGGAATCCAGAGGCTACGCCATGTTTTACTTTTCATCATTATTTTTTCTGAAATTCATCTTAATAGTGTACTCCCATCTGTGTCTAGGTTTCCCCTATTGAAACTCGTTTTAATATTGCCCTTTCATTTACCTCTAGGGCAGCGTTTCCCAACCTTTTTCAACTTGCGGCACACTACAGGTGTAACTTGAATTCTCGCGGCACACCCATATATATATATATATATATATATATATATATATATATATATATATATATATATATATATAATTACCGTGGTATTTTAATGTGATTACTAATTTCCTTCTTACAGAGAAGAAAGTTCGATCACTGATTTTCCCCTGTGCTAAATCATTATACTTATTTTTCATTCTAATTTTAAAATAGAAAACAATAGCAATGAAATATAGGATTCGGGTTTTTAAAAATCCACTTTCTCTTTCGAAAACTGTATCTAACCTCTAACTAAAAGGGAAGATCACTAAATAACGAACAAATAAACAAATCTCCTATACTTTTAAAACACAAATGTAGGTAATTTGTAAGCATGCTTGCTTTGTTGAATTTATTGAATGATATGTTAAAATTTCAAGTTACGAAATAGTGTGCAACAATAAAGAAGTAATAATGGTCATGACAATGATAAATACGTTTTTCAACATTAAAAATGTACAGAAAAATAACACAGTATGAAATTTAAAATTGTAGATTTATAGTAGAGGTTCATAGTAATGTGAAATATAAATATACATTTTCCCCTGTCTTGCAATTTGGTTCGTATAGAATTAATAATTTGTTTCGATTTTCTCGCGGCACACCAGCGGCCCATTCGCGGCACACCAGTGTGCCGCGGCACACCGGTTGGGAAACGCTGCTCTAGGGCATCTAAAATTTATTTTTCGTACATGGTTTGGTTATCTAATTCGTGAATGTTATATTGTTTTTTCATTTTCTTTTTATACCTCTCCATATATTTGAAAACAACAGATAAGATTTTTAAGCTTCAAATTCCTTGACAGAATTTGTGACAATAAGAAATTTCCAACTGCTTTCCTTTTAATTTACATTTTTAGTTTTGCCGTTCATATAGTTTACGGGTGATATTTGAAAACATACACTTTATCACAATCGACATTAACTTTTTGCTACTATCAACACCCAAATATCTTTGATTAGTTTATCTTTTGATGTATGGATGCGATATATCAATGGAAGAGTGTTTACTTCTACTAGTTAAGGTTCATCATAGCACTGTGATGACCCAGTGCTGTTTTGATAGAGTGGTCCCTCATTGAATTTTTCCAGAGCAATGAGTCAGTGCCACACTGTTTACATATGATACTTCATTTAATCTTCACTCTGTAATAAAGTATTTCTTTATGATTTATGAGTTATACTCCCTCCACACCTCCATTTAAAATATGTTGTACAGTCATTAAGCTTTCCACATAAACCATGCTCCCCCAATTCGAAGCATAAAACATTCAAATATTTTCCGTTGTCTTTGAATCCTAGAGCGAGGGGAGCGCGATGGCTCAGTGGTAGAGCGTTTATTTCTAATGCGGGGGGTTCCAGGGTTTCATCCCAGCCTCCGCCAATTATTTGATCATTTTCATGACAAACCTCAGGTTTGGATTATTTTATAATTTGTAGTGAACAACATTGTGTTCCTGGATTTTCCTTCCACTTTCTATTTACCTTCCAAGAAACCAATGCTACAAAAAATCACCGTTTCCTTTAACCTAAAACTCAAAGATTTCATTTCACCTACAGCAAACATGTACTAGTACTATATGAATCCTTCGTAAGGCTTCACTATTGCGCTCCCTCAAAATAAAGCTAACGTTCATAAAAAAATGACATAACCAAATTGCAAAAATATTCTCATTTACTAGCAATACATTTTGTTTTTCTATTAAGATATTTCTCAAAATATCTGAATAGTGGGAACAGTATAGGAGACCGTGAAAATATTCTGATACTTATCACTGTACCTATGTGCTGACACAGATATAACATGAAAGCAATGTCATATCGTAGTTTTTATGAAAATTTACTCCCTCGCAAGCTTACTTTACAATGCATAGACCAAACTCGAATTCTTAACGATATGCGAATTCTCCATGAAATTTCAGATTGTTTACATCAAGGAATAACCCCCAAATCATAGAATAGCTACCTTATATATATATATATATATATATATATATATATATATATATATATATATATATATATACTTAGTTATTATTGAAAAAACAGCGCCACTGTGTGGATAAGCTTGTACTAATCAAAATTTGTATTTATGCAACACGAAGCTTATGGATTTTTTCTTTTCATTATTCATATCTCTCCGTGTTCTTTAATGAAAAAATAGACCTTATTTCCTAATAAGACAGCTTGTGTTCCATCTGCTTTTTGTACAACAAGCTATCTCAAATTACAGTGATCCTCCGTTAAAATTTATACCTATAATATAAAAACTATATGTTGGAATTATATTTCTTGGATGCTATATTTCAGAGCGTGATTAGAAGTAATTTTACTAACAACAAAAGCATTGTCCGACAAGTCTTTCCTAATCTCATAAACTTGTTCCCCTTACTCAAAAAAGACTATTTTAAAGAAATTTTCACTTTCCTTTTCGTCAAATAGAATGAACCATTGTAATATACTTACAGAGTTCTGAAAACCTTGTCCACCCCTCCCGCTCGCCACTCTACACGACACGTGGTAGAGATTCATGATTCTTTTGAGTTAGAAACCAATGTTGCCTCAATTCCTTGCCCTTTTTCGTAGTTGAAATATATATATATATATATATATATATATATATATATATATATATATATATATATATATATATATATATATATATATATATATATTGTTAACTGAGAATAGGGAGGAAGGAAGAAAAGCTTTCTCATTTTGCTGGAATTTAACTACCCAAGTGGGGGCGGAGTTGTACCAACTCTGACAGCGGTCACGTTGGCGACAACTAACAACAGTTTGTGGGGGGTAAAAGAACCCTTTAAGGCTGTCCCATGCTCTCTCTTTCTAAAAAAATCAATCAGTGATCCATAGAGGTGAAGGATTATTTAAGTAAGAAGGATCAAAACTTGTTTCAGACACACCACAAAAGATATTTCCGTTACCAAGCATTTTTATGTATTTAATATATATATATATATATATATAGATAGATAGATAGATAGATAGATAGATACATAGATAGATAGAGTAGTGGAATGTTTATACTTTTACGTAAGATGTTCAATCACTATCCAAATTCTACATTTTTCGTCGCCTTTAAAAGGATATTCATTTTAGTTGATAACTAGAGGAAAAATCATAATCCTATCTTATGTCTGAATTCATTTTTTTCAGTATTAAGCTTCTAACTGAAATCACCTTTTCCTTCTCTGCATATCATTAACTAAACATTTAACGTATATTAGCAACAATTCTTCGTGTTAACTGAAAAAACAAAATTTCCTATAATTCGACTCAGGTTCCATATGTATGCAAAATCAAAACAGCAATAATAATAATAATAATAATAATAATAATTTTGGAATGATAAATCCAACTTCAATTTGCTTATGTGGTTCACATTCTATGTTAGCTGTAAATCGTTGAGTTATATAGCTTAGCTCTTATCATTAGATTGTACCAAAAATCAAAGTTCTGTAAAAGAAAACAATCAACTAATCATTATAATTGCTCGCGTATGACCCTCCTGTTCTGCGTATGCCCGTTGATTCTATTACAGGATTTTCAAAATTACTTACCTTCACGTACTGTTAGAGGCTGTAAATAAAAACTATTTTCTTCCCACTTTTTTTTCTCTTAATGTATGTGTGTCAAACAAACTATTTTTTTCAATGTACGTTTTAAGTGGTTCACGATAGTTTAGATCACAGAATATTATTTGAATAATGATATGAGTTTTGTAAATATAGGTTCATGTCTCAAATAGCAGCGCTCTTGGGTAAAAATCACAATTTTTAAAATAACTCACTTACTCACATATTAGAATAAAAAGGAGAAAAAATACACTTCGCTTTTACCTTCACCCACACAATTTTATATATATATATATTTATATATGTATTTTACATTTATCATTTACATGTTCTTTTCTTATTTATTTATAATCCTAAAATTACTTCATATTAGTTATCATGCATTACCTCTTCTACTTCTTCCACATTCTTTTCGGTCATTTGCTTCTTTGCTACCAATTGCAGTCTCTCTCTTCTTCTCCACTTCCCTTCTAACTCCCACGGTAGACCCAAAATTTCATGTCTCTTTTTTTCTTTTGTGAAAATATCTAACATCACTGTATTAACACAGGCAGTACATATATGCCATTTTAAATTGTTCTTATTATTTGGACATAACACATGGGCTGAAAAGTCCCGGGCCTAACAAAGAAAACACCGTTTTTTTGGTTCAAAATTAGCTTTATTCATCAACGTAATCTCCATGAAGAGCAACGCAATCAGTCCAGCGCCGCTCTAACAATACAATACCACTTTTGTAGAACGATTTATCTTTTGCCTCAAAATAGGCCTCAGTTGCAGCGATAACCTCTTCATTCGTGCGAAATTTCTTACCGGCGAGCATTTTTTTCAGGTCTGCGAACAGCCAGTAGTCGCTGGGAGCCAAATCTGGCGAATACGGTGGATGTGGGAGCAATTCGAAGTTCAATTCATGTAGTTTTGCCATTGTTTTGATTGACTTGTGACACGGTGCGTTGTCTTGATGATACAAAAGTTTTTCTTTGCCATATGCGGTCGTTTCTTTGCAATTTCGGCCTTCAAACGCTCCAATAACGCTATATAATAGTCACTGTTGATGGTATGTCCTTTCTCAAGATAGTCGATGAATATTACACCACGCACATCCCAAAATACCGAGGCCATAACCTTGCCAGCCGATTGTTGTGCTTTCGGGCGCTTTGGACGAGGTTCACCAGTTGCTGTCCACTCAGATGCCGATCGTTTTGATTCCGGAGTGAAGTGATGGATCCATGTTTCATCCATGGTCACATATCGACGCAAAAAGTCCGGTTTGTTACGTTTAAACATGGCCAAACACTGCTCAGAAGCATCAACACGTTCTTGTTTTTGGTCAACAGTGAGCAAACGCGGCACCCACTTTGAACAGAGCTTTCTCATAGTCAAATGCTCATGCAATATAAAGCCAACACGTTCTTTTGATATCTTTACGATGTCAGCTAACTCACGCACCTTCACTTTTCGATCATTCAAAACAAGTTTGTGGATTTTTTTTATGTTTTCTGATGTTACTGCCTCATTTGGACGTCCACTGCGTTCTGCATCATCGGTGTCTCTACGACCACGTTTGAAGTCAGCAAACCAACGTTTTATTGTTGTTTCTGATGGAGCGGAGTCCCCATAACACTTTTCAAGCCATTGCTTCGCTTGAACGGTATTTTTTCCCATCAAGAAGCAGTGTAAAATTAAAACACGAAATTGTTTTTGATCCATTGTTTTGAAACTAACACAAGTAGGGTCACTCTTAGCACAATAACTCACAGACGAATGAATAGAATATCATGAAATTCTCACAGCTGTCTTGTGAAGGTTAGTATTCACTGAAAACAAGGTGACTGCAATACAACTAGCGCCATCTATGTGTTAGGCCCGGAACTTTTCAGCCCATGTGTTATATCAGATAAATAATAAAATTTATTAGCCCCCTCATTCTTATTTTGTTTTCACAATAGCGAACAGCACACAGCGGATATTCGCATGGGAATTGTGAATCCATAATCTGAAATAATAAAGAAATGTTTCTTTTTATACTATCAGAAAATAATAAGCTTAATTCTAAGGCAATGTAGTATAAATTAAATGTTCGCACAATTATTTTATCCTATAAAAACAGGAAGTTTTCTCTATTATGAAAATGTACAGACTTTAAAACATACATATATTAAAATGACACGATACTTTTCCTTTTTCTTATATTATAACCTAACTTTTTACCAATAGTAGTAAGGGCAGGTCGTTCAGTGGTAGAGCGTTCACCTCCGGTATTTGGGTTTGATCCCAGCCCCCCGCCAATTATTTGAACATTTTCATGACAAACCTCAGGTTTGAATTATTTTATAAATTATAGTGGACAAACATTCTGCTCGTGGATTTTCCCGGCTTTTATAATACAGCTTTTATAATACGAAACTAGAAAAAACATTAACTTCTCCTTTAGCCTAAATGCGGGACGTAAACTTAAAATATATCTTAAAGACGGGGTTTATTTCTACAATATATATATATTAGTCTTATATTATAAATCTAGTTCATGCCTAACCAAATAACGTTTATGTCTTTCATGTAAGGACACCATCGTTTGATTTTCAGCGGAAACGTATATGTTTTTGCAACTCTAAACTCAAGTGAACAATTTTTCACGGTCCGATCAAATTGTTTCTTTACCAAAAATTTCATCAGCTTTCCATATAACAAAGCTTATGTTAGAGTAATCAAATAATAATAATAAACTACAAACATTTTATTTATAGTGTATTCACATGATATCTTTCTTTCTAGTGGATGTTCTTCAGATTAGATAATACAAAGCGGACTGAAGCATATTGGGTTGCCTACCACTTAGGGACTATGCAGATTTCGCCCTTTCTCTGTTTTCCGGATTGTGTGCTCTGCGAGGAATAATATTCTTCAAACTGTAAATCTTAAATCGTTTAACTGTGTTTCAATTTACATTAATAAGAATTTGATTTTAACAAACAGAATACAATAATATTTCCTACCGTTAAAAACTCCGATCTTCAGTATATGTAATCCCAAGTTCGCTTCCAAGTAAATAAATTAATTTCAGTATAGTTAGCATTCCAACCAAACTACAATGCTCTAATTTCATCAACTTCTTTCCTTTCCAGAATTTTCTGTAATCTAATTTTTCCATATATACACATTTATTATGTCCCGTAACCCGCCCGACAAAAATTTCTGTGTGTGTCCCTCAGTCTTTTCTTATTCACAAGTTTGTTCATGCCCTTTATATCGTTACTAAAAAGTATGAATAATAATAATAATACTTTAAGCTACATATGTATCAACAGTACAAAATAGTTTACAAAAAAGCCCACAAAAAATCAAAGTATGTACGAAAAATTAACCCGAGCGTATGTCTAGCAAACACTTCTATTTAAAAACTCGAAAAATAACATACGACAATTGTTAACATCCCAGCATAGTACTTTTCAACTCATATGTTTAATCAACTTACTTATTAGTCTAACTAAATAATTATGTTAATAGAGGAAACAATTCTCCCAAAAGAAATTCAACAAAATTATTGTATTTTGAGTAAATTAACTGATGTATTCGGTAACGTTCTCGCCTTTGCTGGGAGCGGTCTCTTGTTCAACTCCTGCTAGGCATACTCAATCAATCAAAAATAATTATTAAAGCTTTTCATTGAATAGAGTGGTGTTGGAGCCCCACCAAATTAAAAAAAATCTCCACATATTAATAAAATTTCGTAAAATGTAGGTAGCATTTCTCTTCAAGTTACAAAAGAATATACAAAACATGTGACACAGTTCAGCAATAACATCTCTCTCTTTAGCTATCAACTGTATATGTTTTTTTCGGTACCGTACTGGTTTAGTGATAAAGTGGTTACCTTTGATGGTTTATAGTTTGATCACAACCAAGTAAGTTTGTGATAAACAATATATGAATTTTCTAATGATATTCCCCGATTCCTCGCACTTTCTTCATTCCAACATTTCATTCATATCTTATCTTCACAGTCTCCTTTAGCCTAACTGGCATAACTGTGGGACGTAAAAAACTCGGAGATTTCATTTTAACTCTGGTGGTTGGGATCCCGGATTCGTTCCACCGGTCAATTATTTAAACACTTTCATGACAAACCTCAGGTTTGGATTATTTTATAAAATGTAGTGGGTTTCTCGGAGTTCCCCCATCTTCTCTCGCATAATTAATTTACCGTTCTTCAGTTTTACTCATCTTAAAAGTGCTGACATAGCGTAACACGTATATGTGCTGCACGGCCAGACTTCATTTACAATTACATACACAGCTACAAACATAAATCCAGCCATATACATATGTACCCATATATACAGAGGTGATCACTTATATATCTTCAAACTTCATATAGAATACAATACTAAGTTCTCCATTCTTTAGTCATCCCTAAACTTAACATTTCTAACGTGAAACGACATCTAGTAAGCTACAAATATATCAATTACCATAAAAATGTGTTGCTACGCCACTATAAGATTCCCACTAGTTTCTTTTCTCGTAGTACGCTGACCTAACCAAGAAACATACATACCTTCTATGCAATTCTGTTTCCCCTTGTTTCTAAGATCGAAAAACCCGATATATTTTAAAATCTCATTCGGTTCTAATAAAACATATATTTATAAAATTTCCATGTACACCCCATCATAAGAAATAAATCTTCAATACTAAAGTTCGGACATCGATCCCCCGCAACAAACATATTTCACTTCGTATCTTTTGCCTCGTTTAGTAATAGAATTCGCACTTGCAATCTGCTAGTATCTGCATCAACTGCATTCCTTCTAAACAACACCTGTTTATACACGTAGGGAAAAAGTTTGATTTCTCAAGCAAGTTTTCATTTTAGATCTGCTACAAAATTTATTTCTATACCTTCCATCAATGATACAACACTTAGCTATCAACCATGAGATCAATACTTCAATTCCCAGTAACATACAACATTCACTCCATGATTTTCGTTTCCTATACCCCCTTACTTTATAACACATGCCTCAAAAAGTGTAATATTCCATTTCATTTATCAAATGAGTACAAGTTTCACGAAAGGTATTCATACGCAAAAATACTAAGTCAGTAAAACTGATCATCTCTCTTGTTTCACAATTCTATGATTAGTTATCACCCATTCGAGTTGGTTTCGTGCATCATAATATTTATATTTTCATTTAACTTTAATTTAACTTTGCGCGCATTTTTGCGATAAAGGTAGGTTTTAGACAAGAGCGTCGCTTTCGGAGGGGGGGGGGGGCTTAGAACATGAAGGTACATGCCCCAAATTTCTTCCCTGAAATATCTACTTACCTCTTTATCATATTGATATTTGTATGATTCAGATATTTATAGTTTAGGAAATAGTGCCCCTCTAAATTTTTGATCACGCTACACCACTGGAGAAAAAGGCAAAAACAGTGAATTTGCTGTAAATTTGATTCTGAACAACTTTTGCAGAAGGCTATTTTTCAACAAACTCAACCGTTTTAAATATATTTAAAGATTTCTAATATTGAGTAATTTTTCGGAGACCTTTGACCTTGGCGGTCATATTGCCCCCCCCCAAAAAAAAAAAAAAAAACTCACGGTTTTCAGAACATGTGACCAAGCCAAAAATCAGCCGCTAGTACCATTAGACAAAGTCCAGTAATAATTTGCTCTCTACCTTTTCGATCCAACAGGACCAATGGGTCGCCCCTGGACTATTATCAGTTCTTAACACTCTGATACCCTAGCTGTGACTTGTACGAGGTGTATTCAAGTTATAACACCTCCAATTTTTTTCTCAGGACTCATAACATATAGAAATGTGCTGTTTCTTTTGAAATATGTGAGCACTCGTCAATAGTGTAGTAGCTTAGCGACTGGATCATGCAAAATGTGATACCAACATGCCACTTTCAGGGATGATAGGCCTATTAATAAGTAAATCCTGATATAGAACCACCTCGGCGGGGGTCTTGTTTTAGGTATATGACGTCATCAAAATGGCCGCCAACGAATTTCGACTCAACTGAGTTTAAAAATGTATAACTCGATTACCATTCAAGGTAGAAACTTCGCTTCTCCTTTATTTTGCAGAGAATACATTGTACCTCTATTGTCATTATAAATACTTGCCTTATATTGCCGCCATTTCTAAATATGGCGTCTCAAATTGGAAAAATGTTTATTTTCAAAACGATTTTCTATGTTTTATAGCAAATACCTTTGAAACTGCTATGATTATGGAAAAATACTTTGAAACAATCGTCAAAGGCCATGTCAATAGCTTTCGAACGCGACCAGAATCATTGATGTATCTCAACGAATAACTGAGATAATCAATTTTTTGTAGGACTAAATGTCGAACTTTGGTGAATAATGTTCGAATGTATCCGTAGATGTAGTTATATGGCATTTGTAGTTCCATTGGCCCTTTGATAATAGAAACATAGTACCACTACCAGTATGTTCCTTTTAACGTGGAGAATAGCAAATCACAAGCGTTTATCTCCTGTCAGTGCTGAAAACCCTTTATAACGTCATAAATCCAAGATGGCTGACGCGGTTTATCTCCGGTATGAGAAATGGGAATTTCTCGCCACAGAAAAAATAATAGAAACATGCAATAACCGCCAATATCTTTCTTTGGATGTGAAGAATCTTGACATAACATGTGATTGGCTCCCCTTTGTGTCTAGAAGCCAGTATATGACATCATAAACACAGTATGGCGCCATGGCTTACATACGGATTATGAAAATTATTTACTTCTCGCATTAGACAAACGATAGAAACGTGCAACAACCACCAATATCTTTTTTCGTATGTAGAATCATAAAGTAACATAAGTTACTGTCTTTTCTTTGAGGCGAAAGGCGAGTATATGACGTTATAAATCCAAGATTGCCTTCGACTCTTAAATATGTGTTATGCATAATATTATATGATTTATTTTTCTCGGCCCAATTCAAATTTTGGGCGCCTTTAAGAGAGCCGATTAAAAGAAATAAACTTTCGCTTTTTCACACATCGCAAAAAGAAGGAACGAAGAAAGGACTCAATGAGTCAATTTTAAAGAGTGACTGTAGCCTGTTTTCTCGCTTATACATAGCTTGTCAAAGTCTAGGTGGAGACGTCAAAGATTCCTTTGCTCACGAAAACCTTTCGTATCCTCCGTCACTCTCTTCAAATGGTCAATTGCGCAAGGGAACAAAATCAGATGTTACTTCTTGCTTAGAACCACTTGAAACATCACAATACGATGTACCTAGTGTACCGTATTATATTTGATGGAGCAGTATTAGCTCACATGCTGAAGCCTATTCCACGACAGACGTTTTCTATGTATTACACTAACACATTTCAACCATTTTTAGAAAAGTTTGCGAGTGATGTCGTCAGAATGGACATAGTCTTTGACAATTATGATTCGACAGTCTGAGAAAAGAAGAAGGAGACCAACGAGAAAAAGGACTAAGAATATTTATGAAAGACTCCACACTCACTCCCAAAAAAATGGGCATTGTTTTTGAATAATTCTGAAAACAAAACTGATTTATTTCGACTTCTGTGTAAACACTTACAGAACATAAGTGATTCGGATGGTAAGAGAGCGATTGTGTGTGCATGTGATGATACCGCATCAGCAATATGGACGTAACAAGCCTTATGCCCTGCAAACAAGAAGAAGCAGACACACGCATGTTCTTGCATGCATTGCATGCCAGCAACCATGGACATAAGAATATCTCAATTAAAACTGTCGATTCTGATGTTGTTGTTATTGCCGTTGCTTTATTCTTTGAGCTCAATGTATCACACTTGTGGATTGAATATGGGACTGGTAAAAATAAGAGATATATTCCTGTCCATGAAATTGCAACAAGCCTAGAAAAGTCTCACTCAAAAGTCCTGCTCTTTTGGCACGCATTTACAGGGTGTGACAGTGTCCGCTTTTGGTGGTCATGGCAAGAAGACAGATTGGCAGGTGTGGCAAGCATTCCCTGAAATAACGGATACATTCATCAAATTTTCAGTTACTCCTTCTGAAATTTCAGCTCAGGACTTCGCAGCTCTTCAACGCTTCACCGTACTCCTGTACGATCGCTCTAGTTCTTTACTAAATGTTAACGACTGTCGACAAAAATTAATGACGAAAAAGAATTGTTCTTACGAAGGGATCCCACCTACAGAGGCAGCCTTATTTCAACACTGTCTGCGAGCTGCCCTACAGGCCGGGTATTACTGGTCTCAAGCTCTCCAGAAAGTGCCCATTATCCTCTGTGGTCCTTTCTTCCAGAAGTTTCTGCGCATTGTAGATAACTTATTCTCTGTGGTTGCAAGACTCTTTGCCAACATTCTTGCAAGTGTCAAAACTTGGGGTAAGTGTGCTCTTTATTGTGTACCTGCGATGGACAGTGTGATCGAGAAGATCATTTTATTGTGAGTTGATCTTGTCTAAATAAGAAATGTGATTAACAAAAATTAATATCCCTAGTTCTCTGAAGTACGTTTCAGATGTTAAGTTAATAGTCATACTATATCACTAATATTTTCTCTTCTAAATTCTTAACATATTTAATTGTATAACTGTTTATTGTGTTGTAAATTTATCTCTCGATGATATACTGTTAAATTTATACACTGAGTCTGTTTCATAAACATTTTAATACAAACTCCAGAAATATCAAATTCAGCTGGGCGGTGGTTTGAAAATATGACGCCTTGTGTCTCAAGCTATTTTGTAAAATAATATGAAAAGCATAATTTTCAGACAGTTACATTCTCATTGGACTGATTAAAAACGTTTTAAATGTAAAATATGTCTTTCGAAATGCACAGTTCCCATTTTCCTTAGAATTTTCATATAGCGAAAATATTAGTGCAAGCCTTATATTTTCATATAGCGCATAATACTTTGTTTAACAACATGAAAACTATTCACTTTCGGACAATTAGTATTAAAGAAATTATATTTCAAATTTATTTTCGAATAATGCATAATTTCAGCTGTGTTAGTTTTTCAGTTTAATGCATAATATAATATTCAAAATACATACAGCGGCACTTTGTATAACGATGTCGTACATTCAAACAAGACAAATACTAACCTTTGGACGCAAACACGATCCACCTTTTTGTTACTTCATGATCCAACTTATTTAAGGAGAATAAATAGTGGTTTTGCACGTTTCTATCACCTTTCTTAGGTGAGAAAGGCATAGTTTTCTTCATGCAGATTTAAGAGTCGACGGCAATCTTGGGTTTATGACGTCATATACTCGCCTTTCGCCTCAAAGAAAAGACAGTAACTTATGTTACTTTATGATTCTACATATGAAAAAAGATATTGGTGGTTGTTGCACGTTTCTATCGTTTCTCTAATGCGAGAAGTAAATAATTTTCATAATCCGTATGTAAGCCATGGCGCCATACTGTGTTTATGACGTCATATACTGGCTTCTAGACAGGGGAGCCAATCACATGTTATGTCAAGATTCTTCACATCCAAAGAAAGATATTGGCGGTTATTGCATGTTTCTATTATTTTTTCTGTGGCGAGAAATTCCCATTTTTCATACCGGAGATAAACCGCGTCGGCCATCTTGGATTTATGACGTTATAAAGGGTTTTCAGCACTGACAGGAGATAAACGCTTGTGATTTGCTATTCTCCACGTTAAAAGGAACATACTGGTAGCGGTACTACGTTCCTATTATCAAAGGGCCAATGGAACTACAAATGCCATATAACTACATCTACGGATACATTCGAACATTATTCACCAAAGTTCGATATTTAGTCCTACAAAAAATTGATTATCTCAGTTATTCGTTGAGATACATCAATGATTCTGGTTGTGTTCAAAAGCTATATAAATGACCTTCGACGATTGTTTCAAAGTATTTTTCCATAATCATAGCAGTTTCAAAGTTATTTGCTATAAAACATAGAAAATCGTTTTGAAAATAAACATTTTTCCAGTTTGAGACGCCATATTTAAAAATGGCGGCAATATAATGACAATGACAAGTAATGGCAAGCAATGACAATATAATGGCAAGTATTTACAATGACAATAGAGGTACAATGTATTCTCTGCAAAATAAAGGAGAAACGAAGTTTCTACCTTGAACGGTAATGGAGTTATGGTGCCTTCCATTTCAATTCAGGCAGAGCATGTACCATCACCATCTCAGATATTGTTGAAACTTTTTTTTATAGCAACTAGACATGTTTTTAAGAGACCCATATTTTTTTGTTTTGTCGAAAAAAATTTTCCCGCCAAGTAATGGGCCATCAAAGACGGGGAGTACAATTTATGAATTGTAGAAGACATGGAAAATGATCAATTTCGGAGCCTCACCATTCGGCTATGGAGACAGGTAGAGTTATAATTCTTGTTGTGGTATGTACATAGGGATATAAATAAACTATATTTTATTATAGTTTGGTTTGCGCATGCGTATCTTTTTGTACATAAATTAACAAATGAACGTCAATTTATCTGAAAAGTCGAAGTTTGCGAATTTTTTTCGAGCACTTCCGGTTCGAATTTTAAAATTCTGTTTTCACGGTTGGTAAGACCTAGTTACCCGCTTTCCGAAAAAAATTTTGTATCGCTTCTGTGGTCAACCGTTTTGTCGCAAAAAATTCGAGAAATTGTAAAATTTTCAAAAATCGCCATTTTTGGGCGCCATTTTCTCGAAAACACCATTTTTTAAAATTCTGAAATTTTGTCAGATGGTTCAACTTTACCTGAATAATAAACACACCAAATACCATTCTCGACCAATGCTTCATGGATTAACTGCAGCCTTTTAAAGTTAGCGAAGTTTCGCTAATTTTGATGTCACAGTTAGCAACACTGGGAACAATAAAAGTGCAATGATTTGATGATGTTTGTGGTTCATATTCATTAAATGAAGAATAAAAGGTTTTCTTGGCTGTTTTTTTTATTATTTTGAACAAAGAGGCTCTTTGAAATAGTAAAATGAGCCCCCCCCCCCCTACTCCGTTTTCTTAAACTGAAGTAATCTGAGGTGGAAATTACGATTACGAAACACACAAATTTTAAGTTTACTTGAAATGGCCATCCAATGAATTCTGATGATCTATAAAAGGCTTAAACTATTACCTCAGTATGATTTGGAATGCTCCAGACAAAGTCTCAATTAAGTGCGATGTCATTACAGTGATCGAAAAATGACAAAAAGTTAAAAAAAAAAATCGAAACATTTTCTTACGCGTTCCAAAGAAATTTACTGAATTTTTAAACAGAACAATCCCAGCATAAAAATGGGTCACTCGGAATTTTATAGTATTCGACTAAAGTGTGTCGGTCCGCAACCTGAGAGGGAAGTGTGTGTGTGTGTGTGTGTGTGTATTGTGCAAAATTTAAGTTAGCTGCTACTGCGTTGCTACAAATCAAAGGTGCAACCTGTATTGATGCTGTCATGAGTGACCTATTTCCTTTAGTAGTATGATCCGTAGAAAATGACAGCTGTCTTCTTCAAGAATGTGGAGAATGTCCTGGAGTGGAAGAAATAAGTGTGGTGTCTTTAATTATTGATCCTGATGAAAATGAAAGTGGTTACGTATGCCATATGGGAGAATAATGATCTCGTCACCAAAAAAAAAAAAAAAAAAAAACTGTGCCACTTTCTGTTTTCGTATTGTACATTGCCGGTTTAACTGAAAGAATTGTAATTCATGACTACATCAAGAAAATCCAAAGAGAATCAATTGCTACCGAAAACCACCGTATAAAATTTCAAGATACAAATTCTATTTTACTTCATGTGGACTTCGTTGAAAACTGGACTGTTATTCTGCAAAGTGAAATTCAGAGTTATCACCGAAATATGAAACAATTGACAGTTTTGTTGTAATAAACGTCGATAAAACACACGATTCGGCTCATGTACTCATAGTCATAGACAAAATTCTAAACATACTCGAAGAAAAGCGAAAATATATTTTATAGAAAAAGGTTTGAATACGTGAAAATAGGTGTCTACAATTTCCCAAACCGTGTCAGTGATTTCTGATGGTGCTGCATCCCACTTTAAAAATCGCTTTCAGATGTTCGAGATGCAGACAGGTCCGATAAAGCAGTGTTTTTGCAGTGAAACCGGCCATGCAAGGGTCTCTGCGACGGTAGTGGGGAAGGGGGGGGGACAAACAATGTGGCAACGCGCCATAGCCTTAGGCTAAAACAGATACACAGTATTAAAACCGCAGTAGAAAAAAATGAAATGAAATCTTTAAGTTTTACGTTCCACGCTTATGCCGGTTAGGCTAAAGGAGACGGTGATTATGAGAAATGAATGAAATGGTAAAATTGCAGAATGTTACGAGCTGGGATTGAACCAGGGACCCCAAGCACCGGAAGTGAACGCTCTACCACTGAGCCACCGCGTCTCCACTAAAACCGCAGGAGAATTCGTGAGTATAGTGCAAGTACAAACTCCGGGTATTACTCTCGTTTTGTTACCTGGAACTGAATTCGACGACTTCCGGAAGAAAAAACTGGTATTCAATGAAGTTATCTTTGGCTTTCGGAAAATTGCGAAGTTTTTATGGCAGTAACGGGTCACCATGAACTAACTTCATACTTCCCCCAAAATCGAAATTTTGCAATTCAAATTGTAGATTTAAGAAATCTGCAAAAAGGAACTTTTGTTATATACATATATGTATGATAACCAGTGGTGCGTAGCAGAAATATTATGAATAAATCATGAATTACGTGAAGTGCTGTTTATGCTTCCACATGAACCTTCAGCAGGGTACAGGTTTCCAGAAGAGCATAAGAGAAGTGAAAATAAGTGTTTTGTGACTATCGACAATGTGCTACGCAGGGGCGTATCCAGGACAGACTTCTGGGGGGGGGGGAATTGTAATACTGCTACTTAGAGCTACTTTTAAGAGCTCCAAACTCTGGGATGGGTTTTATTTATATATAAATAAGAAAGTTTCTTCTTCTGGGGGGGGGGCGGCAATCGTCCCCCTAGATCCACTCCTGGATGAGTTATGAGTGAACCAACATCTATCGGAGCATCTGCACGGTTACATGCTAGTAGCAAAGAAGACAACCACCAAGCAATAGATTGGTCCATGTAAAAAAAAAAAAAAAAAAAAAGTGAAATTTTATTTTCTAAGACCATTTTAAGTAAGTGAACTTGAAATTTGTGTGTTTCGTAATCGTAATTTCCACCTCAGATTACTTCAGTTTAAGAAAACGGAGGAGTAGAGGGAGGCTCATTTTACTATTTCAGAGAGCCAGGGGATATAGTTTATTTATATCCCTATCAAAATAATAAAAAAAAACAGCCAAGAAAACCATTTATTCTTCATTTAATGATTGTGAACCACAAACATCATCAAATCATTGCACTTTCATTGTTCTCAGTGTTGCTAACTGTGACATCAAAATTAGCGAAACTTCGATAACTTTAAAAGGCTGCAGTTAATCCATGAAGCATTGGTCGAGAATGATATTTGGTGTGTTTATTATTCAGGTAAAGTTGAACCATCTGACAAAATTTCAGAATTTTAAAAAATGGTGTTTTCGAGAAAATGGCGCCCAAAAATGGCGATTTTTGAAAATTTTACAATTTCTCGAATTTTTTGCGACAAAACGGTTGACCACAGAAGCGATACAAAATTTTTTTCGGAAAGCGGATAACTAGGTCTTACCAACCGTGAAAACAGAATTTTAAAATTCGAACCGGAAGTGCTCGAAAAAAATTCGCAAACTTCGACTTTTCAGATAAATTGACGTTCATTTGTTAATTTATGTACAAAAAGATACGCATGCGCAAACCAAACTATAATAAAATATAGTTTATTTATATCCCTATGTACATACCACAACAAGAATTATAACTCTACCTGTCTCCATAGCCGAATGGTGAGGCTCCGAAATTGACCATTTTCCATGTCTTCTACAATTCATAAATTGTACTCCCCGTCTTTGATGGCCCATTACTTGGCGGGAAAATTTTTTTCGACAAAACAAAAAAATATGGGTCTCTTAAAAACATGTCTAGTTGCTATAAAAAAAGTTTCAACAATATCTGAGATGGTGATGGTACAATTTTATATTTTTTTGCCTGAGTTGAAATGGAAGGCACCTTATACATTTTTAAACTCTGTTAAGTCGAAATTCTTTGGCGGCCATATTGATGACGTCATATACCTAAAAGAAGACCCCCGCCGAGGTGTTTCTATATCAGGATTTACTTATTAATAGGCCTTTTATCTCTGAAAGTGGCGTGTTGGTATCACATTTTGCACAATTCGGCCCTTTTATGCTGCTAAGGTACTAGACTACAATGCGTGATAGAGATTGCAACACCGTACAGCACACACAAATCTAGCGGCAGCGGTAAGTGATGACTGTTTTTGATTCTTACGACACTGTAAGGCAGGGTTACTTTGCACCAGAAATAGGGAATTCTAAAGGAGATCGCATGTAACTTACAAACATAATGTTTTAGAATGTTGTATTTTAAACATATAATAGCTACATATATAGTATAAGGAAGACATTTGTGCAAGTGCATTAGTAAATATTTAGTATGTTCATACTTATTGAAATACAAACTTTGGTGCAAAGTAACCTCATACGTGGAGATACTTTGCACAAATACAAAACAAACAAAAAAAAAAATTAAGTTCAACATACGAACATAATGTTTCTGTGTAATGTTTTTTCCCCTCAGGAATAATACATTTCATTTCCTACACAAAATTGCATGCAGTCTACATATTGATATTAGAATGATGGTACTGGTACCAGTACTTAGTATGAATTATCCATATTTGTAAAGAAAATTATGTAATTTCTGGTACCGGCACAGGAACCGCATTCTGATAGTTCAGCATATGCCCCATAGAAATGCCAACTCAGGAACAGAAAAAAATCCCCGTGAACTGTTCAGGCTTAAGGTCACACAACATCTAATGTTAAAATATACCATATTGACTTGATCCCTAGTCTTCCGTTGCAAGCGCTGCTATCGGCTGAAGGAATTCCACTCGCTTTCTCTCGCTTAACAACAGTTGAACCCTTATTGGCTCAACGCGTGGGTGTGTGAGGGTGTGAGCTTTAGTTCGCATTTTTGCCACGGCTCAAGACATTTTGGCAGCACAATAGTCATTCCTATGCGTATAAGCTTCAAGCCCCTTCCCCCTTCCAAAAAGCTCTACTGATTAGAAGAAACACTTTCTAAGTGAAGCCTCTCTCAAAATAATTTTCTGGATCCGCCACTGTTCGTAATTTATTTTCCAACAAGAAATCCATTCCGGCATCTACCTATATAGAAAATTTACCTAAAATTAGAAGGTAGGAGGTACCAGCAGTAGTAATTTCCTATCTAAGGGGTTACTTTGGACCGGTGCAAAGTAACCCCGATTAGAGGCTGAAACCGCCGTCTCCCAGTTTTATCTTTTTTATGACTTTAAAACATTTCACATCTCAATTTCAACTATTACCTCAAAGACTCATTATACAGTGTAGTATTCTACGAAACTGACTTAACTTTGACGGAAATTCTTGTAGGTGATACCTTTCAACTTTTGTCGGCCTTTAGAGTGACTGCTTTCCATAGCTCTACAACAAGAAACCCTCCCAGTAATTAGAACTGAAGTTAACTGCCAATATTATAGCCGAAATACAGCTAGATGTCCTATCTTATGGTGACAGTTGAAACTTTCTCTTTAAGTTCATGATTTTACGGACATAGGACTATGCAACTCATTTCGTATTTTGTGCAAAGTAACCTCGTCTTACGGTACTTGTAAAGTGGCAACGTTTTCACTATAAGAACAGCGTGTAATCATTTGCTTTTTCAATTTGCGTGGTAATCACCGCTTGAAATGCATCGCCAGTTGAGTGAAACACATAATATTGGTATCATGGATGTGTCTATTGTGTGTTCATGGGTGCGACAGTTCAAAGAAGGCAGAACGTCGTGTGACAACAAACCAAGGAACGAATGGAGAAAGTTGTTTTGGAGGATCGCCGAATGTGTGGATCGCCTCCAAAGCTGGTATTTCCGTGGGAATGTGAGCACAATCGTGCATAACAACCTGAAAATGCGAAAAGTGTCCTCCAGGTGGGTGCTACGAAATGCTGACGGACGACCAGAAAGCTGCGTGTGCCACGTTGCTAGGAGTGTTGACGCGTGATAACGGCATGAATGTGACTTCGTTTTCAGCGATTATGACAATGGATACCGTTTTTCAACCCTCAAACCAAGAGAAAGTCTGCTCAATAGAACCACGCAAATTCAAATAAAAAAAAGTGCTGAAAATATGATGATGGCCATATTCTGGGACCACGATGGAGAAATCCTTACGCATTGCGTTCCAAAGGATACTATGGTGACAGGTGCACATCATGAATGCTTTGAAGAAGCTCCTTCCAACATTGCGTAAAACGGCCGGAAAATGCTGCCTGTGCACTCTTCCACCAAGTCAACGCACCAGCCCATCGAGTGAATAACGCAGCAGTTTCTCTATGACAACTTCGAAGTGGTTTCTCGTGCTCGCTACTCATCGACCTGTCTTCTAGCGACTTTTCGCCGTTTCCAACATAGACACACTCAGTGGTTGAACATTCACTAGCCGTGCTGTTATTGCATCAGCGATTTTACAGTAGTCAAAACAGCTCATAAATGCGTTCGCTGCGACCATGGAAGCATGACATCGAAAAATATGTACGGCTGCAGGGAGATTGCGTCGAAAAGTGACGCAAGACTCATAGTTCTCGTATGATTACTTACTGAGAAAAAATGGGTGGTATTATAATTTGAATGTATCTCGCATACAATGTAACTCTGGATAATGCAATAACACTCACAGACCCTTTTCAAACTTCAATTTAATTATGTTCAATTCTCAGTCTTAAGTATGTCTTCTCAGAGCAAACAGAATGTTTTGAAACGAAACACTACAATACGTAAGAGACGTAAAAGACTCTTGTGATCCAAACTGAACAAGGGAAGTCACTTCACCGATTTCAGAGCGTGCACTGCCGAAATCATTGAACCCATGTTCTGGTCAGTTAGGGCTAGTCTTTGGGATAGATTAGACAACAGACTTCAATGTAAATGCTATATCCATGAACTATGGTTATCCTACTATTGAAAAACGGCAATTGTCAATTTATTGATTATTTTACGAAACACATTTTGTCCTAGATCATCGAAATATCAGACTGTGCGACGGCATGTGAAGTGCTTCCACTGGACAACCTAGTAGACTTCACTGGCTGATCTGATTGAATCGACCTCAGAAAACGGAACCTCTTCCAATTCAGCTATTAGCAGATTAGTTGCCTTCAATTCAACTATTAGACCAGATGGCGATTCTGTCAAAGTCCTGTTTACATGGTCGATTGAATCGAAAGCTAAGTCAGTTCAAGTGAATCGACCACAAATCACCTAAATGAAAACGCCACTTACTTGCGTACCTATTGTTGTTGACCATGATCCAGTTACCGTGCATTAGAAGACTATAGAGAACACTATTACTACAACTACAGCTGATTGGTGGTTTTAAACGGAACACATTGTGTAACGCAACTCTCAGTGGCAGAGCTAAAGTAGACAGGCAATGTTTGAGTAAAACGCAGATTGTAGTTAGTAATACAGCCTTCAATGCCCACATGCGATTGATCTTCCATTACCTGCTTAGAAGCGTCCGTGTAAATTAAAACAGCTTCTGGACGACGTTAATTGATAAAATTATCCCATAAATGTGCCACCATGAAATGTGGAGTGATGTGCGAGAGTAGTTGAAAATTCAAGTTACGAAATACTTAGAGATGTCGAGTAGAATGTTAGATAATAGGGAAGTTTAGATTGATGTATGCAAAATTGGTCTAGGGTAGTTGTCGGTGATATGGTAGGGTTTTTCAACGATTGCTGGAATACGGCATTTGTGAATTAGAAATTATAAGCGATCTAGCAGTTTCCACTGTTTCACAATGAAGAGCTTGGCCATATGAAATTTTTAGAGTAATTCCCTTTCTTCAAAAAGTGCTTTATTTGACGTATTTCGGGGCTACCGTATTAGAAAACGGATTTGTGAGCTGACGTCTGTTACATGTTTAACTGAACCTCGCATTAATGGTGAGAGAACTAGATTGCCATAACGGAGCCGGGATTCCGAACACTGGTGCCCTTATATCCATATCCCATTATTTGGCAAGTATAGCGAGAAGATTAAAAATTGGTTGAGCTCTGGCAGTAAGGAAAGCTAGGTGAGTATTCCAAAGTAAACGATAATTTAAGCGTCATGCTGAAGTAATTTGATTCACTGAAAAGAGGTCGGCGTCCTAAAGTGCCAACAGAAAAAATACATTCCTCTGTTTCCTTGTAAAAAACGTAGTTACTTTTGCGCCTGTCTACCAAGGATGTAACAAAATATAGGATCTGCCCTTATGCATCTTTATCTTATGAACTCAATGAAGGAAAAAAAAAAAAAGAGTATCGTCTGAGCTGACACGTGTGATTGGCTACTCTCGTTTCCACCATGACTGCTGGCTCGAAACATTGCGATTTTAAAGACACGGAGCGGGCAGAGCGCGCCTGGCGAAACTGTGACGTATGGCTTCACGATTTTGTTGTATGGCAGATCCTCTATTTTATAAGATCCTTGCTGTCTACACCAATGCTGTAAGGTTTGGAGAACGTGTCGAAGTGTATCACCACGTTGGGTCACTGTAGGAGTAAGAATATAAAGCAAATAAGGCGATCGGTTAACTCGTACTAGCATTAGTAGTTCTCGATGAAGCGTGATCGTAAAGAGATTGAAGAGAAACGGACAGACTGCAGAGCCTTGTGGTACTCTTTGGGGAACAGTCGTTAGAGAAGTGTATCAGTATTCTAACATGTACTAAAACCTGACATTAAGTAAGTCAGTTATACGTAAAATCCAGATATTCAGCTGGGACGTTCAGTGCAGAAAACTCATGTATGAAGGCATTCAGCAGTACATTGTCGTATGTCCTTACAATGTGGTTGTGAATATCTATATAAGATATTCCCGACGTTGACAGGTGCTCTAGATATTCGTAACCAGCCTGGTGAAGGCATCATGGGTGCTGCGACATGTGTGAAAACCGTCGAAGGTTGGGGAAAAGATGTAACACTACTCTGGTCATCACATAAGACTTGATATGTAAGGAGCAATAGACTTAGCAGGCCAGGGTAGAAGGTGTATAAGGAGGAGAGACAAGATACCTTACTCTGCTGGAAGATGGTGGCCAGCAAACTGTTCAGTTAAGGTTGGAGAAAAGAACTGACAACTCAAACTTGCGATATAGTGACCATATTTCTCTGGATAAAGACCATACATGACTAGGAACTGTAACAGGCCATACCGAAATGCTACCTGAGGCTGCTACATAGCGAGTGCTGTAAGTGGATACCCCCCTTCCTTTCTATTATTCTCTATATTCCCAAAAGGCCCATCTTGTGTGGAATGAGGCTCCTGAGTTGCAGCGCAAAATTTTCGTCAGCAGCACTCTTCTGTGTAGCACAACAATACTCTTTTTCGTAGCACCAAGCAAACAGATTCTGTTAGGCGTAATTGTTTTGTGCTTTCAGAACAAAGACAGTAGGGTGATGTAACGAGTAACGAAATATAGTCCATAAAAAGCAATCGTCATCCGTACATATTCAAAGGTTTTTTGTAGTGAAAATTTGTTGAATAAATGGAAAACTATCATAAAACTGGATTATGCCTGTATTAGTGTGATATTGATAATTTTCGCTTACAATTTCATGTAAATCAGCGTTTTGCAATGGCGTAGGAATACAAAATACGACAGTCACTAGTCCGCGAAAAAATGTGAGTGTGCGCTACTGCAGCTATGGAACATGATGGTCACTGTTTCGAATTATGCTACAAGTATCGACTTTAATATTAATAATTAGTGACCATCTAATATTTTCTTTAGTGAGGTGTTATGCAAAAATATTGAAAAGTTACATTGCAATTATAGTCATGCAGTAATTATGTCAGGGTGATTTAACAAAAGTGAAAATTGCTAACGTCAGCTTATGGACATAGAACCATGCTGTTGTGAGAATAGAAGGAATGGAAAGAAACTTTTATCGTATCATCATTAATTGAAATGTGATGCATCTCAAGAATCTATCTACGAAGCAAAGACATTCATCAAGAACTATATCCCCACCCCCCACCCCTCTTCATCCCAATATCTTATTAGCATGTGTGAAACAGTGTAGTGTAATGAGTGAAAACGAAGAGAAATAAAGTGCGCGTTTATGCTATAATTGTCAGTAAGTGAATAAGCTGGCTCTTCGATAAAATACTATCATTATTGCTATTAATATTTTCTTTTCTTTTTTTTTTTTATCGTAACTATTCCAACAAATGGGCTACTAAGGGTACAATAATGACAATATTGGTAAATGTTATTTTGTATTGTAATATGCGCATATAAGTATTTTATTATGTTGCAATAAGCATATTAATTGAAGCTTACAGAAAATAAATACAATTCAATTCGCTGTACATTTAGATATTTGATTGATTGAATGCTTTTTAGATAATTATATGTTGGGTACAACGTTATGTGTGTGTGTGTGTCGAAATAACGATTAAGTAAATATTTTTATTTTTATACCGACTCTCATAAATTGTTTCCTTCGAAATCACGTATCAGAAAACATTAATCATCCAATGGCATGGTGGTTCGAACCCCAAAGTCTACATGCAGAAGGCATAGATTTACTTTGAGTGGGTCATGAGTGGTAAGTATTTGAAGTGCAAGGTATAAAGTTTGTTTAACATGGTTGATACGAAGGTAAATATAAGATTTTTGATTGATACTTAATGCTAACCACACCTACCTTAAGTATTAGCGTCTGAACAACTGACTCTAACCACCAAGCACGAAATAGAATTAGCGTCCGCAACTGGAACGGACTCTGTCGACCTTAGGAAATAACGTAAAACCAACCTTTCACGTTATGGAATTGTCTTCCCGAACAGGGACACAGAAGAATCGAAACCCGATCGTGTTACAGAAATGGCGCACCGATCAGGAACAGAATTTCAGAACCGTAAATTTTAAAATTGATGATTAATGGTTTCGGGATGTGATAGTGAAGTTAGGTTAATCAAGCGAACTTGTGCTAGATGGTCCAAACATCACGTTGCATTACCAACGCGTAATCATGCAGGGAAAATGAAAAACCAGTTTGATCAAAAAAGTGAATCCATTGTTTCATTCAAAATCACGCAGAAAAAATCGTGCAATAGAAATTTGGAAAGAAAGAAATACAGTGAACGAAATTACAAAATATGTCGAAACCGCAACGTAGTGAAAGAATGTGGTAAGTTGAAAGTCAAAAAATATTTCAGTATACAAAGCAGTGTTGTCTTATTGACGGTGGAAGATCATATGCGTATGCAAAGTTAATATTTATCAAAGTAATTAATAGTAGCAGAAACCACATAGTTAATTACGAGGAAATGTTAATTAGGTATTTGGCAACAAAATTCAAAATTCCTGTTGTGCTTGAGAAACCAAAGGTAGGAGTAGGATAGAAAGGAAGAATGTATAGAAGCCGGACTGTGTACATTTTCGAAATTTGACCTCAACTATGTCTAAGATATTTGAAAATTATTATAAAGTTAAAATTTCTTTTAAACCGTATAAAAGTTTTAAAAAGTGTTTAAAGTTATTGAAGCAGGCATCTGTGACCAGCGATGCGAGATCGAGATGCCCGCTGATATTCTTTTCCTAAGTAATGGAAAAACCAGCCAAGCTGTACGCTAAAGCATTGAGATGAGGTTCCCTCCCGTACATGTTGGGTAAAATATTTATGTAAAGCTCGAAGTAAGCCATTTTCTTAATATTCCTTTTTTATTATTTTAATTTTTAATCTTACATTCTGTCCTTCACCGTCATCTCGGGGTTGGAAAATAATGATTTTAATGTGGGTAGGTATCTTCAAATTTAGCAAGGCAGAACCTACCAAGTAGTCAAAGAATAGCATAACTGAATTATTACTTTGTAAAAATTTAGCTGTGAAACTCGAATGCGCCGAAAATTTCTAAATCAAACCTCGACAAATTATATTATTAAATGCTACTTTAATAATAAAATGTTTGATATGTCATGTGTTGTAATATTTTCATTTTGTTGTAAGGAGAATTATTTACATATTCCTTGTGTCATTGTAACTTTGTATGTTATGTGATGTTTATAAATATGATGAAGTAATATCGTCTGAATGAGACATTTTAAAATATCATTTAATGGCAATAATATCTAAGAGAAAATTTGCTTTGGAAGTTGTTTAACTGTAAACATGCACATGTATTATATAGCTGTGGAATTTCGTATTTTATTTTGTGTAATGTTGTATTGAGAAGTGAATTTATTTGATAATATGTAATGAAAATGTTTAGTTTAAGTATTATGGCACGAGTCACACAAACCCAACAAATATAAAATTTAAATATAAATAGTATGTGAGTCATATAAAGTCAATTTATATTAAAATAGTGCAGTATGGTTAAGAAATTATGCTGTAAAGATATCGTATTTTTAAAAAAAGGAGGAAAAAAGAGCCCAAATGTATGATATAACCCATTTCTTCAAAATAGCCCATCTACGTTTCTAGTGAATGAATTTTTTGGAAATAATGTTAGAAGAAAGATGAGAATTAATAACCTAAAGACTTCTTATTGAAGTTTGGACTCACCAGGATTCCAGGGTTCTGAACATCTTCGTTAAAGATCATCGTCCCTCCCGCGCGCCATCCGTAAGTGGATGCCCCCCTTCCTTTTATTATTCTCTATATTCCCAAAAGTCCCATCTTGTGTGGAATGAGGCTCCTGAGTTGCAGCGCAAAGTTTTCGTCAGCCGCACTCCTCTGTGTAGCCCAACAGCACTCTTCTTCGTAGCACCCAGCAAACAGATTGTGGTAAGCGTAGTTGCTTTGTGCTCTCAGAACAAAGACAGTAGGGTGATGTAATGAGTAACGAAATATAGTCCATGAAAAGCAATCGTCATCCGTACATATTCAAAGGTTTTATGTAGCACGAGATAGAATTAGCATCCCCAACTGGAACGGACTCTGTCAACCTTAGGAAATAACGTGAAACCAACATTTCGCGTTATAGTGCGAGCACAGGCTAGATTCTCCTTCTCACTTGTATGTATACGGACACAGTCATCATTTTATCCAAAATAGAAATGACTCTCACCGCAGGGTACCTACACTTTCCATTCGTCTCGTCACTGCGATCTTTTCGAGACCACCGAAGGCTTTTTCAGGGATGAGTAGGTATAATGGTGCAAGAGGAACACGAATTTGTCTCCAACAATCATATGTTTCGTGTTCGTGCATTCACATGGGACCACAGACTGTGTTTGCACTACCACCTGTCACCCTTTCAGACCAACCCGAAGGACCTGTCTCTTCAGGTACTCCTTGGAACTTAGCAGAAAATTTGATAGGCAGCGTGTGCTATGGAAACGTTCTACCCTCTATTCTGTACACTACCGATGGATTACTGACCCGTTACAAACCATGCAATTTTCTCGCACTATTACCAGGCGTGTAATAGTCCTCTACGCTCTCATTTCATTACTCGTAAAACAGAGGTTCACTGGCAAGTCTTGGTAATGCAGACAGAGACTCTTGAATAGCACATACAAGATGCGGCAGCTATTTGAGAACAAAATAACAGCCGCGGAAAAAGGAACCATTCTATGAAACCGCCATCTGCCGTAATAACAGCCTCTAAACAGTGTTGAAACCGTCGGCAGGCATGATTGAGGTGGGTCCTGGGAATGTTTGTCATGGCATCCACAATGGTGTTGTGTGGATGGTTATTGGAGGCCCTCTCAACCACGACCCAGACATAAAAGTCCAAAGGGTTGACATCAGTGGAGCTGGGGACATGTTTGGGGTGACGTCATGAAAATTCGTGGCCAACCATTCTCGGGTTGAATGGGCCGTATGGACGGGAGCGGAGTCCTAGTGAAAAACATATGGCCTGCCACGTGCTATAGCAGTAATCCAGGGCTGCACAACCATCTTCAACACATCGGTGTAAGCAACGGCGTTGACTCTGGCACCTTGACAAAAGAAATGTGGAGGCATCGCGTCGCCCTCACTGCTCACGACCTCCAGAATCATCACGGAGACGGGGAACTTGGTGTGCATGACGGTCGGAACCTCCTCGGGTGTTTTACACAGCCACCGATCATTTCTGCGGTTCGCCCTCTGGTCCTGGACGAATATTTTCTCATCCTAGAAGAATTAGAGCTTGTTCAAAAGGCGCCAAGCGCGGGTCACTCTATTCCCCCTGGTTCTCGCGGACATGAACTAGTCTCTCCGTATCACTTACGACTTGTAACGGAGTTCTTCATACACCACATGTCGAACGGTAGCCTCGTCAACTTGCTGCTCTCTTGCGAGTGTTCTCATGAACTTACCTGGGTCCGCTTCGACAACAGCTTGCACGGAAGCGATGAATTCGGGCGTCCTGGTCCTGTTCGAGCGCTGACAATATCGTTTCCTGTGGGAAACGGTTTCCACATCAACACTGGTGGCCTCCAGTTCTCTCCGAACTTTAAAGACGAATGACCGGACGACGTTCAGGAAGGCAGCGATCTTGGAATCTGCGTGTCCTGCAGCCAAGGAGACATTGACTCCATGCCTTTTCATTTCCTTAGTTAGCGTACGATTTGCCATGTTTACCTGCAACAAAAAGGGATGTGTTACAATGACACACAGGATACTGTGTCACTTATACTATGTGTTCTCAAATAGCTGCCGCACCCTGTATAACTATACTCGTCAAACTACTGCATAATACGCTTCATAGACATTTCAGTGCATTTTCGATAGTCGGTGTACTGGTATCTTCAAAGAGCAGTTTGCCCTCTGCAGACACGCATTCTGTGAAGCAAATTTCGTTCGAGTTGGACGGTGTATATGGGAAATTTACACTTTATTTTGGCTTGTAAATCGATTGTTTTGGAATGGATGTAACGAATTTTGATTCTGAGTTATTTAAGCAAATCTTCAATAGTATTTGTTTCTGGAGGAAGACTTTTCTTGTGATCATCCACTATGGACGATTAATGTTTGGGTGACTGATTCACTTCATTAATCTCTTAATATGTGGTAAATCTGTCCACTTCCAACAGAGAATAGCTTTCCACCAAACTGTCACCGCATTCTCTTGCCCGTCGCTTGCAAATATTGAATGGTATTTCCATAAGCAATATTTCTCACTAATTACAAAAGAGAAGTTAAAATCTTCAAGTCATTGTGTGAACTTTTAACACTAACGTGTTCTTATATTTCTACATAATGAAAACTTGGCGAATAAAACAGATATAACAACGAAAAAAAAAAACAATATTTAATTATTGGCAAGTAAAATAATTTTATTTCCAAATTTCAGATCTCAAAATATCTTATTTTTTTTCGAAGCGTATGAAAAAATATTGTATTTAGTTCTTATAAAATACACTTGTAGGACTATATATAGAAACAAAAAATATTATATTTAGTTCTTATAAAATATACTTGTTGGACTATATTATATAGTAACAACAATACAGAACTACTCGTATTAACAAAAACCTTTATGACCGAAGCTACATATATGACAAATACACACTGCAATTTGAAGAGCAACATTCTATACAATGATATGAACTTTAAGCTGAAAATCCAACTAAATGTAGGTTACGATTGTTCTTTCAATTTTTTCAGATGACCACTATATTAGCTATATCACTGGGTGGTTCGTCGTACATGTTACCCACATATATATATTTTAGCGATTTCTTTTCTGACAACAATATTTCCACACATTCTGGTGTGAAATGGCCGGATTCTATCAGACACAGAAGCTTCAATTCCCGTAAAATATTATCTTTTAACAGTAACTGTTGTAAAAGTTCACTTGAAATGGTACTGTCAACAATTAATACTTCTTGTAACTTTGGATTTGACAATAGGAACTTGTAATAATTCACAGGGAATTCGCCATATGCCTCTGCACTCGCCAGATACAAGGTCTTCAAGTTATTCATTGGCAATAAGTCATTCACATTTTCTAACACAAGGCATGAGTCGATTCCCAGCCACTCTATATTTGGACACAAACTGGCAATTGCGTTCATATCAATGGCTGAAATTGCTTCTAAATGCAGAAGTTTTATAATAGGCCCATTTTGCTTTAGAAGAGGCAAAATACAATCATCAAATATATTATATACTCTACCAGGATATATGTGTAACAAAATCAGACTCTCAAGGGCATTGAGTTTTAATAATGGTACTAGGTTCTTACATAATGGTCCATACTCAAAAACTATTTCTACAATTTTCATACAAGGACACAGGCACGCAACCGCTCTGATGCAATTTGTAAAATAATTATTCACAAATTCCTCAGATTCATCCTCAGCATACACTTTTAACGACTGTACAAGTTTCCATTCTACAAGTTCAATGTTGACCAAAGTGTACTGGGGAAGGTTGCTTCCACGCTCCTGACTAATTCTGTGCAGTGCCGCACCAACAAGAGGATGATTCAGAATTCGTAGCTGCGGTAAACTGTCCAAAATAACACAAAGATAATTCACTGGAACATTAAGGGTATAAACATCAAGCATTTGAATCCAATGGTTTTCACTTGAAAGACATTGGCTGATAAAGCCTGTGTTGCGTTTGTTGGACAATAACCTACAAAATAAAATATTATATCTATCTATATACCTATCTCTCTCTCTCTTTTATATATATATATATATTGACAAAAGAATCATGTATTAATAACAATAATTACGTCTAAAAAACAAAATTACAAATGTAGATACAGTGCGCTTCAAAAAGGCACTCCGAAGTGGATGCAAGTACTTGTTATGGTGAGAAGGGGTCTGAATACATTAACTTTTCTTTTTGTGTATGCTTATGTTATGCAAATCCCCGACAAAGACAAGAACAAACCTAGACTAACTTTCTACTCAATAGAGACGTACACTGGGCAATAAAGGAAACTCGCGTTACATTGTACAGGAAACTCGCGATCTTGTTGTGCTCAAAGATCGGTCAGTCTTCTGTTGAGTTCCTAGTTATACAGGTGCAAGTTACAATGTTAAAAATGGAGCAGCAACTGTTTTTTGGTTGAACACGTATCTCATGTGAATGACAATTATAGAGAGCATGTAATACACTGCTCGTTGAATCGCTAAACAGTATTAGGATCGACTTAAAACTATTAAAAGTACTGAGGGATATTATCACATGTAATTTTTCCGTCCCGTTTTGCCTTGTTTAGTAGGAGGAGATGATAGAAAACATTCCTTGTAAGAAAATGTTCCCAAAAAATTTAAAATAAAATTATAAGCGCAAAGCAAAATTAAGCTCGATTGGGTAAATCCTGACAATCGTGCTTTCAAAAGATTTCAGAAGTAGCGAAGGGAGTAAATGCTGAATCTGTTGGTTTAAACCTAGTGTCTAGATCGTCTGCCAAACATATATTAGCTTCTGCAATCAAGATTTTGTACGCAAATATAGAAACCTAAGTAGCATGCCCTTTCAATAAAGTTTCCGTGGATGAATGAGTAGGGTGAATGATTACAAATTTGCAAAGCATTTTGATACCGGATCGAATCCCATTCCCTTTCCTTAATTTCTTTGAGGGCGTACTAAGCAAGAAGGTACGATATACCCACAAGTTTGGCTACGAGGAAGGATGATTCTTTTTTAAATATATAAATTATATAAGTTTAGGTGCATGAAATATGAATACTTCCAAAGAATAGCATGCTTATGAACCAAAACCATACCTTTCTAAAACAGACAGGAGAGTGAAACACTGATATTAAAGTAATACAGATGGTGATCAGAAAAATGGAAACACCTGAACGAAATTGCAACTTACCAGATTAATATGGTGTCGAGCCACCTTTCGCCTTCAAAACAGCCTTGATGCGACGTGGGATGGAGGCATAGAGGTCGTGAATGGTAGCAAGTGGAATTTTACATCATTCCTCGTGCAGGGCATCGGCCAGTTCTGTGTGAGAGGATGGAGGTGGAAATCGTCGCCGGAGTCGTGTTTCCAAGACGGACCACAGATGTTCAATTATGTTGAGATCTGGGGATTGGGCGGGCCAGGGGAGGTGTTGAACTTCATCCCGATGTTCCTCAAACCACGCTGCAACAACGCCAGCTGTGTGAATGGATGCATTATCATCCTGGAAGATGGCGTCATTGTCCGGGAACAACATCCGGACCATAGGATGCAAGTGGTCTCCTAAAATTGCGACATAATCGTTGGCAGTGATTCGTCCGCTAAGTGTGACCACAGGACCCAATGAAAACCATGTTTCACAGTTGGGCGGAGACACTGCAGATCATAAGCTTCTTTGGGCGTTCTCCATACATAAACACGGCCCTTGGTTGGGAATAGGGTGAAGGATGACTCATCCGAACATATCACACGTTTTCAGTCCTCAATGGTCCAAGTTGCATGGTCGCGGCACCATTTGCGGCGTGCGAAAGCGTTATGGTCCCTGATGAGCGGTTTGGCCCGTGCAACACGACCCCGTAAGTTCATGTCATGTAATTCGCGGCGGACTGTGATTGTCGAAACAGGGTGGGGGAGGTGCTGATGGAGTTCCTCCGTCACTTGCTCCGCATTTGCACGATGGTTCTGCGTGACAATGCGCTTTAATACCCGGCGTGACCTGTCACTCATGATTTTCTTCAGCCCACTGTTCCGCTTCCCCGATGTGGTTTTCCCGTATGTTGTGTAGGCCGTAATCACCGATACTGTCCCACGCAACACACCTAACACAGTAGCCACTGCCGTCACACTCACTTCACATAACTGCGCACCAACAATTTGCCCTCTTTGAAACTCTGAGGGGTCTCCCATTTTACACTACCTCCGTCTGCTGCAGCCACTGGACACTACCTCCGTCTGCTGCAGCCACTGGACACTGCTGTTCCACTGCGCCTGACGTAGTATGGAGACCGACCTAACACACCACCACCAGCGGTCCGGCGCTGCGGGCGCCACGACACCACTGCCAACCCATACATCTGACGTGTTGCCAACTACAGGTGTTTCCACTTCTCTGATCACCATCTGTACATTGATAAGGCGTAAGCAACCTTTCTCTTCTAGCGTGAAAACATATGAACAATATTTCGTTAACTTTCTTGGGTTACAGATCAACTTATGTGTCGGTGCGTATTCTTTCACTAAACATATTTTTAAAGTTTACTACTATTCAGAATATTCCTAACCAAATTGAAGCGAAAAATTCCTTATGTCTCTGTGGCCAAGCGGCTAAAGCATATGGTCCCGCGTTCAATTAGCGCTGGAATCTAATTTATTTTGATTCATAAAGTTTTAGATATCACGTCGGCGCAAAAAGGATTGTTGAACGAACCAAAACAAACTAGTCAAACAACTAAGTAGTGTTACGAAGACTAGTCTTGATGCGTTAAAAATGCTCAACTCACATATGTCACTTTCAAAGGTGAACAAACTGAATACTACAATGTCACATTAGTCAGTAGTCTCACGCTAAAGTTAGATATTTTTGTCTTGTCTCAACAACAATTGCATTCCATGATGAAAGAAATTTGAGTCTACGAAGCGAAGAAGTAGTAAACCGCAAACTGCACCATCCGGTCATCAGGAAAGTTCTTTCCTGACAAAAGGTGATTGAAACAGACGCGGATCCAAAAATCTTTTGAATGAGGGTGCAGACGTTGGAATATATATATATATACATGTTTGCAGTGTCGGCGATTGGACATTAAAAGTGTGGGGAGGACAAGACACGATCTGAATATTTGTATATCAATGTTAGTTTTCCAGGTTGTTTCTAACACTTGGTTTTGACGAAAGGTTGTATAATAATACGATACTATTTTTTTCAGTTAAAATACCTATGTCATATTTCATATTATATTAAGTAAATTGACAAGAGCAATAGGTACTACCCCTTTGTACTCTTAAACAACGGAAGTGTAAGTATAGATTTGATTCCTTGCTCATGAACATCTTAAAATTCTGTCTGGAAAATCGTGTGATCAGATTGTTATTTCATAACAAATTTACAAAACAAATAAATAGAAAGGATAATATTAATCATAGTAAATGAATAATGAGGCTTGTTTTGTAGAAGTTATATTGAAACTGGGAATTAATGAACAACTTATATTTTTAATTAAACATAATGCCATTAAATGTATGTTATTACTCTTAAAAGAATGGAAGACAGTAAATACTACAAGCATATGCTACGACATTTAAAGAAATACCCAACTGCAATATTAATTGCTTTGAACTGCAATTAAAACGGAATTTCTGTAGCTTTCATAACTCCATGAGAAGACAAAGAGCCAATACGTATTCATGAAACGGCAAACATTATATGACATCATTTTTTTCTATGAACGAGTAATACATACAAAAATTTTACATTTCCAAATGAAACTATATACATTAAGGGGTCACTTCGAAAAAAAAGTGGGGGGCAACGCCTCTTGCCCCCTAATCGCCGCCCCTATGTGTTTGTGTATCTTTTCTTACACGGACGTGGTATCTAAACCCTAAGACTGGATCAAAATACATCAGGTCCCACCGCAAATTGAACCCGGAACTACGCACTTTAGCCGCTTGGCCACTAAGAGGCACGTGGGAGTTCTTATTTCGATTTAGTTATGAACACTGTGAACAGGTATAAACTTTAAAATATGTTCAAATAAAGAATACGTACCGACACACAAGTTGGTAATCCGTAACCCAAGGAAGTTAACGAAATACTGTTCATATGTTCTTACGCTGGAAAAGAAAGGTTGTTTACACCTTTTCGTTGTAATCTTTTAATATCAGTACTTGTCTGTTTTGGAAAGGTATGCTTTTGGTTCACGCGTATGCTATTCTTTCGAACTACTCATAATTCGTAAACCTTAACTTATAGAATTTATATATTTATTTATTTAAAACAGAATCATCCTTCATTCCGTAGGCAAACTTGTAGCAGGGGCCACGGTGGCTCAGTGGTAGAGCGTTCGCCTCTGGTGCATGGAGTCCTTGGTTGGATCCCAGCTCGCGCCAAGTGAATTTCGTGGTGGACAAATACCGTTTGCGTGGGTTTGCTCGAGTTTTTCCCGTTTCTTCCCACTTTCTTCATTCCATCATTTCATTCATTTCTCATCATCACCGTTTCCTTTAACCTAGCCGGAATAACTGTGGAACATATAAGTTCAAGATTCCATTTCCGAACTTGTGGGTATATCGCACTCATTGCCTTGTACGCCTCACAAACCAAAAATATGTTTTAACATTCTGACAAGTTCCACAAATTTTGAATTTTTCTTCGCTACAACAAAAATCCCTCGAAAACACAATTCCCAGGATTCAATTAATCGAGTTTAATTTTGTTTTTTGCTTATAATTTTATTATTTTAAAATATCTTTGGGGAGCATTTTCAAATAATGAATGCTTTCCATCATCTTCACTTACTAAATATTAGAATTTCGCCAAAGACAGAAGGAAAAATACAAGTGCGTAAAATCTTGAACTACAGTATACGCGCAAGAGTTAATAAGCATAAGTGTACATACAATTTATCAATCATCAATCTTTACTTCATACGATGGTAAGATTGACCTGCCTTGAAGCTAAGACAAACCATTTTCAACATTTACTGTGGTGGAGTGTTTCTATGTTAATCGTTTTATATTGGTGAATAACGAGAACTGATTTCTGAAGTTGGGTGAGAATTAGTCGTACATAATGGATTAACTTCGTCTAATAATGGATCAATTACTCACCTAATAGTGATCTTTCTAATTTTTCTTCTGTATATTTTGATTTAGTCACTCAGTCACCCTTCTTCAGGCCACACAAAACCTCAAGTAGTTTTTACATTGTATTCTTGTGCCTCTACGATGACAATTCAACATTCATTGTAAATGTTTGAACCTTACCGTTGTCTGTCTTTCCCAGTGGTATAGCTATTTCTGATTTCCAACACAAAACATTGTCATAAATATTTTAACATTAGTACATTAACAATTTTACTAACACCTTTTTTATTTATATTTTTAGTCTCTTTTCCTGTGGTTTGTTCTCAAAACAGCATACTACCATAACCGCTACATAGACATTTATTAAAACTACGTATACCTTAATGAAAGGAGGAAGCAATTGATTTTGTACACATCAGATCCTATGTAGGTGCGAATTCAACAACACACTAAGTGTGATTAAGTGAATGACTGGACCGCGATTCGAACCGGGGATCTTCGGCTTACCGTGCCTAGGTGTTAACCACTACGCCACCCAGTCAACTTCCCAGAAGAGCCACACACTCTCTCACTCTTTAAGTCGGTGTTATCCACTCAGAGCACGTGGCTTGTACCACAGCCTTCTGCTGGCTTGAACAATCTAGTATCTATAAATTGAGAACACTTCCTCCTCTCATTAATATGTATCAGGGGTTTTCAAACTTATTTTCAGTTGAGGTTCTCCTCAACTACCAAAACCTGAACGCGCCTCCCCTGTCAAAAATGAAATGTGTCAACAACATAAATATGTGTCCTTAAGAGAAAAACTATCACTACGATTAACTATGTTTTATTTATTAATCACTAATGGAAATATCTAATTACATTGTACGCACTGATTGTACCTTTTAATGTTAACAGCCGGTGTTAATAATTATAAATTGTGATAATTCAGATATTTATGTTAACACTGAAACATACAAGCAGGGAGGGAATTAAGATAATAAAAACCGACACATTTAAATGTTGAGTAAAGTCAGTGGGATGTATGACCTTATTTTGAGTCAGACAATTTATTAAATCTCGGCAAATATCTTGAAATGGCACGATTCATCTCTTTCTGGAGATTTATTTTTTACCTACATTAGGATTTGATCACCGCCATGGCTAAAAATCCGGTTTCGCAGAGATACGAAGTTCCAAAAGGAAGGAGCAGTCGCAAGGCCTTCTTACTTAATTTCGGATACTCATTCTTCACTGAGCTCCAAAATTCAGGCAACGATGCAGAGATAAATTGGTCTTCAATGTGCTGTCTGAAGAAAGATCAATAAGCTTTTCTCTTTCTCAGGTGGTGAAATTTGATGGATCCTCTGCGTTGAATGGACCCACAACCCAGTTGTGCTGTGTATCCTCTGGAAAGTACTTCTCGAATTTGATGTTCCTCAAACACTGATTTGATTTCTTCATTTAGTTGGTCCCCGGTTTCTTGTAACAACTTGGTTAGTGTAGGAAAGCAATCACTAATATTCGCATCTTCAAAGTTACTCTTCCAAAGCAGCAAATTCGTTTTGAAGCCTGGCATCTTGTGTGACAACTGCAAAATGTGTATCATTCCCTTATAAAGACACATTGAAAACATTCAGTTTCTCAAAAATATCACAAAGGTATACCAGCTTCTGAAGAAATACAGAATCGATTAAATTTTCAGCACTGGGATGATTTTCAGCCACAAGATACGAGTACAATTCCAGTTTTAGTTCAAAAACACAGAAGATTACAATACCGCGAGACAACCAATGTCAGTTGCAATAACACAGGAGAGAAGTATGCTCAGCTTCCATATCAACACACAGTTTTGAAAACCTGGCTTTTTTGGGGCGACTTTTGACGTAGCTCACACTTCTATTACTAATGGTAGTATGTTGTTTAAGTCACAACTGAAATTCTTGGAAGCAAGAGATTCCCTGTGCGTAATGCAGTAAGTCCAGAGTGCATTATGGGCTTTCTTACGTATGAGAGCTTGATAACGTCTTGACATGGATAGAGCACCGTCTGTGCATATTCCCATACATTTTCTCCAGTCCAGTTTGTTTTCTTCCATGAACTTGTCCCCAGTTTCGAACAAATCATTTGCTGCTGTTGAAAGTGCGATATTCTCACAAAACAAAAGATCCAAGAATTTATGATTTTCAGCTATGAATCTCACACAGCAGATCAAGTTTGCATCGCTGTTACTATCAGTTGCCTCATCGATTTAAATCGCGAATTCTTTCCTCCTTAGTTCCTGGATTAACATTACATTTACATTATCGGCTAGGTCACTTATTCGACCACTAATTGTACTATCAGACAAAGGTATACTTTTCAGTTGCTTAGCAGCAGATTCACCTACCATAATCGAGACCATATCAATTGCTGCCATTGCGAATCAAACCACAAAAAACGTCCTATTACACTTAATGTAATTAACACAGATGCCTGCACATAAAACACTTGCAGCTACTTTCTTACTGTTCACTGTCAGAACAACGTAAATTTTGGTATCTCTTTCTTCTCAGAGTAGCAAAATACAAAAAGCAGACAAGCTATGGCAACGAAAGAAGGAATAACCAAGTTGAACTGAATTCGACCAATGCAAATAAAACAAATAAGACTATTCGTGAATGGTGGTAGTACTTTAGAAAGTATTAGAACTCAAGAATCGTCCCAAAAATAATAATAGAACATTAAGAGAAAGAAAAATTCAGATAACATGGCATCACGAAAAATTCCAAAGACATTTAAGACGACATACGCATTATTCTATAGAGATAAAAAAGTAGAAGATCGTTAGTGGCCATGTAACAAGCACTATACATGTTTAAGCCAGAGGTGAAAAGGTCATTTCTGATCGTATGTGGAACAGAGGAGATACAAAGGCTTAGTCCACTATGTATTATTAAAGAAGAAGGGTACAGATTTATGTATGCGTGTTGCATTATTACTATGTTTCTTTTCAGAATCTTTTTTAAAAGTTCTCGCACTTCCCTTGACAAACTTCTTTGCCTCCCCAGGGAGGCGCGCCGCACAGTTTGAAAACCCCTGATATATATATATATATATATATATATATCTGAAATTACAACCATCAAAAAGTGTTCTCATTATATGGACACTGGATTGTCCAAACACAGCAGGAGGATGTGGAGCACCAACTACGAGAATGAGACTGTGGCTGTTCTGGGAAGCGGACTGGGTAGCGTAGTAGCTAACGCATCGGCACGATACGCCGAATATCCCGAGTTCGAGTCCCGGTCAAACATTCATTCACTTTTTCACTCTTTGTGTGTTAATACGTATATATTGTAGTCAGATCAAATTATTTTTCAATGTGTAGCTGAAAGTACAGTTCTTCTTAATTTTTAAAAGAATTAAATGTCTGTAACTCATAGAATATGAACTAACAAAACAAAATTAACAAAAACATCAAATATACTAATAACACCTGTGTAAGAGTTTTAGCAATGTAACATACCTTGATCAAAGACGTTATAAAAGATTCATCCAAGAATAACAACTTAAATATAAACAAAAATAAATAAATAAATAAATAAATAAATAAAATAAAATAAAAGGAAGTCACGCACATTTACCCACAGCCAAACAGGGTTTCCTCTTCACTTTTTACATCCACATATACAAATCATAAATTTTTAATTAGGAGCTCATCACACTTTCCCCAATTATTTGTACACATGTTCTGAATTCTCGACACCTGCACATTTGACAATGTACCCCGCGTTTATTAGTTCTTTTTTAAATCCAGTTCTATTTGATACCCCGCTGTATTCCATAAATCATGAATTGTAAGTCCGCTCGTCCAATTCATCAATATCTCTTTGTCATGTTTCTTAATACACTGAGCTTGTTTACAATTCCGTATCACATTTCTCTTTTCTCTCTACAGCCCTTCTATTGTTTCACAATCTATTTCATGTCCTGTTTCTTTGACGTGCTTATACATCGCACTGTTCTCTCTTCTTAATTTCGTCTTCTTTGCATTGCCTTATCGTTTCTTACAATCTCTTTCCTGTTTCTCCAATGTATTTCCTATTACATTATCTACAATTTATTCTATACTATTCCTTCCTCTTCTGTTTTTATCTCATTTTCGTTCTTCTTTCTATTTTCTCTAAATCTAAAATACTCTTCCCTCCTTTTCTGTATGTTTTACTCTTCCATTTCTAAGCAACGTCTTAAGAATTTTTGTTTTATCACCTAAACATTCAATTCCGAAACAACTACTTCTTCTTTTTATTCCTTTTTGTCTCCTTAATTTCTTTCTTCTATATTCCTTTCTTAATATTAATCGGTCAAATATTTCCATGTCCTCTTGCCTTCTTCCGTCGTTATTGTCTATCATTTCTATCCTTCTCTTGTTACTTACAAAATTCCTTTTGATCCCTACATCTACGTCATTAATTTTATGAAAATGTATTCCCGCAAAGAATTCCTCTTGCCAATTTGTCTTGAAGTTTCCACGACTTTCGATCGTAAAGACGAAGTACCATCTATAAAATTTATCTTATATTTCTCTTTGATATTTTTTGTTCATCCGCAATTCTCTTAATAATTTTTTACAAATGTCTCCTAGTCCCTTTACACATTCGCACTCAATCGTCTACATACCTACAAAATATTCTAAGATTCTGCTCCTACATCTTCATTACGATTTCTGCAAGTACCGAACTCAATCTCGATCCTATGCTTAGCCCTATTTATTGTCACCACTTTTTGTCCTAATATACACACACTATTCTCCCAACTCAACTTCAGGACTTTTATTATTTTTTCCTTTATCCAATTTATAATAGTGTTATGTTTTTCTTCTTCTTCCACTGTCTTTAAGACGTACTCTTCATGTTTTGGTCGGTTTTATTTTATTAATACATATTCAATATTCAAAAGCTATAATAAACAATGTGCAAGTTAAAAACGAATAACACTATATTACGTATATACAGGGTGAGTCAAAAGTTCTCGGACACCCTTATAATTCGAAGCCGAAAAGGAGCAAGTGAAAAGTGAATATAGCAGCTGATATTGGATGAGGGGCTGGAACTTTTTTGGGGTGTATGTCGATCATGGCCGCCATCTTGGATTCAAGTCGAATTTTTTGAATGAGAACGTGCATATGGCATATTAAATAACATTAGCTCGAACTCACGAATGCAGTGGTGTTTTTTTTTTTTTTTTTTTTTTGTGTGTGTGTGTGTGTGTGTGTGTGTCAATGTTGGAGGGTTCGGGAATTGTGAAGGCCAAAAAAATGGAAAATGACATTGAAACTGATATAATCTCTCTTTGTTGCAAGTGATCTCAAATGGGTTACACTGACAATCTCTCTCTGTTGCAGGTGATCTAAAATGGGCTACACTGACACTGGCAGAATCTCTGTTTGCTGCAGGTGATCTAAAATGGGCCTGACAATGGAACACAAGGAGGAAATCATCCTTATATCCGGAAAACGCAGCTACTGAGCTATTGCAGATGACTGCAACAGACGGCACCCGGACAGAAAACCGGTATCAAAGAGCACGTTCGCACAAGTGACCAACAAATTCCAGGAGATTGTTGAAGACAGGTCACGTAGTGTGCGACCAAAGACAGTCACCACTGAGGAAACGGAAACGGAGGAGAGAGGATCGTTTGTGAGAAGTCCTAAATGCAGTATCCGTCGTGTGTTATTGGAATGTGCAGTAAGCCAATCCTCCATGATCCGGATATTGAATACCTATCAGTGGCATTCTTACAAGCTGGATGTGCTACATACACTTAATGAGGATGATTCTGATTGCCAGTTGGAGTTCTGCATGTGGGATACTCGAAAACAGGAACGGGATCCCTGGTTTTCCAAGGGCATATTGTTCAGCAATGGGGCGTACTTGAATTTGAACGGAGAGTTCAATCGGCATAACTGTCGATACTGGTGTGACGAAAATCCGCACTGAGTTGAACCGAGTAGACAACATAGTCCAGAAAAGGTAGTGGTGTGGTATGGCATATGGAACACCCGCATCATTAGGCCAATTTTCATTACCAACCTCTTAACGGCGCGACAGCACCTGATGCTACTGCACAACCTAGTGTTTCCTTTTATACTGAACGCACACGGCAGCTTATCAGGGTGTCTACTAAAATTCCAAAATTAAATTTCGTGACCTTTTCTTTACCAAATCATAAAATTTCCTAATATTTTCAATGCGAATTAGGCCGAATTTTCATCCATGCGATAGAAACGTACTTTGCTTGCGATTTGGTAGCGTCTAAAGCCGACGACAGATATTTTTGGTACTGAACTTTGACGTTTTATAGAACAAAATTTTTCAATCTGTACTTACATTTGTACAGTTTAAAAAAAAACATCGTGACCCAAAAGCTAAATTTCGTGACTTTCATGATCGTTTTCTCATTTCGTGACTTTTTCGTGACCGATAGACACCCTGCTTATCTTATTTTCAGCACGATGGAGTCCCTCCTCACACACTATGGAGTTGGTATGCGTGAACGGTTAGATGCGCAACTTTCAGGGAAGTGGATTGGTCGCTGTGGTCCCGTGGAGCGGCAGCCCAGATCCAGGGCCGTAACTTGTGGGGGGCACGGGGACAACTGCCCCCCCCAGTGAAGCTCCCCGCTGTTCGAGGGGGGCCCATTTTAAGACAAAATTTTCTTACTTCATATACGAACATGAAATTATACATGAAGCATCAAACCATTTCACTACATTACATAAACAAAACAGCACACAAAAGGTCAATAAAACAAAAATGAGTCATGGGCCAATTTCAGTAAAAAATGTCTCTATTAGGGGCCCTAGAAATAATATTTATTCGTATGGCTTTGAGATCAGTCAATATTGTCCCCTTAATAAATGTCATGTATGGAACGTGCCCAAAGGCGTAATTAACGGCCCCGCAGACCTTGCCGTGCGGGAGGCCCACATGCACCGGGGGCCCATATAGAGTAAGTAAAAGAAGGAAAGAGGGGCCCAAATACGCGTATTAATGCTTGCCCCCTCCCCAGAAAAAGATCTAAGTTACGGTACTGCCCAGATTCCCTGATCTAACGCCCCTTGATTTTTATCTGTGGAGACTTTTTAAGCAGATTGTGTATGCAGAGAGAATCCGCACTTTGAGACACCCTGAGGCACGAGTCCAGCACGCCTGTGACCGACATTCTCCTCCTCCGCAGAGTGGTTGCGGTGACTACAGTTATGCATTGCACGGGGTGGCCACCACATAGAATCTGTGTTGTAGCATGCACTTAGAGATAATTTGCCAACTTTGGGCCTTCACAACTCCGGAACCCTCCAACATTGACAAGAAACAATTACACCACTGCATTCGTGAGCTCGAGCTAGTGTTATTTAATTTTCTACATCCAAGATGGCAGCCATGATCAACATACACCCCAAAAAGTTGCGGCGCCTCACCCAATATCAGTTGCCATATACTCACTCTTCACTTGTTCCCTTCCAGATTATAGAGGTGTCCAAGAACTTTTAACTATAAATTAGTAATACTACCATCCCAATCTCTATCAAGATTTCCTTTGTCAGTGTTCAGTATTGAATTTTTTCTGATGAAATAGACTTTTTTTTTTTTTTTTTTTTTTTTTTTTCAGTATTTCAGGTAGCACGGTGTAAAACTCTTAAATCCTGTACCGAGTGTTTGGTAATTTCTAGATGTTTCCAGCCCTTATTCAACGTTCTAAATATATTGACGGCGTGTTGTTTTCATATTTCCATATTAATTGAATTACAACCATTAACTATATTTGAGTTAGTAATTCGAACATTACGTTCCACTAAGAAGTGCCACCAATCTATACACTCTAGCACACATAATTATCCAAATTTTAGCCTTAAGTTGTCGGGAATGACCTAAGGTTTTGTGTACAAAGTAACTACTGACTGAAGGCTTTTCATATCCTTTTGATTAAAATTCGTTAAATCTGTAAAAAGAAACAACCAAAAAAAAATAATGCACTTGTTTTTCTGCTTTTTCGCACAGGAACTTAATTTTTGAAGCTATTGTTCCAATTTTTTCAATCAAAATTTGAAACATATTAAATACTTTCTTTACGCTGATGACTCGTTTTTGGTATACAAAAACGATGTTCATCTACAATTTCTACTACGGTATTATAAGTTTATTATGACGTGAAGATTGGTGACACTCTAGGAAGAACTTACAGATGAATTGAACCGAATTACTAACTTAGGTCCAATTTATGATTATAATCTAACAACTACGGAAATAGGAAATATTGAAACATTATTAATACATTTAGAAGGTTGAATAACAAAGGGAATGAAAAAAAAAAACAAAAAAAACTAATAGATACGGCCACTCAGTGAATGTTCTTTCCTGTATTTCTAAATTTGACCTTCAAATTACGGAAAACAGAAATAAATCACAACTTTAAAGTTGGTCTTAAACCTCCTACAAATACGGAAAGGTTACTAAGGTAATACAAAAACTATTTTGTTGAGAAAAATACTTTAAGTGGTATTTACGGAATTTTTTGTTAAATGTGATGCCACCTATAGAGGTGTGAGAAGAATGAATATTGGCATCAGGTTTACAGAATACATTAGAAAGTCCCGAGAAGACAAAGAAGTTATAACAGGTTTATTTAAACATATACAAATTACCGAACACTCGGTACAGGATTTGAGAGCCTTACACCGTGCTACCTGAAATATTAAAAAAAAAAAAAAAAAAAAAAAAAAAAAGTATTTGTAGTATATTTCATAAGAACAAATGCCAAACACTGACAAAGGAAATGTAGATAGGACTGGGATTGTAGACTTATCCATTATATCAACAAAATAATACTAAAAACTAGCAAGAAACTTCTGTTGGTTACAATACTGAATTTCTAAAAACAAAAATTAAAAATGCTTTGATTTTCACGAATAAAAATTTGAGGTTTACTTTTAGTACCGATCGGATAAATAGTTTGGACTGGGTATATACTTAGTGATTTAAATAAATGTATGTGTAGCAATCATGGTAGCATGCAGTTTCGAAACTAACCACACGAAAAAACATCTAAAAGAAGAAGAAGAAGGTATTATTAAAATTCTATTAGTGTATTAATTTGGGGAATTCACGTTTAATGTGGTACGTTGAAAATAAGACCTATCTATCTCATTGGAAAAGGCATCCAATTATAAGTTTGGAACATTTAAGATTAATGTTGAATTTCCACTGATGAGAGACAAGAATACAATGTAAGAACTCGTTGTAAGAAGAACTTAAGCTTTTGTGTGCTTGCGAAGAAGAATGGCCGACTAATTACAGGGGAAAAAAATTAGAAGGAACGTTACTAGGTGAGTAATTCGATGCTATTATGATGTGTTTCATGTACTAGATAAGTAACTGTACACCATAACTTCCATTAGCAGCATCTTCGTCAATGTAAATAAAATGTCGAACTTTCGAAAGAGATTTTATTAAATTACTAAACGAACAAGAAAAGGAACAAATTTTAGAAATTCTGCACCTTTACTAATAATAGCAACGAAGTAGTGGAAAAGCAGCCTTCATCTGCTAATTCTTCCTAAGTCACTCATGAGCAATTAAATTAAGAAATACCTGGCTAGCAGCGTATAGCACCTCCTTTTGTCTTGATGACGGCAACTATGTGGCGAGCACAGAACATAGAAGCGTTGGAATGCCATACTGATTCATGACCGCTGCACAGTCACCCACAATCTACGAAACTTGGTCGGAGCAGGGTTCAGACACGCTCATCCGTCTCGATTGTATCCCAGATGTGCTCAATCGGATTGAGATCGGGGGTACTCGGGTACCTGGTAAAAATCTTCACATCCATGAAGTGCTCATCGAGTTAGTCAGCTCAATTTGGGCTGGAATATGGTCTTGCTGTAGGTGCAAGTCACCTGCAGGGTGCTGGGAGATGAAAAAAAGGGGTGAGCATGATCAGCCAATAGGTTCCTGTAGCGTTCTCCAATGAGGAACTTATTAGAATTACCACTTACTAGTGGTCCAATTTCATCCAGCATGAACAGAATCCATGCGAAAATATCAGCAGCAGCAGCATGGATTGTACCCTATTGGTAAGAGGGATCTATTGCTGCATGTGGTTAACGACGCACTCATAACCGGATATCGGCGTGCACCAACTGGAACCTTGAATCACATGACAGGTGACCGTTTTTTATGCTGCGAGTTCCAATGGCAGTGTTCCTTTATTCATGTCACTTATTGTGTAATGCAATATGTGTTATGTTGGGTATTCAGAGGTGCCATAAAGGGACACTTGCTTGCGTATCCCATCTGGATTGTGAGCCTTTTACACGTCGTTGTTGTCCGGCATGGAGTTGACGAATGATCTGCTGAACTGTAGCCCGGCTATCCGTTTTTACCATCCGAGGTACCCGACGGTAACCCTTAACATCAAAGCATCGTACACAGTGACAGCTGAACCTGGCGACGTTGGTTTTGCCCGAATTCATGCACTCACGGTAGGTACATTTTTAATACGGTGGCCCGTGGTAAGATCAGCAGCTTCATGACATCAGAACTGAGTGATCCATACGTCTCGCCCCGGTAATTGGCCGTGACGAAATACGCTGAAGTTTTATGTCTTATCCATCCTATAGTCAGTTTTTACTCATACAGCCAGTACGATGTCTGATGTTTCCGCTGTTACATGCCACGATCTCCTATTACATTTGCCGGTCCGAGCACAGCGCCACTTCCCCAAACGGCATCTATCTCTAATGAAATTGCTCAGAAGTGTATTTTCATAATGAATCGTTGAATAATGGTGATTTCTCAAAAAAAAACCTAAACCATAATACTGTTTTGTGCCCGTTGATATTTCTCTATGGAATGAGGACAATCAGTAAGACACAAGTTCTTTACAGAGAAATAAACTCGAACCAATTGATATTTAGAATAAACAAGATGATCATTTTAAATTGCGAAACTTAGTAATTACCCAAAATAGAAGTGACAAAGTAGCAGTCACTCGTGAAACAAACAGTGCTGTGACTTATATATTTTGAAAACAGAAACAGGTGTATATTTTAACTGTTTAAGAGAAGTAAATCAGAATATACAGCATACATAAAGGAAATGATAGAAGACCTCCCGTGTACAAAAAGCAGTTAGTAGAAAAAGATAATGAAAAGAATTTCTTGGTGAAACAAACAGAGAACTTCATCGATATAATAGATGTTAACGACTAGGCAAGAGCATCTACAAATGCTAATAAAATTATTCAGTATTTTCTAAATTAAATCTGCAAAAGTAAACGGGTTATTGCAATTTTAGTCACTGCTTGTTACAGTATTGATAATACCTGTGCGACTTCTATTGAACACCACCTCAAGACGACTCATTAACAGTAATGACCGACTGTGTGTACAATTTGATAACGATTTTCATCTTCACAGAATGAAGAAATACAATCATCATATTCAAAGAATTGGACTACAATGATCTGATAAGCCTAAAATGAAAACGATTTCTTGTTTTCTCGTTTAAATTCACGTAGTATCGCTTCTATAAGAATTCCTGAAATTTCTGATTTATATGTTTGTCCACGAAACATGTCACAAAGACAACTTTCTTATTGTGTTAAGGACCAAAATACATTAGTTTAAGAATATTGAACCAACTGTAATGATAACAGCAAATGAACACGTCAAATATGAAGGAGTAGCGAAGGTGGATGTATATATTGGTATATTTCTGAATCCTAGACGAAGTTTGTCGCCATAATTTATCCTAAGAACTATTGAACTGTCTTGCAATCGCGACATATGATGCGGAATTTTTCTTTACTGAACAGAATCAAGAGCTTCAGTTAAGCTGTAACTACCCTTTTCCTCGGCGACTGCATTAGCTTTGAACATATGCAGATTCAGTTTATCCCTCCAGTGAGGAAGACTAAGGGAGTTTTGTATCTGCGTAGTTTCATAGTATCTACTGAAAATATATCCATTATGCGTTACAATGTATTTTTTATAATCCATTGTTAAAAAAATAAGGAGTCGTCTTGCATTCAGAAACCTACGATATATTATATATATATATATATATATATATAAGTACACACAAGGCACCAAAAAAAGTAGCCCAAAACTATGACACAATAGAGTATTTTCAAACAGACCACGCACATTTTCTTTTATTAATAATTACATATTTTACTAGCAAAAATGTTTCACTGCTATTTGATTAGATATACGTACCTACTTGAGAAGGGGGACAGTCAAATGTGGACAATCGTGAAAAGACATCAGTGAGATACCAACGTTATTCTACATCAGTCGTTGCAAACTATGGTGTTTTCTCAGTTCTTGTGTAGGCTCAACTGAATTGTTACCTATTAACAGTTCACTCGTAAATGCCATGGTCTATTGTATTGGAGCATGTCTGGCTGTAGGACTTTCAAAGAGGGCACATTGTTGATGTTTAGCTGGTTGACGCGTCTAGTCGCACGTATCCTAAGGAACTGGACTTCCAAGCAATGAGCACATATATGGTTAGAGTATTTGAACTTCACTTTATTCCCATCCACAGAATGATTATACGTTTAGCAAACACTGTCAGAAGCCAACAATTTAGAGCAGTGGTCGGCAAACTATTTTAGGAAGGGGCTGTAGAAAGAACTTCAGGTGGCCTAAAACAACAGTGCATCACTCTCAAATTTTAACATTCCAATATCTTGGATAAGTAAATAACTTCTTCCTAAAGCTAAGCATGCGAGCATTGTGCTATATATGTGGGTTGCCATATCCTGATATTTTGCAGTTCTAATTACTGTACACAGAACCATCACTGCCAAGCTCTAAAAGTCCATTTTGTGGGCACGTTCAACTAAAGGCACACACATAGTTACCTATAAGGTAACGGAATGTACCAGAAAGACATGGCTCCAAGTCACATCTCTAGGACAGGGATGGCGATTTTGCAATCGGCGCTCGCTCAGACTCATTTTTTCAATGGATCTCGAGCTCACTAACTTCAATGAAGCTCACGCTTACTGAGATTTGCAATTGGTAGAGCTTGGACTCGTTATCCCTCAGCAACGGTCACTAAGGGCTGAGGTTCTGTCCTCAATAGGTTTGTACTCGCTCGTGCTCGTACTCTCTAATCTCATCTCATCACGTCTCGCACTTGCTCGGACTAGAGTTCTGGCTCGATATCCACTTATATGGCTAGTGCATATGTAAACTCTCTCTTAATTATTTAGCTCGGGACCGAAATTCGGACTCTTCATTTTAGACAACTGTGCTCTAGGAACACCAAACGTAGTTTAAGCATCAACAGGAACGAGCACCAACACATCCACTGTGTTCCAAAATCACCAGATCTGAACAAAACTGTGGACCGTAGGGAAAAGAAAAAGAGGTTCCGTTACTCCACCATTACCTCCCAAGGAACTAGAGAACGTTTTGCATGACCTCAACTATCATGTTGATTTTGTTTGCACGAAAAATCGTTTAAAGTGCTACTAAAAACAATCTAAGACTTGGATGCTTCTCTTATGCGGATTCCCGCTGTTTTGGATCCCAAATGTGGTCTTTTCCTTATGCTTATTAGGCATGTTATTATTTTATTAAATGTTAACATTATTTCATTTATCCTTATATATATACACACACACATAGAGTTACTAAAATATCAAAGAAGAAATTTCACTATCATATAATTGTACCTAAATAAACTCCAATTTTTCATAGTCGCAGTGGAGTTGATAATACTTCTTAATTTGTGTAAGCAATAATCCTCAAATTGTAGCAAAAACTCGCCTTTACAATCAACAATATCGTATTTCTTTTTTAGTTCAATAAGTCTGCCTTCTACGTCACCTGCAGTTTTAGTACGCATGTCCAGGAAAAGACATTTCAAGTTCTGAAAAGACAAAAATTGATATGTTACTGTCATTTCATATTTCTTTTATGCCATTCAGTGACGTACGCAGAAGTTTGCCAAGTGAGCAGCAGTTTAAATTTTCAAGATCAAGCAATTTCAGGTGACTATATACGTATCTTACTAAGTTAACTATTATTTTTCCATAACATTTTGCTCAAAGGTGGGTATTAACACCCCAAAACCCTCCCCTGTGTACGCCACTGATGATACTACTCACATCTCCAAAATTTCTTCCTTCGAAATGAATTCTATTACATAGAACAAGTGTTGGCGTAGGTCATCAGCGTTACGTCAACGTTAGCAATTTGCAATTTTGGCTACTTTCACTAAAGTGAGTATTTTCAATTGGGAATACACACTACAAATTTCAAATATAAACTAAATAAAAATGTGCATGGTCTTTCTGTATTACCCTTCATCAGATTTTCAAATGTAAAAGTGGATATCTGTGAAGAATTTAAATCTATAAGATGAGAAAAGTTGCAGTATTGACTAGAATCTAATGCGCACAAGGATTTCAGCCAGAGTTGTAAACGCTCTTTTGAAACGAACTTCGCTCACCTCAAACTGAAACTTTGAAAAAGGAGCGCGCTCAACTCATGCTCAATCTTTTTGAACTATCGCTTAACTTCATGCTCAACGTAAGAAAAACACGCTCTGATGATTTAATAACTAAAAATACTCACAATGATACACATTAAGAACAGTCCGAATTATAACTGGAAATAATAGGGTAAAATATAATATTAGTTTTAAAAAAAAGAAAGAATAATGTCCATGGAACTCATTTATACAACCAGAATATCTGTAATTACAATAATAAGGTAGAACGTGACCTCTATATGTGCCTCCATAAGAGAACTATCCTCAAGAAAAGCACATCTTATGTGCTCTAACACCTAATAAGCACTTGTCTGAAGTATTGTACAGTTGTGTGACTTCGACGCCTTTACGTTATGCCACTCTCTTGCCTTTAGTCTGTCAGCTCTTACACCTTGGTGTGCGTGTTATGAAACAAATATCCCTGCCTAGCATGTTTAGTGAAATGTAAATGTATTTACGAGTTAAAGTATTTAAAGCATCAAGATACTTGTTGCCGCAAAAAACTCTCTATTTTGCTGCCATATTTTGTATGCTGGATAGTTCTTAACCTGTACGAAATGATTAAATCTATCTACATTATGCAAAGTTTAAAATACCATACTAAATGCATTAAAAATCGGTCACCTACGGAAGCTGCTTGGCATCAATGAGGGTTGCTTCACCATTTTTAATTTTTAAAGATTTTTTTATATACTATTACCATATACATGGCAGCATTAAAAGGTTTTTTGAAGTTTTATTCCCAGCCAGTTTATGAGAGGCGGTCATTTTTGTTTGTGAGTGGCGGCCAACAGCAGTATACACACGTTTGGATGGATGTTACTGACCATCAACGCATCCTCAGGATCTGAGAGGAATACATAAAGGATCTACATGACTAGAAACGCCGCCCACGAGATGTGACTGCCGAACTAAAGGAACAGATGGATAAAGAAGATAAAGAGCCTAGTATATTGAAAAGTAAAGTAATACAAGCAATCAAGATCACTGAAGCTGACGAAATACCAGCGGATTTACTCAAGGAATTAGGAGACAGTGTAATGGAAACATTGACTTCACTTATAGGCAAAATCTACCTGTGGGGAAAATGACCAAAGGATTTTTTTTAGATGTTACAATGGTTGCATTACTTAACAAACGCCAGGTAAAGAAATCAAGTGATCACAGAAACATTCGCCTTATTTCCTCAGACTAGAAAGATTATTTCGCGCATACTGAATAGGCAAGAAGATCAATTTGGATTCCGGAAAGGAAAAGGTACCAAAGATGCTATTGGGTTGTTGAGAATTATATTAGAACGAGTTCTTGACGTAAGAGTTGTGTTTGTGCTTCATAAATTGTCAAAAAGTGTTGATCGGGTCAATTGATTTTAACTTCTGAAAATATTTAAAGAAATCGGGCCAATTTGAAGGATCGTCGACTCATTCGCAACCTGTTCACAGGATAAAGAGTGAAGGTACACTTCAATCAAGGATAAACCAATAGTATGACAAGATACAGTATGCTACAGAAATATTAAACGTTTATAGTGAATGCTTATTGTAGTAAGCATTAAAGGAAGTTGGAGGGCAGATCATTAACAAAAGTCATGTACGTGGATGCTATGGTTATTATAGCTAGAACCGAAGGACCATAGGAAACTATGGTTAAAATAGTTGACACTGGGAAACAATATGAAATGGAAATTAACAGGGAAAAGTCGAAAGTCATTAGAATATTCCATGGAAACATGCCCTTATGATATTAGAGTAGAACAAAGAGAGCTTGAAAAGGCCAATCATTCAAATATCTGGGAAATCATCGTTCAGTTCAAATATCTGGAAAGTCTTTTGAAGGGAGACGCTTACTGTATCAAATCAAGAACTGCCGTAGCCAAAGAGACGGTTAATAAGAAAAGATCAGTCCTAACTAGTAGGCTTAATATTAGACTAAAGAAGAACGTGATCCAATGTTATATATGGAGTATTGGACTGAATGGTTCGGAGACCTGGATATTACGGATGTTACGAAAGAAACATCTAGAGAGCTTCGAAATGTGGCGTTGGAGGAAGATGAAGATAAAGCAGTCAGAGAGAGTAACTAACGAAGATATTTTGAAACAGGTAGGAGAGAAGAGAATGCTCTAGGCAGTAGTCTTCGTAAGAAAGCCAATTGGATTCGACACATCTTGGGAAGAAATTGTCTTCTTCGTAACGACATACAGGAAAAGATGGAAGCAAAGCGAGGAGTAGAAAGAAGAGTACAACTGATCGATGATTTGAAAAATAGAATATTTGGAGTTAAAAGACGAAGTTGAAGATCAAGAAACGTGAAAGAAACATTTCCAGATCCAAAATTATGAAATAAAAACAATCCCAATTAGTTCCAGAACCGGTCGATTATTATGATTATCATTATTATATGTAATCTTGGATTAAAAAAAAAAAAAAAAAACATTGGGGAGAGAAGAGACAAATGTTCAGTTTCTTGCTCTCGACTGATTATAAATCTCAATAGTGGAGTAGATTGTGAAACGTAAAAGATTACTTTATTTTAGCGACAGTTATCATCCGAAAACGAAAGAATGGGAACCATTTTATTTAGAATGTCAAAAACTATCCTGTGGATTGATTTTAAAAGCGATCCTCGTTAATATTAAGTATGTATCCTATCAATACAGAAATTGGAATTTACGACTTGACAGCTTACTACACAAAAAACTAAAACAAAATATCGCTAGTATGTAAAGGCAAATAAAGTATAACATACCGTGCACGTTTTATCCACAAAGTTAAGAAGGTCTTCGTCGAACCTTATGAACGTCCACCGTACATTCGGAGTTAAAAACACTTTGTATTCATTTCTCCATTTTAATTTCTCTTCTAAGCAAAGAGCGAGTATGAATAGTTCTTCTACAATTACTCTAGCTGAAAAAAAATATTATATTTACTATACAGCTACACATGTAGAGTACGTTACACTTTATATCATTCTCGCAAAGTGAAGCATTTGAAGTAATATACAAAGTTTAACAAGTAAGATAGACTTAATACGTTCATCTTCGAAACTACTTTAACTCATAAATCTTCGTTCACATCCGATAAATTTCTGAAGAAAAACTGATGTAGGAATAAAACGAAATATGAATAGGACATTAACACACAAAGCTTAAAAGATATTAAACTAAATACTCTGTACATCTCAGTTTTAGATCTTTCTTTTGTTCAAAGTAATTTATCATAGTCTGAAAAACAAACCTAGCTATTTTTCTCTTAGAGATGTAAACTGTGTAATGTCAACCGGACCAGATGGCTCGGGTTCGATATCCGATGGGGGCGGAATTTATTTCCATCTACGTTCGTTCCAAAGCGCTCAAATGGGAGTAAAGGCGGTTACTGTATGATGCTGGCTATATAATTTCCGATATCTATCAAAGTAAACAAGATGTGAAGCTTCAACCCCATGAGCCATCTTGATCTGTGATGAATGGAACCATCTTCATATATTTCGTCTTCCGCTTTCATGTAATTCGTAACATACATCAAGCATTTCACCCTCTTCTGCTCCCAAGTTCTTAATTGGTTTAAATAGTTGTATTATATACTCTAGTTGCTTCTCCATTCCTCATATTGCTGAAAGATTTTTAAATTAGTTCCGTAAGATCATATACTTCCTGTTGTCTTCATTTACTTCTTTATCATCCACAACATCAGGACTACGTGGTCAGTTCATAATTTCGCGTAATATTTCAATGTACTCTATTTATTTAAAAATTATTCTCGCTATCTTTCTATTCTTATTTTATATGTCGTATTTGAACGCTGGTTCTTATCTCTTTCCATTGATTTAATTGCTTGATACATTTGACCATATATATATATATATATATATATATATATATATATACAGGGGCGTAACGCAGGGGGTGGGTCCTGGGGTCCGGACCCTTCCCACCGAAATCCCGACTTTTTTGTAAATCAGTCTACTTTTAGGGGCAATTTTACAAATGTTCACATAATTTAGCCACAAATTGTATTTGGACCCCCCAAAACGCTTTAGACCTCTCTCGAAATAAATTCCTGCGTACGTCCCTGTATATATACTCCAAATTCACTTCTGCAATTTTTCATGTCTGTTTCAGATTCGTTTTGTAATTAAACTTCACACACACATTTTACCCTTCTTTGGTACCACAGACTTTCTTCATTTTCTCTAACGCTCGTCAGTAACCCATGGCACCTCAGCCCTGTTTCGACTCCTTTAGCTTACTTTATTCTTCTGTAGCTTAATGTTTGGAACGCTAAGTTCATCTCAATTGCTCATTAGTTCCTGTGCCTGTTTCTTACGAATTTAAACCTCTACTTTAGTAACTAGTTTATATTTCGTATATTAATTGGAGGAAATAATGCACCACAGTAATTCCACTATCGATATGAATTTAATGATACACAAAGACTGAAAAAAAAAAATGCACGACTGGATCGAAAGTGGAACCAAGGTGTTCGGCTTATCGCACTGATGCGTCAACCACTACGCTACCCAGGTCGGTCCTGAACCGCCATACATCGTATCACTCTTGAGGTGGGTGTTCAGCCACTCAAGAACACTTTGTTTACACGAGGGCTATTTGTTTTCATCCTCCACTAAGTCACCACAGGTGAACCATATGAGATGATGAAACGAAGACAAAACAAAACTGTTCATTAGATGTCGACTATCCACCCAATGATAGACTCTGCTATTCAATCGTTGTGAAATAGCCTCAATACGTTTGCAGTATGGCATCTGTATATCTCTTGTATGTCATTAGTGAATGTTTTCCCATCATTAGGACTTCATTAAAATCTCATCCCTTCTTTAGTATTGTAGGTTACACAGGTATATCATTTACTGTATTTTATTTATATCTATACATTTTGGCTTTAAAACATATCGAGTGCAATCGAAGCGCTCGCCAAATGTAATTCGATTTCTCGAGTCGCTGATCTTAAAAATTACAGAGAACACAGCAGACAGTTCAGAAATGGTAATCTATACCTTGGACGAACCGCATGATTCAGCAAAGTCGTCCGCCGCCATACCCTCCCAATTCTTGGCCCTCCATGTGGTATAAATCGGCAAGTTCTTTAAACTCACTGCAGAAGATATACACACAGAGCTAGCTCATAATCTTTACTTATTCCGTCGAAATCCTCACTCATTTGACGATGAACTGGAGCTGTATTACGGCGTTCTACTTGGCGGGCGCTTCGTTATGTATTGAAACTCGTTAATCTACAATGATTGAACGGAAGACTCTGTCTGCCGGGTGAGGGATGAGGGGGGGAATGATATTCAAGGAACAGCTTTGCCTTTTCCTTATTTATCATCTCATGTGGTTCTCCTCTGTGGCTTAGCGAAACTTAAAAAACATCGTGTTTCACCATTTTCCAACTTCTCAGTATCTAGTTTATTGTATCGTACTTCTACTCTCCTGGATTTTTTTTTTTTTTTTTTTTTTTTTTTTTAAATGTATAACGGCCGGGAAAAGATGTTGGCCCAGAAAGAACTTTAATTGAACGACTCGTAGGTTAATGGGGACGTCAGCGGTAAGACATCTGCCCCGTCACGGAAATGTCAATGGTTGAGATATATGCTAATCATAAAAGGGATCTTACAATGAAAACTATGATTGACTACAGACATCCGAACGCTGTAGATGAGAAAAATTATTCCTCCTGTGACGGTCGTCTGAGCCTTGCAGACAGCAGCATATGCTTGCTTCATTTGCAAATTTATAATGAGTCACTGCGGACAGTCGAATTGATGACTTTGAAGATTGGACTTTTCAAATACCCACAAAAAGTTTGAGATGGCGTTAAAGGTCGTAGTTCGAGCACAACTCCTCTATATTTCAAACATTTTTTTGTATATATTGGATAAAAGAGTCATAGGTGGCTTTGTCGCACGGTTTTACTTTAGGGTTAATCCATGTAAAGTGGTCCAAAGCAGGTTGCTCGACTATCTCCGAAAATTTAAAAATTGGAGTGTGATGAACCTTGTATATAAGAAAGTCAATAACACTATTCACGTTATAGTAAGTGTAAGTGTTCCTGAACGGCGGCCATCTCCGTTGTGGTGGAGTGCCATTTTATGCACTTGCAAGCGTGTACGAAAACTACACTTACACAGGACGTACGAATCAGACGAACACCAAACAAAAACGAATGTTTACAGGAGAGATTGAGGTACACGAAGAATACCATCTCTTGCTTCTAAATAAATATACAGGGTTCCAAACCAGTACATGAAATCACCAGAAAAAGTATAGAAAATTGCACTTTTAATGTGGTTGTGTGTTGGAACGGCATAAAGTGGGTGGCTCGTAAGTTTTGTGCTGAATACTATTACATGTAAAGATTCTGCAGAAATATCCACAGCTATGATACTACTGGTGCCATATATTTATGGGGGTCTGAAATTTGGAGTTTGTAATTTTGATGGCATTTTTGGGGTGCAATATCTCAGGAAGCCAAAGTGCTAAAAATTACTGCTTAAGCCACAAAGTAATTCTGTATGCGAATAAATTATTGAAAAAAAAATCAGGATTGATATTACATGGGAAATAGTGAGGACATGGTAAAAACGCAAAGACAGCACATGTGTGAAGATGGTCGTAGCTCGGAAGCAGGGTTGGCAAAACCATGGTTTTTATTAAAAAAAAAAAACTTTTTTTGGGGGTTTAAACCAGTTTTTGTTTGTTTGTTTGTTTAAATAATTTGCTCTATGTATTTACATCACATATGAAGAGAAATAAGTTTGTTTCGTCTTGGTGTTATTATGCAACAACCAAGTTATGCCGGAAGGTGTCACATAAGCTTAAAGCGGAATCCAAACCGCTTCTCGGCTTACATCCGAGAGAAATTGTCCTCCATTTGAACTCGAAAGCAGGACTAATTGGCCACAAATGCGATACGTCTGCCGACTCACTCACGAAGGACCCCTGATAAAAATACGTTGTACTGATCTTTACATACTTGCTAATATAATTGTCAAGAGTCATTTCATAATGGCAAAAAGATAAACAGCTGCACAAATGAAACCATTACATATGGACAGTTTCAAAATATTGCAGAGTACAGAAGAACTAATTAGTCCAAGTTAGTTCACTACGACATTTATTAGTCCAAGTTAAAGGAATACAACGACTTAATTTGCATATCAGTAAGAAAAGTGAATCAAGATACGAATTATTTGAGTCCACTTTGGCTCTGACCCATTTATACATAAATAGATACCAAAGATACTTCTGATTTCAATAAACGCCTCTCGTGAGGTTTGTATGACCCCCCCCCCCCCAAAAAAAAAAAAAAGTACGGCATTTCGATGTATTTTATCAATAGTAAACATTAATAAAACGAAACAATATTTAGAATTTTTCTTTGATTGCAATTGCATAGCCATAATAAGAAACTATAAAAAAATCACACAAGAAACGTTCATAAACTTAAAAAAAAGAAAAACAAAAGTTGCTTTTGTAGTAAAGTAATGAATGGGAAATTTAGGTCTGAATACAATACGGATGATATACGGGAGTGAAACGTGATAACCCACAAATATTTGTTCACCAAGATTTTACGAACACTTACACTTTTACGAACATTTTTCTTCTTTTGGTTTAAACCATGGTTTAAACCAGCCAACCCTGCCCGGAAGAATTTTAAATTTCTGGATATGTTTCATGCTACATATCAAAAGCTACGCACGGTTCAGCGATTAGGCCCGCTTTCGTTTGTGTGCACGTGTGGAAAAGCTTGTGAGTGGCGTTAATTCCTTCCTTCTACCTACAGGGTCATTCCCACTTCTATATGGGAAAGGGGGTCGGCTTCCCCTTGCACCCATGACACTCATCGCCGAACTGGATCGCGATATTGAGGCACTCAATGCATCAGCAAAGTATCATTGAAATCCAGTCCCAGTTACGGAAGTTAATGTGTTCACAATGTAACGTACATGTCACATATGTAGATTTGTGTGGCCCCCATAACACTCTTTGCGTATAATTTTGCGAATCTCAGATATTTATGCTATTTTACTGGCCACAAATTATTTAAAAAATCAGTAATTTAACAATTTAGAAATAATTTACATCTGTAGTAAGCTAGTTTGCATAGTGCTAAACTATAAATCATTGTTTTAGGCGTACTAACGATATAAGAATCTAAAATCGTAAGCTAAGTGTGCATTGAAGGGTGCAGGACAGAACGAGAGACGATTTTGCAGAGTAGTAGAAGAAGAAGAAGAACAAAAGGAAAATGTGCAGAAGCATTTTTACGTTTTGGCGCAAGGTGTGGTGGCGTGAAAGAAATAGTGATTCAAACAAGTTTTGGATTGTTTTTATAAAAGAATAAGATATCTTACAATAGAAATATACGTATTTATATAAATCTTCAAGAAGAGTAAGTGATTTATTTTGAAAATTCTATGCAGGCCATCGAACTAACGAGAGAAGTTGCTGTATTTGTATGATTGAAGTTTGTCACCGTATATTGTGGCTCAGCTTGGTAAACTTTGGACGTGCAAGCAAGTGATAAATTGGCTTGTGTCAAGGAATAAGTTATTCTAATACGAATTTTGAGAAATATTACCTGATATTTCATAGGTGTAATAAGCGTCACAAAGTGCATAATTATTCTGAAGAATTGTTGTTGTGTGTTTATTCCGGTATAAAGATGGCTAATGTAGATATCTTTGTTTTGTTGGGTAATACATTCGTAACAATGAATTCTGAGTAAGCTTTAAAGCCAAGCCACTAACCATGTAATGCCAAACTACCTAAGCTTGCCCCGTTAACTGGGCAAACCGTATTTTGCTAAGATCCAACTAAATTCGTCCACCTAATGTAGCTCTCGTTGTATATGCTCTGCTCTCTCGTCTGTCCGACAATCTCATGCTACTGATGCTCTCAAAAATGCCATTACTTCTTGTGACACACAAAATAAATTTCAATGTGTTTAGTTGTTTTGTTCTATTTGAAGTCATATACGTTATAGAATATTTAATCTGAGGGGTTCCTAAAGCTCCGACCTTATCATGATATAGTGCTTAAAACAAATAATAACGATAATGATTTGCATATATATATATTCTGTTTAATTTGCTGCTAGTGTTGAAGTAATATTTTCGTCATGCTTAGTTCAAAGGATCTCTATATTGCATTTTTCTTCTGTAGTCTGTATTGTTTGAGCGAAGAGAAAAAAAAAGGAGTACAAAGTAATACAATAATTGCGCTTAATATTACGTAGGAGACCTGAACGACCGGTGAAATGCTACATATTGCATACCACTGATATTGGAAGCGGAAGATTTGATTATAATTATCGTTGGCAACAGTGCAAAAACAAATTAAATTAACTAAAAAAAAAAAAAAAAAAAAACAGTAGCCTTTACTTGTGAGTTATTTCCAACCTGAAAAAAAAATCATATTCAATAGTGGTAAAAAGTGGTGATATGTTCATGAAATTATTGACATGTAGGATGGTCTTGAGTATGGTTCCGAAGACGGCAGACGCTAGTACAGACATACCGTACAGAGTAGGAAGTATTAAGAAGTTTAAAGGTCTGACCAGATAATTATCCTTGATAACAATTTTGATAACCGTATGATATTCCTTCCACAGTTATAGTGCGAATTAAGTTGTTAACAGTTTCAATTAGTATTAATTATATGTTATCCTCAGTAGCTGAATAATTTCTTAGATAAAAGATTTTCTTTGGAATCCATCGTAAATTCGTTATATCATATTACAATGGAGTTGAGTAGCTGTTTTATTAGATATTATCCTTTACAGTTATTCTTAGTATTTTGTTGTATTATTGTGAAGTTGAATGTCAGGTTTAATATGAAACTACGTGTGATACATACAAAGTAATTAAGTGAATAGCACGTTGTAACTCGTATGAAATTGAGTATTTTCTAAAAGTAAACTACAGACGTTATAAATAGTGTGAAATACCGGAATGTGTAACTGCATATTTTTCAAAACTTATCAGATGCGTCCACCATTTGTGTGATGATATGACTATATTTATAAACAGTGCATCATCAAAACGAGTGAGACATTCTAAAAGCGATTAGTGTAAAAAAATCCATTGTGCTAAAGTCATCGTTCCTACGGATCTTCGTAAAAAAAAAAAAAAAAAAAAAAAAAAAAAAACCTTTTTTTTTACTAAATAACCTGAGACAGTACATAAAATTTGAGAAGTATTTAAAGGTTTCTATGTGCAGACACCTGCCGTATTTGTAAACGTTGCAGAATATTCATTTTATTGAAATATATCTATATATATACATGGTAAGTTTGTGCTATTTCTTTATTTCATTCTATTCGTTAATTTTCTTTAAAGTTATCTTACGTTAATGTAAATAGTAACTTCATTAATAATATTAGCTTTCGTATTCTTTTAGAAAATTAATAATACTAATATATCACTCTTTAGTGACTAATCGTCAGTTATATTCTGAGAGACGTAGGTGCGTAAATGTTAGAGATATCGCAAGTATTGTGTTCCAGATATATACGTACGTATATAATTTAAGGTTGAGTGACTAAAGAACTAATTATCAGTATTACACTCGCCTTCTACGTCTTTTCTCCCAAACTTTACCTCTCTCTCTTTGCCCCAATTAGTTTCTTTGTGCGAGCAAGTAACACGGTAAAAAAAAAAAAATATCTTCGGATGAAGTTTGCCTCCAGTGGTTTTCATCGGGAAATCTACTGGTGGTTAACAAGGTAACAGAGAGGGGAAAAGAGGGGGAGGTTACAAAATGGCGACCGTGACAAGACGCGTGATGTCCTCGTGTTCGAAGGGAAATCACTAAGATTGTGAAGTCTTCGAAGAGAAAAAAAAAACTAAGAGAGTGAGAAAGCAGACGAGAGTGAATAGAGAGCAAAATGAATATTAGGAAGTTAGCTTGCATGGTTAGTGGTGAGGCTATTATATGAAAAGAAGCAAACAGATACATTTATATTGTTTGAACTGTGTGAGTATAATTTGTAAACGATGGATTCAATGAATTCGACTAATACTTTTAAAGGGAGTAATAACTCTGAAAATAAACCGTCACATATGTGACCGTACTGAACATGACTTATATACGTACTGGGTGCAGTGTACGCAGTGTAATGAATGGTATCATTTCAATTGCTTGGGTTTACCCGAAACAGATGAACAAAATGTAGCATTACAAAGTGATCAGGGGTGGCGATGTTTGTACTGTCGGAAGGAACCGCCAATATCAGTTACCGTTAGTAATGGTACGATGAATGGGAATACGAGTATTACGAATGGTTTTATTGGTGTTGGTCTTAAACCTCAGTCGACACCGATAAGCAAGGGAATTTCCAATCAGGGAAATGAAACAAGTGACATAAGTAGTACGGCTAATGGGAATACTTTAGAGCATGCAATCGAGAGAAGAGAACCCAATAAAGACAAACGTCCGGAAGAGAAAAATACGGATATAACATTGTCGGATTTAATGACACAATTAGTAATGGTGCAACAAAATAATCGAACTATGGATACTCGGTTGACTAACTTAAACAGTCAAATGGAAACTATGGTTACTAAAATAAACGACACGATAAGTGGAGTAACTGCTCATGTAGATCGTAAGATAGAGAATTTAGAAAGTCAGATTCAAGCTGTTCAATTAAACAATGAAAACCAGTTTAAAAGGTTACAGGACGATTGTAAGGATAGGTTTCAGAACATGTCTGTGAGATTCGATAATATGAGTCGTAGAGTAGGAAGTATCACATATGCTATCGATAAGAAAATTGACTTAGTACAGCAGGATTTAAATGACGGTCTAAGTAGAGTTAATTCTGAGATTATATCTCTAACGACAGCAGTAGATGATCTCAAGATTGAGATTAAAGAAGTAGACGAGCGCGTAAATGACGCGATAGAGAAAAGAATAGGAGCAGTAAACGAACAAGTTAAAAATTTTGAAACTCAGGTTATTGAAGTTGACGCTAAAGTTTCTGCTATACGGGAGCAGACCATGCAAACCCAAGAAGGGTTGAGGGAGGTAAATACCATCGTTCAGGGCATTTCTTCTCGGTTTGAACTTTACGAATCGAATATGGTTTCTTACACAGGGGATGTCAGCAAGTTGCGTAAACAGTCTGAGAAGGTAGAAATGGATTTACAATTAATTGATGCCACTACGCGGGGAATGCAACAGAAGTTAAATGATATACAGAGAAAAACTGCGGAGGATATTAGTGAAATTAATAACCGACTAATAGCTATTGAGTTAAAGCCAACACTTCTTGATACTGGCGAGTTAGGAATTTCTCGGAAGAGAAGGTATGAAGGAATAAACCAAGATAAATCGATTATAAATGAAACGACCTTCAAGACCGTGAGTGGGGAGCCACCAACCGTCATCAATTCCACAAAGGCAGCTACTACTTGTGTAACTACTAGTATTATTACAACTGGAGGCGTAAATACCACCTGGTCAGCACCTTATCTGTTTGGAGGTATGACTAGCGGAGTTTTCATCTCTCAACCAAGCCCTAGTTTTTATTCGCGAGTTGGAAATGCACAGACGACGGAATCAAGCCTAAGATGTGGAGTATTTACTCCCGGAGTATACGATAATGGCCATTATATTAAACCTCCTCCCAATAGCAATACTCAGACGGTAACGTGTAACTATCTTACTTCTAATTCTATTTCGCACGAGAATCCCAGAGTGACTGTACCTGACTCCAAGTTAGTATCAATAAAGAAACCTAAACTTAGTGACCGTAGCTATTTCCCTACATATGATGGAAATACTACAAAAGGAAAACCTCGTGAGTTCTTGGGAAAACTCCAAAGATGTTTATCGAACTACCCGTCACTAACCGATGAGGAACGTTTAGAAATCGCAAAAGAGCAATTAACATCATATGCCCGAGCGTGGTATAAAAGTGTCGAACATAGTATTAAGTCTTGTGCGGATTTTGAACGGTTATTTCGGGAGATGTACTGTAATGATCAACTCGAACGGGCGCAAAAGTGGGAGTTACAATCTCGCCGATACGACAAAATGAAGGATTCGTCGTTGATAGAGTTTACCTGGCGATTGATAGACGATTATTTCCAAATTGTTAATAATCCGGATGAAGCTGAAATTGTGGATTTAGTAGTAAAAAGTTTGCCGCCAGAAGAGTCCCGGACTATAGCTTCTCATTTATGCAAAAATGTTAAAGAGTTAACGGCAAAAATAGCTGCGTTAGCAGGACAAACGAATTCTATTGACTCTCGCCCTCCACCTAAAAGGTTTTTTGTGCGGCAAACTAAAACCAATAAGATGCCTCAAACGCAAGTGGAAACCAGACAGAATTTTTGACTTATACACGAACTAACAATAGATCACCACCAAGTTCCCAAAATAGTAATAGTGTCAATAATGGATACCAGAGTTTTAGTGACAATCGAAATAATCGAGAGTATCAGCCTTACTGGAATTGGAATAATCAAAGATCACAGTCAGGTAATAATGAAACATTTGGCTCATACAACAGAGGAAACGGTTCATATAATAGGAGAAATGGTCGTGGACGAGGAAGAGGATATAGTTACGGATATAACTTTAATAATCGAAATATAAATCATAACTCTGAAAGTAATAACAGTGGCAATAACCAAGGTAGTTCCGAGAACGATCAGAGTAGAGACTATTCTAGAAATCCTAGACATAGTGATGAAGACGAAACAATCCCTACGTCAACAAACTAGCCCCGCAGTTACCTTGTTTAGTGGGGGAGGATAACTGCGGAAAATCTAAACACCCCATTGTAAACGAAATTCGTGGCCCAATAAATATTCCAAGGTTTAACTTAGAAGAAAATTCTTTAGGTGATATGTCTAATCCAAGTTCATTCGTACGATTTGATGTAAATTTTGTGGTGGAGGAAGAATCTGAGAAGGAAAACGAGGTCAGGTATTTCTCAAATTCCCCTATAGTGAAGGGAAATATAGGGGGACTGCAATTAACCTGTATTATTGATTTCGGATCTGAACTGTCTCTTATGGATTGGGAAGTTTGGTGTAAACTAAAGAAACGATTCCCATCAGCGAAGCTGAGACCATATTCTAACCTAAAGTTGGGAGCGTTTGCTGGAAAGGAAACATTTATAGTTAAGGGTGTACAGACGTTTAATTTAAGTATTCAGGACCATATTTTTGAAGTGACGATGTTTGTTATTCAGTATCTGCGCGTCGATATACTACTTGGATGTCCATTTTTGGATCAGTTTAAAGTAATTTTAGATAGAGGTGAAAAGAAGATTACAATGAGAGATAGTAATGGTAATATTGTGACAGTTTCTACCGACCAGCCTAGTGTGATGTTAGTGAAGGTGCCGTATGAGGACTTGGAGATTAATTTAGAAAGAACGGGAAAAAGGACTTTTATGTGTGACCCAATTGTACTCTGCCAAGCTACATCGCCAGATATGTCATCTGAAGAAAAGCCAGAAAGGATGACTACCACCGAATCGTCCCTAAATTCTGATTGTAATGTAAACGAGGAAGATATTAATGAGTATATAAGTTCACGAAATGATCTACCAGATGAAATTAGAGAAAAACTCCGTAAAATACTGATGCGATATCGGGGTTTGTTCTCGGAACACCCTCGCAGAGTTAAAGCGCCTCCATATCGAATACAATTAAAAGATAATTCGCCAGTCGTTAAACCTATCTATCCTGTGCTACAAAATATGCAAGCGGAATTTGAAGCGGAGCTTGAAAAATGGTTGAAGTTAGGTATTGCCAAGAAAAAGTTATCACCGTATAAAAATCCAGTTCATGTAGTCAGGAAGTCATCTGGAGGAGTTCGTCCTGTACTGGACCTGAGGGCTATTAATGAAAAAATTATTGCTCCCCAAGTACAGGTAGAGCCGATTAATGATCTGCTTCATCGTGTGGCGAAGGCTCACTGGTTCTCAACTTACGACGCTTCCAGCGCATACTATGGAATAAGTATTCATCCAGCTTCGTACGATTGTACTAGCTTTATTTATAAGGGTTCTCAATACGTCTTAACGGTGCTTCCGCAAGGTCTTAAAAGTTCTCCAGCCATATTTCAACATGTGATGACGCAATTTTTTGATGAGTCAACTCGTGACTTTGTAGTTCTTTATTTAGACGATGTACTTGTGAAAAGTGTTACACAGACTGATCATCTAGAACATCTAAGACAAGTATTTGACATTTTTGAAAGGGCTAACTTTTCTTTAAATTTTAAGAAGTGTGAATTTTTCAAAACTGAGATAAAATTTTTGGGTCACATAGTGAGTGGAATAGATAAAGGTAGACCCTAAATTAAATGAGCCTATAAGATGCTTCCCGATACCTAAAACTAGAAAACAGCTTAGACGGTTTTTGGGATTAGTTAACTGGAGAAATCGATTTATTCCTAAATATGCAGAGCTTACGACAAAACTCTATGGTTTATTAAAAAAGGATCGAAAATTTGTAATCGATCAGGAAGCACTTGATTCGTTTTATAAGCTTAGAGTAGTTATGAGTAATCCGCCGGCACTTGACCAACCAGATTTCTCTCTTCCTTTCCATATATATAGTGATGCATGCATGGAAAACCTAGCTGGATATTTAGCACAATACCCGACAGGTGAAGAGGACATAGATCAAAAGCAACAGCGAGTTATCGGTTACGCAAGCCGTCGAGTGAAACCGCATGAGTTATCTCTCTCTATCTCACAGCTTGAGTTGTTAGCTATACTATTTTTGTGCGAGCACTTCCAACAATATATCATAGGACGAAAGACCTATGTCCACACGGATAATGCAGCCGCTACTAATGCATTCACTCAAAGAGGTCTTGATCCAAGAACAACGAGGATTCTGTTAAAGTTGCAAAAATTTGATTTGAAGTTCGAGCATTGCCCTGGAAAGGAGAACACCGTTGCAGATACTTTGAGTCGTAGCCCTCCTAATGTTGAAGCTGAACCAGAAGTGCATTACATCAATTTTCTGTCGAGGTCACAATTTTCTGAGATTGATTACGAGAAGATAAAACGAGAACAAGGAAAGGATGGCATGTGCTTAAAGCTGAAACAACAGTTGGGAAATACAAGTTCGAACAATAAGTTAACGTTATATAATGAGCTCTTATATTTACGACCGCCGAAAAGCTCTCGATGGCTCCTGGTAATCCCGGAAAGCTGCGTAGAAGAGATAGTAAATTCCATACACTCAATGGGGCATTTTGGAGTACGAAAATGTCTGAAGTTCTCTAAGTCGTTCTTCTATTGGAGGAAGCAGAGATATACATTGAAACGATATATTAACAGCTGTGTAGAATGTGCACAGACAAAGTTTTCTAATCGAGCAATCACTAGACAAGAATGCCATATTGAGTCGGATGCGCCGCACGTGAAACTAGGCATAGATATTGTAGGGAGGTTACCTCCTAGTGAAGGATATCATTATATCCTGTCTATAATTGATATACACTCACGTTTTGTGACGTTTCTCCCTTTGCGAACTGCTCATACCAAGGAAATCGTCACGAGCCTCGAGAAGAAATATTTCCATTTATTACCATATCCAGAAGAAATCGTATCAGATCGTGGTTCACAGTTTACTTCTAACATGTGGAAGGATTTCTGTAAGAAATATGGAATTCGCCATATCCTCACCTCGAGTTACTCTCCCACTTCGAATGGAGTAACTGAGAGAAGCCATAAGGAGTTGAATAGGTTGATTCGTCTATATAGTAGACAGGATCAGACGAAATGGAACCGGTATTTAGTGGAAATCCAACGTCTTTTGAACCACTCATATTGCACTAGTATAAATGGAGTACCCGCTGAATCATTTTTGAATTATTCCAGTGTTGACAGTTTTAGGAAAGCTTTTCCATGGCCCAAGAACGTAGAACATGTGGAAGATAAAACTCCGTATATAATTGTTTCCGGTAAGGATAAAAGTATTGCAAACAGTAATAGACAACAGGTCGAACTTAAGGAAGGACAACTAGTCATGCTTCGCACTCACTACTTGTCATCTATCTTAAAGAAAGAATCTGCTAAATGGATGAATGTGTATTCAGGTCCGTATCTAGTAGTAAAGGTATTGAGGAATCGAGCACTATTACACACATTACAAGGTGAAGTTCTTGGTACTGAAAACTTTCGAAACTTAAAAATCTTCGATTGTACGGATGAGAAACGGAAGGATTTGTTAAAAGATTATCCTAAACATTAAAGAGAGAACTGTACTGTAAACATTATGTTAAGTAAGTTTGATTATAGTATATAAACAAATTTTAAGCTTGGACTAAGAAAAATGTAATTACCATTAAATTTTTAATGGAGAGGCGGGAGTATGTAACGTACATGTCACATCTGTAGATTTGTGTGGCCCCCATAACACTCTTTGCGTATAGTTTTGCGAATCTCAGATATTTATGCTATTTTACTGGCCACAAATTATTTAAAAAATCAGTAATTTAACAATTTAGAAATAATTTACATCTGTAGTAAGCTAGTTTGCATAGTGCTAAACTATAAATCATTGTTTTAGGCGTACTAACGATATAAGAATCTAAAATCGTAAGCTAAGTGTGCATTGAAGGGTGCAGGACAGAACGAGAGACGATTTTGCAGAGTAGTAGAAGAAGAAGAAGAACAAAAGGAAAATGTGCAGAAGCATTTTTACGTTTTGGCGCAAGGTGTGGTGGCGTGAAAGAAATAGTGATTCAAACAAGTTTTGGATTGTTTTTATAAAAAAATAAGATATCTTACAATAGAAATATACGTATTTATATAAATCTTCAAGAAGAGTAAGTGATTTATTTTGAAAATTCTATGCAGGCCATCGAACTAACGAGAGAAGTTGCTGTATTTGTATGATTGAAGTTTGTCACCGTATATTGTGGCTCAGCTTGGTAAACTTTGGACGTGCAAGCAAGTGATAAATTGGCTTGTGTCAAGGAATAAGTTATTCTAATACGAATTTTGAGAAATATTACCTGATATTTCATAGGTGTAATAAGCGTCACAAAGTGCATAATTATTCTGAAGAATTGTTGTTGTGTGTTTATTCCGGTATAAAGATGGCTAATGTAGATATCTTTGTTTTGTTGGGTAATACATCCGTAACAATGAATTCTGAGTAAGCTTTAAAGCCAAGCCATTAACCATGTAATGCAAAACTACCTAAGCTTGCCCCGTTAACTGGGCAAACCGTATTTTGCTAAGATCCAACTAAATTCGTCCACCTAATGTAGCTCTCGTTGTATATGCTCTGCTCTCTCGTCTGTCCGACAATCTCATGCTACTGATGCTCTCAAAAATGCCATTACTTCTTGTGACACAAAATAAATTTCAATGTGTTTAGTTGTTTTGTTCTATTTGAAGTCATATACGTTATAGAATATTTAATCTGAGGGGTTCCTAAAGCTCCGACCTTATCATGATATAGTGCTTAAAACAAATAATAACGATAATGATTTGCATATATATATATTCTGTTTAATTTGCTGCTAGTGTTGAAGTAATATTTTCGTCATGCTTAGTTCAAAGGATCTCTATATTGCATTTTTCTTCTGTAGTCTGTATTGTTTGAGCGAAGAGAAAAAAAAAAGGAGTACAAAGTAATACAATAATTGCGCTTAATATTACGTAGGAGACCTGAACGACCGGTGAAATGCTACATATTGCATACCACTGATATTGGAAGCGGAAGATTTGATTATAATTATCGTTGGCAACAGTGCAAAAACAAATTAAATTAACTAAAAAAAAAAAAAAAAAAAAAAAAAACAGTAGCCTTTACTTGTGAGTTATTTCCAACTTGAAAAAAAAATCATATTCAATAGTGGTAAAAAGTGGTGATATGTTCATGAAATTATTGACATGTAGGATGGTCTTGAGTATGGTTCCGAAGACGGCAGACACTAGTACAGACATACAGAGTAGGAAGTATTAAGAAGTTTAAAGGTCTGACCGGATAATTATCCTTGATAACAATTTTGATAACCGTATGATATTCCTTCCACAGTTATAGTGCGAATTAAGTTGTTAACAGTTTCAATTAGTATTAATTATATGTTATCCTCAGTAGCTGAATAATTTCTTAGATAAAAGATTTTCTTTGGAATCCATCGTAAATTCGTTATATCATATTACAATGGAGTTGAGTAGCTGTTTTATTAGATATTATCCTTTACAGTTATTCTTAGTATTTTGTTGTATTATTGTGAAGTTGAATGTCAGGTTTAATATGAAACTACGTGTGATACATACACAGTAATTAAGTGAATAGCACGTTGTAACTCGTATGAAATTGAGTATTTTCTAAAAGTAAACTACAGACGTTATAAATAGTGTGAAATACCGGAATGTGTAACTGCATATTTTTCAAAACTTATCAGATGCGTCCACCATTTGTGTGATGATATGACTATATTTATAAACAGTGCATCATCAAAACGAGTGAGACATTCTAAAAGCGATTAGTGTAAAAAAATCCATTGTGCTAAAGTCATCGTTCCTACGGATCTTCGTAAAAATTTTTTTTTACTAAATAACCTGAGACAGTACATAAAATTTGAGAAGTATTTAAAGGTTTCTATGTGCAGACACCTGCCGTATTTGTAAACGTTGCAGAATATTCATTTTATTGAAATATATCTATATATATACATGGTAAGTTTGTGCTATTTCTTTATTTCATTCTATTCGTTAATTTTCTTTAAAGTTATCTTACGTTAATGTAAATAGTAACTTCATTAATAATATTAGCTTTCGTATTCGTTTAGAAAATTAATAATACTAATATATTACTCTTTAGTGACTAATCGTCAGTTATATTCTGAGAGACGTAGGTGCGTAAATGTTAGAGATATCGCAAGTATTGTGTTCCAGATATATACGTACGTATATAATTTAAGGTTGAGTGACTAAAGAACTAATTATCAGTATTACACTCGCCTTCTACGTCTTTTCTCCCAAACTTTACCTCTCTCTCTTTGCCCCAATTAGTTTCTTTGTGCGAGCAAGTAACACGGTAAAAAAAAAAAATATATCTTCGGATGAAGTTTGCCTCCAGTGGTTTTCATCGGGAAATCTACTGGTGGTTAACAAGGTAACAGAGAGGGGAAAAGAGGGGGAGGTTACAACAAGGTTGCAATTTTTAGCACTTTGCCCTCATGAGATATTACACCCCTCAGCACAAAACTTATGAACCACTCACTTTATGCCATTTCAACCCACGGCTCTTTTAAAAGTGTAATTTTCTGTACCTTTTCTGGTGATTTCACGTATTAGTTTGCAACCCTGCGTATTTATTTAGAAGATTTTTTTTCTGTTCTTCTGATTCGTACGTCCTGTGCAACTGTAGTTTTCGTACACGATTGCAAATGCATAAAGTGGCACTCCACCGATAACAAAGATGTCCGCCATTCAGGAACACTTGTACATACGACAACGTGAATAGTGTTATTGACCTTCTCATACAAAAGTTCATCACACTTTAATTTTTATAATTTTCGGAAGTGGTCAAGCAACCACTTTCACCATCTTTGGACCACTTCAGAGGATTGACACTTTATGCCTTTGGGACTGTACAGTTTTGTGTCAGGAGGCACATAATTTGACGCCATAAAATGAATCGTTTAATGTTTGAAGAGGATGAAATTAGAAATTACTTGCATCAAAATTCTGGGTTTGATTTTGATGATTGATATTGATCCGGATTACTTTCCTAGCGATGCAGAAGGTGAGAAAATTTTTGTTTACAATGCTTGTGTATATTGCGTATATGACATTGTTGTGTTATGAAGTAAATTTTCACTAGTTCACCACGCTAGTGCTGGATTTTCACTAGTTGCGAGAGGGAAGGCTACTCTGGGGGAAAACAAAATTTTATAATATCTGAAATATTGAACAATTCAACTGAAGCTGAAAGATTCCCGGGTTTTGAGTGTCCGGAGTTTTCCCTCAGGACACCCCTCTGGATTGAACATTGTTATCACTCCTTCTCTCATTGTTTTTATTAGTATTATGTATGTTTATATGTATTTTGTGCTTTTGTATGTGCATGTGTGTGTGTTTACGTAAAGGTACGAGTTTACAAATATAATAATTTTATATAGTACATTTGCGTAGATTCTCTCGTGAAGAGAAAATAATTTCTATACAAAACCTAGATTACGAAAAATGTGTTCAATTGCATCAAATTTGGTAAAAGTGAAGATAACTGGTCCTCCCTCTAATTTCGTGATTCTTGTGCACAAGTGAGAATATTAGTGAACATAGTATTTGCTTCACAGACCAGTACATCGTCTTTGTATTTCGAATGAATGCAAACCTAAAATTTTCTAAACCAATGACAACAATGCATCCATCAATTACACTACTTGCGAACTTCCATTTGTCAATCCGTTAGATTTTGAGCAACGAACTAATTCTCAGATCAAGGAAAAAATCGCATTTGTACTTTTTCTTATGTTTGTTTTTGTTATGAAATCATGATAGTTTCTTTCCACTGATCTTCAGATAAAGAATATTACCAACTCAATTGATATGCATACAATTTTTGAAATAACATGCTCTTTTGCAAATCCGATTTTCCATTTGCACATTCAAATTTATTTACTCTTTTCAGGTCACAGGAGAGCTAATATTCATGAAATGACAATTAGTATAGGAAACATGAACTTTGGTAATGAAGAAAGCAGCAAAGACACCGCCGATGATGATCAGCAGTGGTCTACATCTGATGCTCAACCTCAACTTCCTTTATTTCAGGAACATTGTAAAGTAAATGCAGATATCATTGAAACAAGTATTGGATTGGTTTGTTTTTTGGAGTTCGTCGACACGGAATGCACACAGCAAATAAAAACTGAGAAAAATCGGGACGCGGGAAGGAATATAGACAACACGCGACGAAGGAACAAAATGACGAAGGATTCTTTGTGGGAAATTTGGGTACCCGTGGAACTTCATGAAATGTATTCTTTTCTCACGATAATTGTTCATATGTGTATTGCACACAAACCTAAGCAATTGGACTAGTCTCAGGTTTTTCATTCGACGTTTGGACCAAACGTAATGTCGCGTGATAGATTTAACTCTATTCTATCAATGTTTCACCTGAATGATAATGCATTATATACACACACCGAAGACTGAAGTAGGTCATGATCCCTTGCATAAAATAAAACCATTTTTTGATCACATTGTGAATAAGTCCAAAGGATTATTTACCCGGACAAGAATCTAACTATTGATGAAGGAATATGCCCATTTCGCGGGCATATTTCATGCTGAGAAACCTTCAATAAATGGTATAAAGTTTTATGTTATAAGTGATGCTAAACTGGGTTATGTTCTGAACTGTGAAATTTACACTGGTTCAGCAGGACATGTGTACAACACGATAGAATCGCTTGTTTTGCGATTGTGTTCTCTCTATTAGAGGAAGAGTTACGTTATATATATGGATCAATTCTATTCTAGTCCTTCTGTTTTTATGGCTTTATGGAATAAGCAAACGCCTGCTGTTAGTAACAACAATGAAAAAAAGGAAAGAGCTCCCGAAAAATATTGTCAAGGATAAAGTGCACAAGTGGGAGACTATATTTCAAAGAAAAGAACTGCTTCTTGCTTCTAAGAGGAAGGATAAAAGAGACATATATGAACCTTCTACATTACACAGAGCAACTACTTCTTGAAGTTCAGGTGAAAAGTAAGAAAGGACCTGAACCGAAAATCAAATCTGACATGATTTTAGGTTATAACCTGTACAAATCAGGTGCTGATCATGGAGACCAAATGTTGGGATACTATACGTTCAACAGAAAGAAAGAAGGAAAAAGAAGAAAAAAAAACGTGGAAGAAAATATTCTTTCACGAGCTTATGATTGCAGTAGTAAATAGGTTCACATTATATGTAAAAACACAAAATAAGAGGATCCATCTAAGTGATTTTATTGGAAAGTTGTCAAAACAACTCGCTGAGAAAGTAGGAACTGAATTTCTAGCATCATCATTATCCATCGGCTGGATGTCATTTTACACTACTAGTGTCTTCACTTGGCAAAAGCAAAGTATCATACCGAAGATGTAAAATATGTGGAATTAGGAAAATAGCAGACAGAAAAAGCAAAGAAGAAGCAAAGTCGTTGGGAATGCAGGTTGTGTAATATAAAACTATGCATGCCGAATTGTTTTCAAACATACCATACGCGTTCGAAATACACTACATAGATGCCCCGCTAAACGTACATTAACGTACATCCTGTTTATATGACCTTGTACATCATACAGATCCACTAGTAGTATAAAATTTTACGTTTGGTTGTAGATTAGCTAATTTTCTTATTCAATATTAGTATAAGAACCTATTTTCTATTTCTAAAAATTGTGGTATTGAAAACCTTTTTTATGCAAGTAAAGCATTACGATCTGAATATGGAAATTGTTTTAAGTTGAAGTTCAAACTATATATTAGTCGAAAATAAATTCACGACATCATATTATCGTTACATTTTTTTAAGTGCTAGAAACTTTAAAAACATGCCGCATACTGGGAAAACACAGCAAAATCCAGGCATACTGAAAGTGTTGAGGCTGTGAAAAAGAGATCCTGTAAAATATACCATAAAACAAAATTTAAAAAATCAAAGACAAAATTGAAACAGGAAGTCGTGAAAACGCTAAAAGAACAAATAATAAAATAGGAAACAAATATCAGAACAATAATTATGAAAAGTAATACTACTAACAATAAAAATAAAATATATAATCCTCAGAGAATGTTATCTATCCTAATGGTACGTACTATGAGAACGATAAAACAGTAATTAAAAACAATTATTCTCCAAAACCCGAACAATGTTATCTCAGTTCTCTGACGTCTGCCGAACACTCAGTTGAATGAGACGACACGAACACGATTATCGATATGAATTAAATAGAAATGTATGGAACGAGTGTATCCGACATGCAAGAACCATTGCTTTTCAGCGACTAGTGACCGATGAAGTTTGCCAATTGTCCAAAATAGGTTCTATGGAATGAAACTCACTTTCGTTGGCCTCATTCCACTCGTTTGCCTGGAATGTTGAACGAAATATCTATAAAAATCAGAGCAAGAAATATGTTTACTTAGTCGTACTACTATTCCAATTTTGCCCAACAATAGCATTCAAATATTAAAGTTAAAATATTGGTAGTAATTACTATTTTAAGTATTTCTTTAATGTTGTATCTTGTAGGACACTCAAAGCATGTAGAAAGAAGAGGACTGTCTGGAGTCAATTCATTAAAGTAATCCCATCAGATAACAAAACTATAATACAACCATACATTCGTTTCTTTCCAGTTTTAACTTAATACTTAAGAGAGAGCGTAGATGTTTTATAACCATTCTCGCATCGGAATGGTAGTAGTAAAATTCGGATCTGGCGACCAATTGGTCTTACTGAAATTGTCCAGGATTTTTCGACAGCTCCTCCAAGTGAACAACGTGCTTACAATTTAATTGCAGGCACTGTACGACTTCGTTCCCTTTGTTGTTGGATTGGAGCGTAAAATCACGTTCGAGGCTATATTGGGATTCGAACGAATAAACAAACAAGTATGCCCTCCATATATCTAGTGATAACGGGGCAGTTAATACTCGAGTTATATGTAAAAGATTTTGAGATTTTGAACGATCGATCTTTCGATTGTAAGACGACTAGCACGAAGCACTACCATACAAACTTCAGATATGCTAAGTTAAAACAGTTACTTCAGAATTGTCTTGAAACTTAATTTAATGTAGTCAAATTCGCACAACGTTTATGTACTATCAGAAATAACGACTACAGTTGTAAGATTCCGCAAGTCTGAACCATAGGAAAAGATTTTTTTTTTTTTTTTTAACTGATAGGGTCTATGGTTTTGATTATTGCTAAAATTTGTTACAAAAATTGAACAAGACGAACATATTAATAATGTAATCATCTGTGATGTTATGGTTTAATTAGGATGAAACTATCAAAACAATATTTTAGAAATGAAATCTTTGAGTTTTACGTCCCACGTTATTGCCGGCTAGGCTAAAGGAGACGGTGATGATGAAAAATGAATAAAATGGAAAATGAAGAAAGTGGGATGAGACGGGAGAACGCCGACGAAACCCACGCACACGATATTTGTCCACTACAAACTTCACTTGGCGCGAGGTTGGATCGGACCAAGAACTCCATGCACCAGAGGTGAACGCTATACCACTTAGCCACCGCGGCCCCGCAATATTTTAGAGTTTTACTTGTATTCACCAGAGACATATACTTTGAGTTCTATATGGGAAGGGTGAGTAGACAATGTTTTTGCAAATAGAAGTATGAAATATCTTAATTTCTTGTAGAAAAAGAACAGATGAGCGTCAAACTTATAAACAACTTAGGAAGTAACCTGTCAAGGATAAAACAAAATAATGTGTTAAAATAATGAGCAGTATTTTGAAATACGTTATTATTATTTCAGTAACTAATTTGAACTCAACTGTTTCTCAATATCGTATTGGATTCATGATCACAACTACACTTATTTCAAATTTTCACCGTCAAATTGTCCATTTCTGTTCCGAACTATCAATTCAATTTCTAGCCTTTTATAAATATTTGATAAAATACGAATCAGAGTAGAGTTTTTACTTAATTCTTTTACTCTGTGGAAAAATAGTTATATGTTTATTATTTTAACTTATTATCATCTTTTGAGGTTCGATTTCAAATGACTATATTGAATATATCAAATGTTTAAAGTTTTCGAAATTATTTCAGACTAATCATTTCAGTGAAGTTTAGATTTAATCAACAGACCACCACATACTGCAGAGAATAAGTGATATATTTGGTTTAAAATGGTCGCAAACAGCGCTATATTAATGTTCAATACGATATAAGTACATCAGTAAGTAGCTTTATATACATATTTTGATATAACTGTATGTACTGGGTCAGCGTACATCCATATTTAAAAAAATAAGAAGAATTATGTTATTATCTCCCCCAAATAACCCACCAGACCTTCTCTCGTAAACTCTGATTCTTGAACCTTTTATCCCTCGGACAAGGGGAGTGTCACAATTCTTAGGACTGGCTTATTATTATTATTATTATTATTATTATTATTATTATTATTATTATTATTATTATTATTATTATTAGGGCAACCTTAAAGCATAAAAAGCTGTAAAAGCATAATGGAATTTCTCACCTATGGTCGCTACCATATCTGTGATTTTGACCACTTTACATATCCAAATTTGATAGTCTTATAATTTACAAAAATAAAGCCTAATGCTTAATCCAGAACCCTATGTGTACCATAAAGAAAAATTGTTAATACATTTTGTGCCAAAGAAAAAAAATATCAACAAAGACTGCTACCAATGCCGCATACAATGGAAATCAACTGCCAATTGCCTTTACACGCAACAATGGAAAGTTCCAACTCCTCCTCTCTCCACGCCTCCCACTGAGAATTTTTTTTTTTTTTGTTTCTTTTTGTTTTGTTTTCTCGCTTTGTGTTAAAAGGCAGGCAAGACTGGTCGTGCTTATTCCAAGATGCCAACATCAAAAGTATATGCAATCTGAGAGAAAGAGACTTCCCAACTGACCATTTCAAAGGAGAAGGCGGTAATCTATTCTGTATTCTTTGTTCTGAATTCATTAAATACGAAAAGTCTACTGTGCAGGTACATGTTTCTTCTTCGAAACACTGCACAAAATGAGGTAGTATGTTGTATTGATGTAATCTTTTAGTGGAAAATGAACAGTTTCATATACATTTTTAATGCTTGTGTAATAAAAACGAGTAAAATAAAACAAATATGTCATAGAAATGGGTAAAAATGCAGTATAATTCAAGGAACAGCATATTAAGGCATAACTTAGGAAAAAGCATAATAAAGCATAATGTAAGGAAAAATAAAGCATAATATGCAGCTGTATAAAGCATAAAATTGGTTGCCTTAATTATTATTATTATTTAATCGTCTCTAAAAATAAACATCGTGATGTACGACTGATGAGGATCTTGGCTAGAAGATCGAAACGTCACGTGTAAATGTGTTTTTTATTAAATAAGTGCAGTCTTGTTCAGCAGTTGTTTATTTTTCTGATTTTATTTGCAAGACGTATGACTATGATTGTGTGTCAGTTAATCGTCTCTATATCACAAAAGTGCGCTCACGTTTCGTTTTCTCTTATATCCACAAAATCGAATTCTTCCAACATATCGGAGCACAAATAGCCGTCCTTTTCTTCTTCATATTGGATGTCAACTGTGAAAGTATTCACTTCGCACATACTTTATTTATCAGAAACTGAAAATAAGTCTTCCACCATCTTTTGTACTGTATTGTTATGACAGCTCACTTTGCAGTAAGATTGCGGATTGTAACTCGCCTGTTCCCTTTAACCAATTAATTCAATCGTTGAAAATTTGTCGCAGTAGTTGCACTGCTAGTTTGTTTCCACTTGAACTTGGCATTTCTTTATAAACTTTTTCATTCACCTGTGCACATCATTCTTGTCAATGACATCCTCTTCGTAAATATTCTACAGCCTTTACTGGATATCAAACCGATTGCATCCCTCTATTATCAAGAACTCAAACGGTATGTTGTTTGTACTTTGCGTCCATTATTTATTTACAATGAGAGAAGACTTATTACAAGCTTGTATACAGAATGAATCACTACAATATCTGGAGTCTGGACGATCTATTTGAGTTAGAAGAAAAGTTAGGCCGACCACTGCACTTGTTTCGGTACGGCCTCTCCAATATTACGCCACTGTTTTCTTTTTACTGTTTATTTTTATTTTCACTTAAAAGACACTTTGCATAAATTTGAAGTTCCATTGTTATTCGGATTGCTGATTTTGACATTAATACTTTTGAGTGTTTTTAAATAGTCTGCGCTACTCTGCATCTTTGTTATCGCGGAGTCACTCTTAGTAGCAATTCTACAAGCATCACAGAAGAAAATGAACTGTCTCATGTGGACGAAGTTGCACTGGACTTTCAATCTTCGTCTTGGAAAAGCAGTATCAAAGCAACTTAGCTAAACGTAAGCCACAATTGTACGAAATCACACCCGATTTTTTCTAAAAGTCAAAATGTAACCGCAACATTTGCATAGTGGCAAACCTTTGATTTTCGCCGTACAATCAGTAGCAAAAATAACGAGAAACAATGAAAGTTGCGTATTAACACGAACTCTAGTTACTTGTCATTCCATCAAAGCTGAACTTGGTATGTCAAACTATACCCTCATAAAACATTATTTGCAACAAATTATGTTTTTCAGTGTTATCAAAATAGCAATAACATCTCTAATTTTAAACATTTGAAGACATGAAGCACTATTCGATTACTTTTTATGACTTCATGATTACTGAAATTCATATGCCGTATCTTCAAATCGCGTATGCTAAATAAAAATACATTATCTTGAACGGATACGGAATAATAATAATAGCTTTAACGCCATTATTAATATCGCAAGGAATATTCGAAGTTATGGGCGTGATGACGATACAACCTTTTTTGACTTCCTATTACTACGAACAGTCACCGACACACAATAAAGTACTAAACAAAATAACTTACGCAAATGATTCAAAGGACCAGCCTCAATTTCTGTAAGTGTACAATGCAGGAGATTATCAATTAATTTCTTTCCGGCTAGATTTTGAAGCGTGCAGGGCGACATCCACAAATCCATTTTTTTTATAAATTCCTGAAAAAAAATAAATAAATAACAACAACATTCATAGTAACACACTAAATGTTGAAAGCTATTTTAATAATTCTAACAATTTTAATACAGCACTGAATACCACTAATTCTAGCTTTGGAGCTTCTTGCAAACAGTAAAAGAGATTCTGACCAAAGCATATATTATCTAATTAATAATAGCGACAATGTGTCTGATGAAGGCAAAGATACTTTTCCGAAACTGTAACGCTATTATTTATTAGATAATATATGCTTTGGTCAGAATTTCTTTTATTGATTAAACCATTGCATTTCATCTGTATTTCTTCCGTTTTTATGAAACAATTGAAGTTCGGAATATCCCAATGGTTACCAGTCTTTGATTCATGCGGTTTCAGGGTTCGAATTGTTTTGTATGTTGCTATTTATGAAGGTTGCAGATATCATTCCGAAAATGAGTATTTTTACTGCCACGTTTTCTGAGACTCACAAGAAGAATTACGTGTTCAAACATTCAAAATTACCAACATTGCACTTTAGCTGTGTTACATTCCTTTACACTTACGTAGCATTTGCCAGAATGGATACAGTCTTAAAATAGGAATAATACTAATACTAATAATAATAATAATAAAATAAAAGTAGCTGATTTATACATGTTGATTCCACTTGAAGGAAGTCTAATATTTTTTTCACTACATTCCTTATTTGGAAGACTTTTGAAATGAGTACAGTTCATAAAACAATATAACGATGATAAGTACAGTAGACTCCGAGTATCCGGCTCGCGACTATCCGGCCTAGTTTTCGTTCATCGTAATTAAATGAGGAAGGCAAGGCGTTGCATTGGCAACATTGCCAAGGCATTGGAAGCGGGCGGCTGCTACGATCCTCCTACGTGTCGTGCGCAAAGTACAAGTAGTGACAGGAAAAGAGTAGCGTTTTGCTCCTTGTTCATTGTTTCGTCAATGTGTAACGGACCTCAATACAGTACGCTTGCCGCTTTTCCTCATTATAACTATACAGTACGTACAGTACTGTATTCGAAAATTATTCTTGGGGTATGCTTAACGTTCATAAAGAAATGAGTTCCTAGAACTCCGGCATATCCGGATTTTTTGTTATCCAGCCTGCCCTTCCGCCTCATTAGGCCGGGTACTCGGGAGTCCACTGTATCGAATTTTGGAATGCAGATCATGTTTTATTTTTACGGATGTTAAGCCTCTCGCTTCTATAATAACCAAGATGATAACCAAGATACGGTAGATTTATTATTGGGCTTAATTATCGTTTTTCTTCAGTAGTGAGAACATAACGATGGAACTTATAGCTTGAAGTGGAATCTGAATGACTACTCGATGTATATTAAAGGATTTACGTTCTTATCAGGAGTAGCGCCTGGAATACGTGAGCATTTAAAGCTCCGCATTAGCCATTCCAGTAAGGAGAAACAATATTAATGATTGGTATGTACTTCCAAGACAGGACACAGTGCTTTTATCTTCTCCGGTTGTCACCTTTCCTCTTTATTAGTCCACACACCTGAAGACGTTAGGTGCTGGAAGTTATTCTTACCATTGACTAATAGAGAGGACTAGCGCTATTTTAACATAGCGGAAAGTAAAACAACTAGACGTCTATAGGAGTCCATCAAATAGGCCTTAATTGCAGTGTGTGACCTTACATTGGAGTAAAGAAAAAAGAATCATTTATTATTTTGAAAATGTCGAATTTTCTCCCTCCCCTCCCCTTCAAAAAAAAAAAAAAAAAGCATTTGCGGACAGTATTACCTTTCTATCTCAAGAAATCTGCAGCTGAAAGTCGTCGTTAGCTAATGGAGAGCACGCTTTATCTGGATCAACTTGCAAAAGCTGGTTTAGACAATACAAAGTCAACGCTTTTGACGTGAGTGACACAGAGGGTCCTGTAATATGATATTAATATGTTATTGAATATAGTAAGAATTAATTGTTACGTTAAGTAATTAAAATGATGTTAATTAGAATGCTATTTTTTTTAAATAAAAGGATAGGTATTATTTATTTGGAGTATTTATTAAAATTGTTATTTTAAATGATAATAATATAGTAGTAAATAATATTATAATATAAGATATAAGAAGTATAGTGGTTGGAGTTGTACCAAGGATAAATCCTTGGTTTTTTGTGTGTATTTAAACGTTATGTAGTTTTTTTATAACAATATGTTATGTAAAGTTTATTAGCATAGTGTATATTTATAAATTTAGGTGTTTTTTTTTTTATGACTGTTAGTTTTGGTTGGTTTATCCTGGATGCAGATTGAATATATCAAACTACATTATTAGCGGGTATAGGTTGAATGATAATTATTGTTTTAAAACGCCAGCTTTTATATTATTATAAAAACTATTTTGGATTTAGAAAGGCATTGTTTATGCTGGGTTTTTTTTATTATATGGAAAATGTTTTTTTTTTATTTTTTAAAAATAATTATTTTGAAAGTTTTTATTTAATAATGTTACTGAATATAGTAACAATTAATTGTTATGTTAAGTAATTAAAATGATGTTAATTAGAATGCTAATTTTTTTAAAATAAAAGGATAGGCATTATTATTTGGAGTATTTATTAAAATTGTTATTTTAGATGATGATAATATAGAAGTAAATAATATTATAAGATTATGATATAAGATATAAGAAGTATAGTGGTTGGAGTTGTACCAAGGACAAATCCTTGGTTTTTTTGTGTGTATTTAAACGTTATGTAGTTTTTTTCATAACAATATGTTATGTAAAGTTTATTAGCATAGTGTGTATTTATAAATTTAGGTGTTTTTTTATGACTGTTAGTTTTGGTTGGTTTATCCTGGATGCAGATTGAATATATCAAACTACACTATGATAATTATTGTTTTAAAACACCAGCTTTTATATTATTATAAAAACTATTTTGGATTTAGAAAGGCATTGTTTATGCTGGGTTTTTTTATTATATGGAAAATTTTTTTTTGTTTTTTTAAATAATTACTTTGAAAGTTTTTATTTAATATATTTTGATGCCACTAGAAAATCCGTTTGCATGCGAGTTTTTTTTTTTTTTTTTTTTGTAACAATGTTATAGGACTTTTTTTTGTGGTTGGATTATATTGTTATTTTTGTTTTTTAATAGAACTTTCACAAAGGAAACATTACAAAGTATATGCGTGAATAATAATTTTAAACTTTTTATTGTTTAATTTTTATTGGAACATGACACCTGGTAAACAGAAAAAGTTTTAAGATAAAGAATTTGTGGTATTACTAGAAGATAAACCTCAGACGCTTATATTGTCCGAAATACCGGTACTAAATATCGATGCGTCAACTGTAAGTAGACGTAAAAAGCAGCGAGATTGACCCAGAAATTAGCAAACTCGGTACCACATGAATTGATGGAATGAGACTTACAAAATGTTTACCATTAGTGAATTGCTGCTTCAAAGACAAGAACGAAAATATTTTTTTTTGCACCGAAGTGTGACTGGCGATAAGAAGTGGATTCGATATGACAAGCGCAGGAAGTCATGGGTGCGTTCTAACGAACCATCAACATTAACGTCACAACAGGATATTCATGCAAATAAGGTCACGCTGTGTATTTGGCCAAATCAAGTCGTCGTAGACTCTATGAGCTGTTGCAACCGGGTCAAACGGTTAGTGCTGAACGCTACCTAACAGTTACTCAATCTGACTCGACCACTGACAAAAACGCACGCAATATGCCAAAAATAATGACAAAATTATTGTTCTCCATTACACTGCTATACCACGGAGGCACTTTGATATGATATCTTACCCTACCCGCCCTATTTACCGGAAGTCGCTCCTTCAGGTAATCAACTGTTTCGGTCGATGCAGCATGAACTTTCAGAACATTTCAGATATTTTGAGAAAAATCAAAAATAGCTAGATGGGTCGATCGCCTCAAAAGAATCTGATTTTATTATAACTAGCTGAACCTGCGCTCTCTCCAGTGCTCATCATTCGCATATGAGCATGAAACTCCTTGTACATGTCATCTCAACATCTCATAACATCTGTACATGTCTCTTTATCGACACAAGTAAAAGAGTCTTGATAAAAATCGGTAAGGGTACCATAAACGGGAGATTTTTCTTATTACTTTTTCAATATCTTGCACCGGTTGCAAGATTTGAGCCTACTTCCTGTTGGAGTTACTAATTCATGTATGATCAGTATTTTCTTTCTTCTAGCATGCAGTATATAATAAGCACATACATTACATACACAACTAACCATAATATCAGTCATATATTGTGTTCATTGGGTAAAACATTCAAACAATAAAGATTCATCTTAGACTGGAGAAATGGTTATCCTTCATTTTTCACTATCATTTGGTCTTGAAATAAACATCTAAGACATGGAACCCCTGCACACAACTATGTGATGTTGGAATATATAACTCGTAGTAGGATATGATGCTTTACTTTTCTAAAACTTCAACACTCCTAGTGTACCCCTAAAAATGTAATAAAGATATAATGGCCATGTTTTTTTTAAATATTCAATTAGAACTGGACAATCTACATAAAATTTGGGATCGACCAGTGAAAACCGCACGTTTCTAGCACTTGTGGTTTCCGAGATCTCATTTTCGAAAGGATTCGAGACGAACGTATAAACCTAGCTACGATTAAATTCATGAACGTTTGTGTAATTACTATTGTTAGCTATTATCTTATTAATCGATTTGTAAAATAAATGATAAATAACTGACTACGAAAACGCTCTAACTAAGGTTAAGTGCTATACAGAGACCATTTCTTTGAATAAGGATTTTCAATGTGAGCCGTCCCACAGTGTATCAAGTCCTTATAGTAGCCACCGAAGCTTCGCAAACTTCTATTTCGTAGTATCTAAATTAAATCTACAATATACTAACGTTTGATTTGATCCACATGAACCTGTATTGAAGAAGGAAACAAAAAGTGTAAAAGAAACCTTTGTCGGGGATGAAAACTTAGATTTTTAAATTAGAGGCAGGTATACTATCAACAAACTGTTTTTAGAAAAAAAAAAGAAAATTGTTGCTTGAATTAACTCTCGCTGTTCTTTTTTTTATCCCAACAAACATTCATGTCTATTTCCAAAGAACGGTACATTAATATATTTTATTCAAGGTATCGATCCTCGGAAGCTACAAATATTTTCTTGCCTTTCGGATCACATGGATTCCGCGATAATAATCTATATAATAAATTCTGCGGCAACATCACATTTCAAATTCGTCCAGCTTAGATATTTCAGTTTTTCTGAACATTCATCTCTGATACGTACAAAGCATGCCTTGTAAATTACAGTCGCAACGTGTAAAATAATTTTTTCCTTAAGTATTTGCGCAGGGTCTACCAAAGTAAATATGAACCAAGTGAACTTAATATCGTGATGCACAGCAGATGCAGAACCATATGAAGATGAAAAAAAAAAAAAAAAAACTTTAGTTAAATGTCATACTCTTATGTCTTTTAGGCTAAAGGAGATGGATGATGAATGAAAATGGACGACTGTGAAAACTAATATTTTGTGCTCTTCACCGGAAATCTAACCAGGGATAACATGCACCAAAGATGTACGCGCTAGCCACTAAACTAGCGGTAGTGTTAAGGATATGAAGATGATAAAGGCCACGTGAAGAGGTACTTGATCAAGTCTAAACAGTTGTCAACATAAACTACGCCTTTATGATTGTATAAACTGTATATAGGCTAGTAGTGATGCTGTGTATTGTTGAAACGAGCGAATTTTTTCCTACAAATTAAGCGATCTATGTTTTAAATTAACCCGTGAAGAGCCCAACAGCTTCTTCTTGCCCTCAACCAGAATATATAGATATCTTACTTTTACTGATCACCTATCACTGGTTGATACAAGTTTTTCGCACGAATATTCCTTTATGAAACAGTGTTTATTGTTATAACGGATGTGCTAGAAAAGTTAACCTGCATCGAGGAATACAAAGTGACCAACAAAATACGATTTTTGAAGGTACTAAGAGTTGGTTAGTCAAAACGGTATTGTATCTCTATTCCCAGTGAAATCTCAATTGAAAATTTGCACCACAATAAGTACTACTTGTCTTCTGTGGGGTTAAAGCTGTATCGCTGGACCAATTTTAGGAAATTTACCGGGCGAACTGGAGAATTTACTTTAGTTTCTGATGAAGAATGTGTGAAAGCCAGGTGGGAGAAATAGTTGAATTTAAGAAGGTATTTGTTGTTGGTTGTTTTTAATGTTATAAGCAGCAACGCATATGGAGGTGGAAGGGACTATTTGTCAGAGAGGTTTACTTGTTATGATTTAGTGACGGGAAGGGCAGTGCAGAAATGGCACTAAGAACAAACCATTATCTTAAGCTATGTCATTAAATTTACCATCCCTCTAGTAGTGAATAGCGTGTGAGCCTTGGGTTCACGTATTACCGGATTTATTTAGGCAACACTCGAGCAGACGGCTCTACCAAATTTTCACACATTTATTGCATTTTCCGACTTCTTCCTGCAGAGCATGCACTAAATGAGAAGCTAATGCGTAAACCACGAACCAACTTGTGCTAGGTGGCCCAAGCGGAGTGAGGAGGCGCGTCAGCGACGGGAGGTATACGCATAAACAAGGATAGTGGAAAAAATACATAAAATATCCGTAATAATTTTCACCTTCAAAAACACTTAAATAATCGTAACAGCTCTTACTTTCAAATGGCTTCACTGGTTTGCCGGGTACAAATGGCCAAGCTGCGAGAAGAAATTTGTCTGCTTTGAATTTTTACTTCTTTTCCACACTTTGCATAGTTGATTTTACGTTTCAACATACCATGACACTGCAAAAATTTATAATATGACGCTCGCATGTTTGTATTATATTCATCGCTAACACGAACAGAACATTCCTGCCGTTTATTTCCACCCTTTTCGCATTCTTGTATGCTTCCGCCTTCCGCTTCAGTAAATAGTTACACTTAGAACACGTTCACTTCCATTCAAAATGTATTTCAATATGATATCTAATGACAGAAATTATTTATATTCACACTCTACTTCTTTTACAAAAAGTGTTTGACAAAATTTTACCGTTAAATTTTCTTAGACCCGTCTGCTAAAGTGAACCCTTTATTTATATGAAGGCTGTGACTTAACATTTTTAACGAGCTTTATCGAATTATAACCTAACCAACTTAACTTGCTAGGTTGTCAGTACAACGGTGTATTTCTGTACAGTGTACAGAAGTTGTACTGTATTTTATGCCTACAAGTGGAGCGTTATTAGTATCAAATCATGAAAAGCGTTACTGAAACTCGTATGATTGCCAAAAACCAACTGTTTTCACTACTCGCGCTTACGTGCGTACCCACCCTCACTAACGTGTCTGCTCCCTTTGGACGCACCCCCTCCCTATCAGGCAGGCTCATCACCTTCGCCCTGCTCTAACTAGATTACGTTGCATTCCTGCTTTTCGAGGCCACCTACCACAAGTTGGTTTGTTTTAGCACTGTACTTTTTAAGCCATATATTTAGACGCCGCCTTTATACGCAAATAGTGATTCCGAATTCTAATTGTAAACGTTTACACGCCTTTGTTTTGAATGTAACTACCTTGTACTTCAACGTAATCTAACTACGTAATACAACCAAATCACATGTACTTTTGTGGATCGAGAATTTCGCAGGAATATTTGTTTTCACTGTGTATAAAATGCTGTATTTAATAGCTACAACAGTTATTTCTTCTTAATGTTAACCTTTACCATATCCGATACGATTTTGAAGAAACTACATTCGATTATGCCTAAAAGGCAAGGTATATGTAAAAATTTCTAGTGGAACCCCTATTGTAGATCTCAACAATATCCTCATATGCGAATCTTAAATATTCGAGTACGTCGAATTAACTTAATGTGTACCAAGGCTTTGGTAATAGTATACATAACGTCGTGATCTGCGTTTCTTCTGTGTTCTATTACTACTTCTACATGAAATACCATAAATTTTCTACGTAGTGCAATAGTAAGAAGTATCCATGCGCACAAGACATGCGATATGCGTTAAGTTCCCCCCCCCCCTTACACACACATAGTCATAGATAAAGTACAAGGGCACTACACATGCAGATATAAAGTACAGGTACGTTCTGTTTTATTTTCGTATCAGTCGATAAGTAAATCAAAGTCGCTTTGTTACCCCCTTGGTAAGTTGGTAGATACTCAATGAATAATCCCTGAAAGTATGAGCGTCCAGCTCCTTCGGGAACTGACGCGGCTTTACGTATACTATATCCAAAGCGTTTATTATATCGGTAAATACCAATTGTAATATAACCTCTTAATAATATTTACTTCACTGGAAGCATTCATAAATAAATTCGCAGTCAATTACTCACAGATCAACCGTAACACCTTCAGTATCCGAATTCTTTATGATACACTCCTGTTCCCAAAAAAGTAAGACTGCCTTCTTATCTTATCAACTTTGGTGTAGCTATAGAGCCCAGCCGACTTCATCACTAATATTGTTTCGAGTATAATTGGTTTAAATGTTATAGTATTGAACCACATTAACTATTTGCCGGAAGTAAAATTGAAAAAAAAACTACTAATTGAAAGAAAGAAAAGAAAGAAAAAATGAATGGGGATAGTTTTACAGCGTTGCTAGGTCTACCGATTTATCAGATTTCCTGATTTTTGCATAATCCACTGATCTACTGATAATTTATTTTTAAAAATATTTTTCTCCTGCTTTTACATTTTTATGAGAATATACGTTAAAAATCGATCGTGCTGCACCTTATAATGAGAAAATATTGACGAGATCTTCACGTGATATATATATAGTGTCCAGGGATGTACGCAGAGGGTGGGTCCTGGGGGTCCGGAAGCCCCGAAATTTCGATTTTTGTGTAAATTTAGCCTAACTTTAGAGCAATTTTAGGAATTTAAAATGCCCCATATTGAGTTTGGATTCCGGAAATAAATTCCTGCGTACGCTACTGATAGTGTCACATCAGGCAGTGCCGGATTTATAATCCGCACGATCCCCCGGTGCGGGGGGGCCCGGACCCTAAGAAGCCCAAGGGGTTTCAAAAGTTCCCCTGCGCCTTGCCTGTAAATACTAATTCTTAAAACACTTGAAAAAATGATATTTTCACAATAGTTTAATCAATTACATAGTATCGCAAATAAAGTATGATGAAAAAGGCTGAGGAAAAATAAAATGCAGCAATGATAGCCCGTTTCGGTTTAAGTCTTTAGATGCCGAAGCTAAAGAGCCGGATCTGAGCATTAAAAAAAAAAAAAAAAGTTTAATTACTTGAACCAAGTAATGAGCTACCAGAACTGACAACGAAGCAAGAGATGTCTCTTACAGTAATCAGTCCACCCAAAGGCCAGATTAATTATTTCAGCCATGATGTTCTTTATCAAAGGAAGATTATATGAGTTTCATTAATAGCTATGGAAATTTTACAGAAGTAAACAAAAGCGTTGAAAACGAAGTTTCGAGATATGTGATTAAAGTGTTTTTAGGATTTTTACATGTAGGAAAACCAACTGCATCCAGACTTGCAACTCTAGTGTTAAGTCATTTGGAGAAATTGGGATTGTCTGTAAAAGAATGCGGAACGCAGGTATATGATGGCGCTGCTGTGATAAGTTGTGCTTACGCAGGTATTCAGAGACTTCAAGAAATTGAGAAACGAGCTACATATATTCACTGCACGGTACATAACCTAAGCTTTGTCATTAATGAGGCCGTCAAAGGTGTAAAAAAAAGTTGCCAGTTACTTCACAACGCTCCAGGATTTGTATATATTTTTTGGCCAAAATATAAATAGGTGAGATATTCTGTCATGATTAACAGGAGAATCAGATGTCACTTTAAAATGTTCTATCCAATTAGATGGGCATCACGGTATCAGTCCATTGTATAGGCTGAGGTATGCTGATGTAATTATCTCTCCGAAAACTTCCAGTCATAAGTAAGAAGGTTAACGATGTATTAGAAGCAGAGGGATTTACGAAAGGCAAGGAGTTCCTTCGATTTTATTTTTCTTACTGTAGTGTTGTCAAAAATATTTTCACAACTGAACATCGCATAGCAACTTTTCCAAACTAAACAAATTGATCTTGAGAAAGCTTTACGCACTCCTGAAGAAAGCACAGAGGAATTCAAGAAAATGAGTGAAGAATACTAGCAAATAGAACAAAAGGCCACAGCTGTTGCTGCGAAGTGAAAAGTCAACCCTGTGTTCTTAGAAAAAAAAAAAAGGCAACCGAAAGTGAAGAAAACTTTTCGATGAACTGGTAGATCATCAGTTTTCGGACACAGAGGCTTGCTTTAGGGTTAATGTTTACAATACACTTCTAGATATCGCGTACAATGAAATAAAGAACCGTTTTACATTGCTACAAACAATTCTTGATGAATTTTCAATCATATGCCGAATGGTACGTACTTGTAAACCTTTCAGACAAAGAAATTTTAGTTAAAGCTAAAAAAAATACAAAAGAAGTACCAGCAAGACATTGGCGCTTTGCTACCATTGGAATTAATTTCCCTTCGCACTGAACCTAAATCCATATTTCAAAGATCACACTGTTCTTGAATTGGCGGTATAAGTCGGGTTTAATACTATTGCCCCAAGTTATCCTGAAGCTTTATTCCTGACTTTACTCGTGACTAGCTTCCGCTGAAAGGTCATTCTCAATCTTAAAGAGTATCAAGAGCTATTTAAGGTGTCCAGTGACACAGGAGAGAATGAGTGACTTAGGAATGTTGGCAACCAACCATGAGAGGCTTCGACCATCGAAACGAGAGGTCTTATACGGGAGTTTGCAGAGCTGAAGTCGAGAGTGAAGGATTTTTTGTAAAACATAAGTATTTGAATTTCTGTTTCTTAGCAAATAGAACACTAGTAATATTTCATGAAAATGTGCTATTAAAAATGTATTGAGTATAGAAGGGGTTCTTTCAAATATTCTTGCGGGGCGCCCGAAGTTTCTAGATCCGGTACTGCATGAAGGCCTATTCATCTAGGTATGTGTTACTCTTCCTTCATACGTGCCAATGGAAAATTCTTTTTCATTACTTGTGCATTAGAGATCTATCGAGTAGCTTCCATTTATGTGACTCACGTTATTGAGGGCAGCACATGAACTGTTCACGAAATAAGAGTTTTATTTCTTTAAGTTTTATCATAAATGTTAGATTTTATTCTACTTTATCGGAAAAATGACTAGATACAGTTCTATTATAAACAGTGTTATTCACATCTATTTCAGTAAAAATGAATGTGATTTTAAAAAGACTGCCTGCAGAGATAGAAAATTGATTGACTCAGTTGCAAGAAAGCCTTCGACGTTGTAGCTGAAACGAAGATAAAACTAACTTCGGTCAAGTATCAAGTCATTTCACAACAAAATTTTACTCAGTTTTCCAGTAGTTCACCTAATACTAGAAGCAGTAAATTCATAAATGTCCCATATCAACGACTGTCCAAGTCATTAAATAGTTATGAGACAATTGGAATAAAACTGTATAACAAGTTGCCTGCATCACTAAAAGATGAACATATAGATAGTTTTAAAAGTAAGTTATACAATTGGTTAGTTGTAACGCTCTTTTATACTTTACAGGAGTATTTTAATTGTTCAATAGAAGTGTAACGTATTTTGTAATCTCGTGTTGAGCTTGTATTTAAAATGTATATTGTTATTGTAATTTATTTTGTAATGTCATTTCATCATTAATTTAGTTATAGATCATTATTTATTTATACTTACGTATCAATATTGCATCACATTTTGACGTTGTCTATTGCTATGTATAGCTTAACGACAATAAAATTCTTTATTATTATATTATTATAACATGCTAAGGCTCGCAGTCAAGGATGTCTTAAGGATTTTAATTTTGGACAGACCCACTCCCTTGCGTATAGATATACAGGTATATGCACATTTGATTGATTAATTGCAATAGGAAATTACTTTTACAGTAGCGGTTGATGCTGTTTATTAAATAATTATTTACCATTAATATAAAAAGTACAAACTATATTTACTCTTTATTGTATCTTTTAGTGTTTATACATTTTTAAAAATTTTTGGTTAGGCCCGTGACTACTAGGCCTACCCGCTACAACCGCCACTGCTCGCAGTACGTAAAAGGTGCCAAAGTTACATCTTCAAGAAATGTTTGGCCAAATAATTTGGAATGAAAATAGATGAGTAAGACGGGCCTTATCCCCGATTATCTGACCTTTTGATTTGATTGAAACTAGAAAAAACATACAAGTATTTCCACATTGATATTGATATTTTGAATTGTTGCTATTTACATTGACAATATAAATATGAAAATAAAAGTATATATGATAATATTGGATATAGTATAGGATTATGTATATAAGACAAATCAGCTGATAAGGTGATGCCGAAAAAGGAGTTGTGATGAAGAATACTAACATTCTTTCTTAAGAGTCATCTTATGCTAGAGGTCTGCACGAGCTCGGGACGAGCCCGCGGGCTTAAAACCGACCCGGCCCGCCGGCCGGACTCGGGCCAACAAAGCATATATCACTTCGGACCTGGGCCCTAAATTTTTAAATATACAACCATATTTCTCGGGCCTAATTTTGTAAATATACTGTACAACGATATTATAAAATTCTTTGAGTTTATAAGGTAGAGCAATTAATGTACTCGGGATTTGGACTTTCCCTTCACCTTTTTATTATAAAAAGTCTTCTTAAATACAAAAATTATAATAAATAGTTCCTCTAACACATTGGGTTAGATTAAGATAGGAACCTGGTGACCAAGCGTCGTGGGCTTTTGCAGGTGAGGTTTTTCTTGGTGACCAAGCGTCATGAGAGGGGTTAAGATGAGGTCTCTCGGTGAGCAGGCGTCGTGAGAGAGGGTAGGAACCCGGTGACCAAGCGTCGTGAGAGGGGTTTTAGGTGGTTCGATCAACCTGGGCAGATTGATGGTGCGTGCTGCTCTTTTATCCTGGAGTGTCGGCTGCCATCGATGATCTCCTTCTTGCCGACTGCTGGCGAATGTAGGAGACACCTCTTCGGGTCCGTCGTCTGCCTTGATTTGTTTATCATTAGCACGTGTTAGTACACATGGTTATCGCATGTTATGGGGACATGCGGAACCTTACACCCCGGGGCGTGGGAAAAAAATAAGTCACAGGGTTATTTTTTGTGCCATTTGCATATTGGTCGCAGTATACACTGGAAATGTACTGAAACACAAAATCAAAGTTAAAAGCACTGGTTACTGACATAACACTGTATGAGACACTATCACACAAATAAAGTTTAAAGTTGAAGTTGAAGCACTGACAGTTTGTCCTCTAATCTAGCAGGATCCGTATATTACGTCATCTCCCTCAAAGGAGAGGCTGTCGAAGCTCTGGCGGTTAGAAATAATAATTATAACTACGTCACTGATGGTAATGTCCGTAGCATATTGTTATGACGGTAGCACGTCAAGGGGTGCTATTATAGAAAAGTTTCAAATATCGGTCTAGTTCTTACTAGTCGCAGCAAATGGATGACAGAACACACATATATAATGGTTAAAGTCACTAATGTGATAAACGTAGTCACGCCGGAAAAAAGTTTGTCAATTGAATATCCTGATTTTCTGAACACTGTATATGTTGCTCAATATATTAGTGACAATTATGAGTTGCGGCGGAGAAGCGAAAAAAATGTTGCTGCTGGCCTTGAGAAGTTCGTTCGCTGGAGGTGGACAGGAAAATGCTGGCTTGCAATCTTGTTGGAAGGAAATTGTTCGTTTGCAACCCGTTGGAATGGCAGAGTGCAGGGAGGTAAAGGAACTATGAGTGAAAAAAGACAGGGATTTGTTGCAATGTCAATACTAAGGTACGTACTTGATTTGGTCACTTCAAATAGTTAGGCTTATCATATTTCATATCTTGTTTTCTGATCTCCGTGTGTTGGTTGTTTCCTCTTTTTCTCTATGCCCCTGAAACATAAAGAATGCTTGTCCGTGTCGTTTGTTCGTATCTGCTGGAATCATGTTATTCTTGTTTTCCTTTCTTCTCATCTCTTCTATTCTTCTTCCTAGCTGTTGCGCCCGTCATCATATCCCTGTGTATGTTCTTCGGCGTCATGATACGGTTTCATTCTGTCGATGGAAATATTCTTTTTTGTTCCCCTGAAATTGCTGGGCATGCGAACTCGGTAGAGATTGTTATTTGCCCTTGAAAGTATTGTGGCCTGTCCATTGTGTTGATTCTCCGACCCTTCGAAAGGGGAAGTAAACTAATACTTTATCTCCATTGTGGAAAGTTTCTTGCGTATATTTTTTGTTAATACTTCTTTTGCTGTTCATGTGCCTTTAGTAAATTTTACCGCATTTTTTCTCCTAGTTTCACTAGTTGGTCTCGTTCCAGCTGTAGCTGAGTAGTCTGTAATTGGCAATCGCTGATCGTCCTAGGTTCGTACAAGTACATTAAAAAGAAGCTTGATTTCTTCGTTCCTAATTGGACGAAACTGTTTAAACCAAAAGTGACGTGAGGTAATAGTTTTGACCATGTCTCATGATTTTGTTGGACGAAAAATTTTAAAGCATTCTGTATAGTCTTGTTCATGACCTCAACTAATCCTATATCCTGGTGATTAAAAGCAGGGCAGAACTAAAGTGATATATTTCTGCTAGTTTTTGAAGTTTCCTCGCTCTGTGGAGTTTGGGTGTTTGTCCCCAGATGAAGGAAACGAAAGGCGCCCAATTTTTAAATAATTTCTTCCAGTAAGAATTGTTCAATTGTATCTGCCGTGATGCTATTAACAGCTTTCGTCACTATATAACAAGTGCTTGTTTCAATGGCGACTAAAACGTATTTTGGTTCCACTTCTTCGTGTGGATAAGATCCTAAACCGTCAAACATGCATCGTTCTCCTATAAGGCCTGGCGGGTGGTGTAGGAGTTCTCCTTGTGGCTTTTTTTTCGGGAGTTTCTTTAGGAGTTGACAATCTCTGCAGTTCTTAATTCTAAATGCTAAGTATGATTTCATGTTTGGCATGTAGTACTTCTTGAGGACGGTCTTATGTCTTCGAAAACCCAAAATGAGGCGCTAATGGGTCTTCGTGAATAGATTCGAACCAAGGTCCTGCCAAACTTTTCGGGATACACACAAGAAATTAATCCAAGCTCTGGATGTTTTTGTGTACGATTCAATATGTCTTTTAATCGAAAAGACTTAGTTGCTCTCATGGTAGAACTTTTTGTCGGTTCTTTCTCTTCCAAAACTGCTATTATGTCAGCGTATGCGTCAGCTTTGCGCTGTTATTCCCGTAAGTTCTTCATAGATCCTGGTTGTTGTATTTGAAAAATGGGTTCTTCTAAAGAATTGGATCTGTATGCATGCAAATCCTCGGTTGCCTGACGTGGGTTCTGGAGTATCATTGCTATTTTGTTCTAAGCATCTGATAATATCGGCCGGGTGCTTCTTTCCTTCAATATGGCAGATGTCAAAATTATACTCAGCTAAGAAAAATCTATAGCGTGTGTATTTTCCTAACCTGTCCGGGTGCGTACGCAGAGAAGTTAGATATTTTTCGTCTGTAAACAGTTTAAATTTACGATTAAGTAGAAAATATCTGAATTTACGCAGGGCATAAATAATAGTGTATAGTTCTTTTTGCCAAACTGAACTTTTGATTTCGGCCTTTGTAAGGCGACGGCTGCAGTACGAAACAATTCTTTGTTCGTTAGTTTTGGGGTTATAATAATCGAATAAGCCTCCTAACTGATGTGAGGACGCACCTGTGTAAAGCCTTATCTCTAGCTTTTCGTCGAAACGGTAGAGAGATGGGGCATTCAAAATGTCTTCTTTCAGCTTCTCCAATAATTCATCATGTTTTTCGGTCCACTTAAATTTAGCATTTTTAGTAAGGAGCTGCTTAAACGGTTCTACCTTGATCGTGAAGTCCTTATAATGACTACGAAGATTATAGCAAAGGCCTATAAAGCTCTTAAGTATTCGTTTAATGGTCTGCTTCTTAAAATTCTTGATCTTATTTGCTATTTTCGGTGAGATGCTAATCTTTTCTCTGGACACAAGAAATCCCAATACTGGGAGTTCTCTATATAGCAAGTGCGTCTTCTTGAGATTGGCTCTAAAGTCATGCTTCCGTAATTTTTGAAATGAAAGCTCCAAATCTGAGAGTTGTTGTTCCCACGTATATGAACCAATCATGATGTCATCTGCCAAATTAGTATTGCGTTTTGGTAAGCCGTCTAATAGCATTTTAATGACGATGGTCTAAGATTGCGAGTTAGAGGAATGGCCCATTACGCATCTAAGAAATTTATAGCTTTTGCGTTTATGATTCACATCAAGTCATGTATTTAGTGTTTTTTTGGATGAAATAATATTTGGAATTAGGATTTGGAAATGTCCAGGGTTGTAATTAGGGTTTTCCCTTTTAAAACTTGTAAAACGTCTTCTGTAGACACAAACGGTATGCTTAAATATTTGGTATAACTATTACATGGCTGTAGATTCAACACAAATCTGAATTCTGAACTGTTTGGCTTTTTCATCGCAATTAGAGGCGAAGAGTAATTACTCGTCTGTGTCTCAGTTATGATTTCGTCATCTAACAGTTGTATCTGCCTATCAATTTGATTTCTTATTCCTAATGGAATAGGTGGGGAACGCTGATGGAATTATACTTTTATTTATGCGTATTTTATACTCGTATCCCCTAAAATAACCTATATCCTCTGGACTGTATAAAAACATCCCTGTATTTATATAATAAGTTGCTTACAGCTATTCGCTGGTATTCCGGTAAATCATGATTTATATTAAAAAGGTCAATGTTAAAAGTTTTACCGGTTTGTCTTAACCTTCCTGTATCTCTTCTTGTGTTCTAAATTGATGTCTTTTCTTGTCGTCTTTTATTTTGAAAGAAAATTCTTCCGCGTTCTCCTCTGTATACGCCACTGGTGTGCCTTTATTTAAAGTTATTATTTGTGCTGTAGGATTTGAGATTAATAACGTAAGATTGTTACTTAGTATTTTCATGGCCATTACCTCCAATCCACATCGTTCTAACAATGATTGCAGTAGAGTAATGATGTAAAATGCTGCGTCATGATGTTTCTTCGGAATTGAAACAGGGAAGTAGAAATGTGATTTCGCTGGGATCGTAATTTTACTAGCTGTGATTACGTTTGCATTTATGTTCAAGTGCAAAGAATGAGTAATTTCTTGAGGACCAGCTCGGGAGAGTAATGCTCCCGGAAGTAGAAACGGGAAACACAGTTCTGATTGGTTGGCGTTATGCATTTCCTGTCACGTTGCATTAAAATAGCAGAAATCAAACGCTTGCTGCTGTCGGTCTTCGTGGCCGAGTGGGGTGACTCCTAAGACATCCTACAAATTAGCCCCACCTGTCATTTCTACGAAATCTGGTAACCAAGAAGATGATCTTGAGCATCGACCCTCGGTTCCGGACCCAAAGGAGTTCCCTGCTCTTACAATAACGTCTCTTGAGAAAGCAAAGGACGATACCCAACTTCCCAGTAAACGAGTGCCTTTATCGCCTCCATCGGAGGCCTCCGGCATACGAGTAGAGCAGCATATCACCTCACACAACATGGAAGTTGAACCACATCCCTCACCAGTTGAGGATAGCGAGGTCCCGAAAGAGACACAGGAAGAGCATCTTGAACCCTTTGAAAGCGAGTTTCTCCAGCATGAGACACAAGGAATTAAATTTAGCGATGTTATTTCTAAACAAAAAAGACGCAAATTATCCCGGAAGGAAGAACTGAATTCTCACTTGGAAGGCGGCCAAGTCTCTCTGTCTTGCGATCGAGACCCACGGACTCGCCCACAGCAGGTGTTTGAAACAGATACATAAGGTATTGGTCTTCAAGGTCAATGGATACGAATTCACCCCAAGTAGTATGGTGTGTGCCTCCGTTGGTTTGTTCTTTCTCTACGTCACGTGTGTACAACACAAGTGCCCTCCGATTCTAATAGTGCAAGAGTGCAGAGTGGAACAGCGGTATTTATCACGTATACAAACAGGAAATCCTTGAGTGTTAGTTGTGTTTAAATCTACCGTCGCCGTATGGTTTTATTTTTACCTGCAGCACTTATATTCATAAACATCTATCATGGATTTTGTAAGTTACTTTTTGCTTCACTTCTTAGTTTTAAGACTCATATTAACTTTGAATAGCGCAAACTTACGTAAATATCGACATTGCACAGAAGTGTTATACTACGAAATTTTCCTCTATATGACTGTGATAAACTCTTTATCCTTTCTCACGATAAATTTAAATCGCGCAAGTAGTGACGATAAAAAAGCATATTTAAACCAATTTCTCGTATGTCATAAACCGGATGTAGTTTGTGTGCAAGAACTTATACATGATTCATTTCACAATATGATGGACTATGATGTGTTTGCTAATTTAGGACCCACCACTGGAGTAGGGATGTTTATCAGAAAAGGATTGGGGCATACCAATCTTACTCTCTCCCCTGACGGACGTATTATTCATTGTGTCATACAGGGGCACCTGGTCGTCGGACTATATGCTCCTTCTGGCTATACAGCTAAGAAGGAACGGGCTGAATTTTATGGCCAAAGTTTGCCACAATTCCTGCCTCCTAATATTTCTCGTATGGTAATCATGACTGATTGGAATACCACTGAAACCAGTGCAGATTCAATTCCGCCCACCCCCCCTTGTCCCGCATTTTTGGAATTTTTGCGGGCTTATCACTTAAGGGATGTAGTCATTGTTTCCAATTCACCGAGGACCTATACCCATTGTACTTCACATTCGAAAAATAGGATTGACAAAATATACGTCACTCCTGACTTATTTCACACTATTATTGACGTACAGACTATTATACCATCTTTCAGCGATCATGCAGCGATCAAGCTCCACATAAAAACAGATCAACCCTTGCCAGCCCTTAGCAGGCGAGGATACTGGAAGTTAAATACATCCTTACTTCACCACGACGGTTATCGGGAGGAACTGGAACAACAATATTCCTATTGGGAAAGGATGCAACAATATTTTCCAGATCTCGCCTCTTGGTGGACGACATTTCTTAAACCTAAGATCGCTCGGTTCTTCCAAGGTAAAGGACACGAAACACGACACGATCGGCAGTTGATGTTTGAATTCCTCTATGAGGCATTGCGTCAGGCATGGTGTGCGGCCCCCTCACTACAGAATAAACGCACAGTGCAACAGCTCAAACTACGACTCCAAAATCTCCAGGCTCCCACACTCATGCCTTCTTTTATTAATGAGACCACATATTATAGGCTTGCCCAGGAAACTGTCACTATTTACGACGTTGCACGTCTATTGCACCGGCGGAAACAAGCTACAATAGTAGCTTTCCGACTCCCGAATGGTGATATGACTAGTGATTCGATTCAGATCTTAAATGTTTTCCGTGAGCATTACCATAAATTAGTACAACCCCGACCTTCTGACACCAATGTTACAACTCAGTTTTTGTCGATTATTCCCAAACTGATTACGGAGGAAGAGGGTCGTGATCTCATGCGCCCCATAACTTGTCAGGAAATATGGATGGCCCTCCAGGCAACAAAAGGAAAGGGCGCCAGGATATGAAGGTCTGCCATACGCGTTCTATAAACAATACTGGACTTTTCTTTCCGATACCCTAGTCAAGTTATTTAATACATATTTACAGGGAGGCCCCATCCGCGGTAACGTCGGAATCACAATCTTTATCCCGAAATCTGCCACTTCCCAGACTGTACAGGAGTACCGACCCATCACTTTACTGCCTACCGATTTGAAACTTTTTACCAAAATTCTGAAGGCACGTTTAAAACCCATATTGCAAAACTATATTAGTCCATATCAGGCAGCCACCCACCCCAAATATAACATCCATTATGTGTTACGTTCGTTACGGGATTTTATAGCGTACGTGCAAACTCGGCGCATTAAAGCGGGGGTCCTTGGCATAGATTTTTCTTCCGCATATGACTGCGTTGATCACGGGTTTCTTCTTCAAACTTTAGACGCTTGGGGATTTCCTCCTGCATTTCAACAAGTCATAAGACAACTATACCAATCGGCCCAATGTCGAGTACAGATCAATGGTCATCTTTCTGGCATATTTGCTCTGCAACGCGGATTACGTCAAGGTGATAGCATCTCGACGAGCCTCTTTGTGATAGTTCTAGATACCTATCTCCGGGCTCTGGCTAACATTACCTCTCCCGGTATACCGGAATACCATCAATTACACGTCTTCGGATTTGCGGATGACGTAACCTTAATAGGAACTACGCCCAAAGATATGCTCACCGCCATCCGCATAACTGACGAGTTCACCCAGTGCTCCGGCTTGGCATACAATAAACACAAGACCAAACTCCTGTCATTTCACGGATTCTCCCTACCCTCTTTACCTGATTCACGCTCTCACATTCCCACGGTTGATGTTTTAACAGTACTCGGCATAACTTTTCATAGCGATGTACGCAAACAAATGGATGCTGTCTGGCGTCCTATAGTTCATCAGATTAAGCAGATGCTATACTTACAACGGTTCCGAGGTCTGCATATCATACATAAGGTCCAATATCTTAACCAGTATGTTGCTGCTAAACTTTGGTACTACGCGCGCACCTTTCCCTTCCCTTCTGTTTACGCTCGCCAAATTGAACCTGTATTTATGTGGTTTCTTTGGCGGGGCTACTACTTCCGCCTCCGCCACAACACTATTTATCTTCCTCGCAGCGAAGGGGGCCTTGGACTCGTAAACATTCGTCTTAAAAGTCAAGTTTTATACATGCTAGATGCGTATCAAGACGTTGAGCCAAACATGGACTATACACGGGTGTGGATCAAATGTTTCTGGCCCGAATACTCCCAACCAAGGAATCCGCCTTTCTGCAGATTTGGCAAATTATGTCCTCCCTATGTCACCAATCTCGTTCAAGCATGGACATATTCTGGTGAGCTTGCTTCCCTACTACATATACTCACCAAACCTTATACCAGCAATTATGGAGAGCGTCACTTGTAGATGTGAGAGTCCGGGTACAATATATGTTCCCCAATAAACAATGGCGCCATATTTGGCAAAATCTAAGAACCAATGTCCTCCCTTTGCACACACAAGCGGTATGGACGACCATAGTTCAACTGCCTGCCACACAAGAACGACTTCTGCGCATTGGACGTACCACAACCCTCACCTGCAAATATTGTGGCCACTCCGACACACTACCTCATCGCTACATGTCATGTTCAGGTGCCGATATTATTTGGAAAATCCTCCTTCGTATGTTGAGCTTGATCTGCCGTACACCTGTTCCTTTATTTACAGTCGATCTCCTATTCTTTCCTGCATTTCAGTATTACCCAAAAACCAAACATAATACGGTCCTCTGGTTAGTTGGTACCACATTGTTATATGTTCATCATTCCATGCCGTGGAATGATGAATGCTTATATTTCGACTTTCTACAACGGGAACGCCGCAAATATTTTTCAGTCGATCTCAAAAGACAATCTTTCAGTGGTTTTTTGCAAGCAGCTCTGTCCCACATGTCGGGAAAGACCGGGAGGCCATGAATTGTGCTTGTGAACATTTTCCTTGTTATGCATAACCATTATCATCGTACAGCGGAGTAGGTTTGCTCAGAACCACATCTTGGACTCTCTTCCCAGTGGTCGGTCCTAGATTACGCCTATATTGTCTCCATGTAATTTTGCTATGTAATAGTAGTGACAGAGTACAATAAATATTCAGTGGGCTAGCGCTATATGCTAGTAATAAAAGTCTCTTTTGGCGTGAGTTCAAACCCGGTCCGAGGAAAGTTTATTTTTACATTTTTATCACACTTATTAAATTAAAATAATATGAAAATAATACTTAAAAAAGTGATTTATTTACTTTTGTGCAGATAAGTAGTTGTAGTACTTATGCCCTTGTACTCCATGATACGGGGCTCGTTTTGTTCCCCTTGGACTTCATGATATAAATTTTGTGCAACTTAAAACAACTGGCTAGGATAGCGCGTAAAACAGCTGGCTAGAGTAGCGCGCGGAAAAACGTACTTCCGGGAGTATTACTCTCCCAAGCGGGTCGTGTTTCTTGTGACATTTCTTCCGTTTCTTTTTTTCCTTAAGAAAAGTAGGCTTCCTAGGTTTCCTATATAACGATATGGAATTATTTTCAAGGTCTATTCGAGAAATAAGTCTTGTGAGAATGCCGTTCCCAAAAATCGGACTGAAGTCCGCATCTATAATGCGAAAATGTGAAAAACTTGTGGTGCCAATTTTAAATTTAATTAGAGCTATTTCCTTCAAAGTCAGAACTTCGTTAGCGATGCCCTTCATACGAGTTTGAAATGGTACTAATTGGCAATTTGGAGGTACGTCTCGTCTAGACCATAAACTAAGACTAGTTCCGGTATCTATTATTACTGGTAGACTGCTTGAATTTACTCTAATATTAAGTAGTAGTTTATTATTTTCTGTCCTCAGCTTAACATGTTCTCGGCGATCGTTGTAGGTTGCCTGGCTGAAAAAAATGTCCTCCTTATCACTAAAAGTTTCCGCTGTTGCCTGCTCAGTTTGAATGTATTGTTTTTTGATTGCGGTGGTTTCTGTGTGACCCGCGCCCTTTTCTGAAATGGCCCGCGAGGCTTGACTTTGGCCTGCCGGAACATCTATGCGTTTGCCTGGTTGGAACTTTCTGGATTATTCCAGCATGTAGATGCACCGTGGTTCTTCTTATATGGAGCATACAGATACTTTATCGCCTTTTACAAAATTTTTATTTTTCCTGCCACCGTTATTAGCTTTACTGTTATTCTTTGCGCCCATCTTTTGTCCGTTTCCTTGATGATGTCTTCCCCCGTTATTACGTCTGGAATTGGTTTTCGTGGCATTCTGTGCCACCATTAGTGATAATTCGGCATTTGGTTGGCTAGTTTAGTGAGGTGGGTTTTGACTTTGGTGGGGGTGCTGATTTGAAACTTCAGATTGAGTGGAAGTTGACTGTGGAGGGGAAATATTCTGCGATGGCGGTGCAGAAGGTAACGATTGCGAATAACAAGGAGAAGGTTGGGTGTAATGCACAGTAGAAGTTGGTTATTGTACATAGGTTGGCAAATATGAATTATGATTCGTTTGGTTATGATAATCGTACAAAGGAAATATTGAGGGGCGGTTAGGTTGGCCGATTAAAGAATGAATTGCCTGTGACAATTCCACAAAATTCCTCTTCTCCATGAGGTCCTGAGCCTTTTCCAAATCATGAAGTCGATCCTGCAGCCGCTGGACTGCTTGAAAGGATTCCAACGCTATCTTCTCTAGTAAATTTCTTTGTAACCCCAATTAAAGAAATTTTATCTTCTGTTCCTCCGAAGCCTCTGGCACTAGCTGTCTAATGGCCCTTAATTTCCTTAAGAAATATGATTCGACCGACTCATTTTCGTTTTGCTGTATTTGAAAAATTTCTAATTCCGCCTTATACGCTGGTAAATTTGGACGAGACAAAGAGATTAATTTGGCTTTAAGTTGATCATAATTTAGGGTGTCAAATTGATTCTAATTTTGTAATTGTAAAACACAATCGAGAGCTACATCCTGTAAATACATCGGGAGAATTTCTTTCTTCTTTTCGGGGGTACATGCCTGGAGTAAAGCCAAATGATAAAAAAAAAAAAAACATAAATCGATCCGGGTCGTCTGTACTGTTGCCAGAATATCTAGTTAAATGAGGAATATTAATAGGTATACGGGAGCCTGGCCTGATTCTGCCATATTATCATCACCTTCTCTATACGTATTTTTTCCAGATCTAGTTGTCGGCATAAATACCTGCCAGCCTCTAACGAATCAACTTACCGCTAAGAATAATGAGAGTGCATATAACAATACGGATATTATCTTTATATAATCCTGCTTTAGTAACACTAACACTAATACTGTACTTTTTAAAAATTTCTAAGTCCGTTTTTCGTTGCTGTAAATAAAAATGCAATTTTGCGTCCATTATTAAGTTTCTGTAATTCGGGCTCTTTTGATTATCGCACGAGCTCAGGCCTAAAGGCTAAAACATGTTTCGGACTCGGATCGGTCCTCACATAATAAATTCACGGGCCGGGTCGGGCCCGGGATAAAAATTCCGGCCCGTGCAAGATCTCTACCTTATGCAAGTAGTTATGGGACAACTAGTCCTCAATCATGAATATTCATGAGTGAGGACTTTTTTTTGACATTTTAGCAGTTCCTAATGCACGTTTAAAAAAATGGATACACCCTTTTACGCATACTAATGACACATAATGTATGCAGGTGCAGCCGGAGGTTGTATAAAGAACATGACATATAATAAATTGGTTTCCGGTGAAAAGAAATGTTAATTGGACAAGCAGAATACAGAAAAAACCTTTCGGAAATAAAATATGCAGATCACACACGTAGAACAAGGTAATAGATTGTTGGATTCATTAATATGCAGCACATGTAACGCGACAGCTGCTGGAGAATATTTTGGAATTTTGATTGTCGGAATGAGTGAAAGAAAGCAGTGGAAACTTCGAGATCTTTTTCCAAGCTTATTATTGTTGGAATAGGGGAAAGAACACTCTCGAAACTTCTGGAAAGATTTCTTGTAGTATACTTGTGTACTTTTATATGGGAAAGGGATATATTGTAATTGTTGGAAGTATAAGGGGACGGAAGTGTTTGTTTTAATCGGGAATTGATTGCGGATTTTCCGGCATTGAAAAATGATATGACTCGGAGTACTTTTATGGAATTATAACGTGACTAAGATATAGTATAATGTAATATGTGGGGAATCAACATTTTTTTCATTGCACCGGGAGTCGAATTAGTATTCTGCCACGTGGAGAACCGTACGCTAAATTTTATGCTTGCAGTGCGAACTTGTTACTTATACATAACTATGAATTGTGTATGACATAACAGGTATATATAAATTATATTGTACAGAAAGTTAGCAGAATGCGCTCCCGGGAATCGAACCAGGACTCTTCCACGTGGAGAACCGCACGCTAAATATTTTTGCTTGCAGTGTGAACTTGTTACTTATATATAGCTATGAATTGTGTAAGACATAACAGGTATATATAAATTATATTGTACAGAAAGTTAGCAGAATGCGCTCCCGGGAATCGAACCAGGACTCTTCCACGTGAAAAGCCGTACGACAAACATTTTGCTTAGCAGATGTTGTTACTTATATGTAGCTATGAATTGTGTAAGACATAACAGGTATATATAAATTATATTGTACAGAAAGTCAACAGAATGCGCCCCCGGGAATCGAGCCAGGGCTCTTCCACGTGAAAAGCCGTACGACAAACATTTTGCTTAGCAGATGTTGTTACTTATATGTAGCTATGAATTGTGTAAGACGTATAACTGGTATTTAGAAAGTATATGGTAAGAATTATTATTATTATTATTATTATTGTAAACTGTTGTGTTTTGTTTCATAAACGCTAGTGTAACAATGAGGTTATATGGCGACAGAACGTTTAACGTTACCGCAGATTGAACTTAAGGGTTTTTTATGTTGAAAGCTAAGGCAACAAAAAGAGAGACCCGAGACTGTTTGAACATATTACCCAGGATGAAATGTAGTAGTGAAGTTAAAAGGGAAACTTTATACTTATATTTTGTAATTGGAAATCGTAATACAGCAAATAATTAAATTTTAATTCTTTTATTGTTTTTAGGTGGTGAAGGAAATAAAAATCTTAATAGAAACACTGGAGAACAAACATTATTTTCCTGAATTGTTTGTTGTTGAAATATAGCGGAGTTTTTTAGTGAAAAGGAGTTATAGATTGGTCGTAAAATATGGATTTACTGAAACCGTTGGATCTTAGTTGTATGAAATATCGAAAATATTGGATAATGTGTGATATGAATATTGAATACTGAAATATCGACATAAAAGTTATTATAAGTTTTTACATCCAACGAATATACTGGCTAGACTAAATGAGACGGTGATGATGAGTAATGAATGAATATGGTGGAATGAAGAAAGTGGGAAGAAGCAGGAGAACCACGACAAAAAACCACGCACATAGTGTTTGTGCACCAAAAAGCTAACTTGAAACAAGCTGGGATCGAACCAAGGACCCCATGCACCAGAGGTGAACACTGTATTGCGTACCCACTATAGCTTTTCTATGTATTATATTTGGATGAATAAAGTACACATTTATAATTTGGTGGAAACCGGGGATTGTAGGAGGAAACGGGAGAACTTTACACACAATGTTTAAACTAAAAATACACTTGGAATGAGCGAAAGCATTTAGTTTCAGAAGTGACTTTTTTTTTGATTAGCGCTATTTAATGTGTATGAAGGAGGAAAGAAACTGTAGCAGTTATTGGAGAATTATACTTTTGAAACTCTTTATACAAAATTACGTGTTTATATAACTTCATACATACTAGTAAAGAAGATATATTTAATAACACGTAATGTACGTTAGGGACAATTTTGACATTATTTAAACAGTGTAGGTAACGACACTTAAGGCAATACAAGAGACGGACAATTATTTGACAGCAAGTGTGAAGTACATACATATATTACAGTGTATAAAATTATTGCTCCCAATACTAAATTATCAAAATCATATATTTAATTAGTCTTACGACTAATATCATTTTTATAAACTAACATCTATAGGTAAAAGTTTTATTTTCTCAAGTTATGTCAATGCAGTATCCCATTTAACCATACAACGCATATGTGCGCTCTGTCAAATAGAAATAGTAGACTCAAAACATAATTAAGGTACCTCGTAATATAATAAATGTAAATCAAATCTTCATGTTTTGTGACATCTAATATCGTAATGTGCTTTTGTATATCAACTAATTTTAGCCTTGTACAAACAACAGTTTCCGAGATTTCTCTTATTTTGTATCAGTACTCTAAGTTTTCATACCTGGGGTCTCTTAGACTTCGTTAAGGAATATTTTTGTGTGTATTACTATATATGAACGTTGTCAGATAATGGGTTTTTTTTTCTCATATAACTCTACACTCGAGTTTTGCAGGTGTTTCATAAATTTAATTCCCGAATTAACTTCACTTTAGATCATAGTATTGATCTGTCAAACGAAAACTCTTCTATCTATAAAAACTCATTGTACCAGTATTTGTTATTTTGATTTTTCTATATATAGTCCTTTCGCTGGGGGTTTCCCAGATTATGAACGTTTTTATGAACCTTCTTACTAATAATTTTAATATCATAGATTAAGTACTTTCCTTTGTGTGAAGTTAGTGTTACAGTATTACGCATCAGTGTAATTTAGTGTCAGTTTCAAGATACGTCAACTAGGGAGTAAAAATTCCTTCAAGAAAAAAAAATGGGGGGACACCAAAGCTTCAGTAAACTCAAAGTATAGTAACTTTAGAAAAAAAATGTGTCTGAGTTGCTTGCAAAAACAAGGATTTCAATTTCTGAAAAATGTCTTAAAGGATACTTAAAAAAACGCTTAGAGTAGGTAATCCGTAACAAATTGTTCAACTAAAACCAAATATGTTATTGTTAGCAATCTTAAAGAAAAGGCATAGCTTCACAAAATAAAAAAATCATGTTAAAACGATACTCCTACAAAGCTAAATGTAAAATAAACAGTAAGTGCGTGTTTTTACGGTTTTCCCATTTTCCTCCCACTTTACTCATTTATTCATTTATCATTATTACCGTTTCAATTACCCTACTTGGTATAATCATTGCAAGTAAAATTAACAGATTTCATTTTATTCGGGTGATGTGTATTACTTCTAAACGCTCAATGATAATAATATATTTAATCTTTTTATATTTCTAAACATAAATATATTTCAATTCTATAATTTCGTTAACGATTTCCGGGCAGTATAATAATTATGTACTTAGTGTCCACATTTTAAATTAGGAAAATCCTATTTCGATTTTTTATCGATTATTAAAAAGCATGGTACACAAATATCTTTAAATAAGTCCGGCTAATCTGTATATCATTTTTCCTAAAATCCCTCTAAATAACAATAATATTAAAACTCATTCTAATATTATGAAGAATGTAGTAAACATTTAACACATTAATGTATTTATATCAATACTGATTATTTAAACCAAATGTTTTCCAAATCTATTAAGAAATGTGTGTTATATAACATGAAAAATCTAAACATTTACGTTGCACAATAAAAATCTAGAATTGTATTATTACTGTACTGAAATCATATATTTTTCAACTTTTCCTAATATCTAATGCTATTACAATTTTACTTGCCTTTGCAAATTTATCTTCAACGATGGGAGTTCTTGGTTTTCTTCTGGCTTCCCACCTCGTCCGTAGTTTTAAAATGATAATTTTCCATCTTCTAACTTGTATATATAAGTTTCAAAGCTTGTTAGCAGGGGAGGTTTTCTAAATAGAAAACAAAAGCATTTCTACCCTTCTGATCATATAATTTCTTCTCACGTATTCACCGTTTTCCCTCACTTTCCTAGTTCTCGTTCTAAATCAAAGTTACAGTATTTTTCTCCTTCATTAATTTCTTCTAAACTCCCATGTCAGATCTCCTTCTGATTTTTAACAACAAAAAATCTTTACCACTTAACAATACATATACATTACTTTTCCTAAAACATAACTCCACCCGTTATGTTAATTTTTACAAAGCTTTCCATTTTCTGTAAAATACGCATTTCGTTTTTGTACAAACCGCATATATTTCTCTTAACTATAATGCATGTTGTATCAAAACATGTTTTTTCTTAAAGAAAAGAAAGCCATCTTTGTTTTCTTCCTACCACAACATGTTTTTCACAGTCCAAGGTTTCTAAAATGCCTCTTAAACATCTGATTTCTCTTCGTATTTAAGCATTTAAATTCAACATCACGTCCATGCAAGAGAATCCAATTTTTCAAAAAGACAGGAAACATTTACTCTCCTAGCATGCGAGAAGATAACACTCCAAAAATAAATATTTTCACTTTATACCCTTCCATTGATAAAATACACCTGCCTTCCCCAACACGCAATAATTTCCACCTCTGTCTCCCTGCAATAAATTTAAATCAACTATCCCCCTATAATTCTCCTTTTCTCAACACACACCCACGATAAATCCATTTAATTGTTTAATTATACAAAACCTAACAAAATGATGTCGTCCTGCTGATTATTTCACCCTTTTCTAACTAATAATAAAATACCTTTAAGTCCAACATAATACGTGATTTACATCATGATTTCTTTCTTTGTGTGCGAGTGTGAAAGGAGAGAGAGAGAGAGAAAAAATGAAAGTGGTTGGGTTAGTAAGGGGAAATCTGCTTTAAAGCTACATTTTCTATTTCCCTTTCTTTTGTGTTTAACTCAACCTATTTACTAGAGAATAAATAAAATCGTTTAGTCCACAATTAAAATAGGTAAATAATAATGCATAAATCGATAAAATCAAATAGGGAAAGAAAAGATTCCAAGTAAACCCACACCCAGCACGAACTTATCTTGTCGGAGGTTAAACCATGGATCACACGCAACAAAAGTAAACCACTAACACCCCATCGCTTTTCTACATCCATTTGTTATAAGTAACTATGGTTACTATCAGAATCAATAAAAAGTAAAGCGTCTGCAGTGTGTGTCAATTCATTATAGTTGTCTAACAAAAGGCTTGTGTTTGATTTTCAAGTCCAAGGTAAGTGCAAACTGCACAATATAATCTCTTTAACGTTTAGGAAAATCTAATTTTCTTGAGCACAACACTTCTGATATGTTATAACTGTATGTCATGTATTCACTCACAAATATATCTGCGCTGTATATGCAGACAACTAAAACATTAAAATACTATTTTCTTATGCAATTGTAACAATTACAACAAAGTTTAAAATTGTCGAAATTCAGACTAGTTTTTATTAAAGTTTAAATTGACAGAAATCTATTTCAACTGTAAAAAGGACATGTTAGCTATTATTTCGTTTCTGGTGGTCATAACACCATTACAAGAATATTTTCTTGTTTTTCTAACTTACAAACAAGACCTATAAATAAAATACCCTTTTAGTTTAACAAACATTTATCACACTTCAAATAAAATACAAAATTGTATCAGACTGTCTGTAAATATTATATGCAATCCTCAAAACATTTTTAACTTGTCGGTTGCATAATCTTCTAGGTGCCAAAGTCAAATATTCATACTCATTATTATTATGTATGCAAAATGTATCTGTCTCTCCAACACACTAATTCCCATCGCTTACAGTCCTGCTAATAGTTATCACCAATGGTGTTGGTTACCTTGTACTTAATGTTATGAGTTCTAAAGTAAAGCAATTTTAACCAAACTATACGTTCAAAGTGCTATCTCTTATTTAAAGCAATTGCTTCCATCTGCATATAAAACAAATCTGTGCTGTCAAATAATTGTCCGTCTCTTGTATTGCCTTAAGTGTCGTTACCTACACTGTTTAAATAATGTCAAAATTGTCCCTAACGTACATTACGTGTTATTAAATATATCTTCTTTACTAGTATGTATGAAGTTATATAAACACCTAATTTTGTATAAAGAGTTTCAAAAGTATAATTCTCCAATAACTGCTACAGTTTCTTTCCTCCTTCATACACATTAAATAGCGCTAATCAAAAAAAAAAAGTCACTTCTGAAACTAAATGCTTTCGCTCATTCCAAGTGTATTTTTAGTTTAAACATTGTGTGTAAAGTTCTCCCGTTTCCTCCTACAATCCCCGGTTTCCACCAAATTATAAATGTGTACTTTATTCATCCAAATATAATACATAGAAAAGCTATAGTGGGTACGCAATACAGTGTTCACCTCTGGTGCATGAGGTCCTTGGTTCGATCCCAGCTTGTTTCAAGTTAGCTTTTTGGTGCACAAACACTATGTGCGTGGTTTTTTGTCGTGGTTCTCCTGCTTCTTCCCACTTTCTTCATTCCACCATATTCATTCATTACTCATCACCGTCTCATTTAGTCTAGCCAGTATATTCGTTGGATGTAAAAACTTATAATAACTTTTATGTCGATATTTCAGTATTCAATATTCATATCACACATTATCCAATATTTTCGATATTTCATACAACTAAGATCCAACGGTTTCAGTAAATCCATATTTTACGACCAATCTATAACTCCTTTTCACTAAAAAACTCCGCTATATTTCAACAACAAACAATTCAGGAAAATAATGTTTGTTCTCCAGTGTTTCTATTAAGATTTTTATTTCCTTCACCACCTAAAAACAATAAAAGAATTAAAATTTAATTATTTGCTGTATTACGATTTCCAATTACAAAATATAAGTATAAAGTTTCCCTTTTAACTTCACTACTACATTTCATCCTGGGTAATATGTTCAAACAGTCTCGGGTCTCTCTTTTTATTGCCTTAGCTTTCAACATAAAAAACCCTTAAGTTCAATCTGCGGTAACGTTAAACGTTCTGTCGCCATATAACCTCATTGTTACACTAGCGTTTATGAAACAAAACACAACAGTTTACAATAATAATAATAATAATAATAATAATTCTTACCATATACTTTCTAAATACCAGTTATACGTCTTACACAATTCATAGCTACATATAAGTAACAACATCTGCTAAGCAAAATGTTTGTCGTACGGCTTTTCACGTGGAAGAGCCCTGGCTCGATTCCCGGGGGCGCATTCTGTTGACTTTCTGTACAATATAATTTATATATACCTGTTATGTCTTACACAATTCATAGCTACATATAAGTAACAACATCTGCTAAGCAAAATGTTTGTCGTACGGCTTTTCACGTGGAAGAGTCCTGGTTCGATTCCCGGGAGCGCATTCTGCTAACTTTCTGTACAATATAATTTATATATACCTGTTATGTCTTACACAATTCATAGCTACATATAAGTAACAAGTTCGCACTGCAAGCAAAAATATTTAGCGTACGGTTCTCCACGTGGAAGAGTCCTGGTTCGATTCCCGGGAGCGCATTCTGCTAACTTTCTGTACAATATAATTTATATATACCTGTTATGTCATACACAATTCATAGTTATGTATAAGTAACAAGTTCGCACTGCAAGCATAAAATTTAGCGTACGGTTCTCCACGTGGCAGAATACTAATTCGACTCCCGGTGCAATGAAAAAAAATGTTGATTCCCTACATATTACATTATACTATATCTTAGTCACGTTATAATTCCATAAAAGTACACCGAGTCATATCATTTTTCAATGCCGGAAAATCCGCAATCAATTCCCGATTAAAACAAACACTTCCGTCCCCTTATACTTCCAACAATTACAATATATCCCTTTCCCATATAAAAGTAAACAAGTATACTACAAGAAATCTTTCCAGAAGTTTCGAGAGTGTTCTTTCCCCTATTCCAACAATAATAAGCTTGGAAAAAGATCTCGAAGTTTCCACTGCTTTCTTTCACTCATTCCGACAATCAAAATTCCAAAATATTCTCCAGCAGCTGTCGCGTTACATGTGCTGCATATTAATGAATCCAACAATCTATTACCTTGTTCTACGTGTGTGATCTGCATATTTTATTTCCGAAAGGTTTTTTCTGTATTCTGCTTGTCCAATTAACATTTCTTTTCACCGGAAACCAATTTATTATATGTCATGTTCTTTATACAACCTCCGGCTGCACCTGCATACATTATGTGTCATTAGTATGCGTAAAAGGGTGTATCCATTTTTTTAAACGTGCATTAGGAACTGCTAAAATGTCAAAAAAGTCCTCACTCATGAATATTCATGATTGAGGACTAGTTGTCCCATAACTACTTATGCATCATCTTGCATTTTTTACTTAATAATTTTTATGGTCAAACATGTCTTGAGGATGTGAACTGTAGCAGCTTTTACGTACTGCGACTCTTACCATGTTAGAGATGAACTATTGAAAAAAGTGAATAAAATCTTGATATTATACCGAATTAAGTTTATTTTATATTCGTTCCAGTTACTACGTCAAACGGCTTTCTTGCAACTGAGTCAATCAATTTTCCATTTGCCCGCAGGTATTTTTTTTTTAAATCTCATTCATCTTTACCAAAGTAGATGTGAATAACACTACTGATAAAGGACTGTATTCTAACATTTTTCCGAGACGAACTAGAAGAATAACGTCTAAAATTTATGATGAAACTTGAAGAAATAGTTATTCTTCTTACAGCCTCTGTCTGTTAGAACAGATTATTACGAATGCAGGGCAAAATTCAAGAGGACAAACCCCAAGAAAAATTCAGACAAAACGGACAAAATCATAGGCGCAGATTAATAAAAGAATGATTATTTTCTTCTTCAACTGTTATGCATCTAAAATGTTATCTGAAATTCTTTTTACGGAAATAACATTAAAAAGTGCTGGAAACCCAATAAAAACGTAAGACTGTTATAGTAAGTATTGTATATATATTTCACATTTCGATCTTTGGTAAAAAAAAAAAAAAAAAAAAATCTTGATCAGTACTTCAGAATTAAGGGCCATTCCATCGTCACGGCCAGGACATTTACACTACATTTTTGATGCTTTAAAGTTATATATTTCTAAAAATACAACATAAATTCTGTTAATTGTATGATACATGTGCAGTACAGACTTAGGAGTATATGTAGCTGATGTTTTCAGTATTTTTTTCTGTTTAGAGTAGAAAATATTAATTCCTAAACGTCTGTCACAGGCAGGGACGAAAAAGAGAAGTGACTTTCGATACACCAAGTGGATGTTACAAAACTCTGTGAATTCTTAGCTCAAAATGTTTTTATTTAAACAGAAATGTATAAATGATGAAATTTTTTACCAAAATTCATGAGAAATTTGCCAAATATTTATATTAATAAAAAAACTCAACTTTACTGTGTCACGGGCAGGACACCGTGTGAATCAACACACAAAATCTCAATAAGAATGATTCGAAAACTGAAATAAAATCGAAAATAAGTCAATTTCTACTGTTTTGTTAAATCATTGTACACAAATAATTCTATTTACTTTATTGGAGCTCGCTTTTATCACATAAAATAAAAATATATAGCACACTTATTTCTCACCACCTACACTTTAGGAAATGGTTTTATTTGCCCATTTACACCCACCTTGTAGGGAACTTCGTACAAAACACTGTCTAACAGTATATAAAATAGGCGCTGGTATCCAGTGGCCGTGCCATGGAAAATTAGCTCCCGGGGCGAAAGTGTACGACGGCGCCCCCGTAAATATGAGTGAGGTCGACAGACCAGCCGCATAGCGTCATATGGTTGGCGCCATGCGTAAGAAAATTTTCAAAAATATACCCTGCTTTTCCTTGATTTTGAGCACTATTTAATACTTTTTCCTTACATTTTTTATATATCTTTTATTTTTTCCTCCTGAATTTGGCGCCCCCATACTTTGACGCCTGGGGCCGTCGCCCCGCTCGACCCTTTCCCCCAACGCCATGGCACTGTTGGTATCACAGGTATTATTTGATTGAAATGCATGTACGACCCATCTTCAACAGTCTTGAAAATTTTTACAGCAATCGCGTACGGTTTCACACGAATTTCCTTGACTTCGTCCTCTTCCACTGGGCTATGTGCGATAGTTGCATGTCTATGCTTTCTTTTTCTGTCCACTAGAGAAAAGTTCAGTCAACAAAAATGTTCCTTGTTATATCTTCAACAGCTGGCCTAACATAAGCCTTGTTAACATGTAAACCTAAGTCGTCGCTCAGGATATCTTCATGACTTTCGGAATCATCATTTTCAGAATCTGAATAAAAGTCTGTTAGGAATTTAAAGATTTTACACGGATGAAGCTCTGATTTAAAAGTTCGACGAACTACTCAATTTTCGCTGTCAAATTGCAGGAAAAAAGTGTTTTGATTGGAGATATTCAATTGATAAGAGCATTTTCCCGCCTTTTATTCAAAGCGTCTTTTTTTTTTTTTTCCAATTTCTGCTGATGATAGTAGTAAAATATATATTTTGAAACGAAGAGCTTAAAGCTGCCACGAAATCAGCAGCACATTCTACAATTACTTTCTATTGTTTCACAAAGTCCCATATGGCCTTCTTGTACGTACTCCAATCCCATCCACTTCTCCCTTGAAACGAATAAAAAGGTGACGCTAATGATAATATTTATATGACACTTATTTTACGTTAAAACATCATACTAACAGTAATAGATAATCCTCTATTTAAGTAAATAATGTTCATGCTTAGAAAACTTTATTTTAGTACACATGGAATCATTTTCTATCATGAATAACCAATGTACACAAACTTTCCCACCAATGGCATGCCCACTGTCACGGGCAGGACAAGTTTTCAAATTGAAATAAATCGAAATATATTATTAGCATTAGCCCAAAATTTGGTAAATGTGAAGTACACATGCAAATTGTTACTTCTACTAAGTACGAACCACATTCTCAAATTTAGTAATTCAGTACAATAACTTTTGGTAGTTTTCTGTCACGGGTAGGACACTTAAGTTGACATTTATATCTTTAATGATATTATAAACAATTTTTATCCTGTAAACACTTTTTCAACTGCAGCTTGTAGCAAAAAGAAGCATCTTGAATAGCTCGAAATTACTTCAGCCGAACATGCACAAATTACCGTAAAATGTTGCTGATAACAAGGATAAAAAAAATCCTCGCAGCTGACATGTTACAAATTTACAACTTAGACTTACAATTTTACGTGAATTCTAAGTATAACTAAGTTTTTCTTTGTGAAAAAGTAAATTTCGTTCTATTTACTTCATATATATGTAAAAATGCATTGGTTTTGACAGTTATCGAAAATTTGGGTTCAGGCTCACTTTCGCGTGGAATGGCCCTTAAAGTAAATATTTATACATTACTCAAAATAAAAGACTGCTATATGCTACCACACAAGAACTACTTTTTTTAAGAATCAAATAGCACCACAGTTACTTTTCGTAATTAAAATGAATGGTCTTACTGCAATATGCCAGGCACGTAACCAAGGGGGCGTCCGGACCCCCCCCCCTTCGAGACCAGAAATGAAAAGAATTAAGGAAGAATTAGACAAAATGAGATGAGAAAAAGAAGGACCAGTGTTAAAAATAAACTACAGGATGCTTTTGGTTACTCTTATGAAGAGATTTGTATTACTTGCAATACATGGTGGCGAGGTCAGAGTGATATCCTGGAAGAGTAAGGGAATTTGAAATTTCTAGAAAAGTTACTGAATTCTCAGAATTTCTGCCACTAGTGAGGGAGATTTCACGCTTCCGAAAGCATTGTGCCGTTGTGTAACAGCATGGACATTTTTTTTTATCATAATTTTTCGTCATCGTATCCTTGCAGTATCAAAAATGTTATTTCAAAAACAATTTTCTACTGCTCCTTTAACCTGTCATTTGGAACAGACAGTAGTTGACGGAATAATAAAAACCAAAATTTATGTGGACAGTAAGTTCTGTTGACATTTGATTAAACAGAGAAAGAAAAGCAGATATTGTAAAATATTTTACAAGACATTATTGAGTATGTACTTTTTATAATAGTTGAGATCATAATGAAAGGAAAATTCTTATATATGAATAAACTAAGGAAGGATGTAAATATTGTTAAAGCTTTTTCAATACTTTTTTAATTTTTTTATTCGAGATTTCTTCATAGTTTGATATTAAATACTTACTAACATATCCTCATTTTATTGTCACAACAAACCAATGTATGTTGATAGTAAAGTAGTTTAAATTGATCGAGGTCCTGGGCCTTCAGAATTTAATGTCACGCCCCCCTCCCCCGTTACGAAATCCTGCTAAGCAAACCAATACGCGTTCCAGTAAAATAGTTCAGAATGATCGAGCCCCTGGTATGATAACAACAGTATTCCATGTCACTCACCCCCGCCTTCACGAAATCCTGGCTACATGCCTGAATATGCTAAACGTATTTCAAATGTATTAAAGGTATAATAAATTGGAATACCCAGAACTTTTCATATGGGTATGTGTGAAAGTAATTAAAGCTAATCTGCCCTTTTATTATAACATTTTTATGTTTTATTGAGTTTCAGCATTTTAAAATAAAGTTATTTCAGTTTAAAAAAAGTATAGGTAACATTTTAGAATATATGGCAGTTGAAGGGAAAAAATAATCATATAGGGTATGCACTGGTACATCCAATAAATACTCCTGTGATTTTGTCCTCGTCAGAATTTTCTTTGAATTTTGACCGCTTGGATTTAGTTTTCCCGCCCTCGTTACTACAGCCATTTTACACATGAGTTCCGATCTGCATACAAACACGCTAGGAGTCAAGCTTTTCGGTGCTGCATTTCCCTAAAAATTTCCTCCTCGCATAGAATTTCCTGTCTCCAAAGATTAGATAGAACGGGAATTCCACTTCTGCCTAAAGATCATGTAAAATATTTTCTACAAAATCCTGGAGGGCTTTAGGCAGAACGAGAATGAATCTTTTTAATATTGCACCCCCCCTAGTAAGAGAGGTGTAAGGAATTTATTTCCGAGGTGTCCGAAAATTTTAGAGGGGTGTAGATAAATCACTGTCTGCGGACTTCCTGGAGTTGACAGAAACACACGTAAAAATTCTTTTTACAGGTTCCTATCAGTTGTCTCATGCAGTTTCCTATTCGGGTAAAATGAAGAGTGAGAGCTCCTTTTGTGCCTAAGCAGATAGCGCACGCGCCTTTGGCGTGGGAGACCCAGGTTCGGTTATTGGCGAGAGCTTGTGGTTCGGATTCCACGTTAATCAGTAGATCCACATAACATATAGCCTCGCTACTGAAAGGGACGTTAAAATCAACTCAACTCATGAAATAATGAACGAAGGTAACATCAATCTCCGTTCCTGAAAGAAAATACGAACATCGTTAAATTCGATCTCGACATATTAGTGAGAAGACATACAAGAGTTATATTGATTTTGTCCCAAATACAATAGAGTATTCGGGTCTAAAGCGATATCATTGTGAATGTGCATATATCGCTGCAAACATTTATTAGCTTTCACATGCTCGCTACTTTGCTAAGATTGTTCGGTCTAGAGATTTTAAGCAAATTATGTGTTGCTGGTTTTGTCATTCCAATAATAAATGCACACAGTGATGAAGATTGAAGGTTCTACATACATGTCCTCCATTTTCCCTGTAATGTTTTCTAATACAGAAGGACATTGCAAAAATATTTGGATAATTTTTGTATCATCATCATCATGTGCATTATATATAGGGATACTCAAAAAAGTTTTCTGTAAATCACGATTGGTATCCTACGGCAGACTGAAAATTAGTGGCACTGGTGCTCCTACCCTGTTTCTGAAAGAGGTACTATTATAAGTTATATTGCCACTTAAAAGCATTAAACATCATTGACTTCTGATAGTATTCATGCCAGCCAAAATATTTATGGCCTACCGCGAGTTGCATATTTTCCAAGCGTATCCAACTTTAGCTTTACTCATTTTAAACCAAGTTGCACGAGGATATCAAACAATGGTGGAAAATAGAAGGGTGTCATTCGAACATAAAACAAAAAGATTTGAATTCGAATATTTTAGACGCGCTTTTCGCTAGTAATTTGAAAGGTGTAATACATTGTTTCTTGTTCTCGGTAAGGCCGTTTAAGTCAAGTATATTCATATCTTGTTTCATCCTCGTAACAAGTCGTTTCCGAGATATGAACAATTTTTAATTTTCGAATTTTCAACAATAACTTTTGAAATTCAAAGCAATTTGAAGTTGACTTTTTGGCCAAAGTTATCATTGGATATGCGGTACGTTTAGTATATCACAACAATCCATGTAAGGGCACTTTTCACCCTTTTATCTAGCTATACCCTTTGCATATACCAAAATGTCTTTCTATACATCTAATCTTTTGATAGTGTATTCTAACAGTAATTATAAGGGAACTTTTACAGACACGCCTGTAACAACTATTCCTAGCGGGTAACATTCCTTATTGTCAGTTTTTACTTTATTACTCCTCTTCAACCGTTTGGTCTGGTCACGAATAACATTGCACTGGTGACTCGATAGATTTGTCAACTATTAAAGGAACAGTTTATTTTGGAGAGTTAAGGTGACCTTAGGCTTCGGAGGATTAATGACGGGACTACTACATTCTACCAGTTGAAAGTCCCTTCACAATTGAAGCAGAATCCTTTTTTCTCTTTTGTTTGTTTTACTTCAATGGCCAACGACAACTATTCATGCCTTGTTTCTTCAACCACTCTTAACTTTACGTTTTTAACTTCCGGCTGCAATCACTGAAGGACTTGCGAGACCTTCGAACATGACCTTGGGACATACTAGGTTGCGATGTCATGACAACAACAAATTGAAGACTTCTCTCAAGAGAAAATTATTTTTCCAGAAAATTAGCCATGATTTGGTACCGTCTTCCACTTCAGTTTAAGTTTGTGACTGAAAGTTCTAAGTGACGCCTTAATAGAAGATAAAGCCTAATCAGATAATAGGCAGCGTTCAACTGATTACTTAGCATATATCAGTAAGGCATCAAATGTCATTCAACTTGAATTCCTTAAGTGCACTAATTTGCGCAATAACACATCAGTTTTTAACAATCTGATACCCTACCTGTGACTTGAATGAGGTGCATTCAAGTTATAACACCTCCAATTTTTCTCAGGACTGATAACAGATAGAAACGTGTCGTTTGTCTTGAAATACGTATGTGCGCAATCGTTGTCAATGCGTGACAGAAATGGCAACACTGTACAGCACACACAAGTCTAGCGAAAGCAGTGAGTGATTACTGTTTTCGATACTACGATATTTGTAAATTGGCAATGTTTTCGTTACAAGAACAGCGTGTAATTATTCGCTTTTTCCATTAGCGTGGTAAGACACCACTTGAAGCTCTCCAGTTGAGCGAGACACATAATGATGGTATCATGGATGTCTATTGTGTGTTCGTGGGTGCGACAGATCAAAGGCAGTCGTGTAACAACAAACCAAGACAATCTCGGCCTGGCACAAACCGGTCTGACGACATAATCGAAAGAGTGGAGAAAGTTGTTTTGAAGGATTGCCGAATATGTGGAACACATTGCCTCCAAAGCTGGCATTTCCATGAGATACGTGCACACAATCGTGCATAAAGACCTGAAAATGCGAAAAGTGTCCTCCAGGTGGGTACTACGAATGCTGACGGACGACCACAAGGCTGCGCAAGTCATGTTGCTAGGAATGTTGACGCGTGATAACGGCATGAATGTGACTTTGTTTTCATTGATTGTGACAACAAATGAGACATGGATGCAGTTTTTCAATTCTGAAACGAAGAGCCACTCTGCTCAATAGAAGCACGCAGATTACCACAAAAAAGTAAGCGCCAGTGCTGAAAATACGTTGGTGGACATGTTCTGGGACAGCGATAGAGTAATCCTTACTTACTACGTTCCAAAGTATACTATGGTGACAGGTGCATGCTTTTGTAGACGCTCCTTTCAACACTGAGTAAAAACGGCCGAAAAAGTCTGCACGTGTATTCTTCCACCAAGACAACGCACCAGCACATCGAACGAATAACGCAGCAGCTTCGTGATAACTTCAAAGTGGTGTCTCGTGTTCCCTATTCAACCGACCTGACTCCTAGCGACTTTTCGCTCTTTCCAACGTAAACACTCTCAATGGTTGCACATTCACTAGCCGTGTCGGTATTGCATGAGCGATTTTCCAGTAGTCAAAAGACTCCTAAAGAAGCGTTCGCTACGGCCATGGAATCATGGCATCGACGTTATGAAAAATGTGTACGGGTGCTCGGAGATTACATCGAAAAGTTATAAGTTTCACAGTTTTCGTATGATTACTTACTTAGAAAAAAATACAGGGTGTTATAACTTGAGCGCATCTCGTATACAATGTAACTCTGGCTAATGCACAAACACTCACAGTCCCTTTTCACATTTAATTGTGTTTAATTCTCACAGTTTTAAGTATGTCTTCTCAGGGCAAAAATAATAGTTTGAAACGAAACATTACAATGCATAAGAGACGTAATACAAGCACCACAACAATGCATACTTCCAACTGCTGTTACAAGACTCTTACGATCCACACTGAGCAAGGGAAGTCACCACTGATTTCTGAGCGTGCACTGCCGAAATCACTCGACCCATATTCACATAAGTTCGAGCTAGTCTTTGGAATAGATTAGACAACAGACTTCAATATAAATGCTATATCCATGAACTATGGTTATCCTACTATTGAAAAACGGCAATTGTCAATTTATTGATTATTTTACGAAACACATTTTGTCCTAGATCATCGAAATATCAGACTGTGCGACAACATGTGAAGTGCTTCCACTGGACAACCTAGTAGACTTCACTAGTAGATCTGATTGAATCAACCTCAGAAAACAGAACCTCTTCCAATTCAGCTATTAGCAGATTAGTTGCCTTCAATTCAACTATTAGACCAGATGGCGATTCAGTCAAAGTCTTGTTTACATGGTCGATTGAATCGAAAACTATGTCAGTTCAAGTGAATCGACCACAAATCACCTAAATGAAAACGCCACTTACTTGCGTACCTGTTGTTGTTGACCAGGATCCAAATACCGTGCATTAGAAGACTATAGAGAAAACTATTACTACAACTACAGCTGACTGGTGGTTTTAAACGGAACACATTGTGTAACGCAACTCTCAGTGGCAGAGCTAAAGTAGACAGGCAATGTTTGAGTAAAACGCAGATTGTAGTTAGTAATACAGTCTTCAATGCCCACATGCGATTGATCTTCAATTACCTGCTTAGAAGCGTCCGTGTAAATTAAAACAGCTTCTCAATGAGGTTGAGTGATATAATCATCTCATGCCGTCATGAAACGTGGAGTGATGTGTATCTAGTGCGACAGTAGTTGCAAATTCAAGTTATGAAATACTTAAAGATGTCAAACAGAATGTTTGATAATAGGGGAGTTTAGATTGATGTAGGCGAAACAGATTCAGGGTAGTTGTCGGTGATAAGATAGGATTTTTGTGATTTAGGAATTATAAGAGATCTAGCAGTTTGCACTGGTTTCAAAATGAAGAGCTTGCCATGTGAAATGCGCAGATTTGATAGAGAGTAATTCCCTTTCTTCAAGAAGTGCTTTACTTGACGTATTTCGAGCCTACCGTAATAGAAAACGAATTCGTGAGCTGACGTCTGTCACACGCTGTTAACAGAGCCTCGCGTTAAAAGTGAAACAGCTAGATTGCCATAAAGAATCCACCAGGATTCCAAACACTGACGAAAAATGTACTTGTGGCCTTATATCCATATCCCATTGTTTTGTAAGTTTAGTGAGAAGATTAAAACTGGTTGAGCTCTGGCAGTAAGGAAAACTAGGTGAGCATTCCAAAGTAAATGATGATTAAGCGTCATGCCGAAGTAATTTTGATTCACTGGAAAGAATTTAGCGTCCTAAAGTACTAACGGAAAAAATACATTCCTCCGTTTTCATGTAAAAGAAAGAAAGAAAAGTATTTATTTTTGCGCCTGTTAGCGGTAAGCCATGGTCTCTACACCAATGATATAAGGTTTCGAGAAGTGTCGAAGTGTATCTCCACATTGAACCACTGTAGGAGTAAAGGTATAAAACAAATAAAGCGACTGGTTAACTCGTACTAGCGTTCGTAGTTCTTGACGGTAAAGAGCTTGAAGACAAACGGACAAATTGCCGAGCCTTGTGGTAATCTTTGGAAGACAGTCGTGGGAGAAGTGTATCAGTGTTCCAACACGTACTGAAACCTGACGTTAAGTCAGTCAGTTATGCATAAAACACAGATATTCTGTAGAGACGTTGAGTGTAGGAAACTCGTGTGTGAAGACATCCAGCAGTACACTGTCATATTACCTTACAATATGGCTGTGAATATCCATTTTCCCGATATTGACAAATGCTCTAGATATCCGTAACCAGCCTGGTAAGAGCATCATGGGTGCTGCAAGCACTGTAAAAGTCTCGAAGGTTGCGAAAAAGATGCGACACTACTCCGGCTACCACATAAGACTTGATATGTAAGGTAGCAGTAGACTTAGCAGGTTAGGGTAGAAGGTGTATAATAAGAAAAGACAAGAATACCTTACTCTGGTGGAAGATAGGGCCCGCGAACTGTTCAATTAAGGCTGGAGAAAAGAACTGACATCTCAAATGTGCGATATAGTAATCAAATTTCTCTGGATAAAGACTAGAGGTGACCAGGTGTAACAGGCCATACCAAACTGCTACGTAAGGCAGCTTCATAGCGAGTGTGAGCGTAGGCTAGATTTTCCCGCTTACCTGCATGACTATGGACACGCACACAGCCATCATTTTACCAGAGACAGAAATGACTCTCATCGCAAAATACCTACATACTTTCCATTCGTCTCGTCACTGCGATCTCTGAGAGACCACCGAAGGCATTCTCAGGGATGAGCAGTGCTTAAAGCGAGCCGGTATGAGTCAGCTATGCATCCGAAAGTTAGAAAATCTGTCGATATGGCATACCGGTAAAAGTAACTTATTTAAAGATTTAAATTGTAATTTGAGTCTTGGAAAAAAAAAAAAAAAAACAGATTTTACACACAAAAATAAGTACGACGTTAGCATTGAGTCAACAAATTTGATTGTACTATCAAAGATTTCGTTGCTGCTGCTTCGAAAGTAAATAACAGTTCCATATCACCCTATTCAATGGCACAATTTCAACATCTGTGCGAACAATTTCAACCCCCTTCCCCTTCAAAAAATTCTAACTACCGCACTGCCCATCTAAAATGTTTAACCTGGATCCAGTCGTGGATTAACAGGACTTTATATATATATATATATCTAATTCAAAATTATTCTCTTCACATTGTTTGGATTTCTGTTTACAATTATAAAAAAATTAGTGTTAACCACGCGACGAGACGAGACCAGAAGAAGCTTTTGAAAATGGAAATGACATTGCGAAGAATCATTAAATACTAGAGACGAGATGAGAGTGCCTACAAAGCCTTGAAAACGAGATGAAAAAGGATATAGGCATATTATATATATATAATCTATTTAAAGGCCGTGTTGGATCACTATGTTATTGTAAATGCGATGTTTAAGTAAACGTACCATCTGTGTTCTCCACATTTAGAACGCCGATATGCTCCAACAAAATCTTAGAAAAGCAAAATCATTTTATAAATATTTCTTTCTGTTAGGCTAATCATAGTGGGGAGTAAAACGTTTACTATATTAGTCCTTAACCCCTCTCTCTCTCTTTCTATAGATTCTTCGCATCAAAAATGGTGCAAAAATGTCAGGAGTAGAGATGCTCTTTAGGGTTCTGTCAAAATTACTGCTCTAAGTGATCATATTTGTTCCATACCGTAACCTCATCTGGTGTTATTTAAAGCACTGGGATGAGCAAGCATAATGGTGCAAGAACGACACGAACTTGTTTCTAACAATCATTTTTTTTAATGTTCGTGCATTTACATGGGACCACACACGATGACTGTACTGCCAGTTGTCATCCTATCAGGGCAACCGGAAGGACCCGTCTATTCAGGTGCTCCTTGGAACTTAGCAGAAAATTTGATAGGCAGCGTGTGCTGTGGAAACGTTCTATCCTCCATTCTGTACACTACCGACGGACTAATGACACATTACGAACCATGCAATTTTTCTCGCACTATTACCAGGCTTGTAGGAGCCTCAAGACATCTACTCTCACGTTTCATTACTTGTAAAATAGAGGTTCACTGGCATCGTCTTGGTAATGCAGACACAGACTCTTGAACAGAACATACAACTATACTCGTCGTGTTGTTCACGACTATACTCATCAAAGTACTGCATCATACACTTCATCGACATTTCAGTATATTTTGCGATAGTCGATGTACTGGGCTCTTCAAAGAGCATCTTACCTTTTGCAGACACACATTCTGTGAAGCAAATTTCGTTCGAGTCGGATGTGTATTCGAGAAATTTACTATTTATTCTCGTTTATGAATCCGTTGTTTTGGAATAGATTTAATAAATTTTGATTCAGCCTCTATTTAAGCAAATCTTCAACTGTATTTAAGTTTCTGAAGGAAGACTTTTTTGTGTGTGGTCATTCACTAAGGACGATCAATGTTTGGGTGACTGACTCTCATCATTAATCTGTTAATATACGGTAACGCCGTGCACTTCCAACAGAGAATAGCTTTCCACCAAACTGTCACCGCATGCGCTTGCCCGTCACTTGCAAATATTGAATGGTATTTCCAAAAGTAATATTTCTCAGTAATTACAAAAGAGAAGTCGAAGTCTTCAAGTCATTGTGTGAATGTTTCACACCAAGATGTTCTTATATCTCTACATAATGAAAACTTGGCGAATAAAACAAAGACAACAGCGCAAAAAATAAACAAATAAATAAAATAAAAAATAAAATAAAGAACAATATTTAATGATTAGTACGTAAAATAATTTTATTTCCAAATTTCAGATTTCAAAATATCTTATTTCTTTTCGAAGCGTATGATAAATATTATATTTAGTACTTAAAAAATATACTTGTAGGACTATATTACATAATAATAACAATTCACAACTATTCATATAAACAAAAGCCTGTATGACCGAAGCTACACATATGAGAAACAATTACGTGTTGCAATTTGAAGAGCAACATTCTATACGATGATCTCAATTTTAAGTTGAAAATCCAACTAAATGTAGGATTTTTTTCTCGATTTTCTCAGACGACCACTATTTTCCTGGGTTCTTTGTACATGTTATACACATACATATATTTCAACGATTTCTTTTCTGACAACAACATTTCCACACATTCTGGTGCGAAATGGCCGGATTCTATCAGACATAGAAGCTTCAATTCCTGTAAAATATTATCTTTTAACAGTAATTGTCGTACAATATCACTTGAAATAGTACTGTCAACAATTAATACTTCTTGTAACTTTGGATTTGATAACAGCAACTCGTAATAATTCACAGGGAATTCGTCTTGTACATCTGTATGCGCCAGATACAAGGTCTTCAAGTTATTCATTGGCGATAAGTCATTCACATTTTCTAACACAAGGCACGAGTTCATTCCCAGCCACTCTATATTTGGGCACAAACTGGCAATTGCGTTGATATCAATGGCTGAAATTACTTCTAAATGCAGAAGTTTTATAATAGGCCCATTTTGCTTTAGAAGAGGCAAAATACAATCATCAAATACATTGTATGCTCCACCAGGATACAGATGTAGCAAAATCAGACTCTCAAGGGCCTTGAGTTTTAATAATGGTAATAGGTTCTCCCGTAACGGTCCATAGTCAAAAATTATCTCTACAATTTTCATAGAAGGACACAGGCATGCAACCGCTCTGATGCAATTTGTTAAATAATTATTCACAAATTCCTCATATTCATCATCACTATACACGTCTAACGACTGTACAAGTTTCCAATTCGCAAGTTCAATGTTCACCAAGGTGTACTGGGGAAGGTTGCTTCCACGCTCCTGACTAATTCTGTGCAGTGCCGCACCAACAAGAGGATGATTCAGAATTTGTAGCTGCGATAAACTGTCCAAAATAACACAAAGATAATTTATTGGAACATCAAGGGTATAAATATCCAGCATTTGAATCCAGTGGTTTTCACTTGAAAGGCATTGGCTGATAAAACCTGTGTTGCATTTGTTGGTTAATAACCTATAAAATAAAATATTATATAATAAAAAAAGAATGAAGTGTTGATAAAATCAATTAAGTCTAAAAAACGAAATTACAAATGTAGATACAGTGCGCTTCGAAAAGTTGCTCCGAAGTGGATGCAAGTACTTGTTATGGTGAGAAAGGTTTTGAACATTAACTTTTCTTTATGTCTATGTTTATGTTATGCAAATGTCCAAAAAAACAGGAACGAACTAAACTAACTTTCAACTCAATAAGGTCATATACCGGACAATAAAGATGGTTCACATTACACTGTAATCAGCAGTTGTGCTCGAAGATCGGTCAGAGTTCTACTGAGTTTTCAGTAATACATGTGCAAGTTACAATGTGGACAATGAAGTAACAATTGTTTTTTTGGTTGAACACGTGTTTTGTGTGAATGACAATTATAGAGAGCATGTAATACACTATTCATTGAATCGCTGAACAGTATTAGGAGCGACCTAAAACTATTAAAGTACCGAGGGATGTTATCACATATAAGGTGCAAATATGCTGATTAAATCTTGCGCATATACTACACTTCATGATTTTTCGCATTTATTATTTTTTTACGTCCCTTCTTGGCTTAAGTCGAGTGATTAGTAAGATGATATAAAACATTTATTTTAAGAAAATGTTCCCAGAAATACTAAAAAAAAATAAAATTATAAGCAAAAAGCAAAGTTAAGATCGATTAACCCTTGTCCGGGCAAGATATTTTTGTAACGTAGACTGCAACTGGGGCCTTACCAACTCTATTAGCCTTACCAACTCGATATGTTTTTGACTTTAACTTCGACTAAAGATAGAAGAATTCAGAATTTTATGTCATCAAAATATTTATGGTTATTGAGAAATTCGGAAAAAAATATATATATATATATGAAGCTACTGGGCCTGGGAGGCCCCGCTTGCCCGGATAAGGGTTAAGGTAAATGCTGACAATTGTCCTTTCGAAAGATTTTACAAATAGCGAAGGGAAAATCACAAATTTTCAATAAAGGAGCTGTGTAAGGGAGCAAATGTTGAATACATAGGTTTAAATCTAGCATTTAGTTGTCTGCCAAACATGTATTAGCTTCTGTAATCAAGAATTCGTAAACAAACATAGAAACAAACAGAAAAAAGCTCTTCTTTTGAGGCTCGAAGCGACGCGCTACGACTGGAAATGCTCAATGTATGGTAACCTTTCAATCAAGTCCCAGTGAGTAAGTGTGTAAAGTGAAAGACTACAAACTTGCAAAGCACTCTGGCACCAGATCGAATCTCATTCCCTTTCCCTTGTTTTTTTTATTTTATTTTTCTTTTAAAATAGTAGGATACCTGTATGATTTCATATTCATACAAATTGAAATAACGCAATAAGAGTAACTTCTGTAAAGTTTTTTTCTTTTTAATCTACGTATCCTATCAGAATCATATTATCGGTAACAGCTCTTGTATACTTGTTCCTCCCACCCCTTTCCTTTTGTTGCACATCAGACATATCTACTTCGAAATCAGAGAAAGTGACATAGGTATGTCGCTGTCTTACTTCCATGAATGAAATAGAAAATATTGCCGTTAGCAAAGCAGTCAATGGAAAGTTATTACAGTTGAACTTTTTGAACTCGTCAGCATGTTAAAAAACATTATCTTTGTGAGGGAGTACTAAGCAAGGAGTGAAAGAGTAAATATATAAGAGAAATAAGTAAATATATAAATTCTGCAAGTTTCAGTGCCTGAAATATGAATTTAAAAAATGAAAATGAAATCTGAGTTTCACGTCCCATGGTTATGCCAGCTTGGCTAAATGAACGGTAACGATGAGAAATGAATGAAATGATGGAATGAAGAAAGTGGGAGGAAATCGGAGAATCCCGAGAAAATCCACGCACACGCTGTTTGTCCACTACAAAGCACACTTGACGCGAGGTGGGATCGAACCAGGGACCCTGTGCACCTGATGTAAACGCTCTATGACTGAGCCACCGCGGCCCCTGAAATATGAATACTTCGGAAAAAAAAAAAATATATAGCATATGTAAGAACCGAAATCATATCTTTCTCAAACAGACCGGAGAGAGAAATACTGATATTAAAATACTACAAAGAAAAGACGTACACAACCTTTCTTTTCTAGCGTGAAAACATATGAAAATATATCGTTAAATTTCTTGGGTTATGGATTATGTATCGGTAGGTATTCTTTCTTTAAATATATTTTTAAAATTCACTCCTATTCACAATATTCCTAACCAAATTGAAATGAAAAATCCTATATGTCTCTTTGTGGCTAAGTGGCTAAAGCACATGGTCCCGGGTTTAATCAGCGCTGGAATCTAATGTATTTTGATTCAGCGTTAAGGTTTAATTATCATGACGAAAAAAAAAAAAAAAAAAAAAACTAGACCAAAACAACCCAGTGAAACAACGAAGTTGTGTTACGAAGAGACATTATCCAATTAGTATTAGTGCGATTGAAATGTTCAACTGACATGTCACTTCTTTCAGAAGTGAAAAATCTGAAAACTATGGGCCTTATGCAGAGTCATTTTGACGTCTGATTAAAGCCATACTACGAGATTGACTAACGGATGGTTATAAAAATTGTATTCGGAATCTCTTATTAGGACGTCGTATTTGACGAAGTTAATCACATGTGACTAATTAATCTAGAGCAGAGGCTAATCCTTTACCCACGGTTTAGCGCGCGACACAACATTTCGGATTTCGTAATTCCTCTATTTTCATTTTTAAAGACTACGCATGCGCTCATCTACTTTTCCGTAGTTGCCACATTCTTTTTTTCAGCAATGCATTGGGGTTGTGTAAGTTAATCATACCCAAATCAACGTTTTAGTTGTACTCAAAGTTGACTCTGAATACCAAAAAAGTGCACCTTCCTTAATAAAGATATAGCATGCCATTAACTAGTCCACGACAAACAAACGAGTAACTCATTCTCTCTGAATACCGCCCTATAATATTATGCTAGTCAATAGTCTCACGCTAAACTTGCACATTTTTGTTATGTTTCAACTAGGGATGGCCAATTCCGGAATTTTTACTTTCCGGAATCCGGAAAGTAAAATCGGAAAATTCCAGAATTCGGGAAAGTTCCGGATTTCAGAAAAATTCCGGATTTCGGAAAAATTCCGGAATTCGGAAACATTCCGGATTTCGGAAAAATTCCGGAATTCAGAAAAATTCCAGAATTCGGAAAAAATCCGGAATTCAGAAAAAATATTATTTTTCTTTTTGTAATCCTAAGAATTTTTGTTCAAATGCAAACGAACAAATTTCCTTTTTGTAATCCTAAGAATGTATGATGCAAGTTAAGCTGAAACATCCTAAAGTATACACTACTCAATCTTCCCATGGTTAATGAGATGTAGTCCAAAAGTACGATGTACTCCTAACAGGGTTGGCAAAAACCATGGTTTTTATTTAAAAAAACCAAAAAAACCGGGTTTTTTGGTTTAAAGTAGGTTTTTTTTAGTTTAAACCAGATTTTTATGGTTTAAATGATTTGCTCTATATATTCATATCATATATGGACAGAAATAAGTTTGTTTCGCCTTGATGTTATTATGCAACAACCGGGTTATGCTGGAAGGGGTCACATAAGCTTAAAGCGGAATAAAAACCGCTTCTCGAGTTACATCCGAGAGAAATTGTCCTCCATTTGAACTCGGAACCAGGAATAATTGGCCACAAATGCGATACGTCTGCCGACTCACTCACGAAGAATACTGATAAAAAAAAAAAAAAATACGTTGTACTGATCTTTACATGCCTCTTAACATAACTGTCAAGAGTCATTTCAGAAAGACAAAAAGATAAACAGTTGCACAAGTGAAACCATTACACAGAATTATATATGAACAATTTCAAAGTACTACGGAGTACAGAAGAACTAATTTAGTTCAAGTTAGTTAACAACGACTTTTATTGGTCCAAATTAAAGAAATACACCGACTTAATCTGCATATCAATAAGAAAAGTGAATAAAGATACGAATTATTTGAGTCCACTTTGGCTCAGACTCATTTATACATAAATAGATACCAAAGATACTTATTTCACTAAATGCCTCTCGTGGGGTCTGTATGCCCCCCCCACACACACACAAAAAGTACGGCATTTTCGATGTATTTTATCAATAGTGAACATTGAAACGAAACAATATTTAGAATTTTTCTTCGATTGCAATTATATAATAATAACAACTACAAAAAAATCACAAAATAAACATTTATAAACTTGTAAAAAAAGTTGCTTTTGTAGTATAATCTTTTTGAGTAATGAATGGGGAATTTAGGTCTGAATATAATACGAATAATATACGGGAGTGAAACATGATAACCCACAAATGTGTGTTCATCAAGATTTTTGAAACACTTACACTTTTACGAACATTTTTTTGTTTTTTGGTTTAAACCAGTTTTTTTTTTTTTTTTTTTTGAAAAAAAACAGCTGGTTTAAACCTTGGTTTAAACCAGCCAACCCTGACTCCTAATATTTAATTTTTGTTTTACTGTGATATTGTCCAGAGGTAAGACATATATCACACTGAGATAAACAACTTGACATAATGAAGATGTTATCATATGTAGTTTTCCAGAAAATCGTGAGAAGCGAATTTTTATGAAGTTAAATATGCGTCGCTTGTTGCCAGTGTGATGCAATTGATAACTTTTATGCTGGAATAGTCTTATTATTATTATTATTATTATTATTATTAATCGTTTATGTACTGTAAAAGAAAAATATGAACCGTTAAGTAGTAGATTTTATCTGTTGTTTTTTGATATCTTCTAACAGTAATAACAAACTGCTTGTAAATACGCAATGATTATCAAGGACAATGGCATATTAATGTAAGGACTACTCTGCAGACTAACAATAAACAATAGTTGCAAAAAAAAAAATGTAACTAACTTGGGCACGTCAGAATTTCGCGAGAATATAGGGACGCATTGAGACTAGCAAAGATCGTGGTGGTGTTATTACTCAAAGGGCCGTACGATGGAGGCATTAACGTTAATGTTAATGGCACTAATGAACACTTACTTGCTCTAACGGTTAACCTCATTTTTGAGATGATTCTTGGAAGTGGGTGTGTTGGCATGCGGTTAGAAGACTTATATCCATTATTTAAAAAGCACACGTTATCTGTGGAGTACTAACGATTTGCGTCACTATCGAACACTAACGTAGCACTAGTGACGTTTAAAGTCGAAATTGGAGTCTGACATAAGTGGCTTGTCAACTTCACGGACATTATATTTTCCTTGAATGCGAGAAATTTGCGCCCTACCACAAAAATAGGAAAAAATGCGCTCGCAATATATTTGCACTGGGATGTTTGCGCCCTACCCCAAGAAGAGGGGAAAATGCGCCGGCTATATATTTGCACTGGGATGCTAGCGCCCTACAATTCAACTTATTTTTGTATTGTGTAAAGTAACTTCCACTCACACTTGAACTAGGCTTGCCTCTCATCGTCTCAGTGAGTTACTCCATCCGTTATAATATTCCGAACAAATGAAAAAAATACCATTTTAGTTCACTAAAGGGCAATCCATACAAATACAATTTTTCATTATACTACAAAATTTACAATAAAAGTATAAATGACTGACATATAATTATTTATTAATATAATCAAAGAGTATAATTTAATCTACAAAAGGCTGTTTGGCTCTACCCAGATATCTCTGTTCACAATCCTTGCGAGTTGTTTGGCTTTTCAGGACACAAAATATAGAAAAGAAAATGTAAAGTGAATGTAAAATCAGTTCAGTAATATTATCAAGAAAACTATGTACAATGTGTTTACTTGCTGGAATTACACTTCAAACACACAATTGCGTTCAGTCGTTCTTTCAGAAAAAATGTTCCGGGGGGCACACTTAGTATTCCGGAGGGGGGTCACTGCTGGTACTATTCTATTTATTATTATATTATAGACGTATTATTTTGGTCTCCTCCGAGGGGGCACTCTGAGAGCTCTGGGGAGGCCAGTGTTCCCCCAAAATCATCTCTCGAAGAAGCAGTGATTGCGTTGATCCGTTGTGTTCTTTTGGCTTATATTGAAGTTTATTCTCCCCTTATATAGCCACAATGAAAATAAATCACAAATGGCATGGTTGTGGGAGGAGGATTGTTTTATGCTGTAATGTCAGCCCCTCCGAGCAAATGCGTAAGCTCCAATAGGTTCTTTAATTTCGCAGGGCTCAAACTTCCCGGTGGAGGTACATCGCAGGCGCAATTTTCCCTGTTCTTGAGGTAGGGCGCAAATTTCCCAGACGCAAAATTCTCGACATCGTTCGAATGACCTCGGAAGACTATATCTTTTTCAATACTTTTTTATATTCTTTTACTCGAGATTTCTTCACAGCTTCTTATTAAAATACTAATATATCCTAATTTTATTGTCCTAACCAATCATTATGGGTATCTTGTCAGTAAAATATTTAGATTGATCGAGCCTCTGGTGTGTAACCACAGTATTTCATATCATCCCCCCATTAGAAATCTTTGCTAAACGAACCAATATATGTTGCCAATAAAATAGTTTAGAATGATTAAGCCCCTGGTAAATAACCACAGTATTTCGTGACAGACCCCCCCCCCCTTCCTATTACCATATTCTAGCTACGTGCTTGACTCAGCTAATTCTCTACATTCTTTACCAAGCACACATTTTCTAAAGCGGAAAATGCTCTCTAAATACCTAAGCTCATTATTTTCAGCAGATGCACAAATTGGGTAACATTCTATCTACATGAATGTTATATATGTCGATTACTGGAAACCGCTTCTCGCTATCTATTACCGTATTTACTATATAATGATTAACGTTAAAAACGGAAATGGTTGATTTGTACCGCTTCCGGTTTGAATATTACATTCATCAGGGAACTCGATTCTTAACTATTGACTCTGTACATCATGGCCAAAATTGATGGTAATCCATCAGATAGTTCTTGAGACTGTTTGTTTCACTGACGGACAGAATGAATATATGGCTATAGAGTTTTGATAAACTAAATTCGTTAATGAGTGATGATGGAGCAATAGGCCTACCACCGAGAAAATTTTCGAACACAAAATTAGCCATCGAAAACCCACATGTCCTGGGTTAGAATACCATAGATGAAAACTACCACTGAGTCATCAATCACCCGCTTATTAGTTTTATTAATTATTATATTAATATAAATTAATGAATGCCTGCTTATGTTAATTATTGAACAATTACATTGTATACTTCGTAAAGTCAAAAATTATAAATTTGTATTTACTGTACATACAGTGGGAGCAGAAAGTGTTCGTACACCTATGCTATTGAAACGAGAATGCCTGCGAAAAAGAAACAGAAAATTTAAGAAGTGTAATAACACACACAATATGAATAATGAAAACTAAGCTTTATGAATATATCAATAAAGAACCACAAAGACAAGTTTAATGGTCAGAAAGTAAATAAATTCCGCAGAAAGTGTATAGAGTAGACGCAAAAAGTGATCGCACACCTGACGTACGAATACGAAACAAAGATACCACAACTGGGGTTCACTAGTATTCACCTGAGTATACACCTCTGTATAGCATGACGAGTAACAGAATGAGTTTAGTTGTGAATAGAAGTGAAAAAACTGCACGGTGGGCTGTCAAAATGGGAAGCAACCGAACAGAAACAAATGAGGAGACAAGAAAAGTAATTATTAAATTGCATAAAAAGGGTAAGTCTTTGAGAAAGATAGCAAACCTTGCAGACAGGCCTCGTTCAACAGTACAAACAATAATTGCGATGTTTCTATCACTGTGCGAAAAAAAAAAAAAAAAGAACTGGAAGACCAAGAGTGTTGAGTGAACAAGATAAACGTTACATTATTAGGGAAAGAAAAAAGGTTCCGAAAAGTAGTGCTGTGCAATTGGCAACGGATCTGGAAACACGCGGTGTTAAAATATCAGCCAGTACAGTGCGGAATATTTGCAGGGTATCATGGTCGGATAGCCAGGAAAATGTTCTGGGTGAACAAGACAAATCATATAAAGAGACTAAAGTTTGAAAAAGAGTATACAGATAAGGGATCAGGCTTCTTTCTGGAATAGGGTCATATTTTCGGACGAAAGTAAATTTAATCTTATAGAGTCCAATGGGAGGCGTATGGTATGGCGCAAGGTGAATACAGAGATGAATCCTCAAAATCTCGTCCCTAAAGTAAGACACATTCTTTACTTCTGTTCATTCGTCAGATTAGGAATCATGTCGAAGCTCGGACATAACCCTTCAGGGGACACAACAGCCAACCTATTTTCCCAACATAAACAGCCAAAGTGAGTCCAATAGACTCACTGTTGATAACATATTATCAAACCTTACATTGTGTTGCAAAGTGTAATTTTGTATAATGTTTAATAATGTTTCATTTTTAAATGTTTCTTACAGAACATGGAAGTATAACAATCACGCATTCCTAACGGTAGTGTATCTATAAAAAGACATCTATTGAGCAACAAATAATTTCCAGACGAATAGAAATTATACGCCATGAGTCCATTGGACTCGATTGGACTCGTTGGTCGTTCAGGGACTAAACTATCTTTCCTAAAGCCAAGCACGCGAGCGTTCTGCTATGATATATGGGTTGCCATATCCTGATATCTTGCAGTTTTAATTACTGTACACAGGACAATCACTCCAAGCCCTAAAGTCCATTTTGGGGACACGTTCAACCAATGGCACACACATAGTTACCTATAAGGTGACGAAATCTACAAGGAAGACATAGCTCCAAGTCACATCTCTTGGACAGAGGTAGCAATTTTGCAATAGGGGCTCGCTCAGACTCATTTTCTTCAATGGATCTCGAGCTCACTAATTTTAATGTAGTTCACGCTTTCTGGAGATTTGCACTTGATAGAGCTTGGACTCGCTACCCCTCAACAACGATCACTAAGGGCTGAGGCTCAGTCCTTAATAGGCTTGCATTCGCTCATGCTCGTACTCACTAATCTCATCACGTCTCGAGCTTGCTCGGACTAGGATTCTGGCTCGATATTCACTTATATGGCTAGTGCGTATGTAGACTCCCTTTTTAATTATTTAGCTCGGGACCGAAATCCGAACTCTTCATTTTGGACAACTGTGCTCTAGGAACTTCAAACGTAGTTTGAGCATCAACAGGAACGTGCACACAACACATCCCCTATGTTCCACCAGATTTGAACAAAATATGGTCCGTTTTGAAAATAAAGAGGTTGCGCTTCCCTCCTCCTTCCAAGGAATTAGATAACGTTTTGCATGAAAAATGATATAAAGTGCCACTAAACACAATCTAAGACTTGTATGCTTCTCTTTCTATGCGTATTTTCGCTGTTTTGGATGCCAAATGTTTGCATGTTTTTTCCTGATGTGATATTGATATGCTCTTTAAACAGAAATTCGTTTCAGGTGTTTTGGAGTAAAAGAGCACAGTTTTATAGTGCATATTTATCTGCATATTTCGGAAGTTAGTGCATGTTTATGTCGTTACTGCATATAAATGTATATTTAAAGGAACGACAATACTGATACTTTTTAACGTCCAACAAATTTCCTTATAAATGGAATTTCAAGTTTCTAATATAAATAGACTCAAAATCTTAAAATGGTTCATTGTTGTCGGTTTAGAATATCTTCCAAGGTCCGAAATAAAACACTGAACTGCTGAACAAGACTATTCCCTACTATTCATAAAAAATACTTTACTTTACTTATTTATTTTTATGAATAGTATAGTCTTGTTCAGCAGTTTAGTGTTTTATTTCTGTTCTTATTTGCAAGACGTGCAGCAATGTTCTGTTGTTACTTCCAAGGTCATGTTAAAGGAGAATAACAAAAGGGTAAGTGATTTATCCTCCCAGCAATGATGCATGAATGTCAGCTATTTGGAAGAAGATATAAATAACAATGTCAAATCACCTACAACCAATGTTTCTTTCAGAAACAATGTTCCGGGGGGAGGCACACTTACGAGTAGTATTCCGGGGGCGCACTGCTGGAACTATTCTATTTATTAATATATTATAGCCTTCTTGTTTTGGTCTCCTCGGGGGGGGGGGGGTCACTGAGAGATCCGGCGGGGCAGTGGCCCCCTAAAAACATGTCTGGAAGAAACTCTGCCTACAACAAAATGTCCACGGCACTCATCCCAGCAGTTAAAGTTGCTAATGTTGTGTGTGTGTGGGGGGGGGGATTTGAAATTGTTTAGTCGTGTGGCAGTATAAGAATACCAAAAGGAAAATCTGGGTCCATTTAGTTGTAGAGCATCATCTTCAAATTAGAATTTTATCTGACTCGGAATTTGGCTAATTTTTGCCCATTTTTGTCCACCCAAGAAAAAAAATTTGTACCATTCAAATTAACAAAGGAGGGCCACTTCGATCACCTGTAGTGCGACATCTTCAAATTCGAGTTGATTTTAGTTTAGCGTCCCTTTCAGCAGCGAGGCTATATGAGACGTAGACCTACTGATTAACGTGGAATCCGAACCACATGAGCTCCCGCCGGGAATCGAACCCGGGTCTCCCACGCCAAAGGCGCGTACGCTAACCATTTAGCCATGGAGGAGCTCTATCTTCAAATTCGAATTTTAACTTGCTCACAATTTTGTAAACCCAAGAAACAAAATTTCTACCATTCAAATAAACGAGAGAGGAACATTTCAAATTTTTGGTTCTTCGATCACCTCATCTTCTAATCTTCTAATTTGTGCGACATCTTCTAATTCGAATTTTAACTAGCTCAGAATTTTGTCCAATTTTTATCCACCCAACAAAGAAATTTGAACCATTTAAAGAAACGAGGGAGGGCCATTTTAAAATTTGTCCACATCGATCACCTTTTGTGCGACATCTTCAAAATTGAATTTTAACTAGCTCAGAATCTTGTCCATTTTTGTCCACCCCAATAAATTGTACCATTCCAATAAACGAGGGAGGGAGAGCCATTTCAAAACTTCGGCCACTTCGATCACCTGTAGCGCGACATCTTCAAGTTCGAATTTTAATTAGCTCAGAAGTGTATCGAATTTTTTAACATTTTTGTACCACGAAGAATAAGTTATGTACTATTGAAATAAACCAGGGACAGTTATTTAAAAATTTGGCCACTTGGATCGCCTGTAGTGAGACATTTTCAAATTCGAATTTCAACTATCTTGGTGGTATAAAAATCTACAAAAAATATGGAGAATTCTAAGCTAATTAGAATTCGAATTTAAAGATATCACACTCCTGGTGATTGAAGTGGCCAAAATTTCGAAATGGCCCTCCTCTGTTAATTTGAATGGTACATTTTTTTTTATGGTACAAAAATGTACGGAAATTGGACAAATTATGAGCTAATTAAAATTCGAATTTGAAGATGTCGCACTACAGATAATCGAAGTGGACAAATTTTGAAATGAGCCTCCCTCGTTTATTTGAATAGTACATTTTTTTTTTCTGGGGTGGACCAAAATGGACAAGAATCGGGTAAAATTCAAAGCTAGTTAAAATTCAAATCTGAAGATGTCGCACTACATGTGATCGAAGTGACCAAATTTTGAAATGTCCCTCCTTTGTTAATTTGAATGGTACAAAATTTTTCTTAGGTAGACAAAAATGGACAAAATTCTGAGCTGGTTAAAATTCAAATTTGAAAATGTCGCACTACAGGTGATCGAAGTGGCCGAAATTTTAAAATGGCTCTCCTTTGTTAACTCGAATGGTACACATTTTTCTCTTGGGTGAAAAAATAGACAAAAATTGGACAAAGATGTCGCACTACAACTAAATGGGCCCGAAAAATCTTTGAAGTTATCTTCTGAAACAATGGAATAAATTGAGGCGTTAACAATTCAAGAAGTAAATATATTATGCAAAGTGTATGCTAAACAAGTAATATTTTCAAAGTAACTAAGCTTGATTTCAGAGGAGGACATTTCTATTTTTTTCGACAGCAAAAGCTCAAACTTCAAAAGCTCTCAATTGTTTGCCCTTCTTATATTTTCATAATAGTTTCAAGCCTAATAAGGAGTTTATACAACTGTGAAACAACCCAGATGTGGCGTTTATATATATATATGAACAACCCTTTGGAAATGAGCTCTAAATTAAAATATTTGCTTTACAAAATCTAAAATTTGTCACAGCACTTACTTTCTGAGATAGGGAGATGAGTTCCCAAATTTTCCTTTGAGGATTTAAGGGAGTATTTAAATATAAGCTAGTGTTGCTTTGATACGCACCTCGGTTTCTCGAAACTCAACTTTGCTACTAAGTCTTCTGTTAGGTTTTCGGTAACTTTACCTTCTTCCCATTCATGCTCCATGTCTCGCTCAAATCACTTTATTTCATTTTAAAATATCAATATTATACATTGTAAATTATTACTGTTTGAAACGGACAATGTTACTCTAGAAGAAAATATTCTAGGATTTACACATAATTGGATACAAAAAGTCATTTCAAGTGGCTTTATTTGCTTTTAAGCAAGAACATAAGGTTTTTGAACACAGTCTTTTAATACAGTAAAAACGGTCAACAGATCCCTTATTAAACGGAAATATTTCACCGTCCCATGAATTTAAAGGTAAAAGGACATAGTTAAATTCTCTTGATTAGGCGGAAACTGTGTTGCGAAGAACGGATGTTAAAATATATATTTTTAATAACGGAAATTGTCAAGTTCCGGAATGTAGCATTTAGAAGATTTTTTGACATTTTGTAAGAGGTTAGGTATATGAACTACGTTGTCTGTAAAGGTCTTAGTTCACTTGTTACCTTACATATTTGACCTTTAGTTCACCACCATGTAAGACCCTAGGTACCGTGCGATTTTTTGAACGAAGTGCAATTTACATAGTAATTTCCAAATACCAATAATTCGTTCTCTAGCTGGTTTAGAGACATGGAACAAGGAGCATAATATACACAACAGTTCAAAAGGGGGCCACCAGTAGAAGGACGAGCGCTGAAAAGGGCATAGCAATTACTTTTTGTCTTAGCCTTTGAAACCTTTTTTTTTTTTTCTTCACTGTAAGTTTTATGTGTATTAATTCGTAGTACAAATAAATATTGTAATTGAATACGGTAGGGCTATGTACAACATTTTATCTCGCTATGTCCATTATATGTATGTACATTACGTAATTTTTTAAAACATATATCTATCTTCATTAACTTAAAAACCTTTAACGGAAATTTTTGCGAGTCCTGTTCAATTTCGCTAGGTAGGTTTTATTATACAGGGTTTTCATAAAGTATGGACGGATTTAATTCGCTTATAATTTACATAAAAATGCTCATATTGAAATCAAATAAAGTGCAAACGGTAGCGGAAGGATTAAATTTTTACCTGTAATCTGCACCAGCTGTTCATTCACCGCCACACCTCCAACTGGGCGTTATTTACGTCCACACATTCGCGTAGGCGGCGCTGGAATCCACTCACAGCGTTCCGCCGTGTTTGATCCAAAATGCCAGCCACAGACGCCCTGATTTTGTCCTTTAAGTTCTCCAAACCACTTGGCTTCTTTGCATAAACTTCCGTTTTCACATGACCCCAAAGCCAGAAGTCGCAGGGGGTAAGGTCGGGTGATCTTGGCGGCCAAGCGGTCGGGCCACCGCGGCCAATCCATCGGTTAGGGAATTTCTCGTCAAGGAACTGTCTCACCTTGATTGCATAGTGAGGGGGTGCCCCTTCCTGTTGGAACACGATGTCGTTCTGGATTCCATGTGCCTCCAGTTCCGGAATGAGGTATTTCTGCAACATATCCAGGTACGAATCTCCATTCACGGTCTCCTCTTCAAAAAAGAACGGTCCAATCAGATGATCATAGGACACAGCGCACCAAACGTTCACTTTAGGGCTATCTCTCTCATGTGTCTCAAATTCCTTTGGGTTTTCCGTGCCCCAAACGCGATAGTTGTGTCGGTTAACCTTCCCGGAGACATGGAAGGTTGCCTCATCTGAGAACATGATGGCTGAAAGGAGAACGTCGCCATGTTCCAACTGCTTGAGCATGGCGTCACAGAAGTTGAACCGGATGTCCAAATCTTCATCATGCAGATCCTGGACTATCTTGATTTTGTAACCTTTGGCCCTGATCGTCTTCTTGGCTATCTTAAACACGGTTGTCTGTGGAATTCCGAGTTCCATGGACCGTCTAGGAATCGACTTCTGTGGGCTGTTGATGATGCTTTCCCTTACCCTGCTCACTGTTGCAGGCGATGTTGGCGGCCTCCCACTTCGAGGACGGTCCAGGACGCTTCCTGTCTCCAAGAACTTAGCATGCCACTTTCCGATTGCACTCTCAGTCGGTGCCGGCTTTTTGAACTCTTTGGTGAACTTTCGACACACCAGAATTGGTGATTTTAGCTCTGCGTACCACAGAACACATTGCGCTTTCTCTTTCACCGACGCCATCTTTGATACGGAAAAAAAAAAAAATAGTCCTCTCAGAGGAGTTTTTCATTTATTTATTTCTTTAAAAGACACACACACCAATACAGCTTACAACTTACTTTTAACAGTCAACATTGAAACAACAATGAAAACAACAATGGATGGAATTTGGTAAGAAACTGACCCTTGCCCTCCCTCTCCCTCTCTCAACGTGTTCAGAGTTGCCGCTTATCTAACAGTGTTGCCAACTAAAAATTTAATCCTTCCGCTACCGTTTGCACTTGATTTGATTTCATTATGAGCATTTTTATGAAAATTATAAGCAAATTAAATCCGTCCAGACTTTATGAAAACCCTGTATGCTTAAGCCAGAAATGTTCATTTACCTAGGTACTTCTCTGAGTATATTTATTCTTTATTGACAGATACTAGGCACATTCTTTTTTATTTGTACATTAATATATATATGTTATATAAGTAGGTGTATATTTTAATTGCACATACTGACTGTGAGCTATTTGAACCCGAAGAAACCAAATGTATTCAAGAAGCCTTGGACGCTTCCAGAGCTGAAAGCATTAAACGCGACCTTGCGTTTATCAATACTCATTTCAGTTAATTTCAAAGATCATAACGAGATCAGAAGAGCGATGATTAGGACTTTGTAGTGCATTTGTAGCTGTTTGATTCAATAACGAAACAGACGTCACCAAGACCAATCGGACAAGCATTTCTTCGAAACGCAGAGTCAATAGACGCGAAAAATCCTGTCATAAAATTCTTGTCTAATGTAAATAAAGTGTTCCTGGGAACAACGACGCACAAATTTATCGGCAAGTAACATTGCTTCTTTGAAATACTGTGTCTTAACGACCCGTGACACGAAAGGAACGTTTTCCATGTACAGTAATGTTTTGACTGATAAATGTAGGTTTTCCCAGAAAACACCGAAAACTACATAGTTGTGTATTGTAGCATGAATGCATCATAGTTATACACTAAGTATATGTAGTTCATGTAATATACCTTTTTCTCTCTACAGATAATAAAATTCCTCATTTACTATAGCTTTTGAATGGTGCATATTTACAATTTTTAGTGCATATTTGCATATTTTCGTCATTTTTAGCGCATATTTTGCCGTTTTTCAGTGCATATCGATCCGAAGTCTACTTATTAGATATGTCATTCTCTCTTTTATTAAGAGTTCACATTATTTAATTCATCCTTATATACACACACACACAGAATTACTACAATTTCAATTTAAGAAACCTCACTAATTATCACGGAACTATACCTAAATAATTCCCAATTTTTATCTAACGAACTGGAGCTGATAATGCTTCTTGATTTGAATAGGCAATAATCCTCAAACTGTAGCAAAAACTGGCCTTCACAGTCAACAATATCGTATTTCTTTTTTAGTTCAATAAGTTTGCCTTCTACGTCACCTGCAGTTTTAGTACTCATGTCCAGGAAAAGACATTTCAAGTTCTGAAAAGACAAAAATTGATATGTTACTGTCATTTCATATTTCTATTATGCCATTCAGTGACGTACGCAGAAGTTTGCCACGTGAGCAGGAGTTCAAACTTTCAGGTGATTGTATACGTATCTTACTACGGTAAAGTTTATTTTTCAATAATATTTTGCTCAAACGCTGGTATTAACACCCCAAAACTCTCCACTGCGTACGCCACTGATGCTTCTACTAACATCTGCAAAATTTCTTCATTCGAAATGAATTTTATTATATAGATCAAGTGTTGATGTAGGTCGTCAGCGTTGCGTCAACGTTACCAATTTGCAATTTTGGCTACTTTCACTAAGGTGAGTATTTTCAAATGGGAATATACACTAAAATTTCAAATATCAACTAAATAAAATGTGCATAGTCTTTCTGTATTACCCTTCAACAGATTTTCAAATATAAAAGTGGATATCTGTGAAGAATTTAAATGTATAAGATGAGAAAAGCTGCAGTACTGACTAGAATCTAATGCATAGAAGGATTTCAGCTAGGCTTGTAAACGCTCACTTTTGAAACGAGCTTAGCTCAGCTCAAACTCAAGCTTTTTTAAAAGGAGCGCGCTTAACTCATGCTAAATCTTTTTTAGTTATCGCTTAACTTCACGCTCAACATAAGAAAAACCCGCTCTGATTATTTAATAACTAAAAATATTTACAATGATACATATCAAGAACTGTCTGAATTATAACTGGAAATAATAGGGTAAAATATTATATTACTTTAAAAAAAAAAAAGAAAGAATAATGTCCATGGAACTCATTTATACAACAGGCAAATCTGTAATTATAGTAATGAGGTAGAACGTGACCTCCATATGTGCCTCCATAAGAGAAATATCATCAAGAAAAGCAAATCTTATGTACCCTAACACTAATAAGTACTTGTCTGAAGTATTGTACAGTTGTATGACTTCGACGCCTTTACGTTATGCCACTCTCTTGCCTTTGGTCTCTTAGCCCTTGCACCTCGGTGTGTGTGTGTGTTATAAAACAAATACCCTTGCCTAACATGTTTAGTAAAATGGCAGTCTGCTATAACCTGACCAGCGAACGAGTGCGGGCGGCCGGTTTTGGAACTAAAATACAGACAACAGTGTTTCTAACCGGATTACTTGTAATTAATCTATCACAGTTGTTTTTGCCCTGTTCATAATAAACCACTTCACGCATATGTTCAAGTTAAGACAAACACAATTTCAAAAGTTATGGAAGTTATTTTCAGATCATTTTAAGGGACTGCAAAAAAAAAAAAAAAAAAAAAAAGTACATGCACCCTCCATATTAATTTGGCAATAACTTGCGAATAAACAAACCTCAGTGTTGTACAAAAGAATACTGAGAACTTCGTAGCATTAGAGTGTAAGGAATTCCTACTTCATCTATTAACAAAACCTCGAAGTTCATATTTGTGAATCAAAGTTATACTTTGGCAACTGCGCTTTCATTGTTTAAAGCAAGTTCTATTGTGTAGTTTTGAGATAAGGCGTCTTCGAAATTGCTACCAATTTGGACAATGTGATCGATCGATTGACAGTACCTTCAGTAACAAATTTGCATTGAGATCATTTTCGGATGTGCTGCAAAAGACTGGTGAGAGAGAAACTGATAATCTAACCACCTCCGAAGGAGATTTGGATCCGCCCCTAATTAAGATGGTAGATAAAGATAACTTTCTCTGATATCTAACCTTTCATTATTTAACATTGTTTGGTAATTTAAAAATCCAGTATTTCTACCATATTTTGAAAAATTTATTTAAAAGAAATAAACCCAATGTTACATTGGGGGCGGTAGGGGAGCAATTAAAATTTAAAGTGGGGAGCCTGACAATTGATTTCTTATAGCTGCAGTGAAATTCAGAAAAAATGAATTTCATATTAAAAAAGAAATACAAAATACATTTTCATGGTAACTCTTACATTCATTATGTTATTATAAAGTTAATGGTACTTTTGAAATTGAATAGAGTGAATAGATATGTATTTCAGTAACAAAACCACTTGCGTAAGTTTTTCAAAATATCAAGTTAGAAGAACGAAGTTTGTCTTCCACTGCCATCTCATTGCTCAAAGATACCGGCGATGAAACAATTGGCCGGAAATCATGCGGCCGCTTCTTACATCAAATCATGAAGAAGAAGATGAGTGCCAATGTTAAGTACGTAAGTTCAGTTTTTTAATTTTTTTTTATTTTAAGGATCCCAACCTCTTGGAACTATACGTAGCACATTTTAGTACTTACACTTGAAATAAAAATACAACTGTTTAAAGACGATTGATTGCCTTTGTCTTTGAATTTCATATGTGCACACGGGATTTGTTAAACAAGACCGTACATCTGATATGTTTGAACTATATGCAACTTATGCTCACGGGCAGTCTTCTGAAGTCAATCGACAAATGATTATGTATTACAGGCACAAAGACAACACTAGGCTCCCAAGTTTCAAAATTATATTGTGTATGAAAACAGATAGTAGAATTAATTCTTTGTCACAAGAGACCTAGGGTCTGAAAGAAATTCAGAGGGATTTCAAAGGGAATTTCTATACTCATAAATAAAAGTTGTGAATTTAATGTGTATTGAACCAATGATATTTATGCTTACATTACCCATACGCTGATGTTTTATCGATACATTTATTTCACATTTACCAAAAGGCTGGGTTACGATAATAATCCTAAAAAAAAAAAAAAAAAAAAAAAAAAAAAAAAAAAAAAGATGCATTCTAATCAGGTTATACAAGGCAATCCCGAAAGACAATCTATCCAATCCCGTAGCCTTTTAAAAAATTAAGGAAAATTTCTTCTTCACTTCCTTTTCCCCCCAAAGGGTTCACATTCATCGAAAAAATGAAATTAAATTTCTTTAGTTGATTATGCTCTTTATGCTAGAGGAGACAGATGATTAATGAAAGTGAAAGATTGTAAAATTAATTGTTGAGCTCTCACATTAATTGTTGGGCTCTCACAAAACCACGTACAACAAAGACACATGCGCTAGCCAATAGACCAACGGAGAGAACTTCCACAGTTCTCGAGTGGAAACGTATCGGAATTCTTTCTTGGCTACAACTCAAGAAAATAATTTAATTGTCAATTGATAGACCTAGATTAAAACAAATACAAGCATCGCAAGCCTTAACTTAATTTAAACTTACAGTTACAAGATATTGCGCAAGTATCTAAGCTACCAACCCATAATTAATCTTTTAGTCATTAACATCTTATTACCGAGTTTTACAGGTTTCTACTGTTTTATAATGAAATCAAATAAAACGTAATCATTTTTTATATATAATCTGCTTAATACACGGTAGAAACTCACTTGCGTGCTATCTTGTTCTTAAATTGTTAATTTCCATGCATATGCCATTATCCACAATACATCTACATTACTGCAGGAATAACCATTACTGCATTAAATAACAACTATATAATTTATGGAGTTCTTTATTAAGCGAAACAGATTAGGCTACTTATAACATGTAAACTGCAACTTTTGAAGATCGTTGGATACACTGCAGAGTGACGCTCTCCGTTCCCCTGTCCCACCGCGCTTACCTAGAAACTGATGTAAACACGACACTAGCGCCCTCCACGAAAAACCGCACTAATATCCTGGTCAGGTTATAACAGAATAAATGTATTTAAACCATCAAGAGATTTGTGGCACCAAAGAAACACTATTTTGCTGCCATATTTTATATGCTGGACAGTTCTTGATCTGTACGAAAACATTAAATCTGTCTACATTATGCGAAGTTTTAAGTACCATACTAAATGCATTAAAAATCGATCAATCTACATGAAGTTGCTTGGCAATGAGGGTTGCTTCACCATTTTTAATTTTTAAAGATTTTTTTATATACTATTACCACATACATAGCAGCACAAAAAGGTTTTTTGAAGTTTTATTCCCAGCCAGTTTGTAAGAGGCGGTCATTTTTGTTTGTGAGTGGCGGCCAACAGCAGTATACACACGTTTGGATGGATGTTACTGACCATCAACGCATCCTCAGAATCTGAGAGGAATACATAAAGGATCTACATGACTAGAAACGCCGTCCACGAGATATGACTACCGAACTAGAGGAACAGATGGATAGAGAAGATAAAGAACCTAGTATATTGAAAAGTAAAGTAATACAAGCAATCAAGATCACTGGAGCTGACGAAATACCAACGGGTTTACTCAAGGAATTAGGAGACGGTGTAATGGAAACATTGACTTCACTTATTGGCAAGATCTACCTGTGGGGAAAATGACCAAAGAATTTTTTTTAGATGTTACAATAGTTGCATTACCTAACAAACGCCAGGCAAAGAAATCAAGTGAATACAGAAACATTAGCCTTATTTCCCCAGGCTGGAAAGATTATTTCGCGCATGCTGAATAGGCGCCAGGAAAGTAAGATAAATAAGATGTTGCAAGAAGATCAATTTGGATTCTGGAAAGGAAAAGGTACCAAAGATGCTATTTGGTTGTTGAGAAATATTATTACAACGAGTTCTTGACGTAAGAGTTGTGTTTGTGCTTCATAAATTATTTTGGCAAAAAGTGTCGATCGGGTCAATTGATTCTAATTTCTGAAAGTATTTAAAGAAATCGGCCAACTTGAAGGATCGTCGATTCATTTGCAACACGTTCACAGGATAAAGAGTGACGCTACACTTGAGTCAAGGAGAAACCAATAGCGTGGAGATTCGAACAGGAGTCAGACAAGATATATTATGTCAGAAATATTCAACGTTTATAGTGAATACTTATTGTAGGAAGCATTAATGAAAGTTGAACATTAGGATTGGAGGGCAGATTATTAACAAAGTCATCTATGTGGATGACATGGTTATTATAACTAGAACCAATGGACTATAGGAGTTGATGGATAAAATAGCTGACACTGGGAAACAATATGGAATTGAAATCGACAAGGAAAAGTCAAAGTCATGACAAGATTCCGTGGAAACTTGCCCTTACGGATTAGAGTAGAACAAAAAGAGCTTGAAGAGGCCGATCATTCCAATAGCTGGTAAGTCTTTCGAAGGGAGGCGCTTACAGCATCAAATCAAGAACTGCCGTAGCCAAAGAGACGGTTAATAAGAAAAGATCAGTCCTAACTAGTAGGCTTAATATTGGACTAAAGAAGAACGTGATCCAGTGTTATATATGGGGTATTGGACTAAATGGTTCGGAGACCTGGATATTACGGATGTTACGAAAGAAACACCTAGAGAGCTTCGAAATGTGGCGTTGGAGGAAGATGAAGATAAAGCAGCCAGAGAAAGTAACTAACGAAGATATTTTGAAACAGGTAGGAGAGAAGAGAATGCTTTGGGTAGTATTCTTCGTAAGAAAGCCAATTGGATTCGACACATCTTGCGAAGATATTGTCTTCTTCGTAACGCCATATAGGAAAAGATAGACGCGAGGCAAAGCGATGAGTAGAAAGAAGAGTACAACTGATCGATGATTTGAAAAATCGAAGAGAATATTTAGAGTTAAAAGACGAAGTTGAAGATCAAGAAACGTGGAAGAAACATTTTCAGATCCGAACTTAAGAAAGAAAAACAATCCCAATTAGTCCCAGAACATGCCGATAGGCAGAATAATAATAATAATAATAATAGGTAAGGCTGGAATTTTTTTTTAAAAAAAGAAAGAAAAACACCGGGGAGAGAGGAGACGAAAGTTCAGTTTCTTGCTCTCGACTGATTATAAATCTCAGTAACGGAGTAATTCTGAAACTTTTTTTTTTTTTTAAACAACGACAGTTATCATCTGAAAACGAAAGAATGGGAATCCTTGTATTTAGAATGTCAAAAACTATCCTGTGGATTGATTTTAAAACCGAACTTCGTTAATATTAAGTATGTATCCTATCAATACAGAAATAGGAATTTACGACTTGACAGCTTAGTACACAAAAAACAAAAACAAAATATCGCTAGTATGTAAAACAAAATAAACCGTAACATACCGTGCAGGTTTTATCCACAAAGTTAAGAAGGTCTTCGTCGAACTTTATGAACGTCCACAGTACATTCGGAGTTAAAAATACTTTGTATTCATCTCTCCATTTTAATTTCTCTTCTAAGCAAATAGCAAGTATAAATAGTTCTTCTACAATTACTCTAGCTGGAAAAAAAATATTATATTTACTATACAACTATACATGTAGTGTATGTTACACTTTATATCAATTTCGCAAAGTGAAACATTTGAACTAATATATGGTGCCTTCCATTTCAATTCAGGCAGAGCATGTACCATCACCATCTCAGATATTGTTGAAACTTTTTTTATAGCAACTAGACATGTTTTTAAGAGACCCATATTTTTTTGTTTTGTCGAAAAAAATTTTCCCGCCAAGTAATGGGCCATCAAAGACGGGGAGTACAATTTATGAATTGTAGAAGACATGGAAAATGGTCAATTTCGAAGCCTCACCATTCGGCTATGGAGACAGGTAGAGTTATAATTCTTGTTGTGGTATGTACATAGGGATATAAATAAACTATATTTTATTATAGTTTGGTTTGCGCATGCGTATCTTTTTGTACATAAATTAACAAATGAACGTCAATTTATCTGAAAAGTCGAAGTTTGCGAATTTTTTTCGAGCACTTCCGGTTCGAATTTTAAAATTCTGTTTTCACGGTTGGTAAGACCTAGTTACCCGCTTTCCGAAAAAAATTTTGTATTGCTTCTGTGGTCAACCGTTTTGTCGCAAAAAATTCGAGAAATTGTAAAATTTTCAAAAATCGCCATTTTCTCGAAAACACCATTTTTTAAAATTCTGAAATTTTTTCAGATGGTTCAACTTTACCTGAATAATAAACACACCAAATACCATTCTCGACCAATGCTTCATGGATTAACTGCAGGCTTTTAAATTTAGCGAAGTTTCGCTAATTTTGATGTCACAGTTAGCAACACTGGGAACAATAAAATTGCAATGATTTGATGATGTTTGTGGTTCATATTCATTAAATGAAGAATAAAAGGTTTTCCTGGCTGGTTTTTTATTATTTTGAACAAAGAGGCTCTGAAATAGTAAAATGAGCCCCCCTACTCCTCCGGTTTCTTAAACTGAAGTAATCTAAAGGGTGGAAATTACGATTACGAAACACACAAATTTTAAGTTTACTTGAAATGGCCATCCAATGAATTCTGATGAACTATAAAAGGCCTAAACTATTAACTCAGTATGATTTGGAATGCTGCAGACAGTCTCAATTAAGTGCGATGTCATTAAAGTGATCGAAAAATGACAAAAAGTTACAAAAAAAAAAAAAAATCGAAACGTTTTCTTACGCGTTCCAAAGAATACTGAATTTTTAAACAGAGCAATCCCAGCATAAAAATGGGTCACTCGGAATTTTATAGTATTCGACTAAAGTGTGTCAGTCCGCAACCTGAGAGGAAAGTGTGTGTGTGTGTGTATTGTGCAAATTTTAAGTTAGTTGCTACTGCGTTGCTACAAATCAAAGGTGCAACCTGTATTGAAGCTGTCATGAGTGACCTATTTCATTTAGTAGTATGATCCGTAGAAAATGACAGCTGTCTTCTTCAAGAATGTGGTGAATGTCCTGGAGTGGAAGAAATAAGTGTGGTGTCTTTAATTATTGATCCTGATGAAAATGAAAGTGGTTACGTATGCCATATCGAAAAATAATGATCTCGTTACAAAAAAAAAAAAAAAAAAAAAAAAAAAACTGTGCCACTTTCTGTTTTCGTATCGTACATTGCCGGTTTAACTGTAAGAATTGTAATTCATGACTACATCAAGAAAATCCAAAGAGAATCATTTGCTACCGAAAACCACCGTATAAAATTTTAAGATACAAATTCCATTTTACTTCATGTGGACTTCGTTGAAAACTGGACTGTTATTCTGCAAAGTGAAATTCAGAGTTATCACCGAAATATGAAACAATTGACAGTTTTGTTGTAATAAACGACGATAAAACACACGATTCGGCTCATGTACTCGTAGTCATAGACAAGATTCTAAACATACTCGAAGAAAAGCGAAAATATATTTTATAGAAAAAGGTTTGAATACCTGAAAATAGGTGTCTACAATTTCCCAACCCGTGTCAGTGATTTCTGATAGTGCTGCATCCCACTTTAAAAATCGCTTTCAGATGTTCGAGATGCAGACAGGTCCGATAAAGCAGTGTTTTTGCAGTGAAGCCGGCCATGCAAGGGTCTCTGTGACGGTAGTGGGGAAGGGGGGCAAAGAATGTGGCAACTCGCCATAGCCTTAGGCTAAAACAGATACACAGTATTAAAACCACAGAAGAAAAAAAATGAAATGAAATCTTTAAGTTTTACGTTCCACGGTTATGCCGGTTAGGCTAAAGGAGACGGTGATTATGAGAAATGAATGAAATGGTGGAATGCAGAACGGCACGAGCTGGGGTTGAACCAGGGACCCCAAGCACCGGAAGTGAACGCTCTATCACTGAGCCACCGCGTCCCCACTAAAACCGCAGGAGAATTCGTGAGTATAGTGCAAGTACAAACTCCGGGTATTACTCTCGTTTTGTTACCTGGAACTGAATTCGACGACTTCCGGAAGAAAAAAGGGAAAGTATGCGACCGGTAACTGGTATTCAACGAAGTTATCTTTGGCTTTCGGAAAATTGTGAAGTTTTTATGGCAGTAACGGGTCACCATGAACTAACTTCATACTTCCCCCAAAATCGAACTTTTGCAATTCAAAGTGTAGATTTAAAAAATCTGCAAAAAGGAACTTTTGTTATACATATATGTATGATAACCAGTGGTGCGTAGCAGAAATATTATGAATAAATCATGAATTACGTGAAGTTTAAGTGCTGTTTATGCTTCCACATGAACCTTCAGCAGGGTACAGGTTTCCAGAAGAGCATAAGAGAAGTGAAAAAAAGTGTTTTGTGACTATCGACAATGTGCTACGCAGGGGCGGAACCAGGACAGACTTCTGGGGGGGGGATTGTAATACTGCTACTTAGAGCTACTTTTAAGAGCTCCAAACTCTGGGATGGGTTTTATTTATATATAAATAAGAAAGTTTCTTCTTCTGGGGGGGGGGGGGGGCAATCGTTCCCCTAGATCCACTCCTGGATGAGTTATGAGTGAACCAACATCTATCGGAGCATCTGCACGGTTACATGCTATTAGCAAAGAAGACAACAACCAAGCAAATGATTGGTCCATGTTAAAAAAAAAAAAAAAAAAAAAAATCAGTGAAATTTTGTTTCCCAAGACCATTTTAAGTAAGTGAACTTGAAATTTGTGTGTTTCGTAATTGTAATTTCCACCTCAGATTACTTCAGTTTAAGAAAACGGAGGAGTAGAGGGAGGCTCATTTTACTATTTCAGAGAGCCTTTTTAATCAAAATTATAAAAAAAACAGCCAAGAAAACCATTTATTCTTCATTTAATGAATGTGAACCACAAACATCATCAAATCATTGCACTTTCATTGTTCCCAGTGTTGCTAACTGTGACATCAAAATTAGCGAAACTTCGCTAAATTTAAAAGCCTGCAGTTAATCCATGAAGCATTGGTCGAGAATGGTATTTGGTGTGTTTATTATTCAGGTAAAGTTGAACCATCTGAAAAAATTTCAGAATTTTAAAAAATGGTGTTTTCGAGAAAATGGCGATTTTTGAAAATTTTACAATTTCTCGAATTTTTTGCGACAAAACGGTTGACCACAGAAGCGATACAATTTTTTTTTCGGAAAGCGGGTAACTAGGTCTTACCAACCGTGAAAACAGAATTTTAAAATTCGAACCGGAAGTGCTCGAAAAAAATTCGCAAACTTCGACTTTTCAGATAAATTGACGTTCATTTGTTAATTTATGTACAAAAAGATACGCATGCGCAAACCAAACTATAATAAAATATAGTTTATTTATATCCCTATGTACATACCACAACAAGAATTATAACTCTACCTGTCTCCATAGCCGAATGGTGAGGCTCCGAAATTGACCATTTTCCATGTCTTCTACAATTCATAAATTGTACTCCCCGTCTTTGATGGCCCATTACTTGGCGGGAAAATTTTTTTCGACAAAACAAAAAAATATGGGTCTCTTAAAAACATGTCTAGTTGCTATAAAAAAAAGTTTCAACAATATCTGAGATGGTGATGGTACAATTTTATATTTTTTTTGCCTGAGTTGAAATGGAAGGCACCATATACAGTTTAACAAGTAAGGTAGACATAATACGTTAATCTTGGAAACTACTTTAACACACAAACTTCGTTCACATCCGATAAACTTTCTGAAGAAGGAAAACTGATGAAGGTGTGAAACAAAATACGTAATAGGACATCACACACAAACAGAAACACAGTTTACAACATATCAAACTAATTACTCTGTACATTTCACAGTTTTATATCTTTGTTTTGTTCAAACTAAATTATCACGGTCTGAAAAACAAATTTAGTTATTCTTCCCTTATAGAAGTAGACGGTAAGACGTCAGCTTGTCAACCGGATGGATCGGCTTCGATCTCCGATGGGGGCGGGATTTATTTTCCAGTCTACGTTGATTCCAAAGTGCTCAGGGTTCATATAACATGAGAGTAAAGGCGGCTAAAGTGTGATGCTGGTTATATCACTTCCGGTATTTACCGAAGTATACAAGATGTGAAGTTTCACCACCATTAGCCACCTTGACCTGTGATGAATGGAAACATCTTCATATATTTCATCTCCTGCTTTCATATAATTCATAACATACATCAAATATTACTTTCTCTTCTGCCCGAAGTTCTTAATTGATTTAATAGTTGTATTATGCAACCTAGTTGCTTCTCCATTCCTCATATTGCTAATATATATATATATATATATATATATATATATTAATTCGTTCCTCAAGATTTTATACTTCTCGTTGTCTTTATTTAATTCTTTATCATCCAGAACATCAGAACTAGCTGGTCAGTTCGTAATTTCGCGTAATATTTCCATGTACTCTCTTTATCGATTTAAAAATTATATTTTTCTAGCTATTTTATTATTCTTATTTAATATGTTGTATTTGAACTGGTTCTTATATCTTTCCATTGATTTATTTGCTTGATACACTTGACGAAATATATATTCATACTCCAAATCCATTTGTGCAATATGTTTTCATGTCTGTTTCAGATTCGTTTTGTAATTAAACTTCACGCACATATTTTACCCTTCTTTGGTACCACAGACTCTCCTCATTTTCTGTAACGCTCGCCAGTAACCATGGCATCTCAGCCCTGTTTCGATTTCTTTAGCTTACTTTATTCTTCTGTAGCTTAATGTTTGGAACTCTAAGGGTGGCAAGCACCAAACTACTATAAATTACTCTTGTAGTAACTCTTACCTTTTTTAGTCTGGACTACTTTAATAAATTACTTCCGTAGTAATATACTTTTTTAGTAACTGTTGGAGGGCCCAATTTCAATTTACTTCTTTAGTTGCAACTAAAGTAGTAACGCCCTTTTACTAAAGTAAGCCATTTCTACGCACTGCGGGTGGCACGTGCATTTCGTTTCCTGTCGGAAAATATTGTTTGTCGGCAGACATTATTGCGTCACCTTTTGAAAATAATATCGTGTTAACGTAATTTATGCTAGAAAGGATTATTAAAATTTACAGAAATTAAATGCTTTTGTATTAATGATAAGATCGGTGTATTATGAAAAAGAAATGCTATTAATGGATGAATGTATTGTTCAATCCTTAACCCCGCCATCTACAGCTATCACCGTTCATTATTGGTGGGTGATGTGTTACTTTAAGCGGCATCATATTCGACATTTGCAGCTTGAGATACGGGCTGACAGCAACATGGAGGTAGCCAAGGACTATTTAAGTGTTAAGAAACGTTCAAAAAGCATGCTAGTCTGGTCTGTTAAGGATAGGATCGTGACAGGCCGGACACAAGTATGAAACTTGGCAGATTGAAAGTGCCTTAGTATTCAATTCGTTTTAGGGTTTGGTGCCAAAATTTTCTGGCAGTCATTTTGAAATATTCTGCCATATTGGAAACCTAAAAATGATCATGGCTTCTGAGTTATAAGTTTTTTTCTTTACTGGGACTTAATATCATGAAGCGCCATGAGGCGTGAGTATAAACTTTGTAGGAAGTAAAATAACACGACAGTAATATAAAATTAGCAAAATATGCACAATTTATGAATCAAATCTTGTACAAAAAAAAAAAAAAAGCGTCTATTATTTCTTTTTCACCTATAGCGCAACTATTAAGACATCAGTGAGGTAAACAGTTGACTAATTTGTGTACAGGGTTTGGCACTGTTATTGAAAGTACGACCTATAGGAATTGTGAACTCTGTGGGTGTGAGTTTCCGGAGAACCTTGGTGATTGGCACCCACACTTTGTCATTCGTACGTAGTTTAAAAGAGGTTCTTGGGCCATAGGGATGGAAAAAGTGAATAAAAAGATCGTCCTGACTGATGTCTTCAATTCTCCCAATCCGCTATTTCTCGTCGTAAATACAGACTACGGTATCATTAGGTGCAAATTACAACATGCTATGTTCTGGAAGTACTGAAGCACTGCAATCAATAAATTCATCTAGTTGTGACAATTCATAACATCTGATTTGTGTTTGCGTCCGAGGTACAAATCTGTGATATGATCTGGTATTGATAATTCTTTTACAAGTAGCAAATATAGAATTTCTTGCTTTTTAACTGCACTTCTTCTCATGAAACATAGATAAATTGTATGCCTGAGATACTATCAACACAAAACCTGAACATCTGTTCAGTTGTTAAAATTTCGAATTTCACATCATTGCAACAACTTATAACTCAGAAGCTACTCAAGTCTCAGTGATGCAATTTTACCCACGTGTTACTGCACAACTAAGTCAATTTTTTGCAAATTAGGGATTTTTCACTTGCGTCCTTCCAGAGATATTTGATGGTGAAAATACACGGTTTTCGAAAATTCGCAATGTTTAAAAGTTTCCAAAAGATCAAGTACATATATGGTTCTCAAATTTGAAACTTGTTTGGGACGTTGTTTATTATCTAATCTCTACGTAGACAAAAGAGTCTAATTTATTCCTTTTCAAAATATACATTCCAAAATGGTCATTTTTAGGTTTCCAACATCAATGTTCAGAGCTTTTTCCTGACGTTCTAAAGTACGTCTCAATGTCCACAGAACACAGAATATTGTCCATTCTATTATCTTTTATATGGTTTTGGTTTGATCTCATCTTTCATACCTAAAAAGTTACAGTGTTTAACGGAGTCCTCTGAAAAGTGCAAAATACGCACACGCGCCTACAAACAAACCTACACGGCTAAAAAATAAATGAATACCCGTTTACAACTCCCTGAATGTGGTACAATCTTAGGTAAATAATAATAATAATAATAATAATAATAATAATAAATTTTGTCAGCAACCTTTGACCTGGAAATTGGTCGATTTTATTTGGATTGCCCCGGCTCTATTGTAGCGTTCTTCCGCTTCTATGTGAGGTCGAAACACATAAGATGCTTGGAGAGAGCATATCCACTATCTCCAACAAGCAACCCAACTTATTGTCCACTTTCGAATTCTGCAGTAGCAACTCTACTATTGTCCCAAATGTGTGCATCATGCGTGGAACCCGGCCAACGGCTTACCACATTCAAAATCCTCATATTGGCATCACAAATGATTTGTGTATTGATAGAAAAGAAATCTTTACGATTTCTGTATAGTTCTGCATGTGCTCCAGAAGAATAAAGTATGGGTATATGTACACAATCTATGGCCCCTATGACATTCGGGAATCACCAATCCGGTAAAACTCCCTTTTGTTCCATGATATATTTTCTTGGTTCTGTAGCATGGACACACACAGTGGCTTTAAGGCAATTAAACTGTTTATCACACTGCTGAAAGCTCTTCCAACAGTAGTACGATGGATGTTAATGAGATCCCCTGCTTCGATTTGATAAGTACCAGTGCGAAAAATTCGCAATCCACAGAGAAGTTGCACTCTAGGAGACAAAGCACGGTTCCTATCAGAATTATGCTGCAGTAACGGCTCCAAAATACCAAGCAGCGACTCAAAAGATTCCTTACGAAACCCAAACCGTTCTCTGAAATTATTGTCGCTATACATCGCAAATGGTTCTCTTCTCTCGATTAAAACCCTCATTCTTGCGATGTCTACCTCTTTCTCCATCTTCATATATTCTTCGTAGTCCAGGTAATCCATAGAACTCGATATTTAACATGCAGAAACCAAAGAACACACCTTACTCTCTAACTTTACTCCTACTACTGCTTAGGAATAAATTTTGGCCTTATTTCCTCTTTAAACTTCACTCCTACTACTGCTTAGAAATAAATTTTGGCCTTATTTCCTCTTTAAGTTACTAATGTAGTAGCGTACTCTTTAATGGTACTCTCCCCCAGTTATGGAGTAAATAAATTTACTTCGGAAGTAAATGAAAAGTTTTCTCCTGTAGTAATTTACTCATTTGGTTCAGTACTCTCGACTGGAAGTCGCTGATTTCCTTCTCTCTTAGTAACTTACTACTTCAGTTTCACTTACTCTCGGTTGGTGCTCGCCATCCTAAGTTCATCTCATTGCTTATTAGTTCCTGTGTCCGTTCCTTGCGAATTTAAATCTCTACTTTAGTAACTAGTTTATATTTCATATGTTAATTGGAGGAAATAATGCATCACACTAATTCAACTATAGATATGAATTTAATGATACACAAAGACGGAAAAATGCACGACTGGATCGAAAGTGGAACCAAGATGTCAGGCTTACCGCACTGATGCGTCAACCACTACCCTACCCAGGTCACTCCTGAATTGCCATACATCGTAACAGTCTTGAGGTGTGTGTTCAGTCACTCAGACCACTCGATTTACACGAGGATTATTTGTTTCCAACCTCTGCTAAGCCACCAGAGGTGAACCACGTAAGATGACGAAACGAAGACAAAACAAAATTGTTCATTAGATATCGACCTAACCCCGCCTCCATACTGATAGACTCTCGCGTTCAATCGTTGTGAAATAGCCATACATATTTACAGTACGGCATCTGTATACCCTTCGTGTGCCCTTAGTAAATGTTTTCACACCATTAGGATTTCACTGAAAATGTATCTCTTCTTTTCTATTGTAGGTTATATGAGTATATTATTTATTGTATTGTATTTATATCTTTTGGCTTTGAAACATATCGAGTACAATCATATACTCATCGATGCGTCCGCCAAGTATAATTCAATTTCTTCAGTTGATGATCTTAAAAGTTATAAAGAACTCAGCAGACAGTTCAGAAATCGTAATCCACGCTCTCCCGTGCAAATCGGCAAGTTCTTCTTTACATACAGCCATGACTTATAATCTTTACTCATTTGACGATGAACTGGGGCTGTATTATGGCCTTCTACTTGGCGGGCGCTTCGATATGTATTCAAACTCCCTACTCCACAACGATTGAATGGAAGAATCTATCTACTGGGTGGGGAATGAGGGGAGTGAGGTTCAATGAACAGCTTTGTCTTTTCCCTATTGATCATATCATGTCGTTCTCCTCTGTGGCTTAGCGAAAATTGAAAAAAAAAAAAAAAAAAAGCCCTCGTATTTAATCATTTTTCAACTTCTCAGTATCTAGTTTCTTGTATTCTACTACTACTCTCCTGGTTACATTTTTTACATGAATAGTTTGGCCGGGGAACGACGTTGGCCCAGAAAGAACTTTGACTGACCGATTTGCAGGTTAATGGGGACGTCAGCGATAAGATTACTTGTCCCCGTCACGGAAATGCCAATGGCTGAGACATGTTCAACACAAAAGGGTTTTCAAAATGAAAACTATGATTTAGAAAGACTTTTAAGACTGCGAAAAGAGATTTAAATCCTGTAAAATATACCATAAAACAAAATAAAATATCAAACGTAAAACTGAAACATGAGGTCGTGAAAACACTAAAAGAACAGATAATAAAGTAGGAAACAAATATCAGAAAAATAATTATGAAAAGTAATGCTACCAACAATAAAAACAAAACATCCTCAGAAGATGTTATGTATCTTAATGGTACTGTGTGAACGATAAAATAGTAATTGAAAAACAAAATTATTCTCCAAAACCCTATCAATGTTATCCTAGTTCGCTGACGTGTGGCGAACACTCAACTGAATGGAACATTTTTCACAACACGAACGATTACTGACATGAATTAAACAGCACTCTGGGGCACGAGTGTGTTCGATATGTAGGTGATCCAGGATCATTGCATCTCAGCGACTAGTACGCGACAACATTTGCCAGGTCTCCAAAATAAGTTTTATAGAATGGAACTAATTTTTGTTATCCTCGTACCACTTCGTTTGCCTGTGAGAGCACATTTGTTGAATGATATATATACAAAGATGAGAGCATCCCAAGTTCCCAGCAGATAATGATGATACATTTCTGTTGCTGCAGCTTATGACATCTCACAACAATGTCTTGCACAAGTGCGAATTTACTAAAGACATTCTTTCAGGCTTACAATAATGCTTTGCGAGTCAGTGCATATAAGCACAAGACGAAGCGAAAGATGAAATGCATGGCAAGTTTGACTGTAGTTAGTTCACCAGTGAATACTGAATAGAGATGACTCAAACTAAATACTGAGCTGTCCTCGTCTGTGACGACGAAACAGCCAACAGAATTTTCATCTTTGGAACCATATGTAAGAAAATAAAGAAAAATCTAACACGCATTATATTCGAGTACTATATTATAGTGCTGCCAAAATGTCTTGATCCGTGGCAAAAATGCGAACTAAAGCTCACACCCACGCGTTGAGCCAATAAGGGTTCAGCTGTTGTTCAGCGAGAGAGCCTTGAAGCCGTGGGAATGGAATTCCTTTGACCGATCGCAGCGTTTGGAACGGAAGACTAGATGTCAAGTTAATGTGGTATACCTACAGCGACCACCCTAACACTTGCTGGTATTTCTGAATACTTTGTATTTTACCGTGTGACAATCACGATAGAAGGGTACAAACCTGTTAAAGCAAAGAGACGACTACACAAATTCGTTCCTGATCAGAGAATCAAAAGCATGGATGGTTTTATGAGTGTGTAGTCCAAGGACATATGTATACCGATCATAAATATGGCCCAGATGCAAAAGAAAGCTATAGGTGTGATAGAAATTACAATGCACATTGGCTGTATAATCCACAAATCTCTCACAACGATATACTAAGTGTTGCTTTTGCAATTACATAAGAGTTAGCAACAGTACTACAGCGAAAAGTACTAGTAGCTAGCCAAATGGTGAAGTGATTAATATCATGTTGTTGCAGCAAGGAGGAACGATCACAGGAGCAAGCGATACAACTATAATCTAATTTGGACCCAATTAGATTATGAGATATAATCATAACAGAACAATACAATCAGCACCCCAATGCGGTGCCTTATCTTTTCTTTGTCTTATTCTTACATTTTAATTTCTTCGCTAGTGTATGCCTACATTCTTGTCTGGTTACGGGTAATAGCCCTGGCCAATTTATCACACAAGAGCTATTGACTACGTAAAACACAACTCTCTTTGCGGGCTTACATTTTAAACTCTTCACTTGAAGTCGTTGACCTATGCCACTATGCTCAAAGTCGATAAGGACAAAATCGAATTGCAATATAAAGACGTAACTCATACTAAACGACATGTACGGTACTACAGACGAATATGTAGTTGTGAAATCGCGCAAAACAATTTGCTCGCGATACAAATATAACAGCATTAAATTCTCAATCTCGCACAGAAATAATAACTCTACTCTCAAGCCTTCCCTGGCTTCTCCGAGAGGAGGGGTACGCGCTACCACTGCGCTACCATTCATTTCATATAATTCATCGGCATCTCTCGCCGGCACTGCAACTACATTTAAAACCTGTCTGTCTACGGATACTCGCATCAAGCCGTGTTTAATTACTGTCTCTGTATTGCCCATTTCTTTTCTCTGAACGCTAACATCCTCCTGTTTTTCTCTGTATGTATTTACCATCGACTTCCCTTCAAGCGTTTTACACAACATATTGGGTTCTTGTTCGAACTTACAAAACAATTCATTCGCCACTACGCAAAGTTGTTTACCAAAATCATAGTCAATAGTCTCACTAACATTGTTTTTCCTAACCACTATTTCCGGTGAAAACAAACAAATTTCTTCAAATACATGATTATCAAGTAACTCACAATTCTCTTCCGTAACCTGCGCTTGTACGTACTCAAAGGTTTTTTCGATTTCTAATGCGCCTTGCACTTCGTATGCTACACTTGGAACTACGCTGACACTAGCCTGATGTACTATTAAAGGTGGTAATTCGCAACTAACACACTCAGAACGGATATTATTGACGCAAATTTTCTTCGTTTCATAACTAATCAAAGGTGTCGCTATTTCAAACGGTTCCTGATTGATATCAACTATGTTTACTTCCTGAAATTCTACTTTGATTTCACTTACACTAGACTGATGTAAAAGTAATGGTGGTGGTTCAATAACTACAGGTGTAGAAATCTGACATCGTTCTATACATTCATTTTCTACAAGGGTGACGTTAGCTCGTGCCTGCTCTACCTGATTTTCCACTAAATTATTTTTACTTTCTAAGCATTCAAATTCGATTGGCCTAATTTCGCAGCTATCCGGCTGTTTGACTCTCAACGGTGGTAATTGAATTTCAATAGAAGGTAAAATTTTGTGTGTTTCCTGACATAAATTGTCTACTGTAACTATGCGTGCATACTGCGGTTCAACTTTCAACGATGATTTTAATTCCCAACATCTTTCAAAATCTGTGTATTCAAAATCATGAAACGCGTGTTTGTTCCAAGTTTTCAATTTACTTAAAGTTATGTAACGAGTAGGTGATGCTGACCTGCACAACAGCTGCTTGCCTGAATCTACTTCGGATGTATCAGCTGATTTCTTATTTTTAGCTTTGTGTCTCCTACGCTTACCGGGTTCACTTTCGAGTTCTCTTACAATTTGTTCATGCAAGTATTCATCATACCTCGAGTCTCCTATTTTCTGATACTGTTCTAAAATAAATTGCAATTCTTGCATTATACGTCTACCTATGGCTATAATTCGTCGTCTGTCATATGTGCGCACTTCTGCCGTAACGTCAAATGTAAATGGCCAAGTTTTTACGGTGAAAGTAACTTCTTTCGGAATGTTCGAATTTTTGTCTCTATCTGTTGAATCAAAACATTCTAATTGACGAACCCTACGCCAAGTGATATAATTGGTTTCTTCACTCTTATCTAAATATATATCGAAAAAATGTCCGTCTATAGTTACTTTAAACAGCCTCATGATTTTTTTTTTTTAAACAAGAACTCGAAACTAAACTCTGGAATATTCTAAGTGTTTAACATTAATTTCCACTTTCTAAGCATTGTTTTCTAAGTTTGGTCTAATCTGTGCTAACTGGTCCTTTGACCATGTTTGAAGTTGTTCTAAAATACTAAAATCCATGTTTACTAAAGTCACAAGTATTCAACTCACAATATAAAACATGCAGAAATAAACACTTGAGTTCACCGACAAAATGTAAACAAACACCTTTCTGAAACTATTTCAATTACACAAAATTGTTATTTTGTTTTAAAATTTCATTTTGCAAAGTGTTTCAATAGACAGTTAACATAAACAAACAAATTATTATTCATTCATTACTCTCTAAGGTGCATATATGAATACAACTGTGTGTGTATGTGTGTGTAACTCTGATCAGCTGTTCGGTGTTTTCGTTTATACGTACTCTAAAAGTTGACGGAAGAAAAATTCGCGAACAAATAAAATGCTTTAATTTCTCACAAAACAAATTATACTAAAGATATTTCTCTGATAACTAGCTTTACTTTCTGTTTTTAAACACTACCTATTATTTTCTTTCCTTTTCCTCTTTTCTTTTCATGAGTTAAAACAATCTACGCATGATTCTGCGCCAAGTAAACTACTTATGACTACGTGATTCAAATGTTTACTATTTTCGTACTTTAATAACTGAACGCTGAAATAATTAAATGCAGTTCTATCCGAAGATTGAAGTGTGTCGTGTCACGGTTTAGCCATTTCGGGTGTAATCGTTATTTACGTCGTGGTTCGGAGTAATTTTTATCTCTCATATATTCCCCCTTTTCTTAGTTATGATTCCCAGTTACGCCATGCGATTACTGCCCATGCCTACAGTTTCCATTTACGATGACTGGGAGCATGGCAAATGAAAATGTAAGCAACGTAAAGTTTGTTGTTAAGCTGCACGTATAAAGAAGATTAAATATTAAATAGAAGACAAATTATAAAATCACTTTCCGATAAAAGAAATATAATATTATTATATCAGCACAAATATTACATGCATTCACGCTTCCAATATGCACAATTAACAATTTAGTACTAACGAGACTATGGTGGCGTGGCTTTAATAATAAATAAAGTGGTGGCTTAAAATGTTAGTAAACTCACGTGTGTCTTCGGCTAGCCTGTTGATGCTGCGTCTTTGATGTCCTGTACTCGAGTATATGCACTACTTCTGAAGCTGAAGTTCCAAGGTTGAGTCCCAATCGTGTCTTCTTCACTAATTATTCCGGATAACGCTACGCGTGGGTTGTCAACTTTATGTCCTCAATCAAATCGTGTTTTAAAGCTCAGCTTACGTTCACAATAATAAAGGATACTCCAATTGATTAGTGGTATGACAATGTTCTCTTGAATAACTATTACGTTTAACTTCCAACACTAATTAATAAACTGTTAAACTGATAGCGCATACCTCCTTTTCACAATCGAGCTACAACTCAAAACGAACGGGCTACATTCTAAGCAGCAAGGCACGCTGCTCTTCGGACGCTACGACGCGAAAACTGGGAGTAAGTAGGCTCCCTCAAACTGTCCACAGCAGACTGAATGCCTTTTTCAATTCACTATCATATACATGTTTTCGAGTGTGGAGCTCTCTGGTGATGACGTATAATAACAAGCTCACACTCTTTGGCTGAAGAAGTGCGGACATTTTAAATAATCAAATCAGCGTTGAGCAATGACAAGAAGTAAAGTGTTTTTGCGACTTTCCCGATCTTCCGGAGTTAGAGAACGTTCACAAAGGAAATCACTGTCTCTGCAACGTATGCCCATATATGGTTACAAAATCTTGTTCGGGTTCACCAACACAGACGAAGAGACATACCAAAGCGATGACAAAAGAGTTTCTAGAACATTTGGATTTATACGAGGGTTGGTTAATAAAGTTCAGAATAAATCTATTTTCTCAATGTTTCTTTTAAATCGCAAAAATGAGCTGTAGGACGGTGACAATACAGACCAAGAAGACAAGTTCGTTGGAGATAAAAGTGTACATAATTACTTTCTTCAAAAGCAGAAATCTTCCGACAGACTAGAACCCACGAGCACCCTAAAATAACGTTCTTCGAAAAAGTGATATAGCCACGAAAAATTCAGACTTTAACGTTCTTTTAACTATTCGGAAACTTGTCCTATATTATGATTTCTATTTTGTATTGGAAAATCATCCAGGCGTTTCTGCTTACGTTGTGCTGGTTCAATAGTGTCTTCTATTGATGTAAGTTCTCTTTATTAATGTCTCTTCTTTCTTACTGCTTTCTCTTCTAGACCTACGCTTACATAGTCGTACTACCATTCCAACTCTGCCTCATAATAGCATTCAAATCTTGAAGTTAAAATATTCCTATTTTAATTATTTCTTTAATGTGGTATCTTGTAGAACAATCAAAGCAGGTAGAAAGAAGAAGACTGTCTGGAGTCAATTAATTAAAGTAATCCCATCAGATAACAAAACATAATATAATCATACATTCGTTTGTTTCCAGTTTTAACTTAATACTTAAGAGAGAGGGTAGATGTTTTATAAGATTCTGGCACTGGAATGGTGGTAGTACAGTATGTTTCCGTCGACAGATCGGCCTTACTTAAGTTGTCAAGGGTTTTTCGATAGCTCCACCAAATATATAGCGAGATTATAATTCAATTCTAGGTCCTGTACGACTTCGTTTCAATTGTTGGATTGGAGTGTAAACTGACGTTCGAAACTATATTGAATTTGAACAAATAAAGAAACAAGTATGCTCTTGTTTAGTGATACCAGGGCAGTTAACACTCGTGTTATATGTTACAGACTTTGAATGAGAAAGACAACCAGAACGGTCACAACCGAATATACTTCGTATTTTATTGTAAAACTCTTGAGTACTAAATTCCTTTCCTAAATTGAGTAGTAAGTTCAGACTTACATAGCTCTATTTTAAACACAAATTACTGTTCTGTATTACTATGTACTAGAATGAGAAAATGTATAATTTTATTTTGTGTAATACTATAGTTCCTCTATATACTGCTTCAGTGTTGTAATGTAATACCTAAATCTTAGAAGTAAAGGTAAGTTGCCCTGTATGGGGATCATTGAAAAATGAATAAGCAAAAAACTACTTTTATTCATACACCAAAAGTTTATGCGATATCTAACAGCTTAACATGTTTTCAGTTGTGCTAAGTTAGAACAGTCATTTCAGAATTGTCTTGAAACATATTTCAAAGTAGTCAAATTCACAAAATATTTATGCATTAACTGAAATAATAACTACAGTTGTAAGATTCTGCAAGTTTACACCGTAGAAAAAGAGTGCTTTTTCTAACTGGTAGAGACTATGATTTTGATTACTGCTAACTTTCTTACAAAATTAAACAAGACGAACACACTAATAATGGAATCTCCTGTGGGGAATTAGGATGAAACAATAAGCAAAGCAAGATTTTAGAGCTTTTCGATATTGTTTGCATTCACTAGAGACATATATTTTGCGATGTATATGAGAAGGGGTGAATAGACAATGTTTCAGGCAATAGAAAAATGAAATATCTTAATTTCACGTAGAAAAGGAACAGATGAGCGTCAAACTTGTAAAGACTTAGTAATTTCTGTCTCGGATCCAACAAAATAATAATAGGTTAAAATAATGAGTAGTATTTTGAAATATGTTAATATTATATCAGTAACTAATTTAAACTCAACTGGTTCTCAATATTGTGCTGGATACATGACCACAATTACACTTATTTCAAATTTTTTACATCTTATTGTTCATTTCTGTTCTGTACTATAAATTCTATTTCAGTCCCTTTATAAATATTTGGTAAAATACGAATCAGAGTAGAGTTTTTAACCTAATTCCCTTACTTTGTGGAGAAATAGTTATATGTTTATTTTTTAATATATTACCATCTTTCAAGGTTCGATTTCAAATGATTATATTGACTATACTGAATATTTAAAGTTTTGGAATTTATTTCAAAATAATCAGGTGATTACAGCTTTGATTTAACGCGAGAGACCATCATATACTGCAGAGAATAAATTATATATTTTGGATTAAAATGGTCGCAAATAGCGCTATAATGTTAAATACGATATAAGTATATCAGTATCTTTACATAACATTTCGATATAACTATATACACTGGAACACAGTACAGCCATATTATATATATATATATATATATATATATATAAAACACGTGAATGATGTTATCATCTCTTCCAGCAAACCCATCAGTCCTTCTGATTCTTGAACCTTCTATTCCTTAGACGAGTGGAGTGTCACAATTCATAGGATTGATTTTTTTGTCGTCTCTGAATCAAAAAAGTACACTCACGTTTCGTTGCTTCTCACGCAAAATCGAATTCTTCCAACAGAGCACAAATAACCATCCTTTTCTTCTTCATATTGGATGTGAATTATGAACGCATTCATTTCGCACATACTTTATTTACAATAAACTTAAGTCTTTCACCATCTTCTACATTGATTGTTATGATAGCCCACTTTGCAGTGAGATCGTGGATTGTAATCCGTCTGTTCACCTGAACCAATTAATTCAACGTTGAAAATTTGTCGCAGTGGTTGCAATTAATGGCCTACCACTGTGTGCTTTGTTTCCATTGCTGGCTTTTCCTTCATTATAAACTTTCTCATTCACCTATGCACATCGTTCTTGCCAACGATATAGTTTCCGTAAATATGAAGGGGGGGGGGGGGCATGAAAAGTTCATGGCTTTGTTCCCTTTAAATTTAAGTAGACAAATACAAGTATTGGCATATGAAAGCGTCATGTCTTAATATAAAACTATGTTAAAATCAATTAAATCCTAATTGCACAACATCTGTCATTGCAGGTAGAAGCTGAGATGGAAGAGGCAAGAGAAAGTTTCACGTCGTCGGAATTGAGGACCATTATGAAGTTTTTATGGCTCCAAGGAAAGTCTGAAGCGAAATTCATGTGGAGATGTGCTAAACATGGGGAAAGAAATGTCCTCAATACAACTGTGTAAAAATTTGGATATCACGTTTTAAGACTGGCCATTTCACGGTGGAAGATGAGCCCCGCAGCGGACGCCCGTCAACCTGAATAGACTACAAAACATGTGATGATGTCGATGCGCTAATTCTTGAGGACCGTCGAATACCCGCCAAAAAGATTGCCCAGACACTGGACATCTCCAGGGAGCGAGTTGGATATATTATTCACAATCCTAATCATGTGCAAGCTTTTAGCGAAATGAGTGCCGAAACTTGTGAGTACGGACCAAAAGAAGGGTTGTGTAGAAGCATCTAAAGCCACCTTGGTACATTTTGAAAAGCGAAGGATTTTTTGGCTAGAATAATGACAGAAGATGAAACCTGGCTCCATATTTATGATCCCGAAACCAAGAAAAAGTCAACGGAATGGCGCGATAGTGATTCCCCCCGTCCCAAAAAGTTTCGTACACAGAAATCGGCCAAAAAAGTCATGGTGTCAGTTTTCTGAGGCAAAGATGCCACTATAATGGTGGACTACATACTGAATGGCGTCTTTATCACCGGAGAGAATTATGCTAACTTTCTAGACCAGCTGAGGGAGACAATTAAGAGGAAACGCCGTGGAAAGCTCACAAAGAGAATCATAATGTTGTACGATAATGCACCCGCACACAAATCCAACATTGTTGCTACCAAACTAGACACCCTGGGAATCCAATTGGTCCACCACCCACCTAATCCCCAGACCTTGTCCCTTCTATTTTATATTTCCCGACCTGAAGGGTCATCATTTTGAGACATTTCTGACGTCACACAGGCTGCTGGTTTGAGGGATAATCAAAAGATTATTTTTCACGGGCTAGAAAAGCTTCAATAACGCTGTGTCAAAAGTGCATTGATCTCAGTAAGGAATACGTTGAACATATTGTTGTGATTCCCTCCTTCCAGACTGTTTCGGCTCTTTAAGGGAATTCAATCATAATAAACCACAAACAAATAATAAAAATTACCACCAAATATATGGGTTGTCTTATTCTCAAATGAAAATTAGTCTTATCGGGGTAAATAAATATTTATTTAGATAGTAAATAAACTGTAGCGATTCGACGAAAATCCTTAAGGTAAAATTAAAAAAAAAAAAAAAAAGAAAAGAAAGAAAGATTCCGGAACTCTTTCACTTTAGAGCCCTATCCCTTAAGTCAGATGATCATCACTCAGACCAACGGACTCCTACAAATTTACTTAGTCAGACTCCACCAATCCGTCACTCCCTCAGTTTTGTCTGACGCCTACCGCTATCAGGAAAGCCTGACTACAACCTTTCGTCTACAAATGTAAGAGACCTTGTTGTTAATGGATACCACTTAATCACTTAGTCCAAAGACAGATTCTCTTTCTCTAAAGAGAAGATCATCACTCAGGCTTCTCTGGCCTAGCAAAAAAAAAAAAAATCTAAAGAAAACCTTAACGTGTTTTCTGCCTCTGAGGTTAAATATATATATATATATATATATATATATATATATATATATATATATATATAAATATATATATATATATATATATATATATATATAAATATATATATATATATATATATAAATATATATATATATATATATAACCTACTTCTCCTAACTAGAAGACAATGGGAATCACTTATCCCAATAAGCTATCATTTAAGCTTATCACCTGGCTAGCTAAATGTTATCAAAGTTTGGTCATCACTCAAACTGAAGGAAATCACTTATTCCTTACTCTAGCCATCACTTAGGCCAGTCCCTTACTTATTTCATTATAAAAATCAGAAAATCCTAATGCCATCACTCAGGCTCCAGAGAAATCATTTATTCTCTGTCATCGGTCATCATTCAGACCGTTCCCTACAATATAGGAAAGTTTAAAAAAAAAAATTTAAAAAGCGAGGCAGGACCTTAACAACGTAGAACGGCTCTAACAGCCATAGTCATCCAGCAGTGCACCCTATGCGGCGAGAGGCTTCCTTTTATATGGTCGAAGACCCTTCTCCTTTTTAGTTTACTTAATTTTATTTTCGATTAAAAATCCGAAAAAAAAAAAAAAGTCTTTTGAATGCGAGCAACCGTCGCAAGCCTTTGGAAAATTCCATCGATCACTATAAGAAAAAACTATATAGAAAAAATTTGAATGTTGAGATCGTTAAAAAAAAATCCAAGCAAGAAATACACAGTTTAAGCAGATATACAAATAATTAAGCAATAACCAAGATGAAATTATAAATATATAACACATAATACGTATATATGTAATTAAATACATATATGTGTCTGGCCAGACTTACCTTTATCAGTAACAAAATTATATACAATTTTCACTAATCCTTTATTTACCAGAAACACAGTAAGGGCGAACACTCGTCCTTACAATATATATGATCTCGGACTTTTGACACTTGTTTTTCTTGGCAAAGCCAGGAACTTTTCAGCACCCCCTCGTATTCTACAGCCTTTCCTGGATATAGGACCGATTGGATCCTATTTTTGTCAAGAATTTTGAAGGTACGTTGTTCGTACATTCTGCCCATTATATATTTGCAATGAGAGAAGGCTAATTACAAACGTATAGAGGACAAGTCACTCCAATATTTGGAGTCTGGACAATCTACCTTAGTTAAAGGAAAAATTACACCGATCATTGAATCAGTTGCGTTACAGCCTTTCCAATATTATGCAACTGTTTTCTTCTAACTGTTTATTTTTATATTCACTTAAAAAATGTTTTGCATAAAACTGAAGTTTCATCGTTACTCGGAAATTGCACATTTTAACATTAATACTTTTGAGTGCTTTTAAGTAGTATGCATTCCTCTGCATCTCTATCCTGGAGTCACTCTTTTATAGCGCTACACAGCATCACAGAAGAAAGTGAAAACTGTCTTATGAACGAAGTTGCACCGGATTTTCAATCTGCCTTTGAAAAAATTTCGAAGCAACTTAGCTAAATGCAAACTACAATTGTACGAAATCACACCCAAAGGTTAAAATATAACAGTAATATTTGCATAGTGGCAGGTTTTCCATTTTACCAGTACTGCACAATTAGTAGCAAAAATAACGAGAAACAGTGAAAGTTACGTATTAACACCAACTCCACGTTACTTATTCCATCAAAGCTGAACTTGGTATGTCAAATTATGTCCTCATAATGGATATTTTGCAACAAGCTGCGTTTTCCAGTGTTACCGGGAAAGCAATAACAGCTCTAATTTTAAATACTTCATGACATGAAGCAAAATTCACACACTTTTTATGACTTCATGATTACTGAAATTTATGAATCTTTACGACCAAAAAACACTATATTAAATAAAAACATTTTATCCTGAACGAATACGACATAAGAGTAATAGCTGCAACCCCATTATTAATACCACAGAGGACATTCGAAATTATATAGACTTTATAACGTAATTGTACAAATCTGACACTTCACACCTTTCACTATGCACAGAATACAGTACTAAATAAAATAACTTACGCAACTGATACAAAGGTCCAGTTTCAACATCTGTAAATGTACAATGCAAGAGATAATCAATCAATTTCTTTCCGGCTAGATTTTTAAGCGTATAGGGCGACTTCCACAAAGGCATTTTTATAAATTCCTGGAAAGACAAATAAATTTAAAAAAATAACCATAACATAATTTATAGTAACACACTAAATGTTGAGAGGTATTTTAAATAATTTAATATCCATAACGATTTAAACCATTGCATTTAGCCTGTATTTCTTGCTTTTTTTAATAAAATAGTTGAAGTTCGAAATGTCTCAATGGTTACCAGCCTTTGATTCATGTGGTTTCAGGGTTTGGATTTTTTTAGTATATAGTTAGATACGTAAGTCACAGGTTTCATTCCGAAAATTAGTATTTGTACCACCACGTTTTCTGAAAATCACTAACGTAAGAACTATGTGTTAAAACATTCAAAATAACCACCACTGCACTTTAGCTGTGTTACTTTTCCTTACACTTACTTAGCATTTGCCAGAATAAATACAATTCTTAAATATATATATATATATATAATAACGACGATTATGTATCGAATTTTGGAATGCAGATCATGCTTTGTTTTTACGGATATGAAAGCTTCTCGCTCCTATAATATCCAAGATAATTATACGGTAGATTTATTATTGGACGTAATTATTGTTCTTCTTCAGTAGTGAGGTCATAATGATGGAACTTATAGCTTAAAGTGGAATCCAAGTAACTACTCGGGATGCATTAAAGGATTTAGTAGTAGCACCTGGGATACGGAACATTTTAAGTTCTGGATTAGCTATTCCGGTACGTAGGAACACTATTTATGGTTGGTATGTGTTTTTATCTTCTTCCGTTACCATCTTTCCTCTTTATTAGACCTAGTGTTGTAAAAAAACGCATCTTTCCTCTTTATTAGACCTAGTGTTGTAAAAAAAAAACGGTTTTTTCTGTGAAGTTTTTTCAAAAAAAAACATCGTTCTTTTTCATGTTTTTTTTCAAATGTCTGTTTTTTTTTTCTGGCAACTATTATTCATTGATTTATGTTGCAGATTATTGAAATAATCAACAGAACTTGAGTCGAAGCCCTCGTAACTTAAAAATCGTTTGTTTCTTTGTACCTATACGAGCAAAATTATGTGATTATTCCTTTCGGACCCAGGTCATTTTTGGCGTTTTCCTACATTTTCAGTTAGTGCTCAAAAACCATTCATTCGATTGATATGGTTAAGGTCGTATTGTCTAGAAAATGGATGTGGCTATTTTTTGGTGTAAGTTTCGTTGCAGTGTTGCGAACGGTTGGGAAATTACTGAGGGAAATGTAGGGGTGAATATTTACAAAAATTCCTGATTTTAAATTTTTTTTTTTTTTTTTTTATCTAGCACCACTGCTGCTATATGGGTTCTCCAAGTTACCTAAAAAAATCTTTGGTGTGTTGACAAGGTACAGTGAAACCTTGCAGTCGCTGGCTTCCATTCAAAGAGGGAAAGGAAAAATTCTCTGTCATCATACACATGAAATTTTGACACTTTTTACGCCTCAGAAGCAAAAATCAACAGCTATGCCGGGGCTACAGCTTCTCTAATTATTTAATTGAAACTTTTTATGGTGCGTTTTGTAGGGCAAAGAGGAAGCTTTCAGGTAGTGGTACGTTTGTTTCAATGTATCTAGCAAGAGGGTAATAACAGAGGGGAAAAGGGAAATTTTCCGAATTTTTCACCTAAAATCGGGAATTAATTGTTTTGGCTGGAAACACTGCCATCAGACAGACGAAAACTACCTGAAAATAAACCTTAGTACTCCAAGAATATATCCTACAAGTATCATGGCGATTTCTAACAAAGTAAGCATGAAATTCTAAAAAATATCTCATTCTACCTCAGAAATCCCCCCCTTTTTTTTTTTACCATTTCCAGAACATAGTTTATTATAAACCTCAACTGTACTTCTCCTAATTATTCTAGTGAAACTTTTTATGGTGCGCTGTGTAGGCTAAGGACGAGGCTTTTAGACACTGGTACGTTTGTTCGAGTGTAGCCAACAAGACGGAAATAACAGAAACAAGAAAGGGATTTTTTCCAAAATTTGCCTCTAAAATCTGGAATTAAAATTTTCTGTAGCTGGCAACACTGCTATCAGACACACACACACACACACACACACACACACACAAACTATCTTAAAATAAGGTTTCGTATCCCTCTAATATATCCTACAAGTATTGTGACGATATCTAATAAAGTAAGCATGTCAATAAAAAATATCTCTTCTACCTTAAAAAAATCAGTTATCTTTCCAATTAGAACACAAAGTTTATTGTAAACCTCAACTGTATTTCTCCTAATTATCCTATTGAAGCATTCTACATTGCGTTGTGTAGGGCAAAGACGATACTTCCACATACTGGTATGTTTGTTCCGATGTAGCCAACAAGAGGAAAATAATAGAGACAAAACAGATAATTTTCCCAAAATTTCCCCCTAAAATCTAGAATTAAAATTTTCTGTAGCTAGCAACACTGCTACCAGACAGACGCAAACTATCTTAAATTAAACATTGGTACACCACTAATATATCCTACAAGTATTATGGCGATATTTAAGGAACAAAGCTTCTAATTACCAAAAATATATTACGGTAAACAGCAAAGTAGGGAAAAACTAGAAAAATCAAGGGTTAGAACCTAAATACGAATTTTTCGTGCGCCCCCTAATTACAGCATTGTAACGATCTGTACTTGCGTTTGTTAAGTAAGGACAAATGTTCGATTGGCGTAAGTTGACTTGCTCTCGGACGTATAGGTACGGATTTATAAACAAAAATTTCGAATTTTTTGCGCAAATTTAGGGAAATTTTAATTTTCCTAATTGACAACACTGCGCGACGGCCCGTCCAATTGATGTCAACAGTTAGGTATCCCTCCGAGGTATCTACCTGGCAAGTCTTAAGGTCTTTCTACAACGAAGGAAGCTACAGGGAAAAAAGAAGTAAAGGAAATTCAAAATTAGAAAATTCTCGAATTTTTGACTGGGGAGAAATTTGAGAAGGAAATTCGACACCAGAAGAAAACGAAATTAATATGATAAACTATGGTATAACCATATTTGGCAAGAATGATATCCCGATATCTTAATTAGTGTCCACACAAGAGCGGATTTAAAAAGTGACACACCCGTGTGTGCCACTTTGGCCACCGAGTGTACATTTGATTACATTCTTTTGACCACTAACTCGTGTTGTTATTGTAGTTATAGTCTCGACTAATAATAATACCATTGTTGTAAACAATAACTTTATAAGGAAATTTTTCTCTCCTTTTTACATCTTAGTTCCAACATTGTTGGTGAGAAATGCAGGATGTTTCAAAATGAATATCGGGTCTTCGTAGTACTTATTACATTTTACGTACAATTATAAGCAATGCATCAAGTAAAAGAGCACCTCAAACAGTCTTTGCTACAAGTGTTCGATGTTAGATTCATTCGTCACACGGCACACTTCTAGTCGATAGGCGAGAAAGTCCCATAAACTTTCCGCCAAATGCACAAAACACATTCAATTTTTGGGAAGTCTCGTTTCAACTGTACCATCTCCTGACGATTTGCTGACGGCCAAATGCAAACATTATGAATGTTCACATTAGCTCTTTGATGAAATGTCGATTTATCACTGAAGACGACACGATCCAGAAAATCTCCATTGTTATGCAGCTATATTTCACTTGCGAAATTGGCACGTAAACCGTAGTCTCTAGGCTTTAGACCTGTAGCAACTGCAAACAATAAGGACGGAGTTGTAAGCGTCTCCTTAATATTCTTTACACAGACGGTTGCACTGTACAGTTTCAGCCTTTATTAAAACACTAAAAGCTTTCTTCTCTCTAGTCTCCATCTTTGCTACTTGCTCTTTCTAACGGCAGACAGAAGAAACAATACATACGTGTGTACAGAACTGTTTGAGTTACTCTTTCATTAGATATAATATTTATAATTGTAAGTTAATTGTAATAGATACTACAAAGTTTCAAAACCCTAATATTAATTTTGAAACGCCCTGCATTACTTCAAATTGTGTCATCCTATATTCATGCCTTGTATATACGTATCATCAGAGCCGGCCCTAGGCAATTTGTCGCCCCGTGCAATGACATAATTTGCCGCCTCCCCTTTTCTCCAGAAAGAACAAATCTTAAAAGTCATGATTTTAAGTATGCTACTCCAGCATAAACAACGAAGGGGAGGGTAAGTGCAGTTGCACTCAGAAAGGCTTAAATACTTACTAGAAATGCAATCCCGTTGTGTCTGTCTTTTTTTTTCTTTCTTTAAATATTAATCTATTATGTTAGTGAAAGATAAAGCAAACACACCTGCAGAGGAAAGATGGTAATCCTTTTCATAGAATTCAATATCGAGCTTCAATCTCAATGTATCAGTTTGCAATTCCAGTGCAACTAGCTCTTTTATCTTTATTTCTTGATTTTTCTTCTACATCTGTTAACAGTTTTTTAAAAAACTTGCTTCTATCTTCAATGATAAGGAACTTGTTTCTGACAAAAACAAGAGTAGTTGTCATATCAAAACTCTGATAACTTACTAAATGGAACAGATATTCGCTATTATTCGAGAATTAAATTCTTGCATTTAACAACAATCAAGCAATTTGTGCTCGGGTTTTTTCGACCATTTGCTTTAGCATTGTCCATGTGACCTTAAACTAATGCAAACTAAATATAATTTATGAATGTAGTATTCAAATAGGTCAGTTTAGTAAATGTAACTACCATCATCATGAAGTCTGTTTCCAACAAGAAATATTTAATTTATATAATATACTTATGACAGATTTTGCCGGATCCTCCAAACTTGCCGCTCCATGCAAATGCACGTGTTGCATATTATGGTAGAGCCGGCTCTGCATATCATATATATCTAGTCGACAAATTATTTATATATGATATTTAGAAAATACTATTAGGCAAATTAGTATTAGTTTTTACCTTTAGACAAGTTATTTGAATTTTATACTGTTCGTGACATTATTTTCGTACTTATTAAAGCCTACTTTCACGAAAAAACAAAATTTCATTTCTACTTTTATTTCTTAGTTGATATTGATGAAAACTGCTGAAACCCGAATTGTTAATAGGTGTGGAATTCATGTAAATTGTAAAATATTTGTAGCGTATCAGTATTTAGCGTTTAATTTATATTGCATTTTACGGTGATTACAAATACATAAAAATATTTCATACTTAAAGAGAAGTAAGATGCATTACAAATGACTATAAAAACTAACTAACTAACTCTATGGCCTATGGAACCCGGAGGTTCAGTGCCGCGTTCACAAAAGCTCTCCACTGACTTCTATCCTTAGCTAATTGCATCCAGTTTCTACTTTGTATTCCTATCTCTGCGAGATCCATCTTAATATTGTCCTCCCATCTGCGCCTAGGTCTTCCTAATGGTCGTTTTCCTATGGGTCTACCAGTCAAGACTTTGAAAGCGTTTCTACTTTCTTCCATTCTAGCTACATGACCTGCCCACCTAAGCCTCCTAGACTTGACGACCCTAACAATGTTGGGTAAACCGTATAAACTATGTAGTTCCTCGTTATGAAGCTTCCGCCATTCCCCATTCTCGTTCCTCTTGGGTCCGAATATTCTTCTCAGGATCCTGTTCTCAAATACTTTCAGTCTATGTTCTTCCCTCAGAGTAAGCGACCATGTTTCACAACCATACAGAACAACAGGCACGATTATCGTTTTATATATTTTAAGCTTCAAATTCCTGGACAGAATTCGCGACGACAAGAGATTTTGAACCGAATAGTAACACGAATTCCCTGCTTTTAGTCGACATTTAATTTCTTCGTGAATATGATTTTCGTCTGTTAATATTGATCCTAAATATTTGAAACTATGCACTTTATCAAAAGCATTATTTAATATTTTAACGCCTCCACAATTTGCCGTATTACGGTCCCGACGCACTTCCATGTATTTAGTTTTATCTGCATTTACTTCTAAACCCATGTCCCTGCATGCGTTTAATAAGATCTCTGCATGCATTTCTACTGTTCTCCTATCATCCCCTATTAAATTTACATCATCAGCATATGCCATAACCTGGTGAATGCCGTTCAACTCTAGGCCCTGGTTGCTATCTTTGATTTTCCTTATGGCGTATTCCAGCACAAAGTTAAATAATAATGGCGACAACGCATCTCCTTGTTTCAGGCCATTTTCGACGTGGAAGCTCGTGGACAAAAATTTTCCTACCCGGACTTTACTTTGGGATTCACTTAAACATATCTTAATTAATCTAATTAGCTTTCTCGGTATTCCAAGCTCTGTAAGAACGTTGTATAATGTTTCTCTCCTAACCGAGTCGTAAGCCTTTCTAAAATCAATAAATAGTTGATGTACCGGGGTATTGTATTCCCACTTCTTTTCGAGTATTTGGCGAATGGTAAATATTTGGTCGATAGTTGATCGATTTCGTCTAAATCCGCACTGATAATCTCCAATAATTTCATCTGCGTATGGGGTCAATCTTGCAAACAGAATATTTGAAAGGATTTTATAGGATGTTGACAGAAGAGAAATGCCTCGATAATTATTACAGTCAGTTTTGTCGCCTTTCTTGTGAATTGGAACAATGATTGATTCTTTCCACTCTTGTGGCAATTCTTCCTTGTTCCAGATAAGGAGAATGAGTTTGTGTATCTTGTTCCACAATTTTTCGCCTCCAGCTAAAATTAACTCAGCCGGAATTTCATCTACGCCCGGAGATTTGTGTTTCTTCAATTTCTTTATAGCGGCTTCCACTTCTATTCGATTGGGTTCTGGAATATACGGTTCTGCGGTGTGTATCTCCTTTTCTCCACGCACATTAGTTTTTGGCTGCGTGTTCAGCAAATCGTCAAAGAATTACAAATGACTATTTGAAAAAAAAAAAACGAAATTTAGAAAAAACGAGAGGTAATGTTTTTTTTCTTAAAAAAAACGTACATTTCTGAAAAAATACGAACCGTTTTTTTTCTATTTACAACACTAATTAAGAAATTAAGAAATCTGCTGCTGAAAGTGGTCGTTTGCTAGTGAAGGCGTATGGGAAAGAATGCTCTATTAGGGTCAACTTTCAGAAATTGGTTTAGATTGTACGAAGACAATGCTTTTGATGTGAATGATAAACAGCGTCCTGATCAGGAGAAAAAGTTTGAAGACAACGAATTAGAGCATTAAAAGAAGATTCATCTCAAACGCTTAAAGAAGACAATTCACCTCAAACGCTTATAACGTTTGAAGTACTAAATATCGATGTGTCAACTGTTAGTAAAAATCAATGAGACTAACCAACTAATTAGGAAACTTGGTACAAGATGAATTAACGGAATGAGACGTTACGAAACGTTTAACCATTTCTGAATTGCTGCTTCAAAGACAGAAAGGCAATCGTTCCTGCACCGAATTGTGACTGGCGATGATAAGTGGATTTGTTACGACAATCCTACGGCCTGGCACACACTTCCGGTATAACGGCGAGGTTTACCTGTACAGGTAAACCGGAGCGTGTGTGCCAGCCGCTGCAGGCCAAATAGCTCAGGCATAGCGACCTGTGCAGGACACCAGAGAAGAATCGAAATTCAATTCTTACTACCTGAGCAGGCGTGTAGACTTGAGCGTATGTGTGAGTCACTTCGGCACACTTGTACAGTGTTTAGGTGAGTTGTGGCTAGTTCCTTGAATAGTAAGCGTCGGTTGTCGTCGTCTTGTTCGCTCGCCATCTCTCGACTGAGTTAAAATCTTCAGGTTTACCGCTGTGTGTGTGTGCTCTAGCCTGCACAGGTACACCTTTCCCGTATACCGGTGAGGTTTACCTGACAGGTATATCGTAACGTGTGTGCCAGGCCTAAGAGTAGGCAGTCATGGGTGCGTCCCGGCGAACTATCAACATCAACGTCAGAACAGAATATTCATGGGAAGAACGTCGTGTTGTGCATTTGGTCAAATCAAGTTGGTGTAGTCTATAATGTTCTGCTGTAACCGGGTCAAACGGTTAATGCTGAACGCTACCGAACATTTAATTAATCTGAAACGAGCACTCATAAAAACGCCCGCAATATGATTAAAAAAAAAAAAAAGATAAAATTATTGTTCTGCATGACACTGTCATACCACATATTGCAAATCTAGTGAAGGAAACTTGGAGGCACTTTGATGTGATGTCTTACTCCACACGCCTTATTTACCAGAAGTCGCTCTTTCAGATAATAATTTGTTGCGGTCTATGCAGCATGACCTTTCAGAACAATATTTCAGATATTTTGAAGGTACCCAAATAATGGCTCGATAGGTGAATCGCCTGAAAAGAACATTATTATTATTATTATTATTAGCGCAGAATGCACGTAACCCGCAAGGTGAAAGAATGTAGCTTTCGAAGGATAATACCTTCAATAAAGTAAAACGTACCATACTTTTGAAATAAACATGGATGTTTGTTGGAAAAAAAAAAAAAAGCGAGAATTCAAGCACTAAAAAACTTAATATATCTGCTCCTATATTGAAAAATCTAAGGATCTCCGATAAAGGTTTTGTACATTTTTTCTTCCTTCCCAATACAGGTTCATATCGATAAAATCAAACGTTGGTATTTTGTAGATTTAATTTAAATACTGCGAAATACAAGTTTGCGAAGCTTCGGTGGCTAATATAAGGACTTTATACACTGTGCGACGGCTCACAGTGAAAATCCTGGTCTCTGCATAGTACTTAACCTTAGTTAGAGCGTAATCCTAATTATTTATTTTACAAATCCATCAATAAGATTAGAGTTTACAATATTAATTACACAAAAGTTCATGAATTTAACCGTCACATGTCAAACCATGATATTCGGGTAATATTTAAAGAAATTTTCATGCAAGTTGTAAATTAATTTCATGAACAAGATTCCCTCCCTTCCGAATTTTACCTCGGCAATTAAAAAAACAATAATACCGTCTTTCTATTGTCATTGAATAAAAGAAGGAAAATTGAATAGAAAATGGTATAACAAGGAATGTGCAGCAGGTATTTACTATCATGAAAGAGGTGACGTAGATAGTAGCACGAAAAAGAACTTTATAAGAAATATGGAAAAGAGAATAGAAGAAATACATAGTGAAGAAGAAAAAAAGAAAGAAGACAAAGTTTCACAATCTTCTAGATAAAATGGTTATAACAAAGAATATAAAGAAAAGTACGGTAGAATCAAAGAGGACAGAAGGAAAAGACAGAGAAAAGAGACAAAGGAAGAGAGAAGAGAAAATGACACGGGATAGAGAGCATTCGAGAAAAGACAGACACACTAAAGAATTTATTAAGAAAAGGGGGTGTGAACACATACAGAAAAGGAAGAAGTAGAATCCTAGAAGTGATTAAGAAAATGAGGATTGACAAGGAAGACATAAAAGATGGAGGAGTAGTAGTGTATGAAGTGAAATGTAAGAAATGTAATATGATATATACTGGGGAAATGAAAAAAGCTTAAAGAAAGAATAAAACAACGTAAGGATGACGTGAGATTTAGAAGAGAGAATAACGTGATATATATAAACATATAAAAGAAACAGGACATGATATAGATTGGGAAGGGGTACAAGGTTTAGAAAAAGAGAATAGAAAATTAATAAGAAAATGGAAAGAAGCGAGAAGGATTAAAAGAAAAAAAGATTAATGAATCGGACAAATGGACTTTAAATTCATGAATTATGGAACAGGTTGTTAGAACGAATTGAAGACTAAAAATTTACGGATAAGAAAAATTATACGGATAAGAAGAAGAAACGAAAGAGAAAAACGATGAGTTAAAATGAAACGATAAATCTATTTATTGTTATTGATATATATTTATTATTGTAACAATCTTATTGTTACATATTATAAATTTAAAATTATATATAAAAAAACAACAATTAAAAACTTATATAAATAATTTAATATTATGATGTCTGTATTACCTACATTAATAAGAAAATACATATGTCAATTAATGTCTCAGGAAGATAACGTTACGTTATTGAAACTGTTAGGAATTATTTTAATAAAGAAGAACATACTCTGGTCAGAAAAATATTAATTATTTTTGTAATACAAATTCACTTCATAAGTGGTTTTTCTACGCTTGACTTTGATTTTGATGCTGAGATGCAGATTCAAAATACACCAATATTGAAAAGCGAAACTGGTAAATTTCGGTTTTTCTAAGTTACCGTATTATTTTTATTCGATTTTTTTAAAGATCCTTATGTCATTTAATACGAGGAATCGACGATCAAGGTGCCGATTTTAGGAGTGACCGCAACAAAGTCAATAGACAAAAGAGCAATCCCGTAGCATTACGCTTCGGGGATTACTACGCGCATTCAGAACTTTATAAAGGTCTTATGTTGAATGTTGTTGACTACCTTAACATGAAAGCACATAATTCGCCCAAAAAAAGTTCAAAATGTTTTAAAAATAACTTTCAATGTGATCACCTTATTTATACCAATAATATACTAACAGAAAGGTCAAAAACCCAGGTGGAGTTTAAGGTGTTTTTTGTTTTTTTTTCAGGTGGGTCCAATCCGAAAAAAAACGTTTTTTTTTTTCGGGCTGGGCCCACTAGGGCAAACCCTGATATACATAGGGCCTACTTCATGGTCACTTCTTCCTCGCTTTATCAATGACCATTTCACTGAATATTTCTCCTGAAAAGGACACTTCCGCTTGGGCATGATGGAAACACTTTATACACCAGACAGCAATGTGAAACAAGAGCATTGACTTCACTCTACACCGAAAAAGAATTCAATTCACTTCACTTCGCTTGCAGATAGATGTATAGTATACACGCTGGACTGGAAAAAACGCTTGATTGTAAAATTGTGCCACAGAAGAGGGCAGACAGAACGAAATAGACTGTCCTGTCTAAATGCGGTTAACATGCAGCGATTGAGTCAATTGAACTAGTTAAAGCCTATAACCGAAAAAAAAAGTTCTTTCCTATTAAAAGTATATTCAAGAAATTATTACCATAACACAATCCCCTCTTGAATATTTTTAAAAATCCTTTTTCCCCCCTCTGGAAGCTAAACAATCCCTAGGCCGAAAGAATACATGTGATTTTCATACTCCTTGTTCTTTTATTTAGTAAAATTAATTAGCTACACAAATCCCCGATGGCAGAACTTTCTTTACCTTTCTGCGATGAGCTTTTGTAAGTCAAAAATTATCTGCAGAAGAATCACTCGTGATTGTTAAAAATACACTTTACGAGACATAAGAAACAGTTCAAACTATATTTATGAGTCGTCCGTGCATTTAAGATATCTAAACATAACAGGCATGTTCTGTTTGCTGTATTATTCTTTTCCTCTGGCAATTTAGCTGCACAGGCGCGGCAAATTTTCCGCGATCACATCGCAGACCGCGGCATATTCTGCTAGGGGCACAAATATTCCAAAAACCTATCGTTTTTAGGTAAGACATCCTTACTTGTTCTTGTAGGTTAAATTTTTTTCAACCTGAAGAACGAAAACAGGGACGGGTTATGTCGGACAGATGGGGGCCAGATTATGTGTAGAACAGAACCCAAACAACCCCTGGGGGGCTTCTAACCCGTTCCTACTCCTACTACTACTACTTGGTAATAAATGCTGGCTCTCATCTATCCGACATATGCCAACCGGGACAAACAGGCGTCCCGACGGACTCTTTCGGTAGTTCATTCTTTTACCGAAAACCGGGACTGTCCCGGAAAATCGGGACGTCTGGGAACACTGTGTTGAAAAAATATAATTATATCACTAATTTCTTTAATATTGTCTCCTAAAAGATATACTGTGGGCGACATGAAATCATCTCCTTTGGAGAAAGGTTCTAGAACACAGGTCACCCCCATATAGGTTGGTTCCTTTCTATACCAAAATGTAATACTTAATTCTAGTAGTATTGCCGGGCACGTTGTTTTCGGTCTTTATTACAGCTACATGGAAAGGGGGACCTGCCTTCTAGAACCTTGCCCTCATTTGGCATAAATAAAATTCAATGGGGTAATTGTTTAAAAAGTTACAATTCTTTTACGATTTTGCGTATAAATACAGCTTCCGAATGCAATGCATAAAAACTCACACACCAGCCTTTGCTAGGTGGCCACAAAAGTTATCTGAGTCAGAGCAGGGCGTAGCTGGTGGGCCCACGCTATAACACAGGGGAGCGGCTGAAAGGGAGCAGGCGCGTAAGCGATGATGGCTTTTCGCAATACGAGTTTCAATAGCACGTGTGATGGTTTCATACTAGTAACGGTCCACTTGTAAACATAAAATACAGCTTTTGTACACCGTGCAGAAATACACCGCCGGTGGAAAATGCAATCTAATGCAGTGATCTTTCATATGCACTCATCTATTTTATTCGTCGTAGTACCCTGCAGAAATTTGTTCCCTATAAATATGTCTTTTCGCGCAAAGTAATCAATTTTACATATAATTCTTGTAAAATCTAATGCGCGAAAACTATACCAGCAACCTTTATAGTACCAGTCTAACACAAAATGTTTTGTTCTTCTACGTTGTTTCGTGATATACGCACTGTTGTTTTTATTCCACAGATTCACATGCTGTAGTTCACTCAGCTCAGTCCTCCTGAAGTTAAGCCCATTAATACAACTCTATTAAGTAACACTTTCTAAAGGCATTTAGAGTGCATTTCCTGCAAAGAGAGGGTCTCCTTCCATGTATTCGGATAGCATGTATAAAAGAATCCGTACGTAATGAAATAAGAAAACGCAATACTTTAAAATAAATCCAAAATACATACTTGAACGGAAAATAAATTCTCAGTAAATTCTTGCACTACATTGAAGACATAAAAGTACCAAAATACCCATTCAAGAGTTTAAGTTCATTTGAAGAGCCTCTCTATAAATCCCCCCGAGCAGTGATGCCAACGTACAAAATTATAAAATCCCACTCCTTGAGTCAAAAAGTCCCATTTTGCTTTTGAATTTCACACGTTATACAATTTCCAAGGTGATAATAATAATAATAATGTGAAATGAAACTATTCGATCTTCTACCAATATAAAATAGCTTGTGAATGAGTATTCCTCAGTGGCAGTGCGGGGGGCCCCGAAGTCTTGCGATGAATAAAGATTTAAAGAAGTAGAACTTCAACCTTACTTCTGCCGCTTTACAACTAGGGCCCCTTCTTTATACCTTGCGGGGGGGGGGGCGCAAAAGTGTGCTACGCCACAGGTATTCCTTAATCGAAAACAAGTATTGTTCGCTATCAGAAATATAGTGTGTTCATCACACCTTTGAGCCATGATGGTATCGTATCTTTTTCGAAACTTTTCGTATCTTTTTACCTTTTTTCTCCCGAATTTTTCGCCCCTCTTACTTCGGCGCCCGGGGAAATCTTCCCGCTCACTCCCCCCCCCCACACACACACGACACCACCCTGGAGCCATATCATGCAGAGCCTAACGATATTGGAAAATGCTTCCACAAATTCTATGTGGAAAATTTTTGAAGTTGATTGTTTCTTGTTTGGAATTTTACTTTTTCTTTAATTTGCTTCTCGTTTGATTTCTCTTTCTTTCATTCATTTGTCTCTTTATTATTTTATTTTACCAGAGCACAATTTTTGTTCCTTGGTAGTTGATTTTTGATATCATACACTCTTCAAAACACTTCTTCAATAGCACGAACTTTCAAGGTAAAAACAAGTTCTGGTTAAAATTAAAAAATAAACACTATTTCACGCTCTTTCAAATGAAATGAAATGAAATCTTTGAGTTTTACGTCCCACGATTATGCCGGTTAGGTTAAAGGAGACGGTGATGATGAGTAATGAATGAAATGATGGAATGAAGAAAGTGGGAGGAAACGGGAGAACCCCGAGAAAATCCACGCACACGGTGTTTGTCCACCACAAAGTTCACTTGGCAGGGACTGGGATCGAATCCGGAACCCCAAGCACCAGAGGTGAACGCTCTACCACTGAGCCACCGCAGCCCCCAAGCTCTTTCTTTCCTTATATCTATTTTTCGCTTCTATAGAATTTTATTGACGTGGAAAATCTCATCTATTCTTCCAATTTTGACGAAAATTCCCTTTATCTCTTTCGGAGAAAATAATGTCAAAAGTTCCACAAATGGGAATTTTCACATGGATTGGCACCACTGCTTCCCAGTGTTACCAAAAGATTGGCGCAAAAAGTCGCTAAACGAGAGATGAAATTACGAATTTTGGGTGAAAAGTCGCTAAATGAAATACTTGTGAAATCCGTTGGCTATATGTGATGTGAAATCCGTTGTCTATTTGTATACACTGTTTTAAAGTTTCATATATAACCTATTTAAGGTAAACGCGCCGGATTTCGACAGGTTAAGGACCTTTTTCAAAATCAATTGTCTATTGTGGCCATAATATTGGTCGGTGTTGGCCCATTTTTTCCTTGAAATGTACAGTCTCTACTAATACTAAAAGTCACTTCAAGGCTCAAATGCTAATGTTAAATTTTTTTATGAAACTAGAACTCACCAATGGAACCCGAATTCGACACACTTCACCTGGTTTCGAGAGTTGCGGTACCTGAATTCGACACCTTCAATTATATCCATGTAAAACATTAAGTCGGCATTATTATTAGTAGTAATCTCTTCTCAGCTTCAAATATTGTTTTATTATTCTGCAGAAATTATCAGACGGGCAAAAGAACACAACTTAAATTTTCTGAACTGAGTAGTTACTTCGATGATCCTCAATTCGACATGTAGGAACCCGATTTCGACATTCCATATCGAACTGAGGTTACAACCATCGGAGAATTATGCAAGAAATAGCTTTATGAAAGACTTTGAACATACTTGTACGTTTAGATACTCAGTTAAAATTATATTTGTACTACTGAGCATGAATTCGACAACCTTGTCGAAATCCGGTTCACGTTACAAATAAAGGCTCGTGTTTTCGACAACCCCCCGTTCATGTTACATCACAACCTTTGTCCTCACAGAAGAGAACAAAACGCACTGATTGAAACTCCTTTACAACATTAAAGTACCACTATTTGTTTGAAGCAAACCTAACTTTAATAAAAATCTTACGAAAATAACCTGCCGTCTTATGATTTTCTTAAGATTATGTGTTTTTTTTTTTTTTTTTTTTTCAAAGAGTGTATCACACACACAAGAATGTACTTCTTTTCTCCATGCGTATGACTCATCTACTGTAACCGCACTTTTGATACGAGAAAAGACACTCCCATAATGTTGCCACTTCTATTCACGATCGCAGGGATGACATCTTACGCTTATTTCACAACATTTAAGCACAGGTATGTCGAATTCGGGTGCCTGTCAACTTCAGGCGCGTTTACCTTAATATGACTTACTATATTTTCAAGAAGGTCATGGTCTTTGTATCTATTATATAACAGTTCCGCGACCAGTTTGAAGTCGTAACTTATTTACCCTACAGAAACATATAGGTAAAATCGTAAACGCAAGAATCACATATAAAACCAAACAAATCCACTTGGCGTAACGGCCTGAGCCGCTCCAAGCCATCTGTTAGCGATTAGTGGAACTACGTCGAGCCTAGCGAGGAACGCGTGGACAGCGTGCCGCATCGCCCATCGCTAACCGGCGTATCGCAGGCTTTCTAGACCTTTCTTTTACTCACATGACTTCCCAGTTTGCCTCACGACGCTGGGTGGACGCCGAAAATCGAATCCAACCGTCCGGGAATCAAGTCCGGGACCACGAGAACTGAATCCAACGGTGTCCCGGAGCCTTATGCAGAGTCGTTTTCACGCGTGATTATTGCCATACTAAAGAGTTCGACTAACAAATGTTTACTGCAGCAGTCAGGATTTTAGTATGACGCTAATCTTACGTCAAAACGACTCTGCATAAGGTGGACGGTGTCTACGAATGATATATACATCCAGGGGCGTCATTTAGGGGGGCAGGGAGGGGCAATTGCCCCCCCCCCCCTTGAGTTTGAGAATTCTATAGATTTTATCAATAAAATAGTATTAAATCAGTGAAATACGCGAAATTTTACTTATATCAAGGGGTTTTGCCCCCCCCCCCCAAGCAAAATCTGAAATGACGCTCCTGTATACATCGTACCATGATTAATTGTGGGATGTTGAGTTCTTGTTTTGTAGTTCATAAATACCTTTATTCACTGTCTTATTTAGTAATGCGTTGTCAACTGCTTATCCTGCTAGGTACTCAGGTTTCAGTTACTCTTTTATAAACTTGTTACTGCAGACGCAATAACAACAGCAGTTCCAAAATTTAATTTCAAATAGGCATAAATGGGTAGAACTTTTTTTTTTTTTTTTTTTTTTTTTTTTTTTACGCTACACTAAAATATCGCTTACACACACCTAACAGTTTTTCGGATATGTCTTACACTCATCAACAACCAAATGATAAAACTTATCAACAAGACATCACGGAAATGCGGAGAAAGAACATTGCGTACGTATCTATAATTTCTGTACATGTTTATGATCCTTTCGTAATTCTGAATCAGGCTTGAGTTTAGGGAAATGCTTTTTGATGTCAACTGAGATAAATGGTCAAAAGACTCAATGAGTAATGTTCCGCTTATACTGCACTTGGTGGAAACGCGCTTTGGTTGTTCTACTTTCAAATCCAGTTTCAGTTAACGACTGCTGCAAAAGGGATCCGCATATTTTGTTTTATGTTTTTTAGTGACAGCACTGGCGCAAATCCAGAGGGGTTGAGGGGGACATGTCCCCCAATCTTGGAATTGGAGGGACTGTCACCACAATAATCCGATTTGAAATGTGTTTTTTTTTGGGGGGGGAAGTGTGATGATTTGTGTCCGATTGCCACAAAGGAAAGTGAGATAAAATTGATGTTCCCCCCAGAATAAGCCTCAAATCTGCCCGCCTTCCAATGTTGAAGACAACTCTACTTCCTGATCCTCCACAGGATTGTTTTTCAACTTGACAATTCTTTTGGGCATCCCTTAACAAAAAAAAGCTCTTACTTCCCCCCCCCCCCCAATGTTGAAGACAGATTTGCGGTGCTGAGTGACAGCGTGCTTTCTCAAGTCTGTTAACTTTGCATGTGCAAGTTTTGTTCATGTTTTGGAGTCATGTTTTGATCTGAGACAATGACTGCAAATTGTAGAATATATTTTTCTGAACATATTGATGGAACAACCATGACTCATTCATTCATTCGTACGTTACATCGATTTATTTTACTATGACTTCCTATTGTGCCTACTTTATCTGGTTTGTTTGAGTATTTCATTAGCTTACAAAACGCGAGAAATTATCATATAAACATTACAGTTGTCAATAAAATACATACAAAATATTAGGGTTTATAAGGTAGCAGAAGATATTGCACCTAATGTATCTTACTAAAATACAAAACCACAAAATAGGAAATATTAAGTATATGAAAATTGTAATTAGGTAACTATTTATGCCACACCTATCATGTACTCAAGAGTATCTGTTATCAACTCTTTTCTTCTCTAGTGATTTGTTTAATACGTCATAACAGGATGCTTATCAAAATGCTACCATGTAAAACCACCATACACATTTGATCCTACAGAATATTATACCGGATTTTTGGCAGCACATTTGCTACGAGAAATGCTTCCGTCTAAAACTAGCCTTAGTCGCCCTATTAAGAAGGAGTGTATGAATCGGATGGAGTTCCCGCACGAAGTTTATATAGTAAGTCAGGGCGCCAAACCTTGTCAAAAGCTTTTTCTAGATCAAACGTTACAAGGCAAGAAGAAAGCCTGTATTAAACTAATTGTAAACTAATAGTCCTGAATAGTAGAGTCTATAATAGCACTTTACAGCAAATGGGTTAAATAACTTCTTACGAAAAACAGTAACATTAATCGTATACTTCAGGTACATAGGAAGTTTAATATACAGCCTAACACAAGTCATGCACACTGAGGAAAATGATTGGGTTGAAATTGACCCTATTGGTGCATTTTTAAATCCAACCAGGTAGCTAAAACTGCTCCAACCCAAATAGAGTCAAAGCGTTTAGTTAAACTTGGTTGAAATAAGTTTAACCGAACGTGTAGTTAAATGTAGAAGTCGAACCCAACATACACACACTTCGTTCCGTTCACACTTGGCATTTCTTGTCAATAGAATCTGCTCTGTTTCGTAACATTTTCCCAAGGATGTTATAAAATAGAGGATATGCCCATACGTATCTTCGTCATAGGAACTTAGTGAAGCCAAAAATCAAACGAGCATCGTCTGAGCCGGCACTCTGATTGACTACTGCCGTTTCCGCCATGATTGTTGACTCGAAACATTGCGATCTTAGTGGTGCGGAGTGGGCAGAGTAGGTGTGGCGAAGCTGTGACGTATGGCTTCACAATTTTGTTGTATGGGCAGATCCTCTATTTTATAACATCCTTGCATTTTCCCCAGCACTTCTGGTCCGATTGCAGCGCCGTGGTGTGTTAAAAGGAAGCGAAAGAGTTTGTGCCAAATATCCATGCTCTTGGTTTTGAGTGGGAAATTGAATTGTAGTAAAGAAAAATGAGTTGGAGTAGAGACGCTCCTTGCCCACATACTTCTTTGTAGTTTTCGTTTTTTAATATAACCGGCTAGAACTGTTATTACAAACACTATAGCTTTAGCTACCTCACGCTTTACTTTCAGAGCCATAATTGCGCTCTTCTCTAGTGATTTGTTTAATACGTTATAACAGGATGCTTATCAAAATGCTACCATGTAAAACCACCATATACATTTGATCCTACAGAATATTATACCGGATTTTTGGCAGTACATTTGCTACGAGAAATGCTTCCGTCTAAAACTAGCCTTAGTCGCCCTATTAAGAAGGAGTGTATGAATCGGATGGAGTTCCCGCACGAAGTTTATATAGTAAGTCAGGGCGCCAAACCTTGTCAAAAGCTTTTTCTAGATCAAATGTTACAAGGCAAGAAGAAAGCCTTATTAAACTAATTTAAATGGCTGTGGTGAGACAGAATAATTGGTCTAGAGTGCTAAGATGTGGTCTAAATCCAGCTTGGTGAATTGGAAGAAGGTTGTGTGAGTTAAGATGGTCGTGCATGCAATGGACAAGGATTCGTTCCAAGATTTTGCAGAGACAAATTGTGAGATGATGAGAACGTAGGATTTGACTTCTGATGGAGTGTTTTTGTTTAGAAAAAATAAGAACTTTAGAGTATTTCCACTTGAACGGAAAAAATCCAAATCGTAGAATAAAGGTGCAGATGCTGCTAAGAAAGATGATAAAAGAATGAGACGCTTGGGAATCAATCCATGCAAAGTGATCGAGAAAAAAGAAAAATTGCCTCTCTACCTTTTCAAAAAATCTAATTTTTTTCATGAATGTTTATCCTATATCAGGGTAATTCAAAACTACAATTGGATTTTTAAAACATTTCGTAGCTACATAGAGGCTGCCGCCATTTTGCGATTTTTCGATTTTAGGCGTTTACATTGTTTTGAATATCTCAGCATGTATTTGTCCTACCAAACTGAACATTGCTGGACGGCTCTAACTCATGCAGAGCTAAAACTTTGATTTCTTGAACATTTTTGCCTAAAACCACTTGAAGAGATGAAATCAGGGTTTACAGTAGCAACATTTTTGGACATTAAAGACGTGTTTGTGAAGAGGAAACAACTGACGGAGAGGTCTGAATTTGTGTGTGCATATAGTCCGGGGTCATAAGTTAATACACAAAAATTTAAACACCTGTAGCTGCTCCCAAAGTCCTGAAAAAAAATCATAAACTTGGGGAATTATGCCAATTTGGCATGTTTCGCTGTCCAATGGGCCTGGATAAAAAAGAGTCTGAAATTTTGAGAATAGTTAGTCCTTTAGTATACCGTAACACGCAACGCGTGTTTTGTGTTTTTGAGCAGAAGAGGGTCAAAGTATTAAGTAATGACGTCATACTCTACGAGGTGTATTGTTCATAAATTCAACTGAAAATTTGTTGTTGTGAAGTAAAATAAAGTAGAATGAATGGTTAGTCCAGTCAAGGCTCTCAAGCTCGTTTCTTTCCTCTACTCTTTCCTCTATTTGTGACTCATTGTCTTATCATACCTACAGCAGCACTGATGAAGAATGCCGTTATCAGCAGAAGGCGAGGAAAGTCAAAACTGTTATCCTTTCGTTTGATCTACATTCTCGAGTCAGTGAACACTTCCTTGCTGTAAACACTGACTTGGGAATGTAGATACTTCTACCTCAATTTGGTGAATGTAGACACTTCAATTTGGTTGTAAAGTATGATCAGCAGATGGTCGAAAGGAAGCAGAAGCTGCATCGGTATGTCGGTTCATTGGTTGTAGGCGGTCTGGTGTATGCGAACCGGGTAGTGGGGTAAAAATACTTTGAAAGTAAGAACCAAATATATTGACCTTGTCTGTATCCGTAAGGACTGCTTGATGATTATGAACAATGGAGTATGGCGTACGGTAAACTCTACCGGTTAGTTGATGAAATCTGCGCCAATATTTCGTAGAATGTGCTTCATTAGCAAGTGTATTGCAAGTTTCGATCCAGTGGCGTTACTTAAACGCAACGATATAATTATGAGTAATCCTTAGGTATTGGCGATAAAGCCGAAGCGCTTGAAGGTTGCCCGTAGCTAGATATTCACGGAAAGCTCTGCGTGAGGCTGAAATAAATGGCAACTATTGCGGGCAGGGCCTAAAATTCAACGAAATCACAGCTCCACACTGGTAAAAATTTTGTATAGTATAGTAAAACTAGTTTAGTCAGCATTTGCTTTGACATATAATGAGTGTTCTGTCCAGTACATCATGTTTACCTGCGACCAAAAATTATTATTATTATTATTATTATTATTATTATTATTATTATTATTATTATTATTATTATTATTATTATTATTATTATTATTATTATTATGTAGGAAAATTTTGGCATCCAGAGCAAACAAAATTAAACGCACATTAGGATACATATTTAATTGTATTAAACCATAAAATACAGGAAACAAACCGGTAAGAAAAATAGTCACACTGGAAGAAAAAAGTAACTTTCTCTTACATAAGAATTTCACTGTCATTTTTCCGTGATCATCACGCTGTCTCAGTCTGTTTTCTGCCGAGGCAAATACATCGTTATACCAGGGCTGTTCCTTTGACTTCCTACCAGCTTCAAAACACCTTTCCTTTCTGGCCAACCATTTCATAACAGCAGTGGTTGGGCTAAAATTTTCGAACGGACCCATATTTATATTAACGTGAAGGTAATTTTTCACAGTAGTGGAAGCCAAAGAGAGTCTGTTATCTGTTTGCAATATGTTGTAGTCACTTATAAGTCTTTCAACATCGAAAGAAGATTGTTTCGAAGCAACAACTCGGGCTAGACTTGTTGACAGAGCATGAAATGACTGATTTCCACAGATTTTCATGAGAAGGCTTTTAGCATCCAGACCTTTCAACATACTGCACGATGATGCCTCTCTATATTGCATTGCGAACTACGAAAGATCTGTATCAGGACAAATAACTTTGTGGCATTCTCTTAGGGCATCATCAGTTACATCCTCTTGCAAAACACGCAAAGGCTCCAAAGCAACAATACTGTCTTCATACAGCAAACGCTGACTAACAAAGTTAATTATGGAATCCAGGACTTCGTAGCGTACTACAGTAAAATCTCTTTTCTCACTGACATGTTTGTTATGGGATTTATTGCGACGTATTTTACGATGAAGTTGAATACCATGTAATGAGTACTGTATTTCTCCGTTGACGTTCTCTTGCACACGTTCGTTTAAAAGCGTTTCTTCCCACCCGTCTAACAGAGGTTTCTCCTTCATACTCTCCAATTGTGCTACAGTTCTATTTTTATTTGTTATTATGTCCAAAAGAAACATTTCATCACTCTCAAACTTCTGCTGGCAGTTCTTGAAAACATATTGAGCGTCTGTCACAAGACACAGAAGATGAAGGCGATCTATTTCTATCCATTTACGCAGATGACTATTGGCTTCATTACATCCATAGCTTTCCGTTTGCAAGTAAAGGCAGCTTGGATACCAATATTTTAGGAGAGTAGTGAGCATACTGAATGAAAATTCTGTCCACCTGACGTCAAAATATTCTGGGTACTGCAAAACTTCTAAGTTATTTTCTGAAGCTACCATCGTTAAACCTTTCGTTAGCTGCCCTGAAGAGTGATATAAAGCACACAATCCAGATGCTGCTTTATGAAAGATGAAACTTCTTGGACATTCTTGGTGACATCTTTCCATGCTAAATTAATGCCACCAAATTTTCAACAGAGGCAATGTTTCACCTGAAGTAACTCTTTCATCAGTTACCAATTTCCACATTCCTTTGTGTTCTCCTGTATTCATGTTTTCATCAACAGTAACTATCGAAGTCACTCTGGAAAACAGTTCTTTCCATGGCATTACTCTTTCTACTGATTTTCGTAAAGCTGTAACATGCGCTTCGGAGCCTCTTCCTTCTGGTTTTTCAAAGCCCAGGAACAATAACTTGTTCTTACCCTTTTCGTCAACAATATATTTGGTCTAGGAATTAATTCGTGCGGTTGGTACGCACACATTGAAGCTGTAGTACAAACACAAAATACATAAATACCTTAAGAAAAATATTGTCCATCGCTAGCCACCACTTTCGCCCATCTGTCAGGCAATGTACGGATTCCGTGGCGAAAGAAGTCCTCATCCTTGGAAGCGATCCAGTCAGAGACCCATGTTTCGATATCTTCTGAAGAAGTAAACCGCTGTCCAATCAAATCGTTGTTCATGCAATCGAACAAGTAGTAGTCCGAAGGAGCAACGTCTGGTGAATACGGCGGGTGGGGTAAAACTTCCCATCCGACATTTTCTAAATAGGTTTTGACCGGTTTTGCGACATGTGGGCGAGCGTTATCATGTTGAACAATAAGTTTATCATGTCTGTTCTCCCATTCTGGTCGTGTTCTGGCCAGAGCTTGCTTCAAACGCATTAATTGTCGTCGATAACGTTCTCCATTCATAGTTTCACCCGGTTGCAGCAGCTCATAGTACACCACACCTTTCATATCCCACCATATGCACAGCATAACCTTTGCACAGTGAATATCTCGTTTTGGTTGTGATGGACCTGGTTCACCTGGTTTCACCCAGGCCTTTTTTCGTTTAGGGTTCTCGTAATGGATCCACTTCTCATCACCCGTAATAATTCGATGCAGAAACCCCTTTCTGCTCTGTCGTTGAAGCAGCAATTCGCAAATGGTTTTTCGTCTTTCAACGTCTCTGTCTTTCAATTCATGTGGAACCCAATGTGACATCTTTTGAATCATTCCCATGGCTTTCAAGCGTTTGGAGACTGTTGTTTGATCAACGCCTAATGCTGCTGCAAGTTGTTCCTGCGTTTGACACGAATCCTGCTCGAGCAATGCTGTCAATTCTTCGTCTTGAAATTTTTTTGGCTGTCCAGCTCGCTCTTGGTCTGCCAAGCCGAAATCACCACTTCTAAACCGTGCAAACCACTTCTGACACGTTCGCTCAGCTAGAGCATGGTCACCATACACTTCCACCAAAATACGATGACTTTCAGTCGCACTTTTCTGCATGTTAAAGTAATGCAGCAGGACACCCCGCAAAAACACTTTATCAGGCACAAATTGCGCCATGTTCACTTAACTACAAAGTGGTGTTGTTGACGCTTTAATCCACTGCCCTATACTACGAACGATACGCGATGACAGGGGTTTGCAATACATGTGTGGATACACGGAACTGTGGGACGCTCCGTTCGTTGCGCCATCTCTTGTCCACCCGCACGAATTAATTCCTAGACCAAATATATTATAGGCTCATTAAAGCGATACGGGGGGACTAGTCTACAGCATTCTACTTACTCCCCATTATCACTACAGCATACACGATGGAAAGTAATGACGAAGAAACAAACAGATGTTACGTTTCTTTTATTATTAGTAGGCGTACCTATTTTCAGGGATCCCTCCACGTGGGCGTCGTTTTCCGCACTTAACATCGCCGGGACGCCGCCCCGCACTTAAAATTGCCGCGTTAAAACGTGAAAAGAATAAAACTACTCTGAGTTAGTGAAGTACTTCTCCGCTGACAAGACCATGTACTCTTTTCCCCAACATGCTCAACTTGGCTCAAATTTACTGCGTTATAGGCTACTGCCTACTGTACCTGTTCATACTGCCGACTGTGATCGCGATTTCTGAAAACCGGGTAATATTTAGTCAGTAGTGGGTGCCCACACTAAGAAATTCCTGGAGGGATCCCTTTATAATTTTACTGAGGCTTTGAATTCCAATGTTCCATATAAAATTAATAGACCTAATTGTCCAACGCCCAGCAACATGGAAAATTGAATACCCTATGCTGCTTGTAGGCACGAAGTACCGGTAAATCAACTAGACGAGAACCATGTGTCAGATGTCGTATCTGCAGGTATAAAGACGAACTAAAGGAACATTGTCTTGCCTTTTGTTTCTTTAATTCCTTCCTCTGTTCCATTTTCGTTAATGTTTCTAAAGTAATGAAATTACTTTACCAAAGACAACAATGCATCGTCACCAAACAGCGAACACTGATCTATGGACAAAAGAATTAACCTGGGCCGGCTAGCGAGATTTTTTCTCATGAAACTTACGAACGGATAATATTTCCTGGGTTATGATTGGTTGTTGAGAGTCTACGGTGCTTCGGCTAAATTTTTGGCAGTTATTGATGTATGTTATCTCTGGTAGTACATATTTCTATAACGGATTCAAAGGATCGTGTAATTTTTATCTACAAAACAACACATTCCATTATATCGGAAAAGTGTAATGTCCTATTGAAAAACAGATAAACGTGCAGTTAGTTGCATATTTTAAAACTATATAAATGCAACCGAAAGCGTTTGGAAACTAAACATAGTTAAAAAGTTCCTTCACCTCAAAATTGGCAATGGTTTTCCCTGCCATCTAGGAGAGACACCTATACGTATTATCTCTGGCTTAATGTCATATACTAGCAGTTATATGGAATTGAGTAACCCATTGCATAATGAATGTATTGAATCAGTAAGACTTAGTTTGACACACTAAACGCGTTTAAATGCGTAATCCGAGAAAAGTACTCACATTAATACCACTCCACACTTTAAGAATTATAGTTCCACACTCCTTTCCTACAGTTCCACAAAGTGTGGAGTACTCCACTGGATTTTAGGCCCTGATTGCGGGGGTAGCTTAGGTTTATGTAACTGAACTTCAATTGTTGGAATTGAACGTTGCGCTGCGTCCTGAATTGATGTAGTAAGGGCAGTTGTTGTTCGTTCGAGTTCGTATTGTGTACTAGGCATAGTGAGCATAGTTACTGATGAGTTCCCGGCGGGAGCTCATGTGGTTCGGATTCCACGTTAATCAGTAGGTCCACATCTCATATAGCCTCGCTGCTGAAAGGGATGATAAACTAAAATCAACTCAAATCAACTGCAGCGTCTAAGTCGGAGCGGTATTGGTCCCAATTTGCCTTTTGGTAGCAGTAGACCTTCTGAGGAGAGGGCTTAGGTTGAGTGTTAGGAGAACAGTGAAGTTTGATTTTGATGAGGACATGGTCGCTACCTATGGAGTCTAGCACAAATACATGTATGGACTGAGAGAGTGAAGATGAGGTTATGACTACGTCAGCAGTAGTGGTACTGATAGGACGTGTAGGTTTTGGTAAACTATGGAATTCAGCTCCTGTTTCATTCTGAACAAAATCTAAAAGTTGCCCTTGTCACATTGTAAGCGACTATGAAAATTTAGATCGGCCATGATAATGTAATGTCAGAAGAAATGGTTGAAAGCTCTGCCTGTACGTGCTGCCTCTAAAACAGACCGTCATGATGTTATGTCAAGGAAGGCGAAGTGCAAGTGGAACAGTAACTGCACAATAAGGAAGATTGTGCCGGATAATAATAGCTGTGCCTCAATAGAGACGTGAACCTGTTCGAACGTCGTGAAGAAGTGACACTTTGGTATACAACACATTAAATATGGCGCAAGGTAAGTTTCATTTAGTACAAATGCGGCAATCCGTTCTTCCTGGAGGAACTATGTGAAGAGTATTTGATGCATCAACAATGATTGTATGTTAAGAAAAAATAAGTAATAACTCATAATGATAAAGAGTATAACTGAATAGGTCAAAGTATCCACATTAAACATAAACTTCAAGTGGTTGGATTTGAAAAAGCACTGTTGGTCCGGAATAAGTTGCATGAAGTTGTAAACTAAACAATAATTTGACTGCGTGCATAATTTGAGATAGAATATGTTGCGAAGAAATGGATGAATGTTCTGTAAGGAAATAGTGAGAAAACGGAGTAGATTCTCTACAGTAACTGGATGACGTTACGAATTTGCTGGTGGAGTAGGTGCGTCGACCGAACGTATGTGAATAACAAGTTCAGGCTTAGCGGGATCAGGTTGAGTCTTAGCTTTACATTTATAGCTGTATGTTGGATGACGTTCAGAACAGCGATCACAACGTGATGGTTCTTGAAGGTTTGGGCAGTTTTTAATAGGATGTTCGAGGGAACAATAACCACATTTGATGTTTGTGAATTCAGCTGTTGGGTGTGAATTATACTATTGTCATCTCTCGCATCGAACAGGTAGAGGTGCTGGCGTGTGCAGATGGCTCGACCTTATATCGGCGTTGATAGATATACGCGCCCTTGGATAGAAGTTGATCAATCAGCTGTTGTTGATTATTCAGCACTCGTAGGAGATAGGTTGGTCCTTGGTTATTCTTGATCCTAATACAACGCTTTATAGGTAGCCCTTCGTGATGAAGTTCAGCAAGAATTTCATCATTAGTAAGATCAGGTTTTACACCACGAATAACTACAGACAGCATAGGAGGTCGCCGTAGTGGAGGAGTTTTGCGTGTACTCGGTTGTAAAGTAGAATTCTTTCGCTTCCACTTACTTCATTCCACCATTGCATTCGTTTCTCATCATCACCGTTTCTTTTACTCTAGCCGACATAATCGTGAGACGTAAAACTTAAAAATTTCATTTTCATTTCATTTCAATTAGAACGATCTATCTTTATGCAAGATGGACTGTGCCTCATTTTGTATGTCCTGTGTCTGTGTGGCTCAACATCCATTGTCCTAAACGCTAGTTGAGACGTCTCGAAATTCGAGTCGAGACAAAATATACACATACATCAGCCAGACCGTTATGACTACCTACCTAATTGTTAGTATGTCCACCTTTTGGCACGAATAACAACGGCAACGCGTCTTGGCATGGTCGCAATGTTCCTCAGTAGGTCGCTGGAGAGAGTTGGCACCACATATGCACACACAGGTCATCTAATTCACGTAAATTCCGGGGAGGGGGTGATGCACCCTCACGTCACGTTCAATCAATCCCAGATGTGATCGATTGGGTTCAGATCCGGATAGTTTGGGGGCCAGCACATCATTTGGAACTCGCTCCTGTGTTCCTCGAACCACTCCATCACACTCCTGGCCTTGTGACATGGTGCATTATCTTGTCGAAAAATGCCACTACCGATGGGAAACATGGCCGTCATGAGGGGGTGTACGTAGTCTGCAAGCAGCGTGCGACACCTCGGCCGTCATGGTGCCTTGCTCGAGCTCCACTAGACACATGGATGCTCACCTGAATGTTCCCCAGATAATAATTAAGCCGCAGCCAGTTTGTTTCCGTCCCGCAGTACAAATGTCAAGGAGCTGTTCCCTTTGAACATGACGTATTCGCACCCTCACATCGTCATGATGAAGAAGATATCGGGATTCATCAGACAATGCAATGTGGTCAGGTCTAGTGGCGATGGTCACGTGTTCATTTCAGTTATAGTTGTCTATGTCGTGGTGTTAACATTCTCCATCGTTAGGAGTGTTCGGTGCACTGTGTGTTCAGACTAGTGTTGTGAAGGCCTGTGATAAAAACGAAAATTTTGGGTTTAAAAAAAACAGTTATTTTTACTGTTTTCCCGAGCTGGGGAAAAAACGGAAAATTTGGGTATTATCAGAATCATCATTTTTGTTAATCACAGAATCATTTTAGTTAATATGTTAAATCAAACATATATTTCATGGAGATATCTTCATTGTTCTATGTAAAATTCCGGAAATTTTGAAACCATTAGAAAAAATCATTTGTTAGGAAATATTGGCAAAAACAGGAAAATGTAGTTTAAAAACTATTTGTTGGCCTGATGATCTTACTTGCTGTAACATGTCTGCAACATATACAGTGGGAAGTGGAAAATCCGAACTAATTGGGACCACAGGTATTCGGATTTTCAAATTGTTCGGATTTTCGAAAATGATCAAGAAAATGCCACTTAGGCTTACATATACTGTACCGTATGTTCTTCTATCGATACAGTGGTTATTCAGTACATACAGTAATTACAATACCGTACGTAAGGCTACTTACATTTAATGTTTCTGAAGAACTTGCTTGTACTCTAAGTCACACTGTTCTTGTAAGTCACACTTCAAACTTATAGGCCTAAGAAAAAATAAAAATAAAAATACATGACAAACAATTACATATAAATGAACTTTTGTAAAAACACTGACTTCACATAACGTCGATGGGCAAGCTATTGTTTGTTTATCGCTAGCGTTAAGACAAAATGTAAAAAGCTTCTAGGGACCGCGTTCGGATTTTTGACGTTAGGATTATCGACGTCCTACTGTATATACAATATATTTCGCTAACGGAAAAATACTTAAAGCAACAGGTTTTAATTCTACTTTACACACATATACCGCACAAGTGAGTAAATTTGAGCAGCGAGAAATATATTAAATGAAACTTCCGTTAGTTTTTACAGACTAGCAGAATATCCGTTCTTCGCACGGGGAGAATACGTTTCATTTTGGACACAAAGGGCACCAATGAACTTGTGGAGCCCCAAAACTATTAATTTGACTTTAATATCGATAATTTTCAATTATCTTTACATGTCACCATCCTCCTTAGAGTACTAATGGAGCTGAATTTGTGGATTTAAACGGCATCTGCTGTTCATCTCTGCGAGTATGGATTCGAGGCCATTTTCGATCATGTATATATATATATATATATATATATACAGAGGCGGATCCAAGGGGGATATCCCCCCCTTCACACTCAAGTATACACTGAATAAAATGGGCTTCAATCCTGCTTTACACTGGATAAAACTGCAAACTATGGTTTAGCCCCTCCCTTGATCATATCCTGGATTCGCCAGTATATATATATATATATATATATATATATATATATATATATATATATATATATATATACTGTATATAAGGTCAAAAAATTAGGGGTTCAGCTGAAATATCACACAAGACCTTAAGATAGTGTATGAATAAGCTTGTGTTTGACTCATATTATCATACAAGAAGGAATGCTTTAAGATACACTAGAAAAATGAGGCACATACTGGTGTTGGGGCACGGAAAACCTTGTTCACATGGCTCATGACACAAGACGGTTATGTGTGCACCTCTCGAACTGCTCACAAACAGGCAAGGCAACAACACTGATTGTTCCTTAATATGCCATATGATAACTTCGAATAGCCAACAGAGCCTTGCACCTGCGTGGCGTGGATTCAATCAAATTATCGAAGAGTTCTTGGGGGAAGTTGTGTCACTCATCCAGAAGAGCGACTTCCAGCTCTGGAATGGTTGTTGGATTTACTGGCCTAGCGGCAATTCGTCTGCCAAGCATATCTCAGACATGCTCAACTGGAACGAGATCCGGAGCCACTTCAGCAACTTCATCCGAGCGATACCCTCAGCATCCAGCATCTCATCCACTAACCGAGCTCTGTGAGGACGAGTATTGTCATCCATAAAAAGGAACGAATCACCAATGGCACCAGCATAAGGAAGAACAAGAGTTTTAATGATCTCATCCCTATATCTCATCCGAGAGCCGTCAAAGAGCCATTTCGGATGATGTGGAGCTCAGTACGCCCACCAATGCTGATTCCTGCATACACCATCAGTCCACCACCATGACACTGGGATCTTTCTCGCACAAACATGGGATTGTATCGTGTTCCACACTCTCTCCAGATGAAAACACGTCGATTATCAGGCTCTACACTGAATCGAGACTCGTCAGAGAACAAAATATTGCCCCATTCATTGCGTCCCCACCCACGATGTTCCTCCGCCTACGCTCTTCGATCAACACGGTGTCGTGCAGTTAATGGGACACACACCATAGGCCTACGTGCGTAGAGACCACCTTCTCGAAGGCGATTGCGAACCATTTGAGTAGATATTGTGCGTCCTGTTGTTGTTCGGAAGGCTCGCGGTAGCAGAGTTGTATTCTGACGCTGGTTTCGACGGGCTGTTAACAAGAGATAACGATCGTCTCTGGCTTTGGTTGCTAGTGGACGGCCCTGTCCTTGTCTTCTTCGAACACTTCCAGTTGTTTGAAATCGATTCCACAATCGGGAAATCACACTTTGTGCCACTCCTATGGCATGTGCCACCTCCCGCCATGACTGACCAGCTTCCAACCTCATTGAAGGCCGCGGTGGCTCAGTGGTAGAGCGTTCACCTCTGGTGCTTGGGGTCCCGGGTTCGATCCCAGCCCCTGCCAAGTGAACTTTGAGGTGTTTTTCTCGGGGTTCTCCCGTTTCCTCCCACTTTCTTCATTCCACTCTTTAACTCATCTCTCATCATCACCGTCTCCTTCAGCCTAACCGGCATAACCATGGGACGTAAAACTTAAAGACTTTTTCCCGGCCCGCATACAATTATAGCTGCATTTGAAATAATCGCAAATGGAAGTGTCACCATCGATATTAGCGACCACGAAAACTATGGATTTGACACTAATATCGGTCATTTTGGATTACTTTTACATGTCTCGGTATCCGACCCCTTCCCCCCCGGTGACCCCCGGCCCGAATAGGGTGAATTTGTAAGTTAATGTGATCAGAGTTTTACCATTGATTTCAGCGACCGCGAAAACTATGAATTCGACAGTAATATCGGCCATTTTCTACAATTTTAAATGTCCCTGTAAGCGCCCCCTGAGACCCCCTGGTTCGAATTAAAAAAAAAAGATTCGTCTTGATCTGGGGCCTGGGCCAAGGTACCCCTGACTAAAATTTGGTAACTCTCGGTCCACTCGTCTGTTCCCCAGGTTGCATACAGACAGACAAACACAAACAAACTATTTATTTTATTTATATTAGACTAGATAGATTCTTGCAAATTATGCCAAATTTTCATATTATTTTTCCGAGCTAATTTTAAAGACCCGCTCCTACGTACCTTTATATATATATACACAGTATATCTATATTTATATCTATCTATATCTATATATGTATATAACAAACGCAGGAATTACACCCTAAATAACGCTCCTGGAGGACCCCTTTCTCAAAAAACATTGCTGGGGAAACACTTGTAGAAACTTCAGTTTTCGTGCCAGACGATTACCGAGACCTGGTGAACAAAAAAAAAAAAAAAAAAAAAAAAACCTCCTTTAGCAATCGAATTAAAAAAAAATAGTTCTCCTCAGGTTAGTATTCACTGAGAATATTGTTATACAATTTAAATTTTATGGGTAAATCAGTAGACTTTGAATACATCCACATCGTATCCACTGAGTTGCGAAATTGTGTACCTCCAGACATGGACGGTCGAAGAAAATTTTCTAGGAGGGCATCTTCAATGTTTGGTATATTAGTCTGGCATTTAATGTGCATGGTTTTTTATATTACGTATACGTGAGCCAGGGAGGTTCATTCTTATCAAACACGGAGATTATGAAGGAGCAGATCTACTGTACAAAATATAATAAAAAACATCTCTTTCGGATTTCTATCATCCCGCAGTCCAACCCCGAGACGGAAACATAAGAGATAGTCTTTTTGTTTTTAAACAAGATAACGTGCCTAGCGAATGCTTTACATTGTGAAGATTATATTAGTGAAAATTAAACGAATATAATTTTACAACTTAATATACATATCACTAAATGTTGAGCTCCCCGTTGCTATGTGGTTAGCGTATGCGCCTTTCTCGAACGAGGTTTGATTCATGGTAGGAGCTCATGTGTTTCAAATCCGACGTTAAACTGTACGTTCACGTCTCGTAGAGCTTTGCTCCTGAAAACGACGCTAAACTATAATCTAATTTAATATTACTAAATATTAAAAAATAATGACTTACCAAGGTGACGTCAATTTGGCAGTCATCAAATCCATTTTATACTTTCACTTAATCCAGTGGATATTAATATAACAATTACAAGACACACGCGCATATAAATACTCAGAAACAAGCACATACACACGTACACATACACAAATATGAACCCTTCAAATCTATTTACATGTGGTGGACTGCGCTGCATCAAGCGTTGTTATCTTCGTCATCATCTTCTCATGTATCTGCATTATTTGATTCATCCACAGATTTGTTATTTGTACGCATCATTCATTTTTGCTTTTTCGGGAGGGTTCAGGGTTCTTTCTTCATTTAAAGAGTCGGTTGTCTGTATTGGAAAGAGAATCAGGGGAGGAAGGGGGAATTTATACTTTATGAATGGATAACATTTTAAGAAATATATACAAAACATGCCGCTTCCGACGCAGCACTGAAGCATTTCTTTTAGCGGTCATACCCCCTCCCCTCTCAAGTTGTAAAGTGAGAAGGGACAGAAACATCCCAGACACTCAGGGTTCAGTTGATAATAATAAAACTACGGGTAAGTAAACATCTTGTACAGAGTCACGTTTTGCTTATTTTTGAACATGTTTGTGAATTTAACAATACAACAGCGGAAATACTAACTGGTTTTATTACTCCAACCATCGCTTCAACTAAGGGATAATTCCCAACGGTCAGTGAGCCATCTAAATTTTCGTTCTTTTTCTGTTCTCCAGAGGAAAGAATGAGATTTTGCCAAGATGCTAAAGTCAAGATGCTAGATGCTAAATGAGAGTGAATTATGCTAGATCTAGCACCAAGATGCTAGATATGGCTTCACTGGCGGGCTTCGATATCTACAGAACTTTCTGCCAAAGCATACAAAGAAACAATAGCACAATAGTTTCGATAACATCTGTGTGGTCCTTCGGTAGGCTACACATCCGGTAAGAAGTTCATCCCAAAGAGTAGTTTGGACAAAAGACTCGTAGCAGGCTTGTATAGATAATTGAATTCAAATATTCAAGTATAAATATACCGAATGCCCATATCGTGTATGCATGCATTTGCATGCATTATTTAATAAGTAAATAAAGTACACACACAATTAATTATGTCAGTGATAAACGGCGTTTATTGAAAAAAAACTCTCCAAACAATGAAGATTAATCTTAGACTGGAGAAATGGTTATCCTTCGTTTTCATTATAATTTGGCCATGAAACAAACGCCTGACAGATATACAACCTCTATATACAACTATGTGATGTTGGAATATATAACTCGTAGGGTATGATGCTTTACTTTTTCAAAAATTTCAGTACTTCTAGTGAAATGAAATCTTTAGTTTTACATCCCACGGTTATGCCGGCTAGGCTAAAGGAGGCGGTGATGATGAGAAATGAATGAAATGGTGGAATGAAGAAATTGGGAGGAAACGGGAGAACTCCGAGAAATCCCACGAGCATGGTGTTTGTCCACAACAAAGTCCACATGGCGCCATCTGGGATCGAACCAGGGACCCCAAGCACCGGAGGTGAACGCCCTACCACTGAGCCATCGCGCCCCCGCAGTACTTCTTGTGTACCCCTATAAATGTAATAAAGAACTAATGGCCATGTTTTTTTATATAAAAATATTCAATTAGAACTGGACAATTAACATAAAATTTGGAATCGACAAATGAAAACGGCATGTTTCTAGCACTTGTGGGTTCGAGATCTCATTGTTGAAAGGATTGGAAACAAACATATAAACTTTTCTGTGAGGAGAAACATATACGCGTAAATCTAGTATTTTAATATATAGATAATAATTGGAATAGTTTTATTTTCGAGTGCTATTTTTTAATATTCGCAATATTGAAATTTTTGAACTTAAATTTTTCGCGTGTTTGAATCATTACTAGTAAAATTAACCTAATACGAACATATTTATTTTTTTCAATTTTTCCGGAAAATCAAAAAAAGTTTAAAAAAAAAAAACAGGTTCAAAATTTCCGGAAATTTGACAACACTAGTTCAGACACACTTGTACTTTGCCCAGCATTAAACTCTGATCTTAGTTCCGACGCAGTTCGCCGCCTGTTCTGTTTTACCAGTCTGCTCAGCCTACGACGTTCGACATCTGTAATGAGGTGGGGGCACCCAACTCCTCGACATTTGGACGTCTTTTCCCCTTGGTTTCGCCACTTGCTGAAGACAATCACCACAGCACTCCTCGAACACCTGACAAGTCCTGCAGTTTCCGAAATTCTCGTGCCGAGTGTTTCTGATCGAGCACTTTCTTCAAAATAATATTAAAAATTACAGAAAAATTTTCGAGACATTCGAGTCGAGTCGAGATTTTTACCAGCTGTCTCGACTCGACTCGAGTCTCGACTTGAAAATTCGAGTCGAGAAATACGTTTGTCTCGACTCGTCTCGAATTTTACAAAATGTGTCTCGACTCGAATTCGAGTCGAGTCGAGTCGAGATTCAAGACATGTCTCGACTCGTGCGCATCCCTACAGAGTTCGGTGTGCTTGCTATGTGGTGTCGCCATCTTTAAATATGGCGGCTATTATCCAGGAAAAATATTTTTTTTCGTTTTCAGATAATACTTTTATGCCAAATAACTATGAAACCGTAGGAGAAACGGAAAAATATGTCGATACAAACGTTATAGAGTGGAAACTGTTCTCTCTAAAGATGCTAATATCATTGATGTATCTTGTGAATTAAGGAAGCTACTTAGTTTTAAGTATCACAGGGTGTTATGTTTTGGGACATTCAATTCGGAAAACTAAGCAGAATGCCTGTAACTTTCAATAGGAATAATTACTAATTAAAGTAAGTTAAATTACATTTGGCCGAAAATAGTTCAGTACATCATAGAAACGCTAGACCATGAGCTTTGAAGGAGGGGGGTGGCGTTTACAGGGTGAAAAGAAATACTTAAATAATCTTTTTAAATATGTAGAATATATGGCTTTCTCCTCTAAGATCAGAAAGGCTTCTTATAAGACTGATGGTGTTTCACTGCCTTCAACAAAATGTCTAACAACCACTTCCACAGACAATACAAGCATAAATGAATAGGCTACATGTTAGGGAGGAGGGGAGACGAAACAGGAGTTGGAATGGAGAGTAGTACTTTGACTGCATTCTTCAAGTATTAATAATAATATATGAATAAAACTGCTACAAATTTTGAGGAGGTGGTTGCCCCCTCCCTCTTCCCTCGTAGTTGCTTCTCAGGTTATAAGAATCCGGGATCACGGTAGCTATAAGACCAGCGAGGAGGAACACAATAGTGGGAAAGTATACGTGCATTAGTTATTCGAGAAAATGGCTGTTACGCTATACCACCTTGATACGAGTTAAGGTCAGGAAATTTTAATTTTGATGCTTCTCGTATTAGGAAAACAAGATATGATCATGATGATTTTGCAACATAAAACTGTAAGGGAAAAAAAAGTCTAGAATTGTCAGAAAGTAACTGAGTTGAATGGACTTGAACTTGATAGTTATACAATTGCAGTTAATTGTAAAACTATGTTAGCACTGGTATAGCCCGGTTCACTTATCTTATTTTTTTGTAGTTCTCAAGAAAAACAAGTTTATCATTGCAATTATTCAAAATTTATTTTCGGCTACCAAATCATTTCTAAATTATAGTGCTTTCCTCCCCTCCTCCTTGCATATTTTTTTTAATTAATGAAGGAAATATAATGTTTATGTGTAAAAAAGCATAAAATAATCTGTGACCTTGTAAATATGAGATCACAGTATAAATAAGATATCACAAAGTCTGTTGTTTTATGGCGGTAGCTCTTAGCAACGACGCGTGACAAATAATAGTCAACGTGGGGCTTGGTCTATCATTCGATGTATGTGAATATTTGTAGAAAGCAAGTAGCCCACTGACCTTTCCTTTATCACTCTCAGTTTCTGAACTTTGCTTTTGTTTGTCGATGTTTATCTTACAGGATAAATAAAATACACATTGGAGACTTGTCAAGTTTATTTTCGGGGAAGAGGATTTCCTGTCGGATAAAACTTCCACATTTTGTCGTCTCTTAGCCATTGTCTGTATGAAATGATACTTCAATCAGAAATATTGAAGGAGAAGAATATCGAATATCCTAACATAGGATTATATAAATATTTGAATTTAAGAGCAGAAGCTAACTGTAAGGGGCATATCCGGTTGCAATTGATGTGAACACATTTTGGGGGAGATGGCTGAAATTCAACTGAAATGTAGAAGAGACCATGGGCGTCTCTGTCATGTTAAAATGGAGGGCGGGACTAGAATGCTACAAGTATATAGCCGTAGCCGTATGCTACTGAGAATAAATACCTTCACCATTGATCAATTTCATAAGTACACAAAATAGGAGGGACGCGTTCTCCCTGTCTCCCCCCGCCAGAGACGTCCGTGGAAGAGACTATGTAGATTCTATATTTCAAAAGCAAATTGTCCTAAAATGGATAGAATATAGTCAAAAAAAAAACTTTAATGTCAATGGGAAATCAATGAAAAAAATGAAATCATCCTCACATTTCAAAAACTATAATAAGGAGATGGCTAATTAAAAGCTTATCGCAAAGACATAATAAAGAACTTAAAAACGATGTATAGCACGTAAGGTAAATATGGATAGAACATTGTCAAAAGTCAAGTGGTTTGAGTAAAATTAGGGATGCGCACGAGACGAGTCGAGACAGAATTTTCCTGACAGAATTCGAGTCGAGACATCACTTTTACAGCACATTTTCGAGACGAGACAGCCATAAATCTTGTCTCGTGCGCGTCCCTAAGTAAAATCAATAATAATGATAAAGTATATGCATCTTCTGCGAATTACCCAAGGCGCCCCATGTAGAGGTTACGTGTTAGAAATATCTCACATCTGGATTTGGAATCTCCAGACTCGATTTAGTACGCAACGTGACTTTTGACCTGCTCACGTAACACAGTCTGATCCTTATGGCAAACCTGATAACCCCTTTTTTAGCGTTAATAATTCTTAGTACTTTTAGAAACAATTTGGGGTCGTTTTCGCAAAACTTGGTTTCTGAAAAAATAAAAATCTTATTAATTTCTTTACATATGACTGTTGTCTACATTGTGATTGAATAATTTTTATGAGAACCTTAAGAATCACTCTTGCTTCAGCTTACAATATCCTGAAATTTGGGATTTACTCCATGATGTCCTAAGAATCACTCTTGCTTCAGCTTACCATATGCTGAAATTTGGGATTTACTTCGTGATGTCCTGTTAAAAAATAGTTCTCTGGCCGCTTTTAAAAAAAAAAGATAGCTAGTTTTGTAGAAATGGTCTTCAATTGACTTTAGGAAATAACTAAAGGGAACAGTTGTATCCAGGCCCTAAAAGGACAACAACTTGTGTTATTTTGTTGCAGTAACCGCTGTTGTTGTCTTTAAGATATGAAAATACGTAGTATTACAAATGGATCACTTGAATGCCAAGTGGGCTAATTCCAAACAACAACAAAAATTGACTAACGTATTCATTCACTCCCACAGATGAGTTCCTTTTCAAAAAGACTTTTGTAAATTATAAAACTATAAACTCCGAAGTTATGGTTTTCGTATCAAGAAAGAAAGAAAAAAAAACAGAGATATGAATTTTCTTAAGATATTAAACTTCAAATTTCACTCCTGGAAAATTTCAAATTTTCAACTAGACCACTTGATACCCAAATGGCTCATATATTTCATCGTAATGTTGTGTGTACTTGACAAGCTGGAAATACTCCAGCGCGGGGTCCCAATTCGGAGCAATTTGTTCAATCGATGTAAGTCCGACCCTGTTTCATTGTCATCTTGCATACAACGCAGCTGTTGAAAAAGTATTTTTTGTTTCAGCTTGAAAACAAGCATATAGAGATTTGTATGATAGTATCGTATCTGAGACAAACTTACTGGAAAAAATGTTAGAGGTGGCAAAAAATGTGAGAAAACTATTGTATGCCATACAAATCACTAGTATAATTGCCCCTTTTAGACTTCAAAACTATGCTACACATAAGTGTCGGAAGTCTTATAGAACGGCTTCGTCTGTCTGTCTGTCGACAGGTACCAGGGCAAAAATGGTAAGAGATACCGAAATGCAATTTCTTGTGATTGATTCAACATCCCAAGACAAGGTTCCGTCACCTACGGTTACTTTCTATTCAGACTGGTTCAAATGAGTATTTTCCGGTTTAAAGATTTATCTCCATAGAACGAAAACGGTAAAAGACAGCGAGAAACGGTTCTCCGCAAATGATTTAGTGTTTCAAGGTAACATACCATGTTTATCCCAGACACTCTACCATAATCGGAAGTGGTTCAAATTTAATGTTACTTCCGGTTTCGATACTGATTTGTAAAAAGAAAAAATGGTAAGATACCAGGTATATCAAATTACTCTTTTTTGCAATCAATTCATTGTTCCAAGAGTGGATTCCATCTTCTTTATTAATTCTTTATTCAAAAAGAAAGTAGTTGAAATTGGTCATTTTCGGTTTCAACATCTGTCACTATAGAATAAAAATGGTATGAGATAGCGACAGGCTGTTTTCTACAAACGATTCGGGGGTTTCAACATGTCGTCAGAAGCCCCAACATTTTACCGAAACTGCTCAGTGGTAGAGCGTTCACCTCTGGTGCTTGGGGTCCTGGGTTCAAACCCTGCTCCCGCCAAGTGAACTTTCTGGTGGACAAACACCGTCTGCGCGGGTTTTCTCGGGATTATCCTGTTTCCTCCCACTTTCTTCATTCCACCATTTCATTCATCTCTCATAATCACTGTCTCCTTTAGCCTAACCGGCATAACCGTGGGACGAAAAACTCAAAAATTTAATTTCATTTCATTTTACCGAAACAAGAAATGTTCTATGTATGTATTATACGACACTATAATTAGGCATTAAGCCTGTTGTGTTGTTTTCTAAATAAATAAAATAAATAAATAAATTTATTTATTTATTAAAATTTACTACTACTACCACTTTTAATACTGATTTCCATACAGCAAAAACGGGAAGAGATATCGAGAGGCAGTTTTTTTTTTTTTTTCAACTATTCAACTTCCCAAGAGTTGGTTCTATCTCTTCCCTTAACACTATATTAAATCCGGAAGTGGTTAACGTCAATTGCTACTAAAACAGTATGGCATAGCGAGTAGTGTCTGGATATGTATTCAACGTTCAAGAAACAGCTTATATCTACTATTTTATTAGTATATTGCAATCAATAGCTATAGATGTATTACTTCAAGTTTGAGTATTGATTTCCTGTAGTTTGAGTCTACCGTAATTTCACACTGTGAAACGGAACTCGCTTGTTTTCAAATTTAAATCTATGGTTACCCTAGACAAATTACTACTCTCCGAATTGGAGCGAAAACTGATTCCTAAAACTTAACCCAAACAAAACTCTACTTTATATTTTATCTTAATTGAAAACAGCCAATAGAAGCTAACGTAAATCAATTATCATAAGCATCCAACATATTCATCCAAAAAAAAAAAAAAAAAAAAAAAAAAAAAATGAGCTAAATATTTAGGATTGATATTTTAAAATAAGCTCAACTTAAAGCAACATAAACGAATATTGTCATGATAAGAATAAAACGGACAATGATCAATATAGACCTTTCCACCAAAGCTAAAATCAAATATACAAAACAATAATACGTTCAATGCTATTATACAGTATCAAATGTTTAATAGAATATCATAGAAGAAATAGTCTCAACAGAACCCAGCAGGAAATGAAAATTACAACACACACACACAACACGAAGGAACTTAAAGAATTAGCAAACCTAACCAACAAAACATAGAAATTAAGAAACTCAACATAAAGTGCTGTCACTAACAATGCAAAATGAGAACAGTCTAAGTGGGAGAAAACAAGAGAGTTATACGTATATATATGGTGTTTCAGATAAAAACGTCCAGTGCTTATAAATCCGAAACGGCTGAGAAGAAAAAGGAAACAAAAACTGAGATAGGAAAATGTCATAGGACACATCACATGGTGTTGCTGTGGCCCCAGGGGCCAACTTCAAATTTTAAAAAGGGAACACGTAATGAATCATACCTCATTCAATAGTACTTAAAAAACGAAACAACTTTTGTAGGAAACAATTTTCGATTTGGGCCACCGTTTTCAAAATGGCCGCAAAAAGTGGGTCCTGTATCAGATAAAACGTCCAGTGCTTATAGGCCTAAATCAGAAACGGCTGAGAATAGAGAGATGAAACAAAAACTGAGATAGAAACGATGATAAAGCATATCAAGTGGTGTTGTTGTGGTGGCCCTCAGGAAACTCCGTGAAGGGGGCCCAGGTGCCAACTTCAAACTGATACAGGACTTTTTGCGGCCATTTTGAAAACGGTGCCCCAAATCGAAAATTGTTTCCTACAAAAGTTGTTTCGTATTTCAAGGACTATTGAATGAGGTATGGTTCAATACATGTTCCCATTTGAAAATTTAAAGTTGTCCCCTGGGCCCCCTTGAAGGAGGGCCCTGTGGGTCACCATGACAACACCATGTAATGCGCCTTATAACATTTTCCTATCTCAGTTTTTGTTTCATCCTTTTATTCTCAGCCGTTTCGGATTTATAAGCACTGGACGTTTTATCTGATATAGGACCCACTTTTTGCGGCCATTTAAAAACGGTGGCCCAAATTAAAAATTGTTTCCTACAAAAGTTGTTTCGTTTTTCAAGTACTATTGAATGAGGTATGATTCAATACATGTTCCTATTTGAAAATTTGAAGTTGGCCCCTGGGCCCCATTGATGGAGGGCCCTGGGGCTCACCACAACAACACCATGTAATGTGCCTTATGACATTTTCCTATCTCAGTTTTTGTTTCATCTTTTTATTCTCAGCCATTTCGGATTTATAAGCACTGGACGTTTTATCTGAAACACCCTATATATATATAATGTAAGACGGAAGGGAAAACTCCTCCGGATTATTCGACATTGAGAGTTCACATATTTGAGTTCAGTTGATTTTGAGTTTAACGTCCCTTTCAGCAGCGAAACTATATGAGACTGGACCTACTGATTAACGTGGAATACGAACCATATGAGCTCCAACCGGGAATCGAACCCGGATCTCCCATACCAACAGCACTTACGCTAACCGCTTAGCCACGAAGGAGCTCTTCACATATTTGAATATCAGTAAGTATTAAACTTCCAATTAGTAATTCCAATTCATAAGTGTCAAAAGCCTTCTTTCTGTTCGTCTGTCAGCAAGTATCAAAGCAAAACCGGTAAGAGACATCGGGAAGCGGTTTTTCGCAATCGTTTCAGCACTCGAAATAAGTTCCATCTCCGTTACTGTCTATTCAAGTCGAAATTGATAGAAGTCAACTATTTCCAGTTTCAACGTTGTTCACTGTAGAAAAAAAAAAAATGGTCTTAGATAGCGACAAACGGTTTGGTTTCGGAATCGATTCAATATCTCAAGAAAACATACCATAACCACCCGTAACACTACCAAAACCGTAAGGGGTTGAAACTTACTAGTATTGATTTTCACAGTACAAAAACGATAAGAGCTATCGAGATTTAATTTTTAACTGACTTCTCAATTTGATCAGTTTATATATAGACCCGTCTTCGCAGAGAGAGATTAAGGTTTAAGCACTGTATCATATTTGATGGTAAAGAAATGAGTGGTATAAATAAATAACGAAAAGTAACGGCTTTGGTGTCGCCTCAGTGAATATGAATATGATAAATACACGTTACTTCCCCATCCTTTCATAACGATGGAGGCTAAACTTCGAGATGAACGGCGTCGGGGATGTCACTGCTCATCCCGAAAACTATTACTTTGACACTAATATCGGTCATTTTGAACATGTTCTTTTTCAAACCTCCATCCCCATCCCTCATTACGATGGAGGTTGAAGTTGGACTTGGATGGCGTCGGGAGCGTTATTCATCTCAGCGACTATGAATTTGACACCAATATCCGACGTACAGAATATTTATTATACATTTTGATCCCCGTAATTTCCCACGAGCAGAAATTTGAAATCGGGGCTTCGTAGACGATTAAATCTGGTGAAAATTTATGTGTGTACGAAATTTGGTTTACTATGTGAAAAGCTGATTACATATACAATACATATACATACATACATACACACACACATATATATATATATATATATATATATATATACAAAGGGTGTTCAAAAAGTTTTGCACAATGGCCTCTAATTCTTTTATTTGTTGCAGGAGGAGAATGAAATTTTTTGTGAACATACTTGGAATATTAGCTATAAGTTGGCATATAAAGTATTTTCTTTTATTTACAGGTGAACCATAATGGACTGTGAAGGAGATGTCAGATTGCGACAACGGTCGGTGATGGAGTTTCTCTTCAAGACCGGCGACGACTCTGCCACATCGATTCACAGGAAGTTGCTCCCTGTTTATGGGGAGGACACATTGGATCGCAGCAGTATCCAGCGGTGGTTGCAGAGGCTTAAAGAAGGTGATTTCTTTCTACTGGACAATCCACGATGCGGTAGACCATCGACGGTAGTGAGTGATGTGAATAAGGAGACCATTAATCAAATCATCCAAGAACAAGCTCCACAATTAACAAGGACCGTTACTGTTTGTCATTGGACAAGCTGCGACGTGCCATTAAGACCCACAGACCACAGCTTCAGGGTAAGCTTTCAAATTACACCATGACAATGTCAAATCCCATACAGCCCTTGTGACGCAAGAGAAAATCACGAAAATGGATTGAAAAGTTGTTCCTTATCCTCCCTACAGTCCGGACTTGGCTCCGTCTGATTTTTTCCTCTTTGGTCGTCTGAAGGCCCACCTGCGCGGTAAAACATTTGATAGTGAGAAATACCTTATTTCCTGTGTCAAGCGATGGTGTAAAACTCAATCCCCAGAATTTTACCAAAGTGCATTTACATCATGGAAAGAACATTGGACTAGATGCGTCACAGCTGATAGAGGCTACATTGAGTAGGCTCAGTGTATAGTTAAATGTTCCAAGTATGTTCACAAAAAATTCATTCTCCTCCTGCAACAAATAAAAGTAGAGACCACCGTGCAAAACTTTTTGAACACCATTTGTATATATATGGGTGTAACATAACTGCATGGCCAAACGTGACGAGGTGATTGCGGACAACCAAATAAGTAAGAATGTTCCTATAATTATGGCTCAGATGCCGCTTCGTTTCCTATATACAGGGTGGTCAAATGTCGAGTCCCTCCAATGGCTCACTACAGGAAAGTGAATGGAAATGTTCAATATTACAGGAATAATACAATCAAGTGGATTTATGCCTATGCAAATACATTTACACTAACACAGAGAATGAAACTAATCAACATTTGAAGTTATTGGGTTGTCAGTGTTGCCAACCTGATACAAAGTGTTGTTTTCAAATAGCATTAGACTTCCACATGAAGTGAGCGACATTGTTACTCAATATCATTACTTTGTGACTTCATACGTAAGTTATTCTCATATACATTCATTTGTAACGTCACAATAATTCTTTCATGCAAGAGTTGTAATCTATGAATCGTTGTTTCCTATTGTGCACCGTTAATGAAGTTCACACTTGGACTCTTTGTCCAATTCTTTGGAACTAGATCATAAAAGTCTTCAACAGCTGAGAGTTAATACCGTGTGCACGCATGTTTCGTAGGCCAACCTATTTTATAGGAAGTTAGTGCCCTATTTTTAGTTTAGATACCTACTAAACCAATGACTTTGACTGACGACACATTTTACTGAATGACCACAGCATCGATCACATACTTGTTTAATTTTTTAAAATTAACAATAGGGTCTGCTTTACTTTACGAGATAAATCCTAGGAAATATCTTACGATTTATCTGAGGACAAATGTTACGACATATCTTGTAGGAAATCCTATCATCTTGTGCCATACACGTGAAGATTTTTTTTTTTTTTTGTTTGACCGAATAAAGTTGCGAGATGTTGATCCATAATGCATTGTGGTAATAAATGGCGCCTACGGTTGAACAAGCAACTGGTAGTGTGGGAATAGTGTTAACAATTTGGATTTCTTGTGAAATGTTTCTTTCAAAAAATTATATTACACATTTCTACCGTAAATTTCACAAATTTGCGAGATCTAAAGTAAGATGCGAGATCTAACTACGCCCTTGTTTTTCAATATCATGAGATAGTTCTATTCAATGAAAGTTCAAAATGGGTGAATTCCTACACTGCACACCCTACTGATATTGATACCAGGCTGGCGGGAAGAAAACAAATTTGTTTTCATTTTCTCTCATCTGATGTCACTTAAATCGAAAATCTTACTAATTTTCTTTCCGAAATAGAGCGTTCTCTAAACAAGAGAAATCTCATAGGATCGTTCAGATCATAGGAAATGACATGCGATCTGATGCCATACGTGTTGAGATTTTGACTCTAGGAAAACTCCTAAAATATTTCCTAGGATTTATCTCATAGTGTATAGATGGCCTAACATACATTATATTAGTGTAACACTAAAAGTTTCTGTAAAGTAATGACTGTATGGAGTACTGAGCGTTGTTGCTGCTCTGGAAGAGCTGACTGATTAACTCTGCCTCAAAATTGATTTTCACTAATTATAATCTGATTTTTAAATTCTAACATCTTGCGACACACCGGTTGGGAACCAATGTACTAAACTACTGGGGTAAGGAACAACTAGAAAAATAAATAAATTTAAAAGAAAAGTTACGACTTCAAAAACGCACTAAAATGCAGAAAACATAAACTTTTGAAAAAATCAATATTAACTGATTTCAACGAAAGCGCTAAAAAGTACAATATAACGAAATGTAGCGCTTAAACGCAAACAATAAGTCATTATTATTATCTATAAAAACATTTTAAAATATGTGTCAAGCCTAGCAAATTAATGCCTAATATAAAACAAGTTGGACGGTAATTTTATTTGACGTTAATTTCTTAGTTTGGCGCAGACTTCAAACATTTTTATAGATAATTGTAATGAATTATTTTCTGCTTATAAACGCTTTATTATTTTTGCTTTTAGTGATTGAATTATTTTGTGCTTTTTAGCGTTTTTTTTAAACTGATTAATATTTTACTCTTTTAAAGTTTTCATTTGCAATCGATTCAATCCCAAAAATAGGTTACATTTTCTTCATTAACATTCTATTCAAACAATAAGTTGCAGAAATCAACCATTTCCGGTTTCCATCTTGATTCTCATAGGGAAAAATCGGTATAAGATGCCAACAAGCGTTTTCTTTTCCTTTTTTTTTTTTTCGATTCAGCGTCACAAGGAAACCTATAATAAGTAACCGTAACACACTACTAAAATTGGAAGTAATTAAAATTTAATAATTCTTCCGATTTGAATATTGATTTACATAAAGTGGAAACGGAAAGAAATATGGAGAAACTTATTTTTAGAACCTATTCAGTGTCCCCAAAACTCTTCCATTAAATCTCAAGACAAACTGGAAGTGGTAGGAATCAACCGTTTCCTGCCTCAACTTTAATAACCATAGAACAAAAGCTATAATAGGGTCTAAATATTGACGAGCAGTTTATTGGAATTGATTCAACGTCTTAAAAAGGATAGAATCTCCACCCGTATTACTTTACTATAGGGTTCCCAATCTAATTCCTATCACGACCTCCATTTTATCACATCCCCTTGCCAGCGACCCTCTTATAATTTCTGGTTTCTAATAAGCTTGTGTAGGATTTTTTAACATACCTATTGCGGAGATCTAATAGGTAGATATGCAATTCTCGTTAGTTTCAATCGTACCTCTTTCATTTAAATTGATTTTTAAACAACTCTGCACCTGTTGAAAATGTTCAGTAGATCTATTTTGTGTTGTTCTTAACAGCATGTATAAAAGTAAAAATATACCTATCAGAACAAAATTCGAAATAATATTTAAAACTATTTTCCGGTATTAGATTCTAATTATATTTATCTCTTCCGCTTATCTTCTCGACTTTCAGATTGAGGAAGCCTGCTTCACTAAAACCTTAGGCGGTAAAATTTACTAGTACTTCCGATTTCAACGTTGATCCCCGAGAACAAAAATGGAGAAACAGCATCAAGCGGTTTTCTGGAATCGCTCGTTGAGCGAAGTCGCAATCGTCTCATGTATCTCTTCACTACGACCGGAAGTGGTAGAATTCGTTACTGAACAGGTTTAATTTCTCGCTATCTCTTTGATGCAACCGGAAGTTGTAGATCTCTTTCAATATTAAATTCGTATAGTTTGGAAGTCTAGCGTAGATTCACAACGGTGAAACGAAACTCATCCGTTAAACAATGTAGGATTAAGGATACGCTAATCATTACTTCACTAAATAATTACTAATGAAATACATGTTAATTACACAAGGATTACTGTAATTAATTTGCAAACATTTGATAGTGCCATTTTATTCACTCTCCACTAAGCTATTAGTGAGGATTTCTTCAAAAGTATTAAGTGAGGAAAACTCTTCTCCCAGGATTTCGCACCCTGCTATAATTGACAGTAACAGAGATGTCCTTCCAGTCATGGGCATCCGAAGAAATTTTTCTGGGGGGGGGCATCTTCCTGATTGCTATGTTTGCTACCTTCGGTATTTTTTTATTTGTATTAATAAAATCTTAAGAAATTTAAGTTGTTGTTATATACATTTTTGTGAGCTAGTGAGACCCGGGCCCCCTGTCAACTTCTTCGGGCTCCCATGCTTCTACGCCATTTCACACTGAGGAATAGGGATGCGCTCGAGTCGAGACATGTCTCGAATCTCGACTCGACTCGACTCGAATTCGAGTCGAGATTCGAGTCGAGACACACTTTGTAAAATTCGAGACGAGTCGAGACAAACGTATTTCTCGACTCGAATTTTCGAGTCGAGACACGAGTCGAGTCGAGACGGCTCTTAAAAATCTCGACTCGACTCGAATGTCTCGAAAATTTTTCTATAATTTTTAATATTATTTTGAAGAAAGTATTCACTCAGAAACAGCCTTGAAACCAATTCCAGCTTTTATTCCTTCAGAAAGGTACAGAACGCATAAAATTAATAGTTAATCTTTAAAGATCAAGATTTAATTTTCAGCTCAATTCAGTTAATTAGAACTAATAGTTAATGTTGTTGTATTTGGTTGTACTGCAAATATAATGATAATAATAATAATTGATTATCTAGTTTGTATAAAACTATTATCCGTAGTTTAAATCTAGTTTGTATAAAACTATTGCGATAAAGTGAACTTCATAAATTCTCTGAATGAGCAGTTGATAGTCTATAGTAATTTAGCATAGTATATAATTATTGTTTTTGTTCCCATGAACGCAATAGGGTTCGTAACTTCTGGATTATTCGCTTGCCCAACTATTTTGAGGCTTTAATATGTTGCAGCATATCAAGAGCTACGGATAATATATAATGAAACATTTGTTGTACATCACATATTGTGATACGAGACTATTTTACATAGTATATCTTATCTAATATAAATAAAATAAAGAGTTTGTTTGTGAGTTTGTCTGTCTGTTTGTGTGCGACCTGGGGACCAGACGAGTGGACCGAGAGTTCCCAAAATTTGGTCACGGGTACCTTGGTCCAGGCCCCAGATCAAGACGAAGCGTTTATTTTTAAATTTCGAACCAGGGGGGTCTCGGAGGGGACGTTTACTGGGACCGACCTGAGGACCAGACAAGTTGACCGAGAGTTACCAAATTTTGGTCACGGATACCTTGGTCCAGGTCCCAGTCTAAGGCAAAGCGTTTTTGTCAAAATTGTAACCAGGGGGGTCTCAGGGGGGCATTTACCGAGACATGTAGTAAAAGTAATCCAAATTGATCGACATTAGTGTCAAATCCATAGTTTTCACGGTCGCTGAGATCAAAGGTGACACTTCCATCAGCGATGACTTGCAAATTCAGCTACCACTGTACGCGGGCCGGGTGTCAGCGGGTGAGGAATACCGAGACATGTATAAATAGCCCATATTGATTGATACTAGTGTCAAATCCATAGTTTTCGCGGTCGCTGAAATGAATGGTGATACTTCCACAGGTGTTGACTTCCAAATACAGCCCCCATGCGAAGAATGGGTATATTAAGCTAGTATTACAATAAATGGACTGCTTGGATGCCAAGAACTAGTACAGATAAGTACCTTTCACTTCTGTGAATAGGTATTTTTTTAAAGGATTTTTGTAAACACTAAATTATAAAACAATGAACTACATACAGTAGTTATGGTTTTGGTTCCCAACATAAAAGAAATATGAATTGTTCATGAGATATTGAACTTTAACTTTCACTCCTGGAAAATTTCAATTTTGGAGTTAGGCCACTTGGCATCGAAGCAGTTCACTGTAAGATAAATACATTCTGCACATTAGTAACATAGTTGTTCAGGGGCCTTCGATTTCCATCCTCTCAAATGAAAGCTGAACGATTGCTTGGTACATGCTGACTATATAGGAGAAATAGTGTATTAAGTTTTCGAGCTTTGGTGCGTATCCGTATTTACACTCTGATATAACTTTAAGTTCACACTCAAATCGAGCTAATTGTTTAATACATTTCGAAAGCTTTTGTTTATATGCAGCTCATTAAGGAAAATCTATTTCATAATCGTAACATTTATATACTAAGAAACTATGAACGTAAAGTGGACTCGACCTAGCCTCGTGGCTGCTGTGACTCAGTGGCACAGCTTTCACCCTTGGTGTGTGAGGACTCTGATTCTGTGTGTGTGTGTGTGTGTGTGAACTCCGTGGCTAGTGTACGCGTCTTTGTCGTGGATGACTCGGTTTCAATTCCCGGCGCGCGCTCATGTAGTTCGGATTCCACGTTAATCAGTAGGTCTACACTTCATATATCCTCGCTGCTGAAAGAGACGGTAAAGTCAAAATCAACTCAACAATATATATGTGTGTGTGCTTATGTGAATTTCCTCGTGGCTGTATGGTTAACACATACACCTTGATCGCGGGAGACTCTGGTTCGATTTACGGTGGAAGCTCATGAAGTTGTTACCGGTATTCCACTTTAAACTGTAGATCCATGCCTCATATAACCATACATATAATATATATGCCTTTGATACACTTATTTTCCGACTTGGAAGCCATCGAAAATTTCCGGACACAGAGTCCCGTAGACCGAAAATGAGAAACATGGCTACAGAGTAAAACTGCCATAAAAATTTAAGCTTTTTAGGCTAACTTAATCCTTATATATAATGCAACTAGCTTGGCCAAGCTATAATGAAGGAAATGCTATCATTTGCAACACTCTGAGAATAGAAAATGTTCGCCAGGTATTACTATCCTCCCCTCTCCTGCAGAATGAAAACCCTGACTAAAACTCAATATTATTTTTATATATATATATATATATATATATATATATATATATATATATATATATATATATATATATATACAGTGGCGGATCTAAGGGGGGGCTATAGGGGCTATAGCCCTCCCCCTTGACGCTCGGGTATACACTGGATAAAATGGACTTCAATCCTGCTTTACACTGGATAAAACGGAAAAATATGGTTTAGCCCCTCCCTTGATCATATCCTGGATCCGCCCCTGTATATATATAACTATTTTGTGTAATGTAACAAACAGTGGCGGATAGTAATCATGTTTTCTTGCAGAGGTCCTTACGAGGGTTCGCTTCCATCTTCCTCTCCCCAAGAACTAATAAATTAAAAAATTGCGATTACTTGTTAATCTTGTAAAATTGCGATTACTTGTCAATCTTGTACAAAGGACGCAATTAAAGTCCCAGTGTAACATCCCTTCACATTTAGATTTTTGCCCTGGAAGAAAACCAGTTATTGTTTCTTGATTTCTCAGTCTCACCTACATAAACATACGAATAGAATTAAAGGATAGGACATGTTTAGAGTGCTTGCACGTGACATCTAACTATATTTCTCATCAAATGTGTCACAGGTGAAAATGTCCGTTTGTACTGCCTCTATTTTCTGGTACACATGTTTCATTTATGTTATGTTGCTAAAATTCGTTAGGAAACAAGTACAGACTGCGCCTGTGTGCCTGACAAAACGTAAATGTACTGGATAATTATTTCTTCACTTTCTTAAAAAAAAAAAGTAACACATCTCATGTCGGCTAACAAAAGGAGGTAGCGGACCAAAGATAGCCGTTGTTTACCTAAGGTCGTTACACAGCAGGGGTTTCACTCAGTCAGAGAGAGAAAAAAAAATAATTTAAAGTTTCTACATTTGTTTTGAACTGCAATATACTTCTTCCTTTTATTTTAAGAACCATTTCCTTGTCATTTGTCTGCATCAGAAAAAAATGCAAAAAAATCACTAGATTGTGCCTATTTACCCAAAGTACGTACTAGATCACTAGTTCAATAGTAAAATCACTAAATCTAGTATTATACGAAATCATAAATGTGGCATCCCTGGGTTGGAGCGAAAGTAATGGTTGAAGTAAAAACTAGTTTGTATTTCTACTGCGTTCTGTTGTTGAATTCACAGAAATGTTCAAAAATAAATTCAAGAAGTAAAACACGATCCTACAAAAGACTGTTTACTTGCTCACTGGTTTTAGTATTGTGAACTGAAACTCAAGTCGCAGTCATGTTGAATACTTCTGTCCCTTTCTAGTAGTTTCTACTTTACAACTTGAGGTAGGATGAGGGTCGAGTCGGAAGCGGTATGTATTGTTTATACTACTTACAATGTTACCCCCCCCCATAAAATATAAATTCACCCTTTCTCCCTTCCCTTTTTCGAATACAATGAACCGACTCTTTTGCTGAAGAAAGATGCTAAGAGAAAATTGAAACATCTGTGTCTAAACTTTCTTTGAAGCGCATTCTTTTGTATTTGTAGGGTTTTGCGAGTGTTTTCACGTCAATATGAAGAGATAGTTAGCCAAATCTTTTACCATGGACTCCTGCTGCGAACTGACCGTGAGCAAACATAAACACCCGATCTCGCTGTGCTCAATTTCTCTCGCACACGTGAAATGGGTGTTGTTGTTTCCAAAACAAATAGGAAGTTATCTTGTGCTTTTGCATTTCTGCACGCACACAGGTACCATTGCTATATTTTAATGATCAGAAGAAATATCAAAACCATCCAATATATATGATACGAAACAGCTAACAGAGGGAGGCAAAGATTATAGTATACCAAGTTTTCCGCGTGGTACCATTATGGAGAATAAATATTTGATAAAGTCACGTAGATGCGCTTAAACCTATTCCATCTGTCCTTATAATTTTTCTGGTCTCATCAATTTCTCAGGAAAATACGTACAACATATGTCCAAATTCCATATATACTATTTCTAAACTAATGAGTAAACTCATTAAGGACACCAACTGATATCAATAAACAGGAAAGAAAACAATACTTTATACTTCTATCATTTGGTACACATCTCTATGAAGCACAGCTTGTTTCTTTTCGAAATAGCTCCTTCGTGTCACAGCTGTGGTTAATTTTTTTTTTGTGTGTGTGTTAGGATGAAAGAGAGAAATGCAACATTTGCTTCGCGGTGAAGTTATCTATATTATTAAGATGAGCGGTGATAAGCGAGGTTTAACAAAGAGTGCCTTTCGGATGCACAATTTAACGGGTAGTTGCAGTCCGTGTTGAGAATTGAACCAAAGCTATGTAAGACATGTTAATATTGAGCTCTTTTGTGGTAAAAGTGAACTTCAGAAACACACAAAAGACTTGAAACATCAAACTAATGTAAAGCAATTGAAAAATAGCCTACCTATCGCTGCATCTTTTCTGTGGCTAGGAACATGCAGTGTGTAGCAACAAGAATCGTGTTAAGGACTTTTTTTTTCAAACATAACATTCCCTTCCACACCATAAAAGACAATATAATGTTTGTTAAAAGAAAGTGCACATAATATTTTTAAATTTTGTTTGTGATCCTATCATGCATAATTATAAATAATGCCTTTCATACTACGAGAATGAGTTCAACTATACGTCATGGCCCCTCTAAAGCGGGGCCGCGGTGGCTCAGTGGTAGATCGTTCACCTCTGGTGCTTGGGGACCCTGGTTCGATCCCAGCTCGCACCAAGTGAACTTTGTGGTGGACAAACACCGTGTGCATGGGTTTCCTCGGGGTTCTTCCGTTCCTCCCACTTTCTTCATTCCACGATTTCACTAATTTCTCATCATCACCCCTCTCCTTTAGCCTAACCGGCATAACCGTGGGACGTAAAACTCAAAGATTTCACTTCATTTTTTCCCTCGAAAGCGATATCTTTCAAAATTATTTATTGTTAGATATTGTAAATTTACGGTATCTATTTTAGTGGACGGGAAATTTTGCATCTAATCGGATAATTTCATGGCTTCTAACAGGAATTCGCAGTTACGAAATTTGCATCACTGTCTTTTGAAAGGATGCCTAGAAAAAATACTACTAGAAAATAATTGAAAACACAAAATGGATTTGATAGCCAAATTCACGTCATCTTGGTTCGTCATCATTTTTCTTTAAATATTTGTATTTAGTATTAGATTAGAGTTTAGTGTCCCTTTCAGCATCAAGGCTATATGAGACGTGAACTTACAAATTAACGTGGGTTCAGAACCATAGGAGTTCCCATCGGAAATCGAACCTAGGTCTCCCGCACCAAAGACGCGTACGCTAATCATATGGACAAGGGTGTTCGATATTTAGTAATGTGTACATAAAGTTGTGAAATTGTGCTTGTATAATGGAATGCAATTCCTTCTACTGACATAAACCTTCACAATACTTAGCTGGACAAAGTATCTTTAAAAAGAAAATGTCACTCTTTATGTTTCAGTCGAACTTCCTGGTTCGACTGAAGGATGGAACAAATTGCAATGAGCGTTTTTGGATCCTACGTTGTGTAGTTGATTCATCATAAACTTGGTATTTGATACGGATATGAACTATTACACTTATTTGGTGTTTATTTCTAAATAAGTCCTAATACAATTTCATAAAGTTGTAATTCTTCTTTAGTTTGTATCACTTTACACAATGTCAAATCCAAAAGGTGTGTTGTATCGGTGCAGTACCAGTTTTTCACGTTTTTCAGAATGTTCCAAAACCCAAAGAATAAGTTTAATTTCTGATATTTTAGTCGTCACAAATTACAATTTTATAATGTAGTCAATGTAACGTCCCGTTCAGCAGCGAGGCTATGTGAGACGTGGACCTACTGATTAACGTGGAATCCGAACCACATGAACTCCCACCGGGAATCAAGCCCAGGTTTCCCACGCCAAAGGCAAGTATACTAACCGTTAGCCACGAAGGAGCTCCACCATAATTTTAGTGGGCGATAAGAAATATTTCGCCAGTGCTTTTACAATAAATAAAATTTTATAAGTATTAAAGAATAGTGGTAAGAGATTTTATAATAGCTCTTTTATTTATGAGATATGAGTATTTAAAAAAAACAACAACTAAAGAATAGGTTGGCGGAACCACAAAAGACTCGTAAAATAAACTTTCTTATAAATACATACGCACCTTACTCACCTTTTATAATTGCTATGCTTAAGTTCATAAAAACAGAAATTCTCTTTTAATGATACTTTACACAAGATCATGAAGTGGGTTCAAATTTAATTAAAGGCAAAATACAATACAATAATCCACAAATATTGCCTCAAGTGAGTTTAAAGATTTCTAAACACTAGTGCGAAACCGGGCTCTGCCGTTGCGATCGATTTACAGGTCTTGAGACGAAAGTAAGAAGGGACTTACGCACACAGTAAGTAAAAACAATTAATATGCCTGTAACTTTCCCCCAAATGGGTGCATCTTAAAACTAACCTCACCATTATTTTTCTAATTAAATTCTAGCCCGAAATTATGTATCATATTACCCTATTCCCATTTTGACCTTAATTCAAAATGGCGAATTTCAAGATGGCTGCCATCAAGGTCATATCTACCATACGACTTCCCCCCAGGACTTATATGTATCCACATGGTTTTTCTTCACTTTTCTTCATTAACGCTCCGTTTACAAAGGGTAGTAAGGGACTTCTGTAGTAATCTCTAATAACCACATCACAACTCTTAAAAGTTATTTAAAAAAATAGAAAACATGCACCATGGCAAAAATTTGTCATCACAAGTAATGATGCATACATGCCTTCTATCAGGAAAAAAAGTTTCATTGAAATTGGAGCCGTACATTTGAATGATGTCCCTTGTGGGATGTGATTGAACGTGACGTCAGAACACATCGCCCCCCTTCCCGGAATTTACGGGAATTAGGTGACCTGAGTGAGCACATGTGTTGCCAGCTCTCTCCAGCGACCTATCAAGGATCATTGCGTGTATGCCAAGACGTGTCGCCGTTTTTATCCATGCCAAAAGTCGACATACTGACAATTAGGTAGGTAGTCATGATGGTCTGGCTGATGTGTGCGTATATTTTAACTCGTACATTTTGTCTCGACTCGAATTTCGAGACGTCTCGACTCGAATTCGAGTCGAGTCGAGACAGAGACTGTCGAGTCGAGACACGAGTCGAGACAGAAACATATTTTCGAGTCGAGACACGAGTCGAGACAACATTTTCTCGAGACGAGTCGAGACAGGCTTAAATCTCGACTCGACTCGACTCGAATGCATCCCTACTGAGGAAGATAATCAACCAAAAAAAAAAAAAAATACACCCCGCTATTTCAAGGTCTCATAGCCTACTATCACCAAAACACGCAAGAGCTAGAAGTCGCATAAACGAAAAACACACCAACATGCCTTATTACATCAACACGCCATCCAAGTAAGACATTTTTTTATTTTGTAATATTAAAAATTAAAGTATTTTTTTAATTGCGGAAATTAAATAATAAATAAGTAAAAGTAAAATATTTTAAATAAAATATTAAAAAACATTTTGGTAAAAATAGTGAAAGTTAAAAATAAATATTGTAAATATGGAAGACGTTTACAGAAAAAAATAATTTTATTTTTTAAATTTAAAATAAGAAATAAAAGTATAGAAAATAAATATATATATATATTCTAAAAATCTTACAAAAATCATCACATCGCAATCACAACTCAACCTCAACGCATTCGCACAACATCGTTTACAGTGGTGTTCTACGATCTTAAGAGTTAGTAGGGTGCAGACTCAGCTGTCAATTGACTGAGCCTGATCATGGACTTCAGCCAGGTGTAAGTACGCAACCATGAACTCTGTCCGTTATTATAATGAAATACGCATATGGCAGTCTTAACATAAAAACAAAAATATGTAACCCCGTGTAAATCAAAATATTATTTATTATCTTCTCCATACTCTCATTTACTTTAAATGTTATTCATTTCTCTCTCAACATTTTGGTGACGGTCATACATTCCTACGTATATGCAATAAAATCATTTTTTGCATTATTCTTCTAAAAATCTGATTGTCTCCTTTCAAGCACTATACTACCTGCCCTATGGCAATCAATCATGTTTTTTATTACGCCTTACAAGCGAATTTTGGATTTGAATACACTGCTGACTCTTGTACTAATGCGACGGGCCCACAAGTGTTGAAACGGCAAAAGTCCCCTAACGTAGGGTAACTCTGTTATTATCAGAATTACAACAAAATGTAAGAGGGAAAACCGTCTCCACATATGATGTTTTCAATTTAAAGTGAAGGAATTTTTTAAATCGGAAGAGCCATTTGGGCTGAGCACTCTTTATGCGCCCAATGTTACAGGAAAATGCAACGTTGCCATTTACCGGGAGGTGGATAAATTTTGTAAAAGTATAGTGAATGGAAGTATGTTTGAAATGGGGGATGACCATTGATACGGCTGGCAACATTGCATTTCTATTTAACATTGGGCGAATAAAGAGAGTACAGCCCCAACGACTCGTCCGATTAAAAAAATAATAAAAAAAATTCACTTTGAATTGAAAACATCTTATTTGGAAACGGTTTTCCCTCTTACATTTTGTTGTAACTCTGATAATAACAGAGTTACACTATATCAGGAGACTTTTGAGACATGCTGTATCTTTATCTATCTATCTATATACAGTATATATATATATATATATATATATATATATATATATATATATATATATATATATATATATATATATATATATATTATTGATGCATTAAATATCAATAAAAAAACGCACATTACTATCACAAACATCCTCATTCATGCGCTTACGATGGGAATAAGCTTACAATTAGTTTGATTGAACCCTAATTAAGACATATTTTGATTTTTTTTTTAAATCTGCTTGATAGCTTTTCCTTTCCGTATGGAAGTTGAGAAAGTCCTAACCTAAAGTAGGTCAGACGAAAGAGTGCGAAGATTTGTTGACCCACTAGCAGCAGTGAATCGATTGAACTGATGCAACATTGTAGTCGTGTGACGCTAAGTTCAATGGAACTCTTTAAGATGTAGACCAATTTAGCTGCAAGGCATGCTTTTCCTTCCTCATATCGTTACGTATGAATGAGATTTAATTTCTCTTTGCTACATGAACACTTTTCTTAATGTTTAAGTTAAACTTGTTTTTCGTTGATTTTCTCTTCTTCCAAATCTTATTTAGGAGTTCAAGGTCAGCTACATAAACGTACTGCATGCCTTGGAAAGTAGCAAATGAATGAACTACTTCTTTTTTATATTCCACGGTCAAGTCCTGATTGTAATGCAAATGAAAGATGATGCAAGAAATGATGAAATGAGAAGAAAAGTTGACACTGGAAGAAACCCGTATGCTAAAGAACACAAGAAATCTTGCCTGCGTGAATTTTGCAGGAATGATGGGATGGATGAGTTCATTCTTCTTATAAGGAAACTAGGTGATGAACACCAGTGTAACGTGTGTACTACACAGATACCGCTCATTACTCACAGAGAGTTATTCCTTCCCCTCAGATGGTGAGATTTATCTTCTCCCCCAGAAGTTTATTAAAGATCAGAAATTAACATGTGTAACACTGATCAGTCTTCCTACAAATATACATAATACCCTTTCCAGAACGGATTTTCTGTAAGAAACCCTGAAAGTAGTTATTTTTTTTAAAGTTGCTTATAAGTTATCTGACAGCATAAGTCTTACCAAAATTTATTCAATAGTTCTAGGTATTTAAATGCAATAAATGCACTTCAATATTAGTATTATCCATGTATTAAAATGCTATTTTTTATGCTTGTGGTCAAGAAAAGTTTATGTTTGTGGCCAGTTCTTTCGACAATGAGATCTCAAAAAACACAAGTGCTAGAAACGTGCTGTTTTTTCTGGTCAATTTCAAATTTTGTGTAAATTTGCTAGTTTTCATTCAAATTTTCAAAGAAAAAAAACTTGTCTTTATTTTTCCATTACACATTTTAGGCGTCGTTTCGACCCTGTTATTTTAATATTGCGACTAGGGTTTTAGGGTTAATACCCTAGTGAAAGGCAACCAGTAGAGGGGCTACGTAAAGCGGGTTGATGGACATTTCAGGCGTTTTGCTTTAATCTGAGTGACAAAACTTATTGCAAGCTGGCAACTTCGAAGGCTTGTGGACTCACAATGAGGGTACTCGGATATGGAATTATAAGAAAAAATATTTTGTAATTGGTATCATCTATCACTTATCCAAGTTTGCCACAAACTCATACCAACATTCTATATATTAAAATACTATATTTATATGTTTGTCTATAGCAATTCACTCCCTTTGAAAGTCTTCCTGTCCTTTACTTGTGTCTGTAAAGGGACTTGCACAAACATAGTGAGAAGAAGATTCACGCTAATATTAAAACTGTATGCTGTGTAAATAGCGCAGGTTCAGCTAGTTTTTTTTTTTTTTTTAATCTTAACAATTGTTTATAATGTGACAATTCTGAATCTACTTCGAAAACAGCATATTCATCACACAACGTCTGCGACTAAATGAAATGGCCTCCCTTTACAAGTGAAATCGATAGCACGACCCCATATGATACAACCACGTCACAAATTTTCTCGTGGCTAGCTTGGAATACTTTTTTTTTTTTTTTTGCTTTGGCAAAACGATGTATACAAATATCCAAAATATGTATGACAATGAAATTATGTTAATCGCATTATAAGCAAGTTTGGATTTTACCATCCAACTGAGTAGTAGCCTTGTTCCTGAGTAGGCATTATCTTTTGATACGCGACAGAGTCGTAGAGTGACAAAAGTTAATGTCTTCTATTCAAGGGCGTCATTTGGATAAGTCAAGGGGTAATTGCCTCTCGTGAGTTTAAGAAACACATAATTTTAACAAATCGTATACTAATATATTAATATAAAACATAAAACTCTTATGTTGGTGGATAATCTTGCCCCCATCCCTGACAAAACCTGAAATGACGCTACTCCTATCTCTAACAATGTTCTCCATTGACTCATATATCAATTCACTCAACAAAAGCAATCAACATCACTATTCTTATTATCATTTAAAATATTATGAGTTATTTAAATTACTATAAACTCAAATATTTTTTCTTTAATATTATCACCGATAACAGCGGCTACATGAACAACACGTCGCTGCTGGTGAAGTACCCGGTGTTCCTTGGGTAAAATATAATAAGTTGTGGCTATTTTACACAGCGGTTCAGGGTAACTAGTTTAATTCATTGAAGCCGTTTAGGAGAAATTAGTGAAAAATTACAAGCCAGAAATACTAAATCACTAACTAAAAATTGTAAGCAGCCTACTGTTAATGAAGAAGTATGCCAAAGGTGTGGTTTTATGTTCAAAAATTTATTTCAAACGGTCCAGCCGTTATTCTTCGTATAGAATAATATTTAAATCTCTTTTTCCTTTAGGATACACATTTTGATCAAAATGTAATAATTAAAACTCAGGTTAATCAAACTACTACTTTTAAGCACTTCAGCCGCTTTCTATTTTTGCCATTTTATGAAAACAAAACAGCGGAAATTAAAATATTATAGAATCTGCCTTCTTCCCACTTTGAAAATGAATTTTTGAAAACATTAGAACACATGTTCAATCACTTTTAATGATCGACTTTCACCTTCCTAACTTGAGGAATTCCTTAGATCAAGGTTTCTCAACCTGGGAGTTGTGATTACTACGTGGTTGTAAGAGGGTTTCATGAGGGTCGCGAAGATAAGCAGAAGAGATAAATATAATTTTGATTTTGTTCTGATAGAAATATTTTTATTTTTATACATACTGTTAAGAACAAAAATGGGTCTACTAAACATTTTCAACAAGTGCAGAGTTGTTTATAATCAATTTAAATGAAAGAGATACGATATAAAACTAATGAGAACTGCATATCGAAATACCAGAAAATTACAAATGCACATATTGAAATGCAATTAAAATTAAAAGCTAATGATATACCTGAGCATGGTGTGATTTCACTCGTGCAGCAATGTCTGGTTCAATCTTCGTGACGTAATTATAAAGTCATTTCTAAAATACTCAATAGTCTTTTTAACAACTGTCCAAGGGTTTTTTAAAACCAAAATTAGAAATCACTTTATTTTTATTTTTATTTATTAATTGTTTTGTCATGACTCAGAATTAAGAGAGTTCTGAAGTTTTAAAATTTTCAAACAGCCTCCATTTTGAAACAGAATGACGGATTCGATTCGATATTTGTAATATGAATGAACTGACCAAATTTGGTTTTAATCCATTCGCTTTTAGAGAAGTTACTGTATCCATTATATACAAGAAATCGATTGTACTATTATAGAAATAGATGGATATTGTGTGATCTCTGCAATAGGTATATTAAAAATTCCACACAAGCTTATTACAAAATAGAAATTATATAGGAGTCGCTGGCAAAAGGATGTGATAAAATGAGAGTCATAGACATTAGGTTGAGAACTACTGCCTTAGATACTCTACTTTTGGCATAAATTTTGAACTTCTTTGCTCCTTATGACATGCCATTGATAGCGAAAAACAAAAAACAAACATTCAGCTCGTATATAAAATTCATTCCCAGTAAGACAACGAAATGCTTTGTTGAAAATGTGTTTACTTTCCTTCCCCAACTTAAAAGAATCAATTTTAAAATATTGAGTCTTTCTAAACGAAAGAAAAAGTCCTAAGTGAATGACTGACTGATCAATGTCCAGATCAGACCGCTTAAGCTAGAAACTTGAAATTTGGATAGGGCACGGGAGTTGTGACGTATAAGGTACCACTAAGGAAGGATTTTTGGAATTCGACGGGAAGAGTGGTAATGGAGGGATGGCAATTAAGATTTCTGAATTCTTGAAGGACAGAGATATGAAATTTGGTAAGAGAAGAGAGTGGTAACATAGATAGGTCTTTTTATTTCAATCAGAGATTAAGCCCTATCACATTATGGGCATTATTTATTACTGCAAATTAAACCCTCGTTTCCTGTGTACGAAATATTTATTTGGTAACCAGAGAAAGTACCATCAGAGAGAATACAGAGAGAATATATATATCAAAATGGAGGCCTTAAAAAGATATAAGAAAATATTGGTGATGATATAAGAAAAAGAAAATTTGGTTTCTAAACATAAACAAGAAAAAAGATAGGAATAAGTTTCTAAAAAGTAGTGGGCCTTTCTTAGATGGTATGTTCTTTTATCACTCTATCGGGACTCAGAAGGATATCTATGTTTCTCGAATTGCAATTCTAGTGTGTCGAGAATTGTGACATTTTTCTTGTTGAATCACCTTGCTATTGCTTTCGATGTTCCACAAAGTTTTCTAATAATAATTTTACGTTTTTAAAACGGTTTGTGAAGGGATCAAACCAACCACGGCCCGCTTCCTTGAAGGGATCTTCAATATTTTTTTTTTTTGTTTTGTTTTGTTAACTGATAGACCAGTCTTTATACATCCTTCCTAATTAGTCCGTAAAATTTACTCTATACAATAATGTATTCGACCAACTCTTCCTCCAACTCACTGAATTGGAGGCCATCCCAATTTCTATAGAAACCATTCGCCAGGGGTTTTATTCCTTATAGTAGAGTTTCCCAACCAAATTCCTATCACGACTCCTATTTTATCGCATCCTCTTGCCAGCGACCCTCTTATACAGTAATTTCTGGTTTGTAATAAGCTTGTGTGGGATTTTTAATATACATATTGCGGAGATATCACGACATCCATTTATTTCTACAATAGTATATACAATCCATTTCTTGTATATAGTAGATACAGTAACTTCCCTAAAAGCGAATGGATTGAAATTGGTTAGTTCATTCATATTGCAAATATCGAATCCGATCCGTCATACTGTTTCAAAATGGAGGCCATTTGAAAATTTTAAAACTTCACAACTCCCTTAATTTTGGGTCATATGATAAAAAATAAAGTGATTTCTAACTTTGGTTTTAAAAAAAACTTGGACAATTATTAAAAAAAAAGTTATTGAGTATTTTAAATGACTTGATAATGTGCGTCAGGAAGATTGAATCGGGCATTGCTGCATTAATTTTAATTGAATTTCAATATGTAGGGTTTTGTTGCATTTGTATTTTTCTGGTATTTTGATATGCAGTTCTCATTAGTTTCATATCGTATCCCTTTCATTTAAATTGCTTTCTAAACAACTCTGCACCTGTTGAAAATGTTAAGTAGAGCTATTTTTTGTTCTTCTTAACAGTATTATAAAAATAAAAATATTTCTATTAGAACAAATTTCAAAATAATATTTAAAAATATTTTCCGGTATTAGATTCTAATTATCTCTTCCTATTATTTTCGCGACCCCGTGAAACTCTCTTGCGACCCCCTAGGGGTCGCGAACCCAGGTTGAGAAACACTGCCTTATAGATTCAAACGTAAGGAGCGTTTATTTTAGCACTTTGAATTGATTGGATGGTTCCGATAATTTCATTTTCTTCTTCTTAACCGCAATTACTGTCTGTTTCATACATCCTCACTCCAAAATTTCCTTTTTGCGTGGGAAGTCGTTCGCCGTGGATCCTAGCTTCTTTCTGGGCATCTTTGAGGTAACCACAACCTACGACAAAAAAGATTGTACTTTAACACGGAAATCATAATTTCTCTCATCCACATATTACCATCCGCTTCATGTTTTTTTTTTCTTTAAAAAAAACAAACTTTCTAAACTGATCCTCGAGATGCTGTTGTGTATTAAATACCGGTACATCCGTAATTTTAGGCATATTAGTCCAGTCCATACTTTATAACATGCGATACTATGATCTATCTTACCTGCTTCACATTATAAAGAAAAATGAACCATGCCTCACCTTGCAAAAATTTTGGTTACTCGGGAAATAACACTCATACGTTCATCTCCACGTTTTGTAATAAACTGCAGCATAAGGTTTGGGATTGCTTGGTGTTGCTTCCCACAATAGCAATGCTTCGCTAGGGCTTATTGGTAGCAAGTTACGGCGATTCGTGTATTACAACCCTCTCCTGTATTACCACCACCTCCTCTATGTATGTGAGATCCTGACTGCCTACATTGTTTCATACGGAAAGTACGTATAGATGAAACACTTATACAGAAAGTATTATAAAACGTGTGTTTTCAGTTATACGTCTGCTGTACGTTAAGTCCAAAAACTACAAGAATTACGCATGTAACCTATCTTTTAAGTACGCCGCCTACAATTCTTTTTCTCAGTGCACATACCTTCGGGCAGAACACCACATCATAATCATCACTAAGAGAATTAGGCCATTTAAAATTACGTTATAACTTTTATAACTTGTAATACCTAAACTGCTACTCAACAAAGGCTGGTATGTTTGCAAAATCACGACTTGTTTCCTTGTTTGAGACATTTTTGCGGGAAGGGGAGATAATTATTCATAGCACAATATATAAGTACGGGCCTGGGTGGGAATTGCAATTTTATAATAAGATATTTGTATCTCGGAATCTCTTAAGGTTAGACTGGTTTGGACTTTACATTTAAAATAATATGTGTTTCAACATTTTTGTTATTTCACCTAGAAGGAAAGAAAAGGGCGAGAAGGAAAACAGAGCGACCAAGGTTTATAATTATTGTAATTAGATGTCTGTATCTAGGAATTTCTTAAGGTTAGAGACATTAAATTTGGTATTTGGACTTCTCATTTTAAAATAATAAGATATAGATTTCATTTTTTTTTTTTTTAATATTTAATCTAGAAGAGAAGAAAATAGAGTGGGCAGGAAAAAGGGACAGGACTACAAATTGTTATAATATATCTGGAATTCTTTAACGTTAGAGACATGAAATTTGGTGTTTGGCTCCATCATTTAAAACAATTAAATGCAAGTTTCGTCGTTCTTTGATATTTGTCCTAAAAGAGAACAAAAGAGTTGAGAAGAAAAAGAGAGGAGCTTGCATTTATTACAGTACGATATCTACATATCGGAATTCCTTAAGGATAAGCACATGAAATTTGGTCTTTGGATTTTTAATCTAAAATAATTAAATACGTGTTTCAGTGTTTTTAGTTGTTTGATATAGAATGGAAGATAAAGGTTGAGGGTGGTTCCTTAAGATGCCCACACAAGATATTCGAAGTTTTTACGAGACCTCAAATTCAGAAAGGTGGAGGAGAAAGAAAGCAAAATACTTCCCACAGTAACACGTGGGGCCATTTGCTAGTATCGCTACATTCTTTTGTGATTTTTTCTGGGAGCATCTTAATATGATGTATGCCCAATCAAGAGCATTTCTCAGCAATGTTCTATAGTAGATCAAAATAATAATTTTAAAAAGGAAAATAAAACTACATTGGTAACATTCAATTTTGCATAGATGAAATGATCGTATGTTTATACAATCAAAGTAGCAATTTTCGGATCATGTTGGACCCGTGACATGATCTCAGTGGTGAGTCTTGAGGGAATGCTGATCGATTGCAGAAAACTTCTTGTCGTTATTTATTACCATTTTTGTTCTATGGCGATAAATGTTGAAACTTAAAGTGGTTAATTTAAATCACTTCCGGTTTGAATAGAGGGTAAACAGCGGAAATGGAACCTATTCTTGAGACAATGAATCAACTACAAGGAGCTCTTTTCGATATCTCTTACCGTTTTTGCAGTGTGGAAATTAATATTGAAACCGCAAGTAGTAGTAAATTTGAACCACTTCTGTTTTGGTAGAGTATTGTGGGTTGTGATTTTATGCATTCTTGAAACTCTGAATCGATTGCGGAAAACCGTTTGTCGCTATTCATAACAATTTTTATTCTATGGCGATAAAAGTTGAATCCGATAGTTGTTAATTTAAACCACTTCCTGTTTAAATAGATGGTGGGTCCTATTATTGGGACAATTCATCGATTACAAGAAAGCACATTTTGATATATCTTACCGTTTTTTTCTATGTGGAAATCAGTATTGAAAACGGAAGTAGACCCTAATAGTACATTTGAACCATTTCTGTTTTTAGTAGAGTACTGCGGATAGTCCTGGTATGTTGCCTTGAGATGCTGAATTGTTTAGAAGAAGAAAAGAAAAAACACTTCTCACTATAGGTTACCGTTTTTGTTCTATGACGATAAACGTTGAAACCGGAAATTGCTAATTTGAACTACTTTCGATTTGAATATAGGGTTAACGGAAAAGATAAAAGCTATTCTTGGGACGCTAAACCAATTGCGAGGAACCACATCGGCAAATATTTATATTTTATCACCACAAATTAAGACAAAAGAAGCTTACATAATGCACTAATGCTTCTATACCTACAGATTTCTTCTTCCTTTATTGATAAAATTGAAAATTTACCAATAGACTTCTCTCAACATCCGCCCGTGCATGGTCCTGTAATGTAATTCCCTCGGATAGTGTGGTAGGAAATTGGTTGTTTTGTGCGTGCTGATCTTCGATTATAATTTGGACACCAGCCAGCTACATCTAATTCAAATTCCGGCGAAGCTTGTCTCGGCAAGCAAAACCAAAATTTTGGTCCTGTTTATATAAAAACCTTTGATATTACATTTACTCAAAATTACCAGTTTCCTAGTAGCAGAATTGTTAATATGGCTCTTGTTCTTACTCCTGGTCATTTAAATTTCTGTTGGAATAGTATCTCCCGTGTTAATCTAGCATTTTGAAGCAACGGGAGCACTGGTTGAGTTAGAAGCAGCTCGGTCTGAGAAACCAGAAAACTTATGTAAAAGAAACATTAGAACTAACAAGCCTCTTGCCTGTCACCTCTCACAATGCCAACATGACCTTTGCACTAGGGAAATTGTAAGCAGACAAGACTTTGATACAAATTGATACAGATTTGATGTCCTTTGTTGATGCAATCCATTAGCAGTAACTCTTTTAGCATCTCTTGTCAGTTCTATACTGACAGCCTGTTATATACAATTGGTTAGGTTGGAAAATATATTTCCCTTTAAAGAAGGATAAATGATAAGAGAGTTCTCCAAATATATAAACCTTTGCAGAATATCAGCTGAGTTACCAGTATTGTTCCAGTTAGTTACTTTACTGGAGAAACCAACTGCAAACGTGACAAGAAATTCTATCGGAGTGGGAATGAGGTCAAAATCACGAACAAGAAGAAAGACGTCATAAATGACTCATTCTGGCTCTGATTCATGAAGACAAATTCTCACACAAAAGTTATTTGTGAAGATTGTTTGATTCTGTGAAACCAGTTCCCATAGAATCGATATTTGTTTGTATATAGTTTATCTTTATTGTTAGTAGAAGATAGTGTTATCAAGGACAGAATACAAAAAGTTCAATGGACGTTCAGTTTGTATTATGATTGAGATTTTTTTCTCTACTTACAATCAGTATCAAATCTACTGGAGTAATGGAACCATTTGATCAGTTTGCATCATAGGACTCTTTGATTCTTATTGATCTTAGGGGACAACTAGGAAAGATATATGTACGCTCTTTCCTTTATAACTTATGCTTAAGAAATAATTTTAATGAGAGGAAAATTATAACCGAAAAGCTGCTATTAAATACGAGGCGGGTTCGGAAAGTAAGGTAACAACGACTAGTATTCATTAAAAGAAAGCAATATAGGTGATCTCAAAGTATTCGCTGACAATTTCCAAACATTTGTTAGTATTGTAAGTCAGGTTATTAGCTTCTATATCCCAAAGTCATAGAATTCTAGTTAGTGCTACTGGAACCACATTTTAGTTTCACTTTTGATCTCTTCATCGTTGTGAAAGTATTGTTTTAGCAAGTTGTTCCTTTAGGTGAACGGGAACAAGTGCTTGGTGAATATTCGCTGGGAGTTTAGCTTATGCTTGGAGACAACATATGACGGAGAAAACTTCGTACTTGGCGGGATTTGGAATCGGCGCACTCATTGCAAACATTTGTAACTCTCACTAAAATCCAGCCCCGAAAAGGAAGAGGAAAGCGACTGTGCAAACCACCATAGCCAACTTACACACGAAAATATTACTTTTCAGTCTACAGAGGCTGTAACTTCATGCATATGCCTCGTACATTAAAAAACTGAACACGATTTACACTGCGTCAGTGTCGAACTCCGATACTTTATTCTGAGCAGGGGATATATATTTTTTTGTTAGACCCTATTAGGGAAGTGGGAATCATGCGTATTGTGCTGCATAATTGCAAAACATGGCCGTTTACTCTGAGGGAAGAACGCAGAGTGAGAGTATTTGAGAACAGAATCTGAAGGCGAATATTCGGACTTAAGACGAACGGGAATAGGGAATGACTGAAACTTCATAACGAAGAACTGCATAATTTATATCGTTTACCAAACATTATTATCATCATCAAATCTAGCAGGCTTAGGTAGCCATGTCATGTAGCCAGATTGAAAGAAAGTAGGAACGATTTTAAAATTTTAACTAGAAATCCAATCGAAAATCGACCATTTGGAAAAGTAACAATAACAGTACCTATATATAAAAAGGGTGATAGAGGTAACCCTGGTAACTACCGTTCTATATCCATTGTTCCAGTGTTTTCTAAAATAATAGAGTATTGCGTTAAAAAGCAATTATCTCCTTATTTTGAACAAAATTCACTTATTAATGTAGCCCATTTTGGTTTCAGACCAGGGTTATCTACTATTGATGCTGTCGAGACAGTCGTGGACGAAATACTAAATGGTTTTGAATCCGGCTCATATACGTGTACTACTCTTATTGATTTAAGTAAAGCTTTTGACAGTTGTACACGATATCTTACTTACAAAATTACGATTCTATGGAATAAATGACATTGAACTATCTCTTCTTAAGAGTTTCCTCACTAACAGACGGCAAATAGTAAAGTTTAACAATAAGACATCTGATGAGTTAGAAGTTTTGACTGGTGTTCCTCAGGGCTCGGTACTAGGCCCATTTTTATTCTTAGTGTACATGAACGACCTACCAAGTTGTCTACCGTATAAAACAACAATCTATGCTGATGACACTACTTTTATTACAAATGACCATAGCATACTCAATGTAAACATTAAAAATAAAGAAATGTTAAAGGCTTCTTCTCTATGGTTCCAAACAAATAGCTTGGTATTAAACACGACAAAAACAGAAACTCATTTCTTTTACCTAAATAAACCACCGTGTATCTTGAATAACCAGAATTATGTGAAGTTGTTAGGCATATATTTAGATACAAAATTAAACTGGGCAGTTCACACTCAGGAACTATGCAAAAAACTCGCTCGTGTTCTTTATGTATTGCGGAAATTAAAAAGGTCTGTAAGTAAGGAAATGATGATATCAGTATATTATGGTCTTTTTCACTCTCATTTATTGTATGGTAATTTACTATGGGGAAACTCTGCAGGTGCAAAGGACGTATTCAAATGGCAAAAGAAGGCATTACGTTGTATTAAAGGTGTACCTGTTACTGAGTCCTGTAGGAATATTTTCAAAGAATACCGAATCATGACAGTTCCCTCAATAAATATTTATTATAGTTTAATTTATATTAAGGAAAACCAAACTAGTTATAATTTGCGATCTAACGTGCACGATTATAATACAAGGTACAAAGATAATTTAGAAACGCCGTCTGTCAGATTATGCAAGACGCAGCAAAATTTTAAATATAATGCAATAAAACTGTTCAACTTGTTACCTTTACATGTACGTAATTTGGAAAACAAGCAGTTTGTTAAACACATTAGTAATATATTAATAGAGTATTGTATATATAGTATTACGGAATTTGAGGAATGCATTTGTAATCAATAAAATGTAAATAGCTGGTAAAAATTTGAGGGTAAAGTTCCGTAGACGACATACCTCCTTAAAGGATTCAAACATGGTAGCAGTAATCAACTAAACCTGCCATTACCTAATCTACTACTACTATCGCTACTGTTACCATTGCTATTGCTACTACGGATCTTCACCCAAATTTGAAAGATGTAATTCAATAGAAGGCTTAACCCTAATAATGGTAATAATGGGCTTTTTGTTTATTGATATGTGGTAGTGCCATCAATGTAAATATGAAGTATATTTATTCTATGAAGTATATATGTAGTAATATTTCTATGAAGTAATTATGAAGTCTATATGTAAATATGAAGTATGTAAATATGAAGAATGCAAATTGTGTTATAACTGTTAGTAATAGTTTCAATTAGTTATTAACTGTCAATTAGTAATAGCCATAGTTTCTTTCTTTGTTACATTTCAATAATTTTTACAATTTAAATACTATTCTGGACGAAGTCTATTGCAACTATGTTGTCTAATGACTAATATTCTATTCTATTCTATTCTATTCTATTCTATTCTATTCTATTCTACCTAGGTGCAGATGGGGGGGCAATATTAAGACGAATCTCGCAGAAATAGGAACACAAAGTAGAAACTGGATTCAGTTGGCTAACGACAGAAGCTAATGGATAGCTTTTGTGAATGCGGCGTTGAACTCCGGGCTCCATACACCATAGAATTATTTAGTTAGGGAAAGTGGGAATAATTTTGAAGATAAATAATCTCTTATTTTGCAGGACTTAAGCTGCTTCCCCAAAAAGTTCACCCAAACTTTTTTTTTTTTTTTTTTTTGAATATTGATCAACTGTAAAACTACAAAGTATACTGAAAATATAACTAGGAAGACAGGTAATAACTACAAAATGTTATTAAATAAAATCATAATAACTGTTTTGTAATCTACTTTTACAGATTAAAAATTTGGATACACAGTTTATGACGTCATAATTGGTCGGTACCCAAACTTATACGTTATTACGAAAGGACTTGAAAACAATTATTATTTATATAATAGGATTTTGCAGATACTCGTATCTGAATAACTTTCTAAATCTTTACTGTCTTCAATTAATTCATAAAATTGAAAAAGAAAAAAGAAAGAAAGAAAAATAGGGCTGAAGGTAGCAAATAACTTTCTATTTTCTGCCTTCATACTTTCTGCTTTATGTTTAAGCGAGTGAAAATTCCTGTAAAGGAAAAGAAAAGCAATTACAAAAATAAGACACTTTTAATGTAAGAATATCGTTAAATACATTTATAATACAATAAACTGATTCTTTTAAGTAAATAGACTAGTGTTTTATAGTTATTTATTAATTTAAATATTTTATCTATTGATTTACAGAGGAATATAAGCAAATTGGAGAACACGCTTATAGTTACTGTAGATACAGCGTGTAGTACACATCCCATGTGCGAGTTGTAATCACAACTTTACTAAGACTCAGTTTTATGTTACTCCCTCAGGATAATTACGAGCGAGGATAAGAAAATAAGGTTATAAGACCGATATTTCTGGAGTTCCGTCTGTTATAAAGGAATGGGGAGTGTGCGGTAATTTTAAAACATGGGGTATTTTAATACATGATAATAATTTTCTAGCACTTCCGGTTTTAGTATAGAGATTCGTGTGGAGACGGAATATATTTTCTTGAAACACATAATTGATTGTAGAAAACCAAAAGTGATTGATTTCTGTCACGTTTCGGTTTGAAGATGGTTAACAGAAAAGATTATACGTATTCTTAGAACGCTAATTCGATTAAACCAACAAAAACAACTTCTCCATATCTCTTTTCGTTGAGTATATACAGTAGATCAATGTATTCTTGGGACGCTTAATCGGTTGCAAAGAAAGTCGCTTCTCGGTACCTAGTAGTACCGTTTTCGTTATATAGTAAATTAACGTTGAAAGCGGAAATGGTTGATTTCTACCACTTCCGATTTGAATATTACCTCCGTCAAGGAACCTCTGTTCGTAACTTTTGATCATCTACATAATGACCAAAATTGATGGTGATCCATCAACTGGTGACTTCAACTTTTGCCTATTCAAGATTCGCCTAGTAACCTCAGGCAATGGAATTTACAGATGTTAACTCAAGAGAAAGTGTAGGTAAATCTTGAATTCAAGATTCTCCTTTCAAGATTTGCTTCATGTGAAATTACTGATAAGAAATGACACCAAAAACTGTAGTTTCTAAATTAAAAAGAGTGGTCAGGAAATGGGAGTACCCCTCTCATCTTTAGTTCCAATAGTATAATGTTAGTTATTGTAGAATGTCTGTACACAGTTCCCTGAAGTCTTAAGAAAATAGTATCAAACACATTGTTGTTATACAGCAAGATGGAGCACTACCTCACTTTCGCGATTCACGTGTGCAATTACCGGAATCAGATGTTTCCTGGCTCTGGATTGGAATAAGTTGTGCATCTTCACCAGCTCCCTTTGCTTGGCCTCCAAGAAGTCCCGATCTGAAGACACCAGACAATGCTCTCTGGAGTTTCACAAAGCAACAAGTAAGAAACATTCGATATCATACAACGCAGGAATTACGACTAGGTGTGGAACACGCCTTCTTCCTCGTGATTCGAGAACTTGGCTGTGTTACAACATGGATGGTGATCATATCGATGTTCATGAATCTTAAGACTTGAAGGTAACTGTGTACAGACATTCAATCATAATTAACACTATACTCTTGAAACTAAAGGGGGGGTACGCCCACTTCTGGACCACCCTGTACATACATATTTCAAAAGTAAATAATTAAACGCTAGTAAATACTATTACAGTATATGACTAGATATTATACGTTTGACTTCGAGATATGAAAATGTTACATGAAATTACAAAATGTATGATGGGAAACATAAAATGAAGTAACAAATTCTACCAGAGTTTGCCTAAAAGTAGTAGAAAAATTGCTGATCTGGATCAGTGTCTGGCGTTTTTGCGTTTTTTCGCAGTGATCCCTGAGAGCATGTACTCGATTTCTCAGTGTCGCATGATACGCCATGACCCATGTGCAGGGTGTCTACTAAATATTCATTTTCAAATTCCAGGTTTTATCAAGGTTTTCAAGGTTTATTTTTCCTTTTTATCCAGGTCTATTCAGTAGACTGACATTTATTGTAACACGTATAAGTTATTGCAATTTTAAATAGTTCTTAACAAAAACTGGTTATAATTAGAGAATGCATATGGCAAGTGATAGTTTAAGTAACAAGATGAAAAGAAAAAATTGAGTGAAATGTAGGTTCTCAAAACATTTTACACAAGAAAATGTTTAATTAAAATATCTCCTACCAGAAGGCCGGTTGAGAAAAATGTGCAGTAGCTTTAAATATCCTAATGTAGAAATACTATACAGGGGCAAACCTTAATTAAACCGACAAACTTTGGGAAATGATTCTCGGCACCCAAACAAGAAAAAAATCCCCTTTAACTCTTCTCCAGGGCGCATAGTTTCTGAGCAATAAGGTGCCGAAGGTGTGGAAAAATGTACTTCCGACGCCTATATTTCCAAAGTAAAGAGTGCTGCTTAAAATCTCACAAAGGAAATCATATGTTCAGAACAGATAAGACTTCCTTAAAGAGATCTTAAACTGCAATCTCTACGTTGGGTAAGTTTGGAAATATAGACCTCAGAAGTTCATTTGTCCACACTTTCGGCACCTTGTAGCTCCAAAACTATGTACCGAGGAGAAAAGTTAGAGGCATTTTTTCTTGTTTCGGGCTCGGGAATCACCTCCCGAAGTTTATCGGTGTTCACCTGTATAATAGTAAATTTTCGTCAAAAATATTGCTTCAAATAAACTACTATTATAGTAGTAGCACGTGAGTGTTGATGAACAATAACAAAAAATGGCGGGAAAATAGCTTACTCACCGCTAAGTTATGGGATAAAATACCACAAGAGATTTTTACTACAAGCACTCCCCTTTAAAGTACTCTTGTGGTATTTTATGCTAAGTACTGGTAGGACTTAGCGGTGAGTAAGCTATTTTCCCGCCATTTTTGTCAAACTAGTATTAGTTTAGAAGTAAAAAGAAAATGATCATATATAATACAAATTCTTAACGCAAAATAGTCCATATTGTTATAAACGTTACTGCACATTCTTCTTGGATGGGGACTGGCCATCAGTTATATTTTATTTTAAAATGTATTGTAACACGAAAGTTTAAAAAACTGAAAATGTTATGGAACCACGCACATTATATGAACAAATATAGAAAACAACTTTCACAGTGAACAGTTTTTGACATTTAACTTCTAGAGTCCAACATCCCTTTTAACTTTTTCGCCTGTTCTTCCAACGCATCTACTTCTGCTTCGGCGTCAGTTAGTATTCTTTTCTTCTTTAATTCCAACTCTTTTTATTCTCTTCTTAATATCTTTCTTTTCTCGAGCTGCTCTGTCTTTTTTTTTCACCGCGGTCTTTCAGATATTCATTTCTTCTGCTTGATGCATTCCTCACATACTGGATCATACACTTTGTGATATTCATATTACGTGTGTCACCAGCAACACGCACAGAATCCAACACACTTCTCTGGCCAATCAAGCACTCCTCTTGGAGATTTTCAACAATGCACTCTTTGTTAATGGAGAAACTCCTTTCCACTGTTGCGTTGCTATGGAAAAGTACACATCATCTTCAGTATCTTATGCATGAATGTTTTAAACGCATCGGAGACACCTTTATTTAACAGATCATGGAGAAAAACGTCTAATCTGTCATTTTTGTAACTGAAATTTGACAGTTTACGTGCTGTGTCTTGGTCTGAAGAAAATTTTAAATATTCCCGTTTCACCATATCAGCATTTACAGGTGTTATTTGCTCCTTGTCGACAAATGTCTCCAGGGCGAGTGTGATACGTGATTCACGAAGGATTTCTTTGGCTGCAATTTGCGGCTCTTGTTACACTGTATTTTAAAGGACATTTTAGCATAAGTTTTTTACATAGTTCTTGTAAGAATTTTCTGCATTCTTTCTTAAAGTTCAATATATCAACATCCTTCACTACTTTAAGCGATGTAACCGCAGAAAATCCAACATCAACTAAATTTAGTGGTTTTAAGATGTCCTTATCAAAAACATCTATTGAGGTCAGTTTTTTTTTTAAGCTACTTTTAAGACATCATCTTTCACGAAGCGGCTTAAACTACGAATCAACGTGTTTAGGTCATTCCATAGAAACGGTAGTAATGAACTGTCTGTCTGATACTTAGTGAGGAATTATTCTAATTCTACAGATCCGGACCGAAGGAACCCTAATCTAGCAGGCAACAGTACATTAGAGATGTGGGCTTTTACTTTAGAGGAGTTTGATGTTTCAGGAGGTTTTGTTTTCACTGCATCAACCTAAACTTTTAAGGCAGGAATCATAGTTATGGCACGGTTGATAACTTTAGAATTCTCCACCCACCTAATAGAACAAAATTTAAGAGGGAAAACTGCTGTTTCAGATGCTGCCATAAAATCTGTTCTTCTTGAAGGGAAGTCCTTGAATAAATAATACAATGCTCTCAAAAACTCTGTCACATTCCAACCAGCTTTGGTATGCGCCGTCTTAAAAGCCCCATTAACAATATGTAAAGAGCACGTTCCTGTCTCCAAAAGCTGTGGATCTTCACCATTTTCTTCACTAAGATCGGCCTTAAAATCACTCAGAAATTTCAAATTAACGTTGAGGCCACCAAGAGAAACCTGAAGTAACTTACAAAAATCGAGACCCTTGTCCTTGAAAGTATTTATAAATGCACTTAACAAATTCTGGGCAGTAGCATGTCCGAGGAATACTGATGTTAAATAACGTGTTAAAAAACTATTTTCGTCACTGTGCCAGAAACGAACTACTAAGTCCTTTTGATTTTTCTGTAAGATAGTGTTTAGGCTTTCGTCAAACGATACTGCAAAAAATTCACAATTTTGTAGTTCACGAAGGAACGTCTGTTGGAAATATGGACCCAATCCAAAAGTGATGACATAACCTATTTTGTCTTTGTGTAACTGCATATTTTTAGCGACTTCATACTCAGGAAACATTAAAGGAAACAAATCCGTTGCGCTCGCTTGGTTTCTGGCTGATGCATGACTTGTAACTTTGTGTAATGTCCAGATTATTTCTGCTTTCGTTACTTGATCTTTGATAAGATAACTCTTTATTACACCACTAGTTTTTGCTGGGCTTTCATTTTTCTCCTAAACAACTGGAGTAGATGATGTGCCAGTCACTGAACTGGAAGACGCTGTAAAATATTTTGTACAGAAAGGCTCCTTGTTAACATTGCTTGAGAACTTTACGATCGAACATTGTGCATTAAGAGGATTAACAGCTATTTGATGTTTCTTTCCTTTTTCATGAGATTTCAATGATCCAGCTCCCATATTTGAAATGTCAAAATCAGTTCTGCAGAGTTTACAACCTGCTTTAAATGGATTGTTGTTCCTAATAACCCATTTCCACTGACCTTTCCACGAGTCCTGGAATTTAGTTTTACTTTTCTCCATTTTAATGGCTGCAAAATAAAATGTTAACCTAAATACAAAGAGTGATTCTGTTAAGATGTGGGCAATTTTACTTTTTTCCGGTGATACACCTTTCGGCCACCGGGAATGGTGTTCACTGCAACATCCGCGGGCTTGGACTCCTGTTAAAAAGCTTCGGCACAGGAGTATAAGTGGAATGTTGTTCCAGACCTGTCTACTACTCTTGCTACAGAAACATGTAAACCAATGTCTTCACAAAGCAGCAAATAAGCTTGATTCACACTATGCAAATAAGCAGCAACTACAGGGAAAGCTTCTGGCTTGTATGCCACTATCCCCTCAGTGTAAGATACAAACTTAATAGATCATGAAATTTAACTTTTTCAATTACCTTACTCTCACCACCGGGGACTAATTTAGCTCTTTTTGTAGTCACTGTTATTCACAATGACCATGCCAAACAAACAAAATCTTATTCAGTCTCTTCTTGTACCCTCAACATACTTTCCAAAAACACCGCCTGCACTCTGCTCACGTCTGTCTGTCTTTCTCAACTACGTCTCCACTGAATAAGTTATTATTGGCTTTTAACTTATGCTGTAGTATATAGCTTTCTTGCATTTTACACAAATATACTTATTCCATATCAATCTCAAAAACAATATTTTAAAAAACAATTTTAAAACTTCCAGGTTCCTCGTCCAATTCCAGGCTATTTCCAGGTTTTCCAGGTCCAAAAGTAAATTCCAGGCTAATTCCAGGTTTTCAAGGTTTTCCAGGTCAGTAGACACCCTGATGTGCGACCCAACCATGGAAAATCGAACACCCAGAAAACTCGTTCCCTTCTATGAGCAATTTTTGGGGGTGTATTCGTTCCCTTTTATGAACACTTTTTGGGGGCGTATTCGTTCCCTTTTATGAGCACTTTTCGGGGGTGTACCGGTATTCATTCCCTTTTATGAGCACTTTTTTCAACCTCTATTTTAACATAGCAGAAATCACACAGACACTAAGAGCACATATCTTTGCAACCCCTTATCTATAAAAGAGTATGACTTATTTTTCAACCCCTATGTAACATAGCAGAGCTAATAAAAGAGTTTGACTAATTTTTCCAACCCTATTTTAATATAAGACTATGACCATAAAACTATGTAACATTACAGAATGGCTACTAACATTTTTAACATAGCAGAGATTATCATTCTTTTATGGGGTAGCTACACCAAACCCTCTTCCTTTTGCATTTAGGGCTTGGGACCGGCAATAGTGGAGTTTAAAAAATAACAACACACTCATACACACACATGGTTTACGGAGAATTTAATCTCGCGCCAGTGACCATCACATTCTCATAAACGAATAAAGCATAATATCATTAGCATCAGTTGTGGTGAGTGAGAACTTGTTTAAGAAGTCGCGTAGTGAATAACCAGATGCACGACATGCTAGATATAGAAAACAGTAATGTTCACAAAATTGAGATAAGTCACCTTGATAGTCCATCTACAATACAGTTTCGTTTTACAAACCTTATATGATATGTATATAGGGTGGTATACCATAGCTATCGAAAGTGGTCAGATCAGAAGAAAAGCAAATAAACGAAGGGTTAAATTTGAGTGACCTATCCAATTTTGTACCAAGTAGAAAAGAATATTAACACTTCTTTACTTTTGTATTAACAAGATTTAAAAAGCGAAGAAGGTCCATTTTAAATAGCTAACTATTTATGTGATTTTGTACTACTCAAATAAACGAAAGAATAAATTCGGATGTTCTACTTTTTGTACTAACCTAAAAAAGGATCATTTTAACTAGCTGATCATTTTATACCATTTTGTACTACTCAAATAAACGAAGGAATAAATTTGAGTAACCTATTCAATTTTGTACCAATGAGAAATGCCATTTTAACTAGCTCAGAATTTCTATACCTTTTTGTGCTATTCAAATAAACGAAGGAGTAAATTTGTACTAACGAGAAAAAAGCGAAGAAGTTTCATTTTAACTAACTCAGAATTTTATATCATTTTGCAATACTCAAATAAACGAAGAAATAAATTTGTGTGACCTATTCAGTTTTGTAGCAAGCAGAAAAAGGAAAGAATTAACATTTTGTACTAATCAAATAAACGAAGGAATAAATTTGGGCGGCCCATTTAGTTTTGTACCAACCACAAAAAAGCGAAGATGGACCATTTTAACTAGCTCAATATTTCTGTGCCATTTTGTGCTACTCAAATAAAAGAAGGAATAAATTTGGGTGATCTACTTTATTTTTGTACCAATCAGAAGAAAAGCAAAGAAGGTCTATTATAACTAGCTCAGCATTTTATACCTTTCTGGGGGATTCAAATAAACGAAAGAATAAACTTGAGTTGTCTATTTAGTTGTGCTAGTTTCTGTATATTTTTTTCACCCAGAAAAAGGGCCACTTGAAAGTAGCATTGCTAAATAAATTTTAATTGCTTCTCGCGTCGTGTAAAATTATACCCTATATAAGCAGGTTTTTACTAATGAAATTACACTAAAAAGTAATGTTAATAGCCGTTTGCCTTCCAGACTAGTAAGGTGCCCTGTTTAATATATATAACAAATTTGCGCTCAATAGACTGTACCTTAGGACCCTCACTATACTAACAATGCAAATGTTGGATAACGCATTCGTAACATTCCTTTTTTATTTTATTTAAAGTGGATTAATATTGAGAAGCTTAAATATCTGCGGCAACAGGAAAATGAACAGTTTTGAGAATTGAATAAAATGTTCACAGCAAATAATTCAGCACTTTTTATAGGTGGTAAGCAACATGGAACTTTGAAAACTTTCTCTTCCTTGGTGAGCTGATTTTTATTTTGATATGATCTCTTCTTGTTCTCTATCAGCACGGTGATCCAAAATGGCCAAACGTGCTGTTTCTTCTTTTTTATTATTGTCATGATTCATCGTCCTTCATTAGTCTTTTTAGTACGTCTTCATCCCTTAATAACTCTAATTGCTATGGAGTCTGTTCTACAGAATTAAGTTAAATTGAATGTATGATGTTACTCTCTTCTACTTGAATATTTTTCTTCTGTAACCAAAGGCAGCTCTGGTTGGTTAAGTCTTACGTTCAAATACGTAGTTAGTGACCGGGGAACTTTGGACTTTAGCGTCGCCGTTAGTATTTTGTCAACCTATTCTAAATGTACGACTTAATTCGCTAAACGCACGCCCATTAACCATATAACTATGAGCCTTACTTAGTGACGGGAGAGGCAATTAAAATTTATTTAGCAATGCTACTTTCAAGTGGCCCTTTCTTTGGGTGACACAAAAATATATAAAATCTAGCACCACAACTAAATAGACAACTCAAGTTTATTCTTTCGTTTATTTGAATCCCCGAGAAAGGTATAAAATGTTGAGCTAGTTAAAATGGACCTTCTTTGCTTTTCTTCTGATTGTTATAAAAATAAAATAGACCACTCAAACTTATTCATTCTTTTATTTGAGTAGCACAAAATGGCACTGAAATATTGAGCTAATTAAAATGGTCCTTCTTGTGGTTGGTACAAAATTAAATGGGCCGCCCAAATTTATTCCTTCGTTTATTTGATTAGTACAAAATGTTAATTCTTTCCTTTTTCTGCTTGCTACAAAACTGACTAGGTCACACAAATTTATTTCTTCGTTTATTTGAGTATTGCAAAATGATATAAAATTCTGAGTTAGTTAAAATGAAACTTCTCCGCTTTTTTCTCGTTAGTACAAATTTATTCCTTCGTTTATTTGAATAGCACAAAAAGGTATAGAAATTCTGAGCTAGTTAAAATGGCATTTCTCATTGGTACAAAATTGAATAGGCCACTCAAATTTATTCCTTCGTTTATTTGAGTAGTACAAAATGGTATAAAATGATCAGCTAGTGAAAATGGTCCTTTTTTAGGTTAGTACAAAAAATAGAACATCCAAATTTATTCTTTCGTTTATTTGAGTAGTACAAAAAGTACAAAAGGACCTTCTTTGCTTTTCTTCTGATTGGTACACAAATAAAATAGCCCACTCAAATTATCCTGTTTTTTAAATGGTACAAAAAGGTATAAAATGCTGACGTAGTTAAAATGTACCTTCTTTGCTTTTCTTCTGATTGGTACAAAAATAAAATAGACCACTCAAATTTATTCCTTCGATTATATGAATAGCACAAAAAGGTATAAAATGCTGAGTTAGCTAAAATGATCCTTCTCCGCCTTTTCTGGTATTTACAACTTTATTCCTTCGTTTATTTGAATAATACAAAACTATAATGGCCCTTCACATTTTTCAGTTGGTACTAAAGGAAATAGCCCACTTACATTTTATTCTTTCTTCATGTTTTCTGGTTGGTACAAAACTAAATACTCCATCCAAGTTTATTTCTTCGTTTATTTGAGTAGTACAAAATGATATAAAATTCTGAGTTAGTTAAAATGATCCGTCTCCGCTTTTTTCTTGTTGCTACAAAATAGGAAAGCTCACTTAAAAGTTATCTCTTCGTTTGCTTAAATAGCACAAAATGGTATAGAACTTCTGAGTCAATTAAAATGGTCCTTTTTCGCTTTTTCTGGTTAGTACAAATTTATTCCTTTGTTTGCTTAAATAGTACGAAATGGTATAAAGTACTCAGCTAGTTAAAATGGACGTTCATATTTTTTCTCGTGGGTATAAAACGTAGAACACCTACATTTATTCTTTCTTTTATTGGAGTGGTACAAATGGTACATAAATTCTTAGCTAGTTAAAATGATCCTTTTTTGTTTTTTCTGGTTAGTACAAATATATTCCGTTGTTTTAATATTATAAAATGGTATAAAAAGCTGAGTTAGCTAAACTGGCATTCATCGTTGGTATAAAAGTAGGTCACCGATATTTATTTTTTCGTTTATTTGAGCAATACACTAGTTATACATAAATTCTGAGTCGTTTTTCTCTTTTTCTGGTTAGTACAAATTTATCCGTTTGTTTATTTAAATAGTACAAAATGGTTTAATATACTCAGCTAGTTAAAATAGCATTTCTTTGTTTATTTAAATAATACATTTTTTGGTTGATACAAAATTGAATAGGTCACTCAAATTTATTTCTTCGTTTGTTTAAATAGTACAAAATGGTCTAGAAATTCTGAGCTAGTTAGAAATGGTATTTCTCATTGGTACAAAATTAAATAGACCACTCATATATACGAGGGCGTGCTGGGAAGTCCTTAGCTTTGCCCCCTTCCGATATTTATAATGTTTCTTTTTATTTGAAAGCTACATGTGTCTATATGTTTGTGACGAAATATTAAAACATTGGTACTAAGGAAAGTTATTTTTTAGATGAGTCCTTGAGATGGCAGGGCAGCCCAACAAGTTCAACGATGTTGAGAGTCGAGCAGTAATGAAGTTCCTCTTCCTCCAGGGGAAATCTGGAAAGACGATCCATGGTGAGATGCAACAAACATTGGGGATCCATGTACCTTGTTATGCCACAGTCAAGAACTGGGTTGTGAAATTTAAGACAGGCCATTTTAGCACTGAAGATGACCCCCGCCCTGGTAGACCATCCATAGTGATTGTGCCAGAAATCATTGAACAGTTTCATGAAATGATTCTCACAGACAGACGAATTTCTGCTAAAAGTATAGCAGAGGACCGAGGTATAGCCCGTGAACGCGTTGGTGTCACTATTCGCGATCATTTGCACATGAACAATCTTTCTGCCAAATGGGTGCCGAAATGTTTGCAAGCCGATCAAAAGCGTGCAAGAGTGCTTGCTCCCAAAGAGGTTTTGAGCCATTTTGAGCAGGAAGGGACTAATTTTGTGGAACGTTTGGTCACGGAGGATGAAACATGTATCTATTTATATGATCCAGAGACAAAGGAACAATCAAAAGACTGGCGCCACAGTGGTTCACCGAGGCCAAAAAAGTTTCGTGTGCAAAAACAAAGTTCAAAGGTTCTTGCCAGTGTTTTTTGGGATAAGGATGGGGTAATCTTTGTTGATTATCTAGAACAATGTAACACCATAACCGGAGCTTACTATGCATCATTACTGGAAAGACTTAACTCAGAGCTGAAGCAAAAACGCCGTGGAAAGTTGTCCCGAAAAGTTGTCTACCTTCAAGACAACGCATCTCCTCACAAGAGCAATGGTGCGATGCAAAAATTGGCTAGCTTAGGGTTTGAAAACTTGCACCACCCACCATATTCACCTGACCTGGCCCCATCAGACTACCACCTATTCCCAAATTTAAAGAAACACTTGAAGGGGCAAAAACTCGCCACCACCATTTCTGAAGCAATTACAGCAGTAAACTCATGGTTTGACACCCAACCAAAAGAGTTTTATTTAGAGGGCCTAAATAAATTGCAGGCCCGAAGCAAAAAATGAATCGAATTGAAGGGAGAGTATGTTGAATAAATCTATCAAAAAATTTAATTTTGTCTTATTTTTCTTAGTAAAGCTAAGAACTTATCAGCACCCCTCGTATTCCTTCGTTTGTTTAAATAGTACAAAATGGTCTAGAAATTCTGAGCTAGTTAAAAATGGTATTTCTCATTGGTACAAAATTGAATAGACCACTCAAATATATTCCTTCGTTTATTTAAATCGTACAAGAAGATATAAAATTCTCAGCTAGTTAAAATGGATTTTCTTCGCCTTTTTTTAGGTTAGTACAAAAAGGTAGATAAATTCCGAGCTAGATAAAATGGTCTTTTTTCGTTGGTACAAAATTGAATAGGTCACTCAAATTTATCCTTTCGTTTGTTTAAATAGTACAGGATGATATAAAATTCTCTGCTAGTTAAAATGGCATATATGCTTTTTCTGCTTGGTATAAATTTATTTCGTTTATTTGAATAGCCCAGAAAGGTATAAAACACTGAGCTACTTAAAGTAGCCTCTCTTGGCTTCTTCCCGTTAATAGAAAAGTAAATAAATCACTCAAATTTATTCCTTCTTCGCTTTTTTCTGCTTAGTACAAAATTGAATTGGTCACAAATTTATCCGTCGCTCTGTTTACGAGTAATTTACGTTTAAATGTTTGATCTTTGACCTCGATGGTCAATACTTTTGGAACATGTAGTAGTTGGTGACCTACTACTAAATGTGGAAACAGTACCTCAATACGTTGCTCCGTTTGCGAGTTATTCGGGTTTAAATATTTGCCTTTTGACCTCGATGGTCAGTACTTTTGGGACATGTAGTAGTTGATGATCTGTTAGTAAATGTGGAAACAGTACCTCAATACGTTGCTCCGTTTGCGAGTTATTCGGGTTTAAATATTTGACCTATGACCTCGATGGTCAGTACTTTTGGGACATGTAGTAGTTGGTGAAAGCTTGTGTAATTTCTGCTGTTACATAGGGGTTAATAAAAGGGAACGAGTGCACATAATTTCAGCTGTATTAAATAGGGGTTGTAATCTGCGCTATGTAAAATAGTGGTTAAAAAATAGGACACACTCTTTTGTACATAGGGTGTTGCGAAAATAGGTTTTCGTAGTCTCTGTGTATCTTCTGCTATGTTAAAATAAGGATTGAGAAAAGTGATCATAAAAGAGAACGAATACACCCCCATTATTCTCTGTTATGTTACTAATCTTTGCTAGGTTACATAGGAATGCGTTCATAGTCTCTGTGCTCATAGTCTTATGTAACTCTTGCTATGTTAAAATAGGGATGGAAAACTAAGCCAAACTATTTTATTATGTCTACTACGTGTTCGTAGCCTTATGTAATTTCTGCTATGTTACATAGGGATTGGAAAATGTGTTCATAGTATTTTATTAGCTCTGCTATGTTACTAGTCTCTGTGTGATTTCTGTTATGTTAAAATAGGGGTTGAAAAAGTGCTCATAAGAGAACGAATACACCCCTGCTACTGGTTCATAGTCTTATGTATTCTCTGCTGTATTAAATAGAGATTGTAATCTGTGCTATGTTAAATAGTGGTTAAAATAGCCCATACTCTTTTATTAGCTCTGCTATGTTCGTAGTCTCTGTGTAATATCTGATTGCATTATGTGTTCATTGTATTAAGTAATTTCTGTTATGCTAAAATAGGGGTTGAGAAAAGTGGTCATAAAAGAGAATGAATACACCACCATTATTGTTTGTTATGCTAGTAGGCTTTGCTATGTTACATAGATGTTGGAAAATGTGATCATTGTCTTATGCAATTTCTGCTATGTTAAAATAGGGGTTGAAAAAAGTGCTAATAAAAGGGAATGAATACACCCCCAAAAAGTGCTCGTAAAAGGGAACGAATACACCCCCAAAAAGTGCTCATAAAAGGGAACCAGTTTTCGGGGTGTTCGATTTTCCATGGTTGGGTGGTGCGTGGTTCATGACGTATCGTGCGACACTGATAAATCGAATACATGCTCTCAGGGATCACTGCGAAAAAAAACGCCAAAACGCCAGACACTGATCCAGATCGGTAATTTTTCTACTACTCGTAAATCATAAAATAAAATTAAACAAAACATCAAAAATCAATAGAAACACAGTTACGGTACGCAAGTACAATTCTTGGCATCAAGTGTTGATATTAGAAACGTTAATTTTTAATTAAGTGCAAACCTTTTAATCCAATATGTAGGGTTCTGAACCCGGAGAAAATTAGTAACTTAATGAAACTTGTAGGACAGCTTCTTTCTTTCAGGTATAGGCATCTCGTAAAAGTGCCTACATATCTGCCGTAAGCGTTACCCAATATGGCTGCCATGTCTAATTTGACCGCCGCTGTCTTTAGAACGATTTGATTTTCCTTGATTTCTTACCTTACGTTCAATTATATTGTATTCGAACTTATAACAAAAAAAAATTGTAAATAAAATTTCCTTTGTTAGATATATATTACATCTCTGTAGGTTAGGTAGATATAAAGTTACAAATGAAAGAGTAGGCTTGTGTCGCTTAATTTTGTATGTTTCTTTCAATTGTATTTTTCTGATTTTTTAAAACTCTTTCATAAAGAAGGCAGATTTCATCAAGCAGCCAAAATATTTAAATACATGAAAATACAAGCGGAAACATGGTTATGTGATACTGCCTTTAAATGAATTTTCAGGAAGTGACACGACTTTGGTTCTGTTCCAGAATGGAAAGAAAACTTGTTAGAATTTACTTGAGAGATAGAGAGTTAACTGCAACAGGTTATGAGTATTTTCAACAAATCTACTACGAGTGCTGAAGAACTAGTAAAATTGGGATAACTTTGTACTTTATTAGTTCCAATTATACTTTAATGCATCTCATGATGGTTACTTGTTTGTTTGGACACATCAGCACCAACCTCTTTTCTGAAGCTGGTATATTGCAAATGTTAAACCCTCATGTACTTAGTTCAACTATTCACGTTCGAGATTGTTTTACTCAGACATGTGCATTAATTGTAGGGAAATCACATTTTGGGAACTAAAAGACAAAAAATTGAAAGTGACAATTTGGCATTATCTTAGTGTTGAACTACCCTCGAATTATACGTTACCTTTATAAATCTTTTTAAGTTCCTTATTTCTTTTTCTTTTCACTTTTTCAGTGTAATAGGTACCTTTCCTGTTCTGAAAGAAGCAGAGTTTATTATATGAAACCTAAATTACAAAATATAGATGCTCTCCTTAAAACTAGTTGTTTCAATGACTCTTTTCATTTGAAACAGCAGTGGGTTTGATCCATCCAACCGTATTGCTTATGTCGAACAGTGCATGGTTCCAGGGATTGGTTAATCTTGTGTCTATTATAAATTATTCCAGACGTTGATTTAAAAAAAAATACTGAATTTTGCTTAAATCACTTTATGTCTAAGGACTATTTTGCTAAATAAGTTTACAGAAACTTCTGTATAATACCCCATTATTCTCAAATGTGCCATATTTTGTATATATTAATCGTTATTATAACATGTTGACATATTTTCTTTATTTCTTTACTTACAGTCATGGAAAAATTAATAGCAACTCCTTGGAATTTTACGCATTTATAAGGATTTTAAAGAAGTTTCTACCTAAATATAATGATATATACATTAAATTAAAGGAAATGTTATGTAGAATCCAAATCTACTCACGGAAGTTACGTATCTGTACAATAATTGATGATATTCAACAAAATGTGAGGGAAAGGAATCAACTAGGTCATGCTAAATGTTCATTTAATGGATGACTCGATGTTGCTTTCAGTGAGGTCCGCGCTCAATAAGGTAATCCACATTCCAAGTGTGAAGTATGGTTTCTGCTTTCTTACTTGTGTAGGTGCTCTGGGTTACGTAATTGTGTTGTTCTAGTAGTGTTACTTTTACTGACAAATTTGAAAGTGATAGTTTTACCAATAAATATTGATTTACCGTTTATAAATTATTGATATTGTGACATCGACATGGGCAAAACGTGTGACATTACACCACAAAAAGCCACTAGAATTAAAACATTGAGTATAGCAAAACTAATGCTGAAATAGCCCGGATTATGCAATTGCATAAAAGTATAGTGGGTAGGCAGCTGGCCGAGATTCGGGAAGCAGAATGTATAAAAAGTGGAAGAATTGGCAAATGTATCAAAATCAATTGATTTGCGTTCACATAGAGCGGTCAGGAAGCCATACGGTCTTACACCGGAACAACGTAAAAGGCGCGTAGAGTGAGTCAAAACTCACAACGATTGGACAAGTGACCAGTGGTGCAAAGTTCTGTTTAGTGATGAGACGAAAATAACCATTTATGGTAATAATTCACGCACTTGAGTTTATCGCATGATGTGTGAAGCACTTAATTCTGCGTGTATTGTAAAAACTACCAGATACTCTACCAATGTAATGATTTGGGGATATTTTTCTTTAGTGGAATTGGTAAAATTCACATTCGTGATGGTGTTGTTAATGCACAAACTTATAAGCATATTCTTGAAACGACAATGATATCTGCGGGTAGAGATTTATTCAATGGTGGTTCCTTTATTTTTCAAAACAATTCTGCCCCCTGTCATCGTGCCAGAGTTATAAAAGACTATATGTTGACCTTACGTCATGTTACCCAACTTCCTTGGCCTGGTAATTCGCCCGACTTAAACCCAATTGAAAATTTATGGAGTGTTTTAAAGGGATAAGGTTCGTGCAAAACATCCTACAACAAGAGCTGAGTTAATTCAAGCAATAAACTTCTGGCAACACTGAATTTCGATAGAGACACTACAAAATAGTAAATTCCATGTCCCAACGATGCAAAGACGTTATTACTAAGCGTGGACATCCAACTAAGTACTAGCTTGAGCCAAATCAATTGGGTACGCTTAACTTAACTTCAGTTACTTTCACTTCACTTAACAATTGATATCATATTTTGTTGAATACCGTCAATTGTTGTAAAGGTACGTAACTTCTGTGAGTAGATTTGGATTCTATATAAAATTTCCTTTAATTTGATGAATATGTCATTGTATGTTTGTGCATATTTAGGTATAAAGCTTCTTTGAAATCCTTATAAATGCATAAAATTCTAAAGAGTTACTATTAATTTTTCATGACTGTATATAAATGTTTTATGTATTACAAGAACAAGGAAAAAAGAAAAATACGCTTGAAGGAAACAAGATTAAGCGATACAAGCTTACTTTATCACTTGTAACACCATATCTAGTTGACCTACGGAGATGAATTATACATAAAAGGAAATTTTACTTATAAAATATTTTGTTATAAGGTCCAAGATCGTAGAACTGAATATAAGACAAGAAATCAAGGAAAACATGATTGTTCTATAGATGGTGGCGGCCAGATTGGGTATGGCAGCCATATTGGATGAAGATTAAGAAGGATGTTCAGACACTGTTAGGATATTACTATACTTGATGAAAGGAGAACTATCCTGCAAGTTTCATTAAGCTACTAATTTTTGCTGGGCTTGTCAAAATTTTCTCCTACATGCTGGATTACTTAATAAGAGCGCGAAAATAATTTCAAGAGGAAATGTTAACTGCAGGACTACCAACCTATGAGAGCTAAACCAAGTTTTAAAAAAAAATCAACTTTCGCCTAATAAGAAAATTCACTCTGTCATCGCTTTGATTGACGTTTGTATAGCTAGGAGGTATTTAGACGAATCTAGAATATGCGAAACTTGAAGCCCCGTCATTAAGTAGTTCCTAAAATTTGTTTGTCTCCCGGACGTACGGACACACGGACAGACAGGGTAAATATACAAAGAAGTTTTGGTTGATAAAATCCTCTTGACTAACAAGTGATATTTATTTTGTTGTTGGAGTTCTTCTAACGGTGACACTCAAAACTACTTGTGAAGAAAGTCACACAGAAATGAGAAAAAGTTTGCTTTCGTTGATGTAAATGTACACAAGAATTAAATCTACAAAATATAAGAAGGTAGCTGGCTCAGGATAGAGTACTCACCTCTGGTCCCTAGTTTGATCTCAGACCAAGGGGCTTTGTGGTGGATAACATCGTATCTGTGATTCTCCTGTATCCTCTCATATTACAATAATGCTAGCATAATCATTCACTCTCATTAGTCTCCTTTAGCCTTAGTCAGTGGTGTTATTCTAATTTTTTTAACAATAGAGAAAGAGATTGATAGGCAGATAGATAGATGTAACTCTTTTAGGGGTAAAAAGAAACAAACCGTACAAGGTAGTCATTTTTTTTTTTTTTTTTTTTTTACTGAACATCACAAGTGACAAGTAGAGACCTATATAGCATCCTTACAAGGTAGTGCGGCGAACTTAGGTAGCACTGCGAATATGCTGGAAGTGAATTATCCAAGATTAGATGATTGCCAAAAAAGTATTGGAGAGACTTTAATCCAGCAACATATCAGCAAATTACTGATAACGATATGATGCGTTTCAAATATACAGGGTGTTTCAAAACAACACCGACAACATTTGGGAGGCGATTCCTGACACCAAGATAAGACGAAAACTATAGACCAACCTGGATGCATAAATGCTTCCTTTCGGAGTTATAGGCTGCCGAAAATATGAAAAAATCAATTTTAAAAGTTCATAGCTTCAAAACTATGGGACCTATCGTAGTTGGGTCAAGACCATTTAGGAACTAATATGTGCGCTATCCAAAAATCCATGTCTCAGAATCCTGCGGTATTTCCACAACAATTTTTATAGAAGAAGTTTAGATACGGACATAATTTGAAGTATTTTCCAACTACTTCTCTAACAATTGTTAAGAAAGTACCGCAGGATTCTGAAACATGGATATTTGGCTAGAGCACATGCTAGTTCTTAAGTGAAATCTTGACCCGACTACGACAGGTCCTATAGTTTTGGAGCTATGGACCTTTATAGTTCATTTTTTCATGTTTTCGGCAGCCAATAACTCCGAAAGGAAGCATTTGTGCACCCAGGTTGGTCTATACTTTTCTTCTTATCTTGGAGTCAAGAATCACCTCCCAAATTTTGTCGGTGTTGTTTTGAAACACCCTGTATATAATCCTAGCCACAACACCCATGTGAACCCAGTTCTCATTCTTAATATCTGAGCATTTGAGATTAAGAAATAAACCCTTATACCTTGTTCTGAGAGATCGTATGTTTAACCCAGCTGTTAGAATTTCTAAAAACAAAGATAGTTAAACTAAAATTCACTGTTTCTTGGTATAACTGGGTAAAATTTACTGTTATGTCTGAGTATAACAAACAGTTCTACAAACTTCAAATATTTTATCAACTGGCTCTGGCGAACTGGCTGAATAGCACCATTGTTCTTAGCAATAAATAATAATTAAAATAGTTCGCAATTTCATTTGTTACGGTATTTTAACAAATTGTTTGGTTCATAAAAATTTAAGAAAGATTTTTAAATTTATATTGTCCTTAAATAGCACTTGATTCCTTTAGCGCTTATAACATAGTATTAATATTAAACATTAATTTATGTATAAAAATTATATATTCTACATTTGAATAATTAAAAACTTATTACTTCTTCTTTGATGAAAATATTCCGACTAATTGTAGATTTTGAGTAGTACACAGATTATGGAAATTCAGATTGCCTCAACATTTCTGTCATGTTATTTTGTTTAACAGGCGTAAAATTATATTCATTTAACTGACATAATTTTTGTTAATTTTATTCTCACCATATAAAGTGTATTCATAATTTTTTTATATTTCGAAGTTGCATGTGTGATAATTTCTCTCTATTCACATATTACTACTTTCAGAGTCATGTTATTTTATTGTTGATTGGCTTTCATTGTACGATATAATCTTTCTTTCTTTCTTCTGTTCTTTTCCTTTTTTTCATTCTTCTTACTAGTAATTAACTTTGATAATGTACGATTGTTCTCACGAGTTACAAATAAACGAAGTTACTATAAATAGATATAACATATACTTTGAGGAAAATGGTTCCCAAAATATTTATGTTAATTTTGTTAGCTCTTTTGGTGTCTTCTGTACTGGCATGTAAGTTATTTTTATTTCATTGTTAATATATCACAGAGATATAAAATTCTTAAATCTACCATTATATTGCAAAATTGAAAGTGACTATGTGACTCTTAATCTCTTGAACCGCCCGACCGATCACGCTCAAATTTTCAACATAGAGGCGGTTTTGGCCTGGGACTGTCTTTAGCTATCCACTTTGGCGGTAGAACTTAGGGGTCGGGGAGGAGGGGGAATTATAAAAAAATAAATAAAATTTAATAACTTTTGAACCAAACGATCAATCTCCATCAAATTTTAAACATAGATGAGGTTAGTACCTGGGGTGTTTTTTATTATTTCATTTTGACGCAACAATGTAGGGGAGGGGGAGATATACTAAGATCAATAGACTATAAATAAAAATAAAAGTGACTGTGTTCGTGAGTTAATAGCTCTTGAACCACCAGATCGATCTCAATCAAATTTTCAACACAGATGAGGTTCGAACCTGGGAAGTTTTTTTTTTTATAATTTCACTTTTACGGTAGATTTTAGGGTGGGGGGGTGAGGTGGGGAAATATATGAAGATTAAAACTTACTCACTCTTGAACCACTCTATCGATCTCGATGTAACTTTCAACATAGATAAGATACGGGCCTGGGATGTTTTGTTCATTTTGTTGCACAGTTTTACGGTGCAACGAAGGGGAAAGGGAGTGGGGAGATATATGTAAAATAAGTAAAAATAAAAAGTGATTATCTTTGTGACTTCAGCACGCTTAAACCACCCGACATCTTAATCAAATTTTCAACATAGACGAGGTTCAGACCTGGGGTGGTTTTGAGAAGGGGAGGGGAGGATCGGAAATATATGAAAATAAAATTTAATCACTCTTGAACCACCCTACCGATCTAGATCAAACTTTCAACATAGATAAAATTCGAGCCTGGAATATTTTGTTCATTTCACATTTACGGCGCAACGAAGGGGAGGGGGAGAGGGGAGATACATGTAAAAAAAATAAAAATAAAAGTGACTGTCTTTGTGACTTCATCACGCGTAAAACACCCAACCAATCTTAACCAAATTTTCAACATAGGCGAGGTTCACACCTGTTTTTTTTTTTTTCATATTACTTTAACAGTAGAATTTAAGGTTGGGGGAGGGGAGGGGAGAGATCTATAAAAATAAATAAAACTTAATAACTCTTGAACAACCGACCGATCTCGATCAAATTTTTAACATAGATAAAGTTCAAGCCTAGAAAGTTTTTTTTTTTTAAATATTTTCGCTTTAACGGTAGAATCTAGGCCGGAGCGGAGAGGGATATTTATACATAAAAGTAAATTAAACTTAACTCTTGAGAAACCCAACCGATCTCGATGAAATTTTCAACGTAGATGAAGTTCGGGCCTGTGGTGGCATTTATCTATTCACTTTGACGATAGAACTTATGGGAGGGAGGAGTTGAAAAATAACTAAAACTTAATAACTCTTGAACCAAACGATCAATCTCGATCAAATATTTAACATAGGTGAGGTTCGGGTCTGAAGTGTTTTTTATCATCCCACTTTGACGGTAGAACTTAGGGGAGGAGGGGGTATATATATAAAATACAACTTAATAACTCTTGAACCACAAGACCGATCTCGATCAAATTTACAACCTAGATGAAGTTTAAACTTGAGACGTTTTTTTGTCATATCACTTTGACGTTGTAACTTAAAGGTGGCGGAGGGAAGAGACATTTAAAAATGATTGAAAATGACCGATATTAGTTTCGGATTCATAGTTTACGGGGTTGTTGAGGTGAACAGTGACACTTCTGATGCCGTTTAAATCCGAATTCCGTCCCGCAGCTTGTGGGAGGGGAATATATATATAAAAATAATCGAAATGACCAATATCAGTGTCGAATTCATAGTTTTCGGGGTCGGTGAGATAAACAATGACACTTCCGATGCCGTGCTCCGTAACATGGGGAAGGTAGGAGGTATATAAAGATCATGGAATATGACATATCAAAGAGTGCTTTAGTAATAGTAAAACGTGACTGACTAACGGAATATGTTGTTATTTTTTATTAATTTAACCCAGCGAAGCGGGTAATTGATGCTAGTAACAAATAAACTACACCACCACAATCATAGATATTCTGCCATTTGTGACAGGTCACGTGCTGCGACTGAGAAACTTACATGCATCACGATCTTGAACTAAACTCTTTGTCTTAACGTAAATTTTCTGTTTTATGAGGAGGTACTGATAAAGATTGAGCTTGCCAAGAAAAAATTGAGCTAGGAAGCTGATACTCCCACACTATTCCATATATTTTCCTAGCAAGTCAATGCATTTGCGACATCTGACCTGCAACTTTTTAAGTCCTTGTAAAAAGAAGTCCGTTGTCTGCTGCTGTAACAAGTTATCTGTTGTGTCCCCGCGTAGCGTAGTCGCTAACGCTCTCGCCTTCAGTGCGAGCGGTCCCGGGTTCGATTCCTGGTAGTTGCGCTCGGTCGAAAGAGTGTAAAACGCTTTTGCAGGCCAGCCACTATGAATGAGGTTTTGCTGGGTTTTCCTCATTCACACCAGGCAAACGCCGGAGTGGTACCTAACTTATAGGTCCCGCTTCCTTCCTTCCCCAATCCTTTCTTCCTTCCCCTTTCCCGGATAATGTGCTCGCTGAGGGACGTCATCCCTCAATGGTGGGAGCGTTCACCTCTGGTGCTTGGGGTACCGGGTTCAAACCCTGCTCCCGCCAAGTGAACTTTGTGGTGGACAAACACCGTGTGCGTGGGTTTTCTCGGGGTTCTCCCGTTTCCTCCCACTTTCTTCATTTCACCATTTCATTCATCTCTCATCATCACCGTCTCCTTTAGTTTAACCGGCATAACCGTGGGACGTAAAACTCAAAAATTTCATTTCATTTCATTTCCCTCATGGGCCTTCTTAGATGCCGAGAGCCCAGAAATCTAAAATCTTAATCCTAAGTCATCTGTAGCATCAGATTGAAAATTCTGAAAACGGTTAGTTTGAGATTCGGAAGCAAATGATAATCGGATTGAAGCTAGATCCGGCGAATAAGGGGGATGAGGCAACACTCGAAGTCCTAGGGTGACCAATGAATCCTGTGTTTCAGATGCCGTGTGTGAGGAGGCATTATCGTGAAAGAGCAGAACACCTTTAGAAATCTTACCACGACGTTTGTAATGTACCATTACAGTTGAAAGTAATGGCAACTTTTTTTTTTTACGCACCCTGTACCTAGTAATTTTTTTTTTAATTCAATTTCGGTTTAGTTACACAATTTATTTACTCTCTTTACTTCGAATTAAATATAATGAATCCAAAGGTTTCATTAGTAACCATATTCCCACTGAATAATATATTTTATTTATATTTTGATTAAGTGTAAATATGGTCGATTCTAACATGCCATCAACTTCGTCGTTCATTTTTCAAATATTGGATATTAGTCTAGAACTTCTGGAAATATTGAATAAACGGTAAAATTGAACTTTCTCATCTATCTCAGAGCTAGATTGGGATAATTCGGTAGTTGGGGTTAAATGGATCTAGGTCGGGGATGTATGAGTTAACATGTGTCTACCTTTGATTACCTTAATACCAAATATTCACCCAATAGCTATTGGAAATGATCCCAATTCGATAATTATTCACTTTCCCTTTACCATATTTCTCAAAATATCCAGTAACAGTTTCCTCTTTATCACCTTCTTACTTTACCTCTTTCCTCTTCTATCTTCCTTTTCCTTTCTTCATCTTCTTCTTCTTCTATTTTTAAATAAAACTGAAAAGGGGGTCGTGACTGGGAATTCTATATGTAATAAACACGGTCATGTATTTATTTATTTTATTTTATTTTCTTTAGAAGTCCGATAAAAAGTTTTCTCGTTTCGATCGAACCTAGTATGTTCGAAATTAAGAAATGGATATTATATTCCAATATAATTAGACATAAGCTGATAGCTTCATGAATATCCCCACCAGGGGTGAAGGGTTCCCACTCACGACTTATTCCGTGCATCACATTTGTTGCAGATTCTTTTTCCCTCAATCAGTTTTAGATTGACGAGCCGTGACGGGATTCGTTGTTATGGAAACGGTGGTTTCTATGGCAACGGCCCCCTTTTTTCAGTTTTAGAGTGGCGACACGTGACAAGACTGTTGCCATGGTAACGCATGTTTGCTGTGGTAACGGATCTGAAAATGCTTATTGAATAATACCAGTTATCATGCCAATCAGTTTGAATTGGTGAACCGCGACAAGAATGGTTTGTCATGGCAACGTTTGTTCCCATGGCAACGGATCTCAGTTTAAATGGCGACCGATAGATCTGAAATTTTTTAAGAATGTCAAAGAGTGAGGTTGAAGGCATGTTGAATTGATTACAACATTGAAATTAATAAGAGAAATTTTATAGTCAAGTGAAACAAGTAGAGTCGTTGGCTACTTTGTCATTTTTGTTTCCTTTTCTAAGGGGGAAAAAGAGAAGGAGTGTCAAAATTTTTTCTAAATTAGAACTAAACGCTAGAAGGGTTTCAAGGAAGGAAAGAGAATGGGAGTCCTTTAATTCATGAATAATACTTGTCTGGATAGCGAATAAGTATTTTATAGTATATGTGTATTTTTGATATATATCTTGTCTTTTGTAAAGTGTACAGTGTGTCAAAGCTATGGCAACAAATAAAAAAGTTGTTTTGTCACAGGACGAATGTGAAGTCACGTGCACTCAATGCACATTAGATGAAAAAGAGAAAAGATCTCGCGCCCCGCGGAGATTAATAAGATGCACCGGTTGTGGACTAAAATGGATCCATTTTGCTTGCTCCAATTTGGATGATACTGCTGAAAATGCAGAAAAGGTTCAAACCGGCGAAATAATAAAATACTGTGAGGATTGTGAAAAGGACCGAGGCCAAATATCTCCAGCGGAGATATCTGACCTCGACGATGAGGAAAAGAATGGAAATCACAGTGATTCTCGGGATCAGACGGCAAACCCGAAGGAAGGAATGTCATCTGGAGGGTCTGACACGTCTGCATTAATTCGCCAGATGATGGAAATGATGAACGAAAAATTCACTAACATGGAAGTGAAAATAGATCAGAATAGTGCAGATATGAGGCGTGAGATAAATGAGATAAATGAGAAGTTAGATCAAAATAGTGCAGATCTGAGGCGTGAGAATGCAGAAATGAGACGTGAAATAAATGAAAAGTTTGATACCTCGAAACGAGAGACCGATGCTCGATTCGAGGTACTAAACAATAAATTTGACCAGATCTGTTTAGACTTTGCTTCTTCGATTAGCAAATTGAAAGAGCAATCGTTTACTGAACTAGAGCAGGTTAGATACCAGGCCCAACAGTCTACCGAGCAGCTCAGAGACGAAACAAATAAAAAATTAAATGAAATAGATGTAAGGTTTGAGAGTACAAACAAAAGATTTGGTGACATCGAACAAAAGGTTGAACAGCAGCAGGCTGAAATAAGTAAATTAAATGTTGTAATATCTAACCTATCAATAGAAACCAAACTAGAGTCGGTTGATCAAAGGATTGGTCAAATTCAAACCGAAGTAGACAGTCTTAAGGGGAATATTACTAAATTGGAAATTGTCAAGGCTGATATCTCCTATCCTTTTCCTGATGGCGATTCTCCAGGGAAAATTTTCCCAGAAACAAGTAACGTCCAACCGGGAAAGAGTCAAGTGTTGCCTGATGCACGGGACACAGCAATGTATTGTCCCCCGCATCAGCCAACCTCGAAATCATGGTTGAGTAATTTCGATGTACCGATGCAGTCGAGTGTTGTGACTACAACAGTCACTAGCGTAAATGCTCACTCTACCTTTGGAATGGTACAATCTTACAGCGTGCTGCCAGGAGGGGAAAGGAGATGTGCCGGACCGTCGGTTACTGCCGTGGTGGGTCCTAAGTTCGAACCTTACATGGTCAACACTAATTATAAAACCTCTCTTGGTCATATGGGAGCGTTCAGTTCAGTGACCACTCCGTCGGTGGCAAATCCGGTGACAACCCCAACCGCTCAGGATAACGCGTTGATTCCAATAGATTCTTTTCCTGCTCCGTATAGTATGAGCTCTAAAGTTTCCCTCCGGGATATTGAACGTTTTCCCACTTTCGATGGGAACATTACTAACGGGTTACCTCGAGTTTTCCTGCGGAGACTGCAGCAATATCTAGACATGTACAAACTTACTGATGGGGAACGCCTACAGATAGTTGAAAAATGTTTGATCGCCGCTTCGGGCGCATGGTTTGCCTCGGTTAAATACCAAATCCGGACGTTCAGTGATTTTTTGATTCTTTTCAAAGAAGAGTATTGTAATGAGCACATCGAGCGGCTCCAAAAGAGAAACTTACAATCACTCCGGTATGATCGCTCCAAGTATGGGTCCCTCTTGGACTATGCTTGGAAGATCATTGAACTATATTATCAGATAGCTGAACATCCCTCTCAGGCCGAACTGGTAGATATTATAGTTAACGCTCTTCCACCCGATGAGTCCCGGGCCATAGCGTCCCACTTGTGCCAAACGGTGCGAGAAGTCACCTCACGTTTAGCTGCCTTGTGCGGCAAGGAAGTTGGTGGTCCACCAAAACGATACTTCGCCCGACAGGCAAAGATTCTAAAACCGACGAAGACGAAGGTAACGGCAAGTTGCCAGACAGATTTCCTGAGTTATACCCAAGCTGGATCTCGTTATCCTAGTGGGTACGGCTCAGAAAACAACAATAATGGCCGGCGACTATTTAGGAATCGGCCCATGTTCAATAATCGCCGGAGTTATCGTCCCTATGACCGTACCAACATGGCATCGAACCCGGACAGGGGCGATAACACCAGGAGGAATTTTAACAGGACGTACGGAAGAAGGGAAAACGGTAATAGTCAGGGCAATAATAATAACAATAATAGTAACAATAATGTAAATCGACCCCAGAATTCAGTCCCTTCGCAAGTGCGTGGTAACGGTGAGCCTAGAACAATATTAAATGGGAGTGATAGTCGGGAAACTAGATCCTAATGTCATCTGATATGCTAGTCGGCGAGTGAAGCCTTACGAGTTGTATCTGTCGATTTCTCAGTTAGAACTTCTGTCCGCTCTATTGCTATATGAACACTACTGAAAAAAAAAAAAGTATCGGAACTCACAATTTTCGAAATTTAAAGATTTTCAATTGTACAGAAGATAAACGTAGTGAATTACTCGCGCAATACCCCAAGTAGATATAATATACTGTCCTAGTGAGACTGGTAACGTTTGAATGGGATGAATGAGTGTGTTAATTTAACAAGCATCAGTAGTTAGTATTCCCAATTAGCAAAAATTTTGTTATTCTAACAAAATTTTGTTAATGGGCCGGGGAAAACTGTAATGTACCATTACAGTTGAAAGTAATGGCAACTTTTTTTTTTTTACGCACCCTGTACCTAGTAATTTTTTTTTTTAATTCAATTTCGGTTTAGTTACACAATTTATTTACTCTCTTTACTTCGAATTAAATATAATGAATCCAAAGGTTTCATTAGTAACCATATTCCCACTGAATAATATATTTTATTTATATTTTGATTAAGTGTAAATCCCATTTTCGGATATATAAGTCGAATAGTTACAAGGTTTACCATTCTGACGTCATACCGAAACATAGTTCTGTCATTGGATATAAATTTTCTTAATTTCAGACCAATGTAGATTTTGGCCAGGTACCTAATCTTTTCCCTCACCCCCTCTCACTAGTCCATAGTCACTTTCAGATCCGGTTATATCTGGATTTGCCAAATTTCTATTTGCTTTGTAATTTCCGCGGCTAAAGTTTTCGTTCTGATTGGAGGAATTCTCCTACCTCTGGCTTTTTCGGCGCAATGTTATCAGAATAATCGAAGACACCTTACGAGGCGCAGCTTATAATTTCGCCTACATATCTGCGGTAAAAGGACTAGGATTTTAATAGAATTCAGGTAAAAATCTGATTTAATTTCATAGGTGAACATTGAAGGCTGTGTAGGAGCCCCAAAAACAGGGAAAAAATCTACATTTTTCGTAAAGAAACAATAAGTTAGTGAAACATCCAGTTCTGTTTACTAGGAAGCCATGTTTGCTGCCTATCTAGAATAGACAGAGTGAAAGAGTGACTTTACTTTTTTTTTATTTCAAATTCAATTAGGGATTAGGGAAATTACGACCTGTTTAGTGCATGTTGTTTGTGTATTAGGTAGATGTGATTTTTTATTATTTATTTAGTAATTGCATGTACGTAGTAGGTTTGATAGTTGTAATGTAAATAATCATAATGGCAGCTTAAGTTAGCTTAAAAGGGCTCCTATCCCCTTTTCCAAATTGAACCAATTCTAGCGGGGGGATGGGTTAGTTATTATTTGTTTTAGGGCCTTTTCCCCTCTCAGGGGAAGGGTCCCTCAATAAACCTCGTTAAGGTGCCCCCAGGGCATCAATCTTTAGTAATAATTATGTAACCAATTGGTCAGGTCAATTGGACCTAGGGTTACCTTTTCTCATTTTGCCCCCCTAAATTAAATAGAGCCAACTGTATATACCAACAAGGGAGTATTTTTCCTCAACATGCATGTAATTAAATGGTGCATGTTTGGTTTAGTTAGTTGTCTTTATGTATAGTACTAACAGTGGTGTATGTAGTTAGTAGTTTTGTGTGAGTGTGTGAATTTTCGGTTAGGACAGTGTATAAATATGCGTTAATTTAGTACCATTTGTCTAACTCGAAGTATACTAAACCGGAGTAAATATTAAATTTCTGATTAATGAGTACAAGTATATATTTCAGTACACGGTAAATTATGCCTCCACTACAGCGCCATAGTGTCTGTTTTCGGTAATCAGTTGTTTGTTGACATTACGACATCGCATGACTTAGTGATTTAAGTTGTTTGATTTTGGCCATTTATTTCTAAATTACATCCCGTGGACATGGTTTTCGGTTCAGATGAGTATACCTTCATATAAGATAGCATGAGATCTTACTGTACTGAAAATTTCAGCTTGCTAGGTCCAGTAGTAACTGAAATATCTACTGAAATAAAGAATACCTATTTTCTTAATAGAAGTAAAGCCCATATGCTGTTACTGTTTGTTTCAAAATGTAGTATTAAATTCTCTTTTCCCGTGGCTGTAGAAAATTCCATTGTTGCTTTAGTTTTATCAGCATATCAGAAATAAAATCATCGTTGACAATTTAACTTTCAGTAAATACACGTATGATTTTTTTTTAAAACTGCGAAGTAAATACAATTTGGGTGCTTCGAAACAAAGAGTACGTGGTTCGATGAATGTTATCGTGTAGTAGTTTGAGCGTGATAGATTGTGATAATTATATATATTTATTACTGTGTAATGTAAATATGTGTATGGCCTGCGTGTAAAATGTATGAAATAGGGTGTCTGTAAAATATTACTTCGCGCGAAAATTAGTAGATAATGAATGAATGTAATGATATATTAATAATATGATATAAAATAATATGAATGAGATGATATGACACCTACATTTAAATGGATAGGCCTAGTGTATGTTATATAGTGAAAATATGAATACGTTTACGAAAAAAAAAATCTCTCGCGTTTTGACTTCTACACCAGTACATTCATCCAACCGAGTTTGCTACTTGGATAGTAAATTGTAGTTGGGAATTGTGTGTTACTTCGCATTTAAGTACCTCATAATAACAGCCCCGGATCTTAAGCCTTTCAATAGATAGGGTAGCATCATGTGGGAATTACTTCTAAAGGGTGACAGAAATGATAATTAAGAAAACCAACTGCTATATCCTGTGATCATCGAAAAGTACAGGTTTCGGTCATTTGTACCTTTAACATTCATTGCCTCTCCGAGATTTTTTTTTTCGTTGCTTACCTTATTTATTTATTGTGCAGTGTTCATATAACTCAGTTCGGACTATCCGATTAAATCAACTGCTACTAAATTAATATTTATGTCATTAGCGTACCCGGACGTCGACCCCTAGTCCCCTTAAGTATTTTCATGTCTTTTCTTAGTTTAATTAGATGAGGGAAATTAACGACGTCCCAGACGGTGGCATGTCTGCGCAGGGTAGCCATCGGTGATGTTTGGTTATTGAAATCACCGATTCAAAATCCAGTTTATTTAATTTTTTTTATTTTGGCAAACTCTAATTAGGGATATCTTAGCTATTACTCTAATTTCATTACTATTCTGGAATCTTCTAGTTTCCAAGAGGTCGGATGATTTTTTTTCTTTTGAAATTCTAAATTAACGCCGTCTCTAACCTTCCGGAGGATTTTCGGGACCCTGCTGGTTTGGGCCGGATACGGGGATCGGATTTCAATCTTACAACCAAACTCTTGTGGGATTGGGATCTGATGGACACAGAACTTGCATCCTTGGCAGCAGGGCGCTCCTTGAGTCTACGTATTTGAGTAGACCACCCTTTTGGCATGTTAAGAATATTTTGGCTATGGATTTTGTTGAGAGCGAAGTTCGACTTCTAACTTTGTAGCGTTAGTTATTTCTCACTTAAGTCTTTGGCGCCCCTATTCTTCGTCTTCCTTCTTCTCTATCTCTCTCTCTGTCTTCATTACTTCGAGATTTTTTTTTTCAAAATTTTTCAACCTCCCCCCCCCCCGGTTTCTGAAACTCATGAAAACGTACAATATTCATATCACTTATTTCGATCGTATGTACTAACTGAGACATCGAGGGATGCAATTCGTGGAGGTATTGCAGCACATCTCAGGACCATTTTCGCGATATTTAATCCACCACGAGAGAAACTGACGAGAAGGTACACTATGCTTTCAGATTCCTAGAAACATTTGTTATTCATTGATCGTACAAATTATACCCATTGACGACTGATTTCTGGTTTTCTTTCTATTGATTGGTCATATAGTATGTATGTATTAGTAGTTTGGGCCCACTAGTTTCGAATAACATTGATTTTTTTTTCTGTATATACATCTATATATGTACTTACATAGTTTTAAAAGTTACGTGCCTGCTCTATTTGTTGTATTTCCACCTCTTATGTCAACTTATTAAATAATACCGACTATTTTTTTTTATATACGCGGATCTTTAGTAAATTGAGAATGATTATTGATTATCGGGTTTATACATATAAAGTTCAGTGTCGCAACCTTATAAAAAAAAATAATAATTTTTGTTAGTCAGGGTTTTTGTTTTGTTTTTGAGCCAATAAAATATGAATACTTATCGAATATAAAAAGGTTATGTAGATATTAAATGTCGACGAAATACTACAATGGATATTAAAGTGAAATTTATTATATTGAGTAATATGAATATATATATATATGCGAGTATGTATGTGAAGGGCTCGGTATTTACCCTGGTTGTTTTAGGTTGCCATAGATTTTTGACACCCGACATTTACCAACTATTTGTGATATACAGTATTACCGCGTAAATTGTAATAAATGACATTTTGTTGAGTTGTTATTGATGTTTGTAACTATTAAAGTTGAATATCATGTTAAATACTGCATGTAAATAAAACAAGTAGCAGGTCGTAAGAAAAGTAAAAATAACCCTAATCCTTATCCAAATTTATTTTGCGAGATCATAGTGAACTCTGTAAACGTCGAAACAGTGCGCCCCACCAACGAATCCTTCTATCAGAAAACTATAAAACAAATCCTCCCCTACGACCGGAAACATAACTATTTGGCTTTCGTCAGTTCAGTGACTACAATCTTTGACTCCACGATCTATACTAAAAAAAAAAAAAAAATAGTGATCTTAAATTCAATGAACTGAAATTTGGTTAATAATTTAATGTGAATACAGGAATATGGAAATATGTTCCCAATGTCTGGGACTGGACTCGATATTTTAAATCTTGATAAACTTTGAAATTTTATATCAAGTGCGTCAAGTGACGAAATGAGAAATTTAAATATATATGTGATATGAAGCAACTATTTGTCTATAGTTAAAACAAAAACGATTAAATACTCTCATGGACACAAATCACAGTGCGTAAAGAGAGTTGAAAAAGGAGTTATTATCGACGTGAGAACAAAGACTCATAAAATTGTCGAAATGTCTCCTCTTGGGACAGAGACTCAATAAAATGCTACTAAAGTGTTTTTTTTTAAAGAATGATTAACCAATTATATTTTTTTTGCTTTCTTTTTCCCGCAATGATATGTATTCATTGCACTGAATCTTAAATATATTGACCTTTAAATTTTTTTTTCTTTATTTTTGTCTTTCGTCTTTTGTCGAATTTTTTTTCATGTAATCCAACTTTTAATATATCTAGAAAGAGAAATGTGTTATTTGATCTTGTTGAAAGTAGCGGATTTCTGTGCATGCTTATGAAACATTCTTTTCATGTATTAAATTTTTCCTGTTATGTCAAACTAAGTTTTCTTTTATTGAAATGTAATAAATGTCTATAGAAATGTAGTTAGGTTAGTTTAATTCAACTAAATACAACCCGAAGTATACATTGTCCTGTATGAATGTGTGTGAGAGTGAAATGTAGGTTTAGTATTAAGTGCACCAATTATTTTGACATATATGTGTGACTTATTATAATTAATGGTAGTTGGCAATTAAAGTCATTGAATGTCAATACTAACTTAATTTAAGTTGGCTCTATGAAGGAAGTAAAAAGGACCGAAGTAGCCTGAACAAATGATCATCATGGGAGAACTGTGAAAGTCAAAATCTTCGACAAATATGTGATACTCTGATTTTTTTTTTCTTTCCCTCTGTGGTCGATTCTAACATGCCATCAACTTCGTCGTTCATTTTTCAAATATTGGATATTAGTCTAGAACTTCTGGAAATATTGAATAAACGGTAAAATTGAACTTTCTCATCTATCTCAGAGCTAGATTGGGATAATTCGGTAGTTGGGGTTAAATGGATCTAGGTCGGGGATGTATGAGTTAACATGTGTCTACCTTTGATTACCTTAATACCAAATATTCACCCAATAGCTATTGGAAATGATCCCAATTCGATAATTATTCACTTTCCCTTTACCATATTTCTCAAAATATCCAGTAACAGTTTCCTCTTTATCACCTTCTTACTTTACCTCTTTCCTCTTCTATCTTCCTTTTCCTTTCTTCATCTTCTTCTTCTTCTATTTTTAAATAAAACTGAAAAGGGGGTCGTGACTGGGAATTCTATATGTAATAAACACGGTCATGTATTTATTTATTTTATTTTATTTTCTTTAGAAGTCCGATAAAAAGTTTTCTCGTTTCGATCGAACCTAGTATGTTCGAAATTAAGAAATGGATATTATATTCCAATATAATTAGACATAAGCTGATAGCTTCATGAATATCCCCACCAGGGGTGAAGGGTTCCCACTCACGACTTATTCCGTGCATCACATTTGTTGCAGATTCTTTTTCCCTCAATCAGTTTTAGATTGACGAGCCGTGACGGGATTCGTTGTTATGGAAACGGTGGTTTCTATGGCAACGGCCCCCTTTTTTCACGTTTATTCTTGATATTTTCGCGCAAGTTGTGACGGTAATTATTTCACCTTATGGATCGTTTAGCAGTATACATAATGTGTGAGGATTAGCAATCGTACACCACACATGCTTAGTAAACGAGCTCTGGTAGCGATAACACGCGTATAAGTATAATCATGCACACAGATTACAAGTACTAATACAAGACCATAGGATTTACACTGGAATGTATTTGAGTATACTTGGACTATGCACTATAAGATAAGAACACTTATAATACAGGATGACTTGTATTTTGGCCTATGACAATGGATACCTTTCGCCAATCACACACACCGTATAACCATTGTGCCGTCCGTTTGTACTATTACATTTCCCAGTAATAATATATAAGATCAATTCTATAATATAAATTATTAAGACAATATATTTACACTTGGGTCTTGTATTATTCTATCACTTATTATGCCCGATGATAATAGATAAATACAGCGATACACTGAAAATCAACTCACGGCACCATATATTTTCCGTGAATACATCAAGAATCATAACTGATTATGTGTTGTTATATGATAAAAATATATATGTTAATAACTTTTCTCACTGAAGGAATATTGTACCACACTCATATAAACACTCGTTAAAACTGATTGACACAAATATCCAATATTTTATCTTCGCACGTAAACTTTTCCGGATGCATTACTTTTGTTTCTCTTCCCACCATACCATCAATAGACTATTCAAGGTCTGTAGTATTGCCAACTCGGAGATATCTTTTCAGAATGAGCAGCGTGACCAAGGTTGGTCACAAACATCCTCAAGAAACCACATAATATGCTGCATTAATCGTTGTACCCACTGGAAGACAGTCCACCAGTAGAACTCCGTCCATATCCCAAAAGACTGTTGCCATTTATTTCTGTGCAGATCTCTGCACACGGCATATCTTTCGCCATGGAGAAGAACTGTGCCTCCATTCCTTAGACTGTTCTTTAGTCTTGAAATCATAACAATTGAATCACGTGTCATCACAGTTACGAGTTTCTCCAAAATGAAAAGCTCCTTGCAAAATGTTCCAAAACAGTTCTCACTCTTTCCTGCTTCTATTCCTTTGTCAGAAGTTTGGGGATCTACTTTGCTGCAACCTTCCTCATATCCAGATCATTATGAATAATGGTATCGCCTCTTTCATGTGATATGCCCAAACATGTAGCAATCCTTTTGGCTGATATTCGAGTTGCGTTGATTTTGAGTTTAACGTCCCATTCAGCAGTGAGGCTATATGAGACGTGGACCTACTGATTAACGTGGAGTCCGAACCACATGTGCTCCCGCCGGGAATCGAAATCGGGTCTTCCACGCCAACGGCGCGTACGTTAACCGCTTGGCCACGAAGGGTGATATTCGACGGTCTTCCATTATTGTCCTGGATGGTTTGCATATTTTCGGGAACAGACACAGAAACAGGCCTGCCACTGGGTTTCGCACTTTCAACATCAAAATGGCCAGTTCTGAAGTTTGCCACCCACCCTCCGCGGTCCCCAAAGTTTGTTTCATTTCATTGTAGACCTGCATCACACCTTTTCCTTAGAGGAAGAGAAAGTGAGAAACTTCATGACAGTCCTGTGCTCCTCTGGACTGCAGCTTGCTGGATGTGCAGCCATGTTCACTTTTGAAATGAAAAAGAAAAGGATGTTAATACCATAGAACATTGAATTTTGCAACATAGTCTATACAGATCCATCCCTATATACCCTGCTGATTGCAGCTTCCTAGCTCAATTTTTTCTTGGTAAGGGGCAATCTTTATCATCACCCCTCCCCCCGTATTACCGTCTATCAACTGTATCCCTTTTCGTCACCTCTCTTTTTCCTGCTACCGTATTTTCTGCTACGTCCCTCAGTTTCTTCTCAGTCAATGTGCCATTTGTTTTCCCTCTTTTTAATTACATCTAAAATAGCTATTTTCTCCCATACTATTCCTAATATTTCCTTATTCTCTGTTTAACCCAGCTAATTTTCTCCATTCTTTTCGACACATACATTTCGAAAGCCTCCAGACAGGTAGACTATCTGTTTTCATCGTTTTTATATAGTATCCAATGTTTCTGTCTCATAGAGTATAGGATATAGGGTACTATGAAGAATAGAATCAATGCCAATATTGTTTCGAGTGCATGTACGTTGTAGCTGAGGAAAGAAGACCATGCGGAAATAATTCTTTGTATAGGAGAGGGATTGGTGCGTCAGAAGCGATTTCGTGAGAATTTAATATGCGAGAGGGTTAATAAATTATAGTTCAGCTAGAAATATTCTCAAACTGGGTGACTTTCGATAAGTAAAATTATGGATTCTGCCAGTAAATAAACCACAATTGCAGTGTTGCCAAGTTTCATAGCAGCCTGACAAAATTAGTGAGACACACGAGCAGCGAAATGTATGCTACGAGACGTCGGTCATTCCGAGTTCGCCATCCAGTTCCCTCGTGGGTATATTTCTAGCGTACGTGCCTTTGACAGGGAAGACTCAAATTCATTTTCCGGTGGGAGATTGTGTGGTTCAGATCAAATATTCACCTGTAGGTACACGTTTCATAAAGCCTCGGTTCTGAGAAAAAAACAACAAACTCCAATTCGACCAACCATCGTCCATCGTGATACGGTAGGAATCCTTCGTACTTTCGATTTATGGCTGTCGCCAAGAAATATTCAAATGGAGTATCGAAAAACACTAGAAATATTCCCTGAACCCACTTGTGCAATCAGATTTTGTATACCTGTTGTGACTTGATTGTTATGAACACTAACATTCAACTGAACTTGCATTGTAAACATGGAAAACTTACAGAACAGTCATTGGTGCATGTACTTAAGTGCACAATTAGAGGATATTCTATGTGTTGTCCTTCATGCAGAACAACCTACTTGGCAGACGTTTGATCCAATCAAGTTGCACTCGTCGAATAATCTTTGACGTAATATTATCACAGGGCTGTAAAATGAGTTGTTAGGATGACGTCTGTCCCGGAATTTTACACTATATGAAATTGCGTTGAGGTAATCCCAGAGATAGAAAGTCAAAGAAGGTGAGGGCAGGTGAAATTCGTGGTCATTCCGTTGAATTACACTGATTAGGAAATTGCATATTAAGCCATTCAGAAACTTCAGTACCATAGTATGGTGGGATCTCATTCTCTTTGAAAGCAACAAAGGAAACTTCCATCTTCATTTAGCAGGAAAGAACCACTGTCTTTGCTCAATTCCCAATATTGCTTATCATCGGGGGTGATATCAATGAATGGCGGTACAAAAATGGATATCCAATGTTTCACACTACATCATAACTTCTCAAGCAACCTCTTTGAATATGTCCATCCAATCATGGTTACGGTTACTCCAATACCAATGATTTGGAGGGTTAACCTCCTCACTTACGAAACAAAGAAAGGAAAAATGGATCTCGGCACTGAACATAATGCCCTTGCAAAATGGATCTGGATTTATAAAAACTGGGATGCCATTCACATGTGTTCAAAACCCAGATGTAAAACTTGCGTCTGTCAGCGTCATCCTAGGAATATTTTAGCTGTAATTGATTTTTAAATTAGTTCCACATATGTGCATGCCTAATCCATACAATTTATGTTTGGTTGACCCTGGATGTGCTGACACACGGCGTATACTACACGTTGAGTTCTCCGTGAGTTCTCCATTGTTGATGTTCGTAATCAACAGAAGCTTTAGGCGCACTACTAAGAGGCTTCTTTACTTCCCTTTCACGAAATTTGACTATTAACAATGCAATCGTTCTACGTGAAGTTAGTAGTTCTTTTGGATATCTATTGTTAAAGTCAGCAGCTATGAAATGACAAATAGATTCTGCAGAAATTAGGATCACTTCTATCTATTTGTCTTCTGTCAGCTTCATCGCCACTAACTTGTAAGTAAGTAAAATTGTGTTGTGTGTCCGCACTCCTAACTCCAAATGACAGCAAGTAGGACTATATAAAATCTGATGATACCACACATGACCCTTTCTATTTCATGATTTTCATATCTAACCAATTGAGTTTCATAATCCCTTCCCAGTTTTTATAAAAAAAAATAAGAAAAAAGAAAGAAAGGAACTCATGCTATGATAGATGTACATGGTCCATTATCAGACCCAAAGGTACATGATGATAAACGATTTGCAAGGGAAGAGGAAGCATCTCCTTCCCTGCAGGATGTCTCCTCACATTACTTAACTAGAAAAAAGGATACTGGTAGTAATGTCATTATTCAAATTTACACAATACCAATTATTAGAAAACTGAACAAAACGGCAACCCTTTCCAGGGAATTGCACTTCTCTCTCGGACTCACAGATTACGTGCCTACCTGGCCTACCCTCTAAAGCCGCCACTGCTTTATAAGTCTTAGGAAGCTCCTGGATTGGGCTGAACTCTTCAGGGTTGAGATTAAACTGTGCAATACGATACTTTTGTGTGTTGGGGCGCTTTCAAATAGCTCAGTGGGGAAGTGAGCTTTCCTCATAACAACGCTTCTGTTCAAACTGCATAGATTATGCTGGTAGAGTCGATTGACAAGTTCCTTCAACCGACACCGACAACGTTTGAGACGTGATTCCTGACATCAAGATAAGACAAAAAGTATAGACCAACCTGGATGCACAAATGCTTCCTTTCGGAGTTAAAGACTGTCGAAAACATGAAAAAAAAAAAAAGTTTAAAGGTCCATAGCTACAGAACTATGGGACCTACCGTAGTCGGGTCAAGATTTCACTTAGGAACTAGTATTTGCTCTATCCAAATATCCAAGTTTCACAATCCTGCAGTCCTTCCGCAACAATTTTTATAGAGGTAGTTGGTGAGTACTTCAAATTGTATGCCTGTAGCCAAACTCCCTCTATAATAATTTTTGCGTGAGTACCTTATGATTCTGTAGCATGTAATTTTGGATAACACACATATTAGTTCCTAACTCCGAAAGGAAGTATTGTGCTCCGAGGTTGGTCTATACTTTTTGTCTTATCTTGGTGTCAGGAGTTACCTCGCAAATGTTATTGGTATGGTTTTGAAACACCCTGTATATTATCAGTAGAGAGCCTTGGTCTATTGTGAAACAGGCGCACTCTCTTACCAGTCCTCGGATGACTCTTAGTAGCCTCCGTATGCTGGAAGTTTGTTGACTACACAATAGTAAGCCAATCAAATTGGTCCAATGATACACTGGTAGAAAGAGAGTAATATCCTGATTATGCGCTCAATTCTCAAGTGGGTAGGTAATAATCTACCTACCGTAATAAAGCATTGTATCAAGAAGATACTCTGAGCTCGCTCACCATCTCAAAACCCATATGTATATATGACGATAATCACATTCTCACCGAAAAACTCGTTTCCATTAAAACACAGCCAATCTCTTCCATTATCGACTATACCGTCATAACGTTATTAGTGACTGACAATTCGATGGTCAGTTGTTCTTGAGGAATAAAACTTTCCAGCCATAAATTATATTATTTATTATGATACTTCACTATTTACATCTAATCAAGATCATGAACGTCTAAAGTACAATATTATAGGATAATATTACAACGAGAAAGTGTTAAATACTGCCAGGATATTGTTCAACCATAAATTTCGTCTTACACTTCATACAACAGAGTTAATTTTAATATATGCGTTAGGGGGCACCGTGGTACCGTACTTACCTCTGGTGCGTGGGGTCCCTGGTTCGATCTTCGTCCACGCGGGTTTTCTCGAGGTACTCCCGTTTCCTCCCACTTTATAATTCCACCAATTCTTCCATCGTCATCATTCATTTAATTTAATCACCATCTCCCGTATCCTAAAATAGCTTAATTGTGGAACATTAAACTGCAAGATTTAAAATGTGCGTAGTTAAAAAATGCTGTTGTTGCAATATATTTATTAGTTTTCCGTTGTAAATTTAGAAGCATTATTACTCTCTCCTAGGAGTTAGTTGTTGTTAATATGTAACATGTAATTTTATTTTGTGAGAAATGTATTCAACTTTTATATATTTACAGCTCCAGTACCAGAACCTGGAATAAATTCGAACGGTGGACTACTTCAAACTTTGTTACAGTAAGTCGAGGGTACTGCGAATAATCATTCCCTTTTATTATCTAACATTAAAATAAAGATTTCTTTTCATCTTAGTCATTTTTGGTTGTATCATGTTTGCTTTTTACTAGAATGAAATCTGGAGCAACGAATTTTGCCTGTACAAGTCGGTCATAAAACTTAAGTTATTCTATTTGGCAATTTACAAGTAATGACTGTGGTATATTTTGTATTTCTAGTACACAAACAACTTCGGCTCCGATTTCTGGTGAGCGTACTTGCAATGAATGGAAATCCGAGTAGACCATACTAGGTCTTGTGCAAAGTCGTTTTGAAGTATGATTAGCGTCATACTAAAGGCCTGACTACTACAGGAAACATACTTTGGTCGAACTCTTTAGTATGGCACTAATGACGCGTCAGAACGACTCTGCATAAGGCCCATTGATACTAGTTCAAACAGTAGCCTAAATCCCATCTTATATAGTTTCATTATTGGGGAGAAACATTACACTAATCAATTGAGCGTGACTTCTGAAATTGCCCACTGGAAGGCAAGGAAACAAGATCTGAAACTACAGTACCCTGATACATATCCACAAGGCAACACAATTTTGTAGAAATACCGAACGAATGCGAATGACCAGTGAATATGGTGAACTTGCTGGTGTAAGCATACAGTACAAGTGATAGCACGACGCACAGACGTGGCTGTGAGGAACTGACGAAATTTGCTTAAGGTGACATAATTCGGCAAGTGGGATGTAAAAGAAGTCAAGGCACCACCAGTACTGTAAAGATACCGTTAACAACTATCTACGGAATTATAATGCAGTTCAGATAAGACAGAAAAATCGAGTTCAGCGAGACTAACGTCACACCTGAAACGTGAGGTAGTCCAAAGTGCACGGATCCTTCGTTTCAGATCTGCGAACAATATTGCAGCCGGGATTGGAAGATCAGCACAAACACTCAAACGATATTTACATCATGTTGGAATGTACCTAGGTACCAACATGTCTGTTCACAAAAACGACACAGACCATAAACATGTGGAACACTTTTGAAACCACTTTGCGCTCCCCAATGAAACCTAGTTTTGCCAGTTCTTAGTCAGCGGTTGACAGTCTGTGAAGCAGTTGACAGACCACGATTCACTAGAATTCGATTATCCTACGATGAAATACGGTTATGTAAATGTAGGCCTCTCCCTTGATCTAGTGGCTAGCATGTGTGCCTTTAGTGCACGTAGTTCCGGCTTCGATTTCCGTTAGGAGACCACCAAATTTTAAATTCACTATCATTCACTTTCATTAAATATTCGTATCCTATAACCGAAAGGGCATAATCGTGGGACATGAAACAAAAAAGAGTTCATTTCATTTTTGTAAATGCTATGATGTGGGCTAAAAACTTAGAAGATGGTCGTGGTAACTTCATTTTTTGCGCACTATGTCATAGGACAAAGCTGACTACTAACTGAAAGAGGCTAAATGAAGTTCAAACTTTTCTGTGTCCCAGACAATCCTGTGCATGTGTCATCTAGGAAATTATTGGCACCTCCTACAATTAAAATTGAACAAATACCCACACAAACCTGCAAACAAACAACAAACACGATGGGGATGAATTTGAACTTAAAGGGGATCCCCAGTGTCACTATTCATCTCATACACTAAACACTAATATTGGTTGTTTTCCATTATTTTTACATGTCACCACTTCCCACCCCACTGGATACCGATTGGGGCTGAGCTTGGATTTCAACGCCATCGAGAAGTGTTACTGTTAATCTTAACGATCTCAAAAACAATGGATTGGATACTAATGTCGGCCATTTTCGATCACGTTTACATATCACCCTCATACATTCTCCCCTTGTAAAAATGTGCTAAAACCTAGGTTATGCCAAGATCTGTTTATGTACCAAAAATTATCCAAATCCTCACAGCATTCTAGGTGGAGTTAGGGAACAAACATAGTTACATTCATTTTTGGATATACGAGGGACATCCTGAAAATAAAGACCATGTAGTGAAAAATACAATATTTACTTTATTGCATTATTATTTTATCCTTTTCTTGTAACTGGTAATTCTAATTAGTATATTTTAACACCATGTGAAATATTAGATAGCATTGCAAGGGGGTCCGCAGATCACTATCCGAATGAACAGGGGATCCGTGTTATCGGAAAGTTTGAGAACCACTGGTGTACGCTATCGTTAGCCATCGAAAATCATCGAAGTCTTATTTTCCTGTAACCATTGTCTGTATCAACGCCTGCTTACCTGCTAACTCAATCTCCTCCCACAGAGGAGAGCTGCGAAGTTTGACATTTCAGAGCATTCAGGCGAAAATTACTGCTCTATAGATTTTTTTCTTCTATATCACCCTATTCTTTCTCCAAATTTTTAATCGTTCAAGTATATTTAGTATCAAATGGTATGGCTTTCTTATTTGTCTTGTTGTACTTGTATTCACGGCTGGCCTTAGGCAATTTGCCGCTCCGTACAATGGCATCATTTGCCGTTCCTCTTCTGCAGAAAGAACAAATTTTAAAAGCCAAGATTTTAAGGATGCTACTCCATCATGAACAACGAAAGGGAGGGAAAGTGCACTCGAACTCAGAAAGGCCTAAACACTACAAATGCAATCTTGTTGTGTCTTTTTTCTTTCTTTAAATAATAATCTATTATGTTAATGAAAGATAAAGCATACACACCTGCAGAGGAAAGATGGTAACCCTTTTTATAGAATTCAATATCGAGTTTCAATCTCAATATATCAGTTTGCAATTCCAGTGCAACTAGCTCTTTTATCTTTATTTCTTGATTTTCCTCCTACATTTGTAAAAAAAAATTAAAAAAAAAAAAAAAAACTATTTCTACCTTCAATGGTAAGAAACTTGTTTATGACAAAGACAAAACTAGTTGTCATATCAAAACTATCATTAACTAACTAAATGGAACAGATGATTGCTACTGTTTTCTTATGCGCGATTTAGAATGCATGTACAGAGGTTGCAGTAGCGGAAATGGGTTCAATTTGTCCTAACAACAATATTAGGACATCCGCGACACCACGAGTTATTAAATACTAAAAGTATTTATTAACTCATCAAGATGTTTTACGATTAATCCACAAGAAATAATAATATTTTAAAAATATTTTCTTTGTTATAACTGCATTTATAGAAATATGTTAACCATTTTACACATCTCAAAAGAGCATTTATCAAATGCTGGATAATTGTTCTAAAGTACTAAAATTTCACCCGAAATATCCGTTCTTGTAAAAGATTCGTAAAATTTACGGTGATTTCTCTGCGAAACCACCCGAACTTTTAAGAGTGTAAGTTAATATTATTTGTGCGATATTTTTAAAAATACAGTTTTTTTTATTAGTCATCGATACGCAGCTGATAGAAGCAATACTCTACTACTTGTCACTTACTTTTGGAAAATGTCGACCTATCATAAATATTTCATTAATTCTGATATTTCAGCAAGAAATAAGTGTATAATTATGAATGTACCGTAAAATTTCATTGTGAGTCCCGCTATTTTAGTCTAAAAATCTGGGAATCTTATTTATATGGTATAACCTGCAGCAATGAATCATCTGTATATCAATGCTATTTGGACAGAACATACCTAGGCCGTTTAATTTTATGTGAATCTTTTTCTATATCAGATCACAGTCAAGGTAAAAACGTTTCATTTACTTTGAGAAAGTGTTTTCCAGTTTAATCTCATAACCCTTTTGCCTGCTCGTGTTGTTTTGGAATTTTAGCCATGTATTTGTTAGTTACTGTATATTACTGTGTTAGGTTGACTAGCTTTAAGACTCTTTCTGTCGAGCTGAGGGAGAAATATTAAAGCACATATATTAACCAATTTTATTATATTTTATATTTCAGGAACATTGGAATGAATTTCGATAGCTTCTTTTCAAAGTTAAAATTTTTGCCTCTCCTTGGGTTGAATTGAAGATAACTGAAACAATGTTTATGTATATCCTATAATTATATTAATGTGAAATAAATAGTAAAATATATGTATTTTTAAGTTTTGAATAAACTAATCTAACCGATTCCTTTATAAATACGTTTTCCGTTTTTAGATATCCTTTATTCCAGTGCCTTATTATTTATTTACATTATACCATTTACCTTTGTCAACAATTTGTTTAATACTATTAACGGCTGAGTGACAAATCAGAGGAATATTAATTAACGTGCTCGAGTTAATATCTGTATAACGAAGTTCCCACCCAACACAAGTACATACTGATCATGTGTAAAGAATGTTCCTCGAGGTACATTGGAATGTACATGATAGGTACGTGAATAGAGCAATCATGTGAAATACACATGTAAGGAATAAGGTTACTTCCGCCCAAAAGTACGTGCATGACACATACCGAGGAATGTATCTATTATGTGTATATCACGTACCGTGTATGTACTTGACACATTTACTTGGCATTGCCATGTGCCAGGAATGTACTAGGCATGTCAGTAATGTTCCTTAGGGCAGTGCTATGCAACTGGGGATGCGAGTACTTAAATACTAAAACCTTAACGCTTCATTTTTACGTTCGAATTTAGAAGCTTGTACTTTTCAAAAAAGCCAAGCAACTAACTGAAAATATATGCCCTCCTCCGGCATCTGTGTGGCAATTTAACTATCTATTAAAATACTACAGTAACATTTACGAGCGACCGAGCTCTAACCTATAATCTTAGCATTCAAACCTTTGATTTACGGTTATTTGTGATTTCACGTTTATAACAAAGACAAATATTTTTAAAAGAGTGTAGTTTAAATAAATTACTGAAATAAATATTTTTCACACAGTTTATCCTTTTAAATTATTGTTCAAAGGCCTTTGCCTTTAGTAAGCCTTCTCCGAAATACATGCAAATGAATTGTGCTGCCATCTTTGGAGCTCTTTTAAAATACACATATATGTTTCTCGACAATGAGATCTCAGAAACTACAGGCTCTAGAAAGATGACGTTTTCACTGATCGATTGCAAATTTCATGTAGATTGTCCAGTTCTAATTGAATATTTAACAAACATGGGCACTATTTCTTTATACATTTTTACGGGTACATTGGACGTGTTGAAATTTCAAAAAAATAAAATAAAACATCACATCCTAATCATTACACATTCCAACACCACACTGTTGTATATAGCGGTTGTATATGTCTCCGGCATTTGTTTCATAGCCAAATAATAATGGAAAAGGAAGGATAACCATTTCTCCAGTCTAAGATGAACTTTTGGGGAGTGTTTTTCCCAATAAGCACCATATATAACTGACATTATATTAATTTTGTATGTAATGTATTTGCTTATTGCATACTGCATGCAAGAAGAAAGAAAACACTGGTCATACATGAATTAGAAACTCCAACCGGAAGTAGGCTCAAATCTTGCAAACGGTGCGAGATATTCAGAAAAATAATCGAAAAATCTCCCCTTTCTGATACCCCTTGGCTATTTTTTAATCAATACGTCTTTAACTTGTGTCTGTAAAGAGACGTGTACAGATGTTGTAAGGAATGATAAGGCGATTTATGCTCATATGCGAATAATGCGCTGTGTAGAAAGAGCAGGTTCAGCTAGTTTCTAAAAATTCTTGAATCGAAGATTTATAATCGCCACTGATTTTCAATTTTGTCGATATTATCTTCAAATTCCACAGAAGGTGAAAGAAGAAGCTAAATTAGTAAAAGATGTTTCACCGGTTTCAGGCTTATTGCCACTGAAAAGCGACATTTCCTGAAGGATGTCTATATTATCAGGCTGAATTTCTTTAAGGAGTTAGTTTATACTTAAACTTACGTCTTCCCGAAAATTTACGAAGCAATACGAAGCAACTTACGCACAACCATGCCATGGTACATGGGGTATGTGCCATTCACATTCCTCACATTCCAGTGAAGCATGTAAAAGTACCTTTCAAGTGTCAGAAATTCCTCGAAAGGCACATACCTAGCGACACATGCTATGCATATGAAATGTATCCTCGTCGCCATAAGTGCCTTTACATCGCAGTGACGGGTATGTGACCGCGCAGTACTCCAAGGAAGGGATGGTTGTATAAGAATGTTTTATTAATTTTGAAGAGTTTTTATTTTGACTAGGGAATTAACATAGGTATAGGGAGTAAAGACAAAGATTTCAAGCATCAGTGCACGAAAAGATTCGTATTCTCAGTTTTTCTATTTATTGCTTTATATGTTAAGTTAAACACCACAATATGTATCACTGATATCGCAGATCGAATTATTTTGTAAAATCGTGTCTGTAACCTATTGTCAAAACATTCATCTCAAGACATGATGTAGAGAAAAGAGAAAGAGATAAGACATCTGTAATATATGTATAATTACTCAATAAGTAATTATAAGTAAATTAGACTCAATAAGTAATTGTAGAAATTAGTTAAAGGACACGTAAGAGAGCGAAAAGGAGGTCTAGAAGTCTGAACTTTTTAGAAACGTCCTAGATGGGTGAAAATATAGTTAAAAATTGCAAAAGGTATCATGTAATTTATCTTTCTTTTCTTATATCGTAGTATACTTTTTTCTTTCTCATCCAAACATCTCTATTCAGAATTACGAGATAAAGATGAAGAGAGAAACATTTCAATCTCAAGAATTATATCAGAAAAAAATCTTTTGACTTAGGCTAGATTCGAACTCGTAACCCTTGAATCCATAAGTCTGCGCTCTACCGATTGAGCTAACAATTGCTGTTGCAAAAGACTTATTTCTACAACTACCGGTTGCTGAATGGTGTGTATTAACGAAATTGGCCTAGATAATGGCTTCATATAGCTATTGCAATAATAATAATAATAATAATAATAATAATAATAATAATAATAATAATAATAATACTAATAATAATAATAATAATAATAATAAAGATGATGAACAGAATTTAAAAAGTCGCATTGTTAAAAGTTTAGTGTGCGAAGTTAGTCCTAATATGAGATTTTATTAATTATATATAATAAACGTAAGCGTGGTTTATTCGTGCGTGCTACTCAAACTGCGCAACTCATAAGGGTTGTACGCGTATGGTACAGTAGCCTTGCGTCCTCCAACCGTGAAGAAAGATTCGGTTTTAAACCTATGTGTGTCCTAAGAGCAAGGAGGAGATTCAAAGAAAGAAAAGTGGTTTAGAAATTATGCAAAAATAGAATATCTCACGAGGTGAGGTGATATAGAGTTCAGCGTGTCTTTCAGCTGTGACTCTATACAAGATATGAATCTACGACGTAACGTGGAACCCGAACTACACGACTCCTGCCGGGAATCGAAACCCATATCACCTCTAGCTGTATCATGGGAGACACAGGGACATGTAAAAATAATCGAAAATAAACGATATTAATGTTAAATCCATAGCTTTCGAGGTCCTAAAAATTCCTAATTGAAAGATATGAGTGTCTATTCAATAGTTTTCGGGGTCGCTGAAGTGAATAATGACACTCCCGATACCATAAAAGCCCAAGTTTTTATTCTTCGTTAGCGGCAAGTTAATTCATTTGCTCCTGCTGGAAATGGATTCGTACTATTTCATTCCGATTCAAATATGTATTCTACTGGGAAAACTAATCTCAAATATATCTTTGAAATATAAACCTATTCTTCCCTTGCAACGCCGGGTATTTCAATTAGTAAATAAATAATTTAAGAAACAATGAGTATATTTAATGGAAACAGACATATGTATTTTTGAATGTTGTATATGAATTGCTAATTCATACTTTATCTAGTAGAAAATGGTACATCCATTATATATTCTGAAGCAATAAGGAGAACTATTGGAGGTGTATTTTATTTATCTACTATCGAATTTAGTGTGGAATAATTTCAAATAATTTATTTCGGAACTATCGAGACGAGACTGAGACTGCTATTTGTCGGTTGAAAGGAGACTAATACTGTAAATAGTCTCCTATTGTCTCGTTTTGATAGCAGTCCTACTTCGGGGTTTGTTCTCTAGTAACTGGTTGCGTAGTGCACCTACAGTGTTTGAGAACTTACCCCACCTCCACTTGACGGATCGTTCTAACTAAAACTACCAGACCGTTTATGTAATTTTGCGTTTAAGTACAGGTCCTATCCTTATGTCAATTATTTTCTTGCAACAGAGAATGAAAAATGTAACAGTTATAATGTTGATCGCGCATAATCCTGTATAGATAAAAGGCACTTTATAGAGTGTCTGACTCCGTGGTGTAAATACAGTAGTTACTGGCTTGGTAAGTTCATCACTGAACGCGTTTCCGTCATATCGTGCAATGACGTCACCTTTGACACATGCTCGGGACAGGACCACAGGAGGAGTAACGCTGTTGTTTGCTTACTCGGTGCTGTTTATTCTCTTTGGAACCTGATGTGAAATTACTGCTTTCTCCTTACTTTCAGCTGTTTTTGCTATTTCTAATTTAGATGTCTATTATACTGTATTAGTGGAATTTTATTCCATCATGGAAATATATTTTATATCTTTTTAAATGTAAATAAAAAGAAAAGTCTATTTGGACAAGTTTCCCCACAACTCTAGAGGTATTGTCTTGGGTGCGCTTTTCTTTTCTTTTCCTTTAGGGCCGCGGTGGCTCAGTGACAGAGCTTTCACCTCTAGTGCTTGGGGCCTCGGGTTCGATCCCAGTCCCCGCCAATTGAACTTTGTGGCGGACGAACACCATGTGCGTCGGTTTCCTCGGGGTTCTCCTATTTCCTCCCACTCTCTTCATTTCATTCATTACTCATCATCACCATCTCCTTTAGCCTAACCGGCACAACCGTGGGACATAAAACTTAAAGATTTCATTTCATTTCTTCAACACAAATGCAATTAAAACCTGACTCTGAGAGCGCAACAATGTTATCTTGTTCGAAGGGTCAGTGATTTTGTGTCGAAGGTAATGCCACGCGAAGAGACAGGCTGCGCGTGGGCTTACATTGTCTTACGTTTAGCAACATTGCTCTTGGTCAAGTGGCCTATTGCTTATGCCTTTAGGTATTTGCCCTAAAGCCATACAGCGAGCTGTGTGCGTTCTGTTACTCCCTCCCTGCCCCTCGCGGTGTTTGCGAAAATATTATTTGCTTTTCATGCATTGGGATAAGGGGTAAGGCATAGCGTCGGACAATGGAAGGGAGTAACATATAAAATGATCGAAAACGACAAGCGATGTTAAGGGTCTTCACTACAGCGAAATTAAACTACCGCTAATTTTAGAGTTTTTCTGTAATATCTTCAAAACAAATAAAAATATTCGAAAAGCAGAAACGTGGTGAACTAGACAATATGTTTATGCATGTGATACCTTTACCACAATTCACCTATCTGTTTTGGTTATGCCGCTAATTACAGAACCCGCAAAAAATGCTAAATTTATCGACAGTTGCAAATAGAAAGCAGATAGATGAGTTGTAATGACGGTATCGCATGCAAAATAATATTGTCTAGTACACTACGTTTTTGCTTTTCGGATATCTTTATTTGTTTTGAAGATATTACAGAAAAACTCTAAAATTAGCGGTAGTTTAATTTCGCTGTAGTGAAGACCCTTAATGTAGAGTTCGTAGTTTCGAGGTCGCTGAGATGATTAGGCGTAAAGCTATCAGCTATTTTCTGTTAGTGGTTTCTTCATATACGTCTACCAAGTTAACAAACCTAGACTTATCCTTGTACAGTAGTTGGTTAGTGTGTCCTCGATGGCTATTTTTACTTTTTCCATGATCATCCCATACCATACAGTATTTTTTTATGTTTTGAAAAAGCTTGATTTTATCAATTCGTTAAACAACAATGTTTCTTTTTTTCTAACCATGTTTCTTAGTATTATCCTCTTCATTCTAACTAATTTAAATATTTTCAATAATTCAGAATTTTGACTAAAAACGTTACAATGATCAAGATTTGTATAAGAAGAGGAGCCTTCATTTCTAATCATTGTCATAAACGGAAGGGAAAACTTATAAAAAATTGAAATAACTTAGTAGACGTAGAAAATCGATAGAAATAATGAACATCAACTATTAGTTGACTGTTAGAAGTATAGTAGATATAGTTCTCAACCCAAGTAGAAGATGCACTCTTTGCTTCATGAAAATAATAAACATTTTTGAAAAATAATTACAGAAAAGTAATTTGAAGACATTTACTGAGCGAACGAAGGTTACTGGTTAGTGTTGACGCTTCGTAATTGAGAGTCTCCCGGTTCAAATTTCGATACGAGGCATCCTGACTAGTGATTTTGCAGTATCACTGGGCGAATACCAGGATACCTTTAATACATAAGCTTTGGCAAAAATTTCTTGAAATCTTTGTTCTTATGTTGTTAATGTTTCAGTGTGAAATGGCATTTTGCTGCATGGAAAATATTTTTAGTAAACAAAATATAGTAGATGAATGGTTAGTGTTAGGAACTCCTACTTGTATGTCTTAGGTTCAAATCCCGACTCTTCTTATTGATTTGTTCTTTTAGCTACGCTCATATGTTGCACTCCAGAAGTTTAATTTTGAATTAAATGTAGTCGCAGCTAGTTTAAACTGAAATTATTTTCAAAACTATTTGCTATTACATGTTTTTGTTTTACTTGCGATGTTTCAACTTTGATGTTAGATCTTAGAACCGTAATGTAACTCATTTCCCTACGTCATATCATGATGAATGTTTCCACAACAACGATAATCGGGCGGTAATACAGAATTTCATTGTTACTGCAGGGTCGGATCTTGAAGCCTGCGAACTACGCGTTCGCAGGAGGCGCCAGGTGAACACGGAGCCAAATTAGAAAAATGAATTTTGTTTTAAATGTAAATATTTATTTAAAAAAATATTATGATGAAACATTTTCCTCATATAGCTTCAAATAAATATTGTACAGACTGAGATATGGATAAAATACATCAAAAGGACAATAAAGTCGAATCTTTGCGTGGTTGGCTGTAAAACACCCTTTACAAATGAAATGGACTCGTACATCAATTGATGCCAATACCACACGCACAAGTGATGCTAGTTTGAGGAAAATTTCCACGGCACAGGATAGACCTTTTTAAAGAGGGAAAAGGGATATTTTACGAATATGAGATAAAATGAAGGTAAATTTAGCTTTCCAATAGATGTTGTATTAAGCACTATGACCGTAGAGCTAAAGACAGTGGTATTCTTTCCACAATCCCACCATATGCACAAAATACAAATATAACAGACTCTTCATTCCTTCCTCAACAATCCTTCCGACACCTTGCTAGAGAATATCATTGCCAAATATGTCTTTAAAATCCGAATGGATCAACAAACGAAAGGAATTCAACCGCAAGTATTGCTTATGGATTGGGTGGCATTATCACAGTAAAAAGAAATGTCTCCAAGGGTGCTCCTCCATCTTGTCTTAAACAGTGTCTTCGCATAGTACTTTGGTTCAATGACCTCAGTTAAGGGTTGAGAAAGATCACCGTAAATGAAATTCACATTATCAAAGTTGAAGCAAGCATGGGCGCCCAAAAGGGGACGAGGGGACCGGGCCCCACCTGGCTTACGACAAGTATAATATATATGTATAATTTCTTAAGGTTTTCTTAATACAAATAAAAATACCAAACGTAATATACCAACCAGGAAGATGACCCCTCTAAAAAATTCTTCGGGCCCCCATGCAAGCAAGTAGGCTTTTCTTGTCCATTCGCCCCGGGAGTGGAGCGAATACTAAGAAAAGACGGGCGGTACAAATGGATTTTTTAAAAATCATTTCTGAGGGAAATTTTAACTTAAGTTCTTAATGGCTCAAATCGCTGTCCACTGCTTAATGCTCACTTTGTTTAATATCTATTAGTTCATTTGTCGTTCGTCAAGATTTTCATTTCTATCCTAAGTCATTTCGTTTTTGTTTTATTTTTTAAATTTATAATGATGTGTGCTTTCACTTTTTAATAGTACTTTGTTTTTCATGTAATAATAATGAGCAACGATATAAAAACAAGTGAGCATTTTATCGAAAAAAAAAGCTACAAAACATGAAAGAAGATAAGAGGCAACCGAAGACTCTAAAAGGTTTCTTTCGCGTTCTGAACAAAATCATACAAATGTTGAGGTGGGGAGTTGTCAATACCAGTCATTGTTAACGAAGCATTTGCAGGTCGACATTCTTTTGAAACTGTAAGGTTATTTTACCTGATTGCAGTAATTTAATTGTTGAATTAAAATGTCACGATACGGTCATTTCTGTTACGGGTCTGAATTAAATTTCATGTATTTCAAAATATGTTTACACGCGGCATATAAGTATATAACTTGAAAGGATATAATCGAAAGCGATGAAAGGTCATTTGGATGACAAGTAATTTTTTTTTTTAGTACTCTCACTTTCAATCACAGCAGCATATACAGATGCTTGTTTTATTATAACAGTATAACAATAATTATTAATCCATTCTCTGTTATTAAATTTAGATGGAGCGATATTTTAAATTAGTAATAATTCTAATGCAAAGTAGAGTTTTGATTATTACTTACTTGTGTTCAGGGATGCACCGACGAGACGAATCGAGACAGGATTTTCCAGACAAAATTCGAGTCGAGACACGGTTCTTCCAATAGAGAAATATATATTTTTCGAGTCGAGACATCACTTTTACAACACATTTTCGAGACGAGACAGCTACACATCTTGTCTCGTGTGCATCCCTACAAGGTGCAGTGTTCCTTTCAGAAAAAATCTTCCGGGGGGTACACTTAGTATTCAGAGAGCCACTGCTGCTACTCTTTTATTTATTATTATATTACAGACGTGTTATTTTGATCTCCTCCCGGGGGAAAGTGGCCCCCTAAAAATATGTGTGGACGAAACACTGCACAGGTAGTCTGAGAGTCTGGATCCTTCAATTAGCACAATTTCAGGGGCAGATACACAAAATTATTTGCATTTGTAGGCTATTCCGAAAAATCTTCGAACCCGAAAGAAAAATCTTGGGTGCATCTTTGCTTGTGTTTACATTGTGTTACTGCCTGATTTCGTACGTTTATGTTGGAAAGAAACATGAAAGAATTGAATTGTTCTATAGGCCTAAAGGGCCCTGAAAAGAATTTTTGCGAAGGAACCTGATTTTAAAGTGCTGCCACGGGATCGAGGACAAATTAAATATCAATTAAGACACACACTTTTGTCATTTGTTGTGTATTGAACTAGTTTAACTAAAATTAATAAAGAATTATTTGAAATCAAGTATATCTCAAGAACGATTAAATAGACTAGCTTTGATGGCCATTGAAAATTACATTCTGAATGAAATTGATATTGATGCAATAATAAGAGATTTTGCCAAATTGAAAGTCAGAAAAGTGTCTTTATAACATGAACTTTACAGTAACAAAGAAAACGAGAAATTAAGCTAACTACCATACTTGTATCACTGGAAAACACTACTTAAATATGCTTTTAATGAAGTGTAAGAGCATATCTCTTTGTCAAAATCAAACCTGTGATAATGTTAAACTTAAAGCTCATTAGTTTTTTTCTGTTTCGACTTTTATGTTTCAACTGTATTTGTCAAAATACATCTTAGGTATACATTTTAGTTGTTTCCTGTGCTTATTTAATAAAAAAATATATAAATTATTAAAACTGGAACTTTGGTCATGATTCATCCACAATTAATTAGGTTTAATTTCGCCACTTTCCTTTAATACTCACAGGAAGACTGAATTATTATATATTGAAGAAATTTGTAATTGTAACAATTATCTGAAGAATTTTTGTCCATTACAGCATTCTATTCTTTTATTATCATTTAGGCGGGGGCGACTAAATATTGTTTATTTACACTTACAAAATGTCTACAACCGATCCTGTTACTGTTTTATATATATATATATATATATATATATATATATATATATATATATATATATATATATATAGAGAGAGAGAGAGAGAGAGAGAGAGAAAGTTTTGATTCAGAAAAAAGTACAGTTGAACGTACGATGCAACATGGGCTCCTGGAGGGATTTCAAACGAATTTAGTATACGTATACATTACCATCTGAACAATTTAACCCTAAAAATGCTTTCGATCACTGAAATAAATTCCTGCCTACGCTCCTGTAAAGCAGTAAGAATTTTAGGGACTGATCATGGGGTAATGCCTCCCTGGAGCAACGACAGTTCCCCAGAAATCACGAAAACTAATACCATAACGATTTCGATATTAATATTGTTCATATTGAGTACTTTTACATGCCACTTGCCCCCTTATTACGGATGGCTTCAGTGTCTCACCCCCACAACTATGGAGCAATTTCAACAAACTTACGTATAGCTATAAACCACCATCTGTAAAATAAATGTGCGGGTGACCTTTTTCGGGGAGGAATTCATTAGCTACTTTTCCAATGTCAATGTGGTGGCTTTTTTCTCTTTCCATGCTAAAGGTTGCCGAAGAGCTCAACTGCATTTGCACCACTGTCCTATGAATATAGATTTTAATGGCATTTACTTTACTAAGTGTTTGCTTAGGTGTTACAGGAAAAGTGAGATTCTGTTATAAATGAGTAGGGGTCTAAACAAATACGGAAAACTATTAGCAATGACACTACTCGAAATGAGTTTTCGCAATATAATGGAACAGTATTTTATTCGAATGTGAAGGAAATCATTGCATAAATTGGCCCTTCCCCTCCTTAGAAGTCTAAGCTACAATACGTATCTAATAATTTTGAATTAGAAATATATGCATCGAGTTTCATATCCTTAACTTTAAGGTCTCCTGAGTTAAGTAAATGAATAACCTTCCTGCTAACGAAAGAGTAAAGCTTTGGGCTTTAATGGTATCTGGAGTGTAATTATTAATTTCAGCAACCCCGAAAACTATTGAATACACACTCATATCTTTCAATTAAGAATTATTAAATTTTCACCCCTCCCATTAAACCTCCATGCCGATAATGCTAAACTTTGATGTGAACGATATAGAAAGTTTCATAATTCATGTACTCAAAAGCTATGGATTTAACATTAATATCGTTTATTTTTGATTATTTTTGCATGTCCCTGTGTCTCCAGGGGCGCCCATTAAGGAAGTAAGAGGGGGCGATTGCTCCCTCTAGAGGAAATTATACTTTGCAAAATCGAAAACCCAAAAATTGTTTGAATATTTACCAAAAAATTTGGAACTATATTTGAAATGTCGCTTACACTTACCCCTTTGAAAACCACAATATGGGCGCCCTTGTGTTGGCAGGAGTCGTGTGGTTCGGGTTCCACGTTAAGTCGTAGATGCACATCTTGTATAGAGTCACAGCTGAAAGACACGCTGAACTCTATATCACCTCACCTCGTGAGATATTCTATTTTTGCATAATTTCTAAACCACTTTTCTTTCTTTGAATCTTCTCCTTCCTCTTAGGACACGCATAGGTTCAAAACCGAATCTTTCTTCACGGTTGGAGGACGCAAGGCTACTGTACCATACGCGTACAACCCTTATGAGTTGCGCAGTTTGAGTAGCACGCACGAATAAACCACGCTTACGTTTATTATATATAATTAATAAAATCTCATATTAGGACTAACTTCGCACACTAAACTTTTAACAATGCGACTTTTTAAATTCTGTTCATCATCTTTATTATTATTATTATTATTATTATTATTATTATTATTATTATTATTATTATTATTATTATTATTATTATTGCAATAGCTATATGAAGCCATTATCTAGGCAAATTTCGTTAATACACACCATTCAGCAACCGGTAGTTGTAGAAATAAGTCTTTTGCAACAGCAATTGTTAGCTCAATCGGTAGAGCGCAGACTTTTGGATTCAAGGGTTACGAGTTCGAATCTAGCCTAAGTCAAAAGATTTTTTTCTGATATAATTCTTGAGATTGAAATGTTTCTCTCTTCATCTTTATCTCGTAATTCTGAATAGAAATGTTTGGATGTGAAAAAAAAAGTATACTACGATATAAGAAAAGAAAGATAAATTACATGATACCTTTTGCAATTTTTAACTATATTTTCACTCATCTAGGACGTTTCTAAAAAGTTCAGACTTCTAGACCTCCTTTTCGCTCTCTTACGTGTCCTTTAACTAATTTCTACAATTACTTATTGAGTCTAATTTATTTATAATTACTTATTGAGTAATTATACATATATTACAGATGTCTTCTCTTTCTCTTTTCTCTACATCATGTCTTGAGATGAGTGTTTTGACAATAGGTTACAGACATGATTTTACAAAATAATTCGATCTGTGATATCAGTGATACATATTGTGGTGTTTAACTTAACATATAAAGCAATAAATAGAAAAACTGAGAATACGAATCTTTTCGTGCACTGATGCTTCAAATCTTTGTCTTTACTCCCTATACCTATGTTAATTCCCTAGTCAAAATAAAAACTCTTCAAAATTAATAAAAAATTCTTATACAACCATCCCTTCCTTGGAGTACTGCGCGGTCACATACCCGTCACTGCGATGTAAAGGCACTTATGGCGACGAGGATACATTTCTGAAGTACCAGGTACGTAAACGATACATATGGTACTTAAATGGCACGTTCCTAGAATGTACCTGGTTGGGTGGGTTCTAATTATTAAATTCCAGTGTGCGTGAACTCTAAATCTAGTTACAGATGGTGATCAGAAAAATGGAAACACCTGTAGTTGGCAACACGTCAGATGTATGGGTTGGCAGTGGTGTCGTGGAGCCCGCAGCGCCGGACCGCTGGTGGTGGTGTGTTAGGTCGGTCTCCATACTACATCAGGCGCAGTGGAACAGCAGTGTCCAGTGGCTGCAGCAGACGGAGGTAGTGTAAAATGGGAGACCTCTCAGATTTTCAAAGAGGGCAAATTGTTGGTGCGCGGTTATGTGGAGTGAGTGTGACGGCAGTGGCTACTGTGTTAGGTGTGTCGCGTGGGACAGTGTCGAAGGTGATGACGGCCTACACAACACACGGGAAAACCACATCGGGGAAGCGGAACAGTGGGCGGAAGAAAATCATGAGTGACAGGTCACGCCGGGTATTAAAGCGCATTGTCACGCAGAACCGTCGTGCCACTGCGGAGTAAGTGACAGAGGAACTCAATCAGCAACTCCCCCATCCTGTTTCGACAATCACAGTCCGCCGCGAATTACATGACATGAACTTACGGGGTCGTGTTGCACGGGCTAAACCGCTCATCAGGGACCATAACGCTTTCGCACGCCGCAAATGGTGCCGCGACCATGCAACTTGGACCGTTGAGGACTGGAAACGTGTGATATGGTCGGATGAGTCATCCTTCACCCTATTCCCAACCACGGGCCGTGTTTATGTATGGAGAACGCCCAAAGAAGCTTATGATCTGCAGTGTCTCCGCCCAATTGTGAAACATGGTGGCGGCTCGGTGATGCTGTGGGCCGCCATATCATGGTTTTCATTGGGTCCTGTGGTCACACTTAGCGGACGAATCACTGCCAACGATTATGTCGCAATTTTAGGAGACCACTTGCATCCTATGGTCCGGATGTTTTTCCCGGACAATGACGCCATCTTCCAGGATGATAATGCATCCATTCACACAGCTGACGTTGTTGCAACGTGGTTTGAGGAACATCGGGATGAAGTTCAATACCTCCCCTGGCCCGCCCAATCTCCATATCTCAACATAATTGAACATCTGTGGTCCGTCTTGGAAACACGACCCCGGCGACGATTTCCACCTCCATCCTCTCTCACAGAACTGGCCGATGCCCTGCACGAGGAATGGTGTAAAATTCCACTTGCTACTATTCATGACCTCTATGCCTCCATCCCACGTCGCATCAAGGCTGTTCTGAAGGCGAAAGGTGGCCCGACACCATATTAATCTGGTAAATTGTAATTTCGTTTAGGTGTTTCCATTTTTCTGATCACCATCTGTATCTACTCCATTATTTAATTCCATTAGAATTCTTTTAAGACACAAAAAAGAAAAACTAATCATACTCTATTGAGGTAATGCACCCGCTGACTACTTCAAATAGTGACTAAAGCAGAAGCCAACACACGAGCTCCAATATTTTGCCCGGCTTTGCATGCGCTACCATGAATTCGGAAACTCGGGGTAAATGTAACAATTCTGTCAGGCGTTCCCAACCAACTGAAAGTTAAGCGAGTTACTACTTAATACTTTTAGTGTCAGATGCCGAGCATAAAGGTGGTTATTATGTAGTGTTGTGTTCTTTCTCTCTTTCTCTGTCTCTCTGTAATATTTACCTAAACTGTATAACCAAGTAAGGTGCTCTGCACACATACCGACAAAACTGTCGGTTGTAAAATAGCAAATTTCGCCTGACTTCTATACATAAAGATATGATTCTCATGAATTGCATCAGGATTGTCAGGAAACGTTTTCTTAAATTGTCAAAGTTGTTTCCTTTTTTTGCGAGAGTAAACACTCACCATTTATCACTTAAACGTCATTTCAAATGCGGTGTAGTCAAACGATCTGAGGCATTACAAGCTGATGACCGCAAGGCGAAACTCATCCTGTGTACGAGTCCTACTGAAAATCATGGGTGTTGTGTGTTGTTGTCCGTGTCGTGCCTGGTAGTAATCCAAAGTATAAGACCAAGTCAATTCGAGTAAGAAAGAATAAATAAGAAACTAAAGTACACTTAATAGTTCAATAATAATAATAATAATAATAATAATAATAATAATAATAATAATAATAATAATAATAATAATAATAATAATAATAATAATAATAATAATAATAATAATAATATAATTCAACACATCTATCTACCAATCGAATTGCTTAGATTCAATTCGTGACGTCGTGGAATTTATTTTTTCGTTTTATCCTCACTCGAATACGGCTCAGATAAACCCTGCCTTTGTCAAAAGCGTACGTACTTGGGAAAGCCTGGGGTATAAAGACAGTCGTAGCGTGTGCTGATCTCATTAAATAAATGCCGATGGGGTTGCGAAAGCGGAGAAGGGAACCTTATCACACGGTCCGTGGGTCACTCTGAAAATAGTATTTTAGGAAATCAACTATTTTTAGTTGAATCTGGATTGGAAAGTCGTTTTAATTTTTTTTTTAAAAATATATATTTTAACATTCTGATTATGATCTTAACGTGCTCAATTGATAATCCTTTTTTAATTCATTGTTATTATTATTTTATATTTTAGCATATTGTATAGAGCTACATATTGATATTATATACACAGTGGTGGATTTTGGCCCAAGAGCTAGTCGTAGCGCTCGAAGTTATTATTATTATATTTGCAGTATGCTATCTTGTTGATAGTTTGGTTGCTCGGATTGAAGTTTATGTTCTCTTTCAACATTAAGGCTATATTAGATGTGGACCTAGCTTACGTGGAATCCAAACCACATTATATCTCTCCAGGAATCAAATCCAGATCTCTCGAATCAAAGGCAGTACGCTAACTATATAGCGAGGAAAAGCAGAGCCGTAGCTATTAGGGCGAGCAGGGCAGTTGCCCCGGGCACTGATAGCAAGGGGGCGCCGAACGAGCAAGAAGAAAGAAAAAGTGTTGGAAAATCTCAAACGACGCGGCGCACCGTATTGGCGCCTTATTAAATCAATATCGTTGTCGGTTTGCAAAATAATAAATTTGTTAAAAGTTTTCTTCCTCGCTCCGCTCGCAATTCACACGTTTTAATAAGAAAAAATGAAATTAAATCTTTGAGTTTTACGTCCCACGGTTATGCCGGTTAGGCTAAAGGAGACGGTGATGATGAGTAATGAATGAAATGGTGGAATGAAGAAAGTGGAAGGAAACGGGAGAACCCCGAGGAAACCCACGCACACGGTGTTTGTCCACCACAAAGTTCACTTGGCGGGGGCTGGGAACGAACCCGGGACCCAAGCACCAGAGCTGAACGCTCTACCACTGAGCCACCGCGGCCCCACGTTTTAACAAGAGTTACAACAAGTTTTTACTTATTACTTCTATTTGTTAATGACAGTGTGATATACAAGGTGTCGAGTAATGATAGTGTACACAGAAACGATTTCAAAATCGGAGTCGGTAAAAGTCTGAGAAACATGTTCGGCGTTGTGATGGTGATGAGTTTGCCCACTTTTCTACGCAATCGGATTAATCACGATGGTGACAGTGAAAGTATGAAAATGAGAGAAGTGAAGAGATACACACAAGCTGCTGTTTGCGCGGGAATATTAAAAATGAACGTAAACAAGAGTAATAATAACATTTTCGAACTTGTAGAATAGGAGTCAGAATTTAACCCAACGAATTTCGTCTTTTTCAAAGACTGATCACTACGAGTGATTTTTCTTTATTAAATTGACATATGAAATGCTTCCAATTTGAGGGAATTTATTGGGATCATTTCTCCATCAAGTACTTGTATCGCAAGGATATTTTTTCTGTGCATACGAAGATAGAGCATACATTGTTTATAAGTTCAATGCCGCGTTCATAAAGTCTCTCGTTGACTTCTATTCTTAGCCAACTGGATCCAGTTTCTACTTTGTATTACTATTTCTGCGAGATCCCTCTTAATATTTTCCTTCCATCTGCGTCTAGGTCTTCTTAATGGGCGTTTTCCGATTGGATTTCCAGTCAAAACTTTGAAAGCGTTCCTACTTTATTCCATTCTCGCTACATGACATGCCCCCCTAAGCCTCCTAAATTTGATGACTGTATAGGAATTATGCAGTTCCTTGTTACGAAGTCTCCGCCAATGCCCATTCCCGTTCCTTTTGAGTACAAATATTCGTCTCAGGATTTTATTCTCAAAAACTTTCAGTTTGAATACTTTCCTTAAAGTAAGTGACCATGTTTCGCAACCATACAGAACAACAAGCATGACTATCGTTTTATATGCAGGTACAGTATTTTAAGCTTTAAATTCGTCGGCAGAATTCGCGACGGCAAAAGATTTTGAACTGAATAATAACACGAATTCCCTGCTTTCAGTCGACACTTAATTTCTTCGTGGATATGATTTTGGTCTGTTAATATTGGTTATAGATACTTGAAAGAATCCACTTTATCGAATATATTATTTGATACTTTGATGACGCATCCATAATTTGCAGTATTATAATCCCAGCGAACTTCCATAATAAGGCCTCTACATTTCTTTCTATTGTTCTCCTATCAGATTTACATCATCAGTATACGCCATAACTTGGTGAATACCATTTAACTCTAGGTCCTGGTTGCTATCTGTGATTTTCCTTATAGTATATTCCAGAACAAAGTTGAATAATAATATCGACAACGCATCTCCTTGTTCCAGGCCATTTTCGACGTGGAAGCTCGTGGACAAGAATTGTTTTACTCGGACTTGACTTTGGGATTAATTTAAAGATATCTTAATTACTCTAACTAGCTTTTTTCGGTATTCCAAATTCTGCAAAAATGATGTACAATGTTTCTCTCCTAATAGAATCGTAAGCCTTTCTAAAATTAATAAATGATGAATGTACGGGAGTGTTGTATTTTAATTTCTTTTCGAGTATTTGTCAAATGGTAGATAACTGGCCGATAGTTTATTGATTTCGTCTAAATCCACACTGATAATCTCCAATAATTTCATCTGCGTATGGGATTAATTTTGCTAATAGAATGTTTGAGAGGATTTTATACGATGTTGAAAGAAGAGAAATGCGTCAATAATTATTGTCATCTGCTTTGTCGCCTTTCTTGTGAATTGGAACAACGATTCTTTCTTTTCACTCTTGTGATAATTCATCCTTGTTCCAGATAAGGAGAACGAATTTGTGTATCTTGTTCCACAATTTTTCGCCTCTAGCTAAAATAAAGTCAAACGGAATTTCGTATACACTCGGAGATTTGTATTCCTTTAATTTCTTTATAGCGATTTCTGCCTCTATTCGGTTAGGCTCTTGAATATACGGTTCTGCACGAACATTAGTTTCTGGCTGCGTGTTAAGCAAATGGTCAAAGAAATATTTCCTTCTATTCAAGATGTAATCTGTATCAGTGAAAATTGTTCCGTTATCTCTCTTTAAATTATACGCACAAGATTGATAGCCTTTCTTAAATTCGATGATGTCCTTGTACATGTCTCGATTTTTTTTACTATTATCTTCAAGTTCATTAATTTTATCTTTCAATAATTCACGTTTCTTTGTTCTATACATTTTGAAAGTTTCCCACCTGATGTCAACGAATTTTGTGTAGTTCTATCGTTAGAATTTGTAGCCAATGCAGTTTCGCCTGTTTCCTTTTCTCCACCAGTTTGGTACATTCCTGGTCGAACTATGGTTTGTTTCTACTTATTTCCAAGTGCCCCATTTGTTTCCCTTGCTAAAATTTTAATGCTATCCCTAATTTGAACCCAAATATCCTAAACACTAGTATCTCAAAATCTTCTAAAAGCGAGAATCTATTAAACACTTCATTCTGGTATTCCCCTTTAGCCTGGTTCTCCTTTAATTTCTTTAAAATAAACCTCTTCGTTTTCAGATGTGGAATATTCCCTTTATTCAACGATAATCTCTCTCTTATTATCATTACTTTCGTTATGCAGACTTTCATTCCCTATAATCAGATTGAAAATATCCTCTCGTTCTACCTTCGTATTGAAATCCCCTATAGAATTTTCATATGGTATCGCGGGAATTGATTAAGTACCCGTTCTACTACTTCTTCGTAAAAATTGTCTTTTGCATCGTCATCTTTATCTTCTGTTGGGGCATGCAAATTTAAAACAATAATATCACACCACCGACCCGTAAGAGTAATAAAAGAAAGTCTATCATTAACAAATTCAACCCGTTTAATTGATGGTATTAAACGAATCGAAATTAAAATGCTATTTGTGTGGTCACATACAGAATAAAATTATAAAAGTTTACAATTATTACTAGAAATTAATGCTGTCACCTATTTCGAACATTTTAAAAGCACGTAGTTTCTAATGTATTGAAATTTCATTTCTTATGGATATTATGAAACGTTGTAAATAATTGTAAATTTTCTAACTGTTCTCCAAGTTGATTTATATGTAACAAAAGGTACTTTTGTGAAGTTTAACAAAAAGTTTAAAAAAACTATTAAAAACAGCTCTTATTTGAAAAGAATAGATAATGATCGGTTTGTCTGTTGCATTGGTCTGTCCAAGCAGCGTGAAATCGGGAAGGAGGCAAAAAGTTTGGTATGGTGAGTGAAGGAAGGGGCACCGAATTCTACTTCGCCCCGGGCGCCGAAATCTTTAGCTATGGCTCTGGAAGGGGGGGGCTCTGCCACCTTATTGAAACAGTTTTTCTTAGTAGATAAAGTTAAAATCACAGATTATAGAAAGTATGTCAATAAACTATTTATAAGGAAACAAAAATTATTTGTGGAAGTCCATGTGTTTGACTTTGCGTTTATATGGGTATAAAAGGTATAAACTCAAAGAAAATACAGTGGAGTCTCGTTAATTCGAACTTGGATAATTCGAACAGAAGTCCATTCCCCTTGAAAACTGTATTGAAAACAATAGTAAAAAGTCGTGGATAAATCGAACTTTTGAACCTATGTTTTGGATAATTCGAAGTAAATACAGTTGAAAATTTTTAATATTGGACAGATGTAAACAGGGAAATATAGTTTTAACGTGTTTTCAGTTATCCAGATGCAGCCATAGGGAAGAGTAATACAAAAGATAAATAGAAAATCTATGTAATGATAAAGATGAAGGTGAGTTGGGGAAGAAGTAAAGATAGAGAATGTGTGCCAATCTCATCTTGTTTCAGAATTGGTTGAAAATTTAAGATGAATTATTGATAAAGTCAACCAAATGTTATTAATATCGTATTCCACGCAATACATGAAATTCAAGATTTATTGACGGTACAAAAACAATCAAATTTAAGCAAATGAGGTTTACGACTTCTTAAAAGTGAGAACAGAATATTCAAATTGTTACTGGTGTTTAATTATTTGGGCTATTCAATGTGTGTTGTAATGTTGTACGTAAATATATTTTCCATTGTACACGTAGTTTGAATTACGTGGAGTCAATGTCGTTTGTTAGTTTGCGGTATTCAATCACGCAAATAATAAGCTGCTTTAAAGGTAAAGTCTACATCATATAAATATGTTTTTGATGCACAGTACTTTGGTTTCTTTGTTGTTATATATGTGAAAATGAATGTAGTTGGATAATTCGAATTTTGGATAATTCGAAGTTTTTTCGTGTCCCCTTGGACTTCGAATTAAAAAGAGTTCACTGTAATAAGAACACGCCCAGCCACTGTTATAATATAATACAATAACAAATTCGCAAATATAGTAAGTCTATATGCACCCAGTTAGGCAAATCAGAGCAAAAAAGTGAATTATTAATTACAGTTGTTATATTTACTTTATGTTAACTTGGATGGCTTCAAACATTTTTCCTATTATATATATATATATATATATATATATATATATATATATATATATATATATATATATATATATATATTATTATTATTATTATTATTATTGCTAAATATTCTTAATTTGCTGTACTAAACAAGTCAATAAACATATAACAAACGAAATCTATTTGGGGCGGAGGACAAGGAATCTTTTGGATAGTCTGGACCACTTTGTTCCATCATGGATATACCTCTGACGAAAATATGAAATGAATATTGTTTCAAGGTTAATATGAGGATTATTGCCAAAGATATTACAAATTATGCGCTGTTGTTGACATGAAACTTTTGCTTTCGAAGCCAAAATGTTATCTCTCTTTTTTTTTTTTTTAAAAAAAAACTTTAATTCATGTTTTATTTTTATTTCCATGTTTGCTGTGAAACGTTGTCGCCAAGTGAATCATGTTATTCGAATATCAGAACATAAATCCAACATACAGTGTGACACAATCTGTTTGCTTCCATTAGCTTAATAGATAAAAAGCAAAAAATCTCAAACGACTTATTTGCTACTAAAATTATTACCATTATTCACTGACTGATTTTAATGATGTAATGCTAAAAGTTTTGGCAGGTGTACTCTTTTCGACTGTTCTCAAGAATATTAAAGTATCCATTGAAAAATAAATAAATAATAAAAGATACGAGCCATCGAACTACGAGTAAATTTAATTAAATTAAATCTTAGTAATAAAATTAATCTTAATTAAATTGAAAATGAATCCCACTTATTAAACTAGAACTTGCTATACCGTCCCGGCGGGGGCTCATGTGGTTCGGATTCCACGTTAATCAGTAGCTCCACGTCTCATATAGCCTCGCTCCTGAAAGGGACGCCAAACCAAAATCAACTCAACTCAACTATTTATCTATAAAATATTAACAAAATACGTAATCAATTATAAAAGGTACGTAAACTACATATGTATTTATAAGGAAATTTTTAAAGGGTCTTCTGTGGTTGCACTACTCCATTTTTTCCCCATTTTTCCCATTTTTCAAATAATAATCATAGAAAGCCACTTTTGCGTTGTGGTTTCAGCGTGTCCATTTTCTCCACCGGGTAAACATGTTCAGTTCGAACTTACGATCGGTGTATCATTTCGTGTTCCATTTGATATCGATTCGTATCAATGACGTACTAAAGATCCCAATCACCACCGACTGTTATCATCTTGAGTCTGCAATATTTGTCTTAGTAAGAAAACAGGTTTCAGTATATTACATTTTGGCATGTATGACCAGAGTACATAACTTTCAAGGGCTATGGAGGAACGATCATTCTACTTCCGGTTCGACGACGTTGCAAATCGTAAGAGTAAGCATATTTCCATCTTTCAATATGCCTTTTCACTTGTGCAAGTTTCAATGCGATACTCGTCGAGGAGTTGGATAGCTTTCCTTGTTAGAGTGGAGAAATAGTTACCCTTCGTTTTTCATTATCATTTGACCATGAAACAAACGCCCGCGAGGTATGCAACCCCCGCATACAATTATGTGGGGTTGGAATGTATAATGGGTAGGATATGATGCCTTAGTTTTTTTCTAATTTCAACACTTACAGTGCACCCGTAAAATATGTAATAAAGAAATAATTGCCATGTTTTTTAAATATCCAATTAGAACTGGACATCTACATAAAATTTGCAATCGATCAGTGCAAACGTGATCTTTTTTGAGCCTGTAGTTTCCGAGATCTCATTGTCTAAAGGATTGGCCACAAACACATAAACGTCCACAAACGTATAATTTTAAAGAACTCCAAGGGTGGCAGCTCAATTCATTTGCAATGGTTTTGGAAAAGGCTTATTAAAATACAAAGGCTTTGAACAATAATTAAAAAAAACATAAACTTTATGAAAAAGATCTATTTAAATAATTTATTTAAAGTACACACAATTTAAAACATTTGTCTTTCTTAAACGTGAAATCACAAATAACCGTAAATCAAAGATTTGAAATCCAAAGTTATAGGTTGGAGCTCAGGCGCTTTTGTTGCTATTGTAGCATTTTAATAGGTATATGATCTATTATATCAGTGAAAGATGGTAATCGTTTTTATAGAATTCAATGTCAAGCTTCAATCTCAATATATCAGTTTGCAATTCCAGTACTGCTAGCTCTTTTATTTTTATTCCCTAATTTTCCTTCTACATCTATTAATTAAAAAAAAAACTTGTTTCCACCTTCAATGATAAGAAACTTGTTTGTGACAAAGAAAACTGTGATAATTAACTAAATGGAACAGGTGTTCACGACTGTTCGAGAATTTCGTTCTTCTATTTGATAATGATTAAGCAATTCATGCTGAGTTTTGTTTGACTGTTTGCTTTAGGACTGTCCATCTGACTTTAAACTAATGCGACCTGAACATCGTTTATGAATGTAGTATTCAAATAGAGATCAGCTTAGTAAATTTAATTAGCATAATTATAAAGTCTGTTTCCAACAAGAAATATTTATTTTCAATAGTCCTAGTTATGACAGATTTTGTCGCCCCTCGAAACTTGCCACCCGGTTCAAATACACGTGTTACACATATGGTAGAGCCGGCCCTGGTCACAGAAAGAAAGAGCTATTTTACGAAAATACTGATGGTCCACAACAAGAATAATTGGATACATAACCAAGAGAGAATTTTCACTGTTGCTTATTATAAACTAAGAAAGAGAAAGGAAGGAAGGAAGAAACCGCACACACACAGATTAGGGATATTTCTCGCGTATGGGGAAGGTTTCTTACCTAAAAGAACCTGGCATTATTAAGTATAATTTCCAGATGTCAAAAGTCAAGCGTTCCAATAGTGGAAGTTGTGAAGTTTTTTAAGATTATATTACAATACATAGTTTTACATTTTTAGGACATAAGCTTTTAGCACATCTTCAAAGCTTACAGGTTATAGAAATCCGAGCTGTAGTTGTTGCAACAACTTGGAATTTTTTTGAGTTGAGTTGATTGTAGTTTAGCGTCCCTTTCAGCAGCGAGGCTATATAAGTCGTGGACCTACTGATTAACGTGGAATCCGAACCACATGAGCTCCCGCCGGGAATCGAACCCGGGTCTCCCACGCCAAAAGCGAGGATTTTTTTTTTGAATTTTTGGATGTAGTAATTCTATGTTCAAGTGACTATTTATGGATTGAGTTAAAATCTATAAAATAGATACACTTCTGCACTGTAGTCTAATATTTATTATATTTGATTCCCAGTGGGAGCTATTCTTGCCGGTACTCTAGTGTTTCAGCAAAAATCGACCCCTCCCTTGGAATAAGTAACCGGACGTCCATAAGTATACTATGAAGAAAGAGAGAAAGGTTAATGTAAAACAAAGTCTTCGGGAAGTTAACAACAACTTAAGTAAATTGTATTAGCACAACACAAAATCCAAAGGTAACTTTTGACATCAGCTAACATGAATCTTTATATTGCTTAAAACATAGAGTTTTCAGAAATGCTTACAACTTTAAAATCATTACTGAAAGATATTTAAAGTTTAAGGGTACATAATAATATTAGGTTATTATATCTAATTAGTCATAGTGTGTACAAGGGGTGCACACACAGGTGACCATCGGGTCCTGATCTCCGTCCGAACTCAACATGCATGTTTACACTTCCTCAATAAAACTATACTTGTTTAACAGGGAAATGATTGATGTAGCATGAAAATTTAACCTTACACTTTATCTATATTCTTTCTGTTATATAAACAATCTAGTTCTATATTTTCCCCCTGAAAATATGGGTTTTAAAATTACTTATCGTCTTTTCGAGTGCAGAATAATATCCCATCAGTACTACATAGATGTAATGGTTTGCAGTATTGGAACGCGCCGCCAATTATTATTGGACACTTATGGTTGGACAGGAATTAAATATTTCTAGCTCAATTAAAATTAACTTTTATCACTTTTCTCGAGAACTACGCATGAGGACTTAAACCTCCAGCAAGTCATTTTGTGTAGATCAGTGAGATTTATCGATGCATCTATATCTTACCTTTGGAAATTATTTCTTTTCATTATACCCTATATTATTGTAAAGTGTAAGGGAGATGGAGATGATGACTTGGATAATGTTGGAATGAAGAAACTGGGGGGAAACTGACTCACACTGTTTTTGTCCACAACGAAATTTACTTGTTGCAGGTCGGGATCGAAACATGGATCCCAGTCATCATAGGTGAGCGCTCTACCACTGAGCTACAGTGACCTCCCCAATTTATCTTTATCACTGTCTTAAATATAGCTCTACACTGTGCTTTTGTTGTTATTTATTGAAGTTTAGCCTCAGTTGTTAGCACTGAAGCAATGTAAAACGTGGAACTACCCTTTAATGTGAAACCCGGACCACTCACAATGTTTTCAAATTTCAATGCTCTTCCATCTGGAATCGCAAGAGATCCAGTGCACCAAAGACATGCACTCTAGCCACTAGACCAGTGAATAGAGCTACACTGTTCTTTTATTCAGTTGCGTATTTTCAATCTAACACGAGGAAAGAAGCAAGAAAGCAGGAAGCTGTGTTGTAGAGCAAAATACTGGCAACAGTGTGCTTTTTTCCCACTTGTATCCGTGTTTGGTTGACCGATCATGGAGAAAATGACTACCACTGTGAGAATGAGAAAAATATATTCTAATCTTCACGCTTCAGGATAAAAAAGCTTAAAAAAATATATACAGCATGAAACCGAAGCAATGAAAATCACAGTTAATAAATTTGTTTATTGCTTTCCCTTTTTTCCTTCTTCAATGCGCAGAGCTTTCTGATTCAATTTTTAAGAATTTTGAAGCAATTGTAACTGCGTGTATAACCGGTAGGTAGGAGTTAGTATATCATGAGAATGAAAAGTTTTATTTTATTTTATTTTTTGTCAAATCGTTTTATCTATTATAAATCCATGTCCATTTAAATGTCATGGATTAAATTAAATGTAAATTAAATGTCCATTTAACTGAATGATTTTATTTCGTTGCTATGCTGACGTTCTTTTCAACTAAATACAGGTGAGTTTCATTTCACAGTGCAAAACTATAGTAGACTTCCAAACTATGTGAATTTATCACTCAAACTCGAACTAGTACATCTATAACTATCTGAATAGGGGAAAAAGATCAAAGATAGAACTTGATTCTCAGATGTTGAATCCATATTAAATAGCCATTACACGCTATCGCTTACTTTTTTTTTACTGAATGGACATCAACATTGAAACCGGAAAATTACACATTAATATTGACGTAGGGGGGCGTGGTGGCTCAGTGTAGAGCGTTCACCTCCGGTGCTTGGGGTTCCTGGTTGGATCCCAGCTCGCGCCGTGTGGACTTTGTGGTGGACAAACACCGTGCTCGTGCGTTTTCTCGGGGTTCTCCCGTTTCCTCCCACTTTCTTCATTCCACCATCTCACTCACCTCTCATAATCACCGTCTCCTTTAGCCTAACCGGCATAATCGTGGGACGTAAAACTTAAAGATTTCATTTCATTTTAATATTGACGTCTATCACATTTGGTTGCATTAGAGGAATAAAATCAGTGGTGAAACATATTTTTGCGATACTAAACCCATATCAAAATACTGCTTGTTGCTAGGCTATCTATTCTGTTTTACTCATTAAACGATCAATGGTCCAATATGCGATCGGAAATTGTGTATATTCACCACTTCCGGTTTGAACAGAAAGATAAAAATTGAGATAAAACTCATTCTTGGGAAGTTGAATGGGTGTCAAAAAAACTTCTTTTCTATATCTCTTGCCGCTTTAGCACTATGAAAATAAACATTGAAACCGGAAGAATTAGTAAATTTCAACCACTTTCGGTTTTCGAAGACTGTTGCAGGTGGTGATGATACGTTCTCCTGAGACCCTGAATCGATTGCAAATGACCGCTTCTCGCTATTACCATTCTTATTTTATGAACACCAACATTGAAACCGGAAACAGTTGATTTTAACCACTTCTAATTTGAATAGATGGTTATCGAAGGAGATGGAATCCATTTTGGAGACCCTAAATCGATTGGGAAAATCCCATTCTTGACGTCTCTTATGATTCTTGCTCTATGAAAATCAGTATTGAAACCGGAAGTAATAGTAAATTTCAACCATTTCTGGTTTTGGTAGATTGTTGCGGGTTGTGATGGCGTCCTATATATAGAAATGAAGAAACTAGTGATATTTTTAAAAAAAATACGCTGGCAGAAGGAGGCCCTAGAACTTACTCACATCATAGAACTTAAACAACACGAAGCACTGTTGCTATTTGTAGATTTTATCTTATTTAGTGTTTCTCTTATATTTTGGATCTTAAATTCAGTTTTTTCCTTTATTTTTTTTTGGGGGGGGGGGCAAGAGAGTGGGGCTCTAAGCTATAGCTTGTTTAGCTTATACGTAAATCCGGCACTGATCGTCACTTAACAAACACGGTAATAGATAGCGAGAAACGTCTTCTTACAAACGATTCTGGGTCTCTAGACAACATATCATGACTTTGCACAACACTCTACCAAACCAGGATATGGTTCAAATTTACTATTATTTCCCGCTTCATTGCTGATTTCCGTAGAATAAAATCGGTAAAAGATATCAAGAAGTGGCTTTTTGCAATCGATTCAGCGTCACAAGAATAGGTTCCACTTCTTTCCTTAGTCCTCTATTCAAACCGGAAGTGATTGAAATAACAGATGTTTGGTTTCAACCTTTATTACCATAGAAGAAACACAGTAAGGAATAGTGATTAATGGCTTTTTGATATGGATTCACCATCTTTGATATTATTCTATTCCAATCAGTACTAATAGATGCACCACTCTAAGTTTGAATATTGAATTCTCATAGTTTGGAAGTCTTAGTTTCACACTGTGAAACGATACTTATTTGTTTTACTCAAACTGCTGTCTAGCCCAGTGGCGAAGCATTAGCCTTCAGTACGTGTGATTTTGATAGAAGCACAACGGTATGGCGGTTCCAATCCAACTAACAAGTTACACGTCTATACGAAAATGAAATATTTATTTTGCTTGTGTTGTTTTAATTTCTCTATGTATAAAAAGTTTGGAGTGCCAAGGAGGTGGGGAGGGGATTTTGTCCCTTACGGATTTCCCTACGGTATATTTGTATATAAATCTCAACTGGCTGTTGTCTCTTGACCTTCATAGTACAGTACAAAATCTTTCATCTTTCAGTTTAATATCCCACAGATATGCCTAAGGGAGATGGATGATCATGGTAAGTGAATGATGATGGAACAATTGGTGGAATGAGAACATAGGAGCAAACGAGAGAAACTCTAGAAAACCCACGGATACGGCGTTGTCCACCATAAACTTACTTGGACGGGGATCGAACCAGGGACCCCACGTACCAGAGGTAAGCGCTCTACCAGTGAGACATCATGCCTCCTATAGTACAGTACAATACATGTGCTAAAAATAGATGGTGATGGGGAGTGGATGAGTACAGCCAATGCATCTTACGAGGGTTGCACTGAAAGTTTCGGGAATCACGTACTGGAAATAATGTAATATGTTAGATTTTGTTGTAGTTATAAACTGCCTTCTTTGTTCACTCTATATGTAAAACCGTGTATAACACGGAATCTTTGTCGTTGCAGGCCACTAATTTGAAGTGAGGTAGTCGTAATCAAAAATTGACCTGACGAGAGAGCACTCACGTGTCATGATTTATTACGATTTTTGCCAAGAGTTAACACAGCAAGAGTGTGTTCGTCGGATAACTACTACTTTTCCTGATGAAGCTCCATTCCAGACGACAATTTACAGGTTGTTTCAGGAATTCAAATGTACAGCGGCGCAAATCTGTCTTCAACATTGGGGAGGGGGGGACGGGTAAGACCGTTCCCATATATTTTTTTAAGTGATATACAAAACAATTATGAAGTTGAAAAACAATGTTGTGCAAGATCAGAGGAACAGAGTTGTCTTCAACATTGGGAGGCAGGCAGATTTGAGACTTATTCTGGGGAGACATCAATTTCATCTCACTTTCCTTTGAGGCAATCGGAGACAAATCGTTACATTTCTCCCCAAAAAACGCATTTCAAATCGGATTATTGAGGAGGACAGTCTCCACAGTTCCAAGATTGGAGGGGACATGTCCTCCTCATTCCCCCGAGATTTGCGCCAGTGTTGCTAAGATGGAAGTATTTGTGGATGTACACGATTTAGGTGCATGCTAAAGTGAGATAAATACATGCTACAGCTAAACCTCCAAATTGTTGGTTTGGACCACTAGCCCATTTAGGAAACATGGCGAGGCGATAACCACATGCCGATACGCTTTCGCAGAATTATTTTTATAAGGCCACCACGTCGCCTGGAAGAAGGACCGCCATCCAGATGATAGCACGCCTTTCTAGAACAGCCATTGCGGCTGAAAAGTGGTTTTATTACGGCAAAATGTCGGCAGGAAGGTGGGCAGCCAAGTACATGGTGGCATGTAGAAATGTGGCCCCGACATGGTGGTTCAGAGGGTGGTATCATTATAACTTTGACCAGCATGCCGACGGCGGGCGTCGCTGCTGGGCCCATTATAACAGCTAGGAGCCGGATGCTGAGACGACAACGAATTCCTTAAGGGGACAGCTCCCAACTTCAATATTGGTTCCTAGATAGTAATAATTGTGAGATAGCGAGAAACTTTCTCATCTGCATTAGGCTTTGATTTCTGATGCAACCATAACTTCTTGATCTACTTCTTAAGGTTCCTGTGCCCTCCCCCTTGTACGAGCACTTCGCCTTTTCGCCACCAGATGCTCACTTTTTCATTTAGCAATCACTGCTGGCACCTCTACTGGGAAGAACTGAAAGATCGTACCGCTCAGTTTGAATGTGTCCAGGATATCCACACTTGAAGTGGGCGGGGAGAGGAATCCAACAGTTTTTTTTTCGTGCTTCTGCAGTCAGAATCTATTTTTACAAGCCGTGTTGTTCAGCCGCAGGGCAAAACCTCAACCATTGATGGATAACATAAACCTTTTCTTTTTGCAGGTAGGAATAGAGTTTTTGTACGAAAAACGGGAATTAGGTTGCAGAGAACGTCATTCGCATCGCGTCGACAAATTTCCTTTCGTCCGTTTATCACATGAAACTCTTTCTTCTTTTTTTCGATTATTACCAGAAAATGAGATAAAAAAAACTAAATGGTTCTTTGTATACAGAAAACAAACAAACAATACTAATATTTTCTTACATATCAGTATTATATGATTTTTTTCCTGAAGTGTATTGTATTGTATTGTATTTATTTCGTCCTTTTTTTCATACATTTAGCACTGTAATACAATGCATATGAAGCGGACACGTCATTTATATATGAATACAAAAGTAAAAGAAACAATAATAGTGAAAATTACATACACTAGGTTAGTAATTAAGCCTTACTTTTTACATCTTATTACACTATACATTTTACATGACATCATTGTTAAAAATGAACTTAGCAATTATTACTTGCAGTGTATTTAGAAACCCTCCAACAAATATGTAGCCTAATGCTAAAAGCAAGTAATGACATTGATTTACTGTACATCCTGTAACGTTTCTATTTACTTAGCAGTTCATGTATTCCTCTACCGTGTAAAAGCAATGTTGTAATAAATATTTCTGGAGTTCTTTTTTTAAATTTAGCAACAGAGTCCTGAGTTTTTATTTCTTTCGGAAGTTTATTGTAAAGCATGATACCCGCGTATTTACACCCCTTTTCATATAATACTGTTCTGTGTTCTACAATAGAAAAGTTTTCTTTGTTTCTTGTATCATGATCATGTTGCTGTTCTAGTCGCGTAAGGATACCTTGTAGGTGTTTCTTTACAAATATCAATAGATTTAAAATATATAAACAGGGTACTTGAAGTATACGAAGTTTTTTAAATATTGGTTTGCAATGATCTTTTGGTTTAGCAGTTGCCATTATTCTTATTATTCGTTTCTATATCGTAAAGATTACTTTCGCCTTGTGTGTATTTCCCAAAATATAATACCATATGTTAAATTCGATTGGAATAATCCAAAGTAAATTGTTTTTAAAGTAGACTCTTAAAACATTTTTAAGAACTTTAATTGCGAAATATATTTGGTTTAATTTTTTACTAAGCTTAGTTATTTGCACATCCCAGGAAAGATTTTTATCTATCCAAATTCCTAAGAACTTAGTTGAGTTTACATATTCTATTTCATTATTTTGAATTACAGTGTTCCTAGGCTGTGCATGTTTGTTGCGCATGTGATGAAAATTGATTGCTTGTGTCTTTTCAATATTTAATTTAAGCTTATTTTCTTTAACCCACTGAGAGATTTTACAAAGGATTTCGTTTGCACTACCTTCAACAACCTCATTTGTTTTACCTTTTACTATAATATTAGCGTCATCTGCATAAAGGGATGCTTCTGCTGGAGCAATATTACTTGGTAGGTCGTTAATATATATCAAAAATAATAGCGTCCCTAATACGGATCCTTGTGGCACTCCACATGTTATTTCTTGTTTCTCTGATATGTAGTGTGTAGCTTGGTTTGTATCCCTGTTATTGTATGTAATTTCCACTACTTGCTGCCGATTTTTCAGATACGATTGAAACCATTTGGATGCAATGCCTCTTATTCCGTAATCTTGTAGCTTTGAGAGAAGATTTCTATGTGACACTAAGTCAAATGCTTTCGAAAGATCCAGAAAAAAACACCTATACATTTCTCCTTACTATCTAAACTTTTATGTACACTTTCCACGAAGTTATATATTGCGGTTTCCGTTGATTTCCCTTGTAGGAAGCCATGTTGCTCGTGTGTTATTAGATCATGTTTAAGTAAAAAGGATGCTAGTCGGACAATCATTGTGGTTTCTAAGATTTTTGAGAAAATTGAGAGAAGCGAAATAGGCCTATAATTTTCAAGCGCTGATTTGTCGCTTTTTTATATATTGGTTTTACTTTTGCAATTTTTAATATACTAGGGAATTCTCCACTTGGAAACGACATATTTATGAGGAAACACAGAGGGTCAGCAATATATTTAATGCTTTTCTTTACAATACTTGGCGGTATGCCGTCTACGCCAGCTGACCATTTACTTTTCATTTTCTTTACCACTGTTATTATTTCTGCATTAGTAGCTGGATGTAGATACATTGTATTGTTGCAAATTTTTGAGAATATTTTCGAAGTGGACAATGCTGGATCATTATTGTACGTTTGTGATAAGTTGGTGTAATAGTTATTAAATAGGTCAGCAATTATACGAGGGTCTTTTATTATGTTGCCATTTTTAATTACCTCTAAATTACCGTCATCATTACGAGTGTTTAAACTTAACTCGCTCTTCACTAGTTTCCACAACGCCTTCGACTTATTATCTGATTTTTTAATGATTGTGTCATTGTGTAATTTTTTTGCTGCTTTCAGAACCCGTTTGTATATGTTCTTGTATCTTTTGTAATATGTCTCTGTATGTGGTGATAGATTTCCTTGTGTTTTAGCTTTGTTAAGAAGTCTAATTTTTTTGCTTGCTATTCTGATCCCTTGTGTTACCCAGTGTATGATGCATGAAAAATGGACAGAATGAATTTGGACTTTTCTATTTGTCCCTATCCTTCTGAGTAGAGAGACTGCTGTGGCGCAACTAAAGGGCCTGCAGGGCCCGCAACATTGAGAGCCCAGAACAGAAAGATGGCCATTTCAGTTAAACTTTATAATGTTAAGATGTTAAAAAATTATGTGATGTTCCAACTATATCTCATTTTTACCTATGAAGTCGGTAACACCTGAGCGGTTATTTAGTAAATTAAATGCCAACAAAACTTCACTGACCGCGAAAACATTATGACCACTCGCTACTTTTTGAACGAAATCATCGGGCTGAGATAAGAGCTACAAGGCATAACACAACTGCGCGCCAAACACGACAATAATCTCACTCGATTAGTCAGTGTGGTGCTTAGTAGCGGCAGACAAAGTTTTCTTCTAGTACCGTTATGTTTTTATAATTAATTTAGAAAGTCATGTCCTCCTTTAATGTTTGCGTGTTCAGAGGGGGCATTGTATGTTATTAGGGTTTGATGACATGCTTACGTGTGTTTGGAAAGTTCCTATGTTTCTTTTTTTAGTTGTGATGACATGTCTGTATTGTTGGAAAGGTCGTGTCCTCTTTTTCGAGGTTGTATACGTGTGTGTACAGATTTTATACTGGATATTTTTAAAAATAATAATGGAAATTTGAATTAAATCTATTGGTATGATTAAATTAATAATTTGTAGTAGTGATTAAATTAATAATAATAATATTGAATATATTACTCGAACAATATGTGAGAGAATAAAAGATATTCTCCTAATAAATTTTGTTTGCTGTGCAAACTCATTATTTATTTAACCTTTCGTAATAAATTACTCAAACAATATGTGAGAGAATAAAAGATATTCTCCTAATAAATTGTTTTTTTTATATTGCTTCGCTTTACAAAGAAATCTCTTAAAAGTATATAAAATGTGGGAACTTGCAAATTATTTATATTCTCCTAATAAATTAGTCGTAGCAACTTATTTGATCGCTTGCTAAGCAAGCTGAGAACACTTGCAGTGTGAACCTACAAATAATTTCGAAAATATTTTAAAATAAGAAGCTAAGAACACTTACAGTGTGTAAAAGTTTATGTGATACGTACTGGGATCGAACCCGGGACCCTTAGCACCAGAGGTGAACCCTGTATTGTACTGAGAATAAACCCGGGACCCTTAGCACCAGAGGTGAACGCTGTATTGTACTGAGAATAAACCCGGGACCCTTAGAACCAGAGGTGAACGCTGTATTGTACTGAGAATAAACCCGGGACCCTTAGCACCGTAGATGAACGCTGTATGATGGGAGGGAAATATTTATTCATGCGGGACTTTTTTTAATTTGACGGATCGTATTTTTTTTTATTCTCTCGTAATTATTACTCGAACACTGTGTGAGCATATTCGGTGAACGTTGCAAAAGTTCGTGTACGGTACGATACACTATGCTGGTACATATATAGAGCGTGGTTTCCGTACGTCTTTTGCTGGTGAACTTAAGACATGAACTGAACTTTTCGCGTGCTTTTGGAAAACCGGTTGGGTATAAGTGATGATGTGTGCTTGCAGGGCTTGCTAAAACTTGAATTCAAATACAAAGGAAAATCGTTGACACGTTTGGTAAGCATCACAGAATATCGCCAGACTAATAGAAATAACTTTGGTGCCGCGGTAGGTGAACAAAAGAAAGGTTGCGGACGTGGAAGATAAGCATCACAGGTTGGAGACAGACTAATAGAAATAACTTTGGTACCGCAGTAGGTGAACAAAAGAAAGATTGTACACGTAGAAGATAAACATTACAGGTTGGAGACACACTAATAGAAATAATTTTGGCTAGGTGAACAAAAGACATTGTTGGCGAAAACATAACAGAAAGATTGGGGACGCGGAAGATAAACATCACAGAATACCGCCAGACTAATAAAAACAAGTTTTATGATAGTTTGTTAATAATGATTACAAAGAAAGTTTTACATTAGAATGGTAGAACATATGAGGTCATTGAACGTGAATGCAAAAGAACATTTACCTATTGAATGACGATCGTGTTGAAACCTGAAGGGATGTTAAATACGATTGCAATAGAAGATTGTTATATTAATGTAATAATGATTGAATGAATGCAAATACAACAATAGTTTGTGGCATCCGTTATTTTACATGGACGATATGTTGGTGTATGTATGGTAGATGTCTTGTTTACATGAATAATAATCGAAGTTGTAAATAACAGATTTTATTTTAAAAGCATGTAAACTATTTATTTACACGTGATTTATCTAAATCTATTCTTTACACATAGATGACAGATGATTAAATAGTACACCTTATGAACAACGTTAATGAGGGAATACCGTTGTAAAATGGGGAATGATTTTACCAAACTGAAAATACCAAATATTGATATTTTAAAAGATTATATGAGAACATGTTTTGCTATTTCTATATTTATAAAAATTCCATAGAGAATTGGAAAAGTACATGTGAAAATATTTTAATTGGCGTGTTAGGACTGTTTGAAAAATGTTTAAAGTATCACGTGATATGATGTTATCGGTAAAGTTTTCCTTATATATTGGGTATGAAGATAAGACTGGTATAGTATCATCATGGAGTCGATTCAGAGTCAAGTACGGCGAGAAATTGACTTGTGCGAAGAGTTAGATTGGGATTCTTCGGTTGACTTTGTAGAATCTCCCAGGAAAAGTTTAAAACTGCGAGAGATTTACCAAATATATTTATTGACGAGGAAACTAAGTATTTTTCTCCAGCTTCGCCAGTATCCTCAGAGATTATTATAGGAGCAGAAATTATTGATTTACGTAAGGATCCAGTATTAATCCCATCATCGCCTGTTGGAATGGCAACATCTTCATCAGTACTTCCAACATCCCCGTCATTATTAGGTGTAAGACCATCAAAAAACATTCAACCTCCATCTTTAAAGTGGACACTAGATGTTAAAGAAGAAAGAACACCATCACTTGATTCGTTTACTGAAGAAGAAGAGGAGGAAGAAAAAGAAATTATCCAATTATCTAGTGAGGAGGAAGAAAGAGCACCATCACCTGACTTATTTAGTGAAGGGGAGGAAGAAGAAATTTTGCGCTTATTTGATGAACTGGACGAGTGTAAACCCGACACACCTGATGCAAGTGTTACACCTTCACCACCACCACAAACGGAGCCCTTAGACTTATCAATGAAGAAGAAGAACGAAGAAGAAGAAAAGTGTAAGTGTACACAAGTGTTTGTGGATGAAAAGTGCATCAAAAACAGTATTTTAAATTGGAACCCTAATTGTGTGTTATTGTGTGAGGGTTGTTTTTTGACTGTCTGCAACAAATGTCTCACCGCTGCATTTTTATGGACATTGAATCTTTAGAAACCGAGACATCGTTAATTTTTATTAAAGAAAGTGTGAGAAAAGAACTTTATAATATATTTCGGAATTCACATAGAATGGATATGAATGCAAATATATTTGAAGAAGAATATTTTAAATTAATAAGAAACCCAAGTTATTTAAATGATTTAGTAGATATTCTACTATCAAAGAATAAGGAATATTAATTTGTAATTTTCATTGATTCTGTATATATATTATTTCCATAGTTGTGTGTGTGTTATTATGTTTGTACAGATATATATATATATATATATATATATATATATATATATATATATATATATATATATATATTATTTTCTATGCTTGCTTGCTTGTAAATATCCAAATAAATATATACGAATTTCATTACTTGATTTTTATTTAATAAAAAAAACTTTCCTAAATAAAAGGTATCATTGACATTTTATAAGGTGAAACTCATTTATGCTTTCTAGCGTTTACTTTTTGGAAACTCGTTTAAAATTAGTATTTGATAGCTGTTTTATATTTTTCTTGATTTTTACTAATACTTTGAAGTATTTAAAAGTTTGATGAGTATTTTACATTGAATAATTTACAAGTTTGCGATTTTTGAAAACATAGTTCCTCAAAGTTTGCGTAACAAACATACATTGAATAAGAAGAGTTTATGTAACGAAAGATTCACATAAATAAATAAGAACGAGTTTGTGCAACAATTATTTGATGGATTACGCTCTATTTTTTCAACATTGAACTTTTTAATATTTTCACAATCTATTTTAACAATGAGTTTGCACAGCAAACGATCCAATACATAAGCAGAGTTTCCATAGGAATTTAAATGTTCGCAGCGTAGCTGCTCTGAGCTTGTGCACCAAGCGAAATAATGAAAAAAAGATACGATCCGTAAAATAAGAAACTATCCAATACATAAGCAGAGTTTCCATAGAAATTTAAATGTTCGCAGCGTAGCTGGTCCAGCGAATATGCTCTGGCATACGAACTAATAAAAAATAAGAAGCGAAATAATGAAAAAAGATACGATCCGTAAAATAAGAAACGATCCATTACATAAGCAGAGTTTCCATAGGAATTTAAATGTTCGCAGCGTAGCTGCTCTAGCGAGTATGCTTTGGCATACGAACCAATAAAAAATAAGAAGCGAAATAATGAAAAAAGATACGATCCGTAAAAATAGGAAATTTTTTGTAAGTTTCGCAGCGTAGCTGCTCTTACGAGTTTCTGCAAGAATTTTTATTATTATTATTATATTCACAATCATAGATTGTTCAGAGTCCCACACAAATTTTTAATATATTCAGAATAAAAAATTAACCGACTTTGCAATGGCAAAGGAGAATATATAAAAAAAACAGAGACTGATCGAATAACGAATTTAAAAACTCAGTAATATTATAGTATGATTTATATACTTATGTTAGAAAATGCAAAAAGTTTTCACATACATGCAATATAACATGTAGAAAGTGTTTTACCTACAAGTATCATAACATGTAGAAAGTTTTCAGAGGCATGCAATATAACATGCAGAAAGTGTTTTTACAAACGCGAATCATAACATGCAGAAAATGTTTTACATACAAGTATGGTAACATGCAGAAGCTCATTTTATAAATGTGAATCGTAACATGCAGAAAATGTTTTACATACAAGTATTATAACATGCAGAAAGTTTTCAGAGGCATGCAATATAACATGCAGAAACTAATTTTACAAACGCGAATCATAACATGCAGAAAGTTTTCAGAGGCATGCAATATAACATGCAGAAACTGTTTTACATACGCGCTCATAACATGCAGAAACTAATTCTACATACAAGCATCATAACATGCAGAAAGCTTTTCACATACACGTGATATAAATGTCGAAAAGTGTTTTTCAAAAAACAAATAATTAACACCAATTTTTAAAACGTTCACAAATAAATTTGTTCAGAGTATTATAATATACGATCCGTAAAAAATATGAAGTGATTGAATAATAATAAAAAACGTAAGTTGTCAAATTAAAAATGTAACGTACAAAATTGAAAATGTAATTTTCAAAATGAAAATGTAATTTTCAAAATGAAAATGTAATTTTCAAAATGAAAATGCAACTTGTCAAAATGCATAACCGTAAACTAAAAATGTGAAAAGTTTTTTCACATGCATGCAATATAAAATGTACAAACAAATTTTATGCAGGCGAATCATAACATACGGATTTTTTTCCTTACGTATAAATTGTAAATCATATTTGAAACAGTTTACTTTTACACTGTAAGTGTTTTGAAATTTTTCGCGCTGAAGTAAAATATATAAGATGTGTAAGGAAATAAAACATGTAATATAAAATGAGAAAAATTTTATTTACAAATTTCAATAAGATATATATAGTTTACATACAGATACATTCCTTGATATATTGTTTAATACAATCTATATTTATATTAGTATATGTACAATTACATACTGGCCAGTTTATTGCGGAAAGTCTTTTATCACTTGCTTTTGTTAATTTATACACATTGTTTTTATTATTTTGTAATTGATTAACAGAAGAGTTTTTATTTTCCATTATTACTATTTCTTATGCATATTATAATGTAAATATTTTTGTAAGAATAACTCTGTAATTAACTGAATGTTATCTTTGTTTAATAAAATGTTATATAATGTCCATGTAAATTCCCAATCATCAATTTCAGTATCACAATGTACTGTTGCAAATTCTTCATATAAGTCATCAAAAGTTTGTGCGCTTACCATTGTACGCCATGTATTATAGCATAACATATTATAGTCCGAAGTAATACAATCGTGTTCTTCTATTTTGCTCCTGTTTGGAAACACCCGTAACACAAAAGTTCTCGCGGTGGTTTCCAACGCTCAATACACATTAATACACATTGTTCTTTTATAGAAAAAGAAGAACATTGATATTCGCAATTGTTGTATGTATTTAGGAAACGACATTGGTATTCACAGTCTGGATTGTTGATACACATCTTTATCGTGCTCAAGATATGATTCTCTTAAGTCAGAAATATGATAATCATTAAACGTGATTTCTTGATATGAATAATTAAATTTGTTATATGAGATGCGGAATAATGTTTACGTCTATATATTTCACATGAATCTTTAGATATTGTTTTAATATTTGATCACGTGTTGATTTTTTGATTAGGAAATTCCACACAATAGTATTTAATTCTTCATCACTTTCACTCACACATTTATGCTCAGTTTCTTTCTCACTACGATTCGCACAGCCTTCACAAAGTAGTGGTTCAGAAAGTTTATATTTTTCTAGTAACTGTTTTACACAAACTTCATTTACTTCATTAGGAGTACAACCACACTTCACAGGATTGAATATTAGAATATCATTAGAAATTGTATTTTGATTTACTACTGATACAACTTCCTCTTCAAAGGGTATTTCATTTGGGTATCTGAAATTTCGTCTATACACAGCATCGTCTATGGTAATTTCCTGTGTTGGATAAATAATCCTATATTTTTCAGCGTCTTCTTCAGGAATGTCAGGATCATTTGGATGTACAAGAATAATTTTCTTTTGTTTTTCAAGTTGAAAACGTTTTTCACGAGGTGAAATGTATTTAGATTTTACACATTCACTTTGCAATAAAGAAAGATTGGTTTCAATTTCACCTTTTCGTTTCTTATTATGAGATGAAGAACCAGAATTTGTTTTTTGCTTTTTAACTGCGGAAACAGATTGCATTTGACTGTACATTGTAACAGCGTATCACTACCTTTATATGATTTACTACAGCTATACGCATGCGTGCTTTTATATTATATTGTGACATGCGCGAAAAACAAGTACAAGTATACATACCCATCTGACATGCGCGAAAAAAAAAATAGTACAAGTATGCGCACGCATAAAATTTATATTGGCATGTTTAAATACATCGTGAAAAGAAACAGGTGTGATTATATAAAGTTTTTCATAGCATTATTATATCATTAGAACATGTATATGTAATAATAATAATAGATATGTACGTGATTTGTTAGGGATAAAATTAATATTAACAATTTCATACTTTGTAACTCATTTACTAACACTTAGTGTTTACTAAAGCAATGTTGGAACAAACGATATATATTGAAAAATAAATAAATAAATTATGATATCAGAGAAAACAAGATTGGATTTTAATTCATATGCTTACAAACTTAGTAATTCAAATAGTCTGTTTAAAGACTATGTGAATTCTTTCCTTCAAATGAAGCACGAAACTTATGATTTTTTTCTTGCTTGGTGCAAAACTAAAGAAGACAAGAATACATTAAAGAGTATCATGCCCACGAAGGCATACAGTTAGACGAAACAAATATTGGATCAAACCCGAGTCTGAGGTATATTGCTAAAATATTCCACAATTCATTTTATGGGAAATGGGGACAAAGAACGGACTTGTTGCAATTCGTGATTGTTGACACTCCGGAAAAACTTTTGACGGACTTGCTGTCAGCGCAGTACAAGGTACAAATTGTAACACCCACTGTTGATAAACACCTAATTGTTACATACATGGACATCAAGAAAAAATAAAGTGATAAGTTGGAAAGGAGATGGTAAAGACAACAATAATAATAATAATATTAATAAAGCTTTATATCCTGTTGACAATACTAGGACTTTTGCAATATTAGAAGAAGAACAATATATGCATATTTGTGCAAAGATCATACTAATGATCGTGTTTTAAATAGTGGAAATACTAAAGTTCTAATATTTTATTATTATTATTATTATTTCATTAGAAGAATATATTATTTCGATTACAGATGGCACATATTGAATTAATTAGCGAAGCTGAAGAGCTTATTGATTTACTTCACCGATTTGGATATGCTGCCCCCGAAGTGGTATATTATACCTGGAAGCGTTTGCTAGATACTTATCATTCCAAGGGTGTGCGTGTACCCAATGAAAAATATTATCAAATGTTAACAGAGTTATTAAAACATTTTAAAGAAAGACAGGATGTTATTTTGACAACCTGTGAAACCGCAACCGATATCAGTGATTTTTATCGGATAGGGTTCTTTCGAGTAGGTGAAATAAAAAAAATAGGATTGTGAAAAGTTCAAGCAGCTGATATTAGCAGGTAAAACAGCTGACTTATTTGTTAAGGACAATGCTAAACTACTACTAGGTAAGCTTATCACGACCAAGTTCTTCTAGTTCTGGGGTAACCTAAAAACTTAACTGAGTTTTCAAGAAGTACCTAAAACAATGTTTGGTATGGGTGTGCCAAATTTTTAAGATTGTAAGGAGTACATCACGAACATATGCTTACTTTTGGTTAAAGGGAACAGAGCTAACCATTAAGTGTATGCAATCAATGATCCGGAACAATATATTTATTCATTCATTGTTTCAATTTGTAATGGACAACACAATCAAAGATGATAACAAGAACACCTTTGTAGGAATAACTATCGAGAGCACTACCTCAAAGTTAAAACGATGTACATAACATGGCCCAGGAAATCGGAATTGTGCCCTGAGGCTGTCTTTTTTTTCCATAGTGGAAAATACCCTCAATAATAATGAGAAGTTCTTAATTGAAGCTGCATAGTATGCATCCCCGAAAGGGACGAGGTAACCCTTAAAGATTGGATAACTTCTTAAAAATAAATTACTTCCTATGGAAAAGGATGTGTACTGCCTCCCAAAGAGTGTAATTTTGGGAATGGCAAGTGTATAAATTGAAAAAGAACCCAAAAAGCTTGTTAAAACAAGCCAAGGATTTGTGTGATGATGCCAATGTTACTATTGAGCATCAAAATGGTTGTACTATTGATGATGTGAAAAAATTTCAACAATACCTGGCACCCAAGTACCAGATCATTGTCTTTGAAAAGAAATCAAATGACATGTAATGTATCCGGGAATAAAGGGTGGTAAGCAAATATATTTATTGTATGAAGATAATCACTACCAACTGGTAACTAGTGTCCGTAAACTTTTGGGAGCCGAAGGCTTTTGCGATTATTGTTTGCAAAAGTATAAAGCCTTCATTTATTCAGCAATATGAAGCTTGTATAAAGTCTTCATTTATTCAGCAATATGAAACATTTTTCATTAGTTTATATTGGTTTTTACACGATTTTTTAAAAAATTGTATTGTGTTAATTAGTTTTTTGTTTTGCTACATTTTCAACTCATTTACATAAATATTTGAAGAAATGTTTAGTATGATAGCACTGCACTGCACTGCACTACACAGTAACTATTTTTTCATAGATATTTACTTGAGTAAAATTTAGTTGTAACGTTCACAGAAATAATCATGGCAAATTGTACCTTTTTACAGTTTGTACATGTAATATAGCTACAGAAGAGTAACATTTTCATCCATACGTCTATTATTTCTTCTTCATATTTTAATCACAAACATTATCACTATCACTTTGGTTTTTATTCCAAATTAAAAATTTCTTAAAATCTTTCTGCAAGAATATTTCTACCAGTTGATTAACAAATGTATCATTATGAATGGCATCATCATATATATGAAAAAACTGTTCTAATTTATTAAAAGTATTGTCGTGCATTTTTTGAAACGTATACCAAATTTCATCCTGTATATCCATATCCGTAATAACACTTAGTACTTTTGTTTTCAATATATTTTTATGTAACAGAATACAGTCATGGTTTATTGCGTCTTTTAATCCACGTGCAGATCCACTGCAAAGAAGCATACTTCTTCTTTTAGATTCCCACATTTGAAAAGCATTTATTAAGCACTGAATGGTTATGTGAATATTATCGCAGAAAGAGACCCATACGTTTTCAGCATTAGACATTTTTCAGTTCGACAAAGTAAACAAATTATTTAATACTTCCCAACGTAGCTGGTCTGAGCTTGTGTGCCAATCGAAATAAAAAAAGATACAAACCAATAAATAATTAACACCGAACTTCTAATGAAGTGATCAAACTAAAATAAAAAAAACACTAGGCACAAATATCTTCATTGACCATCATACGAAGAAGAAGAAGAAATCTTTTCATCGACTACAACCAGCACTACAACCAGCATATTCTTATGTAGCTTTCTTAACTGCGGTATTTATACTTTTCACGGTGGGATGTTTGAATTAACCAATGAAAACAGGTTTGAACAAGTTTAAGGTAGACCTGAAACTCATAGTTTCCACCCCCTATTAGTTTTAGATACTATTCTTTTATGATTATGAAGTGATTCTTACATCTAAATTAACTTGAATATTTCATCTTTGCATCAGTTTTTTATAACCGACAAAGTCCCCCAGGGCCGTTTACTGCGCTTGCTTGAATTTCTATATACTGACATTGAAAGCAATAATTAGAAATCACGATACCTGAACCTCAATAGCTCCTTTGTATTTGCTTGTTTTTAATTAGCCTGTTGGATTCCAACGTATTGTGGTAATTTGACATGATCGATAAATAATGCTTTTAAATCCTTTTAAAATATACTTTTGGTTATTTTACATTTAAGACATGGTGGATTACTTCCTTCTGTGACAACTTTTAGCAACGAGTGGTACTATCTTATCTACCGAATACTCCACACTTGAAAAATTTATTACAGTTGTTATCATGAGACAATAGTTATTGAACTTTCGCTAAATATGTTTACAGATAAATTATCGCGTACAATAGGTAGGAACAAATGCTATCGAAAACTCGCCAAGTGTTAAGGGTTCTTGTAGACAATCCATGTAGTAAGTTGTGAATATATGTTAAAACTGAAGCCTACATCATGTATTTGATCAGTGCTAGAAATTCCTGTGAATTTTCATTAGGTAGGCTATATGTTAAAAGCTTAGGAAAGAAAAAAACTAACACCGACTTTGCAATGGGAAAGGAAAATGAACTGTTTCACAAACTTCTTCTTATTACTGAAGTTTCATGAAACTAAAATTTATTTGTACAAGTAATCACTGATTTATTTCCTATTTATCTGTATTCTTTTTTCATGTCGATATGACATATATTCAAAGATCATTTACTTATTCAAACAGGTTTTTTATGTCGATGCGTTAGGTTATACATCTCTATTATATTGAATTAGATTTAATCTCCCACATGACCCTCTTCCTCCTCCTCCTCTTTGCTAAGCGGATAGCGTACATGCTATCGGGGTGGCAGACCATAGTCCTGTAGGAGATCATCATCTTCACGAACAATAACTTTGTGAGATTATATATAAAATACCCCATTGCTGTTCAAAGGGGAGATCAAGTAAACTAAACTTAATCTACCACCTTTTCCTATCATTTCATTTAACCACTTGTTTTTTAACAAGAAGGCCAGTAGAAACAATTTTCAGTTCAAGTTCTTGAAAACAACCATCTTTTAGTATGTATTAATCTTACTTATTTGACACACAGTTATTCGTTAATTTTACTTATGTACTGTTCAAAACAGAAAAGATTTGTTCAAAGTTTTTTTTCAAAGATTTGATGATAAATCTATAAGTACGTTAGCCATAGTTCACTATTGTTTTCTTATTGAGACCAAACTTTTATTCTTTCATAACAGGTCAGTCCCATGATTCACATTCAATTTTAACACTTTTGAAATACAATTTCCTTGAGCATCCAATAAAATAAAATTATAAGGATTACTATGCTGACAAAGTTTCAATGTTTAGTTTTTCGGTGCTAGTTGGTTCCTACAGTTAGACTTTTCTTCATTAGGTATTCATTTGTTATTATAGGACCATGAGGGTTCAGTGATAAAGCGCTCATTTCCGCTGATTAGGATCCCTGGTTCGATTACCGTTTGCATCAATTATTTCATTTGTCATAGCGGGACCATAAGGGCTCAGTGGTAAAACGTTCATTTCCACTGCTTAGGGTCCCTGGTTCGATTACCGTTTGCATCAATTAATTCAACATTTTTTATGACAAACATTAAGATTGGATTTATTTCTTATAAAATGTGCTGAACAAACAGCGTGTTCGTGAGTTTCCTCCCGATTCCTCTTACATTCTCATTCCACCAATTTCATAACCTTTCTAAAGTGATCCGTTAGCGTAACCGACATAATCGTGGGACTCACAGATTTCATTTATTATTCAAAATAATTTCATAGTTAAGCGTACACAGATATCATAGTAAGTAAGTAAGTAATTTTTATTTCTAAGAGACAATTTGTTATTTAATCTTTACATTTATTCAGAGTTCGATTCCTTGCTGCACAAAGTAAATATTCTGATGGTATCATTAAGTATCTAAACTGAACTGAACTGAACTGAACTGAAGTTCTTCTTTGTGGATTGCTGTGGCTTAGTGGTGAAGCGCTCACCTTTGGTGCTTGGGGTCGATCCTAGGATACTCCAATTATTTGAACATTTTCATCACAAGTATCAAGTTTTGAATTATGTAATGGGTAAACACTGTGTATCTGTTGTTGCGTAATGAAATACACATATATAATTCCATGTATCCGCCAATTCCCAGTTCTAGCTGTTTTACCCACTAGGAATATAAATAGCATTAAAATTCTTTACTGCAAAATAATTCCTGAAAATAAAACAACCAGCACTGACAATTAACGTCCACACATCGAGTGAGCGCGATAGTTACGATAGAAGGGTAGAATAGGTTCGTATCAATTTCAAATTACTGCAAATCCCAATTTCAGATAACAACTAACAAACTTTATTTTATGAAGTTTTATAACAAATAACTTGAACGAAAAGTAATAAAGAAAGTCTTGCAGTGGACTAAATTAACTTTCAGATACAATAACCAATGAGAAAGTAACACACATTAACCTTTTTTTTTCAAGATTTGTTTGACACTAGAATCTTTAGATATAAAATCCCCACTTTAAACGCAATAAAGCACTGCTTATCTAACTTTAAATGATATTGAAATTCTCTACCCAATACGAATAACCAGGGTTAGCTACAGAAACTTAATTTTTAATTAAAAGCAAAAATCCAAAAGGGGTTTTATTCAAATAGCTTAACCAAGGCATGTACTGGTTACGTAAGTTGACAGAATCCAAGTTTCTTTCATTTATTTTCCTTTTCATTATTTTCTTTTTTCAAACAAGACAATAAGAAAAGTAAAATGGAAGTTTCTAATGGAAATAAGAATAATTAACATACAAACCAGAAACTGTTTCATTCATTTTCATTTCTTTCTTTTTTTTGTCTCCAAACCTGTTTTCCTTACAGAGCCTTTTTAGTGGTTAGATATTCCTTTAGTCTCCTTGCAGCCAAAATCCACTGGTTCCTATCGTATTAACTTCAAATATTAACACCTCCATTTCACAATTCCCACGATCGTGTTTTCGAACTTCACTCTAGTAATACCTATGTTAAAAATACGCCGTCCGCTAGTTAAGCAGCAGGCAGCTGGCTGCAGCGACAACTAGCGACACCGAGCGGAAAGCTCGCGCACTTCACCACAGGCACCGCCAAGGTCACTCAATTACGAGTATCTCACGAAGCTATTGCTATTTTAAAACGGAGATTTTATTAACAAATGTTTTACATATTTTTATTTTTCGACTAAACGCAACACTGTGTTTCTCAGGATCGCTTTTTATAAAGTGTCTAAGAGTTTTTATACAACAAATCATCGCAGCCTAAGTGTACGGGATTCCATTTCATTTTTTCTTTAATCCAAGTGGATGAATGGTATGCCAATTAATATACAGGTTATAGTTTGTCATTCTACACTGAAAACCTTTATTTATATTTACCTTAGATAGCTGGATATTACCGTGTTTTTCCACAAAATTTTATATAATATGCCGTGGTTCGCAAATCCACAGCTTCAAACCTAAAAGAAATACCTAGTTAATTATTCAAGGAATGAAAAACCGATTTTAATGTATGTTCCCTACCACCAACTACATTTTAGTGTTCACAGAAGAAAAAGTATTCAAATTCTCTATTTTGTTTGCATAAAATTTCTCAAAATTTGCCCGTTTTCTCCCACTCTCATCATATACTTTTTTCAAGAGCTTTTATAAAACGAAACAATGTAAATTCATTCACTCATCTTAAACGGATTTAATCAAAAAAAGTAAAATTCAGACTTTTCTTTCAGTATACTATCATTTAATAGCAACAACTAATTAGTAAACGAAAATGTTTTTGTTTTAATTCTTATTTATGAACACCAGCAAATTTCTCATTAAGCTTGTTTCACCCTACAACTATGTATATTGGTTAAAAAATAAAAGGAAAACCAACTAATTATCCTGAAAACTCAAGTACAATTTGATACTAGAGGGAAATCAAATTAGTTATGATAGCATAATTAAAATCTTTTCAATTGAAACTGATAACTAAATAGTGCAGCGTACTGAAAAGTATAAAGATTTTTTTCCTGCTTTTTTAAAAATTCTAACAACAATTCTTATTCTGAAAATATCTTTTCTATGCTTCGAAACGTTACTGATAATAAAAGGTATCTATAAGTTCAATACGACCCGGAAAGAAAAAAAGTTAGACATTTTATGACATTTGTTAGGCAGGTTTAAAAATTCAAAGGAAAGGAAACTCAAATTTACCCTTCACCCAGAAAACATAATTTATTTACATATTATTTCTTTCTACAAAAATTTTTGTTTCAGTTTTTTATTTTTTCCATTCTTTCATATTTCTCCCATGCTTTTATAAACACGTCGTCTTCCCCGTCATTTAATAAATTCAAATCATTGTCATTTACCCCCTCCCCCACTGGTGGTGATATTGGTCCCACTGACATCACTTCTTCCACCAATGCCACTTCGTCTTCCTCCACTGACATCACTTCTTCCACCAGTGATGATGTTATTGGCTCCACTTTTTCTTCCACCACTATTACTTCTTCCACCACTGGGTTGTATCTTTTTTGCTTATTTCTCCTCTGTTCCTCTCTTCTTCTTCTTTTCCTGCCTTCGGCCACATCCAATAATTGCTCCATCTTATTAAACCACTGGATGTGGCGGTACGAAGAGGAGGAGGAGGAGGAGGAGGCGCCGGAAGTACTTGCTTCTGGTTGTGCTTCCATTCTTCTGCAAAATAAAGAAAAGTGTTATTAGTACAAATTATTTTCACCAAAATGAAATCAATTATAATCTACACTAATAAAATTCTATTATTCTAATCACAAACTCAATTACATTGTTTAACTTGAACAACTTATATATAACTTTAAAGGGGTTAACTTCACAAAAATTTGACCGCTATGTAAAAAAATTATATTTGATTTCCGGTGTGGATTTTATGGTTCCAATTAGCGCTAAATTTTTTTCCAGGAGCAAAGTTTAAAGTTGTGTTTGTGTTTTAATTTTCAGTATTTTTAAAATAACACTCTTAAATCATGTCTAGTGTTCCTGTGTAGCCTAACATGCTAATAATCATGCTATTGGTACAAACTGTTCCGGCTTCAATTTCCGGTTGTGGTAAAATACTAGTTTCATATAGCCATGCTATTGAACAAAACAGCAAACTTAAAATCAATTCACTTTATGTAGGTATACGTCTCATATACCCATACTACTGAACGAAACAACAACAAACTCATCCGTTAGCATACGTCTCAAAGTTTTCAAGTTTATTTTCCAATAATTGTTAGTTAGTTAATAGGGTCATGTCTCATATATCAATGCTGCTTAACGCCTTGGTTAACTGAAATTAAGTTACTATTAATAAATCTTACAATATGTCCGTATATTTTAATAAACGGTGCTAACGAACCCGAATTCAATTTCCGGTTGTATCCTAAAAGTTTCACGTTAAGGCTGGCGCATTTTGGTAAAACTGAATCATAATTTAATTTCCAATGGTTCGACATGTTCTAACCCCTAATGCTTCTGCATTTGGTGCAAACAAAACCATGGTACCATATTCACTAAAGTTATCATCTCTACTGCAAACATATTTCCGTTCTCAAGTACAAATGTCGCATGTCATAATTTTTAATGTTATTGCCTTTCGTGCTAAGGCGTACAATTTTAATTCCCTGGCGGGCCTACCCGCATAAACAAAGTCACCTTAACACCGGGGCGCGGATTTAATTTCCGCGTGGGTCTAACACTGGCGTGCAGGTTCAAATCCCGGGCAAGCCTACGCGCATAAACAAACTCATCTTAACACTGAAATGCGGATTTAATTTCCGCGTGGACCTAACACTGGCGTGCAGGTTCAAATCCCGGGCAGGCCTACGCGCATAAAAAAACTCACCTTAACAGCGGCGTGCGGGTTCAAATCCCGGGTGCGCTTACGCGTATAAGCAAAGTTACCTTAACAGCGGCATGCGTGTTCAAATCCCGGGTGCGCTTGCACGTATAACCAACCAACCTTAAATGCTCTACACCAACAACGCTACAAAGGGTCGGAAATTAATTTTCAATAATAAGCATTATATTTAATCTCGGGTTTTATTCAATGTCAATCCAATCCAGTTAGCTATAAAATATTCCCCCCCCAACATTCAAATGTATTCTGTAATATTTGAATATATCTTTCACGCCATTTCCCTCAAAATCTGACGGACTAAATAAATTAAGTTATTTTTTTTTCACTGTATATAAATCAAATTTCCACCCGGACAAACTCAGACTCAAACAAAGTGATTTATTAAAAATAAAATATATAATTAAGTTCGCTTCATATGAGTAGTGTCTTTAGTTCAAACCTTAAATCGGTCATAAATGAACAAACGAAATGTATATCAGTTTTCTTATACATCTCTATATCAATTTTAAACTTATAAATATTCTTTCAACAAGAAACAAAAATAAGATTGTGTATGTGTTTTCAATAACCATATTAAAACAGTAAAATTACATTTCTTCTATACTTATTTTTTCTTTCTTTCTTTCTTTCTTTCTTTCTTTCTTTCTTTCTTTCTTTCATCGAATAACCCCGTACAAATCCTTATATAATTCTCTTCAATCGGTACGCCAAAATTCAGAGATAGAATTCGATATCAAAATTAATTTATTTTTATTAATTTGGCTAAAAGATGAAAATTAAAGTATTGTTTATGAATTGGCTTGCAGTCAGAAATTAGTAATCTTGCAGACAGACATATTATCACACAGTATTACATAGTGCTTATGATTGTTGTTTTAATTAAGTAACAGACACGAGTCTGCACGTGTCAACTGTATAAACAAATACTGAAGCAAGAAGAAAATGTAAACTTTGTATAAATTTATGTCCACAGCAAACACATTCTAAAAATTAGGTAAAATTGTGAAAATCGCAGACGTAAACTGTCTGGAGATTTGGTCACTGAGAGAAAATGCAGAAACTGCGGTTTCAGCACAGAGATGTATGAACTACGAAATTTGGTAAGAGAGAAACAACAAATTCGTCATAAAACAAATTGACATAAAAAGGTTATGTCAAACTGAATAGGGATCAGTTGGCTGAGATCAGTGGCTAAGGATCAGTTCTTGGAAACCCATCTGTAGATCAACACCGAGTACCAGTGGAAACCCATCCACTGTGGTTGTCATCGACTACGAACTCTGAGTCCAGGAGTTCGATTCCAGTAAAACATCGAAGGTATGTAGTAATACATCTCTGGTTATTCTCAACTGACTGAATCGCCAACAGTTTGATTAATGTGATCAAGCAATTTCATTTAACTAAACATCACAAACATAATACACCTAACTCTACTGTTTAAAAATAATAAATGTCTAATTAAAGTTTAAATGCCTAGATCATAATTACTTTATCACCTTCACATGTTAAACATAAAATCCTACATCGTAGGTTGGTGGAGATATGATCATAATTGCATTCCTGTCTATTATGGATGGTAGACAGAAGCGGCTTGTATCGTGTCAATAATTTCACTACATCCCAGCTATAAAGGCACGACACGATATCGAGTTGACAATATATATTTCTTTTTTATCCGTTAAATACTACTGATAGCATTAAATAAGTACCAAGAACCCTTCTCGCAATTGTGTTCTGTTAATAAAACAGTTTGTGAGGGCATAGCTGCTTCTTCTATCAGTAAACCACCAAACGTTCATTATGTTACAAATCCCTAAGGGGGACCCACCAACACATAAGCCCCTTCAGTTGAACATAATTATCATCATGTTATTACCTATTCAAAAAACCCGCAATTGTAGGGACTAACTAACTAATGGGAAACATGCCCTCACTTGGTAAAAACATGGTAGAAATAGCCGCACATAATTTCCTTTTGCTATAATACGATACTGTTAAAATCTATGGTGGTCTATCTGGGAGGCAAAAGCCGCACAATTGTAAAAACATGATAGGAATACCCATACATCATTTCAATTCGCTTCATTGTAATACAATACTGTTTAAATCTAAGTGAGCCCGTAACTAAGGGGAAAGGGCCCCCGTTACTTGTAGAAATATACTACGAATAGTCGTACATAATTCTCTTTTTGCTATAATATAATACTGTTAAAATCTAGGTGATCCCATAACTAAAGGGGAAAGGGCCCCCGTTACTTGTAGAAATATACTACGAATAGTCGTACATAATTCTCTTTTTGCTATAATACTGTTAAAATCTAAGTGAGCCCATAACTAAAGGTGGAGGGGCCCCCCGTTACTTGTAGAAATATGCTACAATAGTCGTACGTAATTTCCTTTTTGCTATAATACTGTTAAAATCTAAGTAAGCCCGTAACTAAAGGTGGAAGGGCCCCCGTTACTTGTAGAAATATGCTACAATAGTCGTACGTAATTTCCTTTTGCTATAATATAATACTGTTAAAATCTAGGCAATCTATCTGACAGGCAAAAGCCCCTCATTGAGGGACATGCTACAAATAGGAGTACATAATTTCCTTTTGCTTCGAGAATACACAACAAGTTTTCAAATCAAAAGACAGTGTTCAATAACCAATGTATTTAGAGGGTCCGTAAAATTTTCATCCTTTCTTTTTCTTTCTTAACATTAAAGCTATTGTATGCGCTATGTGGCTACCAACCCCGCAATAACTAACATTCAGTAATATTTACTATTAAAACACGAAAATTTAAATTATAATGTGGGGCAAAGCGCTCCTTCCCCTCCCCAAACTTAAGCTTTTTTTTTTCTTTCTTTCTGCAAATACTAGTCTTAGTTCAAACATTTGCGTTCCTAAAAGATTATCAGCTATATTACCAAAGCGTACTTCTATGATATCTATTGGCAAAATGATCTTACTTAAGCAGTTCAAGCCCCCTCTGTACAACGTACATATATATTAGGTATAACTGATTTTAAAGTGATCATGTTTCAGTACACAATCGGTGTAACAGTTAAAAAATAGTAACAATTGAATCGAACATATTGTAATTAAGCACAGTATAATTAAACAAATAAAAATCTACAAGTAAATGGTTCGTCTTTAGCCCTTGATAAATCATATTGGCGGTTCTTAAGGGAAGCTCCGAGTAATTTATTAGGAGAGTATAAATAATTAGTACACTCACATATTATTCGAACATGTTATTTTTTACGAGCTTCTAATGAAGCGAAAGAATGAAAAAAATACGAACCATTAAAAATATGTAGTCCTACAATAATAATAATAATAATAATAATAATAATAATAATAATAATAATAATAATAATAATAATAATAATAATAACTCTTGTCATGACTACAAAATTGTCGTAGGTTTATTTCCCGACAATGTAATTAGTCCCAAGTTCAATTTCTCAAAAGCAACTCGTGTAGTTTATCAATAATTATTCAAAAAACTTCCATTATAATTAAGTGAATAATACAAGTCAATTTAGCATTTAAAAAAGTTCTCACCTTAAAAAATCAAAGTTCGTTCTGTTAGAATCAGCAACGAAAAAACTTCAATAAAAACACAAGAATAAAGTTTTTCAATACGCACTATGACAGTATGTAAGGAACAATAATAATAAACTTTTATTTCAATAGTATTTATGAGGATTTCAATGTGTCCCTCCCCCAAACATCATCTTTTCATCAGGTTTTCAAACCGTTTTCATTAATTATAAATAAAGTCATCATGTCCGCTAACATCGTTTATTCAGTATTCCACCAGGAAATCTAAAAATTTCTTATTTACAAGTTCATCAACCGTTGGAGAAATCTCAACAGGAAATGACCTTTCAAGGAAAAGCTACCATTTTTTTCCTCATTCAGAACAGGGTATCGACATTGGTCCCTGTAGCGATGTGCGGTTCTCAACTAATTAAGGAAATGCTTACATGTAAAACTTTCACATTGCCGAAATCAGATATTGCCACAAAAATACATTTACGTGTTTGTCCAAAACATCTTGTAAAAGGGAAGAAACATTAAATTTCTATCTGTCTTCTTCATCACTGCAGATAAGTTTCGCAGTGACAATCATAGTTAATGGAAAAATATTTCAGTATGTCGCCAGTCAGACTTCTCACGGGCAAGGGGAAAGCGTCTAAAGATATTTCAGTACATATTGACAAGCGGAAATAAAATTAAAAAGTGCATTGACACTCTATGTATGTCACCACTCAAAGTTCTAACGTAAGCAAAGGGAAAACACGTATACCCGGAAGTGCTGCCATTTACAAAAATAAAACTCTGTTCATTCTAAGATCGCCTGTGAGAGACGGAAGAACAATTCAGTCACTCCATATTTCAAAGTTAAAACATGGCTGTAAACACGGAGTTAGCTATAAGCAATAAACAAGTCAATAAAACGATGAATATTAACAAAATAAATAAATAAATAAACTATTCAAATCATACACACACACACACACTTCCTATCTCCCAATATGTTTTTTTTTCTCCAATTTACATGTGAGAATTGCAATAATTCTCTCATACAGCGTTCACCTCCGGAGCTTGGGGTCCTGGTGCTAAGAGTCCCAGGTTCATTCTCAGTACAATACAACGTTCACCCCTGGTGCTAAGGGTCCCGGGTTTATTCTCAGTACAATACAGCGTTCACCTCTGGTGCTAAGGGTCCGGGTTTATTCTCAGTACAATACAGCGTTCACCTCTGGTGCTAAGGGTCCCGGGTTCGATCCCAGTACGTATCACATAAACTTTTACACACTGTAAGTGTTCTCAGCTTCTTATTTTAAAATATTTTCGAAATTTATTTATTTGTAGGTTCACACTGCAAGTGTTCTCAGCTTCTTATTTTAAAATATTTTCGAAATTATTTGTAGGTTCACACTGCAAGTGTTCTCAGCTTGCTTAGCAAGCGATCAAATAAGTTGCTACGACTAATTTATTAGGAGAATATAAATAATTTGCAAGTTCCCACTTTCTATATACTTTTAAGAGCTTTCTTTGTAAAGCGAAGCAATATAAAAAAAAACAATTTATTAGGAGAATATCTTTTATTCTCTCACATATTGTTCGAGTAATTTATTACGAAAGGTTAAATAAATAATGAGTTTGCACAGCAAACAAAATTTATTACGAGAATATCTTTTATCCTCTCACATATTGTTCGAGTAATATATTCAATATTATTATTATTAATTTAATCACTACTACAAATTATTAATTTAATCATATCAATAGATTTAATTCAAATTTCCATTATTATTTTTAAAAATATCCAGTATAAAATCTGTACACACACGTATACAACCTCGAAAAAGAGGACACGACCTTTCCAACAATACAGACATGTCATCACAACTAAAAAAAGAAACAGGAACTTTCCAAACACACGTAAGCATGTCATCAAACCCTAATAACATACACGCCCCCTCTGACAACGCAAACATTAAAGGAGGACATGACTTTCTAAATTAATTATAAAAACATAACGGTACTAGAAGAAAACTTTGTCTGCCGCTACTGTGCTTGTGCCTTGAATGGGGAAGGATGACGATATATCAGGGTGACTAAATGGCTTGGAGCTTCATTTTGGAAACAGCGCGACTTGTCGAGTTTTCGCGATCTTATGTATTTCAAAGATGGGAAAAGGACAGTGAAACCAGCATCGAACCAAACAACAAAAAGTGGGACGACCACGCCTCATTAAAAATGTCGGATGTCGTAGAATCTCAAAGTTGGTGCAGCAGAATAGACGAAAACTCTAGCACAATATAATAATAATAATAATAATAATAATAATAATAATAATAATAATAATAATAATTATTATTATTATTATTATTATTATTATTATTATTATTATTATTATTATTATTATTATTTGCATTTTTTTGGATATGAGCAAGTTGTGACACTAAATAGAACATAGAAAATCAAAACTGTTCTCTGTTAATTTTACGTGACTCATGAATTTGGAAAGAGGGGGTCCGTGTAACATTTTTGCGGGAAGGCCTATTCGTCCTTACGCTACTGAGAGAATGTAAGGTAAAATAATAACACCAATATATATATATATATATATATATATATATATATATATATATATATATATATATATATATATATATATATATATATATATATAACTCCTGGCGCAACAGTCCCTTGTGATCTGAGTCTGCAGCGGGCTTGTGTTAGTGGTAAGCACAAATACACCCAACGTCGCCGGCTGTCTAGATTGAAGTCCGCTATCTTTTGGTTTCCCAACTTTTCTCTCGATATTTGGTCGACACAGAAATGTTTGAGTGCCACATCGGGAGCACTTTCGCTAATCATTTCGTAAAATTCAGGTTAGGGTGGTACTGAATTATTTTTGGAATATGCCATTTCTCATAACGTAAAGTTCAAAAGTATTGTGACATAATTAAAAACTCATTATCAACCACGTATTCTTGCCTCTAATATCTCTAAAAGTTTTCAAGTTATGTGTGAAAAATGGTTGAAACACTTGAAGTTTAGTAACTTGAAGAAGATAGTGGACTTATACATAAATGATTAGAATTGCTCCAATTTTTATTTTTATTCTTTTTTCTCGTAAAGAAATACAAAATCATAATTTCAACCATTTTGGTACATTTTTCATAATTTGAAGCGCGAACAGCCGTTTTCTTTCCTTACGTTTTGAACTTGGGATTTACATTCTCCTTGTCACTTATCGTGAAAGTCATATAATGACAATTTTTGTCATTTCATCTCTCAAGATCTGTTAAATTTGACATTTATTGAATGATATCGGTTTTGTAATACGAATAAATTTTTCGCAATAAAGTGCGTATAGTGGTCGTAAGAAATGACAAAAGCTACCACTGACCTTTATAGTTTGACTCATGCTTTTTCGATCATGGTATTTCCCTTAAATTTTGTAAAGGACAGTATCATTTTAATTATCTTAACCTAATTTCCTAAAGCATCTCATTCGTACGCTAAAAAAGATTTCTATTTTTTATGTATAAGAATTCAGAGAATGCGAATTTATTCAAAATTCCTTTTACAATTAAAGTCGCCTAAACAGATATTCCTTCGAGATTTCTGTATTTTGAAAACAAATTCACGATTTCAGTTCTTTATATTTACTTGTTTCCATGTTTTTTGTATCAATGCTGTATGATCAGTTCCCAGAATTATTTTAGTTCCCCGGTAAATCCATTTATAAAAGCTCCAAATACTGCTACAATTTTAATGTGGTATCAGGAGAATCTGAATATCTCATTCTTTTGTTACTCTCTATATATTCATCTACTACGTAAACAAACATCAGTGAAAGAAAGAGGTTGAGAGCTAACATGTGCTCCGTTAGGAACGTTGTCATTCCTTTCATTGATATATCTAGAAAGTCTAGTGTTGCCACGAGAAGAAACGAGACAAGACGAGACGTCTCGCCTAGAAAAGATGTACCTGTCTCGTCTCGTATCGAATGGTTCTGTCTCGTCTCGTGGCAACACCAGAAAGGCTGAGGCCCACAGAAAGAGCTGTTATACCAAGTGGTTAAAATTACAACTTTTAACCAAGTTTGGTTAACAGAGCACAACACACAACACGACTGCAATCTTCCAGCAACGACTGCTTAGTTTCGACTGGACCCGTAATTACTTCGATAACAACATTTGTCAATACCGTCAGTACAGTCGACAGGCAAGATTTCCCCATTTATTCTGATATCCTTTTTTCAGAACCCCTGGCGCCACTTCAACAAATAAGGAGGCCTATGTAACTTTCCCATTTAAAAAATGGTTTATCTTCGAATAACATCATAAAAGGATAAAAAAAGATAAATTTTATTGTCAAATCAGAATCTTTTCAAAACTCAGTATCGAGAAAGGCTGAAACGTTTTTGTCTTGGTTCGGAACGAGAAAGACCATGAAACAATAGTTAGTTACTGATAAAATTGCCACTTCTACGCGTACTTGTACTTCTATAACAGGGTTTTTATACGTAGATATCTCCACCAGCCCCCGGAATAAAATATTCTGAAACACTGATCTCAATGAACGTTTTACATTGTATTTGAATCTGGAGCACTATCACAAAATAATTAAACTTGAATCGATTGAAAAATGAAAGTGAAAGCTGTTTGTAATAATCATTTTTAAAAAATGCTTTAGGTATTCCCTGTTCTTTGTAGGATTTGAAACATTGAATCATTTGGACCATTTGAAATAATAAAAGATGGTATACATTTCGAAGGCAAATAATTTATTCCGAGTTAATAATTTTTAAGCAAATTCAGAAACTATGTTTGTATTTTTCGAGACACGAGACGATACATTTCACGAAACGTTTCGTATTGTATCGTGTCTCGCTTCAAAGAGCCCTGTCTCGTCTCGCAACACTAAGAGAGTCTTACGCATTCTCTTTCCAAGAAAATGAGCTAGAAACTTGAAAAGCACATTCAGTCAATTGCTATAGAATATACTATGGGCATAGCCACTGATGTGTAGAAGTTGACACAAGCGGAATTTGTTTTTGGCGAGTTGGAGCCGTGGGGCTCTATTAATTGGATTGGAAACATTGATTCAAAAATATTTTACATTTAGCATACATACATATACACACATATATATACGTACACACACATACACACACGTACATGTGTGTTACATATAGAGGAACTGTACCAAACCCGGGCCCGGGTCCATAAAGCGGGCCCCCTAAATTGCTGCTCCGGGTATTGGCGTAGAATGCTAGAAATGAGCTGAATTTTAGTTTACCGTTACTGTTGCATGCTGCGCTAGTTCCTGTGTTGATCAGTTAATCCTTTGTTCTGCAATCAACATCTGACGAGTTTTCATGCAGTGGAAAGTTTTGAAGCTCCGACGAGCAAGCATTGTTTTCCATAGTTAGTAAAGAGGTAAGTGAGCCAACTATTTATTTATTTAATCTTAATGGTAAGAGGTATGTTCTATGTAATTAGCTAGTAATTTAGACGTAGGAGTGACAAATTATTTGCAGCGAAAGTAAAAACATGTATGGTCGTAAAGTGGGCCCCCTTGTCAATCCTAAAGCGAGCCCCTACTATGTTGTGCAAAAGTAAAAGATATGTTTCATACCAAATTCTCATAATTGGTGCAATTTATTTACAATTTTCAAGAGGACCAAAATGTCCAAAACAAAGCCGAAACTAATAACACAATATCGTGGTCGAGGGCATGGTAGTGTCAAGTCATTATCAAGATCCTATGATCCAGGAAAGTAAAAGACACAGCTGAAGGTGAGAGGAAGAGCCAAGGAAGACGATTCTGATTGTGGCTTAATCTCTGATAAAAGGAAACATCAACAATATTCTCAACTTTAAACGTTCCACCTGGGAAAACATCGTTCACGGATGACGATGCCACATGCATGTTCTGCACTGAAAATTTTTCGAGTGATACGAGAGTTGAACTCTGGGTCCATTGTGTCATGTGCTCTTAGTGGGCCCATGTAGATTGTGAGGAGACTGACAAAGTCAATTATATTTGTGACTTTTGCCAGTAGAAATCTTAACTTTATGAAACATTTCATTTATCACGTTTAATTTGGAAGTTTTGGTTCTGAAGTTTGAGGATTTTGTTTTTAAAATGCCAAATAAGTAGGTTGGAGAAAGAGAGATGTTTAGATTTATTATTTCTACCAGTAGAATATTGAATATTTCAGTTTTGAAACTTTCAGTCTTCAAGTTTAGTCTATATGAAAGATTGTTCTGGAGTTTAAAAAAGAAAAAAAAGACATTTTGATTTGCTATTTCCGCCAGTTAAATGTGGAATATTTAAGTTTAGACATTTTCAGTTTATAAGTTTAATCTATTTGAAAGGTTCTGCTGGAGTTAAGAAAAAGACTTTCAGATTGCATTCTGGCCACTAGAATGTGGAATATTTAAGTTTTAAGTTCAATTTTAATGTGTTCTTTACTTTTTGGAATTTGTTTCAATTTCTTCCAATAAAGTCTTTTAAACATTCAAATTTCATTTTATTTCAAGCCCCAGTGTTTAGGATGTTGTTTTAGCTTAAATACGTAACTCATTTAAAGTAATACAGGTTTTCGCTTTGGGTAATTTATCTAAATTTAAAGGGGCCCGGTTTTGGAACAGTTTTTTCGAATGCCGAAAATGCAGTCCATATGAAAATCCATTTTTTCTCAACCCATTTTTTCCTTGATTGTGATGGGAAGAAACAAGCAAAGCAATTACATATCATATTATTTTCATCCTGAATAGCATTTTTTTCTGATCCATATTTTCTGAGATATATGGAAAAAACAAAATGGGGGCCCACTTTTGGTACAGTTCCTCTACTTTAATTAATGTGTGGACCTAAGGACAAAGTCCGGTTCGCCCGCCCAAAAACCGCCTCTGGGAGGTGGGTTGGAAGCGTACCCCTGAAACATAGAATTATGCTAATCGTAATCTTCTGAGATAGACTACCCCCCGAGGAATAAGTAAATAAATAAATAAATAAATAAAAATAGTTTCTTAATGTTTATCTTCCGTATACGAGTAATTGAAAAATTTTAGTGTCTCAACAATGAGAGCCATATACAGGTGATCCTGCGTTCCTGGCGGAACTTCCCTAGTTGCGGACAAAATTTCACACCATACCCTCTTTCGGCTCTCTCCCCCACGGTAGCTTTAAGAATTTTTATCTATTATCTACTCCCTTGGAATAACTGTTGCTCTGTATTTTCACGGGCTTGCAACCGTCAGAATGAATATCTTGGTTGCTTTCCCAGCTACCCATTCAGCATGCAATATATACATGCAATAACAATCAAATCCCACACAAACTACTCTACCCATCAAATATTTTAATATGGAAAGTTCTTTTACGCAACGTATTTCGTTTGTTTAAAATGGAATAGACCTAAATACAACTTTTTAAAAATGTTCTTCTGGAAATTCGATAGCGAGATCGCTCACATCAAAAATTGAGAGAATTAGTGCTCTGACAATCTGGTAGAAATACAACATGCCATATATACACATTACTGTGATTACATTGCTATTTATTCAATGATTATTTTGCTTAGAGCTTTCTTACTCTCCAGGGTACTCTTCAACGGTATACAATTAGTCTTCACTTATGTCGCGAAAAAAATATTCAGCTTGCAAATTTATTTCGAAAACTTCTTATTCCCTAATACATGTTTATTCTCTCAATTTGTACGTACAACCAACATACTTACACAGAATCTCAACAGAGTTCAAATGTGAGGTGTCTGCTGTGAAACACAGGTCAGTAATATGGGAGGAGCTTTTAGAGTGCAATTCTAAGAACACTGTGGGCTTTTAGAGTGTAATTCTAGGAACGCTGTAGGGGGCTGTCCCGCTCCACCTGAGAAAAAAGAAAAGAAAGAAAAAAGAAAAGAAATCTGGCGGCACACAACTAATTCACACTGGTTACAAAGCAGGCACAAGAGCTCCTTGGTGGCTAAGTGGTTAGCGTACGCGCCTTTGGCGTGGGAGACCCGGGTTCGATTCCCGGCGGGAGATCATGTGGTTCGGATTCCACGTTAATCTGTAGGTCCACGTCTCATATAGCCTCGCTGCTGAACGGGACGTTAAACTCAAACTCAACTCAAAGCAGGCACAACAAAGTTCTGAATGAAATATGTTTATTTTTTTGCACAATTCCATTTTCCGAAAAATAACATTTACCGATGACTTGTTAGCCCCTCTACCACAGCCAACATGAAAACAAATTCAATCAGAATTTGGCCAGCTCGTTTGATCACGAATAATTATCGTTTGATCTCAATGCATAATGACGTATTACACACAATTTGGCTAGGGCTTGTTAGCTCTTGATAATCGACATGTACCATTCCATAGATATTTCAATCGTAAATAGGTAAGCAAAGTTTCGTTAGTTTCTGGTAGAAAGTATGACAGATAAAGTTGATTGTTTATTTAACAATGATGGCCTCTAACAATGAAACTAATAACAACAACTGAAATCGACAAGTACCATTTCATAGATATCTCAGTGGTAATCCGATGGGTGTGCCAAGTTTGGTCAGTTTCTGGTACAAAATATAGCAAAGTTGATTCTTTGTTTAAAGATGGTGGCCTTCAACAATGAAACTAACAACAATATGTGAAATCAACACGTACCATTCCTTAGATATTTCAATCTTAAATGGGTGTGCAAAGTTTGGTTAGTTTGTGGTAGAAAGTATGTAAGATAAAGTTGACTGTATATTTAATAATGGAGAAATCCAACGATTGTGTATTTAACAATGATGGCCTTCAACAATGAAACTAACAACAATATGTGGAATGCACACATACCATTCCCTAGATATTTTAATCTTAAATGGGTGTGCAAAGTTTGGTCAGTTTCTGGTAGAAAGTATGGCAGATAAAGTTGATTGTTCATTTAACAATGGTGGCCTCTAACAATGAAAGTAACAACAAAAAGTGAAATAAACACATACCATTCCATAGATATCTCAATCGTAAATGAGTGTGCCAAGTTTGGTTAGTTTCTGGTAGAAAATATGGCAGATAAAGTTGATTGTATATTTAATAATGGAGAAATCCAACGATTGTGTATTTAACAATGGTGGCCTTCAACAATGAAACTAACAACAATATGTGAAATCGACACGTACTATTCCCTAGATATTTCAATCTTAAATGGGTGTGCCAAGTTTGGTCAGCTTCTGGTAGAAAGTGTGGCACATAAAGTTGATTTTTTATTTAACAATGGTGGCCTCTAACAATGAAACTAACAAAAATAAGTGAAATCGACACGTACCGTTCCACAGATATCTCAATCGTAAATGAGTGCGCCAAATTTGGTTAGTATGTGGTTGAAAGAGTGTAAGATAAAGTTGATTGTTTATTTAACAAAGGATAAATCCAACGATTGTTTATTAAACAATGGTGGCCTTCAACAATGAAAGAACAACAACATGTGAAATCGACACATACCATTTCATAGATATCTCAATCGTTTATGAGTGTGCGAAGTTTGGTAAGTTTGTGGTAGAAAGTACGGCAGATAAAGTTGATCGTTTATTTGACAATGTAGAAATCCAACGATTGTGTAATTAACAATGGTGGTCTTCAACAATGAAACTAACAACAATATGACAAATCGATACATATCTTTTCCCAGATATTTCAATCTTAAATGGGTGTGCAAGAGTTGGACAGTTTCTGGTAGAACGTATGGCAGATAAAGTTGATTGTTTATTTAACAATGGTGGCCTCTACAATGAAACTATCAACAATAAGTGAAATCGACACGTACCGTTCCATAGATATCTCAATCGTAAATGAGTGCGCCAAATTTGATTAGTTTGTCGTAGAAAGAGTGTAAGATAAAGTTGATTGTTTATTTAACAATTTAGAAATCCAACGATTGTTTATTTAATAATGGTAGCCTTCAACAGTGAAATAACAACAATATGTGAAATCGACACATACCGGTACCATTCCATAGATATCTCAATCGTTCATGAGTGTGCAAAGTTTGCTTAGTTTGTGGTAGAAAGTACTGCAGATAAAGTTGATTGTATATTTAACACTGGATAAATCCAACGAATGTTTATTTAACAATGGTGCTCTTCAACAATGAAGGTAACAACAATATGAGAAAACGACACATATCTTTCCCTAGATATTTCAATCTTAAATGTGTGTGGAAGATTTGGCCAGTTTCTGGTGGGAAGTATGGCAGATAAAGTTGATTGTTCATTTAAGAATGGCGGCCTCTAACAATGAAAGTAACAACAATAGGTGAAATCAACACCTACCATTCCATAAATATCTCAATCGTAAATGAGTGTGCCAAGCTTGGTTAATTTGTGATAGAAAGTATGGCAGATAAAGTTGATTGTTTATTTAACAATTTAGAAATCCAACGATTGTTTGTTTAACAATGGTGGCCTCGAACAATGAAACTAACAACAATATGTGAAATCGACTGGTAGCATTCAGTAGATATTTCTCTGCTAATCCGATGAGTGTGCCAAGTTTGGTCAGTTTGTGGTAGAAAGTGTGGCAGATAAAGTTGATTGTTTATTTAACAATGGTGGCCTTCAACAATGAAACTAACAACAATATGCGGAATCCACACGTACCATTCCCTAAATATTTCAATCTTAAATGGGTGTGCAAAGTTTGGTCAGTTTCTGGTAGAAAGTACGGCAGATAAAATTGATTGTTTACTTAACAATGGTGGCCTCTAACAATGAAACTAATAACAATATGTGAAATCGACACGTGCCATTCCCTAGATTTTGTAACGTCCATTAACCAGATTATATCCGTTTTTGCTTAATTTTTGAATTGTTTATTTTATTTTTGATTATTTTAATTTTATTAGTTGCATATGTTAACATTGGTGACCGTGGCGCCATCTATCGTTTTAGACACAAACTATTTGGACGTTATGAATAACCTTAAGGTTTTAGCATTGAATTCAAATAGTTTAGAGATGCACAACGTGAAACGAAAATCATTTGATTACCACTGAACATCATTTGTACTATTTAAAATTGTTATACAGCAATAACCTTTATTTAAATTGAGAATTTGTGTTAGAAAATTTTCATACCTTGAAATTTTTAACAGTTTATTATTATTATTATTATTATTATTATTATTAGAAAAGGAGTTTATAAATTAACAATGACAAATCTTTTTCTTTTTTTTAAAAAAAAACAACAATCAAAGTGTTGCTAAGAGTTAAGTTTTTCTTATTCGTGTGGCAAAATTCAGTGAGTGTGTTCAGGTATTTTATTCCTCTATTTCCCCAATTTTTTTGCTAGTAGCGTTAAGGTTAAAAACGTTATTAGGAATGAGGTAACAGCATATATACAAGAACTAGCATGAATGTTAAATCAATATACTAGTTTGTAACTTGGCTGTTAAGATTACTTAGGGTAGAGGGAAGGGGAACAGCGCCCTGGAATAAATCCCTCTATGAAAAGGAAGCTTCGACGGTTGTTTACCTTAATGGTATCTTCCTCATGGTCCTTTCCCCTTTGTAATTTGCAGGTCATGGGCGCTGAGGGCCTATAGACAATCAACTGGCATCTTTCCAGGCGGCAAATTCCCAAAAGATGCCTGGATGTTTATGTAAATGTAACAGTTATCTTCATATTTCTCAAACATTAGTATTTTAAAACATGTAGATACTATTTAATTGCACTGAATTATTATTATTATTATTATTATTATTATTATTATTATTATTATTATTATTATTATTATTATTATTATATGTTAAAATCCAAAGTTGGAGCAAAGCAGCTTTTATTTATTTATTTATTTATTTATTTATTTAGTTTTGTTTGTTTTAAGCAATTTATTCCTTCAGCAACTTCTGTTCTTCATAGATTCATGCAATCCATAAAATACTAAATCGAAAGTATACATTTCTGAGTTTTAAATGAAGTTCTGTTTTGTCTGAAACTGTGTTTCCTTTTGTCACAGACAGCGGCGCAAATCTGTCTTCAACATTGTTGAGGACGGCTAAGATCGTTCCCATAATCTCTCTCTTTCTCTCTCTCTCTCTCTTTCCCTCCCTTTTTGTTTTTTTAAAGCGATGTTCGAAATATTTATGAAGTTGAAAAACAATGCTGTGGAGGGTCAGGGGAGCAAAGTTGTTTTCAACATTTGGAAGCTAGCAGATTTGAGGCTTATTCTTGGAAGGCCATCAATTTCATGTTACTTACCTTTGTGACAATCGGACACAAGTCATCAGGGCGGTAGCCAGCTCGAAAATGTAGAGGGGACCCGGTAGAAGTTAAGGGGGCCGATACAAGTATATTATAGTTCATCACCATAGTTCATTTGCAAGCCTACCGTGAAAATTTTAGGAGGTGAGCGGTAAAAATTTAAGGGGGGCCTTAAACCCCCCCCCCTTGATACGGGCCTGCAAGTCATCTCATTTCTCTCCAAAAACACATTTCAAATCGGATTATTGGGGGACAGTCCCCCCAGTTCAAAGATTAGAGGGGACATGTCTCCCTCATCCCCCCTGGATTTGCGCCAGTGTAGATGTGGTCGGTCAGCCTGAGTGATGAGGATCGTGCAGACCGTCCATCGACAGCCATTGTGCCCAAAAAACATTGAAGCTGTTTGTGATAATTAATTAACACTGATCGACATGTGATTTATCGCTAAATTCAGGGGAACTTAGGTTGGTATACGCCAAATACAAACAATATTGCATAATCATTTCGGCGTGAAAAAACTTTGCGTTCGTTGGATTCCACACAAATGAACTAAGCACAAAAGGACGCCCGTGTGAAGTAGTGCAAAGCTATGACGAAATGGTTCAAGTCTGGATCATCTAATTTGGTGATTAACATCGTAAACAGATGATGAAACGATGAAACGTGGGTTTATGTATATGAACCGAAAACAAAGTGACAATTATGCTGTATGGGTGTTGAACCTAAACCAACCAAAGTTGTTTGTGCACAGTGTCTCCAAACAAATGATTACATCTTTTTTCTTTTTTCTTTTTCTTCTTTTCTTTCTTTTTTTGTTTGAAATCAGTTCATATTGTAACTGTTCCTCTGGAGAATTGTAGAACGGTCAATGCAGAATGTTACACAACCATATGGCTATCACAAGGTGACCGGACTTCCCGTCTTAACGGGATAAGCTTTTTTAAGCAAAAATGACCCAGTGTCTCGTAAGTACGTATTATTCAAAATATAAATGCTTATGGTAAATTCTACACTCTTCCGTACCAACACTCATTGGGAAGGTTCAGCCATGTCTGGAACTTCTGAATGTTCAAATGGGAATTGAGTGTTCTGTGGTACTAGCGGGAATTGAGTGGTAATTCTCAATGTTGAAGTAGTTAAAAGTATTGTTGAGTAGTACTTAAGTTAGAAACGCTGTCTTATTCTTACGTGTATTTTGTAAACTGAAAACAGTGCTGAGACCCAAAATACAATCTAAAAGTTACCCCTCCCCGTCACCGATTCATATGAGTCCCGTTTTTGCAAGTAAAAATTCTGGTCTATCAGAAGCACTGAATGTGAACAGACAGTCCAACCCCAACCGCCGAATCATTCTGCATCACAACAATGCCTGCTCGCACACAGCAGCTGCCAGAAATGATTTTTCTGGACCAGCAAAACGTTGAAGTCAGCTTATTCCCCTGATTTAGCCCCCAATGATTTCTGTTTGTCCTCAACCAACAATCAAGAACATGTTGCATGGAAAGCGCTTTTGCACTCTAGAAGAAGCCATTGAGGCACACAAACTGTATGTTTCACAGGTAATAACTTCGGAGTGGCGTAACTGTTTCAAGATGTAGTTCTATCGCATGAAACAATGCATTGCTGCACAGGGGGAGTACATTGAAAAGCAATATAAAAAAAAATGCTGTACTTTGATGTTCTTGCGTTCTATCATCTTCCCGAAACTTTCAGTGCAACCCTCGTAACAATGAACTCAATGTTTGATAAATAACTGTTAGACCAAAACACATACTGTACTCATTGTTATTGTAGAGTAAATTCTCTTTCTTAGCGTTCGGTTAACCCTTAAATTCTGTTAATTGGGATTTGGTGGAACAGGATTGTAGTGTATTGTATATTATTATGCGTATTCTTCTTTATCTAGTAGTTTTATCAACTACGTTTAAAAATGTCAAATATGTTTAAAAATTCAATTGTATGGAGTATCTATCATTGAAAATATTAATTTATTAATTAAATGTGCTCGTCAACTGTTGGAAATAACATATTGTACAACAGATTTTAACTTCTCATTCTCTGCAACAAAATTCTGACTTCGCTACGATATGTCAATGACTTCGTTAAAAATAAGTAAAATTAAAAAAAAAAAAAAAGGAACTTTTATTATTCAAGCCCAGAACCTTTCACTATATACGTTTGCTCCCAGTACCATAACGCTAATTAGATGAAAAAGATATTTGAAGTCTTTCATTATTGAGAAGCCATTATAAAACACTAATGATCACGCATCATTAGAACATTGTTTCCTTTTTATTACCAGTGCAAATCCAAAAGAATAAAAACAAATTACATGCTGTAAGGGATGATTCAGAAACTTGGCAACAACGTTTTAATCGTGACAGTTGAGTTCTGTTGCCTTACTTTCATTGAATTTAGTTCTTTTCTCTTTGGTTGGAGCCAGTTCCTCTTGCAATACGGTTATCTACAGCTGCACGTAAGTTGCACTTTTCAATTATGAGTTCTTTTATACTTAGTTTTAGTGCAATAGTTATCGTCATAGTAGTGTTAGAAAATCTTAATTGTCTTCTATCATCACGTCATCTTCCCATTGATTATTATGTATGTTTGTGTAATACATTGACAGGTTTATATACTGTATATTCAAGTTCGCTTTCTTGTTCCACTTTCTTCAGAATGTGCTCTACTTTTCCTGAAGACGATTTCCAGCTGTGTGTAATGTTATATAGCGTGACTTTTTTTTTTTTTTTTTTAATTTTTAATAACTGAAGTTGATTTTGTACTTGTCTGTCTTTCTGAATCAAGTTTAACGATAACTTTCTTTAAATATTATATTATGTGTATTTTTAATGAAAAGTAATGTACGATTTCTATCCAATTTTTGTAAATTGGTCGTTTCAAATCTAATTTTTCGATAACTGACTACAATCTCAAACTTGCAGAATATTCACGACTATTTCTTTCGGGAATATCTAATTATTTCCATGGGCGTCCGAAGGGGAAAGGAAGGAAAACGAAACGCAGTCTCATCTTCTTGGCACTTTACAACAGTTTACTTTAGATACAATTTTTACTACACAAAATTTCATGAGTAAAATAACTAGCTAAGCACTTCATTCCTCCTGTTCAATGTAAAATTTGCATTGATTTGGACAAAATTGTCCCTTTCCAGGGTATGAAAAAAAAAGTATAATAAATTAGAAACCAATTACATTGACGAAGGGATATTTCTTTCAACCTCCGAGGACCACATGAGGCTACGGAATGGGGATATTGGACATTGCCATCCCCCAGACTGAAAGGCACATATTGTCGTTCAATTATTGTGGAGTAGCGAACGTGAAAATATATTCTGATTTCTCCAGGCGAAACAGCGTAACACAGAATGCAATTCATTGTCGAATGACCAAGCTGGATTTAATGTTTTGTCACCCCTAGACCGAAAGACATTTGCAACTCTTCACCTCAACGCACAAAATTTAAATTGAGTTTCTTTTTAATTTATATAATATTTGCATACCTTTATTTCAACGTTTTTGTAAGAATTTTAATGAATTTTTATTTTGAATTTGCCGCGAAGAAAAACTTGAATTGTTACAAATTTAAGTTAGTTTTTTAAATAAAGTTACAGATAATGATGAGGTATTATTATTATTATTATTATTACTTTCGAGCGACGATAAAGGAGAAGAAAGTTTGGTTATCGTGAAAATAAAGACCGTTATATGAATCGAGTAAAAGAAAAGCACTAAAAAGGAAGAAAATAATAAAAGCACTATAAAGCAGACAATCTATATATTAAAATGCTAGGTTTATACTGTATGTTTGTGGTCAAGAAAAGTTCCTTTTTTTATGTTTGTGGACGTTTACATGTTTGTAGCCAATTCCTTTCACAATGGTATTTCAGAAACCACAAACTCTACAACGATGCCGTTTTCTCTGATCGATTGCAAATTTTGCATAGATTGTTCAGTTCTAATTGAATATTTTTTTTTTAAAAAAAGCCATTATTTCTTTATTACATATTTTAGGGGTACATTGGAAGTATTGAAATTTTAAAAAGTAAAGCATCATATCCTACGAGTTATACATTCCAACAGCACACATTTGTATACGGTGTTAGTATGTTTCTCTGGGGTTTGTTTCATGTACAAATTATAACGAGAAACGAAGGATAAACCAGTTCTCTAGTCTAAGATAAATCTTTATTGTTTGGAATGTTTTGGCCAATGCACACTATATATCACTGACATTATAATTAATTGTGTGTGTGTAATGCATTTGCTTATTACGTACTGCATGCAAGAAGAAAGAAAACACTGATCATACATGAATTAGAAACTCCAACCGGAAGTAGGCTCAAATCTTGCAAACGGTAAGAGATATTGAAAAAATAATCGAAACATCTCCCCTTTACGTTACTCCTTTCCGGACGTCCTTCCCTTGTATCTGTAAAGGGGCATGTAGGCTGCAGGTGTGAGGAATAACAAGGAGATTGATGCTCGTATGTGAATGATACGCTGTGTAGAGAGTGAAGGTTCAGCTAATAATAATAATAAAGCTATTAAAAGTAAGAAATAATTTATTACAATTATCTTTAAAACAATTTTTGAGTTCGTGTCAAGCCTAAATAATGCCTAATATAAAATGATTTCGATGGTTTATGACAGCAAAAATATACAGATAATTGTAATACATTATTTTCTTGCATCTAAGTGTTTCATTCTTATTGCCTGCTTTTTTTTTTTTTTTTTTTTTTTTAGAGCTTTTATTAGTTTCTACCTTTTAGTGTTTGTTTAAAGTCTGTTCACACTAATATATATATCTTCTGTTTGTAATGCGTTTCCAAAGTTGTTTTAAATTTGGCTTAAAGCAGCAAATACAAACGTTTAAAGTTGATTTTAAAAGTTTTATTTGCTGCTTTTTATTGCATTTTTGAAGTCAGTTATTTATGTTTTAAGTTTTTTCTATTTTTCGTTACCCCAGTAGTTTAGATAGATACCTAAACTAAGTTCACTAACTTCTTACAAAATGGATCTCTCTATGAAACATGCGTAATACGGTAATTAATTATCAAAAAATGATTTTTTTTATTATACTAAGAACCTTCCTTACGAATACATTAGCGTAAACAGCATCAAAATATCACGGAGTCTAGAACGGTAGTTAGTTTTGCACACGAGATGGCGTTCGAAATATGGCTTACAGCGAGCCTGTTGTAACGTTATTTGACAGTTGATAGTTGAAGCTAGTATATATACAGACAGGCCCGTAGCCAGCCCAAAAATGTAGGGAGCGGTAGAACTTAGGGGGCAATCCAAACATATAGTTCATTTGCAAGCCTACCGTGAAAATTTTAAGGGGGCAGTAAAAATTTAGGGGGTGCGGTCCCCATGCTGATCGTGGCAGAGATGGAGTGGGTCAAGTGGGTCAAGTTTTCTGAGTGGGTCAGTGGGCCGTGGGACAACAGCATGTGACCCTCTGTGACCCACCACCCACCATGACCCACTGTGACCCACCACTCACCATGATCCACTGCGACCTACCACCCACCGTGACCCACTGCGACCCACCACCACCATGACCCACTGCGACCCACGGACTCAGTATGATCTACCGACCCACTCTGCTCACTGCATTGTAGACAGTATCTTCTGAAGACTGGTAAATTTGTCTTCGTTTTACTTTCAAGACCTTCATTTCCCTTCCTTTTCCATTTGTTACTGTCTACTTACCAGAGGTGAGTATATCTAACCAAGTGAAAAATGAACTTCAAGCACTTTTGGATATTGATATTTTTAATTGTAATAATAGCAATAGGACTTATACTACTACTTGGCTTTCGAGACCTGTGAGTTTTTAGAGGAGCTAACTACTGGAAAAGAAACATTTTTGAATTACTGTAATATATAAATCATTATATAAAAAATTGAATAACTGTGTGTGCCTGATCATTACGGTCAAATTGCAAAGTCAAATGAAATTACTTTTGGTATATAGTTAGGCCTTAATCCAAACTGGGATGTTATATTGCTTTCATTATAATGCATAATATCCTAAGGAGGTAGTGAGGATCCGAATTTTTGAAAAAAAAAAAATGAGTATCTCGCAAACCGTTAAACTTACGGAGCTGAAATTCAGTGTATTAACTCTTTATTGAAAATAAACAGAATGTGTCCTAGCATTTTTTAAAATTCTCCTTTACGGGAGGGGGAACTTTCTCTATATGGAAAATTGGTAGTGAGTTGGTTTGTAAAAATGATCGAAAACAATCGATGTTATTTAAGAAAAAAAAACAAAAAATACAGTGCTTGGCTTCATATATCCATTGCTTTCTACTATAATAATTGCTGAAGCTTATGTTTATTATATGGAGCGCTTACAGCACAGGGCAATCAACCCATAAAGTTGTGACTAAAATAGGCATAAAATTTGTACTGTAAGCTTTATTACGCGGAAATTTTAAGTTTGGATTGTACGCAAAATTATATGAAAAATTTTACACTTTTTTTCCTCTTTACGTTGGTCTTCTTACATTGATTTGGAACTTTAGAATTTCATCCTTTTTTCCACTGAAAAGTATCGATAATTCGACATTATGATAATTTAATTGAAATTCATCGTAATTTGGCACATGGCAAACAGCAGTGTGGTAATTGAAGGGGAACAAGAAGGGAAATTCCCATTCACCTCGGAACACTTTCCATGAACCTCGTTCCCTTTCGCTTTCTAGAGGGGGGGAGGGAACTTGGTAATGGCATCAAACCTTCATGTGTAATTACAAAAATTAAATTTATAAATAAATAAGAAGTCATCAGTTTATCAGGCTTTAATTAATAATTTATTCACAAGCTTCCCTATCGAAGGCGTGGTAGATGAAGTTTCTGTTCTCCATGAATCGACATTGCCAACTGACATGGTCGATATGGAAAAGATGTTGTATGGAGATAGAGGGAGATACTTCTTGCTGAGTATTTCAAAACTGACCAAGAAAAATCGTTATCAGACTTAAGTCTAACAAGCAGATTGTCGATGAGGAGTTGCAGAAATCGGGTAGAAGTAATATCAATTTCCACGACAGAGTGCGAACGGGGATTTCCCCTTATGAAGTTACAGATGACTGATATAGACTAAGAAATAGACTAAGACTAAGAAATAGACTAAGTGCTCAAACATTGTCTAACTTGTTGTTCATCAATGTTAATGGCCCACCGCTAGACAAACTCGAATAGAGGAGCTAGTTATTTCTTGGCTGAAGGATGGACATCATTCCGCTGCGGATGATTTACCACGAAAAAATTACCAGCAGGAAATAAACCCGATTTCAGATTTGTTTTAAGGTGGAAAATTACGAGTTATGGAAAATGTATACTTGTATTACTAATGGCTTATTTGTGTTATTCAACTTTGTACCTAATTTTTAGTAAGTCTCTTCTTTGCTTTAGGTAAACTACTTTGAATAAATATTCATAATAATTGCAATTATGCATATTTGTAACTTAAATTTAACGTGGTGTTTTAGTGATTACACAAGTTACAATTATGAGCATACATTATGGAGATGCTCTCACATAGGGTGCCCGAGCACCTTTATACACTACGAAAAACTGATTTTTCAAGTCTTTTGTGAGAAAAATACTGTGAACTGCGAAACCATAACCTTTTCCATATTGTACAGGGGTATTTTCCTGCGAATAGAAGTTTCTTTTGGAATGCGTTCAGAAATTAACACTTGCAAGAATACTCTCTTAGTACAAGTATATTTTAGGCATACACTAATTTCCCCCCACCTCGAAGTGCTTCAATTTCCTCACTGATAAACACTGTACCATTTGATATTGTAAAGGTCAGATCTACCGTTATTGTAACAGAGTGGTGCTTGAGCGATTGACTAGAAATTCAAACTCCGATTAGTGACAATTTCAGTCTTGTTTTATTACAAGTGTAAACTCTTTAGTCAGTACAGAAGAGGCCGTGGATCGTGTTCAGAGTTGATGACGATGGATTTTCTTGAATCTCGACTCGACTCGACTCGTGCGCATCCCTATTGAAGAAATTTGTATTATTTATGGCCATAATACATAATGAAAAGTAACAACCAAAACATGGTTCATTTGCTTTCATTCTGAAAATTTCCATGTCCAAGATGCTTCTTGCAATGGGCGACCAATTGCAGAAAAAGTGGATTATATTCTGGCAGAAGTTGAGCAAGACCTTCATGTAAGCAGACATGACATTACCAAAAGCTACACAACCATCATTAAACAGTTGTAAACCATTTGAAGAAAGCTGACTACAAAAGATTCTTAACTCCTTGGTTATATGAAACACACCTTTCTTTATTGATTAACCGGTTGCATCATATCTCAGGATCATAACATTGCAGGAATTAACTTCATTTTTAAAATACTTATTTTTTTCAAATAGCCTATTTTATACGTAAGAATCTGAATTTTTAATAGTTCATTCAATTAGTGAAAACCACATCGAAATATAGCATTTCTCGATATAATCGCTAACAACCCTACAAACATACGTACATACAGGTGAAACTGAGGATTTCATTTTTACTATTATTATTAAGTTGGTTAACAATTGAATTCCAGATCACAATGGATTTACACCTACACGTTTCATGGCCCCATACCGAAAAGGTAAGTTTTCGGTGACCGCGGTTCGTACCAACATAAATGTATTCAATCACCTAGAAATCATATTGGGGGGTCGTTGGACAAATCCGCTCCAAATTTTAAACTTAAAGTTTTTATAAGATTATTTATGGTGAGGGGCTGGGATTTTTTTCCTAGTTCTACGTTACTGAAGGGTAATAAAATGATATTTTTTCTTTCGAAAACGGTTCTAACAATTTTGATTATATTTCATACATATTTCATCAGTAACCCAGTAGTGTGGTATAGGTCAATTATCTAGAAAGTTCAGAAGGCGTAGTTTACACTTGGGTGACTGCTATTAGGACGTTTCTCAAAACCGACACGCGATTTTATTCACATTTCTTAAATAAATTTTTCATTAATAACCTGACAATATAGCGAAACTCGTCCTGAGAAAACCTGTTGGGGTGAGTTTTTTTCTGGACAATTTTCTCAAAAACGACTGACTTTTTTTTTCATATTTCATAAATAAACATTTCATTAACAACTTCTCAACATTGCACATTACATTTGTACTTTAAAAAAAAAAAAAAAAAACACAAGGGATACTTTTGAGGGTGAATTTCTTTTCGGACATTTCCCTCGACAACAACTCAGATGATTTTGTTCATATTTCATTAATAACTCTATAATGTTGCGTAAATCAGTTCTTATGGAAATACTCCTGGAGGTGTGATTAGAATATATTTTGTTTTTATTCAATATGGTTTTCCCAAGTATGACTCTGTGATTTTGCTTATATTTCATAAACTAATATTTCACTAATAACCCTAGCATATGCCATAAGTCATTTCTCATGATTAAAAAAAATCTATAAGAGTTAATTTAGTTTGGAATCTTCCTCAAAACTACACGACTCCTTGTGGATTTTTTTCATGAGCTTACTTCGGACTAAATTTTCCACAAACTCCTTATAATTTCGTCCGTATTTAGGCAATTCGTTCGTATTTCAGTAATAGCTGCAGCATAACATGATTTACTTTAAGAAATTGAAGCGAGAAAGTTAGTGTGGCGACCAGGGGTAAAAGTGAGAGGGAACGCGAGGGGACGACGTCCTCCCACCTCTAAAAATATGTACGGCGTTCCCCAGTTCCTAAAAAATTACAATGATCAATGGTAGGCATGGGGACGACGTGACGTCATGACCTTATCCACCGTTCCCCTACCTTTTTAGATCCACTTCTACCCCTGGTAGCGTATCTTCTATTACAACTTGCGCTAGTGTAATAGTAAAAGCATTCGTTTTGAATTTCGTCCTTAATGGTGTGACTATTCAAAAAATATTACTAAGACGAATAGAATAATGGTTTTTATTATTGAAATTTTTGTTTCTTGTAGAAACAGTAATACGAAATAACTGCTACAAAAATAAAGAATGAAATGAAAATTTTCAGTTTTACGTTCCATGATTATGCCGGCGAGGCTAGAGGAGACGGTCATGGTGAGAAATGAACGAATTGGTAGAATAAATAATGTGGAAGGAAATGGGAGAACCCGAGAAAACCCAAGTACGCGGAGTTTGTCCAGCACAAAGTCCACTTGGCGCGAGCTGGGATCGAACCATAGACCCCACGCACCAGAGGTGAACGCTCTACGACTGAGCCACCGCGTTAAAAAAAAAAAAAAAACTTTTCCAATATTACTTTTTCATTATTTACACTAAAATTATGAAAGTAAATGAAAGAGGGGAAAGGGTACTATGAAACATTATAAGAAAATATTATTATTAGATTTATAATTTTGCATTTTTTTCGTCTTGCATGTTATATTGTTCTCCAACGACCTACCTACCTGTAGTGATGCAATACCATTAAGCGTGACTTCTGCTGAACGCTCGTTCTTGAAATAAAAGCTTATAAAGAACTATTTGAGAAGTAGTACCTCACAACAAAGGTTAACAAATGTTGCTATATTAAACGTAGAACGAAAACAAACTTCAAGATTGAACATAGACAAGACTGTTTCAGATTTTGCTGATGCTAAAGATGGGAGGGAAAACTTTTCGAAACGACTTTAAATTTTTGTTGTATTGTATGGTACTTTGTGTGTTTGAATAATTGAATCCATTAGAATAAGTTTATTTTAAAATTGTACTATGGTACTACCTAGCCCAACCTGTTTATTATCTTCGATTCCATTTGTTACTTTTCTGTTTACCTTCATGGATCCCCTAAGGTTGATCAAGAACTCGATTATAATCGTTTCACAACTTAAATATTATATTCCAAATAAATATGATTATTATTATTTATATGTTATTCTGTCGTTAGTATATAAATTAAATTAGAATAAAATATTGGATATTTTGTACTTCAAAATATTGGGAGTACGCGTCCCCCTCATGGCCCCCGCCAGAGACGCCCGTGCTTCAATCGCTATTCAAACTCTTTTCTCGTAAAATCTTGGTTGTCTTCTAACGGAGGTGCTGTTTCCATAGAAGTAAAGGAAAAGTCGTGAAATCGCTCAACAGCCGCCACTGTTCTATTCATCTTTAAAGTTACAGGATAGATATTTAATTTGAAACAAGAAGTGTCAAATTTTCTTTACGTATTCTCTTATCAATAGCCTTCAGTCTGTAGTTGTTTAGAAAACTTGAAGGAAGGACACAAAAAATGTGCTGAGTCATTATTCTTCATCCTTGCTATCACTGGTATAAAATAGGGCACGTGGTGGTAATATAATATGTCTGTCGGTGAAAAAAGATACTTGTTGATACTGTTTAAGCACGTGAGTCATGTGTTAAAATAATGTATCTTCCTGCTTCTTGTCCGGCAAAAGTAGTTTTCTTGGATATTTACAGGGAAATCATGTTCTCATGAAAATCAATCGTAGCTAATAACCTTTTTAGCCGATCTTAACCAAAAAGAGGAGGAATGCACGATTTTTCCATTATACAGAAATAGTGTGAAAACGATGTTTGGTATATTTTAAAAGTTATCAAAGCTACATATTTTAAGTTAATGATTTTATTAGATATCCTTTTAATCGCTGTTTCATGGATTCAACACTAGGTGGTAAATAATCTCGTCCCCAGATGAAAATCGTGATCCGATATAGTAGAGAGGCTGCTTTCGTAATTTTGTAGCCACTGTTAAAGGTAATGTATTCTGTTCAATGGTTAAATTAACGTTTTCGTGGCGATCCCTGTAAGTCATCCATACAGTCGGTCGGTAAGTCATCCATATTCGTAATTTGTTGTATAATGTGTTCCGAATTGTTGTTCCCTGATTCTGTGCTGCGTGTGTTGAAATTGTGAAGTTCTCATCCATGGGCAACTTATCAACTATGCGTTTCTAGCTGTTTCCAACAGGTTGAAGTACCGTGTCCTCGTTTTCGGCAAATGGTACAGACTAAAATTTCACCCTCTTTGTACATTTGTCTGTCGATCCCCTGCTTTTTTTCTGAAACTGGCTCCTTTCTCAAAATGCTTGTTTCCCTTATTATTTCACTGCGATCTACCTCTATTTTGGTTGCATATGGTTGATTGTGTAAGTATCAGGGATTATTTGGACATTTTGTTGGCAAGGAAAGAAAAATCATTCTAGGTAGGATTTTTCTGTTGTTGGGGTCTTCATTAGAGATGAAGTTCGTTTTGCTGCAGCTGTTGTGACGTGAAGGACCTCTCGGAAGTGCTGAAGGATTATGTTGATAGGTATAATTTTGATTGAGCACAGCTGGTTGTGTGTGTGAAGGAAAAAATATTGTGATTGTTGCTGTGAGTAGTTAGGTACAGCAGTAGGAGCCTAAATTTGTTGTTATTGGAGCATTGCGGGTTGCATCTATGAAGGAAAAGGTAAGTGTTGGTGTTGACTCAATTGTACTGGAAATATAGGATGTTTAGCTAGTAAATGGGATGAAGTATTAGGAACGGTGTTGGCCGTATAATGCGTGGAGAGTTTGAGAAACTTCCACGTAGTCCCTTTTCCGCATTAAGTCCTGAGATGGTTCTAATGCATCAAGCGTTGCTTGAAGAGCCTCCACTGTAGTAAATGTCTCCAATGCTATTTTCTGAAGAAAATTGCATTGCAACCCTAAGGTGAGATAATGATTTTTTTATTGTTCTGAAGCATTCGATGCGAGCACGTATTTTCCTGAGAAAATAGGCTTCAATCGGTTCGTCCTGACGCTGTTGAACTTGGAAAAGTTATAACATTAATTTTGCCTTTAAATTTTCATATTTTTCATATGTCAGAGTGTTGTTCTGGTTTTGATTCTTCAGCTGAAGCACAAGATCTAGGGCCGTGTCCTACAGATACATTCGGAGTACTTCTTTTTTCTTAGAGGCTAACCAGGATTGGAGATTTGCTATATGATCGTTTAGCATAAAAAAATCGGTCGGGATCTTCTGTAATATGCCCAGAGTGTTTGGTCAAATGTGGCATATTAAAAGATATCTGTGATGCACCCTCCGTAATTTCGTCGTCAAATCCGTCGCTATCCGCCTCAGGTATAAGTGTTTGCTTTCCTGTCCTTATTTCTGGTATATACTTGTAAGAAAAATCCTACTTCTGGCTTGTTTTCTATTCCTATATAGAGAAATTTATAGAAAAAACGAGAGAAGAAGGTAGAAAGAAAAAAGATGGTACTTTTACTAACGCAAAAATGTGTGTGTTGACAGTTAAAGTCCGAGTTAGGTAATAAAAAGAACGTTTCCTAGTGAGGTCTCCTATCCTTGTGCTCAGTGACAGAGAACTGAAATCGTCCTAACCAGCATGTAATATTCTGTAATAGAATCAATAACCTACATGGAATTTTAACCCTTCACCCTTTTATTAAAATGTCTTATAATTATTGCACAAAGTTTCAATAAGTTTTTCTCTAAGCCTTTAAATACTCTAAGTAAATGTTTTCAGTGTAGAATAATTTCCTTCGGCATACGATATTGCCTCGGGTAGATAGGGTGTTGTCCTAGCCCAAAGCGGTCTCAGACGGGGTAGGTAACTCAGTAGCCCAAGACGATCTCAGGAGCAGGTACTAAAGGTTTACACTCCGTAGCCCATAGCAGCCTCGGAATACTGATAATTTCTTAGTCCCGTCCTCCTCTTTTATAGCCATCCTTTGGAGGGAAAACCTGTGGAGGGGTTTTCGGATATCTTCGTGGTTCTCCGGAAACCTCTTCGTCTTTTCCTGAAAATGTGGTTTGCAAGTATCATCTGTCACTATTTGTTAACAAATCGTAAAAACACGTGTTTATGGTAAAAACATGTGGCTTGTAGTATGTTTGGGTGTATGGATAATTGCAATATACAGGGTGTGGCACGTAAAACCGGCCCGTAAAGTGAACACATAAAATGAAATGTAATGTATTGAATATGATTAACTACAACACATAAATGAAATGTAATGTATTGAATATGACTACTCACCTTCACAGCAGCCTTCACAGCAGGTGCTGAAAGTGTCCTCCGCCCACTTCAACACACATGTGAGCACGAGTGAGGAGATTCATATATACCCTTGTCAGTTCTTGTGTTGTAATGCTATTGGTGACATCCTGGATCCTGGTCTTGAGTTCTTCAATTGTGTGTGGATTTGTTTCGTATACTCTTCCCTTTAACAGTCCTCATAAGCAAAAGTCACACGTGGACAAGTCTGGTGACCGAGGCCACAAGCCTTTGCTGATTGTCCTCTCTGGTGTAAACATCTCATGCACAAGGGACAATGATGCAGCTGATGTGTGGCATGTTGCACCGTTCTCCTGAAAGTAACATAACTGACGCTCCTCTTCGGTCAAGTGTGTATAAAACTCCTCCAGGATTCCCATATACACGTCACTGTTCACTGTCGTCTCAAAGAATATGGGCCCAATAACGCGTGTGGCGGAAATGGCACACCAAACACCAATCTTCTCATCATGCAAGGATACCTGGTGGATTGCGTGTGGATTTTCTGTCGACCAATACCGGTTGTTTTGGGAATTTACGTACCCAGACAGGTGGAACCACGCCTCGTCACTCATGATGAGCTATAGTGGATCCAAGAAACCACTGGCAACATTGCTCAACAGCCATGAACAGAAATGCACCCTCTTCTGCAGGTCAGGCTCCTTCAGTTCTTGCACAACACTTATCCGGTACGGTTTTAACTTCAGTCCCCTTAAAACACGCCTGCAACTTCTCTCACTCGCATGAACCTGTTGACTCAATCTCCTGGTTGACTTTCGAGGACTTCTTGTCATTATCTCCTCCACCTGCATCTTTAATTCAGGTGTGCAGACAGATGGTCGTCTGTTCCTGGGAGCATTTTGAACCGATCCTGTACGCCGCCATTTTTCAATCAATTCCTGAATGGTGCTTTTTGCTGGCACAGAACGTCCTGGAAATTTCTCCCGAAACAAATTCTTTGTTTTCACAAAAGATCCAGTGAGAATGAACCCTTCAACAATGGCAACACGCTCGGGTATCGAATACGGCATTATCACACACTGACACTCACCCGGCTTAACACAACGAGGCCTTTTTCTCAACTGGTTTCGACAAGTTTCACTGGCTGCGGCTGCACGTGACTGCTGCAGGTCACGTAAGTCGACCCGACCTCGACACGCCATCTCTTGGTAGATTATTTAAGTGTTGCCAAAAACACAATATACCAGAATATTACGACGGGCCGGTTTTACGTGCCGAACCCTGTACAATGAAAATAACACTTCCTGTTAAAAAGACAAATAGGTAATACTAAATTAAACAAAATAGTATGGGTGCTAAAAACACAAAATGTGCATGAAAGAACAAAAAGTAGTTTTTGAAATGCGCAAAAGCACTATAGGGTGCGTGGAAACGTAAGTACAGGCACTTATGAGATTAATTGGAGTGACTAACCGTCCTGTTTATCCTGAGTGACCCATTTTCAGGAAATCATCCAGTGTTCCGAGATAAATGCAAATAGGATGCAAAATATCTATTAAAAAAATGAGAAAGAAAAAGAATACAGTTTTGGCTCATACTTTAGTCAATCCATTCTAAGTAATCAAGTATATGCCGCTCGACCATCATAAAAAAATCTAATTTTTTCATGAATGTTTATCCTATATGAGGGTACTTCGAAATCACAATTAATTATTATTATTATTTTTACAACATCCCATGGCAACGCAGCGGCTGCCGCCATTTTGCGTTTTCCCGATTTTAGACGTTTTCGATGTTGTTAGTATCTTAGAACGAATTTGTCCTACCAAATTGAAAATTGCTGGACGTCTCAAGTTTAAAGAAGTTGGCCATCACTAGTATAGAGAATTACACACGAAAATGCTGAAAACCCGGGTTTTTTAATTAACAATTTACTGTAGGAAAATTCCCGGACCCCTTATCCGACTGAGCGGTAATTCAAACTCCCGGAAATCCGACCCCCACAGCAGACAACTCCTAGATCCGCCCTGTTCAAAACAAGATATTTATATGCATCGAGGCAAGACAACACACACATATAAGAAAAAAAAATAATTATTGCATATCGAAATGTAAACAATGTAAACTAGGAGCTCCTTCGTGGCTAAGCGGTTAGCGTACGCGCCTTTGGCGTGGGAGTCCCGGGTTCGATTCCCGGCGGGAGCTCATGTGGTTCTGATTCCACGTTAATCAGTAGGTCCACGTCTCATATGGCCTCGCTGCTGAACGGGACGTTAAACTTAAAATCAACTCAACAATGTAAACTAGATGAATTTCTTTGAAGACTCTTCATTTTAAAAACAAACGTAGGAAAATGATAACAAAAGTGTGTGGGTTGTTAACTTAGAAATTATTCTATATAAAAAAATAACATCTTTTACTTGCACAGCTATTCGTCAATTAATATATTTAAAAATGGATTTATTAAAAGTAGTTAGCATCTACTCTCCAGTAACGATATACTTGATCACTGAAAAACTAGAGGCGGTATTTACTCACTTCAACGACTGCCAGAGGGTTAAATCAATCAAAATCTTTAGTTCCATAATTATGGCCTGCTAGCTACAGGAATGGGATGTTGATGACTGCAAATAAAGGATTACGGTCAGACAATTGATAAAATTAATATAATGCGAGGAAAGACTTTAGATAAAATATATAGAGCGTGTGTTTGCAGTACATCGGGAAGTATCTGCATTTTCATTCTGTTTCGGTAGAGTGGTGACTTTTGTGTTTTCTTCAATGACTTCAAAGCACTTATTAAAACTCAGTTTTTCTAATGAAAAAAGAAAGAAAGAAAAATAAAAATGAAAACATGCAAGATTGCAGTTACGCATGGTTTATGATCATTTCGTGAGCAAAATTTCCTTTCACTCGCACTTGCGCCGTCATTTTGCAAGAGATGTAGCACCACAATATTCAATTGCAATACTTTGTTAGTTACACGAAAAATTCTTAAAGCATATAGACACTTGGGCCATTTAATCAATAATAAAATATTAAAATTAAATATCTGGGATTGTAAGTAAACTTAGTGTTCATTTAACTTTTCTTGTTTGCAGAGAATACACAAGTGTGACTTAAATTTGACGTGGATGGTGACAAACCACATGGATGGCAATATGGGAGACCATAGCAGACAGAAATTAGTCGAACTAATCAAGGAACAAGGGGAAATTGTAAGAAAACTGAAAGCTAGTAAAGCAGATAAAGATTCTGTAAGTATTTGTAGTTTTAAGTACATATTAGTTGAAGTGTAGATTATTTTTATTTAATATTAGTACGAATGTTGTCGGGTTATTACTCAATACAGTGTTAAATTGACCAGGTCACACAAATAATTTGTATTTAATATTGTAAACGTTAAATTAGGTTCAACAAATTATTCTTTGCAACCTATGTTTGAAAGGAAAAATGAAGAAAGAGAAGGAAATGCAACTTAATTGAAATGCTTCTCTCTCCTCCATAAGCATGCGTGTCTTACTTCCTGCGTGGACAGCTTTCTCCGGTAGCAAAGCATGGGATGATGAAATTCACTGACCAGTTACAGTTGGGAGATGAGCGCCGAGAACAGTAGATGTATCGTGCAGTTGTGTCCGAACATTTGAGTGGAATCCTTGAATATTTTGAATGTCTTGTCGGTGGTAGAACATCGAGTGTTATTACAGCTTAGAACTTACATTTATTTTGTAACTTCACTTATATTATTTGTTGTGTTGCTCGAAAGAAGTGCAAGGCAAGTGCAAATTGATAGTGAGAAGAGTGAGATACTGTATCCCAAAACAAGGGATGGTGTTGCCAAGTACTGATCTAGATCGTGAATACTTAAAGAAGATGAAATATAGAGCAATTGTTGAGCATGGTTTGAGGATTCAGAGATTGAAGAAAGAAAACTTAAAGAACTCATGTAGAGATCAGGTTAGTGGGATGAGTTCGAAGTCTGTGCAGGTTTTCCTTGTACGTAATGCATAATCACTGGCTATAATGTAAAGGTTTCCTTTGGAAGTATAATCAGAAATACAGGTTAAACACATTGTATCAGTCCAGCGGATAGTTATAAGAGTAGGTTAGGTTAGTACAGTTAAGTTTTCGGCACTTATTCTGTTAAGCTCCGCCAGCTTTTCAACATGACAGTAGTTAATTAACCCTCATAAGTTGGGTTAATTACTTTCACTTAATACATAAGTATGGCCTGATGTGGGTTATCAGAGCTTGACAATGACTGCACTTTGAGCAAAACATTCGTAGGAACCTATTACGAACCTAACTTAAGCTAACCTAACGTAACCGAACTGAACCGTACCGTACCTATTACGTACAAGTAATAGTGATTCTGTTCCTTCTACAATGTTCTATGATGTACTATGACAAAATCAATTGTTCTGCTCGAAGTGCACTCTTACCTTCCATTGTCTTGGTGAGATGTAATTTATTTTTCTTCATCGTGCTGCACTGATTTTCAATTAGTGGTGAGTGTTTCATTATTATTTTTCCCTTCTTTGACTTATTTCACTTTTTCCCTTCTTACGTTAGTTTTATAGAAATGGTTTGATTATTTATTGTTGTTTTGCATGTTTTTACTGGTACTTGAGCGCGGGGTTTGGGGGGTGGTAGAGAATATCATTTAGATCTCAAAATTGATAGTCACCGTTTCACCTGAATTGATTTCTCGGAAGACTTTAGCGTCAGTTCTCAAGGGTATTGCCCTTGTACGCAGCAGTTGAAGAGTAAATTCTTGGTGAGTATGGTAGACCATTTGGTTAGCAATCGTAATCCATTATCATCGTTATAATAAGTGTTAGTTTGCTGGTGTGAAGTTAGATTACGATTGCGTATTAGGTGGTCTACAAAACTTGTCCCGAATTTATTTTATGATTGCTTCGATTGATGGGATCATTTTTGGGAATCGATCTCTGAACTGTTCGAAGGAATCGATTCAGGTGAATCGGTTCCAATGAATGTTCAGCACAAAGTGCATTCTTATCGATATTTTTTCTTTTAAAACATCGGTAGTTTCTATCAGGGTTGGAAAAAACAGTTTTTTTAAGAAAAAGAACAAACCATGCGTTTAAAACATAAAAAAGGTGTTCAAAATGTTTTAAACATGTTTTATAACACTCACCAAAAAATTAAAAAAAAAACGTTTTAAACATTTTGAACAGCTTAAAACATGATTTTAAACAGTTCAAAATCGTGTAATAATGTATTTATTAAGAATTTTTTGCTCTTGCAACCGATCTTTTCATTTATTTTATTCTCGTTAACACTAGACTGTCGGGTACAGAATATTTCAGTATAGATTAATAATTCCCAACTTATTTCATATCACGACCCCCTTTTATTACACCCTCTCGCCAGTGACTCTTGTAAGTACTTTCTTGGTTGTAATAAGCTTCTTAGGTAGATTTTAAAATCTACCTACTATGGAGATTTCACACAATCTATCAATATACATGGCAAAACAAAAGTCCTCCCCATCCTTGTATATTGAGAACGGGTTGAGGGAAAATGATGAAACTTGGAAGTGGTCTGACACATCATATGGTGCTATCAAGTATCATGGCTGACATCTTTGGTTGGTATACGAAATTTCAAATACAAAGGGATTCATATTACATGTTTTAAGGCTAGAATTTCACCAGAAATACGGTTGTGTGGCTATTTTAGCCCTAAAGCAAGTCATTTCGGAATAACCGCGTCTGAAAGTTTTCTACTTATGCTTTTAGGGGCTAAACTCGAATTTCTTGGAGACGGATGTGATTTTTGTTGCAAAATTTCATTACTATTGTAGAACACTGATTAAAATAAAATTCTTTTAAAATAATATATTTTCGAAAAGTAATATTTGAAGCACACTTCATGTTGTGCTAACTTTAAAATATTTTTTGCAAGCCTATGTAATTCTTTGTTTTTGAGTCAATAATTTATTGAAGAAAAGTAATATTTGGGGCGTTAGAGCACAATGGATCCAAATGCATTTTCAGTAAAGTTCAGTTTTGCTCAGCAATTGAGTTCTATTTCAAAACGTAATATCTTCGCAGTCAAGAGTCCAAAACAGATATAACTAAATCCATGCGAAGGGTGTGGGATAGTTTCATGACAGTCGCTAGACAGGAGGGCAACCGCTCCACTCCCACCCTGGATTGTAGATTTTGGGGGCAGTAAGGGAGCTTCAGAAATCTTTTGATAAGCAAAGTCCAACAGAGCAAGCTTGAGGTCCTTACACCGAATAAATATGGTGAACATACAGATGATTAAAACTGAAAAGTTGCTTAGGCCCAATTTCCAGTATTTTAAACAGGCCCGAAACTCAAAACTAGAGCCACCTTGAAATCCTGGAATCCTTGGGCCAAAATATACAAGATAATAATATAGACCTATAGCTCCTTAAGGCCTATGGAAATGGATTATAACTGCACCATATTTATTCGGTGTAAGGACTTCAGTTTTTTTTATGTTGGACTTTGCTCTGCAAAAGGTTTTTAAATCGGCATTACTGCCCCCAAAATCTTAAATTCAAGGTAAGGAGTGGATGACCTCTAAAAGAACACCCCTCTCTAGTGGCAATTATATAAAATTCTAGATTGCATCTTCTCATGTAGTTTTTCTTTCTTGCATCTCGGATTCGTGGTTGTGAAAATATGACGTTTTACGTTGGTGTATTCTTTTGGCCACATCCTGCATTTATTTAACATAATTATGCATCATTGACTATGGCATTCGGAGCTTGACTTGTTAATCATTCCAACGCTGCAGCGTACACAATATAATGTTAATATTTTCAATTTATGAGCAAGGAGGGGGAAATTAGCCGTCCTGTTCCACCGTTCCATCAACGCCCTTAGCGGTTGTCCTATGAAACTAGTCCACACCCTTTCACGTGTTTTTTGTTTAATTTATTTCGTACCCTTGGCTACGAAGATACTACGTTTGCTGAGCGAAAGTGAACCTTTTTGAAAATGGACTTGGATCCCTTGTGCTCTGAAGTCCCGTATCTAAAAATATCTTATAAAATCTGAGTTGGAGCCAAATTTATCCTGCAACCCAAGTTTGTTCGAAACGCATAAAATTTGTTTAGTTTGATTTATTACAGTCTTGCATCAGTAGCAAAGCTATATGAGACAGGGCTTTTTGTTTAAAGTGGAATCCGAACCACTAATTTTGGAATTTTACGTCGGATCGCAGTCAAAATCTATACAGCATATTCCGACGTCTCGTGCCTCTGCCCTCAAAATTTAATGTAACAGGTCAAAGATTGCGCCCTGTAGCGTGGTGCATACATACAGACAGACGAACAAATTGAGATCAAATTGTCCTAGACACTGATGTTAAAATAGGTATCACGCTTTTAATGGTTAGTTACGCGGGCGACTGCCATACCTTGCACTTTCTCGCCTGGTCCCTTCATACAAGCTATGCCAAGGTGTAAACTTTTCAAGAAAATTTAAAACAGGTGGGAGAGAGGATGAAATAAAATTTTCATAATATAATGTAAAAGATATTGTTGATACAAAATTAATTCTTACCTGAAGTTTCCAATTGCATCTCAACCATATCACTAACGTTAGAATCATCAGAAGCAATTTTCGGATCAACACTTTTACCTTTTGTGTGCGTTTCCAGTTTTTTCACAGCATTGCATTTTTCATAATGATTCTTCATTCTTTGAACTAAACCAACCATTTCTTTCTTACACGTTTTGCAACGAGCTCGTATGGTCGTTTTCTTATCTGATGGAGTTTGAACTACTTTAACAAATTTGCTCCAAATGACGTCCTTTATTCTTTCCGTAAAACTCATGTTAAACAATTCCAAGTTGTACGGAGACTTAAGAACCAACATGCGCTGTATCAACGAATGTCTGCGATATTTTAATTTCAGAACCGCAATTCAGCAAATAATCTTTTCTTTGTTTTCTGAATACAACATAAAAATTTGTTTCCATTGTAATTATTTTATTTATTTTTTTAATATCAGTTCTACAAGCAGTCCAACCTTTGACTACGACACTTTCTCGTAAGTTAACTGATAAGGATTTCAACAATACAATAAACTTTAAAAATAAGGGGAAAAAAAGAGACAAATTGTATATCACCACATTGACCTGCTGTAGCCACGAGAAATCAAAGCATTCTCATGGCAGAAAATAGTTTTCTGAATGCGAAGCCAATTTTGACAGTTTTCTTTCTCTGGAAGATTTTCTTACAAAAATAAAATAAAAGTAAAGTAAAAATAAACATATGTTTAAAACAAGTCTTAAAATATACGTGTTTAAAACAAAATGTTTAAAACGTATACAAAATTTGTTTTAAACAAAACGACCCTGGTTTCTATTCACGTTAAGTAAGGTTAGGTTTGTTTCGGTTAGGTTAGATTATATTAGTGTAGCGGTCCAGCATAATTTTCGAACAAAAAAAAAAAAAAAAAAAAAAGATAAAATTCCGTTTATTTCTATTATATTAGGGTAGTTCAGATTAGATATGGTTAAGTTATGTTAGGTCTAAGTACTTGCCTCTTCCATTTCTCCAGTAAATTTTGTATTTTTTACGTACTTCTGGACCTCTTTTGCTAAACATTTACCAAAAAGTGCACCGCTGTCTGTAATGTTAATACGATTTTTATGCTGTATTTGTGGAAACGCCAGTAAGGTACTAACCGCTTAGTATATTACTGCCCTTGTCTGTCAACGTTGTGTGTTTAGAATGAAACTTCTACTTTCTCGATTACTCCATTGTCAGAATAGATAAAAAAATTCAGTGTTATAAAACAAAAGTGATAAATGAATTAAATAACTGCTATTTTACACCATACCAGTTACCCTATAATTGCTAATTGAATGATATACAAGCAGTGACAAAAATGCATTACTAGACTGAGAATTGAACGCGGGTCTCTGGCTTACTGTGCCAATATGTTAACTCCAATTGTACCATATCCACTTCCTCTATCGTTCTTGTAGGCACAGTGTTGTCCAAGTAAGCAGGTGTTATGGTGCAGAGCATGTAGTCTGGGTGGCTGAGCACCAACTTCAAGTAATAAAGCATAACTTTTCAGTAAGACGACGGGTATCGTAGTGGTTAATGCATCGGCGTTCTAGGGCGGTGATCGGGCGTCGATTCTTGACCCAGTTGTGCATTTTTTCACTGTTCGTATAAAATAGAATAAGTGTTTCCAAATGTTGCAAAACAGATAGAAAAATTATGATTAATATAAGTTTTATATTAAATTACACTTGCACTATAATATGTTTTATATTAAATTACACTTGCACTAATGCATTCGTTCAAAAATCCACGTCGAGCTGGATCGTCATCTTTCTTCACCTCTTTTTTTTGCGAAATATAAGTATTGGTCGTGTCTAGATACAGTAAGTCTGCTTTTAAGCAGGTCAGTATTTCACGTAAGAATGTATTTTCTGCGCATTGTGTCTGAGACTTGTAATGGTTTAATTTAGTTGAGTCACGAGGATCACTTTATATAGATCATAATTTCAATATTTTCTACAACTCTTTAAGGGGTGAAGGCAGCTATCAATGATCATTTATCGACCAACGAGCATATTTGTTCCAAAAAAAGTAGTGTTCCTATTGTCTAAAATGAAGACTCACTATTTATAACCAGAGAACGGAAATTGCGTTAGGTTAGTTTAACTTACCACATGGAGTAAAAAGTCCCGGGACTAGCAATGAATAATAATAATTATAAGAAAGACAAAAATCGATTATATTCTTCAAAATAGTTTTCTTCAAATTCATTCAGTTTCCTTGTCGCTTTCATGGATGTGTAAACCGGTGGTAGAGCGCTTTTTTCTTCGTCAAATGTGACTTTCTTCTCCTCCCCCCCCCTTGATTTTGTCGTTCAAACAGTCCAGTAATACTGCCTAATATTCTTCTGTAACTTTTCCTATATAAAGATAGTCTTATGTGTGCCACATGCATACCAAACAATGATGCCCAACGCCTTTAGAGCTGAATGTCACGTCTTTGGTCGGCTTTCGCGCGGTTCCAGCCACTCTGCAGCCTGCTTATTCAGGTGTATTGTGATATGGATTCATGTTTCATCCGCTGTTACGCAAGAACTTTGGATTACGCTGATCTCGTACAGAGCAATTGTTCATGTAAATCAAACAATTCTTGCAGTGTCTGCGTAACTTTTCTCTGGAGGATCCATATCACAATACCGATGTGAAATAATTTAAATAGAACACATTGTTTGAAATACTAGATTAATATTTAATTTTAATACGATACTATTCCTCATATAGGCTGAATTGGCCGTGCAACACGAAGTGTTCGTGTTTGGCTTATGATCTGATTTATGTATTTTTCATTCGGAGTTAACCGTTAACACATTGAATTGAATAATGATGTAACACCAGATCTATTATAAAATTACAAGAACTTCCCTTTCTGTAGTCCCTGAATTCACACGCACAAAACATGTATGCTGTACCAGTTGACCACCTCGAATTGATGTAAAGTCGAAGAGGATTAAAAAAAAAAAAAAAAAAAAAAAAAAAAAAAAAAAAAAAAAAAAAAAAAAAAACTCGCCTGTGGTTTGGTATTACCGTATGAGTAGTTTCTTCTATCGCCTACTTTTTCCCTAACGTAACCACTTAGATTAAATTGCATCCTAATATTTGTGTGATTACTTTTTTTCTGAGAACATCCTTTCTTTTACTTTGGCTGCTATCAGTCTATACTTCAAAACATGTTAGTATTCTTGTGTACTAACAATCACAACACGCTGTTCTTAAAAGTTGTTGATATTCTTCTGTACTAATAATCACTTAAAAACGTGGTATTCAAAGATCCGGAGGAGTGTCCAACATTCGTACTAATTAGCATTTTAAAAGTGAATTTTAATTTCTGTTAATGTGATAATTACGAATGTATTTAAATTGCTATGCATATGTAATTCAGTGAGAAGTGGAAGTTGATACAATCACGTTTTAACAGAAAGGTTGAGTCAGTCTGCTAGCGTATCTTTAGTATTACGTTATGTTGGATTAAATAGATAATATTAATCAAAATTAATAATGAAAGTACATTTTTGATATCTGGAATACTTCCTAAGATTGAAAGGAATTCAGTATACTGTGTCTTAATTTATTAAGGTCAATTGGGTACGAATATATGTCAATTTGACACAATTGGAAGGGTGTATCGCCTGATGTGCTCCTTTTTTACCAGGGAAAGGGCTTAGTAACATTCAAGAATCTTCGGTCAGAGAAAGAGTTGGCAGCCCTCGATGACTATTTAAGTAATTTGAGTTATCTTGATGGCTACGCTCCAACCCAGGTGGATCGGGTGGTTTTCGATGCCCTGCAGAATTACCCATGTGACAGTAGTAAGCCTCATGTGTCTCGGTGGTATCGACACATTGCAAGTTTTACTGCAGAAGAAAGGAGTCGTTTTCCAGGCGTATATAAAAATTTGGCGTCTCTTCATTTTAATCAGTGCGAGGGAAACAATATAGACAAGAAGGTGAGAGGGTTGCTCTAATCATATTGTATTATTTTTCAATTGTTAAAGAAGACGAGGCGTAGATACCATTGACAAACAAGATTTAATGGTAAATTTCTGAATCGTATTGATGTATATATTGAAAATTTGCAACAGAATATACTCCTTATGTACTTGCAGCGAACAATTTTGATTTCGCTATCTTAAATACTTAATGACTGTGACTGAAATTGGAACACTCCTTATGCCGTAAATTTAGGAGGAGTACATACTGGTTAACCTTGTAACTATTGTAATTTAGTTTTGAGATATTTACGGCAGGGAAATATTTCTTTTTCACTAGCATGCGAGGTAATATTAACAACTTCTCGGATTAACCCGAATTATTACGTTTACAGATAATCTGTAAAAATGGGTACACTTGAATTATTTTGGGCAATATTTTTTCTTACCTTCTATTTTGAATTAACCCAAAATATTTCTTCGTGATATAAATCATTGCACAGAGCGGCTCGTTGCACTCGATTGAAACGTATTGATTTGTAGTTTGTTGATTTAACACCAGTAAGGGTTGTTATTGTTTTAGCGTGCCATTCTTCGGTGTTTTTGCAGCCAGGGAGCTTAGCGTTACTTTCACGCAGTGTATTAAATTGTACTTTCGTCTTGTTTCTGCTCAGTAACAAATGTCTAAAGATCGTTACCAAAGATAGCAGATTTTTGGAGCGCGTATTTTATTTTTTACTGTGCCTGAAATAACTCGGGATAATCCAGAAGTAATTTTCTCGGCTGCTGTAACGCTAAATTTAGCTCTGAAAGAAAATTAGAGTTGTTCTTGAAATGATATATTTATGGTAGATTCAAAATAGGCCTATGAAATAAAAACAAGAAATAAGACTTCCGAAGAATTTTTTGGATTAAAAATTGACCGTTAAGTGGTGTAAGCGTTTGTAGTAATTACATCAACTAGTATTTTCCGTGAATCAATATACGGTTTCTATTTTAATGTGTTTGCTGGTAATTTAACATTCTACATTAATACGAAAACTTCTGCAACTTAGCTTTAGATCGTATCACACTGCAGAAGTAAAATAAAGTGGAGAACGTGGGGGGAAAGGGGAAACAGTGGCTTTGTGCTAGAGCGCTCACCTTGTAGGTGGAATTTCTGGTTCGATCCCAGCAATGAGAGTTTGTGATGGACAGCATCATTGTGTCCATGGGTTCTCTCGGCGTTTCCCCGTTTTCTCACATTCACATTTCACCACCGTTCCCTTTAACCTAAGGAACATAACTGGAACGTTGAATTTTTTAAATGATCCTCCAGCATTATGGTGATTTAGAAATTTCTGTACAACTTGGTTTTACTGTATAAATATCTTAGTTTGCGTTCCATTGTTCGTGAGAGACATAATATTATAGATGTGTGGAAGTTGGATATATTCTTACTGATGTTTTTCGAAATCTTCCTAAGTTCAATCCAGTGCAAAATTCTTTGTCTGTATTCGGAATATCATATATGTGAAATGAACTAAGCAGTAACTTATTCGGAAGTTGAAGTCATCATTGAAGCGTCCATTCTTATTTCACTACTTCAATATACTTAAACTGCATCTGATATTACCAGTGATGTCAGGTGTAAGCACGAAATAGTAGAATGCTTTCAATTTTGCACATTTTCACTTTTGGATTTGAAAGTTAAATTTGATTCTTGTATTTAGGGCGCTTCTAGAAAGTGGCTTCTATCATACTGAATCCACATATTTTGTAGATGCCAGGGGAAGTTATATGAGACAGCTTCTTATAAGTACCTATATAATGCAATCATTAATTTCTTGAGAAGTTGTTTATATTTAAATTTTGTACGCTGCACTGAGGTAATCCAGATAGAATCTAGTAAATGTGCCCAATACATTTCGTCATCGCGTCGAACACACTTGTAAAATGTGCAATCCATGGAGTCGTATGAATACCTGTGGAGATATGTAAATATATGTCTCCATGATGCATTAGTGAATTTCCTTGGCGCGCATGTTTTTGGAGTAAACAAACTCCTGAAAGTAATCCCGTAGAAAGAGATCCGATTAAGTGAAGTCGAGTGATGTGGATGGGCATCAATACAGTGATCATGGAGTTACCTACAGTCATTGACAGATCTCTTGTCCGTAGTATGGCGGTGCCCCATCATGCTGGAAATAACGGCGGAAGAAGTTACACCATTTTTGTATATATATATATATATATATATATATATATATATATATGTGTGTGTGTGTGTGTCGTACAAAGTAGCGCGAATAAGTGAGTGTTGCGCTTCTCGCTGAACTGCGGCAAAAGATATCAGAACGGTTATGGACGCTTCATCGGTAGCCATTTTGAACGGATATTGTCAGGCTTTCCGCCACATTACCTGTTTCATGAAACGTTCCCATCAAAAATGCGAGTGTGCCATGGGAAATTAGAGCCCTTGTCTATTGTTCGTGAACTCTTCAGATGTCTTTCTCTGCCACGAGGATAATCTCAGTTCTCTTGCATTGTCAGGGCCATCGTCCGTTCCTGCAATGAATAGAAATGGTATTCATTCTTTAAGTATAAATAACTTTTGCAATGTTACAGCTATCAATAAACTAAAGCATTACATTTATTAGAATTTGTCGTGTTACTTGATGTTTCCTTCCTGTTTACAGAATGTCACATCGGTTCAGTATTGCGAATTTTAAGATGAGGTCCGTTATCTGGAAATAACTATAAATTTAGATTATCTAACAGTTTACGCAGGCGAAGTTGGAATCTGTATAACTTTGTGTTTCAGAAAGAAATGGGTGATCTGAATTTTAATCACTTGGTACATTAAGTCGAAAGTTTATATTAATATCATGTCAGTGTTTATAATGTAGTACAAGCATAAATATAGACTTGCACAAATTGTTATATTCTCTGAAATTCCACTTTCTTTTGTTGATCTGCAGGAATTCTGTTGACGATATGTGCATGTATTTTAGAACAAGTGAATGCAGTATATGTAGAAATACAGTGTGTTCCTCAACATATTCACAAAGCATTGCAGTGTGTGTCTGTCCTTGATAATCAAAAAATAATTTAAATTTTACTAGGAATTGTTGAAAAGTTATAAGATCAGTTTGCTCTGAATCTCCGAAATTAATAATTTGGGTACGTTACGACAAAGTAAATTGGGATACACAGAGTTGTTTGTAACAACAACAACAACAATAATAATAAAACGTTCATTTTATGTACTTGCGAAGCGTTTCTGTACTGGGGAAGGAGAAAATATATTGATGCTGGCCTTAGTAAACTGCCAGTTCTTTTTCCCGCGAATTTGATCGATTACTTCTATTAACTTCTTGATATAAGCATCTTGTGTAAGCATTAATTTGTCCCTATTTTATTTTAACGGTAAGAATATACTATGCAAATATGGTTGAATATGGCGTGGAACATGCTGTATTTTCAAGTCACGTTAGCTTGGATTTCCATCGTTCGTTTGAGTAGTGTATTTCTTTTTTGTTTGCTTTTTTGGATGGGAAAGAAACACGGTTGCTGAAAGAAGATTTTTCTCTTTACATAATTGTCTTCGTGGTGACCACCAACGATGCTGTCGTATCGTAAATTGCTTCTCCATCGTCTGCCATGGATGCTACTAACTGGTCATTACTCTGCATTACCATATCGAATGATTTCCTTCGCTGGAACCCAGGTTAGTTACTCTTTGATATGCTTACTTTAAATGATTATATATCAGCGATCTCCATATACGATATAGTGTAGTTCTGTTTTTAATACATTCTAGGAAATAGGTACTTTATTTTTAGATTTGTAAAATAAATAAATAAAATAAAAAATAACAGTGCTGTATTTATAATATGCTAAGGATGAGTTACATTTGCTTTGATTCGTTACAAACGGTTAATTTAAATACTGCAAAGACGAGTTAATTACGATTGGGGTTGAAAATGTTATTTCGCTAGTTAATAAAAAAATATAACTGCTGGCTAAATTGCATTTTAATTGCACTAAACTGTTTCAGCAATCGGTAAGAGTGCACTTTATGCCGAACATGCACTGGAACGATTCACCTAAACCGATTCCTCGGAACAGTTCAGAGATCAGTTCCCAAAAATAATTCCATGAATCGAAGCAATCGAAAAGTAAATTCTGGACAAGTTTTGCAGACCACCTAATAAGCAATCGTAACCTAACTTCACACCAGCAAACTAAGATATATCATGGCAATGATAATAGATTACGATTGCTAACTAAATGATCTACCACACTCACCAGAATTACTCTTCAATTACTACGTACAAGGGCAATATACTTGAGAACTGACGCTGAAGTCTTCCGAGAAATCAATGCAGGTGAAACAGTGACTATGAATTTTGAGATCTAAATTGGGGGCTACCGTCCCCCAAATCCCCCGCTCATGTACCACAAAAATATCCAAAACAACAATAAATAATCAAACCACTACTATAAATATAACGTAATAAGGAAAAAAATTACTGCGAAAAAATAAATTAACACTCACCACTAAATATAAATCAATCCAGCATGCCGAAAAAAAAAAAAAAAAAAAAAGATACATTTCACCAACCAGCAGCAAACTATCCAGTTCTGACTACGGTGCATTCGACCCACATTAAATTTACGTCTACCGAACAAACTCTCGTCCACTTCAACTCCTATTCCAGGACCTCCGATAAGGTCACTAGAATTTTTAACGATTGTTTCAAGATACATTTTACAGAAACACAACCAATCCGAAACAGTGTGCCTACTACGCTTCGAGGAAATTTCAGAACATTCGCTGATAATGAAATCAATTAGTAACATTACAAACAAAAAAATATGATAAAAATTCTTCTCAATGTTAATCAATCCACACAATATTCCGAAACGATAGGAATTCACTTCAGTATCACAAACATATTTCAACAACAACAACAAATATATATATCTGAAACTCACTTGAGAATATCAGAAACGAAACGACATCCAAACTGACTTAACATCACACTTCACCAACGCAACACACAAGTTCAATCGTACAACATTCGAACATGAGTTACGAATACATAACAACTAATCAGCGACTTCAACACAAAAAACCAACCACAGCACAGGAGGCAACATCAGTGCCACCAACTGCTAAAACGCCGATTCCGTACCTGTTACAAATAACAGTGATTCCATTCCTCCAATGCCACAACCTGAGACAAAATCACTTGCTCGGCATAAAGTCCACTCTAGCCCAGCAATCTCTGTTGCCTTCGTCAGTAGCTCTGGAAAACTCACATGAAAGTTTTTTTTTTTTTTCTCAGAATTTCAATTTGTATTTTTCTCTTGTGTCCAGCTAAAAAATGATGAAGTTTATATTCTCCTTAGTATAAATTATTTGTACTCCAACAACTCATAGTGGTAAAGAATTGATTGAATTGATGAGAAGGTAGAAAGGACTTTGTGCTCTGAACAACTGACGAGTCATGCTGTTCTGCAAAGCTGATATTAGTTGGAATCTTCGCGTCAGAGGTGGAGACTTTTACCACTGAGCCTCCGTACCTCAATTTTTGTTTTCCACCGGCAGTCTAGGGGCTTCATCTCTAGTTGGTGTTTTTGTACCGAACTTATAACTAATGTAGAACGAGCTAGGGTATGTTACATTATAATACATGAAGTTCTCGTCATAATTTTACGCACATATTATACTAGACAAACTTCCATAGTTGCTGGCCATATAACTTTGATTGTTGAAAATAAAATTTGCATAATCTTTTAATGTATTATATTTAATAATAAAATCTGTTCTATTATCTCAAAAGAACAACCTGCATACTGTAATTACTATTAGCTGCTATAACGATAGTCATTCATTAACACTGTAGTTGCATAAGCTAATAACTTAGGGATCTAATTTCTGTGTGTTGATTCAAACTAAGATACCTTATCTTAATACATTAATAATTGTTAAAACTTATTAAACATTAAAAGAGAAAATATATTGGAAAAACAAACTTCCGCAAAAAGGTCGAGGATTAATGTAAAACTACATTTTATGTAGTACTTCTACATTAACTGAAAATGGATTTTGTGCACTTTTAGTTCAATTATCTGGAACAGAAATTTGTATTATAGTACTTAGTGTTGGAATAAAGTATGTATAAGAAAGTGTTAAATTTTCTCGTGTGTGATACATTATTGAGCTACAGTAGATAACAGAATCAATTTCTTCTTTTATAGATTAATGAAGAAGTGAGCAAACTTCTGGAATTGAAGGCACAGCTTGGCGAAGATGGCCCCCATAAATTTACTCTTAAAACACCAAAGGGAACACGAGACTATGGACCAGAGCAAATGGCGCTTCGGGAAGGAGTGTTGCAAAAGATAATTGCTTGCTTCAAGAGACATGGGGCAGAAACAATTGATACTCCCGTGTTTGAACTTAAGGTAAGTAGGGAGTATTATAATAGTGCCATTTTATAACCATATAATTGTCTTCTATAAAGGTAACCAAGAAAGTTCTGTCGCTTTTTGTGGAGGTCAGTGTTCCATTGGCTCTCACACCCTGAGTTGAATGCGAATGGAGATAAGGCAAAGGTCAGTTGATGGTGTGGGTATATCCTACATACTACCTGGTTATGACACTACAGTTGTACTGTAAGTTACAGTACTCTTATTTTTGACTAAATGTGGGCTTAGTTTTGTCTCTCCTTCATTACTTGATATTTGCATAGGTAGATCCACAATCCTGAATAGTTAAATGAGAACGTATGAAGTGTATCTGGTTTGGCGCAGATACAGAAGAATGTGACAAAACTCATCAAATGGACTGAAAGGAGGCAATCGTGGTCCATTGTCCGTAATTTCAAACACTTAAGTCTTCAGTGGCTAATATCCACAATTACATTACGAAAGAAAGAGGAACGATTTAACATTGCACTTTTAATTAAGCAAAGCACACTATCCCTGAAAAAAATAACGGTACACTGTAAGTAAAAATTATAGTACAGAAAACTTAACGTTTTTAATTTAGAATCGTGAACTTTAAAACTGAATTATCTCTACATTTTGTCTGCTGCTTTGGAAATCAGTTAAATCGACGTCTGTAAAACCGAGAGATGAGTATTGTTAAAGTTCATTAGTTCAATGAGTATTTTCTATTCATTAATATTGATAGTAAATCGAAATGTACCCATGAAAGGCTCTGCTCGCTAGATTTGCACACTTTCTATTCAGTTTCTACTTGTAACAGAATTAGTTCGTAGCGATCCATTTTTCAGTACTTAATTCCGACAGCTTTGCAATTATTTTTACAGCTCTCTCCGCTGGTTAATGTCCAGCGTGCATACCTTTGGTACACGAGATCTTAGGTCGATTCCCGTGGGAGAACATCAAACGAACTACACTGATTCAGGTTCCACTTTAAGCTGTGGATCTCGTTCTGTGTACCGTCGCTGGTGACAAAGGATGAAAAAACAAGTTAATCCAGCATTTGTTTAGCACGGGAGCACCAACTTATGTTTATTAATTGACATACCAATTACAGAACCTTAAGACCTGCCAGCGAAAGAACAAACCTCGGAATATTTCTTTTCTAGCAGTGCTTTGAGACATTTATGTTGTAATGAAATTGAGTGTGAATTTAATCCACATTAGCGCCATATGGAAATTTAAAGTGCTATATATTCTATAGACCGAGTATCGTATGGCGGAAGTAGTAGCATACATCGTTCTCTCGGCTGCTGATGTTTAATGTTTTTAAACTGTATTAGCATATTCCTCTCCGTATGTGTAGAATAACGAAGGTTGTTAATGTAATAATTAATTTTCAAGAAAATGTATTGTTTATTCCTTAAGAAAGAAGAAGCAACTCTGATAGTTTGTTTTTCAGACAGACAGCTGTATTTTTAAGTTTAATATAAAGTTACATTTTTTCACAATGTTAGTGTGTATAGTAGAATATTGACATAAAAAATTTGATCTTAACGTTGATACTCCACGTGTCAAGTAGATGTTTATCTACTTAAACTGCCAGAGACATTTCTTGAAATGATGTTCCTGGGCTTGTTGGGTATTTCTTGTTTTTTATTTAACCTAACTTCCCTTTCAGTTCTTTAATAATAATAATAATAATAATAATGCTGCGTACACTAATATTTACGGAAGCTAAATAATGTAAAATTTGTGTGTACCGTATGTTTGTAGCAAAAAAATACTTCTAGTAGAGTATTTGTATAAATAAATTGACTGAACACGCACAGTTGTATGAGGCTCAACAAATAAGCAAAATACATACATATGATTATATTTTTCACGTTAAAACATTAAGCGTACACGGTATGCGGAAGGTCACGTTCCGAATTCTTGTCTTTCCAACATTTTTTTTTTTCGTTCTGATATACCGATTGTTTATGATATTTGTAGTGCTTATAAAGTATATTCATATGTATCTAAGAGTAATCCTTCTTACTTTCTAGGAAGTTCTGACGGGAAAGTATGGTGAAGATTCGAAGCTAATTTATGATTTGGCAGATCAAGGTGGGGAGATTCTTTCTCTCCGATATGATCTTACAGTTCCTTTTGCACGGTACTTAGCAATGAATAAAATAAGCAACATCAAAAGATATCATATAGCCAAAGTGTATCGACGAGACAACCCTGCAATGACCCGAGGACGATATAGGGAATTCTATCAGTGTGTAAGTAGAAGTTTTCTTCCGTGTGTAAATTCAGTGCCCTTCCACTTCCATGTAGATAGGTTTATTGATATGTATGTAGTTTCAATGATTTTGGTACTTTACTCTTCTGCACACTGTTACAGATTACTTTCAAAATCATCTGAAACACATCAAAGTATTTTAGTTTCATTTTTGACAGCATTAATACAGGATTGAGTCATAAGCGTTTCAATTATTGGTATACTTGTATCGTTTGCGGCATTTGTCACGTGATCGAAGCAATTTAGCTGTCGAAGGTGTTCGCTAACACAGGTATAGATTATGATAGTTTGTGCTGTGCTGCGAGAGGTTGTGCAGTGTTACACTCAATGTGATTTGACAGCCTAAAATATGAAGATGCAACAAAGTCTGACAAAGTCTGATAAAGTTTGTTCTACGGAAGATTAAGGGACAATTTTGACCGAAGCTAAACATCCAAGAAATTTCGATCGAATTGAAAGAACCTCTCCGATTAACCAAAGTGAGATAGGCCGAAAACTATAGATTCCGGGGCCGTGCGCCAGGCTATAGAGTCAAATCCAACAGCTAACACTCGAAGGTTATCAGGCATGGATGGTGTCTTACAGTCCAGTGTGGTTTATAGTCATTAGATCTTTGCAGAAACGTCCAGTATGAAGTTGTGCCCCACAAATGACTTAGTTTACGCACAGAGGCGAATAAATATGTGCAAGAAATTCCTCGAAAATTCATGATCTGCTTTCCTGAGAGTAACGTGCAACGATAAAGTGAATATTTTTTCCGAAATCCCAAGGTGCATAAAATGGTTAAACAAGGTCACGTACTGAGATATGCCACCAAACATTGGGCATTAGCAGCACATACTCTGCCTGTGATGAAATTGTGAAGGGATAAGTCACTACGAATTCATTACAGAAGTCGAACCATTAGCACCTGTCAAGCTGTACTCCGGACATTCGGAGCGGATGTATATCATTGCGTGCCAAAAATATCCAGAATTGTTGAACAGAAAACGAGCCCATTTGAGAAAGACAGCGCAAAACTTCATAACTCTCGAACAACCCAGTTTCCCACCTCGCTGGTCTACTTTTTTGTACGATTTCCGTTATGGGAGCATCGAACGCAGTACAAACGTTCAGTTCCCAATTTAAACTGTTAGTCTTGTCCTACATAGCTTCGCCTGCTTTCAAAGTACGTAAATACAAATAATAAATCATAAGAATGAACCATTAAAATGAATTCCAGGAACTTGAGGGAATTGAACAAATGCCACACCCTCCAATGGTCGTAACTTCCCACTCTCAGATTATTTCTTGTTCAGAACCATGGTTCACTACCTTCGAAATATTGCAAAACTTTTGACTCATTCATGTATCAACGAAAGTGCAGAAGAAGCAACCATAGAATGAATATTAGTGATGGAAGTTTTCAAGTTTAAAAATTACTCATGTCTTTTCTTCTTTATAATTAGTCTTACCACATATTTCCTAACTCAGTTATAAATGAATATCTTTTCCAATAATCGAAAATTTAGTTGTACATTCTTTACAAAAGAAGAGTAAAGTGAGTAGTTTCTGTGCTGTATCTTGTTTTTGGTTACAATTACAAAGTGGTGTTATATACTCTGTTTTTTAGGACTTTGATATTGCTGGCCAATATGATCCGATGATACCTGATGCCGAGTGCGTACGAGTTGTAGCAGAAATCTTGACTGCGTTAGAACTAGGGGACTTCGTAATTAAAGTTAATCATCGGCAGCTGTTGGACGGGTTGTTCGAAGTCTGTGGTGTTCCACCGGAAAAGTTCAGAACTATATGCTCTGCCGTGGACAAGTTAGATAAGGTATGTATGCATGTATATAATATTTTTATAACAGTAGAAAGATATCATTGTTATCTCGTCTAATCATCGGCAGCTGTTGGACGGGTTGTTCGAAGTCTGTGGTGTTCCACCGGAAAAGTTCAGAACTATATGCTCTGCCGTGGACAAGTTAGATAAGGTATGTATGCATGTATATAATATTTTTATAACAGTAGAAAGATATCATTGTTATCTCGTCGTTACTAACACCCTGAATCTGAGTTTTCTAAAGCTAATGTAGCAAACTGAACAGCGCAAGAACAGTGTTCTGTATAAGAGTAAGAACATATGAACATAAAGCGTATACATATTAACATTAAGTAATATATCTAAACCAATTTAGCAATGGTTTCAAACTTTAAAGCAGCCATTTCTTAAAACTAATGTTTTGGACTTAATTACTTCTGGCAGAACGTTGACGAGATGTTATAGATTTTGCTGGATGCGTGTTTTAATTTTACGTACACAACAGGAAGTGAATGGTTTTTGTAATAGTCAAATTCTCAAATCAAAGGAACATTACTAGATGTTCTAACGGATATCTGAATAGTAGCCATTATTGTTAATTTTTTTTAAGTGGTAGGAATTTTGATTTTCAATCCACCTTTTAACTCTTGTTTGTAAATTTACAGAGAGCCATCCTGTCCTCTACTGCCATATAGCAACTCCACATAATGCTTCGAGACAAAACAATCATACATGTAATCTACATTAGTTTCGCCATCAGCTTTTAACTTATCAAAGAACCTCAGTGCATAAGCTAGGAATGATTCGTACAAATCATTACGTCTTACTTATAGGTGTACCCCAAAATACCTGTTTAACTAATAAGAATCCAGTGACCCAGATGTCAAACATTTTGTCATCTGCAAGAGTGCTATATACACTAACACACGGAAGGGAAGGAGGATATGTATACATTTTGCTTTATAAATTATAGGATTCATAAGTATCGAAACGACTGGAAACATGTATGTACGTAGTTGAGGATTTAGAAAGCGAAGCTGTGTTTGAGAGTAAGGAAGTTAGCACAGAATTTTACAGCTTATTGAAAGGTACAGGGTTTCATTGAACCGTTACTCGTAAGTGTCATAGCAATGTGAGAACATATAATAAACCACTCTTCGGCTTTGTTGCTTGAAATGGTTTGAAGAAAGGGGAAAAAAAAAAATCCTTTTAAATTAGAACAATATGTGTTTGCTTTGAAAGAACAATAATTTATGTAGAAAGATGTTGTAACTGGGAATGCGTTATTTTCCATTGAAATAGGATTAAAGATTTAAAAGTTTATATAGTGAATGAATATTCGGGTAGTATGTAAGAGATTTGCGTAACGTAGTTGTTGTGATAGAACTTTATGAGCAATACCAGGATTGAGAACTGAGATATTTGCCGAGGGATAGTGTTATGAAATAAGTGGTCGTTCAGCTGCACACGAGGGGAGTAAGATTAAAAAGTGTGTATTTATTTAATTCAAGTGGAGTTTAAGATTTCACTTCAGCACTATAACTACATGAGACAGAATCTTCTGTCTAAAATGGAATTCTAACTATTACTAGGGCTTTTATCAAAAGGAAGCACTCGCACTTTGGAATCAAACCCAGGTTCACTTGCGTTAGCCACTTGCCTTCAGAGAAGCAAATGAGCGTTTATTATTGTAAAAATTGAGCTCTTGTAAAGTATTATATGTTATCGGTAAGAGTAATGTGGACATCTATCTTAACGGCAACCGTTCGCGAACATAGTTCATTTCAAGAAAGATGGCAATGTGAGGATGAAGGATATTGGTGTTAAATAGAAACTGTTGATTTGTTTTGGTTTTATACTCAATACGAAGAATTGCAGGAACGGGGCATCTCAAGAAGAGGAGCTAACGTTTGATATGGGAGATCACATTAAACCTGTGCTCCGTGAATTTCTCAGTTTGTTTGATTTGTTCCTCTTTCATTCTTCAGGGCACACTCACGAGACGTTAAAGATTTCAGTACCGAGCATTGATAGCAATTTTTGGTACTTTTTATTTGTTTTTGAAAGTATAACAAAAGAAATGAAATAGAAGCACTTACATGTACGCGTTTTATATTTCAGACTTTCTGGGATGACGTACGCGCAGAAATGGTTGATGAAAAAGGCCTGGCTCCAGAAGTAGCTGACAAGATTGGACAATATGTGTGTTTGAATGGAAAAGCTGAATTGGTGCAGCAATTACTGGAAGATCCTTTGTTAAGGAAATCAGAAGTTGCAAAGCAAGGATTAGAGTCCATGAAACTGTTCCTCAGATATTGTGATCTATATGGGCTAACAGAGAAAGTTTCTTTTGATCTTAGTTTGGCAAGAGGCTTGGACTATTATACTGGTGTAATTTACGAGGCAGTTTTATTAAGTAAGTGACTTTTTTATTTATATTTATTTAATATTGTAATATAGTAGCTGTTGATTTTGAGCTGTTAATTTTGAGCTTGTTAAATAGTTTTCATAGATGTACGAAATACAAGTTTCTTTTAAATATGAAAGGAAAATTTGTGTTAGAAAGTGTGATACAGTAAGGGTCTGCAAGTTCCATCATTGTGGAAATAAAAAATGTAAATATTATTGCAGCGTTTCGAATTTGAAGTGTTAGTAACAAAAGAAAAGGGGAATTATGCCTATCTGCCCATCTCTTATTTGATAATTAGAAAATGTATTTTTCCTGAATTTAGGGGAGAGGAGATATGTAAATTTAAAAAAGAAAGAAAAGTTTAGTATATTAATACATGGAGAAATATTTAGCTCATATTTATGGATACTGCACGGGGACGAGTAATGTACTTATATTTGATACAATTCATTTCTTGTTACTTCATGAAGAAGAAAGCACGACCCTTGGCATTAAGTGTGAAAGTGGCATCCTTTGAGAAAATTTATTTAGGGGCATCACTATAATATTCTTTCTGGGGTGACTGAATCCTACTTTGAAAACTGCTGTATACAGATTTTCTTGATTGGTCTGTGGGACGAATGGATAGATAGTGGTCAGTGCATCGACACAAGTAAACCAGAGAGGGTAGTTTGGTCCCAACCCAGTCGTACATATTCGTGAAATTCGGGGTTCAGGGTAGAAGCCAGTTTTCAAATTCATGAGAGAGATTGAGAAGATTCTTTACTTTGCGAAAACTTAACTTGGTACCGTCTGTAGAATGTTCATTTTGAGGAATCTGAACAATTTTGATGGAATAGAAATATATCTATATATTACACCCCGCACGCTTGAGAAAGATATTTAGTTATAATTGTAGGTATTAGAAGGGAATTTATGTAGCTCTTGAGTTTCATAGAACTGACTAGGATCAGCTTTTATGTAGTAAAACTGATTTAGAGAAAGCTATATTCTTCCTTAATGTTATTATATTAATTAATGTAATATGTTTATTTTTTTATGGACTCGCCTTTCAAATATTTCACATTGAAGCGCAGGTATCCTAATGTTTCACTATTGAAATGTCAGGAAAGTTATAAAGGATTAAAGTGTATGTTTGGAGTATGTTTATGTTCGAACTTTACATTTACTAACTTCATGTTAACCAATTCAATTTTCAATTTAACGAAGTAATGAAAACTTTACTTTACTTGCATTTGTTAGTTGTACGGAAAGAACTATTAGGTATGGTGTGTTCAGAAGCCATAACTAGGACGCGTGTGCGGTAACCTAGTCTGCATCTCGTACTATGCACGGCATCCTATGGTTTTTTGAATCTGACCCTTCGACGCGCATAGATATTACTTCCGAAAATAAGCTTACTTGGATTATGCACTAATATTTTTTTGTGCAATTTGTTGTATTAATGCATAAGCGATTATTTGAGCTCTTAGTTGTTAATAGTACAGCGAGTTGTTAGCAGTACAGAAACCCAGTGAGATTTCATCGGAATGCAATGTGTGGATCAAAGTGTAGGTATATACAAAAACGTAGTGTTGTATGCGACCAAAGGAAGTACACTGTATCTTTGATTGAAACCTGTTTCTTTTAATATTAGTATACAAACAGTATTTTTAGCATATATACACAATCTGCATTTATTCCAATTGTACAGTTTTATCACGCATTATAGAAGTTTCATATATTTCTATAGTAACAATTGAGTTACCATAAATATATAAGAATGTTGTATACATTTGTGATTATTATGTAGTTGTTGGTAAGGCGTAAAATTATGTATTTTTCAGTTAGTATAGCTTTAAAAAACAATGACTAAAAACATAAAAGACTGCTCGCTTGTCAGGCATTAGATATGCTAGTCTTAGCGGTATATCGCTCATATCTGGTGCAACGGTTCCCTGGTTCGATATCAGGCCATATGGGTTTGCAGCGGACAATTTTGTGTTCGTGTGTTTTCTCGGGTTTTCCCTGTTTCGCCCCACATTTTCATTCCACCAATTCTTTTATAATCGTTCACTTCCTTTAATCAGTTAGCCTAAAGAGCGGTAAACGTCCAAGAGCACTCATCGGCTATTTCTTTGACCACCTAATTCATTGAAGCGGTTTGGGTACAAAACCTCGCGGCCTAAAACCTCGTGGTTCAAAATCTTTCCAGGCCAAAATATCGCCTTCCAAAACCTCGCGTCCCAAAATGTCGCCATACCCTAAATCTCGCCAAAACCTCGCGGTCCTGATGTCTGGACTCAGAATCTCGCCTGGTCTAAACTACGCGGGACGTAATCTTGCCTAGGAAGAAATGTCGTCAGTATAAAACCTCGTCATGACGATTTCTTCGATTTAGAATGCTCTATATATTGCTATAGGTATATATTTTGTAATAACACATAATTGCATTAAAATAATGACTAAAAAATATTCCAACGCGTGCTTTGAGAATCTGTATATATAAAAATGAAAATAAGTATGTTTTTGACATCATACCTCTTGAACCACCCGACCGGTCTCAATCAAATTTTCAGTATAGATGGGGTTAAGCCTGGGATGGTTTTTATTTCACTTTGACGGTGACCTTAGGAAATTCTAACAAAATCGAATAATATTTATGAAAGTATGAAATAATATCTGAGTTTTTACGTCCCTCGATTATGTCCTGTAGGTTAAAGGAGACATAGGTGATCAGGATGAAGGAAATGATGGAATGAAGAAAGTGGGGAAAAGACGGGAATACCCCAAGAAAACCCCCACACACGATGTTTTGTATCTTAATTTTAAGGAGATTTCATCCCGCGAGGTTTTGGACGGCGAGATTTTGGCTCAGGTTTTGGGCGGCGAAGTTTTGGTCACGCTAGATTTTGGGCGGCGATGTTTCGGCCGCGAGATTTTATCCGTATCCTCATTGAAGCCTGGTATATATTTAAAAAAAAAAAAAAAAAAAAAAAGCCAACTACATTGGGATTTTTCTTATAATCCTTGAGTAAGTGTTTAACTAAATTCATCTTGCATTCCTTAATGTGGATATTAGACTTTCAAAACAGGTCTTGACACTGACGTTCACAGCAAACGTACGAATGGTGCAGAATAACTCCACTTAGAGTTTTCAACCCCACCACGTTGAACGTTCCATACTCTGTGCTTTATTGCCCTATATTCGTTACTATTCTGCCTCACCACCATACCACTATAAAGATAACAAGCATTTCATTTTTTCAGTGGTTATGGTTTTTCAATGTCATTTATAACATATCCTTGAATATGCTCGGTGTCCGGTTTTTGTTTCTTTCAGAGGGACTAGAATTCCTCTTTCGATCCACTTCAACAGTTACCATAAGGGTATATTATGGGCTTCGGTATCCTTGCATTGGAATCATATTCTTTCTCCGTAGTAATTAGTCCTTTATTAAAAGGCCAAAATCTGGATTACCATACTCATTTTTATGATTAGAAAGCTTTAAAAGAATATGAGCAGCCAAAATTTTCTGAATCAATCAACGAAGCTTTTTATTTGCTTATTTTTGTAATTTTCTGTTATACTCGGCTTTGCTTGTGAAACAATTGATGTTGAATAATCCGTAATTACGATACAAAACATTTACAGATGTTTGAGTTTTTTAATTCATAATCATTCTCTATATGAATCAAATGTTAGTTTAAGTTTACACTTATTTTTATTTATTGATAAACGTATTTCCCTAAGAAAGAAAGAATTGTACATTAAAGCGGCTGTAAAGGAACGATTATTCACGTATACGTATTTTTATATTTTGAAAACTTTTTCCTTTTTTCCTATATATTACTTATTAATCATGTTGTTTATTACTAATACAAAATTTATTATTTTTTAACAAAAAATAGGTTCTTTCTAATAGTTGTACATATATAATTTTCTCTTCTTATTGTTCACTCTCCCTTTACTCTTACCAACCAACCAACCCATTCCATTAGTTTCATCTGTAAAATCCAATATGGTGCTCAAATAGACATATTACAGTTACTGTTCTGTGTCTTATGTTTTCTTCGTGTTACTATCCTCGAAACGTTTAGCGACAGTTTGTCAATCATAAGTAGTGTTTGTCCACTATGGAACATGGCAAGAATAAGACTTGATTAGCTTTTGAGTAGAGAACGCTTGAGTACATTACGGGAAAATGGTCTTTGTGATTTGTTGCCAAATAAATATCAACTAAGGGTGTCTGTTCACCTATCCCACCTCCGTTTCGTGACAGGCTTAAGAACTGTATGCGAAGCTAAAGACTCACCTTTTTTGACTTCGGCACTCGTGAAAAGTGATGATGTAAATTTACTTCCTCAGGTTACTCCAGGAACCCGGTTGAAAGAAATGGGGTAATTTTTCGCCTTGCATTGAAATCAGGGTAGAACGAGAAAAATTCCTCGATCCATCGGGGATCGAGCTTGGATCGCTCAATTGACAAGTAGGCGTGTCACCCAGTGTCTTTGGAAGTTATATCATCTTTGGAAGTTTCCAATGGATGAACCGAGTTTTAAATAGATTTTTAACTCAGTGGTGCATGTATAGTTGAATCCTGGGGAGTGAACTTTTTATTTTTTTTTTTAAGTAATAGATCTCTAGCGACGAATGGTTATAATGTTAAGAACAGAAATAAACGACTATAATAATAATAAAAAAAAACGATGTATTAATAATATGTAAGTATTTGTGAACGTAAAATGTGTGCAGAAAGGGGTGTGCAGGAAGTACACTGACGATTGTAGAAAATGCTTTCTTCTTACTGTATAAAAGGATAGTGAGTAATTATGGCATTATTTAATTGTAATATAACTATATTTTAACTTTTCAGGTCAGGCGAAGAATGAACAAGGCGAACCAGTTGGTGTTGGCAGTGTAGCTGGAGGTGGAAGGTATGACAATCTGGTCGGAATGTTCGACTCCAAAGGGAAAAATGTACCTTGTGTTGGCGTGAGCATTGGCGTGGAACGAATATTCTCCATAATGGAAGCAAAAGCAAGCATAGAAGAGAAGAAAATACGTACAACCGAAGTACAAGCTTTTGTTGCATCCGCACAAAAGAATCTTGTGGAAGAGAGGATGAAACTTTGTAAGGAGCTGTGGGATGCCAATATTAAGGTGAGGGTGCTTTTTCGTGTTGTAAAGAAAAAGTGCTATTTCTCCACTTGCAGTAACTACCATATGTAAAATTCAAAGACATTTCTCGATATTCTGGACTAAGCGGTTAGCGTACGCGCCTTTGGCGTGGAAGACCCGGGTTCTATTCCCAGCCGGAGCTCATGTGGTTCGGATTCCACGTTAATCAGTAGGTCCGCGTCTCATATAGCCTCGCTGCTGAAAGGGACGCTCTGGAACTTTGCAGGTGATTTTATTTTTTCTTGGTAAAAATGTGACAAAAACTAACCTTATTTGTTATTAAAATAACACTGAAGATTGTATCAGTCACTAACAAATACTAGTAAACCCCTTTTTTGTTACCTATGGGTCATTCCATGTCAACTCACCTAGAGCAATGTGCTTCAGAATCTCAGATTTTCTTCAAAAATTTTTCGTACATAACTACCAATGGAATTATGCTCCCCCCCACCCTCGATTTTTTGGATGAGAAATGGACCGGGGAAAATTTAAAAAAAAATGTGAATTTGGCGCCAACTTCACTTTCCGGTACTCAACACCATGGAACTAAAGTTACCATAACTTACTTATTTTTCAAGTTATTGGGCTCATCCAGATGTCAAATGAAAGCTTAATTTGTGCTCTGTCAGCTGATCCTAAAAAAATCGTGCAAAAGGTTACACTGTCGAACATTAATGAGCATACAAATCAAATTTTAGGTTTTTTTACAAATTGTGCCATTGCTCAAAAGTTACAACTATGAAACTTTTGAAACTTTTTTAGTAAATTCATCTTAACACGTACATGGTATGGTTAAAAAATAAAGAGGGTGTTGTTTGTATTTTTGTAATTATTATTTTTGTACCTCAGACTGCAATTCATGAATCGCTCTGGGCCTTCTATATTCCACTGGCCAGAAAATCAAAACTTTTGTTGCGTATCTTTTGAAATATCATCTAGGAAATTCCTGTTCGATCAACTTACAAGCTAGTAAGCCTGGACTTAAGCAATTGAAAGCAAAATTACAAAAGACATCTTATCATCAGTAAAAACAATGAGCTGTGAAATATAGGACACAACATTTTGTATATAAATCTGTGTAATTCTGAGAAGTATTACCAGTATGTATGTTTATTGTTTCCATCTATGTACACTAGTCTATTATTTCTTACTTTTGTTGATAGGTTTTGTAATATTCACTCAACCCCTTACATTGCTAGGCCTAGTCTTATATTTTTCATACACAAAACCACAAAATTATTACCAAAAAAGCCACCCTTTTGTTATTTAACCATATCAAGTAAATGCAAACTAATCCTATAAAAAGTTACAACAGTTGTCACTTCAGACTAGGGATGGCCAAAATCATCCGGATTTCGGAAAAAATACGGAATTCGGAAAAATTCTAGAATTTTTCCGAATTCTGAAATTTTCCCGATTTTACTTTCCGTAATGCGGAAATTAAAAATTCCGAAATTGGCCATCCCTACTTCAGAGGAATGGCATAACCTGTTAACAACACTAAAACTGTACATTTAAATAATTGCAAAACTACCAAACACATCCTTTTTATTTTTTAACCATATGATGTATGTGCTAAAATAATTCTATAAAAAGAGCTTCAAAAGTTTCATAGTTGTAACTTATGAGCAATGACACCATTTGTAATAAAAATCCAAAACTGTAAATTTCCGTACGTGTAACATAAAAAAGAATTACAAAAATACCAAAAACACCCTTGTCATGTTTTTTAGCCATATCATGTATGTGCTAAAATGATTTCATAAAAAAAGTTTAAAAAGTTTCATAGTTGTAACTTACAAGCAGTGATACAGTTTGTAACAAAACCTACAACTATATTTCCGTAAGTGTAAAAATTAAAAAAGCATTTTTTAACTATACTATGTACATGTTAAGATGAATTTATTTAAAAAGTTCCAAAGTTTCATAGTTGTAACTTGAGCAATGGCACAATTTGTAAAAAACCCTAAAATTTGATTTGTATGCCCATTAATGTTCGACATTGTAACCTTCCGCAAGGTTTTTTAGGATCTACTGAAAGTGCAAAAATTAAGCTTTGATTTGACACCTGGATGAACCCAATAACTTGAAAAGTAAGGAAGTTATGGTAATTTTAGTTTCATGGTCCTAAGTGCCGGAAAATGAAATTGGCGCCAAATTCACATTTTTGAAAAAATTCTCCCCGGCCCATTTCTCATCCAAAACATAGGAAAAAGTTAATTAAGCATAATTTCATTGGTATTTAGGTATGAAAAACATTTAAAGAAAATCTGAGACATTAAAGGTAAAACATACGGTCATGTTTTAAAATTAGGTGATTTGATATGGAATGGACCCCTAGACTGCAGTTAACGAAAATTCAGGGTTTAATACCATTCTTAAAACAATCCAAAATAAGATACAGACGAGCGAAGTGGGTACCGCATTTTTCTGCATACTTATTTTCTGCATTCAGTTTTGAGGAAGGAATACTTTCACTGCATATTATGAAGATTTTTCAGAATATTGTAATATTTTAACAAGAAACAAATGTAAAGTTAATAATGCTTAACTAAATGTGGAATCGCACGGACGTCTAGAATGTGCATAGCGCATGTGCGTCCATACATACTGTAAAATGGAAAATAGAACGATTGTATACAAACTGCATTTACTGAGTTACTGATCTGTACATAATTGGAATTCTGTTGTGTACCGTAAGTAAATAAAAAATCAGACAACACAGAGTCAAGAATACTGAAATTGAAATAATCAGAATCTTTATCGAAATGTAAGATGCATTTCATTTTTAGACTTAATTCTCAAAGGAAAAAAGTGTTATAAGCTACGAAATACAGTTATTTATTTATAGAATAGGTTTTCATTTTATATTATCAATAACATTTATTATATTAACAGTAACAACAAATTAATTAACAGTAGTAAATGTTACAATAGACTTACATTAATAATAGAAAATACATTACATTAAATACAAGTACTGTGAAAAGACGGCACCAATAACAAAGGAAAATTACACGTATTGTCAGCCTCATTGAATGTAACAGCTGACTCGCTTTAACACGTGATACTGGTTCTTGTAGAGATCAGTAAAATGCCTAGCTTTCAGACCTCGTGTCAAGGCGGCATCAAATTTAATGAAATTGAATAAAATATATGCTCTAAAAGAAACAAAGTGATGCTTTCAATTATCGTTCTAGTTTCATTATCCGTGACCATGAGGGGCAAGAATTATAAGCACTTTATCATATCCTATTAGTATTAAAATGGGATTTAAGAAAGAATCCTTGTGTCATGAGTTCGGTGGAATGTAGCAGTTTAACTTGAGACTTGTGAGATCTCATAGCTGAAATGTTACTCATGATATTTTCGCCTTACCTGCATTAGCCGTGAAACGTCAGCTGCACTGAAACCTGTAGTAAAATATTCTGAATTTTCGTTTTAAAATTTCTGATGCACAGGTATTGGATAATTCTGAAAACCTAGATATTAAGATAGATGGTAAATTCTTCGTGAATTATCAGTTCGTAGTTTTGACAGTTTACCAGCTAAGTAGCATCATGACATAATTTTAAAAATACGTTTTTATTAATCTCTTTTTATTATTGTTAATTTGCTTGTCTCGAGATCCTCTATGATTTTAATCTCAAATGACTTATATTGAGCCCTTCGTGGCTAAGTGTACGCTAACGACTTTGGCGTGGGAGACTCGGGTTCGATTGCCGGCGGGAGCTCATGTGGTTCGGATTCCACGTTAATAAATCCCGTCTCATATAGCCTCGCTGCTGAAAGAGATGTTAAACTCAAAATCAACTCAACTTAGATGGCTTATAATTGGTATTTGTATGATTTTACAGTCACACATTAAACTTACAAAAGACGTGATATACTTACCTAGTATCGTGTTGCATCACCTTTTGATATCACAACTGCCGTAACAGGTGGTCGGGAGCACTCGTCTCTGATGTGAACGGTCCCTGTTCGATCCAAGCCAGTCTGTGGTAAAGAATATCTTTCGATATTTTTTCCCAGGTTACTTCATCTTTCCACTTCCTTATTACACTATTCTACCATAATAATGCAGGTATATTTTATAATCTTCTTTAATGTAGTGCATATCTTTGATATAGTCTGCATAATAGTGCATATAATTAACCAGGAAGAAGTTTTGAAAATGAGTTCAGAAATACTAAATGTCTTGTTACATCCATTTTATAACTAATTAAAATTACAGACATTCCCATGACGCGTTTAGAAATTATAATTATCATTGTACTTACAAGTTTATGTAGTTCCTAAAAACTACTTGCATTTCCAAGCTTTCGACTCTCTCTAGGGTCTTTTGTCACGGGGAATAAAAATAGGAAAATAATAATAATAATAATAATAATAATAATAATAATAATAATAATAATGTCAGGAGAGTAAAAGGAACGGACTTAACAGAGTAGAGCAGTGCTACAGCACTTTGTCCAAACGTAGATCACACGTTAGTACTAATATGGACATTTAGGATGGAAACGTAGGTTGCAGTATGACGAAGTTAATTGCCCATTCTTTTGTTCATTGGTGAAGGATTGCCAACTCATATTATTTTTATTTTATTTTTATTATTATATCAAAGCTTTACATTAAATTACTGGTTTCTATTCATCACTTAACCATTTCCTATCTAAATTTGATTTTTCTTTTATGAATAAAGAAGTTTTCAAAAACTTGTCTTCCTACTTTATTTTTAGCCCCAAATAAAATTTTTGAATCTTCTATCCTTTGCTGAGAGTTCTTTTAAGTGTTTTGACAAATCTGACATCAGACTTCACGTTTTAGCATCCCTAACGTGTTCCTTCACACAGATCTTGAAGTTTCATCTAGTCTTGCCTATGTAACTCTCAAAAGCAACTACATATTACTTCATAGATACCCGTTATTGGAACCCGTATAATAGCTCTTGTTTTTCTCTGATGTTTGAAGGGACTTCAAAGCTATACAGAAACCTTACTTTAGTGTTGTCAGTCCGGAAAAAGTAGGTAGTCCTACTCATTTCAGGTCATTAACTTCGGTTTCAGGTCTGTCGAAATATGGATTCTTTCTAACTTGGTTGTATCAATTTAATAATAACACTAGTTAACAAATTTAAACTTTTTGTTTGTTAGATGAGAAAAATCACCTGATCTTAAATGAGCTTTTTGCGCTGAATTCGAATATGCACTCGGTTCCTCTCCATCACGTACAGTTTTCCCGTAACAGAGGGATTTTCGGGAAATTCCCTCAAAAATTTCCTTTTTCAGGTATTTTATTCCTCTAGCTCCTGTCCCCTTACATATAGTAACATAGAAATTATACCTAAGTATACCTTGATTTATATTTAATAAACCCTAAAAGTTTCGTAAAAATCGCTTTGTTCTTTCTAGAGAAATAAATATATTTGTATGTATACTGTGTGCACTGTTTATTGCACCTGATAGTAATGCTTTCAGATCTCCTGAGTTGGGGTAAAAACGATTTGCTTTATTACTACAAACACAGACATAAAAATGAATATTTACAATAGTCAACAACACACTTGTATTGCTCTTTGTAAATACTTCCAACGTATATTTTTTTAAACGTACAGTATATGTATATCTTAATACATATATATATACAATTCTCCAAGTTTTTTTCGTTTTGTTCATGAAATGGTTATCAATATTTGTTATCAAATGTAACAGAATGCAAAAGAAAGAAAGAATGGAATACAGACTCATTGTTGACAACAATGAACTAATGCAGTCTGAATTTTCCACTACGGTATCGTTTCCCCCCTCCCCCCGCGCATTTCTTTCTTTCTTGTGTTCTTGACACCTGGTGAGGGAGTTTTGTACATTTTTATATTGACGTGTGGTTTAACACTACTTCACTTTCAAAGTTGTCTTTGCTGCTAAGAGTGCTTTCATGTTTGATCTTAACGGCATTATACCCAACTAAGACCAGAAGTTTAGTTTGTGATCAGTACAATGGCGTCAAGAGGACGGCGTTCGTGTGTTAACTCACCAAATAGTTTTTGTTATGTGTGTGGCCAGTTTGTAGTTAAAGGACAGTGTAGATCCATTACGCCATCGGTGAAACTAGCATATTATATATATTTAGGATGTCGTGTGGGAGATCAGGACAAAACTTGGGCACCCAACATAATTTGTGCGTCGTGCTACGTCACTTTACTTGCATGGGCCAAAGGGAAACGGAGGTTCATGAAATTTGCTGTACCAATGGTGTGGAGAGAACCCACCAACCATCTGGATGATTGTTATTTTTGTCTCACAGTAGTTAAGGGACATTCTAAAAAAAGCAAATACACAATAAGTTAACCCAACGTTAAATCCGCAATTAGACCTATTCCGCACGGGGATGAACTTCCACTTCCCGAGCCCCCTACCAACTGGGAAGAGATATGGCCAAAAGACTCTGATGATGATCATGACCTTGATGAACCATCGACATCAACATGTACATCCAAGGATCCAACGTTCATCCCTGACTGTGTTCGCGAGCCACATTTCATCCGGCAATGTGAACTTAATGACCTAGTCCGTGATTTGCACCTGACAAAACAAGAGGCGGAACTTCTGGGATCAAGGCTCCAGCAGTGGAACTTATTGGATGCAGAAACGAACATATCAGTGTACAGGAAAAGGCATGTTCAATTTTCAAGCTATTTCTCAATGCAAGATAATGTGTACGTATGTACGGATATAATTGGGTTGATGGCGGAGCTAGGAATTCCTTACGTTCCAGAAGAATGGAGGTTATTTATCGACGCGTCAAAGGTCAGCCTTAAAGCTGTCCTTTTACATAATGGAAATAAAAAACCTTCTATACCACTTGCGCACTCAGTGAAGATTAAGGAATCCTATGACACCATGTCAACTTTGCTAAATCTTATAAATTACAAGGACCATTGTTGGCAAATATGTTGTGATCTCAAGGTAGTTGGTATTTTATTAGGACTGCAGTGCGGTTACACGAAGTACCAATGTTTTTTATGTTTATGGGATAGCCGAGCTGATGACAAACATTATGAAGTGAAGGAATGGGAACCTAGAGTGAATTACGTACCTGGAGAATGCAACGTCAAATACGCTCCTTTGGTAGATCCTAATAAGATATTACTACCGCCACTTCATATCAAGTTAGGACTTATGAAAAACTTTGTCAAAGCCATGGACACATCTGGTGAAGGTTTCAAGTATTTGCGAGATAAGTTCCCTAACCTGAGTGATGCTAAGATTTCAGCGGGAATGTTTATTGGTCCCCAAATTAGGAAATTAATGCTTGATGATAGCTTTGACAGCAAGTTAAACAGTGCTGAGCTAGCTGCCTGGACAGCATTTAAGTGTGTTGTGCGCAACTTTCTGGGCAATAACAAAGCTGAGAGTTACACAGAAATCGTACAGGACATGATACAGAAATACAAAGAGTTGGGTTGTAGGATGTCTTTAAAAATCCACTTTTTGCACTCCCACCTCAGCTTCTTTCCTGCTAACCTAGGTGCTCTCAGCGACGAACAGGGGGAAAGATTCCACCAAGATATAATGGCAATGGAGAAAAGGTACCAGGGACGATGGGATCCTTCAATGATGGGGGACTATTGTTGGGGTCTTGTTAGAGAATGCAACATTTCTTACAAAAGAAGGAAGTAGTGTACGTTTTTGTAACCCAATGGAAGTTTCATATATTGTGATAGTTTTGATTGTCTTTTCATGACCTTTTGGTACATTTGTATTATTGTTTATTGTAAATTGTCACACTTGTAAATTATATTGTATTATATTTTATATATGTGTTTGTGGTAATAAAGCAAAACGTTTTACCTCAACTTAAGAGATCTGAAAGCATTACTATAAGGTGCAATAAACAGTACACACAGTATACATACAAACATATTTATTTCTCTAGAAAGAATAAAGCGATTATTACGAAACTTGGAGGGTTTGTTAAATATGAATCAAAGTATACTTAGGTGTAATTTCTATGTTAGTATATGCAAGGGGACAAGATCTTGGGGTGTAAAATAAACGAAAAGGGAAATTTTTGAGGGATTTTCCCGAAAATCCCTCTGTTACGGGAAAATCGTACGTGATGGAGAAAAACCGAGTGCATATTCGAATTCAGCGCAAAAAGTTCCTTTAAGAACAGGTATTTCCTTTTATGTAACAAAACCTTTGTTAACTAGTGTAATTGAACTAGATATCAATTCGTACTGGCAAGCTTCAGCAGTTCCATTATTAATAAATTGGTATAATCAGGTTATAAGGAATTGACCTGAAATAGGTGGGACTACCTGTTTTTCCGAGATTGACAACAGCACCAAAGAAGATTTTTATAGAGCACAGTTACCATATAGCATTGTAGCTCTCTCCCCTATATATATATATATATATATATATATATATAACTTAAAAGTCACGTTAATTCAAGATATATTACACGGATACAGAAATTAGGTGTCTGTGAAATAAAATGAAATTGCCATGAAAGTTAGTTACATAGGCAAGACTAAAAGAAACTCAAAAGTTCGTGTGAAAGAACACGTTAGGGATGTTATTTCGGAAAGTCTGGTGTCAAGTCTGCCGAAACATTTAAAAGAAACTCAACACAGGATAGAAGATTCAAAGATTTTATTTGGGTCTTAAAATGAAGTAGAAAGACTCATATTAAATTAAATAAATAAATAAATAAATAAAATAAAATAAAAATAAAACAAAAATATAAAAAAAGTGGGAATTAGCAATTTCAAAATTTGTAAAACTTTAGCATAGTAGTAAAAATACCAACATGAATTGGTAACTTTCCACTTAACCCCGCCATGTTGCAACCCGTGTTTCCATCATTTGACTTATGATTTTAGTTTGGAGAAAGTGCTCTAGCACTGTTCTACCCTGGTAAGTCTGTCCCTTTAATTTTTTTTAATGTTACTTTTCTTTCTCCTGTTTTTTATTCTTTGTGACCAAGACTCCAGGATAGGGCCAAAGCTCGGAGGTACAAGCGATATCCGGGAATCGCATAAACCAGTTAGTAGAATGGTAATTAACTGCTTTTGTCCGCTTGAAATTAATACGGTCTGTAGTTTCCATATTTCCACTCAAATTTTTAATTTGTGGAGAAAAAAGCTTCAATATTCAGGACATACAACGTTGATGTAGATTTTGAAATAGATAATGAGAGAACGAGTAGCAATAAGTTGTGGCTTATGGTCTAAGGAATCCATTACAATTTATTTAATTTTTATATTTAATAGATTTGAATGTAACGTCCTTTTTATTACCGAGGTTCTATGTGACGTGGAGTTTCCTAACGTCCAATCCGAATTATACATAATATAGATAGTGGACAAAATGGTGGAAAAATCTACAAATAGAAACATTTAGTACTAATATGGTATTAAGCCACCTAACTTCAGTTTTCTAAAATAATTCCCTGATGCTCGATGATGTTGAGATCTGGAAATTAGAAGACTAAAGAGGAATCTGACCCTTGCAGTAAGTTCAGCATACCACGTTTAGACAGGGCCAGCGGTATGGATGGGGCATTACCATTTTGGAATATTGCGTTACCATTCGGAAATGACGTTTACACCAGTGGTTGATGTGCTTACCCAAGGTAGTTCGTTTAATCTATTGTGACTCAACCACGTAACTTGTAAAGGACCTACCTAATACCGTGACATGGTGTCATTAGTCATCATCATGCTTTATAGTCCGACGAAGAGCGAAGACAGTCTACATCGTATGCTTGACGCAGTGTTACACCACACAAATACGCTACCAATAATGAAGAAAGGGGTAAAGTTTAACTCGTCGTGCCAAATAATGAGTTCGTTGAAAGTTCTTCAACCGTTATTAATCACAAACGTGTATTAAAATTACGTTTGATCTTGTCTCTTAAACCAATACTTAGGTAAGACCAATCAGTATTCTTTAGACAGCTCCAATTAAGTATTAAGCGTATTTCTTAGATTCTTTTTACCTTTAATGGTTCAACTTACTTTTTTTTTTTTTTTTTTTTCTGTTTAGACTCCGTACTGTAATAATAGTCTCTCATAAACCTTTATATCAATGATTAGTCACTTCTTGCTCATCTTTAACCTAACCGAACAATTTCTTCATTTTATTATATCATCCATTCAACTCAACTGTTTTTAGGTTATTACTTCTTACTTCTAGGCACTTTCTTCCCAACTTAGTATTTAAAATATAAATCCCTTAACGCAGCTTTCATATTTTATGGTCGTTACACATAGAATTATGGCTTAGTATGAAGAATTGCTGGTTCGAACCGTGCCATGCCGTTTTTTCGTCCTTTCTTTCTGGTTTTTAAGTCAAGTGGAATGCAGAAGCAGCGTCTTTACTTTATGTACAAGTAAATGCATTAACCAATAACTAGGTTTCAAATGCGTACAGATGATAACGTTTTACGTTATTTACTTAGTTTCTGCAGCCCATTTTTTTCACATGTTACATACAATTGTCTTCATTTCACTTTATCTTGATGCACCTGTATTTATCACCCGTCTCCATCGAAGTGCAAAAACGTAAACTTTTTTTTTTTTTAATTTAAAAGTAGCAGTTAAGAATAATTTAAGGAAATAAGAAAAATATGTTATGTGCTGTTGTTGAGTGTTTGCCATAATAATATGCTCATTTTTGTTTATCGATCTTTCAAAACTGACAAATCATGTAACAGTTATTAATTTTCTTCCAGGTCGAGCAGTCGTACAAGAAAAACCCAAAGTTATTAGCTCAGTTACAGTACTGCGAAGAATCGGGAATACCTCTTGTAGTGATAGTAGGTGAAAGTGAACTTACACAGGGTATAGTGAAACTTCGAGATGTAACAACACGAGAAGAAACTAATGTTCCTCGTGAGAAACTAGCGGAAGAAATACGAAATCGCTTGAAACAGTTGAACAGTAGTGCAATTCCAAATCATATATCATAGGGCGCAGTGAAGCTTAAATAATGTACTGAGACTTTATAACTCATTATCATAAGTGTTCAATATGTTGTAAATGATGACTGATCAGTATTTTGTGAACGTCTGGAATGGAAGATTGTGTGATCTTAATTTAAAAAGCAGTGTAATTTTTGGTTCACTATAAAGAGCATGAATATTTCAATGCAAAGTAAAACTCAGGAACGAAACCTGGACCAGTGAAATGGTGTAATTTATTCCATAGTCTTGTACGAGATTACGTGAATTGTGATCCTACTCTGAAATATTCCCAGAAGTGATGTCTTGTTACCCTAATTTAAAAGAAAATAAAACCTCTCTATTTAAATGAGCAATATAATTGTTTATGAATACAGTTAAATAAATAAATTATTATTATTATAATTTTCAGTTTGCCTTGATAATGGCCAAAATAAATGATTTGATACCGCAAAGTAAACAGAATAATTACCTTTTGCAAACATTCTTGATTATAAGATTGTCCAATCAACTTCGTTACATTTGAGTCATTGTTCGTCAAGAGGGGGCCAAGGGTCCAGCTCGACTGTTTCACAAGTTACTGGTTATGTGCCAGATGTGAGTTGAATATCTTGTTTGGTTGCATGTATACGGCTTTTCAAAGAGAAGCCACTCAACTTCGCTCTGCATATGAAGCTGCAAATGTATTAGGTTTGCCCAGCATCTGGTCTTTTGGATAGTTGTGGAAAACATTTGACGTTGATAAGAGTATTTACTAATTAGTCGTCGTTGCATACTTCAGTATAGAAATATCTCGTGCATATCAAAAAAAAGTGTGTAGTTCAGGGAGGGGGGAGCTCACATTGATTACACCGTAACTACTTTGTGAATTCACCAATTCAATCAAACCTAGGGAGGCATGATTCGCACCTATGACATCGATGTGTGGATAAATTCAGTTGTTGCCACTGTGCTACTAGATCCAAAAATATGCACTTGCAAAGTTGGTCAAAATTTCGTAGATGAAAACTTTTGGGTATCTGTAGAGTTAATATCTCAACTGTATTATTTTTTTCCCCCAGTCTTATTTTTTGTTTTGCCACGGTTGGAAAACCCCTGCTTCAAATTTGGAAGCTATATAGTTTAACTTAGCTAGGAACTAATCCTAGCCCCAGACCCTCTCACACCTTATATTTCAGTTTTTGCTTCTGTCCTTCGCATAGCAAGAATAGGTTTATGGTATTATTTGCGCAATATTTAAACACCTTTCCCCCTTAGAATAATCATTTCATCAAAGGGAAATGATAAGAACCCATGTCGGCTGTCTTAGCTGTGTTCAAAAATTCATTTCAAGTGGTGCACCTATTTTCCCTGGTTGTGAGACTGACAACCTCGAAGTCATTTTTAAATATTGAGAGAGAGAGAGAGAGAGAGAGAAAATAGAAATTGCCCCCTCCTCTTGTTAAAACGCTGTGGCATATGCCCACTTGTTTCGAATGAGGAGTTTATATACCAAAATTCATATCCGTAGCATGTCTAGATAATCATATTATAAAGATTGTAACCTCGCCCTTTTTTCTCCTCTTCTAAGGGAAATATTAAGAAACGGTGAAACATGTGTCTAATTATTTTAAATAAGTCTTCCAAATACCGAATTTAATGTCTTAAAAAAAAAAAAAAATCGTCGTTCTGTAATAATTGTAATCCCTGTCCCCTTCTGCTTCTCGCTTCTTTTCTTACCTTCTAGTGCAGATATCAGAAAACACTGAAGCATGTGTTTTAATTATTTTAAATGAGAAGTTTATATGTCAAACTTCATGTTCCTAACCTTTAGAAATTTCGAGATATGGACATTTTAAGATAATTGCCAACCTTCTTCCCCGTCAAATTTTCAAAAAATTCCTCCTTAATGGTATAGTTCTGCTCACGTAAACCTAGACTGTGTTCCAAAGACTAAGACCTAGAAAATGACCCTAGATCCTTACGGATTCCCTTTAGATCTGAGTTTATCTGTATTTTTGCCACAATCACAGGTGGAAATTGAAGATTAATATTGCAGTATTACGGTAATTTTAAAGTTTCAAATTTGATACAGTATTTAAGTTTTTAATCTAAAACTATTTAAAGAGCGATGGAAGTAAGGGAAATATCAACTACGAATAGACCATAATGATTTAACCATCTGCATCACGCCATTTGTTAACTGTGTCACTGCCAATTCGAGTGTCCCTAAAAACATCGATATTATAGGGTAAAAAGCAAGAATATTTGAAATAACTTGCTATTTTCTGATGCAACATGTGATTCATCTTACTTATTCATGTTTTGTGTAGGAAGTTAAGAGGAAACTGGCCTAGTGTGTAAAACGTCTGGAGATTTCAAGAATTGAAGTAAAATCACATTTACTTGCAATATAAGTATTACAGCCTTCGTGCCACAGTTAAGATGTTAGAATATAATTACACTGAAACTAAACCAAGCGCATAAGGCGAGGTACTTTTCTTTTTTCTTTTTTTTTAACCTGGGCTGTTAAAACGATATTATTTTTAAGAAAAATTGATAGACTTTCTGTATTTTATTTTCTGTAACTTCAGCAGGTAACTTTGTAATTAGTATTCAAAATAATCGTACAAACACAAAGAGAAGAACCTTTAAAAGTATGACTCTTTATTTAAAAAAAAATAATAATTTATTTATTACTTCTCTCTGGAATGTGGGCCCCCTTGACTTCGTTATTGATAAACATCATGGGTGTGGGTGTTTTCAGAGTTCTCTTATTTCTCCTAGGTTCTTCATCCCATCATTATCATCCATCTCATCATCACAGTCTCCATTAGCCTTGGTGCATAATAGTGGAATGTTAAGACTTCGCTAAGCTCACTTCCACTTTCTTGAATTTTAGTGAATAATTTGAAGACAATAAATACCAAAAATGTAGAAAGTAAGCCACGTAATATCTAAGAAACATTGTTATAGGAAATAACAACGACGTTATAATTGTTGGGTGCCCGAATTTGTACACCATACAGAGGATCTTGAAAACAATGATTAGTTCATATAATATAGTTTTGTAGAACAGGGTTCTTACAAATCTGGAAAACAGGAAAAATGAAACAAAGGTCAAATGTCAGGGAAGATGGCGCTTAACCTGGAAATCAGGGAAAATTGGAGATTTTTCTCAGGAAATGAAACTATTATCCGTCTTACCTATTTGTTAAGATAGGCCAATAATTTAGTCAGTATTTGTTGAAAGAAGCACTATCAATAAATGAGTTTCGTTGAGTTTTAGGAGTTGTATTTATAGTATGTAAACTTTACTTCATATATCGTTGTACCCAACATTATTTCTAATATTAAGAATGTAATTTATGAAGATAGTTTGATTTGTTACAGTTCACGTTATAAATGGTTTCATTTCTTTCTGTTGGGAACATAATAGTGTAGAAGTACTATTAAGTAAATAAGGGTAATTTACTGCTGCTCAATGCTTTTTCACACCGTAAACATTTGTTTAGAATATATGATAAAATTTAATGCCGATGTCCAATGAAGAAGACTGAAGGCAAAGTCTAGAAGTTAAAAGTAATCTGAAAGGCCAAAGAATGTAGATATAGGATTCGGGCAGAAAAAAATTCATTGGGAAGCTTATAGATGTCAAGGAGGTAGACAAGTACCGTTTCTTCAGTGATTGTCAAAAATTTTTGATAGGCACTACTGAAAAAATACTCGAAAAATGTCTTTTTTAGATATCCTCTTACTTGTACCATTTCATGCCTTGATCCTAAGGTTTCCTTGCATAAACCTAAACTTGCCCTGGGTAAGGATGACGAAGTGCTTGGAAATACTCCATCAGTCGTTTCGTCTCAATGATGTTAAAGCAGAGCTAGTTCAGCAAGAGTTTAATTTTTTTTCCCCCAACAATCTAAAAGTGTGTTGGCGTCTTATTTTAATTCAGATGGAAGCAAAACAAATCTTGATGAGTTTTATAAATCAGTTCTAAGTGGCAAAAGTGAATTCAAACACTTATGAAGTCTTGTGAAAATGACATGGATTATTTTACATGGAAATACAACTATAGAGTTTGGTATTTCTATTAACAAAAATTTATTGATAGAAAATTTGCAAGAGGCTTCTTCAGTAGCCCAACGACAACTGGTAGATTGGCCTACATAGGTGAAATTAGATGTCTCAATGCTTCAGATCCAAAACTCTTAACTTCTGTAAAAGGTGCAAGAACAAGATACAATTCGGCTTAGGAAGAAAAGAGAAAATGGAAGGTCTCAGGCAGTATTTGGCTAAGGTAAAAGAACTAGAATAAAAGAGATGACTTAAGAAAAACAACGATTGGAATCAGAAGAAATTGAAAGTGAGATCAAAATTTTAAAGTAGTCAATCTAAGTAACCGAAACAAGTAGGCATAGCTATTATTGTTAAAAGTTTTTAAGTAGTGTTCCTACTTATTTAATATCATTTAAGTTCTTTTTGGATCAAAAGATCCAATATATTTCAGGCAAAAATTTTCTTGTAGGTCTTATATCTGGAGAATTACATGTAGTGTAGCCAAGCCCAAACTATCACTTAGCTCAGTATGATTTGCTTATTCCGTAAAAAATAAGAAAACTCGATTTAGGGTCAGTTCAAAAATTTTGTGGCCCCTGATCCAAAAAATTCAGTATATTTCATTCAATCAAAAATTTGCTTGTACAAGTTATATCTCGAGAACTACGTATAGTGTAGCCAACTCAGACTATCACTTAACTCAGTATGATACGCCTATTCCGTTAAAAAAAGGAAAAATAAACTCAATTTGGGGGCCGTTCAAAAATTTTGTAGCTCCTGATCCAAAGACTAATGATCGGCCAAGATCGCAATCTTTTGATGGATTGTTTGGATCATTCCTAAAATTCTTGTTACCTTTTAATATGTTGTATATGTATAACATAATAAATTTATGTTTTATTGTGATAACAATTAGGATCTATTGCAATAACTAAAAAAAAATCGGTACAAGAAAATAGAGGTTAGTCAATTGGCATGGGCAGCTGTAATGTTCGCTCCCCATAACTTTCATTATGTTAAACTTTCAAATGTTTTTGCGTCTGAGTGGGAAAAATTCACAATTTGCATTCTCATAGTTACATAATATACATTTACACATTATTTTGAAAAGTTTCTCGTTTTATTTTCTCATTTTATTGAATTCGAAGAAATATTGAATTACATTAAAGTATTGTTTTTTCGTTTGTTTACTAAATGTTTAGGAACGCGTCTTATTTTCTTCGAAATTAATAGAAGCAGTTTGTTGACTTTTTTTTTAAGAATTCTGAAGTTACAGCTGGTCATTGGGGTGAAAGGTGGCCAATTTCTTAGTTTTTTTTTTTTAATTTTAAAGAAATTTAACGTTAACGTGTAATATTATTTGAAGATGTCGTATAAAGTTTCCTCACTAGCTCAAAATAGCAATTCTTTGGTTAGCTGATGTTGGTTTGCTTGCCTACTATTATTAGCTTTTTATATGGATCTGCCTACTGTATAGTGTTGCAAATGGAAACTTGCTGATCTTTTGCAGTACAGGTTCAGAATCACTGGCCAAGTCTTTATTTAGCTTTTACAAACATTCATTATCAGTACACCATTATCTTATTAAATGTGGCGGATCAGGGAAAATGGTTGGTTTTGTACCTGGAAATCAGGGAAAATGATAAAAGTAATTTTGTATTAGAACCCTGTAGATGCTATTTGTTTCACTCTACTTTTTTGTTATAATTTGTTGATAATTTTGAAATGAAATGAAATCTTTTTGAGTTTTACGTTATGGCATCTAGGCTAAAGGAAACGGTGATAATGAGAAAATGAAAATGATGGGATGAAGAAAGTGGGAGAAAACGGGAGAACTCCGAGAAAACACGCACATGGTGTTTGTTTACCACAAAGCCCACTTGAGGCAAGGGACGCCACGTATTAGAAGTGAACAATCTACCACTGAGCCACGCAGCCCCTAATATTGGTAGTTTTTAATATTCTTTAAGTTCTTCACTAAAATAAAAAGAAAGTTGGGATGAGCTTAAGGAAGAGCTTTAAACTAAACAAAAATCTCTTCTCTTTTTTTAAATTAGACAAAACCAGTTGAGAATGCTCGAAGAGCATTACCAGAACGAAGTTAAAAAGAATTAATATTTTCGAAATTTATGTTAATTGTATACTAAATTTATTTGATTAAATTCAATAGAAATACATTTACATACTTGGAACCTCCGTATTAGAGATCTATTGTATTAGCTATATTGAGCTGTCAATTTTTATAACCGTATATATACCGAAAAAGCAGGTATAACCAGTGGCTACCGGTTAGTTACTATTAGTACCAAAATGTTCAGCATTCTCTTAGGTATTGATCAACACCAATATCACCTCTCTATGACTTACAGTTCCCGAGATATGGCTCCTTAAATCTCCCGAAATCGGAACTTTTTTGGCCAATATCTCCAGAAATGTAAGAGGGACGAGAAAAATTCCATCACTTTTTTCAGATAGTTCCTGATGCTCTAGCGAATGGGAGGCTCCAAATTTAAAAAACTCGCAAATAATATACACACACATGTAAAGACATAAAGAATTCAGTAACGAAGTTCTTAAGTTTGTTGAAAATATAGTCTAAATTTCATAACAATTCTATGCTTTTCCAGGAAAAGACATTTTAGTTTTTAAAGTGCAAGAATAATGCTGATGTTTCATTATGTGAAAGTATCCCTTGCGCATTTTTAAAATTAGTTGTCTCCGACGAATAGAAGGATTCTAAAAGCGTTCCTTCTTAGAATGTCAGTAAGTGATATTTATGTATATTTACGTCACTTGACGATTCATAATCATCCCACTCGCGCCAGTAAAAATAAATAAGAAATTTTACACCTTTGCTTCTCGTTTCTTTTCTTTCTTGAAGTAAATAATGTTGAACTAAAATCCACAATTCCATTCATGTTCTACTTAACAGTTACTCTTGTTTAATTGTCTCCGACTGATGTATTTATATCATATTTTTCTTTACATTGCACAGCTAATGCAATGCATGTTTCTGTTAGAATTCAAAAGATATTTTCAACCTTGGGATCATCAGAAGCAGTGTTCGAAGCGGAATAAAAGCAGAGGCGGTATATTTGCGATTTTCACTCGACATACCGGCCATTCAAATGTTGAAATTCAGTGAGGGTATGTTGCCTAAAAGACTGCATTTTTTATTTACATAATGACTGAAAATCATTGGAGAGCTCTGTAGTTACAGGGAGGCGACATGGAGAGCCTTTGATTCCCTGCCAACAACTTTCTGAGAAAAAATATCCCCTTGTGTTATGTTATAGAGAATTATACACGAAAATCCTCAAAAACCGAGTTTTTATATTAACAATTTCCTGCGGAAAAACTCCCGGCCCGCTCACTCGACTGAGAAGTATTCCAAACCCCCGAAAGATCCATCCCCACAGTAGACAATCCCTAAATCCGCCCATGCTCAAAAGACGACATTTATATCCATTAAGGCAAGAAGACATAAACATACATAAGAAAGAAACAACTCAGTATGCCACATCAAAATATAAACTAGGGAACTTCTTTGAAGACACCTTATTTTAAAGGCAAAAAGTAGGTAAAAGATAACAAAAATGTCGGTGTTGTCACCCTAAAAATTATTTCTGCATAAGAAATAAAATCTTTTTACGTGCTAAGCTATTCGTCAATAATTGTGGATAAAAATGGATTTATTAAAGGTATTTAGCATGTACTCTCCAGTGACGGTATGTCTTGATCACTGGAAAACCAAAGGCGGTATGCCTTCATCAATGAAAAACCAGAGGTGGTATGGCATATCACCGCATACCGTCTCACTTCGACCACTGATTGGAAGGTAAGATTCTAGCATTCTTTCATGAATTAAAATTCTTTTTGTCTTGAAATCATCTGACATGATACCTGCACTATCGCAAGACTATTATCTATCATAACATGAATTTGCATATACAGTGAAACCTGTCTATGTTGGCCACCATCGGTTCCATCGAAAAGTGGCCAACTTAGACAGGTGGCCAACTTACAGAAAATAAGTGTGATTTGTGTATTTTGAGAATAGGATTTCTAGTATTACTTGATAGTAAAATTTTAATAAGCAGTGGCACGACAGCTACTTATAAATAATGTATATAGAGTAATCATAAAAATATACAGTACTAGAAAATATTACTATAGTATGCAAGAGCGCCGATTTCTCTTTAAATTGGGGGGGGGGAGGCATTCAGATGCAGAAGGTATATATATGAAGATTTTAAGACAAATTGCACTCAACTTATACCAAATATTGTATACTCATAAATAAAATAAGGGCCACATGAGCTTTGTGGGGCCCGGGCCCGCTCGGTTCCCCCAGGATCGGTGCTCTTGATAGTATGTTTAATATATATGCATATCTTTCTCTTCCTGAAAACTAGTCTGGTACATTGGATTATTCGGATTGAAAACACAATAACACAAACAACCATGAAATAGAAGTGTATGTACGCAGTTCATTGAAATTGATATTATAGCACACTGAGTTATTCAGATTAAAAAGAAGAAAAGCTAAGTTATAAATTGAGAAATTCATATGCAATTTATATGACTTCTTTTCAGTTGTTACTGAATGGTGGTTCATTCTAGACATATTTGCTTTATTCTTTTTGGCAGATATGAACATTCTAATTTTGTAGTTAACTACTTCTTGATAAGGACCTACAAGCGTTTTCCTCGGAGCAAAGTATGTTTTGAGGGAATTCATATCTCAAAACCCCCGCTACCTTTCGACAAGCCGTCAGGCGCCAATTGACATGTTTGACTTTAACCTTGAAAATTTTCCGGAATTACTAAAACTCCCCACTGATGATAGGAGCCGATATAGCTAATGGCTTTACCAAAACAGACAGGGTAAACAAATACGTACAACCATTTCCTGGATTCCTGTACGTGCTTTTCTTATTCACATCTTCCTTCACCACCCTTTTATGAGGGTAGTGTTCTGGCCATTGACCTCCAAGAACAAATCGTGCGAATCTATGTTTCTTTGTGTCCAGTCACAAATACAGAACATCTGCCTCTCATATGGGAATTCGAAAGAGTTAAGAAAAATAACAAAACTGTATTTTTCGTGGCCAAGATACGCAGGTAAATTTACCATTATCATCATAGGGTAAACATTGCTTCAGTGTGGCCAACTTCCAAGATAGACAGGTGACCAACTTATAGAGTAGTAAGTAACGAATCTCTTATGCGAAAATGCAGGTTCGAAACGAACTAGGCCAAGATAAGCAGGTGGCCAACTTAGAGAGGTGGCCAAGTTGACAGGTTTCACTGTATATGGAGTAAGGAAAATTCGAATTGCACACATCACTCATGGTCCTTCTACATTAACTAAGGAAGGAAAGAATAACAATCAGTGATAAAAGTTTAGCGATAAACTGCATGGAAAATAAGACAATTATAAAACCCAAGTTCAGTGGTTCGAATCTTCGCAACGATCTGGGAACATTTACATGTAAAACTGTGGTGAAGAAAGAGCATTAAGAGTTGAGAGTGTTAGAAAAAAATCGTCTCATAATATAATCTACACCAAGAAACATTTGCTTTATGGCAAAAGAATCGTCTCTATCGGGAACAAATAAATTTGAGTAGTTCTGGGTTTGGCTGCTTTAAGCAGTATCGAGTGAAATTAACAGCAATGTGCTGTAGATAGAGTTGTTAACTGTCGAATAAAAAGCACGGTAAATCACAAAGAGTGTCTGCACAACAAATGGAAAGAAGTTTGTTTTGTGGTTTTGCTTTCTAATTTTCAACTTTGTAATTTGCTTAATGAAGATACATTTTTACTTTCGAGCGACGATAGGAGACAAGAAAAAATTGTGATCGTGAAAAGGTCGAATTCAGATTTCAACAAATTTACACGTTTCATGACCTCTACAATACGAGAAAGTAATCTTTGAATGTCTGTAAATCTGTTCACTCGCCTACAGGCCGTAGCGCCGTACCGTTCACCGTATCCTCACAAAATTTTATACTTCAGGTTTTTAAAAGATTCTTCAGTTCATTTTTCCAAATTTTCTTTCTACCGTTAAAATTGAGAGTAGTTTATTAAAGAGTGAAAAAAATATAAATGGATTTTCTCGAAAATGGCTCTAACGATTTTGTTTTTATTTTATATATCAATATTTCATTAACGATCTTATACCGAATCACTTCTGAGAAAAATCTTTGAAGCGTGATTTATTCTTGGGGCGAGCTTTTTCGAGTTATTTTCTTAAAACATCTGAGGCGATTTTATTCCTTATTTCTTAAATATACTTTTCACTAATAACTATAATATATAAATTACTTTTTACATAAATACCTATAAGCGGTAATGTTCCCTTGGGGTAAATTTTCTTCGGGCGAAGGTTTCCGAAAACGACATTTAATTTTGTTAGTATTCCACACACACACACACACACACACACACACACACACACACACACACCCCTGTTTGTCTACCCTACAAAAGGCGTATGCGAGCTGGGCCATAGGAAAACCGAGTATGCACTCATATCTGCTTTATTAATGGAGCTATTTTCATGATACGCTCCCAAAAGTTGCGTCATCGATAAAGCTACATTTCCAGAAGCACCAGAATGCAGTATCTCGACCATGACTGGTTACGTACAAGTGAGCACCCAAACCAACTGGGCATTTGCAAAACGAGTAAATGTAACAAACGAAGACACTAACAAACAAACAAAGATATTGTGTGTAAAATGTGTGAAATGCGAGTTCAGTGAGTAAATTTGAGCAATGCAATTAGAGCAATTCCTTTAAACACTAGTTAACTTTGTAACAAATGAAACACATGGATTAATGCTGTTGACTTTCTTGGGTCCTCCAATTTCCTTCCACATTTCCCTTCCACCAATTATTTCATAATCATTCACTATCATTAATCACACGTCTATTATAAGCTATAGAGTATAACTAAGGGATGTAAAACTAGAAATTTCATTTCATTTCGAATGGAATAGCGCATTGATTCCATCCCCCGGAAAAGTTTTTTTGTGGTGGACAACATCGTTTCCATGGGTTTTCTCGGAGTACTCCCATTTCCTTCCACATTCTCATTCCACTAATTCTTCCATCATCATTCACTTGCCTTAGTCATCGTCTCCCTTAACCTAACGGTCACAATCGTGGGATGTTAAACTGTAAGATTTTATTTCATTTTGAAATGGAATGGCGAGACTAAAGTAGGGTTACATCTGTTTGTATGTTTGATGAAGGTTATTGTTTCTTTCTGCACCGAGGCTGTATGAGACGGAGACCTATAGTTCAAGGTTGAATCCGAACCACTATAATAGTTCAGATTTTATAATTGCTTCCATGAGACAATGTGACCAAAGAGGCACGTGCCAACTACAAAGCCAGCGGGAGAACAATATTGTATGCCTACAAGAAACACCGAAACAAGATACATTATTCATACCAGGTGGGAGACCCGGGTTCCCGGCGAGAGCTCATGTGATTCGGATTCCATTTTAATCAGTAGGTCTCGTCTCATATAGCCTCGCTGCTGATAGGAACGTTAAACGAAAAATCAACTTCACTCAACTATTCTTACCATCGAATTTAATATTTTTGTTATAACGTCGAAAATGAAGTACTAAACGGCAAGAATACTGGAAAACAAGATAGAATATAAAACACTAAAACGAAACAGGCAGTAAGTTTAAAATTGACAAGGGAGGGATTTTAAAATGTTAAGACATTATCATGTTACTTGCACTAACACTTAGCAACAACACACAAATATACTATTATACTATTGAACTAATATACTATTAGTTCATATACTATGACTAATATACTATTGAACGTCGTAATCTTGTATCACTTAAAGTTTCTGTTGCTCTGGAATATTATAATATATATGTCTAATCGAATCAATTTATCTATTTTACTATTTTATCCGTAGTAACTATGAAACAAACAATGGCATATGCTAATACGCAATGTTCTCAATTTTAACGCGAATGATTAGCAATAATCTGTGCCTTCACTTTTTTGACAACTTTTTTTTTATCCGTCTGTCTTCACATATTTACAGTACTCTTACAGATTTTTTTTACTTCGATCTCTCCATGAATTCCATATATTTGCTCCCATGGGATTCAACTGTTAATTTAATGAGAGAATAGCGAGATCATTGGAATCCAAAATTAGTGACCAACAAAACTTGATCCCTGGCTTCTACATGTGCACCATTGTTCTCTCGGCTTTCTGTCCTACCGGCTTGCTTCAAAGACTCACTGCCCTTACGAACTATTGCGAAACTCAAATGCTACTGAATGATTCATATAAGCATTATATAACTATCTATGAGATTTCGTAGTTGACTTCCCAACTTCAGGGAACAAAACCTAATTGCAACATTCTATTCATTATTATAATAGTAACAGTAATAATAATAATATTAATGTGTAACTCTGTTACTGCTCAACTACTGACATTTGCGCTAGCCACTTGATAGATATATACTTTCAGTTAAGTTGATTTTGAGTTTAACATCCCTTTAAGCAGCGAAGCTATATGAAACGGAACCTACTGATTAACGTCGAATCCGAACAACATGAGCTCCCGCCTAGAATCGAACCCGGTCACCCACTCCAAAGGCGAGCACGATAACCGCTTAGCCACGAAGAAGCTCATAGACATATTTGCTTTCGGTGTAGATTTCATTTCTCTATTGCAAAATAACTCAATTCGTTATATATTGGCGCACTGTATTTGTATATACATAAATGTACTACCTCAGTCTCTTGCATCATTACAGGATAAAATTAATGTGAAATTTGTAGTACCTAGACAAAATCCTATTTTTTCAATATAATCCTCCTGCTCCGCCATTACATACTTCAATGTCACCACCACAACTAGAGAAAGATCAGAAGTCTAACCTCAACGTCGTAGAATCTCCACACCAGCAGAAAATTCCTGTTTAAAACTATTTTTCTTCCCTGACCAATAAAATGGCAGAGCCCTATTTAATAGTTGCAGAAACCAGTTTGTATAACCAAAATAGAAAGAGCAATTAAGGGAATAAGTGACGAAACAAAAAAACTATTAGAACGGGGTGAAGTATAGAGGAAAACAGGGGACACCACGAAAACTCCAACAAAATCCACAACAGAAGATCAAATACTGGACTTCGCAATATGCAGAAAGCGTAGGTACTGTGATTCTACCTATTTTAAACGTCCAAAAAGCGAATAGGGCCAAGCGTTGTTCAGGAGTCAAAGATCAAGCAATTCTAATGACAGAACAAAGCCTATAAATAGTCACTAAATTACGCAGACGAACAGTGCTATTGGAAACCGGATCCCACATTTTCATCTGGCCTTTCGAATATTTACTTCCTGATGTTCAATTAATACCACATAAAACAGCGGTTAAAGCGATATGAAATAAAACATTACCTTGAAATATGTAGCAATGGTATCATTCAAAGTTAGGAAACGACATTCATTACTTTCGTATGAGGAAGAAATCATGTATTCCAGTTATTTTTAGTTTAGACTTGCTTAAACGCTTATCTTACAATCGATTTAACAAAGAATCTTATATCTCTATTTAAAAATCATAAGAAGCCAACATTACCAGAAAAGGACCAGGAAAACATTTTATCACAACACACCACTCATATACTTAGACAAAGACAAGCTTGCTCTTTTATCGACAAACGCATTGCGTTAGTTCAACTTTTGCACGCATTTATTCCGGTAATAGCAAAAAAGACAGATTGAAGATTATTCATCTTTCTTCGTATCGTTTCTCTACGACTTCCTTGACAAGGTAAACAACATGACTTAATTTCCAATCCAAATAATTATCCTGTAACTTTAAGGAAAAATACGTCAGTGGTGGACCTTGTGGCATGCCAGGATTAATCTTTTCCAGCAATGAAAGCGTACAAAATAGAAGAAAATAAAAATTGTACAGGAAAAGAGGAGGTTGTCATTTCTTTGAAGAATAGATAAAATTTTTCAAAATTGATGTTTTTGATATTAATCGTAATCTAGACCAGTCGCAGAAACAGGCCATTCATGAGTTATTATACAAATATAAAAATGTTTTTATACACTCTGGACGGAATTGGACATTATAGGGGCTACAATCACAAAATAAGAATCCCTAAATCGGCAGTGTTCTCCAAATCTTGCTCCATCCGAAAAACCGCTGGTACATGATCTTCAAGGTCAATCACACAAGAAAATCTTACAAAATTCTCATATGCGTGATGGGTCATTAAACTACCACGCAAGCTCTCTTAATTGCAACTAGGATGATTTTACATTGATTAACGAATAAGATCTTTTGCCGATGACATCGTGCTGGTAGGTTACAGTCTTCAACAATAGCTATCGGAATTTTATTTTAAAAATTAAAAAAGTTTTGTACTTCACCTAAGACAAATTTATTTTACTCACAGCTGAATGCTTTCGGATATTTAGTATCAGGCAATTCTATTAAAATCTTTGCAAGAAAGCCAAAAATACAGAATTCAAGATTCCACCAAAAGTGAATTTTGCAAAGGTTTACGGGTTTATGTTCCTACTTACTGGCACGTATCAAGGATTTTGCCATGAAAATAGAACCTTTTTAACAAATGTTTCCACAACAATATTTGTACTTTTCAAATAATCTTGTGGATTATGTTCCTGGTGTGGAGGCTGTAAGGTTCCGTACCTCAGGTGTAAGCAAATACTATAAAGCATACTTCATTAACGAGCACGTGTTTTCTATTCAAAACATAATCACCAACAGACGGTGGAAGGAGGATACCAGAAAGACGCAAAGTTGGTTCCGAAGGGAATCGAAGATGGCCAACCCTCTCCTCACGAACTTTCTTTCAGAGGACAGCCATAAAAGAAGACCTCAAGTGGAGAGAAGAATAAGTGCCAGTGCTGATCGCTAACCTTCTTAAACTATTCCTGAAATCGTTTTGTGTTAAGGAGATTTCCTTAAATCCAACTTCTGAAGCCGTAATAGGCAAAGGAATATTTCTATAACTACCTGCACCGGAGCACGTATAAGCAGAGAGATACAACTATACTATCTTCTAAAACTACGATAGGTAAGAAAGATATCCTTTAAATCACCACCCTAGGCCGCTGTAGGATAGAAGATTTTACCTTTTAATCTTAAGCTACTTATCACCATCGACTTCGGTAGAGGCAAAAGCATTACAGCTAAGCCGCATGGTGTTGCTACTGTCGTTGTAACCATAACACCGATCTGAAAATAAGCTATCAATTATTTATTTCAAACTAATTTACGGCTTTAAACTTGTTCCAGAGGCATATTGAAACGGGTGTCGCATGGATATTGCTCTCAATAGATTTGCGTGCACCGGAATATATTCACTGAACTATCGGATATTTACAAACCCGACTATCTGTTCGCAAACTTAAATTGGTGTTGCAAGATGATACACTAGACCTACCTGTGAAGACCCACAATGTTCAACTTCATTAGGGGTGGAGGAAAAAGGGGGATACTTCTTGTTTTTTGTCTGCAGCGAATCCATGTTCTCCACATATGACCGAGAAATCGGAATCTTCTCGTCCATTAACTAGTAAAGAGCTCTCCATTAGTGAACAGTTATAATCATTGACAGAAAATCGCAAGTGGCGTTTAGCGTTCGGCCTGGGTAGAGTTCGATACCATATAAGAGGCAAATTGAAAGAAAAAGTGACTTCAGCAAACGAAATAGCAAAGTAACAAGAAGCTAATGAACCACCACACGGACAACCAGAAAATATTAACAGCAAAGCCCCATTAAATGTATAATTTGTGGTGAAACGTTCAATGAAGGCTGGGTGTAGTGTGAATCCTGCGATGGCTGGGTTCATGAAACCACCTCAATTGAATCAACGGATATCCATTACACATGTTACCACTGTTAGCTTCGTGGGTAGGATTTCTTGTTGTTCCTTCTAGGTGTAAATATCATGTTTTTCAAACATGTTACGTATTCGTTAGTGCTCGCAAATATTCCAAATATGTGAAATTTAGCGATCTGTATTGCCATTTGTTTATTTCATTATTTTAGCATTTATGTCAATATGTTCAGTTTGTTAATAAAGTTCACATTCCATATTTCAGGTTTATTTCGAGGTAATTTTACATCTTTTTACCAAGAGGCAGTTCAATGTTTTAAAATGTCCGGGGCTACCTTCTTTCCCCTAAAGATGTGAACTAATATTCACATGTTTATATTTCCAGGTTTACTTTCGGAAAATGCTTAGCACTCTTGAGTTAGGTACTAATTTGTGCAAAACAAAAAGTTGGACACCAGTCAAGTCCCCTCCTGAAATTGGTGGAGGCAGTGCTCCCTTACACCACCCTTCCGCCTTGTTACGGCACTACGAATTTTATGAATACTGATGCAGGGACGACCATGTTTTCAATGATTTTGTATCCATTCAGCACAGGTTGCTAGTATAGAACAGATAATTAGGCCCAAATGAAGATCAATAATACAGTGAGACCAGCTAGATTCACTTCTTCCACTCTTGAATAAAATTCACAAAACATGGTTACTTCCCTTTGCAGTATTGCTACATGATTTGCTATATTTATGCGATGTGCATTGTTAAATCAGTGTACAAAAGCATTTTTCTCGCTACAAGTTAATGTCGCAAAAGACCAACCAAAGATACAAATATCTACCAGGACAAACTATATAAAATCAATAGATTTCGTTCTGAAACAATCACAGGAAAATATGGATGTTATCAATATGGTTGTTTAGCATGTGGAAAACATTTTAGATATCAATGTTCAGCTAGGAGCGCACAATGTAGGGATTGCAACGAATATAATCATTTTGCACACTATTGTCCAAAAGGTATACAAATAGGTACATAAGAAGAATCAATGAGTTGTCTGATGAAGATATTCAGAAGGAAGACAAGATCTTCATCCTTACTGAATTACAGAAGAATTAGATGACAGAAGCAAATACGAATGTAGAAGATGAACGAAATTTTAGTTCAGTGGAGATTTTATGTTAAGCTCCATTCAGGTAGCCAATACAGAGAAGAAAATATGTTCACTAGTAATTAATCGAATTTAATTGGTAAAACGAAATTCAGGGGTTAAACACGAGAATCTTGAACCAGAAAATCGATAACAGAGGAATCAGGTCTGTAGACACACCGACACACCGACAAACAGGTAGTAGAAATGGAATACCTTAGTATGAGTCAGGGAATACGTACAAGGTCAACAATAATAGAAGAAAGAATACAAATAATAGAAGTCCAAAACAAATATGGTAAACAGGTGAGAACAGAAAATAAAGTTACGAAAGAAAGAAACAGAAGAAAACAATACAGAAATGTAGATAGTAAAATAATAAGAATGTGTAAAAATAAAAGAGAAGGCGAAGATATAAAGGGATTAGTCAAGAAAAAAGATGTAGAGGATAAGTATAAAGAAATGATACAAAAAGATGATGGATGGAAGTCTGAAGAATTAAAGCAAACCGTTGAGACACAGGTGAAAAAGAGAGTCAGAAAGAAAAGGAATGCGTACAAGTTTACTTTTGGCGCACCACTAGAAACAATTGTTAAAACTTATAATTCTTTTACTAATTTCCTTCTTATTATCCCCTAAAAGGTTTCCCTTGGCGACATGAAAATGTCTCACTTGGCATAGATAAAATACAGGGATGAATAATTAAATATTATAGTGCAAAAACTCAAACCAACCTGCCTTAGGTGGCCATTAAAACACGAATGCTATCCACTCGGGTCAGGGAAGAATAAAGCTGGTGGGTCCGTACGCTAGCGCGGGAGTGCGTCCGAAAGGAACAAGTCTGTCAGCAGTCGGGGATATGTGCGCAAGCCAAGATGAAAAGGAATGGGTTTTGTCAATGGTACGAATTTCAATAGCACTTGTAATTTTTTTTCCAGTAACGTTGCACTTGAACATATAAAATACAGGTTTTTTACATTGTGCAAAAATATGCTGCCAGTGGAAAATAACATCTAATAGTGCCATCTTTTATATACACTCACTTATTATATCCGGCGTAAATCACTTGTGATCATTTTATACTAGAACACTACACTTGTAAACCTATAATACAAAGTATTACTTTGTATTTCATTCTGTCGCCATTTGTTCCTTATAAACATGCCTATCCATACAAAGAATTGAATTTTACATGTAAATAGTTCAAAGTGTCGTGCGCCAAAGCTACACCTGCACATAAGAATGAGATACAGGTGAAGACGGGGGTTAAGAGGGAAAGAAGCTGCAAAAAGGAGTGAAAAGGGAGAAATTTTTGTATGATGGTTATTAGTAGCGAAAAATACATTAATGAAGTGCCATCTGACAAAGTAGAAGAAGAGAAGAAAACGGAAAAAAAGTTCTGATATAAAACAGTTGAATATTTGTTGTTTGTAGTTGAAAGATAAAGTGTTGAATGTTTGTTGATTTCGGCTTCTATTGCCTATTATTTCGTGTGCTTGAGGGAACTCAAACAATGTTTTCGAATATCGTAGCTTTTGATATGTTAATAGTATTGAGTGAAGTCTGGAGAATTATCGCGAGGCTGCGCGGCTATATGATCAACGGTTTCTCAATCGTGCTGGGCAGTCGAGGAAATCGTTTCGTCTTGCACTTGGTGTGCAGAGGACTGGGCATGTCCCTTCTCAACACAAAAGACGTCAGCAGATCAGGCGCCGTGTTTAGGATAAACGGTCTCCCGGCATCCTTGCTGCAGTCCATGTGGTTCCCCAAATCTCGAAAACACGATTCGCCAGGGATGCTGCGATAAGCAACATGACGGTTTGGAGGATTCTGCTCAACAACGTGCTCCATTTTGACCATGTTCATCTGAATCAGGAACTCCGAGAACAAGAGTTACATATCCGTCTAGTTTTGTCAGTGGATGAGTGCCAGGAAACCCATGTTTCCACCGGGACATTCTGTGGACGGATGTCGCAACCTTCAAGAGTAATGGAGATGTCAGCATACACAACGCACACTACTGGTCCAGTTTGAATCCTTTTTTTTTTTGAAGTGTCTACGTGCACTACGAACAGAGAAAAATGCCTGTGCCGGTGGACTGATAGTAGCAATTCAACTTCAAATAACAGACGTAGATCCCAAACCGCAGAATTTAACGATAAGTGTTTCCCGTTAAAGTTGTTTCTATTTCAATAATACTTCCAAAGAAATCGAAATTGATACCAATTTCCATTTGAAATTTTGGAGTTGACCACCGTGGATGTATCCCCGCTACGCCAATTGATATAGAAGCATCACCATTGATTCTTCACGTACGATTTGGTCATTCAGTTTTTTGTTGTTGTTTGAAGTGTCTGCGTGTACTACGAACAGAGGAAAATGACTGAGATGGCAATTGGTCTGAAGTGGCAATTCAACAAATAACATAAGTAGATACCGAACCGTAGAATATGACGAAAAGTGTTTCCCGTAAAAGTTGTTTCTTTATCAGTAATACTTTCAAAGAAGTCGAAATTGATACCAGTTTCCATTAAAAATTTTGGAGTTAATCCCTTTGATGCATTCCCGCTACGCCACTGGATATGGGAGTATCACCATTTTATTCTTCAGATACGATTTAGTCATTCATTTTCTGTTTGAAGTGTCTCCGTGCACTATGAACAGAAAAATGAGTTTACCTGGTTGTCTGATAGTAGCAATACAACAAATAATAGACGTAGATCCGAAACCGTAGAATTTAACGAAAAGTGTTTCGCGTAAAAGTTAATTCTTTTTCAATATTACTTCTAAAAAATCGAAATTGATACCATTTTCCATTAAAAAATTTTGGTGTTGACCCTCTTGGTGTATTCCCGCTACGCCACTGGATATGGAAGTATCACCATTTGATTCTTCATGTACCATTTGGTCATTCATTTTTTGTTTCCAGCGTCTACGTCACTAGAAGCTGAGAAAAATGTCTAAGACTGGTGGTCTGATACACCCTCTTCCCCTCCCTACATTGGACCGTCAAACTAAAATGATAAAAGTCATCCCAGGTCCGAACTTCATCCATGTTGAAAATTTGAATGAGATCGGTTTGGTGATTCCAAAGTTATGAGGTTTTACTAGTATATACCCGCTTCGCTGAGTGAAATGAAAATTTAAATGCACAATTCCGTGTCTCATGTGTTCTGTACCCGTGAAATATGCTGTTTTCGTTTTTAATGGCATCGAATTAAACGACATCGGAAAGATTATTGATCACCTCGGCGATCCCGAATACCACGTATTCGACGCTAATATTAATCATTTTTGATCATTTCATTATCTCCCAAGCTACGGGGCTGAGTTTGGTTTCAAACGGGATCGGAAGTGTCATTCTTCATCTCAGTGACCCTAAAAACTACGGATCAGACACTAGTGTCGGATAATTTTGAACATTTATATATATATATATATATATATATATATATATATATATATATATATATATATATATATATATATATATATATAGCATCCTCTTCTTTCATGTTGTGCGGCACGGCATTGGATGTGTTACCGGTCATCTCAGTGACCCAGGAAACTATGGATTCGACACTAATATGGGTTATTTTTTATTTCCCTCTCCCCCTCTCAGAAGACGCGCGGCTGAATTTGGAATTAACACCATACGAAGTGTCATTGTTCATCTCGGCGATCCCAGAAACTATAGATTCAACACTAATTTCGAATCATTATATCCCCCTTCCCCTTGTTGCGGCCTATGTCATCGGAAGTATCACTGTCCATCTGAGCGACCCCAAAAATGTGGATTGAGCACTAATATCTGTCATTTCGACCATTTTTAAACGTTTTACTCCCCCTCAACCAAGTTGAAGGTTTGAATCTGAATTTAAACGGGATCGAAAGTATCACTGCTAATCTAAGCGACCCAGAAAACTATAAATTCTACTGATAGTGGATATATTCGACCATTTTTAATATATCTCTTTCTCCCCCTTCTTCAACTTGTGGAGCTGATTTTGGATTTAAACCGGATCGGAAATGTCTCTGTTCATCATAATGATCCCGAAAACTATGGATTAGACACTAATATTGGTCATTTTCAATCATTATTATATACAACTCCTCCTCCCCTCAACCGTGCTGCGGCACACGGCGTCAAAATTGTCACTGTTAATCTCAGCAAATCCTAAAACTATGGATTCGACACTAATATTAGCCATTTCCGATATTTTTTTATGTTTATTCCCCTTCCCTACGTTGCAACTTCCCCCTCCTCAACTATCAGGGCTGAACTTGGATTGTTACAGCATCAGAAGTGTCACTGTTTCTCTCATCGATCCCGAAATCTATGGATTCAACACTAATATTGGTCATTTTGATCATTTTTAAATTTCTCCTCCTTCCCCCTCCCCTACGTTGCATCGTCAAAGTGAGTAGCCTTAATCCCTGCCCGAAAACTCATGTATGTTGAAAATTTGATTGAGATCGGTCGGATGGTTCAAGAGTGATAGTCACAAAGGCAGTCATTTTTATTTTTTACATATATCTCCCCCTCCCTCTCCCCTATGGTGGCTCGTCATAGTGAAACGATAAAAAACACCCAAGGTCTGACACTGAAACATGTTGAAAATTTGATCGAGATTGGTTGGGTGGTTCAAAAGTTACTAGTTTTATTAGTTTTTATTCATACGTTCCCCTCCTTTCCCTCTTCCCTAGGATCTACCGTTAAAGTGAAATTACAAAAATGTTTCCACATCCGAACCTTATGCATGTTGAAAATTTGATTGAGATTGGTCGGGTGATTCAAGAGTGATGAAGTCACAAAGACAGTCATTTTTATTTTTTTTACATATATCTCCCCCTCCCCCTCCTCTATACTGGCTCGTCATAGTGAAACGATAAAAAGCACCCAAGGCTCGACCATCATACATGTTGAAAATTTGATCGAGATTGGTTGTGTGGTTCAAAAGTTATTAATTTTATTAATTTTTATTCATGTCCCCCTCCCCACCCCTTCCCTAGAATCTACCGTTAAAGTGAAATTACAAAAATATTTCCAGATCCGAATCTCATGTATGTTGAAACTCTGAATGAAATCGGTCCGATAGTTCAAGATTTATTAAGTTACAAAAATAGTCACTTTCAGTCTTATATAAATTGATTTTTATATACCTCCCCCTCCTTCTCCTCCCATACGTTGCTCAGTCAATTTAAAATTATAGAAACAATCCCAGGCCTAAACCTCATCTATGTTGAAAATTTGATCAAGATCGGTTGAGTGGTTCGGGAGTTATTAAGTTTTATTTATTTTATACCCCTCCCCCTCCCCCCTCACTTTTACCATCCAAGTGAATAGCCTAAAACCAGCCCGGCCTTGAACCTCATCCATGTTACAAATTTGATCGAGATCGATCAAGCGGTTCAGCAGATTTAAAGTCATAAACATAGTGATTTTCAATTTTATATATATAGATATATTTTTATATACACACGTCTCCCTCCCCTCTCCCTCTCCTCAGCTCTAGTAAAAAAAGAAGCATTTTAGGCATAGGGTTATTTTTAAGTAATATTCATATCCGAGTTCTTACTGTGAAAAATTCCTTGCTATAGTTGCTATCTTTCTTTAACGTTTCAACAAATACTTGATTGGCAACAATGGTGAACGCAGCCGTTGGGAGTTTGAATTGCTCTAGTTCCTGCTTGGAATACACACGTAGATGGCACTGCGTCGGAATACACACCGATCGAGAAACGAAATTTTTCAGTCTGAGCACACACTTTACACACACAAACCGGCTGTATCCGTATAAACGAGCGGAGTCAAAAGAACTCGCGGGGGGACCCCTATAATGGTCCTGCACGCGTTAAAAGTAAAAAACTTTTCGAGCAACCACTAAAAAATGCTCGCTTTGCAAAAATTGCTCAGAGTGCTGCTCTGTAGCCGATCGACCTACAAAGATTGGCGGGTTCACCAACGCACACACACACACACACACACACACACACACACACACACACACACACACACACACACACACACACACATACACACACACACACACACAAGTTTCATTAATAATCGCAGCATAACATAATTTAAAGTATTGGAGCGAGAAAGTTTAGTGCGGTGCCTCGTACCTTCTATTTAAATATTTTAGTATCCATAGAAATATTTGGATTTTAAGTAAGCTGCAACTCAAATAAGCTGATATAGTATAGGGGAGGGCAGGGCTAGTAGTGACAGGGGCAAGTAGTGACAAAGCAGATATATTCTCTTCTGTGAGGCAGGAACGATGAGTGATACCACTGCAAGTTGCAGAGTTTGGTACAGAGTAATCGAGGTGAAGTTGGAATCAACACATCGTCACGTGTTGATACTACAGTAAATTTAGGGTTTTTAGTGCACAAAAGTAAAATTTAGGGAATCCTTTGGAACAGTGTCAGTTCAAGCTTATGGTGAGGTAAGTAAAATTTGTTATTATATCTTTAGGCAATAGTGTTTCCTACATTAGTTCATATGATATGTTGAAAGAAACATGTTTTAGTTCGTCACACTGTGAAACAAAGAAAGGGGTAATGGGGCTAGTTGTGACATGTGACATGGGGCATGTTGTGACATTGTCACAACTTACCCCACCTGTGAACTTATGTTCGATTTTTGTTTTATTTTCAGAGATAGTTCGTAATTATAAACGGAAAACAGAGAGAGCTAAATCAACTGTAGAGGACTGAAAAAACTGCGAAGGAAGTTTAATCAGGTGCATGCAGGTTACGTAAAGCACAAAAAATCTTCCATGTGACTAGAATGCCCCTGCTTAGATATATGAAGAACAACAACAACCGAAATGATGCTGTCACTTTGAGATACGTATGGTTTTCTCAGAATCTGATGACAAATAGTTGTGTGATTATGCACTGTCAGCTTCCAAGATATTTTATGAGATTGGTCCTCGTGAACTAAGAAGTTTATACAAGAAAAATTAAATAAAGAAAAATAATTAAAAGTAAGGAGTTTAAAAGACTATTTGAAATTGCGGGCACTGGAAAAGAACAACACAGAAGAAATCCTGTATTAGATAACTCCGAGTCTTCTGAAGATGATGATTGTTTATGCTTAGTGCGTTTTAAACCCTTCACCAAATCAGCACATGAAAATGAATGGCTTCAATGCTTGGATTGTAAAAAGCGGGCTCATGTGAACTGCACAAATAACGATCCCTATTATGTTTGCCTTAATGCCAGTCTGATGGTTAAATTGACAGTTTGCCCAAAATCAGTGTGTATATACGGAATTGTTTTTAAAGATAAGATTTCATAATAAATGTCCTTGAGTTATTATTTTTTGAAGCTTATGTTATTCACACAATGCATAAAAATTCTGCATTTTAACTTTTATACTAAATTGTGGTTGTATCTAGTTTTTCTTTTAAAAGTAAATATTCAACCTTTGAAGAATAGTCAGTTTACACTGTAAGATCCACTTTATTGGGGTGTTCTTTGGAAAGTATTCATTGGTTTACATTATGTGAAAAAAACAAATTTTCTTTCAGTAAATAGTATATTACAGTGGCATGTACTAATGCCAATGTTTAATAAATGTTGTCACTTTTTTACCTGCCCCATGTGTGTCACTACCTGCTCCGTAGAGAGGGCATATTGTGCCAAATGATATGCTTGTGTATGAAAATAATTTACTGTAAAACGATTATGTCAATCCCGAGATTTTTATGTTAGGCGGATACCAGAAGATCTAAGCTTTAGTAAGCAAGCGTTACTATTTTAGAAATAAATTTTGTTAAGAAGTTACAATGTTGTAAGTAAAAATTGTCACAACTTGCCCCGCTCTCCCCTGCAATACTTCTACTGTGAAAACTACTAATGTAAATTATTTATACAATCTTTATATCTCATGTTAGTACCGGAAGATATAGGAGTAAGAGAAATGTCGCTAAATATATTTTTGAAAGGTAATCGATCATTATTTTGTAAATTTTGAGAAAAAAAACTATTGTGATAAACATTATTCAATTTAACGCGCTTTTAGTTCATAGTATCAGATAGAAGTATTCGAATTCCAAACTTCTTTAAGTATTCACTATATTGCCCTCTAGAAAAAGCACTACAGCAAAGAATAATTCTATTTGTTTCTATGAAAACCAAGTAATTAAAGGAAGGGGATAGTTGGGATACAGAAATTGAATTGTGATATAAGAAGTTAGTCCGCCAGGTGGTAGGCCAAGCATAAGATACCCAGTATTATGTTTATTTCGTATAACTTAATACATAAGTCTATTCAATGTCTCATCGTCTACTGCTTCAGGAAACATTTTCAAAATCTAAGATATCCAGAAAAATAATTTAATTACGCAAGAAAGTAGTACAACAAAATTTAGTAGCAGAAAGTATAACAAAATTTAATATGACTACGGGAACAGCTTATCTGGTGATGAGAATATGGTGGGTGGATCAGAAAGCACTCCTTGCAACACTAAGCATATACCATGTTTAGATGCAACTACATTGGTGGCAAAATCTCGTTCAATTTATTGTCGACTCAGTCAGTGCTGCTTATGGAACATACAGAGTGGCCTAGAAGTAGGTATATAGCCCTGCGTTGTACATGTATGTCATTTTATTTATTTAAATAATTAATTTACTTGCTAAGGTCGGAGTATCGTTGAAGATTTTCAGAGAACTAGCGAGAGTCTGTTCTTTTTTCTTCAAACTTGGCAATCTGGTAAGTTTGCAAAATGTGTTGCAATGAAGACTAAGTCCCTTTTCAAGGAATTCTTCTTAAGCAAAGTTTGAGCAACCTTAATTGAAGACGCATCATCATCACAAGTATCAATGATTCTTTTGATGGGTTCAAAGTTGTTAGCATAATACAGAACAGCTGTAATCCATGTACCTCATCTCGTTGAGACAGGCTGTGGTGGAAGCGGAAGGTCAGGGGCTAATTCGCGAAACGCACTTGTTCGCGAGGGAGCTTTCAGAAATACCTTTTCCACATTTGACACAAGAAGGTCAACGTCAGGAAAATGAGAACGAACTTCCTCTGTAATTCTATGTAGCGCTTGTGCCAGACAGGTGACATGTAGCATACGTAGGAACAGAACCTTAAGGGCTTTTGCTGAACTTTTCATATATGCAGCTCCATCTGTGACAAAAAGAAGGACCTTATCGTATTTTACACATTCTGGGCACAGAATACTCAGCGATTTTGTAAAAAACATGTGCAATTGCCGTGCCACTTACTTTTTCCAGAACTTCTGATGCAATCAAAAATGTTTGTGTGCTTTCTTCCTCTCCCAAAGTTCCAATTACAACTTTGGCAATGGAACGTCCTAGAATATCGCAAGTTTCATCAATTGAAATCCATATATCAATTGACTTCCAGATGGCCGTTGATGTTTCTTTTCCAAAGTAATGGAAAAACTAGCAAAGATATATCCCAAGTCATTGAGATGAGGTTCCCCCCTATATATTTTTGGGTAATGTAATATTTCTGTAACGCTCGAAGTAAGCAATTTTGGTAAATCCCATTCTTTATTATTTTGAATTTTTAACCTTCGGCTTCATCTCGGGGTGGTAAAACAAATGAAAACTTTATGTGGGTAGGTTTCTTCAAAATTTAGCCAGGCAGACCTTGTCGAGTGGTCAGAGAGAATCATAACTGAATTATTACGATGTAAAAATTTAGCTGTGGATCTTAAAAGCGCCGATAAATTTTGTTAAATCTCGACAAAAACGTATATTATTCAATATTGTGTGAAAATAAAGTTTTAATACGTTATATGTTTTGAAAAATTATTTACTAATAAGAGAATTTATTTCGTATGTTAATATTGCTATGTCATTGCATTGTGTTTGCAATTAACTCGTAAGTTAATATGGTGTTTAAATGTTGTATTTTAAAGGTTTGAATAATGAAAACATTACATTATTAAGAGTTGTTCTGAAAATTAACTATAAGTAAGTACGTAGACGTATAAAAATAGTTATTTTTGCATTTTATATTTCATTCTGTTTAAAATATTGAAAATTTCCTATGTTTAGTATAATAAGGATATTTAGTGTAAGATGTAATAACACGAGTCAGATACTTACAAGAAAAAAAAAAGAGTAAAGGTTGAAATTTTATGATTTATGTAATGGTGTTAGAAATATATTGGTTATATGATGTGAATAAACAGAAAATGAAAATATAATAGCTAATCAAAATGTTATTCAATTTGCATTAAAATATTGTGTTATGAGCATATATATATATATATATATATAATCTTATACTTATACAAAAAAGCCCATTTAAAGTGAATAGCCCATAAAATAAAAAGCCCATCTACGTTTGTGTAAAGTGTTAGTGAATCATAATAAATCAAATACTAACAGTGCAAAAAAAAGAAGAGGAATAATAACCGGAAACATTAATTTTAAGAAGAGGAAAGATTCGAATTTCCAGGATTCTGATAATCTTCAAAGAAGATCATCGTCCCTTTCGCACTCCATTTGTGAGCGTGTGGCCCCCCCTCACTCCCATTCCATTTTAAATTTCCCAGTTACTTTTGGCTGAATTGGAATAAGGCTCCATGCACTGTACGTTGACACAAACTCTGTTATGGTTTTATCTTTTTCTATGAGTTGCCAGTCCTGTGAGTGGTGACTTGTATTTCCTGTTCACCGAATAAAAGGGATGCAATGTGGTCGTGATGATATAAAATATAGTACCATCGACTCAAATGTAATCGTGAAATATTTTTACTGTTTTTAATATTTTAATTATTTCATCTTAATGGTGAACTCATTTAACGCCTTTCGATATGTATATCTCTCATAAAGGATATTTATTATGGATATTTCTAAAATATTTTCTTTGTCATGACTAGCGCAAACTGACAGACGCTGAGTAGAAAAACGCGCGAAGGTGTGCTTGGTGATGGTGGCTGTATAAACTGTCCTGCATATGATGCGTCCATCGAAAAATCTAAGATTTCCTCAACCATCATCGAAAATATTGTGAATTTAGTCATGTGAAAACAAAGTAATACCGAAATAAGTGTTTAAACGTAAAATTTTCACAAAACCAATGAACGTATGCTAAAACATCGCCTAATATCCAAAACAATGAAAACCCACGATTTGTAAGCAAGGAATGCATGCAGGTAAAAGGTTGATTATGTTCACAGTTGAGAAGCAAGAACTAGAACGGAGCCTAAATCATGACCATTGGTCGGACAATAAGCATCAATGAGAAATTTCATTACTGGAAATAACTACGTGACCCCCCCCAAATTCATCGATTTACAGTGCAGTAAAGTGTGATGCGAATTAATAGCGTGTGTTGAATGTTAGTGCATCGTGTAATATAAATTCTAGCCGGCATCTACAGTGCGTTATTTTCTTTAAAGAAAGAAAGAAATCAATCATTCATTATTACTTCTTCGTAAAAAATTCTAAATGAGTATAAATATGGGCTTATAACGTGTTAGCACATGATGAGTAAATTTCTCAATAAAATGTAGTAATGTTGTACACGTAAGTATCATACATAACCTGTGTTAATTGAATAAAAGTTACATATTGTATATGTTTTGTTTGCAATTATCTTTATTGCATTTACTACACGAATCACTACTGAAATGGTGGATATTATATCTGACTATTTGTGTCTATTCTGTTGATGTCAGCAGGCGTGGCGAGGACGGTGGGCATCCGCAGTCGCAACCTCAGTTGAAAGTTACATTGGTTCGAGATACAACTTGGAGGTTTGCGCATTCTTCATTTTAGTATCGTCAGCTGTACAGCGAATGTCCTCCTCCCACCATCTACTAGAATTCACCATAGGTAAGGCGTACCGAACAAGATTCGAACTCACAAGGGTTATGAGAATTGGTTATCCCGAATGGGAACAGGTAAGGATTCGACCCTTCAGGTCATAAAAATGGCTAGTCCGAAAGGGAACCGAACCCTTCCGGTCATAAAAATGCCTTATCCCGAACAGGGACAAACGGGAACCGAACCACGCATGTTATAACCACGGCGCTGCAATCGAACCAGAAATGCTGGGGAAAATGCTACGAAATAGAGCAGGTTTTATCGACAAGAGATGCCATAGAATATACCATGGCATGGGAAATGCTATAGCATTTGCTACTTTACACGGTAGGATATCGATGATACGATTTTTGCTATGATAAATGCTTCCATCTAAAACTAGCCTAAGGATCTAGACATAGTTGTCCTACCTCAGAAAAACGTAATATCCTCTCACTCTTTCTCAAGTCTTGTACTTCTCAAGAGGTACAACGACCTACCTATTGGCTAAGACACTTCTAAATTACATTGGTAGGCCAGAAGTGTACACATTTAGATGTATGGATATTGATACCCTCAGAACATTCTTCTTAAGATATTTAGTTTATTCCTTCTGGAGGGAGTTTCTGTTAGATTTACAGTGTCTTCTATAGATCATACGTGAAGCTACACTTGTGGCAAATAAAAAACACCGAAAATGGCAGACAATATAAATTTTAAAAATAGAAGTTAATGATACAAAAATGGATATAGTATTTGCACTTTTATGGCACTAAATCACCAAAATATGTTAACTTGCATTAAGGATCTAAATACAAGTAATTAATATGTATAACTTTAAAAAATTGGGGCATTCGGTGTACAAGAGATTCAAGCCCAATTTGAGTCATTTTGGACATTTTTCATACTTGATAACTTTACCTGATGCTCCTTTATGTGCTTAAAAGAAGACTCAGATATTGAACTCTACAACATTATCATCATTTAACAAAAAAGAAATGTCCAAAGATCAAATATATACGAAAGGATAGATTTCATTGTATAGAACAAAATAAAATGCATCAGTGCAAAAGCTTATTGTAGTTTTCGAGAAAAATTATTTTGTAAACCTAATAATTAACTCTGAGCGAAAACCAAGCCGCCTATTAAAGTAAGACTGATAATGAAGTGTATCCCCACAAAGCTCTTCATTATGACGCTAGTAAGACGACAGTACGTAGTGCAGTTGATAAGATATAGCTCAAGCTTATAATTAAAGCCCGGAATTAATGGCAAAATGTCATAAGTGCCATTATTGCAATTTTCATTATATTTTCAGAAAAAGTGCAATTTCACAATTTAGAAGCAATTTGTTGCCATTGTCACAGATTTTCTCTTCCACTACTCTTTATTTACTCATAAATGAAAGCATACCACAGATCGGAGTTGCTCTTACTGTATCTGGCCAAGCGATCTTGGTGTCTGATAATAACTGGTCTATTCCCGTTGGAATGTGACAAATCGAGAGGCGGGGATGCTAGTGCGTATTCAGTTCTTGGAATTTTGAAGTAGTGTTCGGTCTTGGAATAACAAACGAAGATTCTTACTTTCAAGAAGTAGCCAGGTGGGCAGTTATTGTGAATCTTAGGCGTGCGTGATACAGAACTGGTATTTATGTGCGTTTCAACATTTCAAGATGCCCAAAGTTGGTCTTTCTAGGCAACAGAAGTTGGAAAAAATGGAGTGAGTTCGGGCGTACTGTGTTTTCAACAAACGGTTCTGTACTTTTTGTAAGTTATGTGAAACTGAAAACCGTTATTTTGTAACACATCATATAAGCACTGCAAAACACAACTCAAGGACACGCAAATCATCTGGTGAAAAGGTTCCAAATCTTGGAACAGTCACGAATCCCGCTTCGCGTACTAACAGTTTTGCGAATAATCTGTGTGAAGCTCTAATTAACGCGGACGTTCCTTTATGGCAGTTAGAAAATGTTTCCTTTAGAAACTTTCTCGAGAAATACACAAAACAAAAAGTTCCAAGTGAATCGTCTTTGAGGAAGATTTACGTTGATAGCGCATGCAACAGAACTATTGACGATATCCGAAAAGTGTTGCCGACAAAAATATATGGATTTCAATTGATGAAACTTGCGATATTCTAGGACGTTCCATTGCCAAAGTTGTAATTGGAACTTTGGGAGAGGAAGAAAGCACACAAACATTTTTGATTGCATCAGAAGTTCTGGAAAAAGTAAATGGCACGGCAATTCCACATGTTTTTACAAAATCGCTGAGTATTCTGTGCCCAGAATGTGTAAAATACGATAAGGTCCTTCTTTTTGTCACAGATGGAGCTGCATATATGAAAAGTTCAGCAAAAGCCCTTAAGGTTCTGTTCCTACGTATGCTACATGTCACCTGTCTGGCACAAGCGCTACATAGAATTACAGAGGAAGTTCGTTCTCATTTTCCTGACGTTGACCTTCTTGTGTCAAATGTGGAAAAGGTATTTCTGAAAGCTCCCTCGCGAACAAGTGCGTTTCGCGAATTAGCCCCTGACCTTCCGCTTCCACCACAGCCTGTCTCAACGAGATGAGGTACATGGATTACAGCTGTTCTGTATTATGCTAACAACTTTGAACCCATCAAAAGAATCATTGATACTTGTGATGATGATGCGTCTTCAATTAAGGTTGCTCAAACTTTGCTTAAGAAGAATTCCTTGAAAAGGGACTTAGTCTTCATTGCAACACATTTTGCAAACTTACCAGATTGCCAAGTTTGAAGAAAAAAGAACAGACTCTCGCTAGTTCTCTGAAAATCTTCAACGATACTCCGACCTTAGCAAGTAAATTAATTATTTAAATAAATAAAATGACATACATGTACAACGCAGGGCTATATACCTACTTCTAGGCCACTCTGTATGTTCCATAAGCAGCACTGACTGAGTCGACAATAAATTGAACGAGATTTTGCCACCAATGTAGTTGCATCTAAACATGGTATATGCTTAGTGTTGCAAGGAGTGCTTTCTGATCCACCCACCATATTCTCATCACCAGATAAGCTGTTCCCGTAGTCATATTAAATTTTGTTATACTTTCTGCTACTAAATTTTGTTGTACTACTTTCTTGCGTAATTAAATTATTTTTCTGGATATCTTAGATTTTGAAAATGTTTCCTGAAGCAGTAGACGATGAGACATTGAATAGACTTATGTATTAAGTTATACGAAATAAAAATAATACTGGGTATCTTATGCTTGGCCTGCCACCTGGCGGACTAACTTCTTATATCACAATTCAATTTCTGTATCCCAACTATCCCCTTCCTTTTATTACTTGGTTTTCATAGAAACAAATAGAATTATTCTTTGCTGTAGTGCTTTTTCTAGAGGGCAATATAGTGAATACTTAAAGAAGTTTGGAATTCGAATACTTCTATCTGATACTATGAACTAAAAGCGCGTTAAATTGAATAATGTTTATCACAATAGTTTTTTTCCTCAAAATTTACAAAATAATGATCGATTACCTTTCAAAAATATATTTAGCGACATTTCTCTTACTCCTATATCTTCCGGTACTAACATGAGATATAAAGATTGTATAAATAATTTACATTAGTAGTTTTCACAGTAGAAGTATTGCAGGGGAGAGCGGGGCAAGTTGTGATAATTTTTACTTACAACATTGTAACTTCTTAACAAAATTTATTTCTAAAATAGTAACGCTTGCTTACTAAAGCTTACAAGGGAACCTTCCGAAAATGATAGTTGCAGTGAAAGATGTGGCCTATGCCAATTGAAAGAGCTGTAACAGAGATGAGCATTCCCAAAAAATTAGCTGCCCATAGCAATAGGTTCAAGAAATATAAGGGGTGGAAGTTCGGGAAACAGCAAGATTGGACAAGGGGGAAAAGTGCAAATTCCGCAAAAAAAAGGGGGGTACGGCAAAATACAATGCTGACAAGTGATGTATAAAAAGAGACTTGCCATAATAGGGAACAAATGAAGGCCACCAGTGGGGTTAACAGTGTTGCCAACTGCAATGAAAAGTACATGTTTTGCAAAGAGTAAGTGCAATATTCAGTGTCAACCTGTCATGTAGAACATAAGATATGTCGTGTATAATCAGTGGTACAATCTAACAAAAGAAAATAGAAAAACAGAAGTACGAAAAATACGGAAAAGACGGAGTTGGCCATAATGCGCCACATTTGATCACGGGCTGTGCATATTAGAATGAACAAAGCAAGAAGCAGCGAATATGCAGGAAACCGACGTACCTAGAATCGAAAAGAAAAGCGAGTTCCAAAGTTGGCAACACTGGCCATGAACATCCAGACAAGTCTAATATAGTTAGGCCACTCGCTTCACAAAAAGAAAATTCCGGCAACAGGCATCACTCGGAATGCATCAATGCTAGAGTGATTGAGGCAATGTCAAGTCGGGGAACATGAAATGGTTGGGTTGAGCCAACAACCGATAATAGAAGTAGTGAACATTATGTCATGGTTGGGTCGCATGTGGGAATATACAGGGTGTCCCAGCAAGCTTTGTGACCTGAAAGATTTGCAAAACGAACAAAAATGTGACGGATCCAGTTGTGCAGGAATGTACCAATGTCAGGGGGTGATAAAAGTCTGTGAGAAGCAAGTGCCCCCAGGATCCCATCATAGGGCCCCAGGAGCCAACTTCAAACTTTCAAATGACAACAGAGACCGAGTGGTACCTCTTTCGATAGATCATGGAATGTGCAACAACACCTATAGGAAACATTTGCTATATGAAGCATGGTTTTCAAAATGGCCGCTACAAATATATGTTGTGTCTTAACATGGCATCGGACATTGTGATCTCAAATTGCTGCGAAGCGAAAAGAGATGTTGGAAATCCAATTGTACAGGAATGTACTCATGTCGAGGGCCAAGAAAACTTTGTGAAAAGCAAGTCTCCCAGGGCCCCCATCATAAGGCTCGAGGGGTCAACCGCAACATTTCAAATGGGAACAGGGGGCGGATGATATTTCTCTGGATAGATACAACACCGCCCATAAGAAACATTTGCTATATGAAGCACGGGTTTCAAAATGGCCGCCAAAAATGTACGTTGTTCTTGTCACCGAGCAGATATTTTTGGCGGCCATTTTGAAATCCCATATAGTAAATATTTCTGATATGCGTTGTTGCATATTCCAAGATTTATCGAAAGAAATATAGTGTAACTCGACCGATGGTGCTATTTGAAATTTTGAAGTTGGCCCCTGGGACCCTATGAGGGGGAAATTGGGGGCACTTGGGCACTTACGTCTCACAGAAGTTTGTCGCCCGCTGACATGGGTACATTCCTGCACAACTGGATGTGTCACATTTTTTTCGCTTTGAAACTATTTCAATCGCAGAGTTAGGTGGGACACTGGATATAGCATATAGGCGGTGATAGTACTGCACACAGCAACACACAGCAGATCAAGCCTTTGATTTGTTTGCTTTCTACAGGTGTGGATATGTGATAGAAAGACCACCAAAGGTTTCGACACTTCTAGAGTACTGTTTCGAGACATTCACAGGCGATCATTGTACCATGTGTGACGGATTGGCAGTATTCCGCTGTGCTCACTACAAATGTATCTTCTGTTTGGACTATTGTCTCATCGAACAATTCCACGTACAATGTGGGCGAGCATGTACAAATGATGCGAAGACTAATGCCTGTTGCGAATTTTCTTTTTGTGAAGCGAGTGGCCTAACTATATTAGAATTGTCTGGATTTTCATGGCCAGTGCTGCCAACTTTGGAACTCGCTTTTCTTTTCGATTCTAGGTACTTCGGTTTCCTACATAGTTGATGCTTTCTTGTTTTGTTCATTCTAATATGCACAGCTTGTGATCAAATGTGGCGCATTATGGCCAACTTCGTCTTTTCCGTATTTTTCGTACTTCTGTTTTTCTATTTTCTTTTGTTAGATTGTACCACTGATTATACACGACATATCTTATGTTCTACATGACAGGTTGACACTGAATATTGCACTTACTCTTTGCAAAACATGTACTTTTCATTGCAGTTGGCAACACTGTTAACCCCACTGGTGGCCTTCATTTGTTCCCTATTGTGGCAAGTCTCTTTCTATACATCACTTATCAGCATTGTATTTTGCCGTACCCCCCTTTTTTGCGGAATTTGCACTTTTCCCCCCTTCTCCAACCTTGCTGTTTCCCGAAATTCCACCCCTTATATTTCTTGAACCTATTGCTATGGGCAGCTAATTTTTTGGGAATGAACATCACTGTTACAGCTCTTTCAATTGGCATAGGTCACATCTTTCACTGCAACTATCATTTTCGGAAGGTTCCCTTGTTAGATCTTCTGGTATCCGCCTAACATAAAAATCTCGGGATTGACATAATCGTTTTACAGTAAATTATTTTCATACACAAGCATATCATTTGGCACAATATGCCCTCTCTACGGAGCAGGTAGTGACACACATGGGGCAGGTAAAAAAGTGACAACATTTATTAAACATTGGCATTAGTACATGCCACTGTAATATACTATTTACTGAAAGAAAATTTGTTTTTTTCACATAATGTAAACCAATGAATACTTTCCAAAGAACACCCCAATAAAGTGGATCTTACAGTGTAAACTGACTATTCTTCAAAGGTTGAATATTTACTTTTAAAAGAAAAACTAGATACAACCACAATTTAGTATAAAAGTTAAAATGCAGAATTTTTATGCATTGTGTGAATAACATAAGCTTCAAAAAATAATAACTCAAGGACATTTATTATGAAATCTTATCTTTAAAAACAATTCCGTATATACACACTGATTTTGGGCAAACTGTCAATTTAACCATCAGACTGGCATTAAGGCAAACATAATAGGGATCGTTATTTGTGCAGTTCACATGAGCCCGCTTTTTACAATCCAAGCATTGAAGCCATTCATTTTCATGTGCTGATTTGGTGAAGGGTTTAAAACGCACTAAGCATAAACAATCATCATCTTCAGAAGACTCGGAGTTATCTAATACAGGATTTCTTCTGTGTTGTTCTTTTCCAGTGCCCGCAATTTCAAATAGTCTTTTAAACTCCTTACTTTTAATTATTTTTCTTTATTTAATTTTTCTTGTATAAACTTCTTAGTTCACGAGGACCAATCTCATAAAATATCTTGGAAGCTGACAGTGCATAATCACACAACTATTTGTCATCAGATTCTGAGAAAACCATACGTATCTCAAAGTGACAGCATCATTTCGGTTGTTGTTGTTCTTCATATATCTAAGCAGGGGCATTCTAGTCACATGGAAGATTTTTTGTGCTTTACGTAACCTGCATGCACCTGATTAAACTTCCTTCGCAGTTTTTTCAGTCCTCTACAGTTGATTTAGCTCTCTCTGTTTTCCGTTTATAATTACGAACTATCTCTGAAAATAAAACAAAAATCGAACATAAGTTCACAGGTGGGGTAAGTTGTGACAATGTCACAACATGCCCCATGTCACATGTCACAACTAGCCCCATTACCCCTTTCTTTGTTTCACAGTGTGACGAACTAAAACATGTTTCTTTCAACATATCATATGAACTAATGTAGGAAACACTATTGCCTAAAGATATAATAACAAATTTTACTTACCTCGCCATAAGCTTGAACTGACACTGTTCCAAAGGATTCCCTAAATTTTACTTTTGTGCACTAAAAACCCTAAATTTACTGTAGTATCAACACGTGACGATGTGTTGATTCCAACTTCACCTCGATTACTCTGTACCAAACTCTGCAACTTGCAGTGGTATCACTCATCGTTCCTGCCTCACAGAAGAGAATATATCTGCTTTGTCACTACTTGCCCCTGTCACCTCTAGCTCTGCCCTCCCTATACTATGATATCAGTTTATTTGAATTCCAGCTTACTTAAAATCCAAATATTTCTATGGATACTAAAATATTTAAATAGAAGGTACGAGGCACCGCACTAAACTTTCTCTCTCCAATACTTTAAATTATGTTATGCTGCGATTATTAATGAAACTTTTGTGTGTGTGTGTGTGTGTGTGGAATACTAACAAAATTAAATGTCGTTTTCGGAAACCTTCGCCCGAAGAAAATTTACCCCAAGGGTACATTACCGCTTATAGGTATTTATGTAAAAAGTAATTTATATATTATAGTTATTAGTGAAAAGTATATTTAAGAAATAAGGAATAAAATCGTCTCAGATGTTTTTAAGAAAATAGCTCGAAAAAGCTCGCCCCAAGAATAAATCACGCTTCAAAGATTTTTTTCAGAAGTAATTCGGTATAAGATCGTTAATGAAATATTGATATATAAAATAAAAACAAAATCGTTAGAGCCGTTTTCGAGAAAATCCATTTATATTATTTTCACTCTTTAATAAACTACTCTCAATTTTAACGGTAGAAAGAAAATTTGGAAAAATGAACTGAAGAATCTTTTAAAAACCTGAAGTATAAAATTTTGTGAGGATACGGTGAACGGTACGGCGCTACGGCCTGTAGGCGAGTGAACAGATTTACAAACATTCAAAGATTACTTTCTCGTATTGTAGAGGTCATGAAACGTGTAAATTTGTTGAAATCTGAATTCGACCTTTTCACGATCACAATTTTATCTTGTCTCCTATCGTCGCTCGAAAGTAAAAATGTTATCTTCATTAAGCAAATTACAAAGTTAAAAATTAGAAAGCAAAACCACAAAACAAACTTCTTTCCATTTGTTGTGCAGACACTCTTTGTGATTTACCGTGCTTTTTATTCGACAGTTAACAACTCTATCTACAGCACATTGCTGTTAATTTCACTCGATACTGCTTAAAGCAGCCAAACCCAGAACTACTCAAATTTATTTGTTCCCGATAGAGACGATTCTTTTGCCATAAAGCAAATGTTTCTTGGTGTAGATTATATTATGAGACGATTTTTTTCTAACACTCTCAACTCTTAATGCTCTTTTTTCACTACAGTTTTACATGTAAATGTTCCCAGATCATTGCGTAGATTCGAACCACTGAACTTGGGTTTTATAATTGTCTTATTTTCCATGCAGTTTATCGCTAAACTTTTATCACTGATTGTTATTCTTTCCTTGCTAGTTAATGTAGAAGGACCATGAGTGATGTGTGCAATTCGAATTTTCCTTACTCCATATATATGCAAATTCATGTTATGATAGATAATAGTCTTGTGATAGTGTAGGTATCATGTCAGATGATTTCAAGACAAAAAGAATTTTAATTAATGAAAGAATGCTAGAATCTTACCTTCCAATCAGTGGTCGAAGTGAGACGGTATGCGGTGATATGCCATACCACCTCTGGTTTTTCATTGATGAAGGCATACCGCCTTTGGTTTTCCAGTGATCAAGACATACCGTCACTGGAGAGTACATGCTAAATACCTTTAATAAATCCATTTTTGTCCACAATTATTGACGAATAGCTTAGCACGTAAAAAGATTTTATTTCTTATGCAGAAATAATTTTTAGGGTGACAACACCGACATTTTTGTTATCTTTTACTAGAGATGCAAAAAAGCCGGCTTTTTTGAATCGATGGTTTTTTTCACATAAAAAGCCGGCTTTTTTTGGGAAAAAAACGAGAATTTTGGAAATTTTGGCTTTTTTCAACTTCATGATTTTTCTATCTAAATAGCTTTCTTATAGTATATTCTATAGTTATATAAGAATTCCATGACCTGAATGTGATATTTCGCTCTGAAATTCACCATCAAGATGGATGGAGCACATGTTTTACGAATTAAAGCTAACATGAAGAATGTAGTATTTGAGGGTAATTTTAGAGGCTATTTACCTTTATTTTAACTTTTGAGTTATCGACATCTTTTTTCTTCTCTAGATCATTTTAGTTTGTCATCTGTGTTTCATTTCTAAGAGCTTTTAGTACTCTAGCTTCTAGCGCAAAAGTTAAACTTGCCCGTTTTTCTATTTATCTGTCAAAGCGTACGTTTTTCAATATATCCGTCAAACCGTACTTCCACATTTCTGTTATACTGTAGCTGTGAAGTGATTTAGCAATAATTTTTCGGACACAACCTTGAATACCAATTTATACAAATAATCAGTAGCGGATTTAGAAAAGTACTTTAGGAGGGGTTTTTCTGATTGTTTCGTTTCCTAAAAAGTCCTAATTTTATTTGTGAAGTGCTTGAAGTTTATGAGTACAGGCATAACTAATATTTCGTTTCGTTTATATGTTTAGCAATAATCTTCCGGATACAACTTTAAAAATCATTTTATACTGAGAATCAGTGGCGGATTTAGAAAATTATTTTGGGAAGGTTTCTTACTAATGTTTAGTTTTTTTTTAAACATTCGTAATTTTTATTTGACGGGAGCTTAAAATTTATGAGTAAAGGCATAACTAATAGATATTTCGTTTGTTGCAGACATTCCGTAACTTTGGGGAACGGGCTTCAGTCCGAAAGACCGCCCCCCTAACCTTCCCAAAACCTCACTGCTGGTAATTAGTAATAATAACTATTTAAAAACAATAAGAAAGGAAGTCGGCCAACTCACAGTATACGCACTATTTCTACATTCACAGATGGAATAAAGAAAAGCTTTGTCAGAATGGTCGAATGCTGGTTGAATTCCGGACTTCCCGATAGAAGCTCAAAAGCTAATCACTCAGTCATGTTTGTTGTGCAGTTGTATTTAGCTTAACTTAAATATATTCCGTAGTCTTTTTTTTTGGGAGGGGGGAGTTCCGTAATGATATGTTGAATCCCTCTTGTTAAAAATTCAGAAAACTTGAGGATTGGGTAAACTGTGATGGTGGCTCTATAAAACTTAACTGTAAAATTTCAAGAATATACAGAACCAAGAGCTCTAGATGTGCAGCCTTTAAGTGTATCATATAAATCTACGTATTTCTCTTATGTTTTATTTTAATTTTATTTTGTTTCAAAAAGAGGGTATGGAATATTTTGAAGTAAAAATACTACATACTATTTTGCTAGTTATTTGTGTATTCTTTAAAAAGAAGTGTTTACTTTTAGGGTTGGCTGGTTTACACCAACTTTTTTTTTAATAACTGGTTTAAACCACAAAAATAAAAAGAATGAAAAATGCGAATCGTGTGAACTTCATGGTGACGTTTCCAGATATCAAACCACCTGCAATAGTTTTATTTCCCTTTCACCTTTTAATCAAGGTGTCCCATGTTCAATTCTCGGTCGAACCACAAACCTTCTTTCATGCGTAACCCAAGTAGCGGTTCGGATGTCAGTTTAAGCGAAAGTCTTCTCCTTGATAACCTCGGTATTTCATAAGGATGTTAAGCCTAAATATACGAAACAAACCAAATTGTATATTTCTGCATGCCTAAATGCGTGTTGTTTTATAAAGAAGCCAATATTGCTTAAATATATCGATAGAAATTGGCAAAATTTATCGATTGCCTACGTAGCTTCCAACATTATCTTGGATTGGACTTTCAATGATATCTACGTTCCGGTACTAAATTTGTAATTTAATATCTCAGTTTTAGCGTACTGATTATGGTACGTTGACCTTTAAATTTTACATGCAAAGCAATAACAGGATTTTCCCGTTATTGTCTTACATTTCAAGTAATGACGGGATTTTCCCAATGGCTAGGGCGGGAGATTCTCAACTTAAGAACTTTACTGACCGCACTTCTTTAAGCTTATGGGAGTTCTTCCGGCATAACCCCGCTGTTGCATAATAACATCAAGGCGAAACAAACTTATTTCTGTGAATATGTAATATAAATACATAAAGCAAAAAATCTAAGTCAAAAAAGCCTGGTTTAAACATCCCCCCAAAACGGGTTTTTGGCATTTTCAAAAACAACCACGGTTCTTGCCAACTCTGCTTACTTTTGTATATAGGAGGTTAAAAAATTCTTATTATATACATTGGTTAATCCTGTGGAATTCCTAATGTAAATATGTTGAAGAAAAATTGTTTGAAATATTTTTTCGAAATTCATAGTTTATTTTCGATGTTTTATATTATTATCAGCATCAACCACTAATTAAATGATTTTTTGTGTTATAGAGAAGCGATACAAAGTCTGTTTTATCAATTTAAAGCAGTATTTTGAAAAAAGCCCAAAATTTCCCAAGCAAAAAAGCAAAGCAGAAAAAACCGAGTTTTTTTTTCCAAAAAAGCCGGTTTTTTTCCGAGCCCTTGCATCTCTATCTTTTACCTACTTTTTGCCTTTAAAATAAGGTGTCTTCAAAGAAGTTCCCTAGTTTATATTTTGATGTGGCATACTGAGTTGTTTCTTTCTTATGTATGTTTATGTCTTCTTGCCTTAATAAATATAAATGTCGTGTTTTGAGCATGGGCGGATTTAGGGATTGTCTATTGTGGGGGTGGATCTTTCGGAGGTTTGGAATACTTCTCAGTCGAGTGAGCGGGTCGGGAGTTTTTCCGCAGGAAATTGTTAATATAAAAACTCGGTTTTTGAGGATTTTCGTGTATAATTCTCTATAACATAACACAAGGGGATATTTTTCCTCAGAAAGTTGTTGGCAGGGAATCAAAGGCTGTCCATGTCGCCTCCCTGTAACTACAGAGCTCTCCAATGATTTTTCAGTCATTATGTAAATAAAAAATGCAATCTTTTATTCAACATATCCTCACTGAATTTCAACATTTGAATGGCCGGTATGTCGAGTGAAAATCGCAAACATACCGCCTCTGCTTTTATTCCGCTTCGAACACTGTTTCCGATGATCCCAAGGTTGAAAATATCTTTTGAATTCTAACAGAAACATGCATTGCATTAGCTGTGCAATATGAAGAAAAATATGATATAAATACATCAGTCTGAGACAATTAAACAAGAGTAACTGTTAAGTAGAACATGAACGGAATTGTGGACTTTAGTTTAACAATTTACTTCAAGAAAGAAAAGAAACGAGAAGCAAAGGTGTAAAATTTCTTATTTTTACCGGCGCGAGTGGGATCGTTATGAATCGTCAAGTGACGTAAATATACATAAATATCAGTTACTGACATTCTAAGAAAGATCGTTTTTAGAAGAATCCTTCTATTCGCCGGAAACCTAATTAAAAATGTGCAAAGGATACTTTCACATAATGAAACATCAGCATTATTCTTGCACTTTAAAAACTAAAATTTCTTTTCCTGCAAAAGCATAGAATTGTTATGAAATTTAGACTATATTTTCAACAAACTTAAGAACTTCGTTACTGAATTCTTTATGTCTTTACATGTGTGTGTATATTATTTGCGAGTTTTTTAAATTTGGAGCCTCCCATTCGCTAGAGCATCAGGAACTATCTGAAAAAAGTGATGGAATTTTTCTCGTCCCTCTTACATTTCTGGAGATATTGGCCAAAAAAGTTCCGATTTCGGGAGATTTAAGGAGCCATATCTCGGGAACTGTAAGTCATAGAGAGGTGATATTGGTGTCGATCAATACCTAAGAGAATGCTGAACATTTTGGTACTAATAGTAACTAACCGGTAGCCACTGGTTATACCTGCTTTTTCGGTATATATACGGTTATAAAAATTGACAGCTCAATATAGCTAATACAATAGATCTCTAATACGGAGGTTCCAAGTATGTAAATGTATTTCTATTGAATTTAATCAAATAAATTTAGTATACAATTAACATAAATTTCGAAAAGATTAATTCTTTTTAAGTTCGTTCTGGAAATGCTCTTCGAGCATTCTCAGCTGGTTTTGTCTAATTTAAAAAAAGAGAAGAGATTTTTGTTTAGTTTAGAGCTCTTCCTTAAGCTCATCCCAACTTTCTTTTTATTTTAGTGAAGAACTTAAAGAATATTAAAAACTACCAATATTAGGGGCTGCGTGGCTCAGTGGTAGATTGTTCACTTCTAATACGTGGCGTCCCTTGCCTCAAGTGGGCTTTGTGGTAAACAAACACCATGTGCGTGTTTTCTCGGAGTTCTCCCGTTTTCTCCCACTTTCTTCATCCCATCATTTTCATTTTCTCATTATCACCGTTTCCTTTAGCCTAGATGCCATAACGTAAAACTCAAAAAGATTTCATTTCATTTCAAAATTATCAACAAATTATAACAAAAAAGTAGAGTGAAACAAATAGCATCTACAGGGTTCTAATACAAAATTACTTTTATCATTTTCCCTGATTTCCAGGTACAAAACCAACCATTTTCCCTGATCCGCCACATTTAATAAGATAATGGTGTACTGATAATGAATGTTTGTAAAAGCTAAATAAAGACTTGGCCAGTGATTCTGAACCTGTACTGCAAAAGATCAGCAAGTTTCCATTTGCAACACTATACAGTAGGCAGATCCATATAAAAAGCTAATAATAGTAGGCAAGCAAACCAACATCAGCTAACCAAAGAATTGCTATTTTGAGCTAGTGAGGAAACTTTATACGACATCTTCAAATAATATTACACGTTAACGTTAAATTTCTTTAAAATTAAAAAAAAAAAAACTAAGAAATTGGCCACCTTTCACCCCAATGACCAGCTGTAACTTCAGAATTCTTAAAAAAAAAGTCAACAAACTGCTTCTATTAATTTCGAAGAAAATAAGACGCGTTCCTAAACATTTAGTAAACAAACGAAAAAACAATACTTTAATGTAATTCAATATTTCTTCGAATTCAATAAAATGAGAAAATAAAACGAGAAACTTTTCAAAATAATGTGTAAATGTATATTATGTAACTATGAGAATGCAAATTGTGAATTTTTCCCACTCAGACGCAAAAACATTTGAAAGTTTAACATAATGAAAGTTATGGGGAGCGAACATTACAGCTGCCCATGCCAATTGACTAACCTCTATTTTCTTGTACCGATTTTTTTTAGTTATTGCAATAGATCCTAATTGTTATCACAATAAAACATAAATTTATTATGTTATACATATACAACATATTAAAAGGTAACAAGAATTTTAGGAATGATCCAAACAATCCATCAAAAGATTGCGATCTTGGCCGATCATTAATTTTTGGATCAGGAGCTACAAAATTTTTGAACGGCCCCCAAATTGAGTTTATTTTTCCTTTTTTTAACGGAATAGGCGTATCATACTGAGTTAAGTGATAGTCTGAGTTGGCTACACTATACACCGTATGTAGTTCTCGAAATATAAGTTGTACAAGCAAATTTTTGATTGAATGAAATATACTGAATTTTTTGGATCAGGGGCCACAAAATTTTTGAACTGACCCTAAATCGAGTTTTCTTATTTTTTACGGAATAAGCAAATCATACTGAGCTAAGTGATAGTTTGGGCTTGGCTACACTACATGTAATTCTCCAGATATAAGACCTACAAGAAAATTTTTGCCTGAAATATATTGGATCTTTTGATCCAAAAAGAACTTAAATGATATTAAATAAGTAGGAACACTACTTAAAAACTTTTAACAATAATAGCTATGCCTACTTGTTTCGGTTACTTAGATTGACTACTTTAAAATTTTGATCTCACTTTCAATTTCTTGATTCCAATCGTTGTTTTTCTTAAGTCATCTCTTTTATTCTAGTTCTTTTACCTTAGCCAAATACTGCCTGAGACCTTCCATTTTCTCTTTTCTTCCTAAGCCGAATTGTATCTTGTTCTTGCACCTTTTACAGAAGTTAAGAGTTTTGGATCTGAAGCATTGAGACATCTAATTTCACCTATGTAGGCCAATCTACCAGTTGTTGTTGGGCTACCGAAGAAGCCTCTTGCAAATTTTCTATCAATAAACTTTTGTTAATAGAAATACCAAACTCTATAGTTGTATTTCCATGTAAAATAATCCATGTCATTTTCACAAGACTTCATAAGTGTTTGAATTCACTTTTGCCACTTAGAACTGATTTGGAGTAGGGAAGCCAACAGGGCGGTCCCTTGAGCAGTCAACTTTTTATTCTTAGTTTAGGGCCGTTTCTATATAATGTCCAACATGCCCTTCATGGTGTCACTATATGTAATACTTCTGTGCGAGTTTACTCATTTATGGACGATGTAACATGTTTCACGACTGGTCACTCTGACTTCGCCGTTTTACTACAGCATATACGGCTCTACTAATAAAACGTACGTTATGCCTCTGGGTAAGTCAACCACTATTACAACTACTTCCATTGGTCAGTTGCAACAGTCAGTTAAAATCTTGGGAGTGACTTTCAGTTCCAGTGTGGTGGACATTATTACTAATAATGTTGGCCTTACGGTGAATCGGCTAACTTATGTTCTTGACCAACATCGATTTCGGAACCTTAGCCTTTTATCTCGCTTAGAATTTGTGCGTTTGTATGGATTATCTCAATTATATTACATTGCCCAAGTCCTGCCTTTTTCTAACTGTCATCTTGCAAAAATTAAGAAAATTGTGGGTAATTTTTTGTGGAAACCTATGATTTTTCGTGTTTCCTACCAAATCTTGTGTAACGATTTCCAACAAGGTGGATTAAATTTGAAAGATGTCGAATTGCAGACCCAAGCCCTATTTCTCCAACGATGTTTACGTTTACTCCACGAGCATCCTGATCATCCTACCATTCAGCTTCTCATGTACTTATTACACCGTGTTCCATTAGAAGCACCTTTCTATCTTGGACACCTCCCGCCTCAATATACATATTTGAAACCGGTTTTGTATGAGATTTGTTATCGATTGTTAAATCATGATTTAGACGAAGTGCCCATTGTTAAAAGACTGTATTCGGTACTTCGACAACCTTATACTCTTGTTCCTACCATTGTTAGTAAGCATCCCCATCATAATTGGCAACGTATCTGGCGTGTTCTACATGCTCCTTATTTAACTTATCGTGCCAGATCCGTCTGGTTTATTGTGGTGCATCAAATTGTTGATACTGTATCCCGACGACATTCACTTGGATTTAGTGACTCTGACCTTTGTGTTTCTTGCAATGTAAAGGACACTATTGCACATCGTCTTACCGAATGTAGTGAAGCAACAGTGGTGTGGCCCCAGTTCTGTCGCTATATGGCCCACATGTGCCGCACTACTCCCACGACTATTTCAATAGACTTTATACTTTTTTCCGACTTTACTTTTTTTCCGAGAACGAAATATCAAGCTGTTAATTGGTTGATTGGCAACACTGTTTTATACCTGTTCGTAGAATCTCAGAAACTTGTTCATACTACCTACATTATGTTTTTATATGCTCAGCTAAACCAAATTCCTTTTGCTATGCGCAATAGGTTGTTTGCAAATTTTTTTAGTGTTCTATCTGCATAATGTACCTTTTCTTGTATCTGCTCATTTGTATTACCTTCCTTAGTTTGTTTATTGACTTGTACTGACATTACGTTGCAATAATAAAAAAAAAGAAAGTGGGCTAGCGCAACATACTAGTAAAGAAAATCGTTGTTGGCGTGGGTTCAAATCCTGCGTTAGGAAAGTTTTTCTTACTATTTTTAAAATTTTTTATAATACTTCTTTCGTTAAAATAAGATTGAAATAATATTCAAAAAGTGATTAAACGATTATTTTTTAAAATTTTCATTAAACTTCTTTCATTAAAATAAGTTTGCCCTTGTACTTAAACAGATCCATAGCACAAGTAATAGTAGTAATAATAATAATAATAATAATAATAATAATAATAATAATAATAATAATAATAATAATAATAATAATAATAATAATAATAATAGGAACGGGTTAGAATGCAATTCAGCATTCGTTTCCGTGCGATGTTGCCAAACCTAATGCCTTCTGACTAGGGCTGAGTGTATTTCGAAAATATGCGTGCCAAATATCCATGCTCTTTGTTTTGTGTGGGAAATTGAATTGCAGTAAGGAAAAATGAGTTGGAGTAGGGAAGCTCTTTGTCCACATACTTCTTTGTGGTTTTCGTGTTTTAATATAACCGGCGAGAACTGTAGTTACAACCACTATAGCTTTAGGTACGTCACGCTTTAATTTCGGAGCCATAATTGCGTTCTTCTTCAGTGATTTGTTTGCTGCGTCACGACAAGATGCTTATCAAAATGCTACCGTGTAAAAGTACCATATACTTTTGATGCCATAGAATATTATACGAGACTTTTGGCAGCACATTGCTACGATAAATGCTTCCGTCTAAAACTAGCCTTACAAGGTTTTGCCAGGACATTGCTTCAGTCGTGTTACAATAAGTTCATCACCAAAGGGAAACTTACTGTCATAGTGTATACTTATATAGACTGGATCAACATAATTCAAAACAGAGATATAATCAATCTGTTTTCATAGTTTTCTTTATTATTCTTATTCGAGCCAATTCCCGAGAATTGTTTTTAATTGATACTTTAATCAGAAATACAGAACATGAATCTCTCGCAAAGTAACTACTCCACAGATTTTTGAAAGAGTCAGTTCGACAACTTTCTCTAATTTATGACAGAGATACGCTTGCCAATTGTAAAATTTAAGGCTTACTTTAGAACGTTTTATTCGGATTAAATCCACAGCTACTTCAGTTCTTTGAGGAGTAAAATACATGTTTGGGATCTGATCCACTTTATATAAGGCAGTATAGCCGAACGAACTGCATTCCCTTCTAAAGTACAATGGATTACAGTTAAGACATATTTCTAAGCCTTCGTTCGAAACCATCTTTCCTAGCCTCTCCTGCATAAAGATGTATGGGAAAATAAGTTATTGCATCAGCTTTCCTCTTTTGTCCTGCCGAGTAGTACATCCGTTCATTTGTAGCAAAAGTTTAATATTATTTAAAGAATGATTTTGTTTTTAAAATGAAACAATATTATCTATCCAAACTTTGCATGTTAGAAGTATTGAGATTTTCATAGCTGAAAACGAAACAGAGATTTGAGCTTATATGAGCTGTGCAATTTAAATATTTTCGCTATTTTATAATCTAATCAGGGATTTGACATGGTTTGCGAGTAATATTTTACAAAATAATTTTACGTGTATTAAGAAATATTCTCATATTTTTAAGGTTTTCAACAAAGTAATGATTATAAATGCATACGAGAAAGAAAAAAAGATTTATAAGAAGCTTTGATGGAAAACACTTCAAAAATTGTCTGCCCTTTGAGTATGGACGTATAAACAAATTAATAAAAAATATTTCTTTACGTAAAAATATACCAAGTTCCCTCATCTCTGTAAAGAGCTAGAATAATTCATTCGACAGTTATTAAATTTTCCGATCTGAGCTAAACTTTTAATAGTAATAACATATTTAACAGAACTTCTACAACTTACAAACGGAGTTAACTTCTTAATATTAGTCTGCAGTAATTTCGAAATCAAATGTATGTGTGTTGTTTTATCCTCATTTAAAGTTTATCCTTAGTTGATTATCGACTGAATGCACGTTAAAGAAGTCTGGTTCAAATCTAATGGATGTTGGTAGTAAACTGACATTATTTAATGCATTAACACGATCTAACACTGCGTTGAAATTGTGCGCCTTTAGAAAAGAAAGACGAAGAAGAGAAAAGACGGGACATCTTGTGAACATGTCTAACCATTAAAATAAGTAAGTTGTTTAGTACATTTATATTCTTAAATATCATTAGCGGTTTTGAAGTTCTCTAGCCTCGTTTTAGTATAAAAGAACATTTGATGAATGCGACAACTTGCTGCTTCCTTATATAATACGACAATGTAGCGTCCTAGTTGCATTGGTGTCAGCAGCATATAAACATTGGGGGGGGGGGGACAGACTCCCGGGGGACTGAGGTGTATACAATACCCCCCACGAAAGCGGGGTATCCGGGTGTCTTCTCCTGGAAAATTTGAAAAGAAATAGTCTTCGCACATTGCATTTTAAAGCATTTTTGACTTTAAAAGCAAGCAGAAACTTTATTTTTTAAAAATTTATCTTTGATATTCTTTTTCTTTTTTTTTTTTTTTTTTTTTTTTTTTTTGGAAAATGTGGTACTAAAAAAACACACACACTTTGTTTGCTTATTCAAACAGTAGAAATCAACCTTGTTTTCAGTCGTGTCGCCTTGTTCAGTTTGCAAGAGCACGTGCACTGTTTGTTGCTCCTTAAGATATTTAATATTTAGACTATTATTATATTGTCGTTTCGTTTCTACTCTTCTCTTGCTTAATCCCTTGAATATATGCATTCCATCACACCACGTTCACAACAGAGAAGCGAGCGTGATAGACTGCTCTGTGTGTGGTAGAGAAGGGAAACGCGGGCAGCTGCGGGTTGAAACTGCGGTCTCCTGACGTTCAAATCTGGATTTGAACGAGCAGCGTTGACAGCTGTTGTTGACTTATTTCCAGTAATGTGGCGCTTTAAACAGAATCTAAAAATGAACTTCTGCGTTAAGGGGGTAGACTACTAAATATTTTTCAAAAGTTAACAATTTTTCTTTTGCCAGTTTTTCGTAAATGAAAAGAGATAATAAAATGTAATTACGCAATAATAGATAGTGTCATTCTACACCCGAAAATATGAATCGGAAGAATTTTTAGTGTTGCCATCCTTAGAAATTACAGTGTGACCAGAATTTGAATTACCCAAAAATCTAGGTTAAGGCAGTGAGTAGAAAAATAAACTCAATGGTAATTGATAACTTATCATGCTGTCTGTGTTCCTTGTTAACTACTTTTAAAATAATATTTGTATTTATTTTGTAGTAACTTATTTATTTTGTAATAACGTATGTAAATTATTACAAAATAAATACAAAGCATTTAAAGGAGTACCGTAGCTCCAAATAGTCTCAGTGCATCAACAGAGAAAAAATAAACTTCAGAAGAGTTGCTGACAAGTTGGTTGCCCAGAAGAACATCAGAAGTGATTTCATATACGAATGAAATGGAGCATTTGTTTATGAATGGGTACTTATTATATGGATGGTTACTTTCATGGATTTTTTTATAGTTTTTCTTATTTAGATTACTGAAAGAATTAGAGAATAGAATTTTCTAACGAGTGTGAATTACGGAAAAATTATGTCACGAGACGCCACTGCTTGTTTTACAATTTTAGTTAAACTTAAATGATACTACGTGTATGTCAAAAACAAAATAATGATAAAAGGTAGTGCGAGGTGAACACTCAGAAACAAACAAACAAAACGTTTTAAAACAGGTTTTAGACCTACAAGCCTACAGCTAATGTAAATAAGGCTCAATAATGTATAGTTTAAAAAATAGTTGAAAATTACATTTTTTTTAAAAAAAAGAAAAAGCTAAACTAAACTCGCTTTGCTGCTTGCTATCTTAACAAAAATAGTTCGTTACTTTACGGTTTACTAGAATTTCACCTTCATAAGACCAAAAACTGACTGCGTTTTTTCACAATTGAAAACAAACTTTTGTGCTACCTTTTCCATATCCACTTTATTTAACATTGTTTTGTTAACTGCTACATGGTTGAGACTCTTTTCGGTCATAATTGATCCAAAATACTTGAAGAATTTTTTTTGGGGGGGAGGGGGCGAAAACAGTTTTATAAATATTGAGGGGTACACGTCCCCGGTGGGATTGACACCCGTGTATAGTTGTTACACAATGTAAATTATTTGAAATTTATATAACCACATATTTTATGTGCTTCATTAGATTTCATTTAAGTTTTGGAGTTTTGCTTGTACAGTTGCATAATACCGAGGTACGAAACTACCAAGATGTCAACATCCTTAATGAGATATAGCCCAAAATCAATATTTAGGGGGCGCGGTGGCTCAGTGGTAGAGCGTTCACCTCTGGTGCTTGGGGTCCCGGGTTCGATCCCAGCTCCCGCCAAGTGAACTTTGTGGTGGACAAACACCGCGCTCGTGGGTTTTCTCGGGGTTCTCCCGTTTCCTCTCACTTTCTTCATTCCACCATTTCACTCATCTCTCATCATCACCGTCTCCTTTAGCCTAACCGGCATAACTGTGGGACGTAAAACTCAAAGATTTCATTTCATTTCATTTCTCAAAATCAATATTATTTTTTAATTTTAATTTTAGCTTAAATAGAATATTGTCTACAGACGAGACAAAGGTCAATCAGTACTTGACATTGATTAGGGTCAGGAATTAGATTTCTCGACTTTAAGCATCTATAGCCATGTCAGGCTGTCATGTATAAAGGATGACATTCATCGGCGATTACACTCCCTCTGAAATTGGGAAGAAAGAAAGGAATGGAGAAGAAAGGAAGTGCCCTGGAATTATTATGTTAGGTACCATACCGGCATTTTCCTGGTGTGTCTAACGAAAACTTCGTTAAAGATGACTGACCTGAGAAAGCTTTTACACTTTTTCGACGGAGTGTCCCCACCGGGAATCAAACCCAGTGTTGCTCGCATAAATGGCATCAAAATGAATAAAATAATTTGCTTAAGTGCAAAATCTCATGAATAGATTTCTTTGTAGAAAAATGAATATTTATGGTTCTAGTAAGAATGTCATTCTTTGCCAATAATTGACGAATTTTATTCTGATGGAACAAATAATTTCTTAATTATCTCTATCACTGTATTTTATTGTATATCAAGTAATTACTACACGGTGTGAGCGGGAAAATAGCAGCGTGTTGTTTCATACAAAGCATGGCTTTATGCAGTGGTGCTATTCAGCCGGTTCGCACCGGTTCGCTAGAACCGGTTGTTAAAATATCTCGAGTTCGCAGAACCGTTCGTTATACCCAGGTATAGGCAAGAGTGAAAGAAAGAAGCCAAATCAATCAATGAAAACTCCCGTTCCGTTTGCTTGTATTGTTATGAAAACAAACAACTTTCAATTGTTTCAATTCAATGGCCAGACAGAAATTTGAATGGACAGATAGAAATTTGATTATGAATTCCGGGATTTTGTCCGGGTTACTGGATCTGTGAGTGTAATTAAGGTGATACGTATCTAAGGGGTCGTCCACATATTACGTAACGCGGCAAAGTGGAAGAGGGCGTTCGGCGTCTTCGTCACGTAACGTGTTTTATCTGTAACCTTTATTTTTATTCTTAGGTTTATATGCAATATTTTAAACAAATAATTTAATTCAGTTCTTTTCATTTTTATAAATAAATATTTATATTGCGTTGGAAAATTGAGAACATACAACTTGTATAAATTGAATTATGCAGAAGGGATTTGAAGACGCTACTAGACACAAACATGCCTTGTGACGAACCCTGCATGTATTACAATATAATAGAACTCTGTTTTGTTCCTATCGCCGCAATACATTTACAGTACATGTTTTTCTAGAGTTAGTTGTTAGCGATCGTAACTACCGCTTGAAAATGTCCTCACGTTCCCACTCGTCTCGTTATTTCTGAGAATAGTTTTAAAACTTTTGATTTGAATCATTACTCCCTCTAGGGTTTCGCATGTGAAACAGAAGAAAAACTTTTCGCGAAATAATATTTTCCACGACAGAACGATCCAAGCAAAATAAAATATTAAAAACCGAATTCGTCGGATATTCATCTCATACTGAATTTTTTATCTTTAGATTTGAATTTTCCAAGAGAAATCGAGTTCATTCATATTTTGGCGCTGATTTAGCACTGATTTAAGACAAAAAGAATTTGAAAAGGGGTAAACTGAAGTGGAAAGAAGATGGCCGAAAGCTTGTTCACAAACGAGATATCATATCCCTGCTCCTTTACGTGTGCAGCCACGTCGAATCTGTGATCTACGGGGAAAGAAACTTCTTTGTATCGTCGACACCGGGAAACTTCAAATGCAGGAAGCATTCTGGATTCCAGAAAAAAAGAGGTCAATGCCAATTCTCTAGATCCTGTTTTTCCTGCATCTCCCTGCAGCCTTCCTCCTTGCCAATCATCAGTGACCTAAGAGGTTGGGTGCAATTTTTTTTGAGAAAACGACAGTATGGAATTTCGAGTAATTAAGACTGGTTAATTAAACAACCTTATGGGGTTAAAATATTGTTACGGTACTACCATTTTCTAATATTTTGATTTGTTGACGAAAAAACACTACAAATATATTCAAAATACAAGCATTTTGTAAAGAAAAATTCAGCCATTAAAATTATTGATTTGTGATAACCCCCAAAATACGCAAAAGTGGTGAAAAAACAAAAATTAAAAAGCGTTACGAAAAAATGGGGAGGCGTTCAGCCTTGCATTACGAAGTATGACAAGAGAGAGGAAGGAGGTAAAATTGATTAAGAAAGCAGAGTTACGTAATATGTGGACGGCCCGTAAACCCTATTACGTGTGCTACCTATCTGCAACACAGTTTTGAATGACTCCAATGTCTTCATTAGTTCTCGAGATGTATTCCTTCGAAGCAGTGTGTACAAAATAAAATAGCTTTTCATAGATATCTCGATCAATTGCTTGTCATGATCAATACTATCAATCCTCAAAATATGGCACTTTCCTGGATGGGACACCCTATATATATATATATATATATATATATATATATATATATATATATATGTAGGGGATGGACAAAAAGTCTAAAAACACTTCACACAGGACACGTAAGTTTGGCTCTCCACTGTACAACACGTGTTGCGGTTGCCGATCGCTTTTTGTTTTCAATGTATCATGTAGACCTTCCTCTTCCGTCAGCAGTAACTAGTTCGCCTGTGAGTGTCGTGGTGTGAAAGTGGTACGGTAAAATGAGCGACCTGACAGACTTCCAAAGAGGCATGATCATTGATGCCCGTCTTGTTGGAACATCAGTGGCAACAGTGGCGAACATTGTGGGGGTATCGAAAGGCACCCTGTTCAATGTCACGAGGGCATACACAATCCATGGGCAAACGACGTCTGCAAAGCACAACAATGGTCGAAAGACAATCCTGTCAGATAGGGACCGGAGGGCATAAAATGGATTGTAACAGCTAAAAAGAAGACCACTGCAATGGAAATTACGTCTGAACTCAATTCCGGCCTACAGAATCCGGTTTCATCGAAAACAGTGCGACGGGAACTTTATAAAATGAAAATTCATGGCAGGGCCACTACCGCCAAGCCCCTGGTCACAGCAGTAAATGCGAAGAGGCGTATCCAGTGGTGCAAGGATCACAAAGCGTGGACTCATGAGTAGACTTCGGATTTTTGCATATTTGCATGTTTTTTTCCTGATGTGATATTGATATGCTCTTTACACAGAAATTCGTTTCAGCTATTTTGGGGTAAAATAGTCGAGTTTTATAGTGCATATTTTTGCATATTTCGGAAGTTAGTGCATGTTTATGTCGTTATTGCATATAAATGCATATTTAAAGAAACGACCAAATTGATAATTTTTAACGTGCAATAACTGTCGTCATAAATGGAATTCCATGTTTCTAAAATAAATAGACTCAAGATCCTGGAATGGTTCTTTGTTATTGGCTTCAAATATCTTCCAAGGTCGTGTAAAAGGAGAATAAGAAAGGGGTGAATGAATCATCCTCCCAGCAATGATGCGTGATTGTCACCTTTATATATATATATATATATATATATATATATATATATATATATATATATATATATATATATATATATATATAAAAGATATAAACAACGGTGTCAAATCACCTAGAACAAAATTTTCACGTCACCCATCTCGAAAGTTAAAGTTGCTACTGTTGTGTGTGTGTGTATAGATTTGAAATTGTGTGGTCCTATGGTAGTATAAAAATACCGAAAGAAAAATCTTCTAGAAGTTATCTCCTGAAACAGGGTCCATTTAGTTGTAGTGTGACATCTTCAAATTGAATTTTAACTAGCTCAGAATTTTGTCCAATTTTTGTCCATTTTTGTCCAACCTAGAACAAATTTTGTACCATTCAAATTAAAAAAGGGGGAATATTTCAAAATTTGGGCCACTTTGATGACCTGTAGTGCCACATCTTCAAATCTGAAATTTAACTACCTCAGAATTTTATTCAAATTTTGTCCATTCTTGTCCACCGACGAAAAACTTCACGCAAAATTCAAGTAAGCAAGGGAAGGCTATTTAAAAATTTGTCCCCTTTGATGACTTGTAATGACAGATCTTCAAATTCGATATTTAACTAGCTCACAATTTTGTCCAATTTTCGTCCATTTTTGTTCACAGAAGAAAAACATTTTGTACCATTCAAATAAACGAGGGAAGGCCACTTCAAGAATTGCCCACTTCAATCACCTGTAATGCGACATGTTAAAAATCTGAATTTTAAATAGCTCATAATTTTGTCCGATTTTTGTACATTTTTGTACCACCAAGAAAAATTATGTACCCTTGAAATAAATGAGAGAGGGCCATTTGAAATTTTGGCCACATCGATTAGTGTGACATGCTCAAATTCGTATTTTAACAAGCTTAGAATTTTTTCCAATCTTTGTACCACATACAAAACATTTTGTACCATCCAAATAAATGAGGAAGATCATTTCAAAATTTGACTAATTCGATCACCTGTAGTGTGACATTTTCGAATTTTAATTGGAGATTTTGTCAATTTCTATACATTTTTGAACCACCAAGAAAAAAATTTCAACACTCAAATTAACAAAGGAAGGTCATTTCAAAATTTTGGCCACTTCGTTTACCAGTAGTGTAACAACTTTAAATTCGAATTCTAACTAGCTTAGAATTTTCACTGTTTTTTGTAGAGGTTTGTACCACCAAGCTAGTTAAAATTCAAACATGAAGTGTCTTAGTATAGGTGAACGAAGTGGCCAAATTTTTAAATGTCCGTCCCTGGTTTATTTGAATGGTACGAAATTTTTTCCTGGTGGTAAAAATGTGCAAATATTCAAAAATTCTAGCTAATTAAAATTCGAATTAGAAGTCTCACTACAGGTGATCGAAGTGACCAAATTTTGAAATGAACCTCCCTTTTGGATGATTGTGAAAAATTGGAAAAAATTCTAAGCTTGTTAAAATTCGAATTTGAAGATGTTGTACAGGTGATCAATGTGGCCAAAATTTTAAATGGCTCTCTGTCGTTTGTTTCAATTGTAAAACAAAAATTTCTTCGTGGTTCACCAATGTACAAAAACGGGACAAAATTATGATCTAATTAAAATTCGAATTTCAAGATGTCGCACTAAAGGTGATCGAAATAGCCAAGTTTTGAAATAGACCTACTTTGTTAATTTGAATGGTGCAACATTTTTTCTTTGAAAAAAGTGGACAATAATTGGACAAAATTCTGAGCTAGTTAAAATTCGAATTTAGAGATGTCGCACGACAGGTGATCCAAATGGCCCAAATTTTGAAATGGCCTTCCGTCGTTTTTTTAAATGGTGAAAAATTTTTCTTGGGTGGAAAAAATGGACAAAATTCTGCTCTAGTTAAAATTTAAATTTGAAGTTGTAGCACTACAATTAATGGACCCTCTGAAACAATGGATTGAAGTCGAGAGACGTTAACAATTCAAGAAGAAAATATATTTTGCAAAGTGTATGCTAAACAAGTAATATTTTCAAAGTAAGTATGCTTGTTTTTAGAAGAGGACATTTCCATTTTGTTCGATAGCAAAAGCTTAAACTTCAGCAGCGCCCTATTTTTTGGGCCTTCTTATATAGCAGTTTCAAGTCTGGTAAGGAGTTCTACAAGTATGAAACAACCTAGGTGTGGATTTTTTTTTTTTTTTTGCATACTCGACAGAGTTTATCCCAAAGAAACCCTTTAAAATGTATTTTGGGACGAAATGAACAACCCTTTTGAAAATAAACTCTACAATTAATTTAAATATTTGCTTTGCAAAATCTAAAACTTGTCGCAGCAGTTATTTTTTGAGATAAGTTTCCGAGTTTTCCTTTAAGGAGTTTATGAGATTATTTAAATATAAGCTTGTGTTGCTTTGATATGCACCTCAGTCTCTCGAAACGTAACTTACCTGCTAAGTCTTCTGTTATGTTTTCGATAACTTAACTTTCTTCCCATTCATGCTCCATGTCTCGCTCAAATCATTTTATTCCATTTAAAGTATCAATGTTATACATTGTAATTACTGCTGTTTGAAACGGACAATATTTTAGAAGAAAATATTCTAGGATTAACACAAAATTGGATAAAGAAAGTAATTTGAAGTGGATTTATTTTCTTTTAAACAAGAACATAAGGTTTTGAATACATTCTTTTAATACAGTAAAAATTGCCTTCAACAGGCCCCTTATTAAACGGAAATATTTCACGGTCCCTCCTCCCAAAAGTGTTAAATTCTCTTGATTATCGGAATCTTTGTTGCGAACAACGCATGTTAAAATATCCCTTTTAACGGAAATTTTCAATTTCCGGAATGCAGCGTTTACAAAAGTTTTAGACATTCTGTGAGAGGTTAGGTATATGAACTACGTTGTCTGTAAAGATCTTCGTTTACTTGTTACCCTACATATTTAACCTTTAGCCCACCGCCATATAAGGTCCTAGATAGAGTGCAACTTTTTGAACGAAGTGCAATTTATATAGTAATTTCCAAACCAATAACTATTTCTCTAGCTGGTCTAGACACATGGAACAAGAAGCATACACAATAGATCAAAGGGAGCCAAAAGTAGAGGAAGGAGCGCTGAAAAGGGTATAGCATCTACTTTTTGTCTTGGTCTTGATAAACGTATAGGTTTTTCTTTTACTTTATTTTATTTTATTTTATTTTTTTTGTTCACTGTAAGTTTTATGGGTATTAATTTGTAGCATAACTAAATACTGTAATTTAATACGGTATGTATAACATTTTATCTCACTATGTCCATTATTTATTTTTTATTTATTTTTGTTTTTTATATATTTATTTATTTATTGCATAGATCTGTTTCCGTTAACTTTAAAACCTTTCAGGGAAATTTTACGAATCCTGTTCAATTTCACTAGTCAGGTTTTACTATAATTTAATTTCACATACTAAGCTGTTTCAACCGAAGAAACCAAATGTATTCAAGAAGCCATGGATACTTGCGGAACTGAAAACATTAAAAGCGAACTTGTGTTTATCAATACTAATTTCAGTTCAATTTCAAAAATCATAGAAGATGAGAGGAGCGATGACTAGGACTTTGTAGTGCATTTGAGTTATTTGATTCAAAAACGAAACATACTCCGCCAAAACCAACCGGACAATTTTTTTTCGAAAAGCACAGTCAATGGACGAGAAAAATCCTGGCATAAAATTCTTGTCTAATGCAAATAAAGTGTTCCTGGCAACAACGACACACGAATTACAGATTTATTGGCAAGTAACATTGCTTCTTTAAAATACTGCCCCTTACCGACCTGTGACACGGAAGGAACATTTTCGATGTGCAGTAATGTTTTGACTGGCAAATGCAGGCTTTTGCCAGAAAATACAGAAAACTACATAGTTGTCTATTGTAGCACGAATGCATCATAGTTGTACACCAAGTATATGTAGTTCAAGTAATACAACTTTTTTCTTTAAAGATAATGAAATTTCTCATTTAACTTTAGTTTTTGATTGGTGCATATTTATCCTTTTCAGTGCATATTTGCATATTTTCAGTGCATATTTTCGTGATTTTTAGCGCATATTTGCATGCATATTTTGCCGTTTTTTAGTGCATATCGATCCGAAGTCTACTCATGAGCAGTGGAAACACGTAATGTGGTTCGATGAATCGACCTTCATCTTGTTTCCAAAAACCGGTCGTGTTTACGTATGAAGAACAGCGTCGCAGGCCTATGATACAGACTGTCTGCTCCCAACTGTAAAGCATGGGGATGGTTCTGTTACAGTATGGGCAGCGATATCGTAGTTTTCTACAGGTCCCATCATAGCCCTGCATGGAATGATGAATGCTAAGGCGTATGAGGCCATTTTGGGGGATCAGGTTCTACCCATAGGTTCTGTACGTTTAACTGAAAACGCAAATTTTATAATACTATCTGTATAAGTGTTCCATCTGTACGTACTTTCCGTATGAAACAATATAGGCGGTCAGGATCTCACATACAAATGGACGTATATAACATATAGCTGACGAAGGTAACATACATATATGTATGTAATATAAGAAAAACTGTCAGATGTCAGACATCCTGCAACGGCATGATGTAACATCTAAGGAGAGTGCCTATGTAGCAAACGGCTAACGTATGCTCCGTACTGATTTTGTAGTAAACAAGAGGTTTCCATATATTTGTACAATATACCGCTGTCCGGAGAACGCATTTTTCTCAGTATACAAGATTTATAGCGTAATTTTAATGAAGGGTTTTCAGATACCCCATCAGCAGACAAACGTGACTTTTTCTCCCCAGGCAGCAATTTCTCCTCTGACACTGAGTGATTTAACGTAATGCCTAATCCTCCATTATTTTCTTGCAACTGTACAATCATCTGCACAAGTTCGATTACTTCATATCTCCCCTTAAAACAACAATGCCGCACTTGTTCCATAAAGCTTTCATAGGCGCCTCTGGTGCATATACAAATAGATATATGAAGCATCAGAAGTAGAGATGCAAAAAAGCCGGCTTTTTTGAATCGATGGTTTTTTTCACACAAAAAGCCGGCTTTTTTGGAAAAAAACCGAGAATTTTGGAAATTTTGGCTTTTTTCATTTTCATGATTTTTCTATCCAAATAGCTTTCTTATAGTATATTCTATAGTTAGATAAGATTTCCACGACCTGAATGCCATATTTAGCTCTGTAATTCACCATCAAGATGGATGGAGCACATATTTTACGAATTAAAGCTAACATGAAGAATGTAGTATTTGAGGGCAATTTTACAGGTTATTTAACTTTATTTTAACTTTTGAGTTATCGACTTTTTTTCCTTCTCTAGATCATTTTAGTTTGTCATCCGTGTTTCATTTCTAAGAGCTTAGTACTCCAGCTTCTAGCACGAAAGTTAAACTTACGTTTTTCTATATATCCGTCAAAGCATACGTTTTTCAATATGTCCGTCAAACCGTATTTGCACATTTCTGTTATACTGTAGTTGTGCAATGATTTAGCAATAATTTTCCAGATACAACCTTGAATACCAATTTATACAAATAATCAATAGCGGATTTAGAAAAGTACTTTGGGAGGGGTTTCTCTGATTGTTTCGTTTTCTAAAAAGTCCTAATTTTATTTGGGAGGTGCTTGAAGTTTATGAGTACAGGCATAACTAATATTTCGCTTCGTTTATATGTTTAGCAATAATCTTCCGGATACAACCTTGAAGATCATTTTATACTGAGAATCAGTGGCGAATTTAAAAAAGTGTTTTGGGAGGGGTTTTCTTACTACTAATGTTTAGTTTTTCTAAACATTCGTAATTTTTATTTGACGGGAGCTTAAAGTTTATGAGTAAAGGCATAACTAATAGATATTTCGTTCGTTTTAGACATTCCACAACTTTGGAGAACAGGCTTCAGTCCGAAAGACCGATCCTCTAACCTTCGCAAAACCGTCACTGCTGGTAATTAGTAATAATAACGATTTAAAAACAATAAGAAAGGAAGTCGGTCAACTCCTACACTCCTAGTCGGCCAGTACACGCACTATTTCTACATTCTCAGATGGAATGAAGGAAGGCTTTGTCAGAATGGTCGAATGCTGGGTTGAATCCCGGACTTCCCGATAGAAGCGCAAAAGCCAATCACTCAGTCACGTTTGTTGTGCAGTTGTATTTAGCTTAACTTAAATATATTCCGTAGTCTTTTTTTTTTTTTTTTTTTTTTGTTCCGTAATGATATGTTGAATCCCTCTTGTTAAAAATTCAGAAAACTTGAGGACTGGGTAAACCGTGATGGTGGTCAAGGGCGCCCATGTTATGGTTTCCAAGGAGGGGAAGTATAAGCGACGTTTCAAAAATAGTTTCAAATTTTGCTGTAACTAATGTAAAAATCCTATTGGATTTTCAATATTCTGAAGTACATTTTCCTCTAGGGGGGGCAAGCGCCCCCTTAACCCCCCTGATGGGCGCCCTTGATGGTGGTTATAAAAAACTTGACTGTAGAATTTCAAGAATGTACAGAACCATGTGCAGCCTTTAATTGTATCATACAAATCTAAGTATTTCTCTTATGTTTTATTTTAATTTTATTTTGTTTCAAAAAGAGGGTATGGAATATTTTGAAGTAAAAATACTACATACAATTTTGCTAGTTATTTGTGTATTTTTTGAAAGAAGTTTTTACTCTTAGGGTTGGCTCGTTTACACCAGCTGTTTTTTTTTTAAAATAACTGGTTTAAACTAAAAAAAATTAAAAGAACAAAAATGCGAATCGTGTGAACTTCATAGTGACGTTTCACATGTCAAACCATCTGCATTAGTCTTATTTCCTTTTCCCCTTTTAATCAAGGTGTCCCATGTTCAATTGTCGGTCGAACCACAACCCTTCTTTCATGTGTAAACCAAGTACTCTTTTGGATGTCACTTTAAGCGAAAGTCTTCTCCTTGATAACCTCGGTATTACGTAAGGATGTTAAGCCTAAACATACAAAACGAAACCAAATTATATATTTCTGCATGCCTGTTGTTTTATAAAGAAGCGAAGGTTGCTTAAATATATTGATTAAAATTGGTAAAATTTATCGATTGCCTACTTAGCTTCCAACATTAGCTTGGATTGGACTTTCAATGATACCTACATACTAAATTTGTAACTTAATACCTCAGTTTTAGAAAAATAAACACACTGCTGAACAAGACTGCACTTATTTAATATAAAAACACATTTACACGTTACGTTTCGATCTTCTATCCAAGATCCTCATCAGACGTACACTCACGTCTGATGAGGATCTTGGATAGAAGATCGAAACGTCACGTGTAAATGTGTTTTTATATTAAATAAGTGCAGTCTTGTTCAGCAGTGTGTTTATTTTTCTGATTTTATTCGCAAGACGTTGACTATGATTGTGTGTCACTCAGTTTTAGCGTACTGATTATAATACGTTGACCTTTAAATTTTACATGCAAATTAAATTTTACAGGATTTTCCCGTTATTGTTTTACATTTAAAAGAATGACGGGATTTTCCCGATGGCTAGGGCGGGAGTTTCTCAATTTAAGAAATTTACTGACCGGACTTCTTTAAGCTTATGGGACCTCTTCCAGCATAACCCCGTTGTTGAATAATAACACCAAGGCGAAACAAACTTATTTCTGTGAATATGTAATACAAATACATAAAGCAAAATATCTAAATCAAAAAACCTGGTTTAAACCCCAAAAAGCCTGGTTTAAACTGCCCCCCCCAAAACGGGTTTTTGGCATTTTCAGAAACAACCATGGTTCTTGCCAACTCTGCTTACTTTTGTATATAGGAGGTTAAAATGTGTTTATTATATACATTGGTTAATCCTTTGGAATTCATAATGTAAAAATGTTGAAGTAAAATTGTTTAAAATATCTTTTCGAAATTCATGGTTTACTTTCGAGGTTTTATATTATTATCGGCATTAACCACTAATTAAATGACTTTCTGTGTTATAGAGAAGCGAAACAAAGTCTGCTTTATCGATTTAAAGCAGAATTTTGAAAAAAGCCCAAAATTTCCCAAGCAAAAAAGCAAAGCAGAAAAAACCGAGTTTTTTTTCCAAAAAAGCCGGTTTTTTTCCGAGCCCTTGCATCTCTAATCAGAAGTAATTTATACTTTATACAAATGCAACACTTCGCCATTGTCCTGTATTAACAGTTGATTCAAGCTGCTGTTTGGGCGAGAATATTACAAATGAAGGTAAACAAGGGGAATAATAACATTTTCGAACTTGAAGCAGCTGTAGAATAGGGACTTAAGGGGTTGGAACTTAACCTAACGAATTTCGTCTTTCTCAAAGACTGATCACTACCAGTGATCTTTTTTATTCCATTGACATGAAATGCTTCCAATTTGAAGGAATTTATTGGGATAATTTCAGCATCAATTACTTGTATCACCAGGATATATATATATATATATATATATATATATATATATATATATATATATATATATATATATATATATATATATATATATATATATATATATATATATGTGTGTGTGTGTGTGTGTGTGTGTTTGTGTGTTAGTGTATTTTCAATATGTTAATTGGATAATGTAGAACCAGAGTGAACCAACTCCACTGCCATCTGATATTGAGATACAGTAAAAGCTCCTTATTCCCGCTTCCTTCATTCGCGTTTACACTATTTGCGGATTAAAAAAATGCGACCCAATTCCTATATTCGCGGCTAAAGATTTCTTTATTCGCGGATCTAATCAATACGTTCATACATAATAATAAAAAGGATTCCAATAGATATCCAACCCAATATCCTTTGCAAACGCCATCAAATGGACTAATAAAATGTAAAATAGACCTTATTACAACTTTGCCTAAAGTATGTTGTTAAATGATATCGCCGCTGTATTGGTTCGGACTTTGACATAAGCCGCCTTCGCCGCGATCGGTGTTTTTGAGAATGTAAACAAACAGAATGAAAGCAACCTTATTCCTCAATGAATAAAGTATATTTTTAAATGCCGCCATATTATTAGACGTTCCGTCCTTTGGTAAGAGCCGCTTTGCGTGTTTTATTGTTTCGTCTTTCCATTCGTTACAAAAAAATTGTGATCAAGTAACACGTCTCTACCGCTGTCTTCCTAATTTATACAGTAATGTCAACTAAAAAAAATGAGAAACGAGTTTCGACACGAAAAAAATCTGTGTTACCGCTTAAAGTGAAAATAGAAATGCTTGATCGTTTACGCCTTGGAGAGTCGTTGGCATCCATATCACGCTCATTCAATGTCAACGAATCAACTGTACGTTCGATAAAAAAAATCCGAAGATAAAATTAGGTCGTCTGTAGCTTCAACTTCACTGTCAGCGAAAATTGTACGTGATCCAGCAATAGAAAAAGTGGAAGTAGCGTTGTCATTGTGGATCGAAGACCGCAACCAAGAAAGGGTGCCCCTGAGTGGTCCAATGGTCCGGGAGAAGGCAAAGCGTCTTTACGCTCATTTTAAAGAACCTGATGGTAGTTGTAGTGGTGAATGTACAGATGGAGGATTTCAATCATCGGAAGGTTGGTTCAATAAATTTAAGGTGAGACAATCATTGCGTAACATTAAAATCGTTGGAGAAGCTGCATGTGCAGACACTGCTGCAGCAGAACGATATCCAGAAAAATTTTCAAACTTAGTAGCTGATGGAGGATACAAACCTGAGCAAGTATTTAATGCAGACGAAACTGCACAGTTTTGGAAGAGAATGCAAAACAAAACATTCATTTCTGAAAGCGAAAAGTCTGCTCCTGGATTTGAGGCAGCAAAGGATAGAGTTGCACTGCTGCTATGTTCTAATGCATCTGGAGATTGTGTCATTAAACCACTGATGCTTTACAGATCGTTAAATCCTCGGGCTTTAAAAAATCAAAACAAGGATGACCTGCCAGTGTTTTGGCGTGCTAATAAGAAAGCGTGGGTTACAAGCGCTATTTTTTGTGACTGGTTCCGGAATTGTTTTGTTTCTGAAGTTGAAACTTATTAAAAAAACAGAATTTAGACTTTAAAGCAGTTCTAGTTTTGGACAATGCACCAGGTCATCCTCGCAAACTTGAAACTATGCATCCAAATAGAAAAGTGACATTTTTACCTCCCAACACGACGGCTTTGCTTCAACCTATGGACCAAGGAATAATTCAGGCCTTTAAGCTCTATTACATTAGACGAACCTTCAAAATCGTATTGGATAATATGGAATGTAATTCTGATATGAATGTTATGGAATGCTGGAAGAAATTTGACATAGCAAAATGCATCGTAAACATAAAAGAATCATTGGAAGAACTGAAGCCACACACATTGAAGTCATGCTGAAAAAAAAAACTATGGCCTGCTCTGACTGCGGAAAATGACGAAGAATGTGTGCAAATTCAAACTTTGACTGCAAACATAGCCGAAATTGCGAATGGAATAGGACGAGATGGGTTCGAACAGATAGAATCAAGTGACATTCAGGAATTGCTTGAATCGCAAGATGAAGATTTGACTGAAACCGACTTGAAGGAAATGTTAAATTCTCAGCCCATTGAAGAAGAGGCTTCAACAAGCACTGGAAACGTGACATTTAATTTGAAAAATCTTAGTGAAGGTTTAAAAATGGCAAATGAGCTTTGTGATTTCTTTATGAAAATTGATCCGTCTATGGAACGAAGTCTTATTTTTAAGAGGCAAATTGCTAATGCCACAGCTGAATATCAGTCTGAATTGAAGGAGCTTTTAAAAACTGCCAAGCAAGAAAAAATTGCAAAAATCTTCAAACCATTGCCTAAGCCTGAAGATAATAATTAATCAATATGGTCAAAAACTTCAATTACAGTAAATTGATTTCTTTATATATGTATTCTTTTTATTTTGTCACCTAGGAACGTATCCCCTATAATCCCATATAAATGACCATTCCGTATTCAAGGCTTCTGTATTCGCGGTATATTTATGAAACATATACCCCGCGAATAAAGAGCTTTTACTGTATTGGTATTTTCTGATTCTGTAGTTGGCACTCAGTTTGTGCTGGTAAAATGAATGCGGTGTAGCACTCGTAAAGTGATGTACTGTCATGTTAAAAAAATGAGGCTTACAGTAAAGATCATAAGGGTGGAAACTTTACCTCTACGTTTTTCCGGTTTCTATTTCATGGCGTTTGGTTCATTCCGATTCTACACCACCCAATTAACAATAAGTAACCTTAAATTCAGAACTTTCATTCATTAAGAAATTAAGTAGTTACTATAATTTCAAACATATGCAGTAGCCAAACTACATTTGGATTTTAAAGGGAAACATTAAACATATTCTTCATCTGCATCGATCAATATTGAGAAATTCGGAAACAAGGCTTCTTCTGAATTTCGGTTACATTTCACAAAATATTTGTTACTGCAAAACAATCGGAATTGAAATTTTTTGTGTGGTCATATACAGAATAAAATTTGAAAAGTTTACAATTATTACTGGAAATTAATGCTGTCAGCAATTTCGAACATTTTAAAAGCACATAGTTAATAATGCATGGAAATTTCATTTATTATCGATAGGATGAAACGTTGTAAATAGTTGTAAATTTCTATAACTCAGGTGCGGATCCATGGGGACGATCGCCCCCCCCCCACCGAGATGAGAAAACTTTCTTATTTTATATAGGCTATAAATAAAACCCATCAAAGAGTTTGGAGCTCTTAAAAGTAGCTCTAAGTAGCAGTATTACAACCTACCGCCTCCCCCCAGAAATCCGTCCTGGATTCACTCCTGCATAACTGTTCTCGAATTGATTTGTATACAACAAAAGGTAGTTTTATCGAGTTTAACAAAACTAATATAAACCTCTTGAAAAAACCCTTTATTTGTAAAAGAATACTAATGATCGCTTTTGGCTGTTGCAATAGTCTGTCCAAGCAGCTTGATAAAAAATTTAAGCAGCATAACGATAAAAGCTGTTACTCTTATATGTTGGGTCTATATACAAGAAAGTTTGGTGAGGTGAGTGTGGGAGTGGGGAGTGCAGAATTCTATTTCATCCCGGGCACCGAAATTCTGGCTACGGCTCTGATTGACAACGACCAAGGGGGGCCAAAAATTTTTAGAAATTACTGAGAACATTTTCACCATAAGAGTTTAAAAACCGTGACATGAGTTACTCCTATGTAATTCATGGACCCTTTTGAATATGTTGACAGAGGGCCCATCATAAAAGTTTTGGTGGGGTCCCCTTGTATTTCTCGCTTCATGGCCCCCAATGGTCAATCCTGCCCTATATATTTTCTATACGGAAAACAAGGTGCTCTAAAATGTAAATTATTACTTAATTACAAGTTATGGCATCATTTGACATTTCAATTTAGCTTAATACTTCAATATTAGCAAAAATATAAAGCAGAGTGGGAAATCGGGAACCTTTCAAGGATTGAATTATGAAAAATGTGAAAGGCTGTTTTCGCAGCATCATGGGCTAGCAACGCTGATTTGGGATTAGCTGACTGCATTGCCGGTACTCGAGTGTTATCGTCCTTCGTTCCCTTACTCCCGTATGCGAGGAGTACGTGACGTGTTCATATACCGCTACTTACGATAGAGGGCCCGCTAAAGAATTCACCGTCCAGTGCCCACCGGGAAATTTCCCGGTTTCCCGCCTGGCCAGTACGGCCCTGATGATTTACACGACCGTTGGATCTGGAAGGAGATACATAGTATCTCAACTTGTTTGTGGTACCTCAACAATAAAAGAAAGAAAGTCCCATATTGCTTGGACGACCCTACCGAGAGGGGAATGCCAGCTTATTACTTGCAGGGTGAATGAACGGTGACGGGAAAGGTGCCAATCCCAGGTTCAAAGATCTGCGTGAAGATTTCCGATAGTCCAGACAGATCCAGAAACCCAAAAGAAGACGTTGACCCAGAAGCAGTTGAAATGTTATCTCTAGAGCATTATTGCAGAACTTTTTAGTTGATTAATGATGTTCATTGCTTGAACCCGAACATTCATTTATTTGGTTCTCGGTGTGACATTTCTTAATCAAAATTCCATGTCTTGAATATTTAAAATATAATTTCACGTTTATTCATCTTTTCGTACGTGGTTTTTAAACATAGCGTTTACGAAAGAAATAAACAAAACACTGCTAGGGTTCAACGGTACTTTTCTATATTTCAAACGACAAGTTTTACAGGTTAATTAACCTTTGATGATCCCTCATAAGAGAAACATTTTAATTTTTTCTGTGATTCTGGTGCATTAACATTTTGATCAACCTTCTAGTTATCTTTCAGTGCAGTGCTTGACACACACACACACTTAAGCAGCAAGCGAGAAAAAAAAATGTGTTTAGTGAAAAGACAATGACAAAGGAGACAATAATTTGATAGAATTGCCTTAGAAGTCTCGCGTAGTCCTTGTGTGTATGACGACGTTTAGTTCCCGAGTCATGGGTCTATCTGGATCACACCGGCTCTGTTCGGGTCACCGAATCATGGGTCTGTCTGAATCTGGTGGATCATGGGTTTGACTGCCTATGGGTCTTCCGGGAAATGGGTTACGAAAGTCATGGCCAATTCTATCACTGTTGCAGAAATGTAAACCTAGTCTTATACAGAGAGCGAGAGAGAGGGAGACAGAAAGAGAAAGAGGAAATATACTAGATTAATATTTCTCACTCAATAAAAAATGTTCAACAAACGAACATGTTTTTCAAACGCAAATAATCACTGTTTTCAAGTTTTTTTTTAAATTCTTGCAAACCTTATAGTTACTTGTGTACGTTTTATTTATAACTACCTTTCTTTTGCAATCTCTTCTTTCGTGAATAATTTTATATCACTTTTCCCCGCCCGAAATGTTTTAAATGTTATAAAGTGATTCCATTGAAATGTTTTACCTTTTTCCTGATTTTTCTTTGTTTCCTGACATTTTGTATTTGAAATATTTTTATTTTGGTCGATTTGTCGTTAAATATTTTTGAAGTTTGGTAAATGCTGAGAATAAAAGAACTGAATTTCTAGGCATCACGCCATTTCAATTTATCAAAAGTGAGAGTAATCAAGTGTCAAAGTGACCAATCGCAAGTCAACATGAATGAAAATGAGAGAAGCAGCTCGATTTAGAAGATAGATTATGACTCCTCTGCAGCCAATCACAATACAACTTATGACCCTTCCGGCCATTACAGCACATCTTATGATCTGTAAGAGTGGTGGGAAAGGCAAGGCAAGATACCTCCAGAGGAAATCAATCGAAATGTTTTAACAAACTAATTCTCTGACCTGAGGTTATCAAATGTCCGTAAATTCAAAGAAAAGCACATTTGTAGTGTATCAATCAATCTTAGGTTAGTTAATAAGCCAATTTTTGTAAATCTCAAGAGGTGCACAAAATGAGAGGGAGTTGGGCTAATAAAAAGATATTTTAGGAATGAGTCAATTACGTCAAGGTTCTTCCATGGCTTCGCTAATTTATTGTTTCAGTCGTTAGAACCAGCCAATGACTAACAAGATTCTTGACTTGTCTCGGCCTATCCGATTACAAGAAACATATCTACTGGCACAGGGCGTGTCCTTGGATGATATGTTGACCAACAGTGTCAAGGAGAGAGATACAAGCAAATATTTTTAATAGTTTTTTTTACTCGGATTAGTTACCACGGATTCGTTTGGATTCATGCGTTGGAGAGCGATGTAAAATACGTACCTCTCACATGAAAATTTTGAAGCATCTCCTCAATTTTTGATAAGGGTTAGTTGAATAAGCCTCTCCAATTTCTGATATAGGTACATAGGTCAATTGTGAAATTCGGGGATTACTGTTTTATCTAGGCTGAGCTCCATTACTTACTACTGAAACGTACTTCTGAAAGCCATTTCTTTTAGGAGCAAAGCATCAGGTTGAGGATGAACCGATTGTTCCTCTAAAGTGCATTGCATTGAAGACATGCTACTTCAAAGTTTTTTTTTTTTTTTTTTTTTTTTGAGACCAAAATTACAGCATTTTAAACTCCTATTCTATATCAAACGTAAGAGAAAATCAATTCTTGCATATATTTCTTTTCTTTTTCTTTCTTTTTTTTTTTTCATATTTTCCAACCCAATAGTACATGCTGTCAGATATAGCTAAGCTTTTGGGTCATTACTCAAAAGCATGACTAATATTTTTAGCCGATGAACATTGTCAATATCGATTATCGACATGCTTTTATTATATCCTATATATATATATATATATATATATATATATATATATATATATATATATATATATATATATATTGGATCTCGTTTCTGGAAATGCATCGAAAAGTTAACCCGTAAGGTTTTTACTTCTGTTGAACAATTTGAGTAATCTACTTAATTTCGCTTTTGTACTTCTAAGCTAATGAGAAAGTTGATTGGTTTGTGAATAACACCTTATAAAATAGATTATAAAATTGATTATAAATATACACGAGAAAGAAAAGAAAGAACAATGTAAGGAATTTCTGTGAAAAACATTTCAAAGTTCCTAGTTTCTGACATTATGGACATAGATATAAATGACTTAATAAATAATTACGTCTTTAGAAGAAACGCATCAAGTTTTTCCATCTTTGTTAAGAAATAGAATAATTCATTTGACACTTAAATTTCGACATGAACTAAACTTTTAATGGTAAGACATAGGTGTAAACGAATTAATAAATAATTTCTTCTTTAGAACAAATGCGTCAAGTTTTTCTATCTTTGTTAAGAAGTAGAACAATTGATTTGACACTTAAATATTAAATTTCGACATGAACTGAACTTTTAATGGTAATTACACATATAACAGAACTTTAATAGAACTTTATACTAAATGCAAACCGGGTTTATTTCTTAACATACGTCTACCATAATTTCGAAACCAACTTTAATATGTGCTATTTTGTTCTAAGTTAAAATGTATTCTAAATTGATTACCCATTGAATGCACACTAATGATGTTTCTTCCACGTAGGATGAATGAAGTTTGTAAACTGAAATTTCAAAGTAATTTAAGACTAATCCGAGGCTACGTTAATGTTGTGTTCTTATTCTAAACATCAAAACGATTTTGAAACCATCTATTGGGTTTGTTGTAGAATAACAACTTTTTGATGCACGTAGCAACACGCTTACGTTCTTACATTATGTTCTGATTATCCAGCATATTATCGTTACTACACATGTAAATAGTCTGAAACTCGCAAATCACGTATTTTATGTGCACTATTAGACCTCAGTTGAGTTCGTATGCTTTTCTTGTCTATTTATGCAATACCAAGGTTATCTAGGATGAAATCTACTGTTACAATTGACCTCGGACCATGATCGAGGCTTCAATTTCATGCAGTTGACGGTTGTACAGACAATCCTGCAAATTCAATCTGTAAGTATAAGCTGTTCTACACCACATTATCTATAATCTATTCCAGGCTACCTGATAGGAAACTCCCCTTCCTCTCACCACTCTCCAGTACGGAGGGGAAAGCAAACCGTTGACTTTCACAGGGAGGGAAGCTTTTCAAATAAACAGAATCGTGTACATACTAAATTCGTATGTCAATTCGCTCTCACCTGATAGTGAGAAAGCACTGCTGTTTTTACCTGTCAACCCCGAATAACAAGCAATTATTGTTTTAAAATTTTGTCTTTAAGAAAAGTATTTTTTACTATTTATGTATTAAAGTTTTGCATTTCTAGAAATAAGAACTAATTCGTTATAAAGTTAATTTCCATCATTGTTTCACTTAAGAATCGGGAGAGAAAGCAAACCAATCCTGTCGACATTCTGTCTTTATTTACAATTTTAAGGAAGGTAATCTTCTGGCTCTCTGAGTATCGAGTGTGCAAACTACCGACCTGTGCAAATATTGTATGAATTTAGCGTGTGTGGTAACTATATTATATATAGTGTCGTGTAAAATTAGTGCATATTAAATTGTATTTTGTATCCATTATATTTTGTATAGTTTATATTATCTGAAACAAATTTTAGTGTATATTAAATTGTAAATGATTGCGTATTTAGTGCTTTTGTGAAGCGACAATTCATGATGCTTGCAGTAGTTCTGCGATAAAACATGAGCCCGGGAAAGCGTTACGAAGTGATGAGAAGCGTTGCATTTTGAATATCTTCCATGCTTCAAGAGAACAACACTCTAATTTAATTGTTGAAGAATTCGCCGACATGACTGGGAAACAGACAAGTGTAGGAAAGGCAACTGTTTATAGAAGTAGGCGGGAGGCTAAATTTAATGAGAATAAATTAAGAAGTCCCCAAAATACGCGTACAAATATTTCCCCTCTCGGAAAACTATGACGACTTCACGAAATCGGCAAGTCGATCAAAGGTACATCAGGTCTTTTCCCGTAATGAATTGCCAACGTTAAATAAAATTCTGATTGCTATAAATACCGAAATACCGATAATGAACTGCCCTGCTTTTCTCACACAACTCTCCATAGACTGTTGAGAATAATGAAATTCAAGTATGTATAGCACCCATTAATTGCATTGACCTCCAGACAAGAGTTCTGTGAGAACTAAAAACTTTTGTTGTTGCCGTGGTGGCTCCATGGTAGAGCGTTCACCTCTGGGGCATAAGGCCCTGGTTCGATCCCAGCTCGTGCTTGGTGGGCTTTGTGGTGGACAAGCGCTGTTTTTGCAGATTTTCTCGGAGTTCTCCTGTTTCCTCCTGCATTTTTCTTTTCATTGTTTCATTTATTCTCGTCATCACAGTCTCTTTTAGCCTACCCGGCATAGCTGCGATACGTAAAGCTCAAAGATTTAATTTCATTTCCAAACTTCTGTTACTCTCCCTCCCCCCACACCAGTCTTCAGCACTATTGACAACTCCGTTTTTATTAAAATAGTCAAGTAACAATTCAAAAGTCAATTTCCTCTATTATCAATTGACTAGACTCAAGGCCCATGAAAGAGCCGGGCGAGGATTGCAACCGCACAAGGCGAAAAATTTTAGGGGTGTCAAATTCACTATGATGGTTAAGCTCCAATATTATAATTTTGCTTGAAACGGCAGACTCAGGCATGGGCCTGTTCAAATTACGTAGCATGTGTAGTTACTACTTCGTGTCAGGCTTCAATCAATCTGGGATTGTTTTTCTAAGTCCACCATAACAATTTTTTCCCCTTAATAAACTCAGAAGACTTCAATGTTCATGAATCTTGTATGTATGGTGCTTTACCGTAAATTTATCGCCGCGTATTAATAAACAACAAACAAACAAATAAAAAAAAGATACTTTGCCACCATCACATCAGGTGCATGTACGAAGAGAAAAAAGTAGGAAAATGATTTCATTGAAAAATAATCAATATAAACCAGGACATTTGCCTGAGTTGAGGCGCCCTGGGCGAGAAGCATTTATTCACTATTATCAGTGTGTATACATATGGTTATTTTTCTTCTGGTTCTTTTTAATGTAAGAACACATGCATATAAGAGAAGAAACAAGAAGTGTTTTATTATTATTATTATTATTATTATTATTATTATTATTATTATTATTATTATTATTATTATTATTATTTCAGGTTCTATTGTTATTATATTAACGCACTGATAATTTACCCATACATATTGTACTTGGTTTCCGATTTTATATTATGAAATTAATGTATCAAAGCAGTAAATACCAATTCAATTACCAACCCTGACATCCCTTGCCATTCCAACATTATGTCATAACCCCGATTGCCAAAAAAGAAGGAAAATAAACAATACAACTGTTCAATAAAATTTCCATTAAAATGACACATGTGCTACTTATTCACTAATGTAGGTAAATGTAATTAAGTGTTTTAAAATACGCAGTGTTATTATGAAAGTTGTAATTTATTATTTAGGCCTAGACATATTTAGATACACTCTATACCTCCGTGTGCGGGGGCTGATGGTGGAAGACGGAACACCAACATTCACCTGTATTTGAGCGTGGTGGGGGAGAAACTTCTTCTTTTTCCTATCAGCTTATGTGAAACAGAGGATAGCTTTCAAGAGCTCGATTCCAGAACAATGTTACTGGCCATGACTTGCCATAAAAGAGATCTTGCAGAGAAGTATACGAAGCGTTAGACCTTTACTTCAGAAACTCACAAGTTTGAACCGGATAAACCAGCTCTACAAGTAACTATTAACACAATCTAATGATTTTTTTTTATTTCTGACCAAATTACCTCCGAATTTTCCTAATTACGACCATCGTTTATATCATAAATGTTATCATGATTGTGTTCTTATTATTTATATTTATTTAATGTTCCACTTAAGGCGAAGTCTAATAATTTCGTGACTTGAATGATTTTGTGATAATTACACAATTGACACTAGCGAACAGATGAATGTAGTTCATATAGTGGAAGTACGTGCTCTAATGAATTTTGAAGGAACTAATTCAATAGATTACGTTATTTTCGCTGTAATGCGAAGAGCGGAAAACAGTCTTTTTTTTTTTTTGAATAAATGGTCTTGTTTGGAAGAATATGTCTTACGTACCGAACTCTGATCAGGCTGCCCCTCATACGCTTGTGAACTTTTTTTTATCTATGTATTACGTTTGGCCGCCAGTGTACAGTCAGTGTTCCGAAGTGTAAGCTAGAATTTCTCCTGAAACTGGAAATTTTCTATCGACAGATAAGCTGAAGTATAATAGGTTAAAGTTCGTTTATATGATATTTATGACATGATTATTCTTTTTTTAGGTTTTGTGAAAGTAATTTAATTATGTATTTATATATCATGTTGGGGTGGGTCTTGAAGCTTATACTAGAGTGACCAGACGTGTCGTTTCTAACATGATTGTCCTTTTCCTGAAAAAGTTTTCCGGTATCCCGAAAAAATGGAAACGGAACACAAAAGTTCCTCTGCCTTAAAAGAAGAATTCCGTTTTGGCTTCTGGATACGTACTATAATTTATACGTGTTTTTAAACTTCAAAGTTGAGTCCTTATTTCGAAGTATTTCGAAATTTTGTAAAGTAGTTTCATACTTTAGAAAATTCCATATTTGATATTTGATGATTTATGCGTAGATAAGCAAAGGTTATTTCTCTACTGTCATGAAAGACGACATAGCAATTACTACACCTAGGTGGATTATCAAATCATGCCATTTTGTCGAGTGTCTCATTTTCTATTTTCTAAATCTGCTCACTCTTGTTTACACTAATTTAAAATTTGAATTGAAAGGAAAAAGTGAATACACAATGCGTCAGAAAACTACCATATGGTATATTGTAACTATCGGATTTAACTGCATCACTTGGTGCACTACAAGAAAACTTCCGGTAAAGTTATGACATCTTATATATTTGAATTGTAATTAAAACATTGCTTAATAATGAAGTAAAAGGTTTTGTTTCCTGTGCATTTATTTAAAAGCTTGCACGAAATTTTCCCAGTTCATATTGAAGTTTATGGGACAAGCAGGCGATGTGAATCATGCTAAGGAATTTAAACAATTTTTTATCTCCTAGAAAGTGAAAATTGAAGTTAAGAAAATGGCAGACGAAAGCCAGTCATAGACTTCTTCTAAGTTAGTAGGGATAAATTAAATTAGGAAAAGTTGAATATTTTTATGCATAATAATTATAATATGAGCTTGTAGATGCAAAGTAATAAATAATTCGTTCTACCTTAGTATTTGTTGTTCTCTCTGGAGAGAGAGATGGAACTTTTACTATGAGCCTTCGTAGAATTGGAGGGAAAGATATCGAAACATGTAAGTTTACATGAATAAGTTATTAAACGTTTTTGGAAATATACAACATCATACAACTGAACAGTTCGTTTATACGTAATATTAAGGACAAAAAATAAGTTGCGAAAAACAAGTATTTGCTTTCTTTAGTAACTGTGCTACTTTCTTTTTTAAGATCTTAAGGTATCTCTTTCGGATCGAAAAAGAAAAAAAACTAGAAACTCTACATCTTTAAAGATCTTATAAATTTTACTTCCGAATTTGATTCGGAGAACATCTAAAGATATTCCTGATGATTTATTGCAATGTATTCTGGAAATGTGCCTGCTGCTATTAAAGAGGAAATTAAAATGCTGATCATGTTGTTACAACGGACGAAATTCCTGAGAATTCTTTTATTGTTCATCTGAAAATAATATTCTAGTATTTCTACTGGTCTGGAGACTAAAGGTTAATCAACCTGAATTCGTATTCTAAGTCGAAATGTTTCATTATTATTATTATTATTATTATTATTATTATTATTATTATTATTATTATTATTAATGCCTTATATGGATATTCTTTCTAATCAGGTCTAGAAGTAATGAATAGGCGCAGCAATAACTGTATGAGCTACTGATCCGTTCTGAGAAACCATTAATATGTGCCTTTAAAAGATAGCTGACTCTTATTCGTTGTAGAAGAGAAAGAAATGACACCAGAAAGTTTATCTGTAACATTGTCGCTACAGAAGTCTGTTGTGTGATTCTTAGCCAACCCAAAAGAGATATTTCCTTTCATCTTATTGCTTCTAGTTTTTCAATTGTAAAATGCTTGCAGATTATTACAGTATTACAACAGTATAATAGCGCATTTTTGAAGAAGATTGCACGACAGCTCGAAATATGCCAATTCATTGAACGGGTATTATAACGCAAATTAAAACCTAAGGTAGAAATAATGTATATATGAAAGAAGTTTCGTAATGTACATAGTAACATTGACCTTTTGCTACTTATTTTACAAAACAATTAAAAAAGAATTACAGTGAAACATGGAGCATCTGAAAGACTTGGTTAGAAGACCAATGACACCAACGAGGCTGAAATACTTTTTCCAATATCATAAAAGAGACCTAGGGTATTAGTAATGTCTTCTATTGAGAAGACACTCGTAAGATTGATTGATCGTTTAATTACGAACTGATATAAAACAAATCACTAAGAGAGAAGACCGACAAATTAATCCTTTGTATAGTCATTGTATGTTGAGGCATTCAGTGTGTGTTAGAGTATAATTTGGTAATTTTGTGTGACATAGAGTAGTAGTGGTCCATCTATGGCTGGCCGAGTCAGCAAAAATTTTCTCGATTTTGATTGGTTGAGAGAGGTCACGTGACTTTAGGCCCGCCCACGCGGGAAATTCAAATTTTAGCAACACGCCCAGGTCACGTGGTATGACGTCATGAGTCACCCTGCGAGGAAATCCCTAACTTTGGATTTTTAAAATTCGTTCCCTTTTACGGGTAAGATGAGTGCTTTGATACCTGATTTTGATTGGTTGATAGAGGTCATGTGATCTTAGGCCCTGGGATTTTTGAAATTCGTTCCCCTTTATGGCTATCCTTTCTGATGAGTACTTTGGTACCTCGATTCTGTTTGGCTGATAGAGGTTACATGATCTTAGTCTCCACCCACGCGAGAAATTTAAATTTCGAGGTCACATGGTATGACGTCATGGTTTACCCTTGCGGGGAAATCCCTCACTCGGGATTTTTAAAATTCGTTCCCTTTTACGGGTAAGATGAGTGCTTTGGTACCACGATGGTGACTGGTTGATAGCGGTCATGTGATCTTAGAGCCTGGGATTTTCGAAATTCGGGTATTCTCTTTGATGTGTACATTAGTACTACGATACTGATTGGCTGATAGAAGTCACATAAATTTAGACCTGCCACACGGTGAACAGGTTACATGGTATAACGTCATGAGTCATCTTTGTGGGGCAATCCCTCACTCTGAATTTTTGAAATTCATTTCCTTTTACGGTTAAGATGAGTGCTTTGGTACCTCGATTTTGATTGAAGGATAGAAGTCACATGATCTTAGCCCCAACCCATGCGAGAAATTCAAATTTTTTAGGTTACGTGATATGACGTCATGAGATCAGGCGATCCATCCTCCACCGGGATTTTAGAATTACATTCCCTTTTATTGTTACTGTACTGAAGTTCACCATAAATATTATCGTTTCCTTTTATGGGTAAGATGGTTCTTACCTTGATGGAGAGACATAGAGAGATGGAGAGCGTTATATGTTTACGTGTGGAGATCCTGTCCTTGAATTAATGTGTCTCTGAAAGGATACATTTATTTTTAACAATGGTGAAAGAGGGGTCCATCCTTGTCGCTTATAGGTTTCATTGTTAGAACTCTTATAAAACATTGTTGTGAGTTTAAGCGATTTTTTAAACGCTCAGCGTTTTATTGCTCAGTAAGCGCTTCATTGATGGAAACAGTGTTGCCAGATTTTTCTTACCTAAACTGCTCGGATTCTTTTTGAAACGGTTCCGCAGAGTGCAAGAATTTCCAAATTAAAAATTTTTCGAACTAAAAGAAATTGAAACTGAAAAAAAATTCAAAACTAAAAATTTTTCGAACTAAAAACATTTGTAACTAAAAAAAATCAAACAAAAAATTTTTAAAAACAAAAAAATTGAAGCAAAAAATTTTTCGAACTAAATTTTCAAATCAAAAATTTTTCGAGAAAAATTTAAACAAAAAAATTCAAAAAATTTTTCGAACCCAAAAAATTGAAAAAAATTCATAATTTTTTTTCGAAATAAACCAATTTTTGAAAACAAGTTTCGAACTAAAGATGTAAATCACATCTAAAAATTTTCAAATCAAACTTTTTCTCGAACTAAACTATTAAAATTTTCGAACTAAAAATTAAAGATCAAATTTCATAAACTAAATTTTCAAATCAATTTCTCGAACGAAATATTTTCAAACTAATCATTTAAACCAAATCTTGGATATATTTCCCATCTTAAATCTGAAACCAAATTTTCAAGATTACCATTATTTGAAAACAAGTATTCAGGGTTTCAAGAAATAATAAAACATTTTTTTTCAAATTGTTGTATTTTAACGAAAGGTATGTGCTTTTCTCATACAATTTTATTAACACAGTAAATACAGAATCTAGTTTAATGAATATTTTGTACGTGTCATCATCTTCGAATCTTATAGACGTATCCTGTAAAGAAAAAGAAAAAACAATGGATTACTTTATGAATTTCTTTTTTTCTGAAACAATAAAAACGAGTAAATATTGATAAGAGAGCAATAAAACTTACTCGTAAGAGATGGATGTGTAACACTATCTGTTTAGTCCCATCTTCCTCCTTGAGTACGAGATGAGTGCATTTCTTCCACTGATGGTGTTGGTGCTTTATGATCTCTTCTGGGTACTGTATTTTTATTGGTGTTGATGCTTTATGGTCAAGGAAGAAAAAAGGAAAAGGAAAGGACTATGTTACAATGACGGCCTATTTGGGTATTTTCAGTTTTTCTTCATCTTCTTTTTCCTGTTCTAGCTTCCGTTTTTTAACGTACCCGTAGGGAACCGTATAATAAGAATTGAGTTCTTTAAATCGACGTTTTGTATACTGGATGCTGTACATTTTTCTTCTTTGCGAGTGACGATGGTATGGTCTTTGGTCCTGCATATTTTATGGGGGATGGTAATGGTGACTTGTCCACGGTATTGATTCGTAGTCATTTCTTTTAGGGTGTTGAAATTTAATTGCTGTCCTGTATTGTAGTTTAAGGTAAATCCTCTAATTTTTCATATGTAGCTGGTGACGTTGGTGTCTGGATTATATATTTCTAAACTATAATTTTTCGGCCTTCTACTAACAAATGTCTTGATGTAGGCTCGTTGTCCATAAGAATCCATCTCATCCGATAAGCATCTCAAGTAGGTGGAAGGTTCAATGGTTGGCTCACCCGGCTTTTCTGTAAATATCACAGGATCAGTGTCGAAATATAAAACACGTTCCTGCAACATTTCCAGATACTTGTACAGTTCCAGACACGCCTGACATGTTGTAAGTACTCCTAAAACGACATTGGTGTTTCGATTTTGAACAGGCACATATTCATTGTACTCCCAGAAGGCATACAACATGGTATCATTGATGGGTACAATTTGATGGAGTCCAATGTCGGGGGAAGTGAGTTTTTCGTAAAATTCTTCTGGCCGATCAATAATGTGGCTTGGCTAAAGTTTGTACGTTGTGAGAGCTTGCCCCATAAAGAGTTAACACAAAGTTTAGATAAACTTCTTCGTGCAAGATTATTTGCAATTTTGGTTGGATCCAAAGCAATACCTTCACGCTCCAGGACGGTTTGTATAAATTTCGTTTTGTTTTCTTCGGTGACACATGAACTCGGCCATCCAGAAGCTTCTATTTTCGATTTCAAAAACGTGTTGATGTATTTCGTGAAGAAGCCACCTGTTTTCGTGATGGAGTCATATTGTTCAATGTCATAATCCCAAATTTCAAAGATTTCCACCGGTTGATATCCTAATTCTATTGCCATTTGTATTTCGTATGATATCCATGTTCCAGTGAGGCATCGCTCCTGATCGTTGAGCGTACACGTTGCTGTAGGGTCTGGGTTCATTTCTTCAGCACAAGCAGCACACAGTGGAAACAGTAGTTTCTTGTTGCATCGATATGGGAGGAGACCATGATAAAGGTGGTGACTTGGCAATATCGTCATTTTGATCAGACCATTGATTTTATTTATTGGTGGTATATTTTCATCACCCTGTAGATAAATTCTAGGATGTCCTACAGGGTATTTAGCGCACTTATTTATGAACGGATAAAGCGAAACAATACCGAAATATTTTATTTTTTTCTTGCTTTTTCGTCGACTTGATGGTGCAATTTCACACAATCGGTTCTGCCTCCAAAAAAGCTATCTCTTGGATTTAAGGGGCTGCGGTTCATGTACGGATGATTCTTGAGATACGTCGCCATTGCTGGATTTTGTTTCAAGAACTGTTTAAATTCGCACTCCCACATTTCATGTACAATGTACCCTAATTCACGGAGTTTTGGATTTTTTCGCCGAGTTCGTTCATAACGGAATTCCATGGTGTCTTCTGGATTGCCGTATATGGGCTGATTACGGCATGTAGTAATACACACTTTAGAACCATGATAAAAACAGCCGGCATGCTCATAGACGTGCTCCTCTAACGTTTCGGGATCTTGGTAGTAGCCATCAATATGGAATCCCGCAATAAGCACTTCGTTTTGTCGAGCCACATGTGAGATTTGTTTTCCTTCGGTTTTTTCAATGTAGACCAGGCATTGCATTGCAGCGATTCATTGGGTACTTCTCCATCGATAACCATGCGCCGGTAGAATTCCAATGGTATTGGACTTAAGGAAATTCCGGCGGAATACTAAATTGGAAGCACTTGCAATTGTTATCGTCTCCAAGAAGGGATTCACTTTGGTTTCTCCTTCAAATGACGTCATAAACGAAACACATGCTTATCGCAGTACATTAACATCTTGAATGCAATAGTTGATAATTTCCTTCTGGAAATCAAACGTGTCATTACAATGGTCGTTGTACCACTGCATGAACTTGTTCCTGTCTTCTACGGACATTTCATTTGCACCATAATACTTCGTTTCTGGAAGTGGTCCAATATACGATTGATTTTCTTTGGTGTTGAAGAAATGCGGGAAGTAGCCTTTGGTTGCGGGTAAATTGAACGCTTTCGACAATTTGCTTCATGCCATAGGCAGGAAGTTCAAAGAGTCAATGAACGTCAGATTATTCAAGGTTAAACTCAGTATCTTGGTCCTATTTAATATGACGTCAGGTCTCCATTGACATTGTTCTACCATAGTCTTTAGAATAAAATGTCCATCGTAACCCTTCGAGTTGTGTGCGAGACAGAAAATCCTATTTATGTTGGGACGACGTTCCCGCAAGTACTGGAGAAAATCATAAACTGGATCCCCTCCTTGGAAAATATGCTGGCGCTGACCACACGTACTGCAAGACTGCTGGATATTATCGTTTTCAACACATGCATAACATACTTGTTGTGCAACCAATAAATTCGGAACGTGTACAAACATATTATCGTCAATGTTCTTGTCCTGCATGGATTCTATATCGTAGAAAATCAATAAGGCTTTCTTTGCATGCATGAGTGATGGAGCACCAGGTTTCAAGCATTGTCGATCAGGAAGCATGAAACATTGATGCGATCCTGGAACAATCTTCTTACCTCATTACAGTCATGAATGCGTTGTCCAGTAAGCACAAAAGAATATACTCTGTAACATTTAGTACATTGCTTCTCCATTTTACATACAAGTTCCCCTTGATGATATACTGCATTCTGATGACTGTTAAAACATTATTCGCCATAAAATTGACGATTACAGTCGTTGCACAATATCAGCGTTTGATTCTTGTCGCATACAGGTCTCTGTAATCATTTGGAGCACGTTACAGGACAATTTTTCACATGTCTGTTACGTTCACTGTATTTTTTATGGCACGCTTCACAGTGGAACTTGGCGGTAAAACAAGCCGTTAAAGATTGAATAATATCAGTGTCCAGCCAAATAAATCAAATTTATGGGAGTGAGATTTTCATCGTTGGGCCCCTCGTACATAATGTCATGGCCTGAGAAACTAGTATACACTGTAATTTTATATTCTTTGAGGTATGACTGGAATTGTCGTATTTCATTTAGACTCGCACCATGATCCAAATTCACTCCTGCATTTGAACATAACACATCCACTTCTTGGTCCACAACACATTTTCTCTGATTTTTATACTGCTTATGTCGTTTCACATCTACATTCTTGTATGTCTTCAGACCAATAACAATAACAAGGGCGTACACAAGACACTTTGAATCTTAATTTTTTACGCGTATAATTCCTTTTTTGCTTCGTAATAACTCTGCATTTTTGAAGTACACCTTGCCGCAAACGACCACAGCCACGTGGAATATCCACGCGATGAAAATAAACGGTGAATGGTTCGTGTAATGTTCGTGTTCAAGAAAATTGTATTGTCACAAATTACAACTCTTAATATTATCTCCTGCATAAAATTGAAGAGTTCAATTCTCTTCTACGGAAGGGTATTGTTTATTGGGATAAAAATAGATAAAAGGGAAAAAATCTGCTTTCACACACAACTTGACATTCAAAGATTGAGTATGCTAGATTTATAACATTGGATACAGTACTAGCCTATGATGTACTACTTGCCACTCTTTTTTTTTAAAGGTGCAGATTTTTTAATGTCAAGTGAGTCCAGTGGTCTTCAAGGTTCTCAATCCCCAACTTCTGAACCGCTGTTTCTTTTGCCGCATAATCATAGTCATTTCCAATTAAGGAAAGATAATAAAATTTATCTATTTTAGAAGGAAATTTTCAAGTTACATAATTTTATTTAGGAAAAGTGTTCCATTCTCCCATTCCGTGTAGATAAACTTTATATAAACGAAACAAATTCGGATATGAGAATTAATCTATTATCTCTTGAAAGATTATCACCATCTCCTCTCCTTTTTGTGATTTCAGGATTTTAACTGGAATACCATAGAATTTCAAAGGTAAAATAAGTTACAAGGCATAATGAAAACATTATTGTTTTATTTGAGGGAGACGACACTTCATGGATTACCTCAAGTTGTACAGAAGAGAAGAGCCTTCATTGATAGGTAAGCAGAGAGAACAATTTAGAATATTAGGGACTCTATTGGAACATTTTGTTGCATTTTACTTCGAGTATTTATTATCTTAACATAGTGGCAATGTTTGTATGTATTAAGGGCTTCGAGCTATCACTTTTCATTATACCTTCGGTTTGTGAGTTTAAAAAATATGGCACAATTGCAATGTAAGCGCAATAAATACATTGATACAGCAGTAGCAATGAAAGTTTAATTTAATTTATTATATTAATAATCGTAATGCCTAGAATCAAACTGCTTAGTAATATATAATTAGTTACAACTTTAATATACCCATTAAGCTTCCCTCTGTACAGATGTATTTACATATCCGTCATTTAGTTGGACTGTTACGCCACTGAAGAAGTACATATACCCAACAAATGAAAAGTGTTTATGCTTCATGTTAAACGAAAGCTCTTAATAATCCAAATCAGTAATACCCATTCCTGTTTTCCATGAACACTAAAAGATATATTTCCCAATATCTGACAAAATCTCTGTTTGAAGTTTCAATGAAAGTATTTGCCTCATGAATATAAGAAGAACATATCAAGTGGACATGATGGTGTTTTTGAAAATCAGACATCCATATTGCGATACGACAGAGTCAACTGTTTCTTTTCACCCAACTATCAAAGTTTTTTTTTCATATTGGGTCCATTTTTAAATTCAAAGTTTATACAATTAATTTAAACACTTAAATTAGGCGATGAATATATAAAAATAGTTTCGAAAGTTCATGCTAACTTTGAGCAAATAGTACTAGTAATTGCTATTGGATACATCCGTATGAGCAATGCAAAACAATATGTCACATTATATACATAGAGTGCATCTTCATGAACCTAAAGCTTTTTCGCTAGCAGAAACTTGATGTTAAACTATCAACTGGATAATTAGTTTATCATGAAATGGAGTGGGTTGCATAATCGTTGTTATTAAAATGTAAGTTGAATTAATACCTCAACAAAAAACTTAAAAAGGATATATATCATTAAGGATTGCAGATAAAAGATGTAACAAAACGTGAGATAGGAAAATATCAGAGAATGCATCAAATGAAGCGTTTTGCTTACATCATATGGTTCCTCATAACTGCGCTCTGAGGGATCACCCGAAAATTTTAAATACCAAGATATGTTATCTGATACATCATTGGAAAACATGGCAATCTAACATCTTTTTTTTTAGGAAAAAAAGTCGTGTTTCTTTACGAAATGCTCACCATATAACTCTTTGTTTCAATCAACTCTGCAACAATTCAGTTAAATGGCAACAAATTCGCATATGATGTTCCCACGGAAAACTGTTTCTTACCAAATTTGTTGGTCTTTTAATAATCATTTCAATGCTGTAACAAACTACATAAGCACCTAAAATGTTTGAATGTGCCCGATTAATTCTGCTATGTTACACTGAAATATATAGCAACATTAATAAGAAATGAATTAACATAACAGAATATTAACAGAAACATAATAACAAAATTCGAATATAATATTTTAGCTTAATCTTGCAACATTATTTCCAGAATTGATTTTTGTTTTTGTTATTTTTGAAGAACTTCATTAAATGTAATAAAATTTCGTTACGCTGATCAGATGTTATATTAAACTTTGTGTTTAATATATTGTTAAACTGTTCATTGCAGATTTGTCTGGATATCATCATTTTTAATTTTTTTTTGCTGCGGAGTTTTTGTAGCGTCCCAATTGTGGACAAAATTTCAGGAAAGTCCTACGGCTACATTTATACAACTTAATAATCCTGATGATCAAATTCCATTGCCAGCCTTTATTGTTTGTCCTGAAAATGGAACATCTGCAGAAGATTTAGAATACTTGACTCGAAGGTAAATTATTCAAAAGAAAGTAAGGTAATCGTAAAAACTGTTACTGTGCTTAATAATAAAGCCTACTTGTTATTTATTTTCGCATGTTCAATCTTTCGTTTTACTGGTTGACTAGTTCGACGAGACTGGATATTTCAACCAATTTGTTTTTTAATTACAACTACATAATCCTGTCACATTAAAAACTGAATGATATAAGCCAATGATGAACCATTACTGATATACTACTGGCCAAGACAAAAGAAGAACCACACTTGGTGCCATTTTGCATTTTCTGTGACGACTCTGAATTTACGTACTGTAGGTCTATTTTCTGAATCTTTGTTCAAGTTTGTGTACCCTGCTTCTTGTTTCACGTGAGAATGGATTACGCTAAGAAATTTAGAGCTAATATTACAAACTTTAATAGTAACCTTTCATATTTGAAAAAGTAAAATAGGTTAGGTTGTTAGGATGAATATTGTATCCAAAAATATCTCAGCAACTAATATCGACATTTTTTTGCTTCACTTATCTGTAACAGAAAGTTTTATGAGCAAAAATTTTACTTTACTCACCTAAGCAAACTTTGATGTGTGTTCTTTTTGCTTGCTCGAGAAAAGACAAGAAGTACTTAACATTTGTGAAGTCACAGTGGCAGAAGGGATTGTTTCTCTCAAAATTAGTATTGGAGGATTAAACTAAAAGGTGCATACGAAACTTACATGACATTTTCCCTTACCTCGCACAGTTTTCAATTTGCGAATTATTTATTTCTGTTAGTGTTTCAACACAATTCACTTCCATGTCTACATACTATTGCGATAACTGCATCTCAGTGGCAGAACTGCATGAGAAGTCATTTTTGGAGGGAATACGTCTGTCGTTAGTTTTCAAAGTGTATAGAGTTCACTGGGGGATAGTTCTTGGCAGGATGAAGACTGGATGAGGAAACACTTCGATATACCTATCCTGTAGAAAGTCTTTCTTTTATACGAGATATCATTTTTCATTCATGATCCAGCTGTCAAGGGACATAATCAGATCACCCTTGACAGCTCATAGATGATCTGTCAAAATTCTTACCACAATAGAATAAGAGAATTTTGTAATGGTTAACGATATCTTCAACTGTTACCTCCTGTCCTTCAAAGCCAGGACGTCAACAAGAGCAATGTTCTTTGAGGTGATTGCGCAAATTGGCCTTCCGGATCTTAGCAGATCTTCAGTTAAGTCCACTTACAAAAATTTACACACAATCATCCGGAGAGTATAACAAGAAAACTCCCCACAAATATCCTTCATTAGTGATGGATATCGATACCTGATATTCCTAATTTTAACCCAAGTATCTTCAACAATATTGTAATCTGATCATTAGAAAATCGAGAATTTATTCGACGTTTCAATGTGGTATTCTACTTTCATCTGACCCTTCTTTAATTTCTTTGAATTAAACCTCTTTAATTCAGATGTTGAATATTTCTTTTCTTCGATGATAATCAGTTTCTTATAATTGCTGCTACCAGGTAGTGGTCAGTATCACAAACAACTTCCTTAAACGACCAAATATCCATTATGCTAGACTGTCTTCTTCTATCCTAGTAATAAGTGATCAATTTGATTATGCATTTTTCCATCTAGTGAGGTCCAAGTAAACTTTGAATGTCATGATGTGGGAATCTTGTACTCTTCATGAAAAAGATTTCAGATATTCCGAAATTCACTTACCTAACGTCATTCTCACTACTTTCCATTACAAACTTTCGTTTCCTATAATCGATTTGAAAATATCCTGTCGTTCTTCATTCGCATTGAAATCTCCTAATAGAGTTTTTATGTAGTATCGCTGTAGTTGGTCAAATACATGTTCTACGTCTTTGTAAAACATTGTTCTTTACATCGTCATTCTTATCTTCCATTGGAACATATACATTTAGAACGATAACATCGTTCCACCGATCCTGTAGCGTAATAAATGAAGTTATCATTGACAAATTGAACACGTTTATTCGTTGATATTTGTTTACGAACGAAAAGTCCCTCTCTATACAGAACATAAAATTCTTGATCTGAACCGCTTCCTTTCCTTCCCATTTAACTTTCTGAACTCCTACTAAGTGGATCCTATATTTTTCTAACTCACTTGCTACGGATCTTAATACGTATCGTATAAAAACTTCTTATATTGCATGTTCCGAATCTCATGTACATTTACTTTCCTGAAGTAGTCCTAAGTATCAGCTTTGGCCCAAGGTTCCTATGAATGATTCTGAAAAAGTACCTTTTTTACACTATGAGGTTGTTACCCTCACGCCAAACCCATAAACTGGAAGGTCACCCTTTGTCATCTGTCCGCGACTTCTTATTCCATATTCAGAGCTAACCTTTATATCTAGAGGCCTTCTCCTATCTTGAGGATCTGCATCCTGAGGATGCATCATATTTTGTGACAAGGACTCAAGTTACTCGACAGCAGCGTTGAAACGTAAAACAGCGCCGAAATTCCTGATGCATCGTAAATAACACCACATTGCTCCTTTGTATTGAAATTTAGCGTGTATACTGTGGTAGTGTGTGACAAGGGCTCAATTTACTCGACAGCAGCGTTGAAACATAAAACAGCGTCGAACTTCCTGATGCATCGTAAATAACACCACTTTGCTCCTTTGTATTGAAATTTAGCGTGTGTACTGTGGTAGTGTTGAAATATTCATGTCATTATACTTACAACCTGACGAATTTGTGTTTCAGGAAACAATATTACGGAGTTGTTGAAAATATACTTAGCTTTCCTTTCCTACATCATCTGAGTACATTACACTATATTAAATTAAAATTTGATACAATATTCTGATTGTTCTCTATTTTTACTCATACGTATTATATCCGGATGAAATTATCGAGTGATTGAAGGGAGTATAGGATATTTTATATTTAAATCCTGATAATATAAATAAAAATAAATGAAATTTGAAATAAATATACAGATGTAGATTTTGTAATAATTAGTTTATCTCTGTAATAATCATATCATAAGAAAACTTGGTTTCATTCAATTCTCTGTCCAATTTTAAATTCATTAGTATTTGTACTCAGTAATTATAGTTTAAGAAATATATATCAAGGAATATGCCATAAATATCCAACTCTAGTGATATAAACGAGACTCATATTACAAAAGATACAAATAATAATAATAGGTATTGGGAACAATGACAACATAAAGAAATTGATTGTCATTATGCGGCTATGTTTAAAGAAACTTGAAATGTTTCTTCTAACACTTATATCTAACTTTAACTTTCGAGCGACGTTATAATGGAGGAAAAAGAAACCATTGAGATTTCAACGTATTTATGCTTCGCTGTCCTTATACCGAAAAACTAATTCTTGCATACCTGTCCGTGCGTTTGTCAGTTCGTATCCCTGTCCCTGAGGTCGCCTAGAGACAATTTCTATTCAATGTAACCAGACTAAATTTTAAACTTTTAAGATTTTAAAATTTTATCCCACACGAATTTTTCTATTTCCTTCATACTTAAAGACAATGACAGTTCACTTTACCCTGAAGCAATTGCAATTTTCTCAAAAATAGCTGTTAACGACCTGTTAGCTCTTTGAAACAGTAGCTATCGTCATATGAGTGTAATTCGTTAAATTGAATTTCTAAAATTCGTAATAATAATAATAATAATAATAATAATAATAATAATAATAATAATAATAATAATAATAATAATAATAATAATAATAATAATAATAATAAGTACTAGTGTATATTTGTAACTTTTTTGACTCATGTTTGAAAAGTAACTAATCGAAACACAGATTCAAAAGTACTTTCGAAACGTAGTGTCCAGTTTGGTAAGGAAGGAATAGTAACATTTTGGGGAACGGTGGAAGGAATATGTCATGGTCCATAGTGAAACACAATTAGAAACTTCATTAGACTTAGACACTTATAAAAGAATGAAAATTTCAAACAACAAAAAAGGGACGAATGTTGCAAGTAAAGTACCCAGTTATTTTAATGAGTGTTCAGTGCTAAATATTCCATTTCCTTTTTTTTAAAAAAAAATAACCGCGTTCAATATCAAATCGTGCTTCATTATGGTTGGAAATGATAGTCAATGCTTACAGATAAAGTGAAACATAATTCTTCTAAACACAATTTGATACAGAAGATGAAATTCAGAGTAATCTACTTTCAGAAAAAGGAAAATCTAAACGACTTAAACAACTATCGTGGTAACGAAACGAAAGAACTGAATTTTGCATTCTTCCTTAAAGCTTAATTCAACGAAACTTATGGACAATTGGCTCGAATCTAACTCGCTTACGAGGGAAGGGCTTGATGTTACTCAGAGATAATTGTATCAAACTTGGTGTAGGAGTAGGTAATGGGAAAAGAAAAGAACGTGTGGAAGCATTTGTTTCGCAGGCGTTCGGAATCAGAAATAATGGGCTCTACAGTTCAGGAGAAGTATGGGCTGTCAATCAGATATTGATGGGACGGAACCTTTGCTCAATAAAGTAGAATGAAAACAGAAAAGATGAGCTGAACAGAAACTTCCCCAATGTCTGTCCTCAGTCCCACCAAGCGAATGCCTGCTATCAACTGTCCTGCTCTTTCCTTTACCAATTGGGTATGCATCCCTAGTTAACTTAATGAAATTATATTTAAAAAATAAAGAAAATATATACACAAATTAAGTATGGGCGTCGCCAGAAGTTTTCCAGGGAACTGATCGAAATGAAGTTGTTGTATTTCTTCATAGTATAAGATGCTGTCAATATGCAAGAATTAAATGTTTGAATCCACTAATATTAACTGATTTCATTTGTACGAGTCGCTCACCAAAATTATTGTATTTTGGCTTGAAGTTTTTAATTAATGGGTATAGTGCATTTATTGAATGAGAGGCTATTTCTTTTAATAGAAATAGGATTGTGTGTTTGTGAGCCGAATTTATATATATATATATATATATATATATATATATATATATATATATATATATATATATATATATATATATATATATATATGTATTTCGGGCTTAGTGATGTTTAAAATGGGAACGACTGTGGACGGCCATAACAAAAATAACCGTTTGAATACACACATGACTCTTCATTAACACAACTATGTTAACGCAAAGGATAAAGGAGATATTTGAATTTGGTTTATTCACCACTAGAAAGCAGAAAATTGTATTGGACAGAAACAGTCTCGTAAGAACTGCGCTCAAGACTCCAAATTTAACTCACGCATGTTTCACAAACACTGCACTTCAATAGTGTGAACACAAAATGAACTTGAGCGTTCCACTTCTGTTGCCTAGCAAAGAGACAGAATGTCTTCATTGTCTACACATATGTGACGTTCGTAAAGTCAGCTTCCAAATTGGTCTCAATAAGATTAGAAAATAACGTAGTTAACCTTAATATACCATACGGTGAGTTATCTGTTTTTTTTTTGTCATAATCAAACAGTTGTTAACGAAAGCATTAAAAATATAACAGACGCACATAGTTCCAGAGACTGTATTCAAAGAGTAAATATGCTAAAAAACCAACACACGTTCAGTCTAAAACAGAACAGAAAATATTTCAGTTTCTCTTTATAGGGATATAGTGGGTAATGGAAAGGGCAGTTGATGATTTAGTATCCCGGCATTTGCCTGGTAGGACTGAGCACGGACATTGGGGCATTTTCTGTTCAGCTCATCTTTTCTGTCTTCATTCTACTTTATTTAATATGTTTATTGGTCGAAACAGCGAGCAAAGGCTCCGTCCCATTAATATCTGATTGACAGGTCATAATTCTCCTGCAATGTAGGACCCGTTATTTCTGATTCCGAACGCCTGCGAAACGAATGCTTCCACACGTTCTTTTCTATTCCCCTTATGTACTCCTACACCTTCTTTGGTGCAATTATCTCTGAGTGACATTGCGCCCTTCCCTCGTTAGCGCAAAATAGCTCCAAAATCGGCTATTTGTAAATTATGTTTTTAATGATCAAGTTTTAACATTTCCTAATACGTACATAATTACGTAAAATGCCCCTTGGCTGTGTTGTTTGTTACTATCGAAACTTCAACTAGCGGTTTAAACCAAGAGAATCTGTGTTTATACATGATCAACCAGGCAAAATTTGGATTACTTTTACCAATCAAAACATAGTGATTAAAGCGAGTGTAGCAAAGCAACTACCGTTCAACTCCATCAGCATTTGTGTATGTGTCTCTTCAACGATAACTTTCGCAAGTCTTATTTAACTTTAACAAAAGCTGGTATATACTTTCCTTCAATTTGCAGAAACAATCCTACTATTATTTAGGATTGAAAGCATCAAGGAAATAGGGCAAATTCTCCACCTGTATCGTAAGCTCGAATCTATCTATTAAAATGCTACAATACCATTTAAGATCACGGTCACGGTCACGGTCACGGTAATTTTGAAGTTTTGAGTAGAGTATCGGGCCGAAGCCCCTGACTCCATGAGTTAGATGGTAGAAAAGATATATGCAACATGTGCAGGTGGTTTGTTGTAGGACTATTGTTTTGTTAGGCGTGGTAGACTACATCGGCAACTGTCGCAGAGTAGCTGATGATGATATCAGTGCGATCGCTGGAAAGATATTAAATGCGGGGCATGCGATAGACATTTCGTAGAGCGAATTCGGTGCCGATGTTAGCTATTGCTGCATTAATGTGTCGGGGTAAAATACGCCAGAACGTACTGTGAAGATGTCGCAGTAGTTCTCTAACAGTAGGAAGTTCCAAATCTTCCAGAATTTGTCTGTTTCGTGTATATCTGTCGTGACCAGTGATTATACGACCAGCTCTAGTTTGCACACTTTCAAGTGTTCGAAGGAGACTGTATGAAGCGTGTTGCCAAGCAGGGCATGCATATGTGAGGGTGGACAAGACTATCATCTTAAGTACGTGAACGCGGACCTCATGAGAAATTGAACTGCAGCGAAAGATGGGATATAACGCTGAGATTTTTCGTAAAGCTCTTTGCTTGATGTCGCTGATATGTGCGGCGAAAGTTAGCCCACGGTCTAAAGTCACTCCCAAGTATTTGGCGTGAGAAATATGTGCGTTCTCATAGATAAGATATCGAGGGACGCGGATGCGTCTTCGACTGTGGATGACAGCACAACTTTTGTCTGTATTTACTTTAATCCTCCAACGTCTTGCCCATTCCTGAAAACTTGTTAGTTGACGTTGCATATAAATGTAGCATTGTGCAAGAGAGCTACTGGTCGTAAAAAAGGCAGTATCATCGGCGTACGTTGCGAGAAAGCAATGTGGTAGGTTCGGAAGATCTGCTGTATACAGAGTATATAAAAGAGGTGAAAGTACAGCGCCCTGTGGAACACCTGCTTTGATAGTCCTAGAGGAGGATTTGACACCGTCAACAGACACATGAAAGTTTCTGCCAATGAGATAAGATCGAAGTAAATGCAGAAGACGATCTGGAAGACCTTGGGTGTATAGTTTATATAATAGCCCTGCTATCCAGACTTTATCAAATGCTTTTGAGACATCCAGATATACTCCAAGGGTGTGTTGTTTTCTGTTGAAAGCCACTGTTAAGTGATGTACTACGCGAACGAGTTGCGTAGTAGTACTATGTTGTGCACGAAACCCAAACTGATGGGATGGTATGAGATCATTATGGACTACATGCTGTCTTAGCCTCCAGAGTAACACTCGCTCAAATAATTTACTTAAGTGTGACAAAAGACTGATCGGCCTATAGTTTTCCGGGAGCAGCGGATTTTTTCCAGGTTTGGGTATGGTGATGATACGAGCTTCCTTCCAGGTCTTTGGGAAGTAGCATAGTTGAAGGATGACATTAAATAAATAAGTTAAGAAGACCAGTAATTTCCTTGTTGGGTGTTTCAGTATCTCAGTTCTAATCCCATCAGGCCCAGATGCTGTCCTTGCCGGCAGACGTTTGATATGTCTTTCTATTTCCCGAGGTGTTACTAAAGTGATATCATCTGTAGGGTTTTGTTTACTTATGGTATATAAGGTGGTTCGGATGTGTTGTTGGAAATAAGGATCGAGAGTTGATCTGTTGGGCTGGAACTGTTTTTCCAAAGAGTCGGCGAAAATATCCGCTTGCGACTGAGGGTCTTGAGTCAGTCCTTGAGGTCCTTGTATGACTCTAGCTTTTGAAGCGTTTGTAGTGCGTTGGAATGCTTTGGAGTACGTCCAGATTTTGCGATCATTTACTGTAACATTTCGAAAAGTATCTTCCCAGTATTGTTGGTTTTGTCGCATACTCAGTATCTTGAGCTTTGTACGCAGTTTGTTACATAGTGTCTTATATGCTGGATGTAGTGTGTGCTGCCATCGACGCCTAGCCCAGCGTTTCAGATGAATATACAGGTGTAGATGAAAACTGTCGCATTGACCGGTTTGGGTTGAAGAGATTTTGATGGTGGTACTTGCTGTCTCTGCAGTACGAAGGGCTAAAGTGACGTGGGAAACTGCTTGTTCTATGTCCTCAATGGTGGCGGGTCTATCTCGTAGATCGATCATAGTGTTTAGTTCCCGTTTAAATACATCCCAATCAGTTTCTATTTGTTTGATGAGAGGGGTGGTATGTTGGAGGCTGCGGTGTGAGACGTGGAATATGACAGGGTCATGATCAGAGTCTAAATCCGAGATGACATAAGGATGTACAATAAAGGATACATGTTTGCAAATAGCGACATCAAGCACATCGGGTTGACCACCGAATTTTGGATGGTGAGTCGGGTCTCGTGGAGCACTGATGATGAAATTGGACGTTAGGATATATTGGTGTAAGGCGTCTCCAGCGTCGTTAGGTTTAATTGAGTGCCATTCGCCATGCTTAGCATTAAGATCTCCAGCCAAGATTACTTTTGGCCCTAAGCTAGCTATGATATCGAAATCTGTGAGCTCTAGTTGTGTAGCCGGGGATCTGTACCCAGTGACTAATATCAATGGAACGCCTGGAGTTATTAGCTCAACAGCAAGGGCCTCCAAAGTAAGTAGGGGTGGTATTGTAATCAACCTCACTGGGAATGACTTTTTGATGATAAGTAACAATCCTCCTTTCTGTCTACCCACTCTATCCTGTCTGTACACAATGTAGTTAGGTAAGCGCCAGCTAGTGATTCGAGCAGTAAAATGCGTTTCTTGTACAAACATAATATCAACTTTATGTTGGATGAGAAATCTAATAAGTAGGTGTTTCTGCCCTTCGAGACCATCTGCATTCCACGTAGCAAGAATAAGGGAGTGATGGAGAACCTTGGATTTAGAAGCAGCCATCGTCAACCATTTCCGCTATAGTTTCTATTACAACTGCAGCCTTAGAAGCCGAATCGACTGCTTGTCGGAATCGTGTAATCCCACGTTTAATATGAGTTATTATTTTACGGAAAGGTAATTCCTTGAGGAAGGAAAGAACGGACTTTAAGTCCAGATCTTCTTTAGAGTTCCCTTGATTGAGTACAGAAGTTGACTCGATGTTGGAAGAAATAGGAGCTTCAGGATCATTATCTGTAGCCATTGGCTGGTTATTAACAGAAGTGGGAATGGAGGTTTTCTCTGTCGTTGGTTCTTGTAAATTTTTCTTGGGTGCTTCTGGGTTTTTCTTTGGCTGCTGTGCCGGTAATTTTAGTGCTTCAGAGTAAGACTTATATACCGGGCAACCACGGTAATTTGCCGGGTGATCCCCCTGACAATTTGCACAAGTGGCGGGTGTTGATGTGTCTGGTTTACTGCAAGACTGTGTGAAATGCAGTTGTCCACATTTGAGACACCTCGGGTGAGCTTGGCAGGTTTCTTGAGAATGCCCCAAGTGTTGGCACCTGTAACATTGCAGCACTGAAGGAGGCTTATAGGGTTCGATCTGGACCTTGTAGTACAGCAAGTTATTAATTGCATATATCTCTTTAACAGCTGCAGTTCTCTCCAAAGCTACCAAGAACAGTTGCATCAGTATTTTCTTATCATCAGTCTTGCTTTTGCGAGACATTTGGTGGACACTTATTGGTTTGAAGCCTAATCGTGTAAGTTCTTCCTTCAGGTCATCTAATTCGGTGTCAATAGGCAGTTTACGGACAACTACCTTTATAGGCCTTTCATTGTTTGCTACTCCTGTGGCATATTCAGTTTTCGTTTGCTCACAGTAAGCTTTGATAGCGTTATAGTCATCTTTGGTAGCCGGTTGAAGTCGGATGCGCTCCTTATTGGGCTGAGCTAAGGGAGGCTCCTTCAATGCTCGCGACAAGGTCTTTATAAATGTATATGTGTTTGTTATTCCGTATATGAAAATCGGAGGCGGCCTGAAACTGGAGAGCTTGTTAGTCGGTGCATTGTTGTTGCTGGTACTAGTATTATCTGCTTGCTCAGGTGACAAAATATCGAACCTATTACTGGTGGGAAGAGGTGGATATTCTTGGGTGCTATTAATTATTTTATCTGCCTTGTTGAGGTTCTCCAAAGAAGACCTTCGTCGCTTGAGTGTTCCCACTACTGTGAAATCCATATCTTCGGTGTTATGCAACGTTGATGGCTGCGATTCACTTGACTGTTTAAGTGTAGTTGCCGTTTTCGCTTTTATCTTCGCTGGGGCGGTTGATTGTTTCTTTTTGCCTAAAGGCAGAAGAAAATCTTCCGGTTTATACGTTGATCTTATTATTTTGCCCCTGATACTAGGAGTCTTGGATGATTGTGCCTTTTTCTCAGTCTTGACTGGGGTCTTCTGAGAAGCCATCTTGATAGCGAAAGTGGGAGATGGCGCCAGCTTACCACTAAGGAGGGTAGTAGAGTACTTAGGAAAAGATATGTTCTTAGAGCGCTGCTCTAAGGTTGTACTTTAATAATAATATGGCTTTTCCTCCGAAGAGGAAGCACCGAAAGTAATCGTTAGCCGGTAGAGATGCCTGAGTCGTCAACTGGTTTGTTCAACTACCTCTGCCTCCGAAGAGGAGAGTATCAAAATAATTCGTTAAGCCTAAAGAATAGCAAGGTCGTCTAAAGATAGAATCAAGTTAGTCTGTCCGCCTCCGTAGAGGCACAAAACAATTCGACGGTTGTTTCCTTTACCTCGATGAGGTAAGTAATCCAACCGTATATCAGATGTTCGCGAATAAAATTCAACCAAGGGGGATGGAAAACCTAAAGGACTTGTTTATTTTTCTCCGCCAGCTACGGATACCCTATTTTTTACCTGGTTAGAGATTCCAGGTGGCCAGTTCATTTAAGATCGATTTTTTTTACAGTCTACCCGTTTAAAGGGTTGCGCCCTTTCTTCGGGGAAGTGTTGCATTGATATTTTGGAGGCTATAACAATTATGGGTGGTCTAAGGGTTTTTCTCTTTATTCATTATTTTAAAGATATGAACATATATACATTAGAAATAAACTTGAATTGGTGATATACATAAATAAAATAATAATAACAGAAAATGTGCAGGGAGGCGATGAGTAATATGAAACAAGAAACAAGAAAATAACAAAATTAGTGCAGTGCATTAGGTTCAGTGCGTGAATATAACAACAAATATGAAAAACATTGAAAGGAATAACAAGTCATAGCAAAACATAGCAGGAATAATAGAACTCATAGGAATAATTATTTGAAATGATGATGAATTGTTCTGGACGCCACAACACGAGGTTCTGTTAGTGAACAGATGCGGTTATCTTCTGTTCCTGGGGCTATTCAGGAACTGATGTAGACAGGAGAGGCCCATGTTAGTAGGTATTTACTGTGCATATGATGGATATATGGAAGATGACAGATGACGTGGATGATATATAGCAAATACTTCTGGGTCGCGGTCGGCAGGATCTATTTGCAAGTGGTACAATGTAAGATAGTGCTGCAGCGGAGAATCAACGTATCGTGGTGGTGCATCATTGTCTCGGTCATAGCGTATTACGTCCTGAAGCATGGGGTGTTGTAAGTCAAAACGTTGCGTAATATAACGGATGCGAAGCTGTTCTAGATGGGTGAGCAATGGTGGAAAATCTATGAGGTCATAGAGGAGCCTAGTTGGACTTGGTAATTTAATTCGATAGGCCGATCTGAAAGCATGTCGTTCCATTATTGATAATTGTTTATAAAATTTGTCGGGGGCAGCGGCCCAAGCTGTATGGCCGTAATTTAAGATCGACCGAGCTCTAACCTATAACCTTGGCTTTCAAACCTTTGACTTACGGTTATTTGTGATTTTACGTTTATAACAAAGACAAATATTTTAAAAGAGTGTACTTTAAATAAATTACTTAAAGAAATATTTTTCACAAAGTTTATCCTTTTAAATTATTGTTCAAAGGCCTTTACCTTTAATAAACCTTCTCCGAAATAAGTGCAAATGAATTGTGCTGCCATCTTTGGAGCTCTTTTAAACTACGTTTATATGTTTGTGTCCAATCCTTTCGACAATGAGATCTCGGAAACTACAAGCTCTAGAAAGATGACGTTTTCACTGATCGATTGCAAATTCCATGTAGATTGTCCAGTTCTAATTGAATATTTAAAAAACATGGTCACTATTTCTTCATTACATTTTTACGGGTATATTGGAAGTGTTGAAATTTAGAAGAAACTAAAGCATCACATTCTTAAGCATTATACATTCCAACACCACACTGTTGTATATAGGGGTTGTATATGTCTCAGGCGTTTGTTTCGTGGCCAAATAATAATGGAAAAAGAAGGATAACCACTTCTCGAGTCTAAGATGAACCTTTTTTGGGGAGTGTTTTGCCCAATGAACACCATATATAACTGACATTATAATTAATTGTGTATGTATTGTATTTGCTTATTACATACTGCATGCAAGGAGAACGAAAACACTGGTCATACATGAATTAGAAACTCCAACCGGAAGCAGGCTCAAATCTTGCAAACGGTGCGAGATATTGAGAAAAAATAATCGAAAAAAGTCTCCCCTTTATGATACCCCTTGGCTTTCTTTTAATCAATACGTCTTTCACTTGTGTCTGTAAATGGGCATGTACAGATGTTGTAAGGAATGATAAGGAGATTTATGCTCATATGCGAATGATGCGCTGTGTAGAGAGCGCAGGTTCAGCTAGTATATATTACATAAATTTATAGTACACGTGAACATGAACATATAGTACAGGCTTGATTGAAAAGTAATGCCTCCGTGCCTGTACAAGAACCTTTCTCCTTTTATACATCAAATGAGTGAATTTGGAACGGAGATATAGGGATACTTGGTCAAGAGGATCTGCATTCAATCCATAGACGAGAAATCGGCATGTATATAAAAAGAACTATTTCCTTTGAAAAAGAATAAAAATGCTTAAATGAAATATTTGGTAAAAGGTTTTAATTCTCTCTTACTTTTATGTTTCAGTTTTATTATTAATCAATCCCTGGAAGATGAGGAGCATTACAGGGAATTCTTCCGAAAAGTTGCTAATACAGAATTGGAAAATTTGTCGGAGCTGACTCCATATGTGAAGGATACAAAACTACATAACATTTCGCTGAGTTTTGTTCAAAGAAAGGTTTGTTTTTTCCATAAATGTTTTTAAAATGTTAAGATTGAACTAACGTAATACATGTGATGTTTAAATTATATTAGATTTCGATTTCGAATATGCTTCAGTTAAAAAATTTTGAGAAGGATGTGTTGTCTCATTGTAATTGTTTCACAGTTCTTAACCAGAACAACAAATTTTACATAGCAAATTATATCTTGTGAGACATTCACGCAATCCACTTGAAAGTTGGTCATATTTATTATAGAATAGCGTAGAAGTTCGACTTCAGTTGTTTTACAGCAATTTCGAACGCATCCCTACTCAAAGTTTGGGAACGTTTGTCGATACATCCCTAAACATTGGTATTTTTAGTCTAGAGTAATGTATACATCCATATTTTGTTGTTTGGCATACATTTTCAATGTACTCCTCTAAACATTTTGGCAGGTGTGATTATCATACTTTATGCTGCGCTTTCGCGATAGCGGTGAATAATTTTCAGTGTTTTAATTTATTATATACTACACAAAAAAGAACACGAAAGTTGAAAAACTGTTTATCTTATTTAGCAGAATACAATCTATGTGGAACATACTCAAATCTTTAGTTTCGTTACTGCATAATACTAATAAGGGTGGTAGGTGCGTTTTGTTGCAAAGTTAAGTAGAACTAATTAGTGCATTCGGTAGAGCTAACTGATTTGTGTAATATATTTTAAAAGGAAACTTAATCTCTATTACGTTATTGTTGAGAAAATCGATCTTAAGCATTTTCTTAAACCTAAAAGACATTTCTTGAACCTAAAATTGATGTAGATTATCTTTAGAAACAATTAGATGGGATGCCTAACTTTTAGCACACTTTTCTTCTTCACACATTTTGGATATGAATTTCACATAATTACAATTCCCAATGTTTATTAATTAAGTTAGTAAATGGAGAGCTCTGCGCATAGGCTTTCATGATATATAAATAACCATAAAAACTTGTATCTAAAACTACAACTAAATTACATCAACTTCTCTTCTATCTTATAATGACCCCACGGTAGAGTATTTATTCCATCTTTTAAAAAACATCTTTTATCATCTACACAACTTAATGTTAACTTATTTACTTCTATCTAAATGTATCCTGCTTATAACTTCTAATTAGGTTCATCTTCGTATAATACTCCTTTTGCTTGAACAGTCTTTATATTCATTAAATGTAAGTTCTCTACATGCAATACTTTTCTTAATACATTTTGCTTTCTATAACATTTCTCTTTATCGAACTTGCCTTTGAAGTCTTTGCAAACTCAATATAAGGTGCTTTAATTGAGTACATTTTCAATCTTAAACCAACAACTTCTTCAATAATTGTACCTTTAAGTTCATCGTTCATCTTGCCAAGTATTTTCTTGTTTATCTGTGGTATTTTGTGTCTATTATTTTCAGGATATTCACTTGTATCGAAGTAATTAATATAATTTTTCATATTGATATACATTTTTGTTTGATTATGGTAAAGATAACTATCTGTATGTGTATAACATATTTCTATTTTATCATTATATTTGTGTTTCTTCACATTATAATGGAAGTTGTACATTAAACATTTTGATAGATCTAACATACTCATTTCCACATATATCGGTTTATTAAAAATTAATTTGGTTTCGTTCATTATTATTGCACATAGTTCTCCGTATAAACAATTCAATTTTTAAAATTTGGTTGACCAATTAGTTTCTCTACTCTTGCTGCATTACATTCTATTTTTATAGGCTTATATCTTTTTCTAATATTTTCCATTGTTTTTCCAAGGATGAGTTATTCATGAGCTTATAGAAACCTTTCTCAAAATCATTTGTTGCTTTAGTTTTCATTTGTGTTTAACTCTATGTAATTCGTTAACCAATTTGATTGCTCAAACTCTATTACTCGATGTAGTTTCTTTAATTGCAATCCAAGTTACAAACATTGTTTCAGGTTTCGATAATGAATAACTTATTTTTCTTTATCACATAGAGTTGTTAATAGCATTGATTGTTTTGAGCCAGGTAGACAAATATGTTGAGAAGCTAATGGATAGTCTTTGTAACAATCATCTAATTCTTTTGAATATTCAAGGTCTACTTCTAATATATAATCAGTATTGGAATTAACGAGTATATTTGTAAAATCTATTTCTTCCTCACTTAACCATTTAAATCCCTTATACGGTAAATATTGACTTATTTCCCAACCATACAGATTGTTGACGTCTACGTACATGATGTAAGAATTTTTATTCTTATCGTAATCTTCTATATATTTATTGTTTTCTTTTACTACTTTTTGAAGCATTGACTAATTCCACCTCTAATACCTTTCTCTATCATCAAGACCATATCATAGTCTGTTAATAATTCTAATTTTATATTTGTCATCTTTAACATCGCATTCCAAACTAAACTTGGCGCTGTCATATACCAAGCTGGATCTAGACCATAACCCTTAAGGCATATTCTCTAAATTTCTCAAACACGTCTGCTAATAATAACACATCAGTTTTTAGATATAAATTATGGTATTGTCCTAGACTATTAATTTTAAATGTTTGTTATACTTTCTTTGCATACTCATAATCTTCATCACTAACATATGTTTTAGTAAGCTTGTTGAAGAATGCTTCCTTTGGTGGTAATTTTTTATGTCTAAACTTATCCCAATCATTAACATAATCATACGGATAAACAACTTTTCTTGTTACAAGTTTGAATTGTTCTTCATCAGGACAGAAGTGTTGTGTATGAATCATTTGTCCTCTTGTTAGGTTTGATGATAATTTGTCTAAACTACATACTATAAATCTAATTGAATCTATAAATTTTAATTTGATAGTTCCAACTGTTTTATTGAATGAAACATTTCGTTATTCGTTATTAGGTATTACCTCTATTTTTCTTTATTATATCCTAGCTCTTTTATAAACAAGTAAAAATCATATCCTGTTGAGTTAATCACCAGCAGAAACTTAAACACTTTAACTTTTAAATTACAATTATCACATAATGCAGCTATAAATTCTCCACTTATATGGTCATGATGTTTAACTTCAGGATTTTTCTCAGTATATTCTACTCTGCAACAAGATCAGCATTCAGATTTTTTAATTTTTTTCTACTGACGTGTTAAAGATAAATCGTTATTTTGTTTATATGTGTTCGATATCTGATTTACTTCTTTCTTTAAGATTCTTATGAACTTTTTAGCCGCATCTTTACCTCTATACACAACAGGATTTGTTTTAGTTCCATCACTTTTTACAATATAATAACAGAATCCGGATTGCTTATGCTGTTGATATTCTTGGTATTTGATTCGTTTTCTGGATAATATTTTTTACAACTCTTAACCTTGTGCAGTAAACACTCAAAATCAACGTAAATCACAAATGGCATTTCCATCGTATATTAATGGTTATCGAATTCAACATATGGCATTTCTATTTTAATAGCTTCGTGACTAGAACAATACTTTTCATGCATGTTGTGAGTAAAGTATAACAAACATCTATCACATAAGTATTTTCGAGCTCTCCAGTTAGTTATTTGGCTACTACTTAAAGTTTTAATCCAACAATAATGTGTTTTATTTACTTCTTTTATATACAATAAATAAACATGTATGTATTTTTTATTTTGAGTGTAATATAAAGTAGGGATGGCCAAAAATTTTCGGATCCGGATATCCCGGATCCAGTGAGATCCGGATCCGGATCTTGCCGGATCCGGACCTAGATCCGGATCTCGGATCCGGATCCGAAATTCGGATCTCGGATCTGGGTCCGGATCTCGGATCTGGATCCGAAACTCGGATCTCGGATCTGGGTCCGGATCTCGGATCTGGATCCGAAACTCGGATCTGGGTCCGGATCTCGGATCTGGATCCGAAACTCGGATCTCGGATCTGGGTCCGGATCTCGGATCTGGATCCGAAACTCGGATCTCGGATCTGGATCCGAAATTCGGATCTCGGATCTGGGTCCGGATCTCGGATCTGGATCCGAATCTCAGATATTGATTCGTATCCAAACCTACATCTGAAATTGTGATGATAAAATTGAATATCTAAAATTCGTCAAAACTTTTTTCGGATTCACTAATATAGTAGGATGCTGTGCTTTTAAATGTTTCCATAACACGTTTGTGCTACCTTTGTTCTTTAGGTTATTTTAACCTTGCAATATTTACTTTCTTACATAAACTTTCTTATTTTCTCATATACAAATGAAATATCTTTTAGATAAGACCCTTCTAATCGCAGGAATACTGGACAAAACAAACTCTTTATTAATAGTAGTTTCTGACTCACTAGAGTCCAACCATCAACAAATCTTTCACTTCGAAGGTACAACAAAAAATATAGACTGTTGTGCGTGGAACAACAGTAGATCTTTAAACATACACACGAGAATTTCAGGAGAGCGATATGGTTGTGTAGTATTATTAGTATTAATAAAAGTGTTCGTTGTACGACTTTATTACCTAACTTATGGCTTGCCCTTCTGAGGTCAGGAGTTTGTTGAAGGAGTAAATATAAAAGAGATTTCTGTTATTTCTTCCTCACCCTCCAGGTTTCTTTAATCATACATTGCAGGACGTAACCAAAACATATCCATGCATCGTATCATTGAAGCGTTTTGTGTTTTGTATATTAAAGTGTTCAAAAATATTTATCATATTCGCATTTGTTCATGTGATCTCAGGTTCAATTCTCGGTGGAACATACATGAGAAAATTGAAAGCTGAAACAATATGAAAATAGTATTTAAAAGTCAGGAAATTAATATTAAAACTTTAGCTATCTATTGGGACTGTAAGGCTATAGTTAAATTAACCCACACGTTTCGTGAAGATATATTAAGTCGTTATTGTTTATTTACTATAAGCTACCAGATACATCCTCAGAGGCCACTTTACACTGTAATAATCAACAGATGAAAACATTGGGAAAGGAATGGAAGGAAGGTCTCCAGAGGAAGGAGGAATGGAAGGGATCAAGGTACTAACCTAGCATTTGCCCAGTGTAACTGAGGAACAACCCTGGAAAATCCTCAGTCAGGATACTGGTCTCTGAATTCGAACCCGGTATAATCCAATTGCGAAGCAAGAATCCTAACAAGTAGCCTGAGCTCACTCCGTATTATTATTATTATTTAATTAACGTAATGTTCTAAAATTAGTGCAAATTAAACCCTACTTTCTTTATTGCTGATGATATAGTTAATAAGCCTACATGAGACATCAGTCTCCCATTAAATAGGCCTTGCTCAAGAAAGAATACCAGAACTGGAATTCAGGAAGCGGGGGTGAAGAGATTAATGAGGATGAGGAAACTATGTGCGATGCAAAAACTGAGAAATTATGACTTCATCACAGATATATTCACTTACATACGACAATTAATATTTCTCTGATACAGGGCACTCTACTTTCTATAGTGGCAGGAAAATGGCCCGCTTTTGTAAACGAACAAATTAAGCACGTGCATATAGGCGCAATATCCGTGCAAAGAAACATAGGTAAAACTAAAAAAAAATAGGGAAAGCGAGGGGAAAGTGATAAAACGCCATTCAGCTTTTTTAAAAAAAAGCTTAAAATAACTTAGAGCTACGAAAGACGCGAGGCGAATTTTATTGAAATGATTGTTTTTCCTTAGTGATTAGTTGTGCTAACTATGAACATGAATTAAAAAGAAAACAAGTAGCTAGCTCTGAGTTTCGCAAACTGGTTGAAAAGAAAATATTGGATAAAATTTAATAATAAAGAATGCATTTATGATAATTAAAACAAATTAAATTCTTGGCACGACAGTCCTTTGGTTCCTACAATCGGGCTTATGTTCATTTGAAGCGGGATTTGAATCCAAGACATTTACAGTAAAAGGATCCACAGCCTAATGCCGCAGGCCACTCGACTATGGCTGTCGGGTTTTCTCGGCTAATCTGTAGCACATTTACAGTAACTGATTATTTTAAAAGTTGCTCCTAAATACTGACAATCTAAGTTTTATGTATCAAATATTTCCTGCGATAATACCATACACTCTCCAACTTCTATAGACGAAAAGCTATAGTTACCCACATTATCTAATACAGAAATAAGTTCTGATTCTCTAATAGCTGCTGATGGTGATAGTCAAGGTTCACCGAAGCATGATCCCAAACCCAAACTGAGATATTGATGTCACTGGAACGCCTGAAAAGTCATTGTGGGTAAGTGAATTGCCCACTTGTCAGGATGAAGGGCGATGGTGATGTGAAATGCAGGGCTGTCAGAGGTACTACTTATAATAATTGGATTTGTAATATTCTATGTTGCCGTAAACCCTCTTCAAGAAGATAACTGTTAATTTTAGCTTTGAAAATGTTACATAAAGAGTTTTATTGCTATCATTAGGTTGCATATAAATCTCTTTATTCCGGAATTATCGGATTTATTTTACCGCTTAACTTTCACATCTCTTCTGATTTACGAATATTTAAATCACGATTATTCCCTTAAGGTCAATTAGTGATATTTTAACATTTCGAACCAACTATGTATATGGCTAGTCTTGTTATATGGGAATAATTGAGACTAGAAGCAGTCTACAGGCTACGTTCAAAAGAATCTTGTCCGACCTTCTGATAAACCACGTCTTTCAGCAAGGTGAATTGTGGCAATCCGATACTAACATGAGGAAATCTTCCGGTTCAAGTGAAAGCTTCCATAAGAATCAGCACTCTAATCAGTGGTATGTGCCTTGCTAATTTTTCTCCAATGTGAAAGTACCTAACTTTATTGTTAAAAATGAAAAGGTTTTTATTTCAAACAAGTTGTCATTACAGTTTTCATATTTGAACACAACACTCATGAAAAGTCATGTTAAAGCGCGACTTACTCCTGATAAAGAATATTTATCTGTTTTTAATTTCTCGTGTTCCTCAAACTACATGCGGAATTAGTGCAAGTGCCTTCCGCTCGCATTACCTAGGTACAAACGCAATGGCGTATTTAGGGGAGAGGCTTCCGGGCTTAAGCCCCCCCCGAAATCTTACTTACTATAGTAAACTATATGAAATATCTTGCAGAATTTTCACATTTTCAGGCAAAGCCTCCCCCCGAAAGTTAGCAAAGCCTCCCCCGAAACAAAATCGTAAATACGCCACTGTACAAACGGCTACGATCTTGGTACTAGCACATGTTTCGGTTTCCAGATCTCAAATATTTATATTTCAGCCTGATTCTATGTATGAATCCGAAATTTCAAATCTAGATAAGAGGCACCAAAATTCATAGTTTATTCTCGGTGCTCATATTGTGATTTACTAAATAATTATTAAATCTAATTGTAGGGTATGCATTTGATATTTTGAGCAGACTGAGCAAGATAATATACGTAAAAAGTAGTCAATACTTGTCTTAACTGTTTATGTTTTCTTAACTGTCAATGAAATATGTGCATTGAGGAATTTTAAATATTCATCTCGGTCCTGCAACCGAGTGGAACTAGATTCGACATTCGAACTCTCATCCGGATCATTTTTTTTTTCTTAAGTAAGCCAAACATTTGATCTTTAGAGTAGAATGAAGGAAACAAATAGACTTGTCAATATTCGTCTTAATTTTCTGTTCTCTTCTTCACTGTCAGGACTTCGTGTAATTACTTTCGGCGAATTTTAGATATTCAAGTTTATCATAATTTGGATGGGATGTGGGTTTGGATAAGAATCAAGATCCGAGATCCGGATTTCGGATCCAGATCCGAATTTCGAACCCAGATCCGAGATCCGAATCCAGATCCGAGATTCGAGATCCGGATCCAGATCCGGATCCAGATCCGAAATCCGAGATCCGGATCCAGATCCGAAATCCGAGATCCGGACCCAGATCCGAGATCCGGATCCAGATCCGAAATCCGAGATCCGGACCCAGATCCGAGATCCGGATCCAGATCCGAAATCCGAGATCCGGATCCAGATCCGAAATCCGAGATCCGGATCCAGATCCGAAATCCGAGATCCGGATCCAGATCCGAGATCCGGATCCAAAGGATCCGGAACCAATCAGATCCGGATCTTCGGATCCGGCCATCCCTAATATAAAGTATACACCATATATTTCTCGTTGTATATATTCAAGTTAATCGATATATCATGCCTTCTTTCAATTTTTGGGATATCACTTAGTTTTACTGGAAGATGAATCTCTTTTAGTTTTTCTTCCAAGTTTGCAAAAGATGCGTATATTTTGATGATCGTTGCGGATGTAATGCAGAAGCAATTGAATATATGAAATATTTTTCATCTTTGTTCTTTACATTAATGGCAGCTTTCTTCTTTTTAATTTCACCTGGTAGTTCTATGTAGGATGATCCTCTATATGGTGCATTTGCTCCAATACTTCTTTAGCATTATTTATGTATACTTTTATATTGATTGGTTGGTATGTCTCTTTGTTATTGCGTTAAAGTAAAGGTTCTGATTTTCTTTTCCTTTCTTATATTGACAGGTTATTAAAATATTAAGCTTTAACGAACCATGCTTCTTTAAGGTGATATTCAGTCTATTTATTAAAATTTTTGTTGTTGACATAATATTTTGTTTTATAGGATCATGTACTTTATAATGTTTTAAATTTCCATTATTGTAATCTTGATTTAAATGCTGAATCTTGGAGTTTTACATTAAGTGGTTGTGATTCAGGTTTTGCTTTTGATTCTTTAAATATTTCTTTTTAAATGGAAAGAATTTTAAAGTTTTCTTTCTATTTAATCTTTGTTTCGGTTCTTCAAAGATATCTTTTTTAAATGAAAATATTTTTTTAGTTGTGATCTGTTATATTCATTTTCATGTTGCTTAATGAGGTCAATCAGTTCTGCTTTTTTTAGTCGAGAATATCCTTTTATTCCCTTTTTCTTACATAGTTTTCTTAATTCTACTACAGTATACCTGGTCATCCTATTTATTATAGAAATATAAAAAAAACTCTTTCTTTATATATTTTTCTTAATTCTTTTACAGTATATTAACTGAAACCTTTCATCTTCTTGTTTTCTATTTTCACAATTTCATTTGATGCCATCTTTATCACGAATACAACAGATAATATTCATACAACCTTTCATTATCCTTATCATTATTAGCTGTTATGTTAGAAATTGGATTTTAATGAAAATGTCTCATCAAAGTCAAAAATTATTTAATATAAAAACTAATTCATTTTCTTTTATTCAAAATATTGATATGTTGCATCATGTAATTTCTCTCGTACGTCCTCATCGCTATATGCTCTGGCTATATCATTATAATATTCTTGTAGTATATTATTTCTGTCTGTCATAATGATCATCATTTTTTCTTAAAACATTTCTACATATATGGTAAGAATAATTTCCTCTTAACCAGTAAACTATACATTCAACACAAAATATATGATTACACCTAGTTTTTGTACATTTCAGATTTTGACTCTTTAGACAATCCGACATTCATATTTACTCTTTACTGATTCTTAACCGCTTGGTATTAATATTAATTTTTTTTGAAAAGATTTTCTTAAATGTTTATTTCTTCTTAAGAAACTAAATATATCTATTTTGTCTTTAATTTTCATTATGAAGTCTTTAGAAAACTTTGTATCATAATAGTATATTAGCGAGTTTAAGTTTATATTTATGTATGTATTTAAAAATAAATTTTTTGCCCTTATGCAATTTAACATTTGACCAAATAACATTATCTTGGTATTTCTCAATCAGAGATTCATCCAACAAACTTGTAATAGGCCTCCAATTTATTAAATCACTAAACTTATTTAAGACGTTTGCTAGTTCATATCCCTAAATCTGTAATATCTTGAAACCAGATCCCAATTTAGTTTGTCTTTAAACTTTTCTTAAAATCAGGTCTTAAATAAACTACTTTTAGTAGAGACTACATTCCAGTCTAATAAATCTTTAAACCCATTAAGAAAATCAATAGACATACGTTCAGCATGTTCAGTTCTATATTGCGACCAATTAATGTGATCTTACGTTGTCTTTATATCGTAATACAAACATTGGTGCAACGTGAGAATATTTCCTTAAACAATTCTTATATTGTTCACATATTCTTTTCCACTTATTTTATCAGCATAGTTGTTTATGATATCGTGATAGGAACTAAAGATATATTACTGGATATAGCTTCCCAATTTATATAATTATTAAAACGTTTAACAAAGGAAAGTGTAAGTGGACGTTGATATGAAATGCGTCTCCAATTTAGTTTTTCTCTAAAGTTATAAATAAGGTCTTCAGAAGTATTCTTTAATCTAGAGATCTATTCCCATGCTTCAATGTCTGATTCATTGAGCACTTCACTAACAATATTTCTACACATAGGGTTTTCAAAATACTCTTCTACATATTTAGGATCTAATTTACTAATCATTCTTTCATAATATCATCTTTACTCTCGGTTTTTAATTTTCCATCTTGATGTTTGATGAGGTCAATTAATTATGCTTTCCTTAGTCGCGAATATCCTTTTATTCCCTTTTCCTTACATAGTTTTCTTAATTGTACTACAGTATATCTATTCATTCTATTTATTATAGAAGTATAAAAAATAAATTTCATTTTTAAATGTAAAAATTTTATGAAATAACCTGTACGCCCGGAATACCGGTTCTAGAAATTAATTATTTTGATTGATTCTTTAGATTAATTCTTTTGATGGTTTACTTTCTAACCAATGATCAAAGATGGTTCCAGCCATTATCTTACAAAAACTTTTATCCTAAAGCTTTTACGAGTAATATCCACAAAAATTAAATATATATTTAATCTACACTACAACATTATCTCTATCTACCCAACTATTATGCGAATCATCGAACTCTAACCATTTAACATACACTTTATTACTTTTCTTTCGTAATCAAACTCTAACCATTTATCATACACTTTATTACCTTTTTTCGTAAAATTTTTCAACAAGAAACTCATCTTTATGTTTAGTTTTTAATAATTCTTGCTCATAGAACTTTCCTTGTACAGTCAGAGACTTTAGAACCTGGAGGTTGGATGTATAAGAAATGATTTCCCAGTAGCAGAATAGTTTCATTGTATGCCTGATAGTTGGGAAACTAACATGACAGCAAATATATGCCCGAAAACATAACATGCCATGATAATCCTCCACTTGAAGAAATGACTATTACGATCTGAGAGTATCACTTAGAGAAAGAACCACGAGATAAATCTGCAGAAATTCCATTAACGTTAAGTTCTAAGAGATTGGAATTAAGGCAAAGAAAACGAAAATAATAATATATATGATGCAAATACCGAAAAAGTATGGAAAGGGAAAGAAAATGAGAAAAAAGTAAAGACTTAAAGGAAGACATGGGAATAAATTAAATTTTAACGCTTAAGGATAAAAGGTCTGCGTCTTTATCCCTTCCTCCCGTGTTTGTCTTGGGTTTTTCTTCCTTTATGGGATAAATCTTTTCCAGTGTCAATCGGTAACCTCATTTACAATGTTTAATTCCATGAAAAATAACTCTTAACATGGGCTGGGATTCAAACACAGAAACCTTAGAACGACAGCCGCAAACGCTGTGTACTTAGCTACACAGGCTATATCAATTATGTTCTTAAATCAGTCATTACATCGGCAAATACCAAACGTGTTGTTAAATCAGCCATTGTCTGCGAGTTACCTAAGTTCCATTTAAAGTTTGAATTTTATTTACGGCCTTTAACCAGATTTCTAGCAAGACCCTTACTTTCATAAAAGAAGCATTGGCTAAACTGCCACATAGGCGGCCCGAGATAAAGCCCACATGAATCTGTTTTCGGCGTTGTATTATAACTGACCTGTTCTTACTTTCATACATCTTACCTACAATTACATCTGTTTCATTTCTGGCCTTCACTATTTACTATTAATCACAAATATTTATTTTCATGCTCTTCCTCTTTCGTACATCCGTATACATCAGCTTACTATTACTGCGCAAAATTAGTACCTTTGAACTGTTAAGTGTTGCAAACTACACACTACTTATTAATGAGTAAAACAATGCTGCCAATTAAATATGTCTTCCCAAGGGTGAGGTAAAATTTACATTGAAGTTGCACAACTCGAGGTGACGTAATGTCACGTAGTATTTAGTCCACTTTGCACACACACACACACAACTTTATTGATAAAAAGTGATTTATCTACAGTATGAAACATAGCTGAGCGATCGTCAGCGAGCGAAGGGGGATAGAAGCCTCGCAGGGCTCGTTTTTCGGTCTTGACCCCCGTGATAATACCCTCGTACATATGCTAAGTTAATATCACAATTGATTTAAAACGCTGTCAGATTATGCTCTATTGCCACATCACCTCATATCGCATCAATCCACAAACACATACAGTGCACAATTTAACTTACGTTTTCTCCCTTATTAATCAACCTACAGTGATGACCTTTCTAACGTTTGTTACTCTCATTGTCACATTTAGTCTGATTGTGTTCATTTCTCCGTAAACTTTGTTAACTCCATCTGCGGCAGTTAACCCAAAGCATTTGTTCTGCAGATGAAAATCAAGAATTAATTAATCTATACTCCTAGGAAATTACTGTTGTCATATATATATATATATATATATATATATATATATATATATATATATAGTGTCGGATCCAGGATATGATCAAGGGAGGTGCTAAACTATAGTTTGCAGTTTTATCCAGTGTAAAGCAGGATTGAATCCCATTTTATCCAGTGTATACTTGAGCGCCAAGGTGGGCTATAGGCCCTATACCCCCCTTGGATCCGCCTCTGATGCCCTTTCAAACAAAGTGATTCATATATATATATATATATATATATATATATATATATATATATATATATGTATGAATCACTTTGTTTTGAAAGGGCATCAGTAAAGGTTTTACCGAAATTGAGTTTTGTGCGAATTCATAATCATTGACCATATGTCCATATATTGGTGTTACAGAGGCATAAAACTGATGGATGGAAATGGTAAAAAACAAGGCGGGAAAAAGCTAAGTTGTGTTGAAAGGGTATCAGCCACTGACTGATACCCTTTTAGCACCGTTTTAGCACAAAAGTTGATAACGCCTTCAGAAGCCTAAATGTATTGGTGAATACATTTTCATTGCTTTCTTTGCCATTATCATGTATTCTAACATAAGTATGATACTGTGCTGATGGAACTTGAATCGACGAGAGATTGTGGCCTGAAAAAAGGCCATTTCCAGTTGGTAATACGAAAAAATGAAGACACAAAACTTGGAAACTGATGCAAACCGGAAGTTGTTAATAGCTGGCAATTGTGATTCACATTAGATTCACTGAAGCATATCTGACGAAAATGTTCTTTTCATGTGTCTAGTAACGGAAGGTAATCTCGAAGAGACTAGGAGGAGAGTAACAAATGCATGTAAACGTAAAAGGAATTCGTAACTTAAAATTAGTGAGAAAATAGCCAGAAGAACGAAGAGGGAGAAGTGTGTTTAATGCTATTCCACGTGACATCGAACTGATGATTCGCAACCATTTTGAATAATTTCCGGTGAAGGAGTCGCACTATTCAAGAAAAAATATATGCTACTTAAATACAGATAAACCTGGCAAGTTTACAGTTAACGAAGCTTGCGACACCTACAACTACAAGCAGTGGTGGATGGATTACTACAAGAAGATACCTTTTTCCATTGAGAGTGAACAAACCCACGGACCCAACTCTACGAATTGTGTCTTCAAGGCAGTGGTAGCACCAGTAATGACATCTGATAGCATTGTTACGTAACACACACAGTACAAATAAACCTTGAAACCACAAATTGTAAGTTTTACCGTGAATAAGTTGGCAAGGTTTTTGTGTGTTGAGTGGAGCAACGCGAATTCGGATCTCGGCTGACAAGGATTACTTTTTCTTCCAAAATACGTTTCTATGATTATACTTGTTATTAATAATTTATTTCTTGCATTTTTTGTAGATTATCTGAAATTAGTGGATGTTAAGTAAAGTCAGGAAGGTTAAGATACATATATGACTGCTTTATCCGTGTATGCATTCCAGAGATGGAGTGGGTCAGTGAGTTGGTGGGTCAACAGAACGTGATCCATTCTGACCAACCGACCCATTCTGACTCACGCCAACCCACCGATCCAAACTGACTCACCGACGTATTACAATCCACCGATCCATTCTGCTCAGTGCATTGTAGACAGCTTCTGAACACTAGTGAATTTGTCTACATTTTATTTGCAAGGCCTCCCTTTTTCTTTTTTTCAATTGTTTCTGTCGAGAAAAAAGAACTTCAGACACTTTTGGATATTGATATTTGCAATAGTAATAATAACAATAGAACTTATTATTTGGCTTTTGAGACGCAGCCTGTGAGTTTTTAGAGAAGCCAAATACTGAAAAAATATTTTTGAATCATCTGTAATATATGAATTATTATTTAATATATAAAAGATTGAATGTAACTGTGTGTGCGCGATCATCACTGCTAAATTACAAAGTCAAATGAAGTACCTTTTATCATATAGTTAGACCCGAATCCCAATTGGGAAGTTATTATACGCGCATCGCTTTCATTATAATACATATCTCAAGGGGGGTGGGAGTCCGAATTTTTGCAAAAAATTGAGTATCTCACAACCCGTTCAACTTAGAGAGCTGAAATTCAGTATATTAATTCTTTATTATAAATAAACTGAACATGTCGTAGAATTTTTAAAATCATCTTTTATTAAGGGAACATTTTCTATACGTCGGAAATTGGTGGTTGGCTAATTTATAAAAATAGTCGGAAGCGATCGATTTTAGTTGAGAAACAAATTGAGAAATAATTATTAATTGAGAAACAAAAACTACAGTGTTTCGCATTTTATATCTACTGTTTTCTATTATACTAATTTCTAAAGCTTGTGTTTATTATATAGAGCATTCAAAACATAAGACAATCAAGTCATAAAGTTGTGAATAAAATGGGCATAAGATTTATACTGTAAGCTTAATTACATGGGAACTCCAATAACTCTCTACTTTCTTGAACTGTGAGTATCATGATCGATATGGGTATGTAGAGAACCAGTAGGCCCTGTAGATCACGAATACGTTTGTATCGATGTCACAAAAGTGAGGTGTGCTCGAACAGGAGTCGAAAAGCCGATCGACGGTTCCGACAGTGTAGTCATTTCTCGGGTAACCGTGCGCCATTCGAGAGGCTTAGTGTTTAAATCATTGGGTCTGTACCCTCATCTCCTGACTGCTGCGTAATTCTGTGTTGCATATTATCATGAAACCAGTCCCAGTAGGATCCTCTAAAGTGACGAGAACCGCGGAAGCACAGATTGCTTACTTGTGGGAGCTGTATCTCCAGTGACCGACGGGCCCCTTGGGCATTGTAGGTATGGTGAGAACGTGCGGACATGCTAGCTTTTGAGATGCCATCCTGGAAGTTGTGCCAGTGCCAGAGCTCAAAACGGGCAGACACTGGTGATCTCTCTCGGCTATTTCGAACCAAGCGTCAGCTGAGCTTGGTTTCGTTCAAAGCTTAGTTGTTGTATGCAGCAGAATTGTGTTATTGAGAATGCAGAGTTCGATTTGTTCTCTGACACACAAACACAAACCAAGCTCAACTGGCATATGGGACGAAATAGCCAAGAGCGATCAGCAGTGTTTGGCTGTTTTGGACCTTGGTACTGGAAGAACTTCAAATGTGGCATGAGAGTTTTCATATTAGGAAACTACAATGTCCACACCTTCCCCCCATACCCACAACATATGGACCCGTCGGTCACCGGAGATATGCGCCCCCACACCTAAGCAATCCATACTTCTTGGCCAGTCTCGTCACTTCTTGTGAGGGTCCACCTGGATAATGAGGTAATATGCGGCATTGAATTACGCAACAGAATCAGGAGATGAGCATAGATCTAAAGATTTAAACACGAAGCCTCTCCAGTGGCGTATTGTGATCCGAGAAGTGACTACATTGTCGGGACCGTCGATCGGTTTTTCGACTCCTGTTCGAATACACTTCACTTTGTGACATCGAAACCAACGCATTCGTGACTTACAGAGCCTACAAGTTCTCTACATATCTATATCGACTGGTATTCATCGGTCAAGAAGGTAGGGAGTCAACAAATGGATTGCATGGAGATGTCCTTTGTACGGGATGCTTAATTATATGGAAAATTTTAGATGTTTTCTTTACGTTGGTCTATTTTACCTTGATTTGACACATCAAATTTCATCCTATTTTGCACTGAAAAGTATCTGTAAGTTAACAAAGGAAACAATTATATATGATAAATCTAAATTCATCGCAATTTGGCCTATGACAAACATTTTAGCATTGTATATCATAAAGGTCAGATCCACCGCTATTGTAACAGAGCGGTGCTTGAGCGATGGACCGTTGAAACTCAAACGCCGATTAATGATAATTTCACAGCTTTGTTTTATTACAAGTGTAAACTTTTTAGTTAGTATAGAGATCGTGCGTCAAAGTTGATAACGATAGGTTTTGGTGGATCGGAGTTCGTCATAATGGGTCAGAGTGGTTCATGGTGGGTTGTTAGTCATAGCAGGTCACAGTAGGTGGTGGGTCAGTGGGTTGTGGATCAAGTTTTCATTGACCCACGCCATTTCTGCAGTCGTATATGCATTTTTACGTATTTGGTTCTTTCTGTCGACCATGTGGGTTAGTGACCAGAGCTTGCAAATGTTCTCGAAGGGATCGTGCTATGTATAACACACATATTTTATTCGAACTAATTGACCAACTTGGATGCCATATTATTCCAATTTCGCCTATCCGCAATGTGAATACAAAGACAAATCAAAATTTATAAGATTACTTTCGTGGCCAGGTAGTTAACGTTTTGGAGTCTGAAATAACCAGACCTGGTTGAAAGTCCTGTCTGGGGGACCTTTCTCTTTCAAAATATATATTTTATATGTTCATATTTATTATTATTAATGGCTTTCTTGCATTTTTTCACATTATATTAGACTAGTGACCGTGGTTTAGGATAGATTATGTAAGCTCAGATACAGTTATGTATGTTTACACTTTTGTTTCCTTCTTTCAAAATAAATTCCTATCTGTTCACACATATTATTAATAATTATTTCTTGCATTTATTAAAAAAATATTTCATTTACGCAACAAATAGAACATCTCAGAGCACTCCACACAGCAAAACGTTCTTTTTCATAGAACGTTGTTACGTTACTTGTACGCAGTTAAGCTTATTAACTGCTAGAGGCAATAGTGTTCTGGACGTAAACACATCTATTGTATCATTCTGTTATATCAAAGTAATGGAGAAGCGTATTGAGGTACTCCTAGTAGTAACCTTTTGTTGTTGTATTGACCTTGAAGGACAACAAGTGCCTTTTCCTGGAGTCACAAGTTCTGTTTAGTCCGTGATGTTGATATACAGTAGAAATGACCTATGCATTATTATCCCGATGTAAATAGAAATATTTATGTCAGTTTTACCTGAAAACTCACACATCTGTTAAAACGTAGTATAATCGGTTAGGCTTTCCACAACTGCTAACAGTTTGAATTATACACAAAAGTATCATTAATATGTTAGTTTTAATAATTGTTGTGGAATCGAAGAAAGCTTTTAGACTTCCAAACTATGCTGATCATAAACGTCGGGAGTCTTATAGAACGGCTTTATCCGTGTGTCTGTCGAAAGATATCAGAGCAAAGACAGTAAGTGATATCGAGAAGCGGTTTTCTGCCATTGATTCAACGTCCAAAGAATAGGTTCCATCTCATCCGTTAACTCTATATTTAAGCAAGAAGTGGTTCAAATGAGCTCTTTCTGGTTTTAACATTTAAGACCATAGATGAAAATGGGAACATACAGGGAGAGGCGGTTTTCTGCAAACAATTCCCTATGTAAAGGGAATATATCATGCGATTCACAACACTCTACCAAAATTGAGATTGCTTCAAAGTTACTGTTACTTTCGGTTTCAATACCAATTTCAACTTTTATCGTCATAGTATGAAAACGGTAACATAGCGAGTACTGGTTTTTGAGAACGAGTCACCGTCTTAAGACAAAATCATGATTGTCCAAAATACTCTAGCGAAACTGTAAGTGGTTGAAATTTAATATTATTTCTAGTTTCAATACCGATTTCCTTAGAATAGAAACAGTAAATGCTTCAAGATGCGGTATTTTGCAATTAATTCAGCGTCCAAATAATAGATTCGTTTCCCCCATTAACCATGTACTCAAACCGGAATAGTTTCGATTTAGCCATTTTCGGTTTCAACGTTTGTCGCTATAAAAAGAAAACGATATTAGCTAGTGAGAAGCGGTTTCTGCAAAACGACTTAGAATCTAAAGACAACATATCATGACAATCTACAATACTTTACCAAAACCGGCTGTTGTTAAAATTTATTATAACTTCTGGATTCAATAACGGCTTCAACGGTTATTGCTATAAACCGAAAACGGCAACAGATAGCAAGAAGCAATTTTTGGCAAACGATTCAGCCTCTCAACATATATATTGCTATCATCCACATAATTCTACCCAAAAACACGAATTTGTTCAAATTTACTAGTACTTCCGGTTCCAGTACTGATTTCCGTAGAGCAAAAGTGGTAAAAGATATTAAGATACATATTTTTGCATTAGATTCATCCTCTCAAAAGTGGCTTCCTCCTCCTCCATTGAAGCTTTGTCCAAAGCAGTTTTTAAAATTAGTCATATTCTGTTTGAACGTTCACCACCATAAAACAAAAACAGTAATAGAAAGCGAAAAAAATTACAGAAGATTCAGCGTCTCAAAAGAAGATAATTATTGCCAACAGCCAAGCAAAACAAGAAGTGATTCAAATTAAGTATTACTTCCATAGATTACTTCCAATACTCATTTCCGTAGATTAAAAACAATATGAGATATCGTGATGCACCTTTTAGCAATCAATTCAGCGCCCCAAGAATATGTTCCGCCAAGAATCCATCGTCCTAAGAACATTTTCCGCTAATCCGTAGTGAAGTTATTCATGTCCGGTTTCAACGTGTATCGCTATAGAACGAAAACGGCAACAGACAACGAGAAGCAGATGTTTGTAGATAATTTCACTTCAAATGGCAAGATATCATCACTATACACATCTGTCTACCAAAACCGGAAGTTCTTCAATTTACTATTATTTACACCCCCAATACTTTTTTAACCCTTATCGTGATAAAACAAAAATGGTAACAGATAGTGCGAAGCAGCTTTATTCAAACAAATGAACCTCTCAATACAATATAAAGAGACTATCAATAGCACTGTTAGAAACAGAAGTGATTCAGATTTATTATTACTTCTGATTGCAATACTGATTTTCTTAGATCACAAATGTCAAACTCCTTTTAGAAAGTTGTTTCTCTGATCAATTCAATGCCCAAGAATAGGTTTATTTCCCCATTTAACGCTCTATTCGAAACGGAAGAGGTTCAAATTTAATATTGGTTCCAGTTTTAATACTGATTTCCATAGAGCAAGAACTGTAAAAATATATTATTATGTGTCCTTCACTACTTAATTCAACGTCTGGATAATGGATTCCATCCTTTTCGTTAAAGCTCTATTTAACCCGTAAGTACTATGGACCGTCTCTCAGACCGCTGCGACTTTTCATATCATTATATTTTCCACAGCATCACTACTACAAGTGGATCTTTTCGTCTACCTTCCTGTCTAGCAAATGGTTACGTGTTGTGAAGTTCCTGTTGTAATTGATAACCTGTGCGCGGCGCTGGAGGGGTCGAGCGGTCTCACAGACGTACTATAGTAGTTACGTGAGTATTTTGCTGATCACTTGTCTTTCGTTATCTACTGATTATTAGCTGTTTTGTGTCTTACGTGTGGCACGTCTTGCACCATACATCAAGTAATGACCCAGAGACTGGGAAACCTGAAATAATCACACTTTATTACATGAGTAAAGGCGGAGTGGATACTCTAGACAAAAATGTACAGATTGCACATCAAGTCGTCGAACAAGACGATAGCCATTGACAATTTTCTTTTTGCTGGTGGATGTTGCGTTTGGTGTCAATGCGTATGTCTTGCATCAAGTCTATGTTAAGTCCGCAGTGATGACAAGACTTGGTTTCAAGAAAACGTTGGCAAAAGGACTTGTTAGGCCTCACATAGAACGCATATTGTTTATCAGACATCTGCCACGAGAGCTGAGTTTTTCAATCAAGAGCATACTACAGCTTGAAAGTGAGTTTCCCACCATCGCGCATAAGGAGTTCAAAAAGAAAACATAGTCTTTTGTCAACTGAGTTGTAAGCGGAAAGCAAAGATACTCATTCGTGTCAGCGGTGTGGGGTACCGATTTCCTTGCAGTGCAGAAAAAGAAGATATAAGTGCCTACCTGAAGAACGTGCATGCTGTCAGAAAAGTTAGTGCGGTACTTTCGTTACCGGTAAAACGTATTTTCTTTACTTTCTCCATCATATAAGAACTAAAAATAAGTTTTATTCATTACCTTTTCACTACAAAAAAATGTAAGAGTACAACTATAACAGTACCTTCCTGTAAGTTCTAAAAAGCTACAATTCCATGTTTTTCGCCGTTTTTACTGTATTTTTTATTCTCAGTGCATCTATAAGAACAGTGTATTTTAAATTAGTGTTATTTTGACTACATAGGAACGGAGAAAAAAATAGAATATTTCAACAATTAAAATTTTAGAATAACAATGAAAGCATTGTTGCAAATTTTGACTATGTTCTCTTTCTCATTGTTTCAAAAATATAAAGCTTCTTTTACATCGTGAAATTACTATGTTTTACTTTTCTATAGGCAACTAAGATATGTAGGATATCATTTTGAAAAATATGCAATGAAACTACTATTCAGAAAATGTGAAACAACAATGCGGCCTGACAGACCGTTCCATAGTAGTTACGTGATTATTTTCGTCCATAGTACTTAAGGGTTAAAGCAGAAGTTGCTAAAACCAACAACTTTCGATTTCAACGTTTATAGACGTAGAAAGAAAACGGTAACAGATAGCAAGAGCCGTATTTTATTTGCAAACAATTCAGCGACTTATGATAACATAAATTGACATCGACAACACTCTAGCAAAGCCGAGAGTGATTCAACGTTACTATTACTTCTGGTTGTAATACTTATTTGTATAGAGCAAACATGGTAAGTGATATCGACATGCAGGTTTTTCGCAATCGATTTAGCTTGCCAAGAATTGGTTCCATAAAGTCCATTGAGTCTGTGTTCAATACGAAACTGGTTCAAATTAACAATTTCTGGTTTCAAAGTTTATCACCATAGAACAGAAATTTTAATAGATAGTGATAAACGGTATTTGCAATGGATACGACCTCTCAATTGTACATATATCAGCGTCATATCAAAACTAGGAGTGGTTGAATTGACTAATACATCTGATTTCAGATTATCATGGAGCATTAACCTTTAACTTACCGCCGGCCAGCAGGCTGTAATCTTCCCCATACCACGGGTCATACTTGGGTTTTTGGGGTATTTTTAGACTTTCAGTCAAGCAGCTACTGCATCGTCACTATTTATCCTAGGATCATAATTCATACCTCATTCTCTTCAGAATGGAGCATGTTTTCAAATGGTACCACTTACATGTCCATACCATATACCTGGAGAGGGAAAAAGTGATGTCAAAGGGAAAATTTCGGGAGGGGGAACATTTTTCTCACACTTTGGGCCCCCCTGGAAATGCCCTGTATGAACGTAGAGATCTCAAAAAATCTGACAAATACTACTTGGTAGACTGAATGTGTCTGTCAAATTTCAACGTTCTATCTTAGATAGTGAGAGCGGGAGAAATTTTATCAAGATCCCCACAATACCCTAGATTACCGCAAAAGACCCTGATCTCAGGTAAAAAATTTCCTGAAACATCTCTATTTACCCTAGAATTATAATCCGCCAATCATTTTCTTCAGAATAGAATTGCCTTTCAGATGGTATGACGCACGTGTCTCCATCATGTACCTGAGGCGGGAAAATCCCGAAGAAAAAGATTTTTGGGTTAAAATATCCCTTTTTTCCAACTTTTAGCCCCTCTTGACCCCCACTGTTTTAACGCAGAGATCTGAAAAATCTGATAAATACTACTAGCTGGAGTGAATGTTTGTGCACAATTTCAATCTTCTGTGTAGAAAAGTAAGCCCGCCAAAAAATAATATACCGACAAGGTTCCATATTCCCGTATACACTGTCACTCTCATACTATGCAATATTTACAAAACAAAGTTAAGTTACTATTGTATTGGCTGCATTGGCATTTAAGAATTTCTACGCTCATAATATTTCTTTAGGAAATTTACATGGCGCTCAACTTTTATATAAGTATTTTCTACTAATTTAGCCCAAACAGTATTGGATGTCGGGAAATCTGGGATCCCAAACGGACCTTTGTAAATTTTATCGAGCTTAGGATTATATTTCTTCTGTAATGAGGCCTTGATCATATTCTTTATAAGTACCTTTTGACCTATGGTAAACCCAGGAGGGATTTATTTTCTTTTTATAATTTTGTTCTTTTCTTTACCTTGATTTACTTATGATATCTGATATTATTTCTAACATCTGTTCCTTGTTTTTCTCATTTTCAAAAATATTTACGTTTAAAGACCATTCACAATCTGGCGATACACCAAGTTCACTTATTATACTAGAATTTAAAGTGAATTGAATCTTATCTAAAAGTTTAGATCAATTACTCTGATTATTGTTAACATAACAACGTAAAATCTGTTTTAGAATGGTATTCACTTTTTCTACTAAATTCGGACAAGGATTATAAGAACTGGTGGTAATATGTTTTATACCTTTACTATACAAATATGTCTCAAAGGCATCACTAACGAAATATAAAGCTCTGTCTCAAACCAAATTATTTATCCACCCGTAATGACACAAAATTCTTTTCAGGTTATTTATTATAACGCTAGAATTTAGTTGTTTTAATGGTTCTAAGAATGAATATTTACTAGCAATGTCTGTATCAAAATATATGTATAACCTAAACTACTTGGAAGAGGTCTTTGAACGTCTATGTAAAAAGTATGATTTGGAATAGTTACTATTTTTGAATAATATGTTCCTTCCCTTTTCGTATTTTTTCGGTTTATTTTCCTGGCAAATTTTACAGCTCTGTACGTAATTTCTAATTTCTTTAAACATATCTGACCATGTGAATTTTCTTCCGATACGTCCTATAGTACGTTTTATTCCTTGATGTGACCCTGATCCTGGAAAATCGTGATGATATTGTATGATAATATTTCTCATGTCTATAGGTACTACTGCTCTAAAACCTTTATTTATTTTACCTTTTGTTTCTTTTAACAAAACTCTGTTTGTAATTAAAGTACCTGGTACTGTTTTACCTTTCTCTATTTGTGTAATAATGCATTTTAACTATTGGTCTTGACGCCGCAATTAATGTAAAGATACGTTCAAAGAAAAGAGCTTCCAAAAATTAATAAAAGATAAGGTTACTGTTTTTCCTTCATATTCTGAAATTTCTTCTATTTCTGGAGATGGAGAATGAAAATAAGCTGTATCATACCGTCTGCTGATGAAATCTGCTTGGGAATTGAGAGACCTTTTCAAATAAACTATATCGAATTGAAAGCTACTTATTTTCTCTATAAAAGTACCATATTCTCTCTGTCTATCATGATTTTTTTTAAAATCCAACTTATGGTTTTTGAATCTGTAAAAATGGTAAATTTCCTATGCAAGAAAAGTTCAAACTTTGAAAGTGCTAAAACTAATGATTTTAATTCCAATTCAGAAACATTTTTACTCCAGTCTGCTTCAGGAACTAATTTGGAATAAAAATAAACAGGTCTAAGGTTACTATTCTCGTCATATTGACTAAGAATCCCACTATCGTTCCCACAAACGGAGAATCGAAGTCTGGGACATTCAAAATTACGTGGTTTTCTATTTCTTCCTTTATTTTTTCTAAAATTTGATTTTTTCCTCATCCCACTTTAATGGTGTTTTATCTGACCTTAATTTATGTAATGGATCTATTAATTCAGAATAATTAGGCAAATATTCTAATAACCTAAAAGCCTATAAGTTTATGTAAATCTCTTCTATTCTTCGGTGCAGGTAAGTTTCCTAACACCCTAACTCTATTCTCATCAAAACACATATTCCCTTCACTTAATTCATATCCCATGAATTTTACTTTTTCTTGAATAATTTACTTTTCTTGAGTGATACTGTTATTCCCCACTCCCTACATCTTTCAAGAAATTTTTCTAAGATTCTCTTATGGAATTCAACACCTGGACTGTGTATTATAAAGTCATTCCATAGGATGTCTAACTGATCACCTAATAGATTTTAAATATATTATTAAATATGTTTGCTAATACAAAAGGTGATACAGATAGGTCCATTGGGAGTCTTCGGAAGGCTAAAGGTCTATTGGGAGTAGCAAAAGCTATGTACAATTTAGATTTTTCGTCCAATAAACATTGATAAAACGCAGACTTTCCATCGAGGACACTGAAAAATTCTATGTTTACCAATATTCCCTATTATGCTTTCACAATTAGGAGCTGGAAAGGACTGCATTATCACTTTTTGATTTAAAGAAGAGTAGTTTACGACCATTCTTTTACTATTATCTCTGTTAGTCACCAAGAAACATGGCGAGATATACGGATAACTTCTAATTTCTTCTACTACACCCTGTTTTATTAACTCGTCTATATAACTGTTTAATTCTTGCATCTTATGTTTAGGAAGAACATAAGGCTGCTGAATACTAGGACTATCGTCTTTTAACAGAATCTCATACTTGAAATTTTTGATTGTACGTACGTTATTAACTGCCTTTCTTTTAGGAGTACACTTTAACTTAATCTGATCCAGTAATGTTTTGCCTATATAGTTTGTACTATGTAACAACGTACAAGAATATGACACACAGAAACCATAATTTGAACCATGTAATCTTGGTTTGCATCCAAAATATTATAACATTATGAGATATAGATCCACTAGGTACTTTTGAATGCACAGTCGCATTTGCATAATTTATATTATATTTCCGGTTTGAATCATAGGTTTCAGCAAAAGACAATAATAATTGCTTTTGATTCGGAGTAGAGATTAACAAAAATATATTACAGATTTCAGGTGTGGTTAGGCTAACTATCATATTACAAAATTCTATTTCACTCATATGCGTATTAAAAATTTCCAAGATATTTTCCCTTTCTAATAAAAATTCCTTAAATTTTTCCTCTGGCCGCATTACTCTATACAGCCTTTCTCTAATTATTTCGGTTTTAATAATACTGCTTACATATATTTCTGCAATTTTGTTACGCACAATAACCTAATTTGCATTTTCATTTATGATTTGTTGAAAATCTAAAAATAATGGACCTGTAATTCTACCTAATAAAATAACTAATATGATATCTTTAGGCGCTACGTTCTGTTTTATCAAACTGTTAGCCTGCATTAAATGGTGGGATATCTGGTGGCTTTTTACGGAATTTAATACTGGAATATTATTGACCAAACGCTTTACTGCTTTAGATACACTTTGACTTTTAAACTTGCTGAAATCACATCGTATACCGGTATTTTGCCCTGAATTAGGATTATGATTTAAGGAGTCGTGAGGGATTGCAGTCCCCTCAAAATCAATCAGATCCTCAACTGGTCGCATCTGACTACTTCTGCCCAGTTCAACATGTCCAAACGTACACATGTTTCCCACACTAGCATTATAACCAGTGCTATTTAAATGGATATTTTCTTGATAACGGTTAGGAATATGATTCCCCTATTAAATTGGTTATAATAATCATATGCCTCTGCAGCGTACATAAAATTCATTCTGTCTTATATCTAGTTTACCGTGCTTCTCTTTTGCAATTCCAAACTCAATTTTACAGGTGATAATTTTACAGGTTAATCTCTTCTCTGATAAGGTTACAGTCCAAACAAATATAAATTAATTCATAAGCCGAAGCTTTTACTTTTACTGAGAAACACCGATCCATAGGAAAAAGGTAGTTCAATTATTTTGTTGAATTCCTCAAGAAATAAGGGAACCAACTCATATAGAATGTTTTTGCTGTGTTTTCTCAAATATAAGTTAAATATAGAATTAAAAGTTTTAAATTCACCTAAACGAATATAACAAATTTTATACATATTAATCCAAAAGAAATATGATTCAAACGTAAATGAAATATCTTTCTCAATTTCAATAAATTTGAAATCACTATCCGCAACAGTAAAGAAAATGGGGTAATTTGCAAATAGGAGCATGCATAATGTTCAATATTACTTGCCCAATTAAAATGTTGCTTCAAAGTCCTGGCAAATAAAAATAAAACATATACATACCAATATCTTCATCTGACTTTCTCAAAGTAAATTTTCTGGTCCAAATTTCTTTTCAGTTTTTGATCACAAATCATAATTCAAAATTCTTTTCACTTCCACTGTATAAATTGAACACTTCATATTGTAAAATTTTAATACTTTCAACACTCATTAAAGCAAATTAACATATCCCTTATGTAAATAACTCCATTAAACATAGAAGGAGTATTGTGCTTCCCTGTTTGCTATGAATGACGCATGGTAGGCAGGTGCAAGACCACGAAGATTCGTAGATGGCACCACCTGTCAGGCATCAAACATATGAAAAGAGTTGCCAACTACTGTCAGCTATTTATTGAAACATGAACAGGGCTTCTGCTTTTAGTTTTTATGAACAAATAAATTTTGTCACACACCATAGGGAAAGTGGGTCTACACTTGTATGAAAAAGTAGATATGTCCCCCAGCTTGGAGTTAGCACAATAAATGTAGAAAGGACACGAAATCAAAGACCTAATGATAATTATTCTTGCAATTCTGTCCTAGACATTGGTAATATTTTATAAAGCAGATTTGAATTTTTAGAATAGTCTAAGGGTAAAGAGAGAAGATAGGAGGTTTCAAAAGCGTTTTAGAAAGTACCAACTAGAATGATGCTCAGCATAGGGTCAGTCCGTTTCAAATCAACCAATATGGTCGCTATCAAAAAATTGTTTTTCTTACCTTTTTTACACATAGTTGTACTATAAAACAAGTAGCCATTCATTTTTTGTTTAGATGTTTAGTTTGTTTATGAGGGGCCGTTTTGCAGAGCTGTTTAAGCTAATTTTGAACTTTACAAAGGTTTGCTTTAAATTCTGTAGCTGCTGTATTTTTTCAGTATTTCTTTTAAAATATTTAAAATATTGAAGTAGACAGTTACCAATTTATCTAATACTGTTGTGGTCCATTCACTTTCCATCCTTGTTATGAACATCATTAGCCGGGGCTCCTATTAGCTATCGTGCGCTACAGCCCTAGATATAATGAAGTATTTACAGTGGGAATAAAATGAAAGTTACTTAGTTTTTTCTTTCAAAAATTTCATTTCAGAAATTATGATTTTCATTATTTAAACTTTAACGTTCAAAAATGTTTTAAATGTATCTATAGCTCAGTAGTTTTAAATGTACAGTAATTATATTTAATTTACTTTCACATCTTCACAAATAAAGGGGCTACAGAGTTTACCGCAAACCTTTGAAAAGTGCAACAAGTTTACAAAGCTATTGATACAAAATGGCTCCTCATAAACAAACTACACATCTAGAATAAATGAATATGACAGCTGGTTTTCTTTATACTTTATAATCATAACGTATAACGTTCTATTTTTTTACGAGCTCACAGAACAGTTTAAAGAGGTAAGTTACTAGGCATGCAAGATCAGTTTCTCGAACTTTACAAGGCTAGTCGGTACTCCCGTGGTTCTGAGAGACGAACCGTTATACCCTCCAACTGCTCTGCTAGGAAATTTTCTTAATGTAATTTTTCAGCCTTAGTAGTTGTTGGAAGTAACTTAAATTTTCTGTCTGAATGTAGAAATACTTGTAATATTGCAAGTAGAGTAAAATTGAGGCTCGGAGAGAAGACTCAGGATAGCATGAATGCTGGCTATTAAATGCAATTTTGCATGCTTGATTCGTGTCCAGAGTGGTGGACGAGTCACGAACCAAAGGTATCAGAGATGAAGTAAACGGAGTCAGTTCTCTCCCTTGTTCTTCCTGATTGAATAAATTGAGTACAAGTTTCTGTGAATGAAGAGATATAGAAGCTACTTTGCTTTGATAAGGTAACTCGGGTGAATATGGGCACCATAATGATAGAAGTTTCTCTACACGTGAAATATAACACTCAGTTCAAGAAAATTATATAGCACATGAAAGTATACTCCTTGTCTAATAACGTACAGAAATATTTGGGATATTTTTGTGAAACAGTAAAAGAATAAAATACGTAATGTTGAGACATACAATTACACATATTACCCCGAGTGGAAGGGGTGAAAGAGGCAATAAAGCAAGAAATATGGGCAAACAAAGGGTACTCGTTATTTTTAAATTTAATAAATAGACCTTATATAATATTGCAAAATACACGTTTTAAAACTTTTCAATAAACTATGATAAAGTAAGTAATTTTTTTTGCAGCTAATACAAAAGCTACATATATGTCAATTACTTTTTCTACAGAGAAATATAACGGAAAAAAACTGTGTAACCTGTCCTTCATCAAAACATTAGAACATTAATCATCATTTTTACAGAAGGAGCCTGTGCTAAATCCTCTTTAGAAACAAAACAGTTCTATTCTTATACAGATGACACAAGAAAAGTTATCTTGAAAAACAAATCTGATTAGTAGCATTTTTTACAATCAAAATTTTGCATAAACTTGAAAAATTTAAGAATGAACGCTTCGTAGAGTCAAACAACTCTAAAACATGTTAGATGTTTTAATTACAATCGGTGTAAACAAATGTTTCTTCAGTATCGATTCCAACACAGTCTGTGTGATACCAATTACAACAAACTTGACAACATATCCAAGTCTCTACCTGGTTATCATCGTGGAACTATCCCATGCATGAAGGACATTCACTATCCTATTGAAGTGATCTAGAAAGTTGTTTCTCACATTGAGCTGAAGTATTCTCAAAAACTTTATTGTTTCTTCTTTTAAGTTTTGCTTTGTAACCGAAGATATGTGTTCTGATGAAGTTAGATCTCTTACACAGTCTCTTCATTTTTCCTCCATAAATCAACGACGGCTTTTGAACAGTGGGGAGGACTGAAAGTGATTACAAAACTTTCATTGGTGATTTTGTGTTCTGACATAATTTTTGTGGACTAGTCAAAGTTCCTGCAAGTGAATACAATGGAACCAATATAGTAGCAAGTTCATGATCTTGACTAGACGTTCCGGGAACAGGAGACTGTTTGCCATCAGTCGGAAGTAAGAAACCGTTACATAGATGAGACTTTTAAGAAAGAGTGACTTGCTGATCATTTTCATTTAAATCTGAAATACAGGAAGTACTCTTCGTGGTTTTAGTTGAGAGCGCTGTACAACGTACAATAGAATTTTCTGGAGCATCTATTGTCTAAGAATCTTACAACTCCTAGAAGACATACAAAGAGGTAGTTTCGTATTGCAATTAGAAACGTTTTTGCTTTCCTTTAACTTTGAGAGCCCTAGCACGCTAGTCTTCATAACTGTTGAGGAAATGTAATTTTTAATGACCGCCATTTCAAAAATAATTTTATTATTTATAAAATGAAAATTGATTACGTGAAAATTGATGAATATCGTTACTACTTTGCGAAACCTTTAATTCATTTACAAGTTTATCAGTTTATACGAAAAGGCAACTTACGGCTCAAATATTGAATCAGCAGAAAAAGATCAAGAATGTCGTTATAGCCCATTTTACCCTGACTCGATTTGCTCATATTTCCCTAATTAGTAACTTTCATATTAGATGGAATCACTGTTTTGTACAGTATAGCAGCGCACTCCGCGCGCCATTCACCACACAGTCCATTGTTTCCTCTATATGTGTGGGACCTAGATTTTCTTCTGTTGTCTTATATTTTGCAATAAAATCTTACTTACTGTGAACATATTATAAGTCAATGCAATATTTAAATACAAAACTTGAAATAGATTTGTTTTTTTTTTCGTTTACAAATTCCTCTAAATGCAGAGTTGCATGAAGCAGCGAAAATCAGCCAAGCAATTACATTCCACAATTGTTGCCAACTCTCGTTTCGAATTTCTTCATGTTCACGGTCAGGAGCTGTGAAAGTATAAGCTTAACATTGCCCATGTTCCCCATGTGCCCATATTCTCTCCACTTACTTAGTATTTAACGCGACTCTGGAATAAAGGGCAGAATAGCTCGAATGGGCGGTAATTACCTTCTCAATATCTTTAAAGTTATTTTAGTTAAATCATTCATTTTTATACAAAATTTCTCTTAATGAAGGAATTAGTTTTGTAGGGTTGATGAGCCTGGATAAGCCTTGAGCCAAGGCATAACGTTTAAAGTGAATATGATGATAACAGACAACGACGGATTTGAACGTTACTGAATCGCATTTAAAACTATTATGATAACACTTAATTTATCTTACTTATAACCTTTAAAAACTTAAGTTGAGAAATTTAAGCATAGAAACTTACAAACAAATTAGAGAAAAGGCAAACTCACTGCAACATTTATAAATTAGTATGAGAATTTCAGACCATAAAAATATCACTATGCAATGTTCATTCTGGACATTTCTTTGTTGTTCGTTTAATTTATTATTCCTTAGACTCACTAAATTCCACAGATTTAACTTGAAAATGGAATGACTGCATTTAATAGGTATATTAATATTCTCATTATCTTTATTTAGCGTTCCCACCTCAAACACTCAAAAACTAAATATCTATCGTTTAGTGTGCGTAGGCGAAACGAAAATAATCGTTTTACTTACGGATAAGAGATAATTGAGATTGAGATAATGATATAAATTGCTGGAAGGTATCTAGGCAAAACGGGAATAGGCCAAACGGGAAGACATCGTTTTTGGAAGATGACAACAGCCTCAGTGAAATCACGTGTACTTATTGCAAGCACCTGGAAGATTTTGTCAAAAATTTTGACAGCTCCAAATCAATACATTCATTAAGTGAACTACGAGTGCAGTGGTACCGGTAGTCTATTTTACTTTCATTGTTATTCTTATAAAGATGGAGAACAAAAATATGTTACCATTCGAACATTTCAAAGAATACTTTTTCTTAAAAGCTGAGGATGATGGTGGACAGAATTTAAAAGTAAAGTGTCTGAAGTGTCCCGGAGGGAAATATTTATCACCGGGTACCATAATTAACGATATACAGTAAGGGGTTAACATGAATAAACTGTGTTCTGATGAGCAGGCCTACTGTACTACTAGAAAATAGTTTGTTGATGGTATGTAATATTGGAGCTCTTTCAGATCAGTTTGCGTATCCTACGCTTCTCTAAATTCTGTATTTTTAATTTTACATAACAACGTTGTTATTATTATATAATTAGTTTGGCAGAATAATTATAAGCAGCCATTTTTCTAATACATAGGGATGGGCGCGAGTCGAGCTAAAACTTGACTCAAATTGAAGTCGAGTTTCGAGTCAAGTCACTGCTAATTTCTCGAGTCAAGTTCCGAGCCGAGTCACTTTTTTGACGTCGAGTTTCGTGTCGAGCCGAGTTTGATAAATGGTTCGCCCGTTCAGCTCGTTTTAACTCGTTTTGAAATCATAGTCTGATTACAATGCAAAGTGAAAGCCAAGAGAAATGTAAGCAGTAATATAGAATACTTTTAGTGTTGCTCACGAGAGGAGACACTACTCTTATCTCGTCTCGTCCCGATAACAAGACCACAATATTTTTTTTATAACGAACTCAGTTCGCCTCGGCTCAACTGAGATAATGGCTCGAGTCGGTTTGCTTGGATTGAACCATCGGATGGAGACGGCTTGGTTTGGAGTTGAGTTGATTTTGAGTTTAACGTCCCTTTCAACAGCGAGGCTATATGAGACGTTGACCTACTGATTAACGTGGAATCCGAACCACATGAGCTTCCGCCGGGAATCGAAGCCGGGTCTCCCACGCCAAAGGCGTGTGCACTAACCGCTCAACAGAGACAAGGGCTCTAGCCGGCTTGGTTGGATGAGCTGTTTTCTAGGCTCACTTCTCGGTTCGAATAGACAGTGAATGAGATGTGCGCCGAGCTGCTCGAGTCGTTGACAATTCTAAACCCGGGCCGAGCAGTTTTGAACATATTTGGTCAGCACCCTGTAACTTATAACAATGTTTGGCTCGAGTCCGAATACTCAACCTAGACCCTCAACCCAAATTCAGAAGCTCGTGAACAATGTCCTTGTGTCCTAGACTTCACCACTCCCAAGATTGGCAATCATCTAGTTTTTTAGTATTGAGATACAAACCGCCTATCTTTCATGTTTATACAGTGTTGTTATAATAAGTAATAATAAGTTGTAGGAGTATCATTGATAATAATTATATTGTATATGTAGAGTTGGCGTGGGTCAATGAAAACTTGACTCACGACCCACTGACCCACCACCCATCGTGACCCACTGTGACCCACCAACCACCATGACCCACCACCCACTGTGACCCACCACCCACCATGAACCACTGTCATCCACTGTGACCTACTCTGACTCACTAAAATGCATCGTCATCAACTCTGAACACGATCCTCTGCCTCTTTACTGACTAAAGAGTTTACACTTGTAATAAAACAAGACTGTGAAATTGACACTAATCGGAGTTAGAATTTCTAGTAAATCGCTCAAGCACCACTCTGTTACAATCTGACCTTTACGTTATAATATGGTAAAGTGTTTGCCAGTGAGGAAATTGAAACAGTCCGAGGGGGGGGGGAATTAGTGAGTGCCTAAAATATACTTGTACTAAGAGAGTATTCTTGCAAGTGTTAATTTCTCAACGAATTCCAAATGAAACTTCTATTCGCAGGAAAATACCCCTGTACAATATGGAAAAAGTTATGGTTTCTCAGTTCACAGTATTTTTCTCACAAACATTTGAAAATCAGTTTTTCATAGTGTATAAAGGTGCTCGGGTACCCTATGTGAGAGTATCTCCACAAAGTATGCTCATAATTGTAATTTGTGTAATCACTAAAAACACCACGTTAAATTAAGTTATAAATATGCATAATTGCAATTATTATGAATATTTATTCAAAGTAGTTTACCTAAAGCAAAGAAGAGACTTACTAAAAATTAGGTACAAAGTTGAATAGCACAAATAAGCAATTAGTAATACAAGTATACATTTTCCATAACTCCTAATTTTCCACCTTAAAACAAATCTGAAATCGGGTTTATTTCCTGTTGGCCTCCAGAACTTTTTCGTGGTAGATCATCCGCAGCGGAATGATGTCCATCCTTCAGCCAAGAAATAACTAGCTCGTCTACTTTGAGCTTGTCTAGCGGTGGGCCATTAACATTGATGGGCAACAAGTTAGACAATGTTTGAGCACTCAGTCTATTTGTAATATCAGTCATCTGTAAATTGATAAGGGGAAATCCCCGTTCGCACTCTGTCATGGAAATTTAAAATACTTCTACCCGATTTCTACAACTCCTCATCGATAATCTGCTTCTGAAACTTAAATCTGATAACAATTTTTCTTGGTCAGTTTTGAAATACTCAGCAAGAAGTATCATCTCTCTATCACCATACAACATCTTTTCCATATCGACCATGTCAATTGGCAATGTCGACTCATGGAGAACAGAAACTTCATCTACCACACCTTCGATAGGGAATCTTGTGAATAAATTATCAATTTAAGCCTGATAAACTGATGATTTCTTATTTGTTTATAAATTTAATCTTTGTAATTACATATGAAAGTTTGATGCCATTACCAAGTTCCCTCTCTCGTCTAGAAAGCGAAAGGGAACGAGGTTCCTGGAAAGTGTTCAGAGGTGAATGGGAATTTCCCTCCTTCTTCCCCTTCAATTAAAACACTGATGTTTGCCATGTCCCAAATTACGATGAATTTCAATTAAATTATCATAGTATAATTATTTCCTTGTTCAATTTTCGATACTTTTCAGTGGATAAAAGGATGAAATTTGAAAGTTTCAAATCAAGGTAAGTAGACCAACGTAAAGGGGGGAAAATGTAAAATTTTCCATATAATTATGCGTACAATCCAAACTTAAAATTTCCGTGTAATTAAGCTTACAGTACAAATTTTATGCCTATTTTTCTCACAACTTTATGTGTTGATTGTCCTGTGCTGTAAGCGCTTCATAGAATAAACATAAGCTTCAGCAATTATTATAGTAGAAAGTAATGGATATATGAAGCCAAGCACTGTGTTTTTTGTTTCTGATTTTTTTTCTAAATAACATCGATCGTTTTCGATCATTTTTACAAATCAATTCACTAAAAGGTTTCCATATATAGAAAGTGCCCCCTTAAAGGAGAATATAAAAAAATGCTAGGACACATTCTGTTTATTTTCAATAAAGAGTTAATACACTGAATTTCAGCTCCGTAAGTTTAACGGCGTGCGAGATACTATTTTTGTTCGCAAAAATTCGGATCCTCACTACCTCCTTAGGATATTATGCATTATAATGAAAGCAATATAACATCCCAGTTTGGATTAAGGCCTAACTATATACCAAAAGTAATTTCATTTGACTTTGCAATTTGACAGTGAAGATCAGGTACACATAGTTACATTCAATTTTTTATATAATAATTTATATATTGCAGTGATTCAAAAATTTATTTTTTCCAGTAGTTAGCTCCTCTAAAAACTCACAGGTCTCGAAAGCCAAGTAGTAGTATAAGTCCTATTGCTATTATTACAATTAAAAATATCAATATCCAAAAGTGCCTCAAGTTCTTTTTTTCACTGCGTTAAATATCCTCACCTCAGGTAAGTAGACAGAAACAAATGGAAAAGGAAGGGAAATGAAGGTCTTGAAAATAAAACGAAGATAAATTTACCAGTCTTCAGATGATACTGTCTAGAATGCAGTGAGCAGAGTTGGTCAGTAGATCATACTGAGTCGGTGGGTTGCAGTGGGTCATGGTGGGTGATGGGTCGCAGTGGGTCACAGTGGGTCACGGTGGGTGGTGGGTCACATGCTGTTGACCCACGACCCACTGACTCACTCAGAAAACTTGACCCACTAGACCCACTGACCCACTCCATCTGTGTATATGTAGGATACTGGAAGAGAGTACTTGAAACTACACAGATGATGTGGCTTCTTACGAGTAACGCAGTATGACATTTTATTCTGTGTTTCATTATATGAAAATGTTCATATAGCCATCAAGTATGAATTTGTTCTTACATTTACATAAAGCGATTCAGAGCGTTCAATAATAATAATAATAATAATAATAATAATAATAATAATAATAATAATAATAATAATAATAATAATAATAATAATAATAATAATAACAATAATGGTGGTGGTAGTAGTAGTAGTACAGAAAGTTAAAGTAATATGATTTTTTCACTTATTCAAAGTTTCTGACATAAAAGTAATGATTTAGTAGCGCGTTACTTTCGAAGTAGGGTAACAGTTACTTTTTGTTGCAAGTAACGCGTTACATTTTCAGACAAAATAAAGTAACTTGTAACACGTTACATTTTTATAAGTAACTTACCCAACACTAGTTGTTGATAGTCATTATACAGGGTGTCCCAAAAATAATGGTAAAAAATAAAAAGTAAAACAGATTCCTTTCACCGAAACAAGTAAAGAACTTTATATAACATGTATTCCGGAAATGAACAGGAGCGGAGCTGGACAGTTTCGAATGTGGGGGAAACGAACTTCATAAGTGACCAACGGGTTAATGATCGGAGCTAGGAATGCGGGTCAGAAATACATAGTAGTGACGTGTTTGTTTGCGTAAAACTGCTTCTCGGTATCTGTTACTGTATTTATTCTATTACGTTAAAGGTTTAAATTGTATTCAAACCGTAAGTCATAGTAAATGGAATCACTTTCGGTTCTGATAGATTGCTATGTGTAGTGATGATATGTTGCCACTGGAAGTAGAATTGTTTGCAAATGTCTGCTTCTTGCAGTAGAATTGTTTGTTATGGTTTTCGTTCTGAAGCGATAAACGTTGAAACCGAACATGGGTAATTTCAACCAGCTCTGGTTAGAATTGGGGTTGGCAGAAAATATTCTTGGGACGCTGAATTCTTGGCGGAATATTTTCTTGGGACCCTGAAATGATTGCTAAAAGCCGTGTCTCAATATCCCTTCTTGTTTTTGATCTATAGAAATAAGTATTGAAATCGGAAGTAATATATAATTTGAACCACTTCATGTTTTTGGTAAAGTGTTGGCAATAATTATGTTATGTTCTCTTGAGACGCCAAATCGTTTGTAAAAAAACGTTTTCTCGCTAGCTGCTACTGTTTTCGTTCTATGGCGATGAACGTTCAAACTGAATATGACTAATTTTAACAACTTCTGCTTTGGACAAAGCTTTAGCGCAGGAGGAGGAAAGCTACTTTTGAGACGATGAATTGAATACAAAAAGCCGCTTCCTATTATCTTTTACTACGTTTGCTCTATGGAAATCAGTATTGGAACCGGAAATACTAGTAAATTTGAACATTTTTTTTGGGGTAGAATTATGTGGATAATAGCAATATGCTTGTTGATTAACTGAAGCGCTTGCCAAAATCCCCATCTCGCTATCTGTTGCTGTTTTAATTTTTTTGTAGCGATAATCGTTGAAACCGTTATTGAAACCAGAAATTATAGTAAATTTTAACCACATCCGGTTTTGGTATAGTCCAATAAATATAAGGAAAATTAGGGTTGTACCCCCAACAAATTACAAGAAAAGTTTTTCCGGTAGAAAAAGTATTCTGAACAACATATCAAAAATTAGCAAAAATTAGACGTCCATTGGCCGCATTTTTAGCCGCCATTTTGGATTTTGTTACTAAACACCTTCCACGGAAAAAGCAATTATATCTTCTCACAGAATTAAGATAGAAACTTCGTTCTTGTGTCAAATTGATGGTAATATAATATAACCGAGGAAAGGTGGTACAGTCTTGTGATGATACCGCCATATGTAAATATGGCAGCTGTTATTCCAAAAAATTCGTTATCTGTCATAATTGGTACATAACTATGAAACCGTTAAAGTTTCCAAAAAAATCATCCCAAACGATTGTCATAGAGTAGGATGTCCTCTTTCCATTGTCAGCAAAATAATTTCTGTATCTTGAAAACTAAGCGAGCTAGACCATTTTATATGGCAAGAGTGTTGTTTTTTATAACACTAAACTCCGCTAAGTAAGGCAACATACCTTTTCTTTAAATAATGTAATACTTTGATTTTTAAAGAGAAGTATCTGAATTTTTCTTATAAATTAAAGAAAACAACTATAATAATAATAATAATAATAATAATAATAATAATAATAATAATAATAATAATAATAATAATAATAATAATAATAATAATAATGTATATCATTGGATATTTTTTCTGTAGTGTGTCGCATCCTCATGTACACATCCAGGCCAGTCATCCATGCAATCCCTGTTCATGATTGATATGTACCCTGGAGATACGACATGCATTCTGTCAACTCTCACTTTCATCTGTGAGCTAGCAGAGAAATACAAAATATCAGCTGTTGTTTTGACCAGCCATTGTTTTGAAAGTTTCTGAAATCGTGAGTTCAGGCGGAGAGAACGTTCGAGTGCAAGATGTAATATTGTTACTTGGAAGCTTTCATATCTTAATACATCTATTAGGTGTTATAGGTACGCTAATGCAAGATGGCGGGTTGAACGACATCTTAGCGACAGTCTACAGTGAAAATAAAATCATACATATTATTTCAGGAAAAGCAGTACAGCGTGTATTACGTGGGTTCTTGTGGTCAACCAATGACTTACAAATTTAATTATCTCCAAAATTATTGAAACAGAACCTGGGTTTGAGCGCCACATTCACAAGCTCAAGAGAGTGACTTAGAATTAGACACCATGCTTGAATCAGATTGTATGACGCGTATATTTTCTGCTGTGTTTGAAAAAAACATGTCAATATTCTCAGGAGTCAAAGACAAGCAAACTGGGTTAAAGTCTGGTTATACGCAGATGTTGTGCGTAGTCAGGGAGCTAGTTCATGCCGATCGATAAAGATCATAAACAATGTACCTACATGCTATTTCAGCTTGTTTGCCCACAGTTGCTGCTGCAGGTCCCCAAAATTATCTGAAGTCTTCTTAACTGTACCTTCAAACCATGACAAGTTTGGAGATAATTAACCCTGAAGTGAATCATAAGTTCATGCAGGGATACCATGTCATCAGACAAAGTAACAAATTCTGTACTGGTCTTAGTTGTGACCTGGTTATTGAACAGACACTAATGAGGTCATTGAAAACCACAGGAGGGTTAAGAAGATGTAATGGGATAACAGAGAAGCAAAGGACAATCTGGACAATGTCTTCTCCTGTATCCTCGTCTTACAACTTTGAAATGCAGGACTTCTGTGATATGTAATAATTATATGACTAGTGAAAAGCACGAAGAGGCAACTACTGCATGAATAGCTTATGATAAAGAGAATGTGGATAAAATTGGTAGCGTGCTTGAAATATATTCCCCACTGTCTGAGGAAGAAGTTTACGTAATATTGTAACTGGAATAAATGCAGATAATGGTGTGAACATCCACGAACTTTTCAGTATCGGTAAAGACATTGCTGCTCAAGTGGAAAGCAGTCTGTATTTCCATATGCACACAAACACAACATTAATAATCACATTTGCATCAGTAAAAACTGTTAAGGTATCGGAAGACAAAACGATAGATCCTTCTCTTTTGTTTCAACGGTTCTTGGTCGTGTCTCAGAGTGGAGATTTAAAACTTAAATGAGGTGAAGTATGAGCTTTCTGCATACACATCTGAATTGTTTGAAGCTAAACACAAACTTAGAAGACCAGACAAACCTGCATTTCTTGAAGCCATAAAAAAGCATGCTACTCTTACGAATGGCGCCATCCTTCAGCTTTTCCCCGTAGTGAACAGTATGTTTCGGATGGAGTTTCCCTCTTACATAGGCTTAACTGGCATCAAGGAAGTACTTACAGCTTCATTGCAGATCATTATGAATGTTTTGTTGCAGAACGATATGGAAAAGTAACTTTGTTTTCGATGGTCATGGAAAACCTACCCCAAAGAACAGTACTCGTGAGAAAGGAAGACTACTGCAACAATAGTAGTCAATGTCACGGAAGCAACAAAATTTGCTGAGAAAAAGGAAGACTTTCTCTCCAATGGAAGCAACAAACAATTATTGATAAAAATGATTATTGTGCGCCTGAGATCGAAAAGATGCCAATAATACTAGCAGAGGGAGATGCAGATGTTGATTGTAAAAGCTGCAGTTGCTAAGTCACTTACCCAGTCAACAACGCTCGTCGGAGAAGATACGGTTCTACTAATATTGCTTCTCTATTGTGACTATACAGATAACAAGGTTTTGCATCTACGATCAGACAGAAGGAAAGCTCATGTTTACATCACTACTGCTTTGAAGAACTTGCTGGGGAAAGATATATGTACAAGCCTGGTATTTGCACATACCTTCAATGGATCAGATGCTTTTGGTATTGGGTTATAGTCAGACTTTGAAAAGATTAATAAAAATAGTATTTTGCGTGAATGTACACAGATTTTCTGTACTCCAAACACAGATCCAAACATTGTGGAAACTACCGGGTGTAAGGCAATGTTGGCTTTGTTCAGTGGGAAAGAATCCGATACATTAGAATTATTGGGGTTACCTACCTTTGCAAAAAAGTGGTGGATGCTAATTCATTTGCAACACCAGAGCGCTTTCCACCCACAACTTCTGCTACAAAAGAACACTCACAATGAACTTACTTTCAGATCATGATATGGATGTGTCTTATTCAAGACATGGATCCTACTAAGTGAGACAGGATTAATGAAGGGGACACACTGACACCAATAATGATGGATAATAAACCTGCTCCTGATAGCATTCTGAAAATGATTCACTGCAGCTGTTCATGTGAATGTATCAGAAGTAAATGTACGTATAAGAAATATGGTCTCGATTGCACAGCAACGTGTGGCTCTTGCTATTATGGCAACTGTGGAAACATCACAAATAGACCTCTTGTGGGTAACGATGAAATCTAGGGTGTTTTTATATTAAAGTAATATAAACAAATATAAGGAATTTAGTTGCAGACAATTCTTTAACAGTCATTAAGAGAAAAGTAACACAACAAAAAGTGATTGTTAAGAAATACAATACTTAGGTTGTAAACTAGATGTTGTATTTTAATGTTTAAAAAATGCTATTGCTACGCACTCCAATTATTTTTATTTATTCTATAAGATGATTTGTGTCCATCAAATTGTAAATGTGACAGCTGGTAATGAAACACTTTCGTAAAATTGACACCATTTTTATTATATTATAATTACACCTTTTGTAATACTCCTACGATATTACGAGTGTTATTATTATTATTGTAGTTGTTTTCTTTAATTTATAAAAACAATTCAGAAACTTCTGTTTACAAAATCAAAGTATTACATTATTTAAAGAAAAGGCACCTTGCCTTACTTGGCGGAGTTCAGTGTTATAGAAGACAACACTCGCCACATAAAATGGTCTAGCTCGCTAGTTTTTAAGATACAGAAGTGATTTTGCTGTCAATGGAAAGAGGACATCCTACTCTATAACAACCTTTTAGGATGAGTTTTTGGAAACTTTAACGGTTTCGTAGTTATGTACCAATTAAACAGATAACGAACCGAATATAACGATTTTGTGGAAGAACGGCCGCCCTATTTAAATATGGCGGCATCATCACGAGATTATGCCTACTTTCCTCGGTTATGTTATTTATTACCATCAATTTGATACAAGAACGAAGTGTCTATCTTAATTATGTGAGAAGATATAATTGTTTTTCCGAGGAAGGTGCTTAGTAACAAAATCCAAAATGGCGGCCAAATGGACGTCTAATTTTCGTTATTTTTGATATGTTGTTCAGGATGCTATTTTCTACTAGAAAAACTTAAAAAAAGTTTCTTACAATTTGTTGGGGGTCAAACCATATATTGACTGGAGTAGTAGAGTATTGTATATATTCATGATATGTTGTCTCTAGACTGATTCGTTTGCAGGAACCGCTTTTCGCTAAATGTTACAGCTTTTTCTATAGCGCCAAACGTTGAAACCGGAAATGGCTAACTCGAAGAAATTCCAGTTTGAGTACAAGTTTAACAGAGGAAATTAAACCTTTTCTTTGGACGACTAATTAATTGCAAAAGACCGCATCTTGAAGCATTTACTGTTTCTATTCTACGGAAATTGGTATTGAAACCGGAAATAATAGTAAATTTTAACCACTTACGGTTTTGGTAGAGTATTTTGGATAATCATGATGTCTTCACATGAGTAATTCTTTGCAGTAAAATACTTTTTCCTGTATTTTGCCGTTTTAATCTATGACGTTAAATATTAAAACAGGAAATAGTTAATTTGAAGCACATCCGGCTTGAATATAGAGTTAACGGATAAGATGGAACGTATTCTTTGGACGCTGAACCAATGACAGAAAATCGCTTCTCGATATCACTTACTGTCTTTGCTCTGATATCTTTCGACAGACACACGGATGAAACCGTTCTATAAGAATTCTAGCATTTATGCACAGCATAGGTTAGAAGGTCATTTCTATATCAACTTCATGAATTTATGGAAACTTGTATTCCTTGAAAGGCATTTGTTGGTCCTTCAAGGTCAATAGGAGTATTTGAGCACGCAACTCATTACAATGGTATAACAGAATGCTGTCTGCGGCCTGTGTCGGTCGGAATGTCTGTATCGGTCTTGGGTTTGTCTGTTAATTCTTCGATTTTATGCCTGTATATGTTTCTTTCTTGTTCCCATGATATCTCTGCTCGTCCGAAAGCTTGTGTATTTATTACTTCATTTTTCTTCAATTTTTTTGTTAGGTATATATGTTCATCTTCTAATTTATTTAACTTCTTTGTTTTTCTTGTAGTTGCTTTTTTTTAGTTCATTTCTGTTTTCTGTGAGTTCTTGAATTTCTGTTTCCAGTCTTTTATGCTGCCTGTCTCTGTCATTCCTAATTTCTGCTTTTTCCTGTTTTAGTTCCTGTATTTCCTTTTCTAATTTCACGTTTATTTGCCGTAACTCTTCCATTGGTTTTTCTCTTCAATGGGGCTGCCTTTCTGGCCTGACTTCATTTCCATCTCTGTTATTAGTTTTTCTTTCTGGAGGTTGTCATATTTCTCCTGAAGTTTACTATTAATTTTCTCCATTTCGTCTAGTTGTCCTAAAAGCTATACCCTGTCCTTAACCCATACTATTGCCCTCTTTTTTAAGTTTCTCAAGGTGTGATTTTCCTATCTTTTTCCAATCTAAGAGATTTTCTATATAATTCATTTCTTGCTCTTGTCCCATTGTGTCGAATCCTGCATCTTCTAAGGTGTTTTTCTTAGTTGATTGTTCGGATGTTGTGGATTTGACAAATAGATCCAGGCCTCGTTTAATGTGACCACATAGTTTCATTTGTCACCCGCTAAATATCGTTCATAGAGCCGTTTGCAATGGACCCTGAGTCCCGCATGTGGTTTGGCTGTGAGTGTATGAACACGTGGCTTATGCTTCGCTTGCAGGCATAAATCCTGGCTGATTATCCTCTGCACGTTGATTTAGATCTTCTAACACTCCTGGCAATGTCTCTTTGTGGTGGTGGATTCTCCTGCACTTGTTAAATCACATCAACTTCTGTTGGGACTGGGGTGTTGTTTTCGTGCCACTGTGTGCACACCCGCTTCCTCTGGCTGTGCATTTTTGTTGCGTTTGAGTACATTGGTAATGCCCTTCTTGGAAATGGTGAAACCCTTGGACGAACACTGTTTCACAGTTGCACTGTAGCTGTATCCGATGTCGAAAAGAGCGGTGATATACACTTCCCAGAACGGAGTCACTTTTGGAGGCATATTACACTCGGAGCACTTCACTTTCTGCTACCGAATTCTCCACACAACTGGTTTCTGATTGACTGCTGTGCTTACTGTATGTGCGATTCTAGTGCCTCTGGCGGACGTTCCACTACGTTTACATAAATGTGGACCGATCTTCTGTAGATATATAATTTGTAATTTTCACATACAGTGATTATTATTTACTCGAAAGTTTCAAATTTTTAAAAATATTTCATAATTTTTAAGATTGTAACTTCCAATATCAGACTACATACAAACTAATTTTCTGAAATATATATATTAAAAAGAATATTTCCTCTAATCATATTTATTAAATTCCAGATTTATAAACCACCTGAGGAATCTGCTTTTATTTATGAAAGGACTGATATTGGACTTTGTACCTTTTCACATATAAAAGCTAAATATAAAGCGTTTGAAATTGGAACCTGCAATTTGTTTAATTCACTTTTGGGTGAATTTGTTAACAGGTAAAAATGTCCTGGAGTTAACTTTGTATGATTAGAAATAAGAGTAAAATTATATAAAAGTGCTATTCTTACAAACTTCATTTTGTCTAAATATTACCGTAGATAAACTTAGCGAAAGTAAAGGTGGCTATGTATGTGATTCAGCTACTGATATTCTATGAACTAGTTGTAATTTGCACTTGTAAAATCGCACTGAAAGTGGATGGATTTGCAATTTGCTCTTCAACGAAAGCTGTTACCTTGTTGTAGACCTCCTGCAGATACCGTCACAAACTTTGTAGGTACTGGTTGTGAGTATTATTACATGTTAATTGCTGATAGTGTGCAAGAATACAATAAGAATGTCAGAATCAGCTCTGTAACATAAGTCACAAACTCACAGACCTTCCTAATTAATACGAAGAAAAAATATTTCATCACAATCATAAACAATTATGGAAATTTATTCTTGTGCACGAATAACGAAAAGTCGAACGAAATGTTCAGTTAATATAATGTGACTTCTGCAACCCTGTATGATGTCTGTGAAAGGTATGGCAAAATGGGGTAAGTGATAATATTTGATAATATCATTATTGCCCTTTGTTCAAATATTCTATTTGGATCTTACTAGCGTATGCTGTTGTACAAAACAGCCCTTGAAACTTCTAGCCTCACGTACAAGTAATCACTAGGGCAACTCACATTATGCTTTATTTTTTGTTTAATTATGCTTTATTATGCTTTATTGTTAATTTCAATCATTGTTTTACATTAATCGTGCATAATGTATAATATTTACTATATATTAAGTATTCTAAGTATGTTGATCTATTTGTTAATACTTTATGCAAGCAGTTTCTTTCATATTTAATTAACTATCAATGCACTGTAAGGAGATATACTTTACTCGAGTCAGTTTTTTTTATCACTTGTGTGCGCCTTAGAGGTGCATATACACAGAAAGGGAAAGTAAAAGATGCCACCATAAAAATACAGAAAGTGCTCAAGCTCAGGAGGTACACATAACAATATAGTTCGAAGCTTTTTATTATGCTTTTAAAACTAGCTTCTTCTGGACCCTTAGACAACCACAACCATGTTCAAGGTACCAACCATATGTGTAAAATGCCATTTTGCTTTTTATGCTTTTGGGTTGCCCTAGTAATCACCCTTTCAACGTGGTGAAAAAGTGCCTTCTATCTATCTGCTTCAGTGATGCCAATCTGAAGTTACAAAATCCCATCTGAAGAGGCAGAACTTCCCATTGTGCTCTTGAATTTTCTACGTTATACTAAATAACAAAATGTTCTAAGCTTAGAAAACATGAACGGTCAAATTAGTTTATTTCAGTCGTTTCTTTAATATATGAATGAATTATTTAAAACTTCTATGAACAAGTATTTTCCTTAATGGAAAGAGACAATGAAAATGCTGATAAAAATAAGTACATTTTGTTGTGAGTTTATTATTTCCATCACACGTTTGTGCCATAATCAACTTATTTTCTAAAGATAATATTTTCTCTTTCTCTTTCTCTTTCTCTCTGTCACTGTCTCTCATACCAGAGTAGAATTAACGTTCCTTGGCATTTGTTTTTTGTGATTCGCAAGTCACTGCATAAGGAACTATCCACATATTACGGAACGCTGTTTTTGATCAATTTTGACCCCCTCCGTCCCCCCTTGTCACACTTCGGGGGCAGAATCGTAACACTTCGAAGGCAGAATCTCCCCTCTGTTACGTAACACTTTTTGGTTTTTATTTTTCAACAATTTTGCTAATTTTGGGGATTATTACAATAAAACCTTTTTTTTAATGGTAGAACTTTTTATTAAAAATTACGTGTATTCAGAATAGCGAAGACGTAGATCCCCTTCTCTCCCCTTGTTATACTTCGTAATGCAAGGCCTAACACCCTACTCCCCTTTGCCACGTTACGTAATATGTGGACGATTCCTAAATCACTTTAACAGTAACATACATTTTATAGTAACAAAATTTGACAATTAGCATTAATTTCAAGTTATTAACGACTCATTTTTCCACTCCTCCCTTATTGAAAATTTTATTAGCGTGAGTGGAATAGATATAGGGCTATGAAATCCGGTCAATTTTTTATCCCATTCCATTCCCTTTATCCCATTTCGAGAATCGCTGTCAAAAATCTCACAATATGGGATTTTGCCCACGGGCTGGCATCACTGATTTGCTAGCGACTGGCGGGCGAAAAATGAGAAAAGATGGGTGGTAGGGTATAAACATTCAACTCTGTGCCAGTGTTCGTAGTTTGAGGAAAATTTCCCTAATCTAGGGAAATTTCATAGGTAAATTAAGCAAAAGGGGGAAAAGGGCACTATTCGATAAAACGTGAAAAATCCACCTCTAGTTGACTAATTGTCCAATATTAATACTTAATTTTTTTTCAGAAATAAACCAATACAATAGTAATAGTTTGTCTGTGCTGAAAGTAGCATAATTTTCACCCAGTGTTGGCTGGATGTGGTGCACGGTAGCTCAGTGGTAGAGCGCTTGCGTTTGGTGTATGGTTTCCTTGGTTCGATTCCCAGGCAAGTAAGCTTGTGGTAAACAACATCGCGTCCGTGGATTTTCTGGAGGTATTCCCGTTTCCTCCCATTTTCTAATTCTTCCATCATCATTCACTTGCTTTAATCATAGTCTCCCTTAGCCTAAAGACATAATCGTGGGACGTTAAACTGAAAGATTTCATTATATTTACTTTTGTTGACTGGATGTATTTAATGTGTATACTTTTGTAAAGAAAAAGTGAATTAAAAGTAAACGAAATAAAGAAGCGAAAAGCGAATAAATAAAACAAATGTGGTTGGCACTTCCTTTAATATAGCTAAATTAATCTTATCACATAACTTCTGTCATAGGAATTGCACACTAAACAACTACAGAAAATTTGGTAAGAAAAGGAAAAATTTTGTGCCAGTCGAGGGAAAGTGTCTTGAAGAAACCTACAAATACTGCTGTGTGATGGTTTTGCGCGCTCCATACGATAAAGGTGGGCGTAGTAGGAAAGACGTGCTAATCGCGGGAGAAGAATGACTCATATTCAGTGATGCTAATTTGAGGGCGTAGCGTAGGGAGATTTAGCAAAGGGAGATTTTACGAATATGAGATAAAATGGAAAATTTTACTTTTCAAGAAATGTTCTGTCACTAAGCTCTGCGGCACTATGACGAAAGACGGTGGCGTTCTTTCCAGAATCCCACATACAAATTGGCAAACTTCTTCTTCTTCTTCTTCTTCTTTTTACCAGTAGCCTTCCGCGGCCTGGCTTGAGGTACAGGCATCTTCTGATAATGGGAGACATCAATATCCATAGCCGCTCCGGGAGGGAAAAGACTCAGCTTGCAGACCATATAGTACTTCACTTACATGGCCACATATATCCCCTCCCGCAACACACCAGACCAAGTAGCCAAACTACACCTGATGTTGTTCTTTCTACCACTTCACTCATAGACAGGTATCATATCGAAGTGTTGGATTGTATAGGTAGCGATCATTTGCCGGTGAAAATCACGATCAACGATATACGTAAAAATATATCTCCGACAGCAGAACGCACCATATACTTATATGACAAAACGAATTGGCAGAAATATCGCTCGGATATTGACGCTGCTTTAGAAAATGTACGACCACCGGATACAGAGGAAACTCTTAACACAACGATCACTACACTCACGAAAGTCATCACCACCAGCGCACGTAACAACATTCCTACTTATCATGGTACAACTTATCAGCCTATTTTGTCTCCGCAATATTTGCGTTTAGTCACAAAATCTCGTCATTATTATAGACAATATGAACGTACTCGTAATCCTGAATATATAACACAGGTACGTAGATGGCAATATACTGTGCAAACTATATTGTTGCCCATAAACGGTTGACATGGCACAACACATGTAATCAACTGAACGACGAAATTCATACCACACGTTATTGGAAAAAGTTCCATCAGTTGACAGGACAGGAAACAACAAGAAGATATCCACTGTTTCAAAACAACGATCCTTTACATTCAGATGACGATAAATTCAACGCTTTTGCCTCTCACTTACAAGCTGTATTCACTCCGCCTGTAGAACCACATCAAGATAATCCTAGATTCTTTAAAAAAAAACATAACTCAGTTATTGCAACAATCAACTACACATACCTTAGATGAGACTCAACCGTTAACACTATCTATAACTTCTGACGAAATTAAGACGCGTATCAAAGAAAAACGCAATAAAGCACCTGGTTTTGACCAAATATCTTACCGACTTATCAAGGAATGCTCAGTGAAGTTTTTTCTCCTCCTTGCTACTATCTATAATTTTATTTTCCGTACAGGATATTATCCAGTTGAATGGAAAGTTTCTAAAGTATGTATGTTCCTAAAATCAAACAAGCCTCCAAATTCTATAAGTTCGTATAGGCCGATACAACTAACTGCAACACTGGGGAAAGTATTGAAAAAAATAGTGAAACGTCTACATCCATATTTACATGACCATCAACTCCTTCCCACTTTCCAAACCGGATTTCAACCATCATATAACATTAATGATCAGTTCCTTCGCCTAACGACTACATTTGTAAACCAGTATAACAGATCACTACCGTCTTGTCTAATTTTAATGGATTTGGAGAAAGCATTTGATCGAATTTGGCACTATGGTTTATTTTATAAATTGCTTAAATTTGGACTTCCCCTTACTTACGTTAGAGTAATTTTCCTATTCATATTCAATTGAATCGCATATGTCTGTATTAACAATTCCATCTCTCATCCTATCTTTCCCTATACCGGGGTGCCTCAAGGGTCAAGCCTGTCACCTCTTCTTTACATTTTATATGCATCAGACGTACCAGTACCCGCTCCTTCTACTTATTTATTCCAATATGCCGATAACACCGCTTTCTTAACTCTCGGAACAACTATACAACAAATTAATAGAACCTTACAACTCACAGTTAATAACTTTCTTGCGTGGTGTACGAAATGTAAGCTCACCGTCAACGAAGAGAAAATTCAGACCCTAGTCATCATACCACCTAAATGCCGCATAAAGTTCACTGTAACCCTAATCTGCTTGATATTACTGTCAGAACACACAGATTAGAACCATCTAAATCAGTTACATATCTAGGAATAACGTACGATAATAAATTACAATGGACTGCTCCTTTCCAGAAACTTGTACTTAAAGCAAAAAGTCGGCTGCAATTACTTCGCAGGCTCGTAGGGCAGCATTGGGGGCTAAATTCAAAATTGCTTATCAACACATATAAAGCGTTCATGCGCAGCATTCTTACATTTGGCCATATTGATTGGTCTCTAGCTCAATCTAAGTTCTACAGTAGGCTCGAAATTATGGAGCGCCATGCAGTACGTTTAGCATACCGCATTAAACTATCATATCCTAACCGAGAACTGTACAATAGAATAGACTTTCCAGCACTTGTAGATTCTATCTCATTCTTACGTAAACGATATATAGCTAAATGCCTAGAATCTCATAAAGATATTTTTCTGGACATAATATTCATAGACTCAGAGCAGGAGTCCACTTTCAAATATTGTCATACACCGTTAAGTATCTTGATCACACTTCACGTAAAAACCTTCCTATGGATCACTTTTATTGCAAATTACTTATTTCAACGCCAAATCATTCATCAAGCCATCCCTCATCTTTTCCCATAGCTGCACTGTTCTCCCCCACCAATAATCTGGGCTTCCCATGTCTACATCAGTCTTGAGACGCCCCAAGACAGAAGAATAACATGCATTCGATACTACTGTATTAACCATTTCACTGTGTTGTGGCGTATAATGCACTTTCATCTCATCAATCATGATAAAATAATTACAATCCCAATTATGTTCACCATGTACTCTTATATATCCTTTATCATTGTATACTTTCACCTTTTTTCGGTTATTTCTTGTTAATACTTTCCCCATGATATATGCCTTTCCACAGTTCAATACCATTCAGTGTTTATTTACTATTTATGATCATGCACATTGATCTATTTCAGCACTTTTGAATGTACTTGTTCTATTTAGCACTAGTTATTTTGTTTATATTACATTGTCCAACTAACGTTATTTATGTTTGCAGTTGTTTTGAGCAAATCACTTGCCGAGAGAGAGGGCGTAACCCTCTAGTGGCAGTCCAATATGCAACTAATTCATGATCAATACTAATGGAATGAATTATGCCTTATAAATAAATAAATAAATAAATAAATACTTCAACAAGAATGTATATCCTATACAAAAACCCATTCCTTGTTAAATACTCAAATCTTCTTCTCAAAAAAACTAGCTTGAGCATGTCATTATACAAGATGACATGGATGAAATAACAGAAGATCGAAAGCACAAATGTATGTTGTGGAGATACGTGCACAGCATAATAATCCATAGATATGCAATAATACTCTCTTTAAACACACACACACACACCCCTGTTTGTCTACCCTACAAAAGGCGTATGCGAGCTGGGCCATAGGAAAACCGAGAATGCATTCATATCTACTTTAGTATTGAAGCTACTTTCCTGATACGTTTCCAAAAGTTGCGTCGGCAATAGAGCTACGTTCCCAGAGGCATCAGAATGCAATATCTCGTCCATGACTGGATGCGTACAAATGAGCACCCAAACCAACTGGGTATTTGCAAAACGAGTAACTGTAACAAACGAAGACACTAACAAACAAACAAAGATAATGTGTGTAAAATGTGTAAAATGTGAGTTCAGTGAGTAAACGTGAGCAGTGCGATTAGAGCAATTGCTTTAAACACTAGTTAACTTTGTAGCAAATGAAACACATGGATTAATGCTGTTGACTTTCTTGGGTCTTCCAGTTTCTTTCCACATTTCCTTTCCACCAATTATTTCATAATCATTCAGTCTCATTAATCACCCGTCTGTTATAAGCTATAAAGTATAATCAAGGGATATAAAACTAGAAATTTCATTTGATTTCAAATGAAATAGCACATTGATTCAATCCCCGGAGAAGTTAGTTTGTGGTGGACAACATCGTTTCCATGGGTTTTCTCGGAGTACTCCCATTTCCTTCCACATTCTCATTCCACTAATTCTTCCATCGTCATTCACTTATCTTAATCACCGCCTCCCTTAACATAACGGCATAACGTGGGACGTTAAACTGTAAGATTTCATTTCATTTTGAAATGGAATGGCGAGACTAAAGTAGGGTTATATTTGTTTGTTTGTTCGATGAAGGTTAGTGTTTCTTTTCAGCACCGAGGCTGTAATAGACGAAGACTTATAGGTGAAGGTGGAATCAGAACCACAATAATAGTTCATATTTTATTAATGCTACCATGAGACTATGTGACCAAAGAAGGTCATGCTAGCTACAAGACCAGCGTGAGAACAATATTATATGCCTACAAGAAACACGAAACAAGATACATTCTTCATACCAGGTGGGAGACCCGGATTCAATTCCCGGCGGGAGCTCATGTGGTTTGGATTCAATGTTAATGAGTAGGTCAAGTCTCATATAGCCTTGCTGCTGAAAGGGACGTTAAATTCAAAATCAACTCAATTATTCGTACCATCGAATTTAATATTTTTGTTATAACGTGGAAAATGAAGTACTAAACGACAAGAATACTGCAAAACAAGATAGAATATAAAACAATAAAAGGCAGTAAGTTTAAAATTGTCAAGGAAAGGATTTTAAAAGGTTAAGACATTATCATGTTACTTGCGTTAACACTTAGCAACAACACACAAATATACTATTATACTATTGAACTAATATACTATTAGTTCATATACTATGACTAATATACTATTGAACGTCGTAATCTTGTATCACTTAAGATTTCTGTTTCTCTGAAATATTATAACATATTTGACTAATCCAATCAATTTATCTATTTTACTGTTTTAGCCGTAGTAACTATGAAACAAACCATAGTTTATACTAATATGCAATGTTGTCAATTTTAATGCGAATGGTTAGCAATAATCTGTGCCTTCACTTTTTTGATAACTTTTTCATCCGTTTGTCTTGACATACTTACAGTACTCTTACAGAATTTTTTCTACTTCGATCTCTCCATAAAATCCATACATTTGCTCCCAAAGGATTCAACTGTTAATTTAATGAGAGAATAGCGGGACGATTTGAATCCAAAATTAGTGACTAACAAAACTTGATCCGTGCCTTCTACGTGTGCACCATTCTTCTCTCGGTTTTCTGTCTTACAGGCATGCTTCAAACAATCACTGATCTTACCAGATATTGCGGAACTCAAATGCTACACAATGCTTCATATAAGCATTATATAACTACCTATGAAATTTCGTAGTTGACTTTCCCAACTTCAGGGAACAAAACCTAACTGTAACATTCTATTCAATAATAATAATAATAATAATAATAATAATAATAATAATAATAATAATGATAATATTTTAAATAATAATGTGTAACTCTGTTACTGCTCGACCACTGACATTTGCGCTATGCACTTGATAGACATATACTTTCATTTGAGTTGATTTAGAGTTCAGCAGCGAGGATATATGAGACGGAACCTACTGCTTAACGTGGAATCCGAACCACATGTTCTCTTGCCGGGAATCGGACCCGGGTCTTCAACTCCAAAGGCGCGCGCAATAACCGCTTAGCCACGAAGAAACTCATAGACATATTTGCTTTCGGTGCAGTTTTCATTTCTCTTTTGCAAAAACTTCAATTCCGTATATTATTGTCGCACTGTACTTGAGTATACATAAATATATTAGCTCAGTCTCTTGAATAATTACAGGAGGAAAAGTACGGCAATGGTGGATCTTGTGGCATGTCAGGACTAATATTTTGCAACAATGGAAGCGAGTTCTATAGAAGGATAAATGTACAGAAAAAGAGGAGGTTGACAATTCTTTGAAGTATAGATAAAAAATTAAATTGGTGTTTTTGATATCCTAATTTAGACCAGTCGCAGAAACAGGCCATTCACGAGTTATTATACAAATATAAAAATATTTTATACACTCCGAACGGCATTGGATATTACAGGGGCTACAATCACAAAATAAGAATTCCTAAATCGGCAGTGTTCCAGAACAAATCTCCATGTTCCAATGCATGTTCGAGATCAGGCAGACAAATTCAAGAACTCATTAATACTAGAATTATACGACCCACAGTTGATAATAACTTCACCTCGCCACAGAATATTTTCAAGAAACTAAATACGAACGCCTTTAGAATTTTTTTGAATTTACAGCAGCGTAAAACATACATATCTATGGGTGCCATGCCAAACTGAATATGTGTTAAACACTTTGAAAGGCAAAAACACATAACGACCTTAGATCTCTCCTCGAGCTACCACCAAATCTTGCTCCATCCGAAAAGCCCCTGATACATGACCTTCGAGGTCAATCACACAAGAAAATCTTACAAAATTCTCATATGTGTGATGGGTCATAAAACTAGCACGCAAGTTCTCTTAATTGCAACTAGGATGATTTTACGTTGATTAACGAATAAGATCTTGTTGTCGACAACATTGTGCTAAGAGGCTAGTTTTCAACAATAGCTATCGGAATTTTATTTTAAAAATTAAGAAATATTTGTGCTTCACTTAAGACAAATTTATTTTAGTCAGAGCTGAATGCTCTCGGATATTTAGTATCAGGCAATTCTATTAAAATCTCTCCAAGAAACCAAAAAACAGCATTCAAGATTCCACCAAAAGAGAATTTTGCAAAGTTTTACGGGCTTATGCTCCTACTTACTGGCACATAAGGATTTTGCCATGAAAATAGAATCTTTTTAACAAATGTTTCCATAGCAATATTTGTATTTTTCAGATGATCTTATGGATTCTGTTCCTGGTGTTGGAGCTGTAAGGTTCCGTGCCTCAGGTGTAGGCAACTACCATAAAGCATGCTTCATTAACGAGCACGTGTTTCCTGTTGAAAACATAATCACCAACAGACGGTGGAAAGAGGATACAAGAAAGACGCGAAGTTGTTCCGAAGGAAATCGAAGATGGTCAACCCTCTCCTCACGAACTTCCCCTTCAGAGGACAGCCATAAAAGAAGATCTCAAATGGACAGAAGAAGAAATTTCAGTGCTTGTCACTAATCTTCTTAAACTATTCCTGAGATCGTTTTGTGTTACGGAGATTTCCTCAAATCCAACTTCTGAAGCCGTAATAGGCAAAGGAGTATTTCTTTAACTACCTACCCTAGAGGCTGCAATAAACAAAGAGATACAACTACACTATCTCCTGAAACTACGATGAGTAAGAAAGATATCCTTTAAATCACCACCCTAGGCCGTTGTGGGATAGAAGATTTTATCTTTTAATCTTAAGCTACTTATCACCATCGATTTCGGTAGAGGCAAAAACATTACTTTCGTTGCAACCATAGCACTGATCTGAGAATAAGCTAGCAATTATTTATTTCAAACTAATTTACGGCTTTAAACTTGTTTCAGAGGCATATTGAAACGTGTGTCGCATGGACACTGCTCTCAATAGATTTGCGTGCACCGGAATATATTTACTTAACCCTCAGATATTTACAGACACAACTATCTGTCCAGAAACTTGATTCGTGTCGTAAGGTGATACACTAGACCTACCTGTGAACACCCACAATGTTCAACTTCGGTAGGGGTTGAGGAAAAGGGGGGTACTTCTTGTTTATCGTCTGCAGGAAATCTATGTTCTCCACATATGCCCGAGAAATCAATCTTATCGTTCATCAACTAGTAAAGTGCTCTGCATTAGTGAACAGTTATAATCATTGCCGGTAAATCGCAAGAGGCATTTAGCGTCACGCACCAGAACTGGGTAGATTTCGATACCATATGAGGCAAATTGAAAGAAAAAGTGACTTCAGCAAACGAAGTAGCAAAGTAACGTAACAAGAAGCTAATGAACCACCACACGGACTACGAGAAAATATTAACAGGAAAGCATCACTGAATTCATAATTTGTGGTGAAACGTTCAATGAAGGCTGGGTGTAGTGTGAATTCTGCGATGGCTGGGTACATGAAACGGCACCTCAATTTAATCAACAGATATCATTACACACGTTACCATTGTTAGCTTCGTGGGTAGGTTTTCTTATTGTTCCTTCTATGTATAGAATATGACGTTTTTCAATTATCTTACGTGTTCGTTAGTGCTCGCCAATATTCCAAATATGTTAAATTTAGCGATCTGTGTTGTCATTTGTTTATTTCATTATTTTGGCATTTATGTCGATATCTTCAGTTTGTTAATAAAGTTCACATTCCATATTTCAGGGTTATTTCGTGGCAATTTTATATCTTTTTACCAAGAGGCACTTCAATGTGTTAAAATGTCTGGGGCTACCTCATTTCTCATAAAAATGTAAACTAATACATGTTTATCTTGCCAGGTTTACTTTCAGAAAATGCTTAGCACTCTTGAGTTAGGTACTAATTTGTGCAAAACAAAAAGTTGGACACCAGTCAACTCCCCTCCTGAAATTGGAGGAGGCAGTGCTCCCTTACATCACTCTTCCGTCTTGTTACGCCTCTACGAATTTTATGATTCCTGATGCAGGGACGACCATGTTTTCAAAGATTTTGTATCCATTTAACACAGGCTGCTAGTATAGAACAGATAATTATTCCCAAATGAAGATCAATAATACAGTGAGAGCAGCTAAATTCATTTTTTTCTACTATTGAATAAAATTCACAAAACAAGGTTACTTCCCTTTCCAGCAATGCTACATTATTTGCTATATCTATGCGATGTGCATTGTTAAAACAGTGTACAAAAGCATTTTTTTTCGCTACAACTGAATGCCGCAACAGATCAACGAAAGGTACAAAAATCTACCAAGACAAACTACATAAAATCAATAGGTTTCGTTCTGAAACAATCACAGGAAAATATGGATGTTATCAATATGGTTGACTAGTATGTGGGAAACATTTTGAATATCAATGTTCAGCTAGGAGCGCACAATGTAGAAATTGCAACGAATATAATCATTTTGCACAATATTGTCCAAAAGGTATACAAATAGGTACATAAAAAGAATCAATGAGTTGCCTGATGAAGATATTCAGAAGGAAGACAAGATCTTCATCCTTACTGAATTACAGAAGAATTAGATGACAGAAGCAAATACGAATGTAGAAGATGAACGAAATTTTAGTTCAGTGGAGATTTTATGTTAAGCTCCCTTCAGGTAGCCAATACAGAGAAGAAAATATGTTCACTAGTAATTAATCGAATTTAATTGGTAAAACGAAATTCAGAGGTTAAACACGAGAATCTTGAACCAGAAAATCGATAACAGAGGAATCAGGTCTGTAGACACACCGACACACCGACAAACAGGTAGTAGAAATGGAATACCTTAGTATGAGTCAGGGAATACGTATAAGGTCAACAATAATAGAAGGAAAGAATACAAATAATAGAAGTCCAAAACAAATATGGTAAACAGGTGAGAACATAAAATAAAGTTACGAAAGAAAGAAACAGAAGAAAACAATACAGAAATGTAGATAGTAAAATAATAAGAATGTGTAAAAATAAAAGAGAAGGCGAAGATATAAAGGGATTAGTCAAGAAAAAAGATGTAGAGGATAAGTATAAAGAAATGATACAAAAAGATGATGGATGGAAGTCTGAAGAATTAAAGCAAACCGTTGAGACACAGGTGAAAAAGAGAGTCAGAGAGAAAAGGAATACGTACAAGTTTACTTTTGGCGCACCACTAGAAACAATTGTTAAAACTTATAATTCTTTTACTAATTTCCTTATTATTATCCCCTAAAAGGTTTCCCTTGGCGACATGAAAATGTCTCACTTGGCATAGATAAAATACAGGGATGAATAATTAAATATTATAGTGCAAAAACTCAAACCAACCTGCCTTAGGTGGCCATTAAAACACGAATGCTATCCACTCAGGTCAGGGAAGAATAAAGCTGGTGGGTCCGTACGCTAGCGCGGGAGTGCGTCCGAAAGGAACAAGTCTGTCAGCAGTCGGGGATATGTGCGCAAGCCAAGATGAAAAGGAATGGGTTTTGTCAATAGTACGAATTTCAATAGCACTTGTAATTTTTTTTCCAGTAACTTTGCACTTGAACATATAAAATACAGGTTTTTTACATTGTGCAAAAATATGCTGCCAGTGGAAAATAACATCTAATAGTGCCATCTTTTATATACACTCACTTATTATATCCGGCGTAAATCACTTGTGATCATTTTATACTAGAACACTACACTTGTAAACCTATAATACAGAGTATTACTTTGTATTTCATTCTGTCGCCAGTTGTTCCTTATAAACATGCCTATCCATACAAAGAATTGAATTTTACATGTAAATAGTTCAAAGTGTCGTGCGCCAAAGCTACACCTGCACATAAGAATGAGATACAGGTGAAGACGGGGGTTAAGAGGGAAAGAAGTGAAAAGGGAGAAATTTTTGTATGATGGTTATTAGTAGCGAAAAATACATTAATGAAGTGCCATCTGACAAAGTAGAAGAAGAGAAGAAAACGGAAAAAAAGTTCTGATATAAAACAGTTGAATATTTGTTGTTTGTAGTTGAAAGATAAAGTGTTGAATGTTTGTTGATTTCGGCTCCTATTGCCTATTATTTCGTGTGCTTGTGGGAACTCAAACGATGTTTTCGAATATCGTAGCTTTTGATATGTTAATAGTATTGAGTGAAGTCGGGAGAATTATCGCGAGGCTGCGCGGCTATATGATCAACGGTTTCTCAATCGTGCTGGGCAGTCGAGGAAAGGGCTTCGTCTTGCACTTGGTGTGCAGAGGACTGGGCATGTCCCTTCTCAACACAAAAGACGTCAGCAGATCAGGCGCCGTGTTTAGGATAAACGGTCTCCCGGCATCCTTGCTGCAGTCCATGTGGTTCCCCAAATCTCGAAAACACGATTCGCCAGGGATGCTGCGATAAGCAACATGACGGTTTGGAGGATTCTGCTCAACAACGTGCTCCATTTTGACCATGTTCATCTGAATCAGGAACTCCGAGAACAAGATTTACATATCCGTCTAGTTTTGTCAGTGGATGAGTGCCAGGAAACCCATGTTTCCACCGGGACATTCTGTGGACGGATGTAGCAACCTTCAAGAGTAATGGAGATGTCAGCATACACAACGCACACTACTGGTCCAGTTTGAATCCTTTTTTTTTGAAGTGCCTACGTGCACTACGAACAGAGAAAAATGCCTGTGCCGGTGGACTGATAGTAGCAATTCAACTTCAAATAACAGACGTAGATCCCAAACCGCAGAATTTAACGATAAGTGTTTCCCGTTAAAGTTGTTTCTATTTCAATAATACTTCCAAAGAAATCGAAATTGATACCAATTTCCATTTGAAATTTTGGAGTTGACCACCGTGGATGTATCCCCGCTACGCCAATTGATATAGAAGCATCACCATTGATTCTTCACGTACGATTTGGTCATTCAGTTTTTTGTTGTTTGAAATGTCTGCGTGTACTACGAACAGAGGAAAATGACTGAGATGGCAATTGGTCTGAAGTGGCAATTCAACAAATAACATAAGTAGATACCAAACCGTAGAATATGACGAAAAGTGTTTCCCGCAAAAGTTGTTTCTTTATCAGTAATACTTTCAAAGAAGTCGAAATTGATACCAGTTTCCATTAAAAATTTTGGAGTTAATCCCTTTGATGCATTCCCGCTACGACACTGGATATGGGAGTATCACCATTTTATTATTCAGATACGATTTAGTCATTCATTTTCTGTTTGAAGTGTCTCCGTGCACTATGAACAGAAAAATGAGTTTACCGGGTTGTCTGATAGTAGCAATACAACAAATAATAGACGTAGATCCGAAACCGTAGAATTTAACGAAAAGTGTTTCCCGTAAAAGTTAATTCTTTTTCAATATTACTTCTAAAAAATCGAAATTGATACCATTTTCCTTTAAAAATTTTGGTGTTGACCCCTTGGTGTATTCCCGCTACGCCACTGGATGTGGAAGTATCACCATTTGATTCTTCATGTACCATTTGGTCATTCATTTTTTGTTTCCAGCGTCTACGTGCACTAGAAGCTGAGAAAAATGTCTAAGACTGGTGGTCTGATACACCCTCTTCCCCTCCCTACATTGGACCGTCAAACTAAAATGATAAAAGTCATCCCAGGTCCGAACTTCATCCATGTTGAAAATTTGAATGAGATCGGTTTGGTGATTCCAAAGTTATGAGGTTTTACTAGTATATACCCGCTTCGCTGGGTGAAATGAAAATTTAAATGCACAATTCCGTGTCTCATGTGTTCTGTACCCGTGAAATATGCTGTTTTCGTTTTTAATGGCATCGAATTAAACGGCATCGGAAAGATTATTGATCACCTCGGCGATCCCGAATACCACGTATTCGACGCTAATATTAATCATTTTCAATCATTTCATTATCTCCCAAGCTACAAGGCTGAGTTTGGTTTCAAACGGGATCGGAAGTGTCATTCTTCATCTCAGCGACCCTAAAAACTACGGATCAGACACTAGTGTCGGATAATTTTGAACATTTATATATATATATATATATATATATATATATATATATATATATATATATATATATATATATATCCCTCCTCTTCTTTCATGTTGTGCGGCACGGCATTGGATGTGTTACCGGTCATCTCAGTGACCCAGGAAACTATGGATTCGACACTAATATGGGTTATTTTTTATTTCCCTCTCCCCCTCTCAGAAGACGCGCGGCTGAATTTGGAATTAACACCATACGAAGTGTCATTGTTCATCTCGGCGATCCCAGAAACTATAGATTCAACGCTAATTTCGAATCATTATATCCCCCTCCCCCTTGTTGCGGCCTATGTCATCGGAAGTATCACTGTCCATCTGAGCGACCCCAAAAATGTGGATTGAGCACTAATATCTGTCATTTTCGACCATTTTTAAACGTTTTACTCCCCCTCAACCAAGTTGAAGGTTTGAATCTGAATTTAAACGGGATCGAAAGTATCACTGCTCATCTAAGCGACCCAGAAAACTATAAATTCTACTGATAGTGGACATATTCGACCATTTTTAATATATCTCTTTCTCCCCCTTCTTCAACTTGTGGAGCTGATTTTGGATTTAAACCGGATCGGAAATGTCTCTGTTCATCATAATGATCCCGAAAACTATGGATTAGACACTAATATTGGTCATTTTCAATCATTATTATATACAACTCCTCCTCCCCTCAACCGTGCTGCGGCACACGGCGTCAAAATTGTCACTGTTAATCTCAGCAAATCCTAAAACTATGGATTCGACACTAATATTAGCCATTTCCGATCATTTTTAATGTTTATTCCCCTCCTCTACGTTGCAACGTCCCCCTCCTCAACTATCAGGGCTGAACTTGGATTCTTACAGCATCAGAAGTGTTACTGTTTCTCTCATCGATCCCGAAAACTATGGATTCAACACTAATATTGGTCATTTTGATCATTTTTAAATTTCTCCTCCTTCCCCCTCCCCTACGTTGCATCGTCAAAGTGAGTATCCTTAATCCCTGCCCGAAAACTCATGTATGTTGAAAATTTGAGATCGGTCGGATGGTTCAAGAGTGATAAAGTCACAAAGGCAGTCATTTTTATTTTTTACATATATCTCCCCCTCCCTCTCCCCTATGGTGGCTCGTCATAGTGAAACGATAAAAAACACCCAAGGTCTGACCCTGATACATGTTGAAAATTTGATCGAGATTGGTTGGGTGGTTCAAAAGTTATTAGTTTTATTAGTTTTTATTCATACTTTCCCCTCCTTTCCCTCTTCCCTAGGATCTACCGTTAAAGTGAAATTACAAAAATGTTTCCACATCCGAACCTTATGCATGTTGAAAATTTGATTTAGATTGGTCGGGTGGTTCAAGAGTGATGAAGTCACAAAGATAGTCATTTTTATTTTTTTTACATATATCTCCCCCTTCCCCTCCTCTATACTTGCTCGTCATAGTGAAACGATAAAAAGCACCCAAGGCCCGACCCTCATACATGTTGAAAATTTGATCGAGATTGGTTGGGTGGTTCAAAAGTTATTAGTTTTTATTCATGTCCCCCTCCCAACCCCCTTCCCTAGGATCTACCGTTAAAGTGAAATTACAAAAATGTTTCCACATCCGAACCTTATGCATGTTGAAAATTTGATTGAGATTGGTCGGGTGATTCAAGAGTGATGAAGTCACAAAGACAGTCATTTTTTTTACATATATATCTCCCCCTCCCCCTCCTCTATACTGGCTCGTCATAGTGAAACGATAAAAAGCACCCAAGGCCCGACCCTCATACATGTTGAAAATTTGATCGAGATTGGTTGTGTGGTTCAAAAGTTATTAGTTTTATTAATTTTTATTCATGTCCCCCTCCCCACCCCCTTCCCTAGAATCTACCGTTAAAGTGAAATTACAAAAATATTTCCAGATCCGAATCTCATGTATGTTGAAACTCTGAATGAGATCGGTCGGATAGTTCAAGATTTATTAAGTTACAAAAATAGTCACTTTCAGTCTTATATAAATTGATTTTTATATACCTCCCCCTCCTTCTCCTCCCATACGTTGCTCAGTCAATTTAAAATTATAGAAAAAATCCCAGGCCTAAACCTAATCTATGTTGAAAATTTGATCAAGATCGGTTGAGTGGTTCGGGAGTTATTAAGTTTTATTTATTTTTATACCCATTCCCCCTCCCCCCTCACTTTTACCATCCAAGTGAATAGCCTAAAACCAGCCCGGCCTTGAACCTCATCCATGTTACAAATTTGATCGAGATCGATCAAGCGGTTCAGCAGATTTAAAGTCATAAACATAGTGATTTTCAATTTTATATATATAGATATATTTTTATATACACACGTCTCCCTCCCCTCTCCCTCTCCTCAGCTCTCCTCTCCCTCTCATTTTAGGCATAGGGTTATTTTTACGTAATATCCATATCCGAGTTCTTACTGTGAAAAATTCCTTGCTATAGTTGCTATTTTTCTTTAACGTTTCAACAAATACTTGATTGGCAACAATGGTGAACGCAGCCGTTGGGAGTTTGAATTGCTCTAGTTCCTGCTTGGAATACACACGTAGATGGCACTGCGTCGGAATACACACCGATCGAGAAACGAAATTTTTCAGTCTGAGCACACACTTTACACACACAAACCGGCTGTATCCGTATAAACGAGCGGAGGCAAAAGAACTCGCGGGGGGGGGCCCTATAATGGTCCTGCACGCGTTAAAAGTAAAAAACTTTTCGAGCAACCACTAAAAAATGCTCGCTTTGCAAAAATTGCTCAGAGTGCTGCTCTGTAGCCGATCGACCTACAAAGATTGGCGGGTTCACCAACGCACACACACACACACACACACACACACACACACACACATATATATATATATATATATATATATATATATATATATATATATGTAAGACACATATTGAATAAAAGTTAGGGAAATTTTATCTTGCAGAGGGAATTTTTGAGTATTCCTGATTGAAATTTTAACTTCAGGACCTAGCATCACTGCTCAATCGTTTCAAGTGCTATATAATTCGCACTAGGTTTTCGACGAAGGATTATGTTTTCTTTACAACGCCCATGAAGAAAATACAAAATATATTTTTAATGTACTCTAGGATTTCGGAATATGTAACATGTGGTGTATGGAAACTCATTTTTTTCAAGCATTTAAGAACAAATGAACAGAGCCGTAGCTAGATTTCAGCTCCCGGGGCGAAGAAGAACTCCGCAACCCCCTACACCCACTTTACCAAGGTTTACTTTTTAAACACATAAGACAAGCAGTTTTTGTTGTTACGCTACGCTGAACTTTTATCAAGTTGCTTGAACAGACCATTGCAAGAGCCAAAAGCGATCATTATATATTATTTTGTAAAGCTGTTCTTAAGAGGCTTATTTGGGACGTTTTGTTAAAACTACCTTTGGTTTTACACAAATCCACTTGGCAGGGGCGGATCCGGTGTGGGGCAATGCCCCCTCCCTACAAGAGGAAACTTTCTTATTTTATATATAAATAAAACACATCCTAAAGTTTGGAGTTCTTAAAAGTAGCTCTAAGCAGCAGTACTATTACCCACCGCCTCCCCAGAAGTCTGTCCAGGATCCATCCCTGTCAGTTGGAGAACGCTGTGGAAATTTACAACTATTTACAGCGTTTCATACTATCGATAAGAAATGAAATTTGAATACAGTAAAAACTACGTGCTTTTAAAATGTTAGAAATGGGTGACAACATTAATTTCCAGTAATAAGTGTAAACTTTTGTAATTTTATTCTGTATATGACTACACAAATAGCATTTTAATTTATATTCAAATGGATCCTTCCTGCGAATTTTTCAATATTGATAGATGGAAGTGAAGAATATGTTTAATGTTTGTATATTGTGAGTCAAAAGGGACTTTACAAATTTGAAAGCATACAGAAATTTATTGAGATTACTTACAGGAACAAGAGCGGTGTAAATTTATAGCAAAACACTTCAAGTTTAACATCAAGGTCTCATTTCGTCTGGATCTGGTTGCCGTTGGTGATGCGACAAACATCATACGGGAACTCAATTTCTTCACACATTCGTTCCAACTGATCGGATATAAATTCTCCAACGGCAGCGTAGAATCGATTTCTCAGGTCTGCAAGATTGTCTTGTAGAGTCGGAACATACACTCGATCTTTAACAAAAGCCATCGGGAAGAAATTCATAGGTGACAAGTCTGAGGAGCGAGTTGTTCATGCATTTGGACCTGCACAGCCAATCCACTGACGTGAGAAGCAAATATCAAGGAGAAAATAAAGTTGTTCGCCCTTTTTCTGGTAGTAATAGGTCTCGTCTCGTTGGCTTCGTTTTCGTCTATATTCACCAGTGAATGTGTTATCTCTGAAGAAATTAGGACGGTACAATTTCAATTTGCTAGGGGCACAAAACGCATTTACCTTTGGATTGTCACGGACGTGTTCAGTGGTTTTATGTGGCTTTTTGCTGCCCCAGATTCTATAGTTGTGGGTGTTCACCATGCCACTGATATGAAGTATACTCCCATCATTGAATTGTATTAAGGAATGTCTCGTGTTCCTCTATCCGATCCAACATTTCCACACATAATTCTCCACATTGTTGTACCATTATAAATCTGTAACGTTTCATGTGTGAACGTGTACGTAGCACTCGCCAATCCGTCTTTTGTGACATGCCTATCTCGAGAGACGAACGCCGCATTGATTATTAAGGACTAAACGTTTCCCCTAGCCTGTTTGATAATACCAGCAGAAACGGGCGGGCGATCTACTGATTTCACATGACGAACAGAACAACCAGTCTCAATAAATTTCTTGTGCTAGCTGTAAATTTTAGGCCTGCTTGCAGGTTCCTTACCTTGTTCCGTATGAAATCTACACTGAACAGCTATTGCAGAGTTCGTTTCATGAAATAATAACACACACCGAGCACGCTTCGCACCAGTGAAACTCGCCATTTTAAGAATGCACTACGGAGGCACTCGCTGTGACAGAACGTGATACTACGGCATTACGCGAGTCAAACTTTGAGGTAGTTTGCTACAAATTGACACCTTTATTGGGTTGGAATTAAATATTGGGTTGGTAGTGATCAGTCTTTGAAAAAGACGAAATTCTTTGGGCTAAGTTCTGACCCCTGAAGCTCCTTTTCTACAATTTCTTGAAGTCCCAAAATGTTATTATTCCACTTCTTCACCTTCTTTTTTAATATTCCCACGCAAACAGCAACTTGTGTGTGTCTCTTCACTTTTCTCATTTTCATACCTTCATTCTCACAGTCGAGATTAATCTGATTGGGTAGAAAAGTATGATTAACTAAGCAAACTCATCACCATCAAAACGCCGAACATGTATTTCAGTTTCTGATTTTGAAAATGCTCTTGCGTGCACTATAACTAATTATTCCGTATCTTATAATTATTCCGTATCTGTATATCACATCGTCATTAACAAATCATATATAGATAATATTTTTTAAGTGAGAGTAAAAAGTTGTTGTGACTCTTATTGAAAAGTTTAGGCTGCGAGCGGAGCAAGCGAGAACATTTTTAACAAATATATTTCTTTGCAAACCAACAATATTGATTTAATAGGGCGCCAATATCTTTTAGGCACGACGCGTCTTTTACTCATTTCCAATACCTTTCCTTTTATTATTGCCCGCTCCTTGTTATCAGCGCACGGGGCAACCGCCCTGCTGCCCCTTACCTACGGCTATGTGAAAACATGCATGTGAAATCAGTGTTTCACTTGTAATTCAAACTCAAGTAAATGTTTCACTTGTAATTCAAATAAATATAACTATAAACAACCAATAAGCAGAAGAGAGCAAAATATCTTCTTCTTCAATCTTCTTCATTCAGAGTGTTCACACATGTTCGGCATCGAGGGAATAATAACTTTCCACCACTCCGTTAGGGCAACACGGGGTGGTAGAGATTGTCTTTTGTTAATACCGTACATTTTATTAACCCGGCGGATTCCAAAATACCGGGGCACTCGCTATCTCCGACATAAATTTTCGAATGACTTACAGGATATTTTTTCACCTTAGAACAGTAAGGGTAGAGGGAGATTATGTCTATATACATGATACGCTCTTTCTCTTCCACCTTTTTGTAGAGTTTCATTGCGTCGACTCTTCCACCATACAGGTCATCCCGTGGATGAATTGGACATTTCTTAGTCATGTTGTGGTCTTTAACAAATTTATTTAGCATCGGATGTTCTTTGAGAAACTCTCGCCACTGGCGCTCTCACATTTCATGCACTATATACCCCAGTTCATTTAATTTATTAATTTTGTTAATAGCATTCTCATAGCGCATATTAAAAGTAGTGTATCAGTCATTATATATGGTGTTATCACGGCCTGTGCGGCAACACAGACGGCAACCATGAAATAGGGACCCTTGGTACTCCGAAACATTCTGCGCTGTTATAGTTCACAAAACCATCCACTTTATATCCACCACGGACCACAACCTCTCGGCCGTTACCAGAATGCTGCATTTTTGTTCTTAATCGGTCCGCCTCGTACACGAGACACTGAACGGTTATCCCGGCACCTATACCCGCTATGTGGGATAATACCAATGATGTCTGATTGCAAGAACTTTTTCCTACATTAAATTACACACGCTGGCAATGCTTATAGTTCTAGAAACGGCTTGACGCCTGCTGTAAGCTCAAATTTATTCATAAATTTTATGCATGCATTGCGCAGCAGATGTACGTCATTTATAGAGTATTTAATTGTTCTTTTAAAATAAAACCCGTATCTCCAAGTCTATCCTTTTCGTCATTACACCACTTGACAAACCTTTCTTTCTGTTTCCTTTTTAAGTACCGACATCATAGTAATCAAGTCGGCGTAACGCAGCACGACACTTTTGATTGGTCTTCGTGTTAAATAAATGAGGGAAATACCCCTTCGATAGGGCAAATCGAACGCATCGCTTAATTTTGCTAAAGTCATTGTTAGAAAATTTAGGCTATCAATACATTTTGTATATAAATATTCCATGGCTAAAATTTTACACCCACGCATAATTATTCGAGGATCCACTCTTTCTCAAGCATCATAGTGCGTAAAACAAAATGAGCGTCATAACCCTTTGCGTTATTAGCTATGGCTACTATTTTGTTAATACCAGAACGCCTTTGTGTTAAGTAATCTAGAAACACTACAATACAATTTTCTCTATAAAATATATGTTCTCTAATACCGCATACACCATACCGTTCACACGTATTATTTTTTCAGTTGTAGTATATCTTTTGGCTTACTAGCAGGTTGGGCGCATGCTTTAAAATACCTCCGAATATTTCCTTTTTTTGCAATCACTCAATGTCATAAAACACTAATAACCATTTTTGTGGACTACCTATCTGCTCGGTTGAATATAACATACACGCCCTGATGGGATCATATTATAACATCCTGTGCAGAATACTTCATCACAGACATGCGAATTTTGCCCTTTTTCACCACTTATGCTTTAAGACGTTGAGCGCATACTTTCAAAATATCTCATAACAGACTTATGACTATTGTAGCATTGAACTCCGTAAAATCATCTATTACAATCCTTATAATGTATTTTCTGTAAACGTGCATGGTGGATTATTCCGGCATTTATTACACAAGGCTTTACATGGGCTCTGTTCGTACTGATGGTCGTGGCCGTCAGGTAACGGTATTTCTTGCGAAGAGTGGCTTGCTCATCCTAAACGATGGCAGTCCTACTCATTTCTCCACTGCTCATGGTACCTATTCCTGTCTCGACCTCTCCATGTGCAGTGCTGGCCTTTTGCCTTCACTGACATGGAGAGTGCATCCTGATCTTTGTGGCAGTGATAATTTTCCTTTGTTACTTGACGGTCCCCTTGTAGCACCTCGTTTATCTCTCCGCCGCTTTAATCCAAAGCCTGATGACTGGCATAAATTTAGCGAGCTCAGTGAGTTTCATGGTCGTGATGATCTCCCTGTAGTGCTGTTGCAGAGAATTTTGAGCAGACTCTTCTTGTTGTTGCTCATGATTTCATTCCAGAATGTAGTGGCGAAGTGTCCTGCCGACGTGTTCCATGGTGGTCTGCGGAGATCCGTGAGGCTATCCTGGCTCGTCGACGTGCTCTTGGAACTTTCAATTGTCATCCCACTGACGAAAATCTTCAGCAGTTCCGCATTCTGCGTGCTCGGGCTAGACGTCTTGTAAAGCTCTCGAAGCGCCAAAGCTGGAAGGCTTATATTTCCTCCATCAATAGTCGCACATCAATGTCTACTGTGTGGCGTCAGGTCCGCTCCATTACTGGCACTTATTCTTCTATTAATGTCCCTGCCTTATCTGTAAATGATGCACTTGAGACATCTATCTCTGAGTCGGGATCACTACCCCCCCCCCCGCGTTCGCAATTATTAAGACTCGGTTGGAGTGGAACCCAATAAATTTCCGTAGCGCCAACAGCGAGGATTACAATACCCCTTTCACGCTTGTTGAGTTCAATTCAGCTCTTCGTGAATCCTCCAATACTGCCCCAGGGCTTGACCATATTTCCTATTACATGTTGCGCCACCTCTCCCGAGATACTCAGCTTGCTTTATTGCAGCTGTATAACCGCCTTTGGGTAGAGGAGTTCTTCCCGCCTGCTTGGCGTGAGGCTCTGGTTCTTCCAATCTTAAAGCCTGGGAAAGTCGCAACTAGCCCCAGGAGCTACAGACCCATTGCTCTTACGAGCTGCGTCTGTAAGTTGTTTGAGCGCATGGTCAACAAGCGCCTGGTATGGTATTTGGAATTGAATTCACTTTTGAATAAGTTCCAAAGTGGATTTCGTCGTTTCCGAAGCACTACAGACAATCTCACTTATCTTGAAGCCGAAATTCAAGACGCCTTTCTCCGTGGCGAGCACCTTGTAGCTATATTTTTTGATTTAGAAAAGGCGTATGACACTACATGGCGTTAGGGAATCTTAAGGCAATTACATGCCTGGGGTCTTCGTGGCCATGTGACAGAATTTATTAGGAATTTTCTTCACGAGCGACAGTTTAGAGTGCGTGTGGGATCTAGTCTCTCAGAGCGGTTTGTGCAAGAAAATGGTGTTCCACACGCAGTGTCCTTAGTGTCACGTTGTTTGCTGTCGCCGTCAACAGCGTTCTTTCGGAGATCCAGGCTCCTGTGTCTGATTTGCTTTATGTTGAGGACCTTGTAATTTTCTGTCGCTCCCGCCACCTTCACGGCATAACTCGACGGCTTCAACTGACTCTCAATCGTCTTGTTCGCTGGTCGAATGAGACTGGATTTCGCTTTTCCACCGAGAAATCCCAATGTGTTTACTTCTGCCGGCAGCGTAACTGCATTGTTGACCCGGACTTGTACCTCGATGGCACCCATTTGTCATTCGTTGATACAGTCCGTTTCTTGGGCGTGGTCTTTGACCGTCACTTGTCGTAGGCACCACATATACGGAACCTTAAATACTCTTGTCTTCGAACTCTGAATCTCCTTCGTATCTTTTCGCACCGCACATGGAGTGTTGATCGTACTGTTCTGCTTCGTTTATACCGTAGTCTAATCGGTCCAAGTTAGACTATGGCTGTATTGCCTATGGGTCTGCTCGTGATTCTCTGTTACGACAACTTGACAGTGCATCACCTGGGTATTCCTCTTGGTACTGGCGCCTATCGAACTACTCAAGTTGCCAGTCTGTATGTTGACGCCAATGAACCTTCGTTAGCTCATCGTCGCAACAGACTACTTCTTCATTATTCTGCGCATGTGCGTTGTATTCCAGATCAACCGTGTAGCCCATGTCTTCGTGGTGGTCGGATATACAAGCGCTATGCTGCAAGTCCTCGCTCTACACGTCCCTGGTACTTCCGTGCGTGTGAGAGTTTCCTTGGCGATGATTTTGTGTGGCCCTCTCTTTCGTTAGTTCACTTTTGTGCTATTCCCCCATGGCTGCTTCGTCTACCTCGCCATGATTTACGTTTGTCTATGCATTCCAAACAGCAGTCTAGTTTCCAGGTGTATCAGCAGGAATTTGCCGCACTGTTAGATCAGTACCCCAATTTTAGTGTGTTCTTTACGGACGGTTCGAAGGATAGGGATTCTGTGACCTGTGCCTTTGTCACCGACCACGGCAGATCGGAATTCCACTTGCATCGCCTGTGTTCCATGTTTACTGCTGAATTGACTGCCATTCAACTTGCCTTGGACCATGCCTTCACGCTTTCATTACGTCGTATGCTTATCTGCACCGACACATAGTCCGTCGTTCTTAGCTTACAGAATGTCTTCACTACGCACTCTGTCATGCAGGACATTCTTGTGAAGTGCCATCAATTACAGCTACAGGGTTGTGTCGTCGTTGTCTGCTGGGTGCCGCGTCATGTCGGCATTCGGGGAAACGAACGTGCTGACACAGCTGCCAAGCACGCCGCCTTAGCTGGGGTTGCTTTGGAGCATAGCCTTCCGTGCTCCGATATTTGTCGTCACTTTTCCACTTGATGCTCACTCACTGGCAAGTAGTTTGGGACCAGGCAAATGAGAATAAACTTCACGCCTTTAAGTCCCTTATAGGTAATTGGCGAACGTCTTCACGCTTGAATCGTAGAGATGAAATGCTTCTGGCGCGTTTGCGTATCGGACACTCTCATCTAACGCATGGTTACCTGCTGCGTGGCATGGACCGTCCGTACTGTGAAGAGTGTATTGTCCCCCTGAATATTAAGCATATTCTCGTTGAATGTCCGGAATACTCAGATCTCAGAGAACGTTATGGACTGCCTTGTGTTCTTACTCGTGCGTTGGGGGATGACTCTGATATAGTTAGCCGGGTACTTGAGTTTCTTCGTGCTTCTGGGGTTGCTCACGTTCTCTGAGCTCTTTTAGTGTGTTCCTACTATTTTATTGCTGCTACATTTTTATATTTCTGTCAAGTTTTATTGTTTTCTATATATCGTTATTGTTATATATTTTATCTTATTTATTTTTATCCTTTTTTGCTTATCGTTTTCTCATTTAGCAGCGCGTTGGTTCATTGAACACTATTAGTTTTAGCATGTTCTTATTTTAATCTTACCATTCTGAGCAACCCTGTTCATCGTGACGGGGACATATAGCCTCGATGCTGACGTCCCCATTAACCCCCCTATCCTATCATATCCTACAAGGCTTTACATTTCCGCACATGCCTGTCTTTAGTGTGAAATTATTTTCGACATTCCTCGTAATAGTAAGATTACGAAAATGCCGCAGTAAGGTCAGTGATTTCATTGTAATTTATGTTAATATACAGTAAATTAATATGCTTACCCTGACGGTGCCCCTCAAAAATATTTTCCCCCAGATAACCCGTCATACACAGTAATTTTATACGCTGTTAAATAAGCCTGAAATTTTTAAAATTCCGGATTCCACCACCGTTTTCTAAACTAACACCAGCCGTTTCACACAATTCAGAGACTGTAAAACATAATTGTTGAGCTTTAATTCAGATATCTATTTCTCTCTATTCGGGTATCTTTATTTTCAAGAAGGCATATACCCACTACCAGTGCTTGGCACAAGCAATAATAATGGGGTTTTTAATTATAACAATACCACTGTTTTGTTTTATATACATTAATATTAGTGAAATTCTGTTTCACCCGTCCCATACCAATAAGCAGTTCAACGTGGTGAAAATAGAGAACGAAATAGTCCTGGTATAGGAAGGATGTGTTTGATTGTATTACTTTCCTAAACCAGTCAATACATTATCAACATTCCTATTACTACCAGTTCTAAAAGACAAATAAAATGGTTTATCTGGGTGATTTTGCTTAATAAACGTAAGCTCCACACGATGTTGAGGGAGCACATCTCTCATTACATATTGTACCTTATCCCATTTTCTAGCCAGGCATGGGAGTTAATTCGACCGTCATTAAATTACCATTATCCTTAAATTGCTTATAATATTGACGTGATTCAGATACTATAATAATCTCTCTATTTTGTAAAGACGTTATTATCGTTAATGTTGATTTTTACAATAATTAGGTCTCTTCTTACTATAGAACAGCATTTTTTTCTAATAACGTATTATTCTTAACGCTCATTGTTTTACAACGATCAACAATCATTCACTGTAGAACACCAAGAAGTCTTTTTTGTAATAGTGTAATACCGTTAATGTTTGTTGTTTTATTATCATTGGGTCTCTTCCCACTATGGAACAACAAGTAGTGTTTTTCTAATAACGTATTATCTTAACGCTCACTGTTTTCAGCGATGAACAATGTTGAAAACAACGCTTCTAGCATTTCTACTGAATCGTAACCGCTTCTGGATTTTCTAACTATACTATATTAAAATAACTTTTAGTAATAACATATAATAATTAATTATTGTAAATTTTTGGAAAACTCCTCTCGGAGAAACGCTATCTCTCATAACTGGGAGATGATTGCCTGTGGGCCAGATTGCAACTATGGGTCTGAAACCTCCTACAATTTCGCAACATTGGAGCTCTTCATCCCCGAATTGAGAGATAGTCTTTTGTTCAACAATCTATGGAGAAGTAATCTCTTATAATCGAACCGTGGTTATAAATTATTACGGCTCCGAGCAGGGTTTGAATCTACGTTATCGGTGAAACTTCTGCTCTTTAGATTGCGGTGTTAATAAATTAAGCTTCAATTCTAAAGACGAAAGGTCTGTGAGTAAAAATATATTTAATATCTGGAGCAATGAAACAATACTATCTATCAACAACCTTGTGAACCATTTTTTTCTACCTGTATTTTGCTGCCATCTGTTGGTCTGATTTATAATTACATGCGCTGGTGGGAAAGCGGAAGATCTCTGAATGAAAAAATATTTAATATGTGGAGCAATGAAGAACTTCCGTCTATTAACAGAATTATCAATCATTCTTTTCTGAATGTATTTTACTGCCATCTACAGATTTGGTTTATAATTACACGCAGTCAGAAAATGCTCGTTATATTTATTTCCTCTTCATCAACAAAATTATGGCAAATTTGTTTATTTAGAAAATCAAGTATGTTAAATTTTAAAATGTAGGACATAAAAATCACAAGGGTTTCTCAACAGTTAGAGATATCTGGTTTTCTTCTGTATAACCATTATTAGCACCTCTGTCATTGGCTGCCAAATAGGACTTTGACCCCTAAATTTCAGAATCATTTCTTTTTTTATGTAACTTGGTGCGCTGATCACGAATCTGAAACCACCGGGTCGCTAGGAGGTAATCTTGACCCTAAACCGCACTTCTTTTCACGATTTTTTGAGATTTCGAATTCGCCACAAGCATATTATTTTGAACGTCATGTATGCCGAGCACGAATTTGAGGGTTACAAATCTGTCAGTCGTTGCCAAATAGGACTTTGATCCTAAAGTTTGACAATTTCGAAAAATTACTTCTTATGTAACTCGCTGCCATGATCACGAATCTGAAATCCCGAGTCGCGACGATGTCATCTTGACCCATAAAACCGCACTTCCGGTTAGGATTTTTGAGATTTCGAATTCTACACCACCAAATTAGCATCGATGTTATATACGACGAGCACGAATCTGAAACCTCCGAATTGCTACGAGGTCATCTTGATCCATAAAACAGCACATCCGGAGACAATTTTTCAGAGTTCGAATTCGACAGCACAAAATTGATATCGATGTCATATACGCCGAGCACGAATTAGAGGGCCCCAGTTCTGTCAATCTTTGCCAAATAGGACCTTGACCACTAAATTTTTACTGTCGTAAAAGAGAACAAATCCACCTCTGGTATGTTACATATGTACCAGAATATATCGTGTGTTAAAGAGGGACTGGAAAAGAGAACGAGGTTTTGGAGGCTGGAAAGTGGGGTTCATGCGAAAATATACCGTAGCCTGAAAAATCTCAGAATGTAAAGGTTGTAATGTTACATAGGTGTTCAAAAGTTGATCATTCTCTGTTATTAACTCTTCTATGTTACATAGGGACAATACTAGTAGTGTGCTCCTGTGCAGTCGGAACCGGAACCGGGTAGACGTTTTATGTAATTTCGGGAATGACAAAGGATGTTGTAAAACTCCGCCTTCAATGTCATACTCGTTCTACTATGTTCATTGTCTTGCTGTTGTGTGTAATTGGAACAGTAATTTCTCTGTGCATGCGTGTTCCGGTAGTGTTCATGCTTGCAGCCTTTCTTGTGTAATCTCTACAATAGGTTATAGCCATCAAAGGCTACTCGTTGCGTAGTCTGCTCCGGAACCAGAACTGGTGCTGGAATCGGAACATTTTGGCAATGTGTAATTTCTACTATGTTCAATAGGAGTTGGAATATATGTTCAACGTCCTATGTTGTAGTCTTTGTAGTCTGTGGTCACAGCTGCTGCTGCTGTGTTCAATCTCAACCGGAAGTGGGAGTTGGAACTGTATTTGCGCATGCGTGTAATTTCTATTAAATTGGAAATTTAATTTTACTGCGCATGCGCAACTAAATGTGTGTCTACTATGTTATTTAGGGAATGAAAAATAGGTCATAGTCTTTTATAATGGTTCGAAAAAAGTGGTCGTAACCGACAATTCGTTGCGTAGTCTGCTCCGGGGGAACCGCAAGAGGTACTGGAAGTTATGACGGAACAGGAATCGGAACTGGAACAGGAACCGGAACAGTTTGCGCATACGCTCTAGTTTAAAAAGTCCGTCAGGTGCCACCACCCTACTCACATTACGTAGATGGTATTATCATAAAAGTGTTACAAACTGTTACAAACTGCCCTAACAATGTGTGATGAGTGACATTCTTAATCTGCTTCCTACGTTTTGATTTGAAGATAAGTATATGTTCTGTAAATCCATTATTAAACTTCTTTAAACCTTCATACTGCATAAGCTTTCTCATCTTTTTCAAATCACTCTACTCGCTCAGTGTCTTCGTTGTATCTATCTGGTAATATAGTTTTAAGTTGTATCATCTAAACCTTTGAACCATTCCTCGTTTGTATAAGATTACCAGCCGTAACTCCATAGAACTTAGAATTATCTAGATTTGCAAGTGTAACATGCTGCAGCTATTTGTGTTTAGATTTTTCTGTTATGTAATAGACTGACATGTTTTAAATGGATACTACAACAACCCTTATAAGATTTATTTTTTACAATTTCATTTTTTCATGTTCTTCTGTAGTTTTTCGTCTCCTACTCCTTCGTATATTTGTAAAGTCTAAGATCTCTTCTATATAATGGACAGTTAAGATTTCAGCACAACCAGTTTCTCATACAACTCTCGCAAAAGATTTGATTGCATATGGTTTTAATTTTGTGAATATTATTCTGAAGACAAATAGAACAATTGATATCGTCAGCTAGCTGTATCTCATCATAAAATTCATTGATAAGTTTAAATTTAAAATCAGAAGAGAGTTTTTGATATCTTACAATCTCACACCAATAGACTTGATTAGAAAACTGTAGAATGAAATCTTCAAATAACACTTGGTCACGTGATATGATGAACCAAGAAAAGTTATCTTTAAAATGTGTAATGAACTGTTCACTCAACTTACGTTTAACTGCCAAGTTGTTCCAACAATCGCTGTCTTTACATTTATCACAAAATTCTCTAATAAAACCTTCTAATAATTTTTGTAAAACCATCAGCTGTACCCAAACATCATCATTGAGCTTACATTCAAATTCTCTTATAAAGTCTTCTGATAATTTTTGTTTACTTGCAACACCATTGTACGTTGTCCTTAAATTCCCTTATAAAGTCTTCTGATAATTTTTGTCTAGATGAAATTTCCATCCAATCAACTCTATTTTCAAACTCTTTAATGAAAACTTATGATTTTTGATTACATGATATTTCCTTCCAATTTACCTTATCTCCAAATTCTCTTATAAAGTCTTCTGATAATTTTTGGTATTTGCTTACATTATCCCAATTCACCTTCTTAATATGCAAAAGTCTATTTATATCTTGTCTCAAATCTTCATGTGCATATCTTTTAATCAACTCATTTAATGGAACTTTTTCAAACAGCTCAGTTACCATAGATTTGTGGCTTTAGTTTTCTTCACTGAGTTGTTGTGATTGATATTCTAAGCATATTATTTTTTCTGTTAGGTCATCTTTTCTTAAACGTTTCAATTGTGATGTAGTTTTCATGGTTTACAAAGAAAGCTTGTACACTTTTAAAGCTAATTTATTTTTTTATAGAGCTTTATCATAATGAAATTACTTATATTTATATACAGGAAATCGCAATCTAACATGTCACTTGCTAAAGAAGTATTATCTCTTACAACTGTATTCAATCGTGCGTGTTATTATTTAGATGATGATGATGATGATCTTTCTATGAATGTGGAGTATGATAAAGATGATATTTATTAAAACCTACACGACTTTAACAATTAGATGATAATGATAATCCTGATTTGATTAATTTTTGCCAGAGTTGTGTAAGTTACTTGTAAAAATGTAACGCCTTAGAAGTAATTTTACTTTCTCTTAAAACGTAAATTGTTAGTAACGCGTTACTTGCCCCCAAAAGTGACAGTTACTTTACTCCGAAAGTATTACGTTACTAACGCGTTACTTTTAAGTTCGAATCTTTAAATATGTGAAAAAATACTTCAATTTTCCGTACTACTATTACTACCACCATTATTATTATTATTATTGTTATTGCACTTCTGAATCGCTTTATGTAAATGCAAGGAAAAATTTTAATCGTTATATGAACATTTTTATAGAAAGTAACATTGATAAGATGCCATACTGCGTTACTCTAGGGATGGGCACGAGCGAGTTCGATCGAGTTTTCTGTGAAACTCGATTCGACTGAAACATACATCTTTGAGCTTGACCCGAGAACTCGGCTTGAAAATGTCCTCCAACTCGACTCGAATTGGGGTCGAGTTTCGAGTCGAGTCGAGTCGAGCCAAATCCGGAGTGTAGTTTCGAGTACATTCTTCAAATATATTACATAGACAATATAATTATTATCAATGACACTACTACAACTTATATTATTATTATTATTAATATTAATAATAATAATCATAATTTTAACAACACTGTATATAAACATGAAAGATAGGCGGTTTGTATTTGAATACTAAAAAAATAGTTGATTGCCAACCTCGGTAGTCGTGAAGTCTAAGAATCAAGGATGTTGTTCACGAGATTCTGAATTTGGGTTGAGTATTCGAGCTCGAGCCAAACACTGTTTAAAGTTGTAGGGCACTGGCCAAATATCTTCAAAACTGCTCGGTCCCGATTTAGAATTGTCAATGATTCGAGCAGCTCGGCTCACAGCTTATTCACTATCGACCCGATCCCAGAGAAGTGAGACGAGCCAATAGCTCACCCAACCGACTCGGCTAGAGTCCTCGGCTCAATTGAATCGAACCGAGCAGGTGGCTCATCTCAACCAAACAAGCTCGAATCGATGGTTCACCCCAAGCGAGCTGGCTCGAGCTATCATCTCAGTTGAGTTGAGCGGAGCTGAGCTTGTTATAAAAAATATCTTGTGGTCTCGCTATCGAGGCGAGACGAGATACGAGCAGTGTCCTTTCTCGTGAGCAACACTAAAAGTATTCCATATTACTGTTTAGCTTAGATTTCATATGGCTTTCGCTTTCCAGGGTAATCAGGCCATTATTTCAAGACGAGTTAAAACGAACAAGCCATTTATCAAGCTCGACTGGACTCTCAACTCGACGCGAAAAACTCAATCGGCTCGGAACTCGACTCAAGAATATTACCTTTGTCTTGACTCGAAACTCGACTTGAATTCGAGTCGAGTCGAGTTTTATCTTAACTCGTGCTCATCCTTATGCGTTAGAAAAAATGGTTGCTTATTATTATTCTGCTAAACAAATGATACAATAATAACAATGTTGTTATGTAAAATTAAAAATACAGAATATAGAGAAACATTACACTACAACTAATAAAATGAGAATACATGAACTGGGGGTGAATCAAAACTTGCCAGTAACTCTAAAATCGATACATGTTTTCTAAAGCTAGTTTCCAACTACGGGACTCTAGGATAAGCAAACTGATCTGAAAGAACTTCAATATTATATACCATAAGTAAACTATTGTCTAGTAATAAAGTATTCCTGCTCATCAGAACAGTTCATTTATATTATCCCCTTATTGTATATCGTTAATTATGGCACCGTAGTTGTTGATATTTTCCGCCGGGGCACTTCAGACACTTTACTTTTAAATTATGTCCACCATCATCATCAACTCTTAAGAAAAAGTATTCTTTGAAATGATCGAACGGTAAAATATTTTCGTTCTCCATCTTTATAAAAACAACACCAATCAAAGTAAAATAGACTACCAGTATCATTGAACTCCTAGTTCACTCACTGAATGTACTGATTTGGAGCTGTCAAAATCTACGACAAAATCTTCCAGGTGCTTGCAATGAGTACACGTGATTTCCCTGAGGCTGTCCTCATCGTCCAGAAACAGCAAGCGACACTACGAACTTATGTGTTTCTCTGTGTGTCGGTGACAGTCGGCCACTGACATACGTAGTTCATGCTCGATTGTTTCATTCTGAGAAATTCACTTACAGGAAAGAAATATTTGTTTCCGAAAAAAAAAAAAATATACATATATTGTAGTTACTCATCCGAAATGTAACGCGAAAAAGTAACGCAAACTAGGTGGTCGATGTAATCCTTGTGTAGGCGCTGGTTTCTTAATAATTCTTCGACGTTGCTTTGAGACTGTTCAATATATTTGCATTTCGTAACACACAAAATTATATGAATTCAAAAAATACAAACAAAGTTGCTAGATGAATATTATTATATGTAGATTAATGCGATATTAACACAACACACGTAGCTACCGTTGCTTTCTTGGTGTCACGTTTTTACACACACTCACCCCTGCTGGGGAGAAAAAGTATTAGTTTTTATGTTGCTGCCTCTTCGTTTACTTACTGGCGTTAGTTTTTATTGAGAAGAACGCTAGTTCTGAACATACCGCCCGCCTTGAAGGAATTCCTTCAACAAATCTATGAATGATTAATTTGGTTCATGAACTTAATATACACAACAATAGATAACACAAGTTATGAATGAATGATATAAACATAAACAGAATAATGCACACACAACACAATACTATGAATCATACAATGTACACACTATGAATAACACCAACACATTAACTCTCCTTAGGAAGCGGGCACAATTGACGAATAGATCTTGTTGTTGTACCTCTGGTAGTTTTCACTGTCGCCACTCGTACTATTCCGTCCTTCCCAGGAAACAATTGCACAATACGTCCAGTTTTCCATTTTAGAGGTGGAATGTTATATTCTTTGATGAGCACCAAATCACCTTCGAGAAAATTGGGGAATTTTCTTCTCCACTTGGATCGTTCTAGAAGACTTGATATATACTCCTTTGACCATCTGGACCAAAATTGCTGATGAAGTTGTTGTATGTATTGCCATCTCGAAAGTCTGTTGACAGGAATAATTTTCAAGTTAGGTTCTGATATGGTAGTGAGTGCGTCGCCTATTAGGAAATGACCAGGTGTTAAAGGATGTAGGTCGTTTGGATCATTTGATAATGGTGTTAAGGGTCTAGAGTTTAAGCAAGCCTCAATCAGTGTCAAAATAGTGTTCATCTCTTCGTAGGTGAGTGAAGCATTTCCCACGGCTCTCTTTAAATGATATTTGAGAGATTTAATTGATGATTCCCATAAGCCTCCAAAGTTTGGTGATCTTGCTGGAATAAAAACCCACGTGATGTTATCAGCTGCTAGAAAATTATGTAATTTTTCTTTATGGTGTTCTGATTCAAATAAAGTCTTCAATTTTTGTAGTTCCCTTTTTGCACCTACGAAGTTACTTGCATTGTCAGAATACAGTTTAGCACATTTTCCTCGACGAGCCATGAATCGCTTTAATGCTCCAATAAACGCCTCTGTAGTTAGATCACTAACAAGTTCAATGTGAACCGCCTTAGTCGCAAAACACACGAAAAGTGCTATATATGCCTTATGAAGTTTGGCTCCCCTTCGGTTACTCGATTTAAGGTAAATGGGCCCACAGTACTCAACACCGCTGTGAAGAAATGGTCTTGTTGGTTGAACTCTGTCAGCTGGTAGATCTCCCATCATCTGTTTACCATCTTTAGGATTGTTTCTGAAACATGTGACACACTGATGCACAACTTGACGAACCAAGTTCCGTCCACGTATTGGCCAATATGATTGTCGCAAGGATGATAACAATAATTGAGGCCCGGCATGCAATAGCTTCTTGTGTTCTTCTTGGGCGATTAACTTTGTCAAATTGCAGTTAGCTGGAAGTACAATAGGATGTTAAGTAACAAAGCTGCACAAAGTTCTAGGCGAGGAATAGTTGTCTTCTTCAAAGGTGCTACTCGAGATTTTGAACATAGTAAGTTTGCTGTGAATTTTCCACTTTTTGTACTAGATGTTACATATATACAAGCTCCATATCCATTCTGAGATCCGTCGCAAAATCCGTGAATTTCTACCTGCGATTGTGTTTCTTGAATAACCTTCCGCTGAACATGTAGTGATTCCAACTCTTGAAGTTGCTGCTCAAAAGTTTCCCACTCTGAATGCAATGGGGCTGGAACTTCTTCACCCCAATTCAATTTTAATTCCCACAAACGTTGCAGAAATATTTTTGCCTTAAGAATAACTGGTCCTATTAATCCTAAGGGATCAAATATGCTCGCTACTGTAGCAAGAATAGTCCTCTTCGTGATTTGTTGAGGGTTGTTTCTTGGTTTGACAGGGAAAGAAAATGTGTCTTTAATGGGATTCCACAACAATCCTAAACTTCTTGTGATGCAATCATCATTTGGTTGAATGGTGAAATTTGATTCTTGAAGTTCACTGGGTGTTTTTGAAAGCAGTGAAGTGTCGTTGCTACACCATTTTCTCGAACAAAAACCACCTCTTTGCAGAAGAGTTGTGAGTTGACCTTGTAATTCATGTAGTTCCTTCTTCGTGTTTGTTCCTGTTTGAAGATCATCAATATAGAAATCCCTCATTACAACTTCTGCTGCCTTAGGGAAATTCTTCTTCTCTTCTATGGCTAGTTGCTGAAGACATCTAGTGGCTAGGAAAGGAGCTGCTGCAGTATCATATGTTACAGTTTTGAGTCGATATATCTTTATTGCTTCTTGAGGGTTTTCTCTCCACAGTATTTTCTGGTAGTTTGCATCTGAATCATGTACCCTAATGTTGCGATACATCTTCTCTATATCAGCTGTCATGACGTATTGATGTTGCCTGAATCTTGCTGTTATGGAAAATAATTCTTGGATTGTAGGCCCGACTCTCATCGTGTCATTTAATGAAAGTCCAGAAGTTGTTTTGCACGATGCATCAAATACAACCCTGGGTTTGGTAGTAGTACTGTTCTCCTTCATTACGCAATGATGGGGAAGATAGTAATCTGGCATCATTGTATCGCTCTCTGTTCTAGTTATTTCTTCCATATGGCCCAAATCTTCGTACTCTTTCATGAACACTATATATGCCCTTTTTTTTCTCATTATCCTTCATAAGTCTTTTTTCCATTGAATAAAGTCTTCTCGTTGCAATCTCCTTGGATTTACCAAGATTCCCCACATTTTCCTTAAAGGGAAGTCTGACGATGAATCTCCTAGTCTCGTCTCTCCGGTGTGTTTCTTTGAAGTGTCTCTCACATTCTGCCTGCTCTTGACTTAATAGATGTTTCGTTGAACATTCTTCTATCGTCCAGAACTTTTGTAATTGCTCGTGTATTTTTTCTGTTGTGGAGAGGTGACACACATTTGTCGAAATGTGTGGTTGATTGTCTATTTTTCCAGCTACAATCCAGCCAAACAATGTTTTGTGCAAGGTTGGATACCCTGCCTTGAATTTTATTTGCCCTTCACAAAGTAGATCAAAGAATACTTCCGCCCCCAACAACATGTCAATACGCTGTGGTATGTTGAAGCTAGGATCTGCTAATTCAACGTTGGAAGGTATTTCCCACGATGACGTGTCTACACGAACCATAGGCAAGTCTTGTGATATTTGCGGCAATATGATGAAGTCTAATGTGGCTGAATAATTTTTATGTCTTGACTTAATTGTAGCCTGAACGCTATGGCATGACCTTGTATTAGCATTACCTATACCATTTATGTGTACAACGCTATTACTCTTTGTTAGTCCCAATAATTGAACCATTCTGTTTGTTAGGAAGTTGGACTGAGAAGCACAATAGAGAAGTGTTCGACACATTTGAAAATTACCCTGTTTATCTTTAACATATACTACAGCTGTGGATAGCATAACGCTTGGTGGTCTCCTAAGATTCTGCGGTACACTGTTTGTAGAACGAATCTTACCTTCACATTCCTGATCGACTGATGTGGTTGCAGCGAGCGTGTTTTGACCTTGACCTATTTCCCTTTAATCTTGTGGTTCATTCGCTCTAGTGGGCGATGGACAACGCGAGTAGTGCAGTAATGTGTTATGCTTTTTATTGCATATTTTACAATTACCTGATAAGCACTCATTTGCCTTATGCGCTCGTTTGAGACAATTTATACACAAAGAAAGACGTTTAACTTCTTTAATTCTATCTCCTATAGATTTTTTTCAACAATGATTGGCATTGAAATAATTTGTGTGAGCCTTTACAGCTGGGACATGCATTGTTGTCAGAACACGTTACGTGTGCTGTCGTTGAGTAAGAACTCTTTTTGCCTGCCTTATTTGTTTGTTGATATTTGTTACTTGGAACTGAGGGTGTTTCTTTAGGTCTACGCTTATTATCAACTGCGTCTAAAACTTGACAACGCTGTTGTAAAAATTGTGTCAGCTGTGACATGCTCGGCAATTCATTCGTTGATTGTGTTTTCTCCCACTCCTTATGTGTTGTATTGTCTAGTTTGGTCGCAATCAAATAAATAAGTAATGCATCCCAGCTTTCTGTCGGTTGACCTAATGATTTTAAAGCCCTCAAATGTTTTACCGTGCTGTCTAAAAGAGATTTAAGCGAAACAGCCGACTCACGTTCCACCATTGGCATTTCAAATAAAGCTTTGACGTGTTTGTTAACAATATACTTTTTGTTTTCAAAACGTTCTTTGAGTAAAGTCCATGCTACGTCATAATTTTCAGAAGAAATTTCCAAGGCTTGTATTACTTCAAGCGCCTACCCACGTAGAGAAGAACGCAAATAATGAAACCTTTGGACTGGCTGCAATGTGCTATTGTTATGTATTAATGCCTGAAACGTGTCATAGAACGACAATCACTCATCGTAGCTTCCAGAAAAGGTCGGAAGGTTTATCACCGGCAACCTAACTGATGGATTAGAATTGCTTGATTCATTGTTTTCATTTTTCTTTGCACTGGAGCTGTGTTGAATTATGAACACTTGCGCCTTAGCTGCTAAATCAAAATAAGTATTCTCGAATTGCTCTCTTTCTTGCGTTTCCTGATCAATGTCTGATGAACCCTGTAACATTTCTATTTCGGATTGTATTGCATCAAATTCATCATAGCACTGTTTTATTTTCTCGTAACGTAACACTAACTGCGTAATATTCTGATCTTCTGTAAAGCTATCTACAAAAGGTTTAAAACGAGTGAGTTTGGCCTTAATTTGGCCTCTCTTGAAAACTAATTCTTTCATTCTGTCCGTCATGCTTCACTCAAATTAAATACACTTTTAACACTTACGTTCTAAATGAGGCTTTGCTATTACAGGCTTATTTTGTATAAGTAATACAAGGATAATATTATATTGAAATATGCACTCACTACCTACCTTGTTAACTGCACTGTTGAATCCTGATCCGGCATGGATGGACCATTTGGTCGATGTAATCCTTGTGTAGGCGCTGGTTTCTTAATAATTCTTCGACGTTGCTTTGAGACTGTTCAATATATTTGCATTTCGTAACACACAAAATTATATGAATTCAAAAAATACAAACAAAGTTGCTAGATGAATATTATTATATGTAGATTAATGCGATATTAACACAACACACGTAGCTACCGTTGCTTTCTTGGTGTCACGTTTTTACACACACTCACCCCTGCTGGGGAGAAAAAGTATTAGTTTTTATGTTGCTGCCTCTTCGTTTACTTACTGGCGTTAGTTTTTATTGAGAAGAACGCTAGTTCTGAACACTAGGTACGTTACTTAAAAATTTGTAACGCATTATCGTTACAGTTACTTTGGAAAAATGTAACGCGTTACTAGGAAACGTCGCTTAAAAAGTAACGCGTTACAAGTAATGCGTTACTTGCGTTACGTTACTTCTCAAGACTGATTTTTGCATTACTATTGGTATGTTAGATCATTTATTTAAAAAGGTTCTTAAGGAAAATAACGAAGGTCTTATAAAATATTATCGAGAAGTATATTATGAACTTATCAGATGAAACATTAGGTACACTAACAGATAAGCAATGGTCTTATATATGTTTTTGTGAAAATGTTACAGAAGATTTCATACGTAAATACAAAGAGAAGGTCAATTGGAAAGACAACGTACAATGACTTATCAGAAGATTTTATAAGAGAGTTTAGAGATAGAGTTACTGGGTGGTTATAACATGTAATGACTTATCAGAAAATTTCACAATAGTTTGCTCACAAGATTGATTTGGGAGAAAGTACACTCACCTTCACGTTTATTAGATTTTATTAGAGAGTTTGCTGATAAACTTAATTGTTATTATATATCATATTATCAAATTTTATCTGAGAACTTTATAAGAGATTATACTGATAGAGTATATTGGATAGGAATTTCAAAAAGACAACGTTTATCAGAAGCTTTCGTTTTAGAATTTAAAGATGAGATTCCTAACGAGCTTCTATTTATATTTAGCCACTATTTCGATTAGAGAGCATCTGATGATCCGAAACCTCCAGAATTTCTTTCGCTTTCGTTATTAAATTCTGTAACTACTTCAATTAGTAATGAATTATGTTTTACCGAAACTAACTGTGCAATCCTCTGAAATCTTTGAAGAAGAGTTTCCTCATAAGGAAGGAAGTTAAAATATCTAATTATTGTGTTAAACTCCAAATAGTTCACAAATAGATCGTATTATCGTTGTTCTTTTCTTAATTACCACCATAACTTTTCCGTAATATTCACTGTCTATAGCACCTGCACATACATCTATATCTTCTTTTAAACTTAAACTTGATCTAGTAAAGATTTTCCCAAAGTATCGTTTTGGTATGTCTTTCTTAATTCCAGTTTTAAGTAGATAAATGTGCCCAGATTTTATTCTCACAGTCTCGGAAGAATATAGATCATAACCAGCAGAATATTTTACCATAACTCTAGGAACAACACCATATTCATTTAAACAAACAACTTTGAGAGACGTAATGTGATATTAACTTTTATGAGGTAATTCATAAAATATTTCATTTTTATTTTTCAACTAGCAGCTTAACAAAATATTCTAACACACAAGAACCAATCATAGAAATAATTGATTTCTTTAACTAGGTCTTCTTCTGATAGTGGTGTCCAAAACTCATTATCTTTATCTTTACGGATATCTAGTTCTTGTTGCAATAGGTTAAACAGCTTAACACCGATAAGATCTCTAAACTTTTCGTAAATGATCTCGAGGTTTGGATTATTTCTCATACGCTTCATTAAGAGGATTGTATAAACTCCTTTCTGACATCTAATAGCATAATAAGGAAAAGAATAATCTAATTTATTATTCTTGTATATAATTATACAACTATATTTTGAACTATCATTGCTATATGGTGCGGCTACTTCTTTTGACTCTAAATTTTTAACTTTTAATTTCTCCATTGATTGTTCTATTTCTTATATTCGTGGTTGTAACTTTTTAAATGTCTTCTTCATATTATTTAAAGTCTTGAGGAAATAATCTTGAATAATATCATAACACTTATCATATAAGTCTTGAGATTTCCATAAAGCTATAGAGAGAAATATCTTTTTATACACATAAGTTCCAGATATCAAATTGTTTATTTTGTCACCAGCTACCTTTACTAAATATGTTGCTGTTTTGAAGCGGGCGGAATTCCGGCCATTAGAACAAGGGCCATAATCGCCGCCACCACTTTTTCATTATAATCTCTTTAGATTATCAATGAAAAATCTCTTAACAACTTCCATCCTCGGTTTTTCGATGCTAGAAATACATGCTACCACAGAATCTTAGAAACCTTTTATGAGTAACAATCATAATAAGATAAAACATACTAAACTTAAACTACAACATTATCTCTATCTATCCAACTATTATGTGAATCATCAAACCCTAGCAGTTTAACATATACCTTATTACCTTCCTTATGCAATACTTTTTCAACAAGGCGCTCTTCTTTGTATTTAGTTCTTAATAATTGTTGCTCATAAAACCTTCCTTGTGCATCCTCGTTATAGAAATCTTTTATTCTGTATGTTGGTGGATCGGATGGAATAACCTCTGTATTGAGAACTACTTCTGTTGACCAGTTAGGTGTGTATTCTTTCTCAAACAATCCTTTAGATTTACTTATACGAAGGAATCATAATTGTATATGTAGTTTTAATACGCTTTTATTTTTTCTGTATATTTTTTGTAACATTATTTGGTCATTATTTTTAGTAACTTCTACAGGCTTTATTCTAATTGTTCTATGTACTTTATTATTATACTCGCTTACTAATTTTGGTAATATCTCCATCCATTTATATTTTCCTTTCGTAGTAAACTGTTTCCACTTAGGCTTTTATGACAGTCCGTGATTCGATCCTCTATGTCCTGAACGTCTCCTTTAGGCTTTAATAGCGGTTCGGAGATTTTACCAAAGCAGATCATATAACTACTGGACAGTACGGTTCAGAGTTCGGGTCAAAAATTCTGGGAAATTGACATAAAGACTGTTTCTAATCGTATTCTCAATGAGGATACAATTTAATAATGCGAAAATTATTACGTTGTATAGGCATTAATTATTTATGCTGGAAAGAAAAGGTAGATTAATAATGATTATTTTGATAAAGGATATGCGAAATTTCATTTTTACACTTTAATTAAGAACACTGAAACTACACACACACATATTAAATTAGATTTTGGTACTTTGATTTAAATAATTGAATATGATAATGCAATTTTGCACTCGGCCCAATTATTCTTATTAAGATCGCGGAGGACGCGGTAGTCGCGAGCCAACGGTTGAACTTCACTACATCGTACGTTTTTTATTATTTTGCAATTTCACTTATCACCCACTTTGATGCGGAAGAAATATGATTTCTGGCGGTTTCAGGGAGATGCACTTGAAGATGGAAGATGACCTTTTGCCATGTGTTCCCAAATTTATGTTTTCCTTTTAGATCGTATTGGGGTTAACTTTTGAGAGTCGTCCAAAGGGATCCTGATCGTATTGCTTTACATCTTCTTATTTAGATACTAGCGATGTTTTACGCCCGTTTTAATAATGAAAACATAATAAACAACATTTTATGTTTAATTTTGATTGTTCTGTTCATATATTTGCGCTAGTTAAAATGAAACAATTTTTTAGACACTGCGTGCTTACATGTTGTGGTCATATTCGTTGCACAAGTCAAAGTAACTTTATTTTTCTCCCCATCTCCCCGTGCTACTATCCAACGGAGAGACTCGCAATGCAACTTGTTGATGTCAGAGCTAAAAATAACTATGACAAGCTATAGGCAGGAATTTTTGGAGACAAATTTTGCTTTCTACGCTTGATTCTAGCACCTTATTTGGAGAAGCGAGAGGCTCCACCAAGACTTCCGTCGCAGACGCGAGACGCACACATATATACATATTCGTTCGTTGGAGAACAAAAAATTTTTAGAAGTGCTTTTATACGAGGTTTACTTAAAGAGTTAAAATTTTCTTAAATAACATTCGATGAGTTGGACTATATGGTTACACTCTTTCTGTCTTCAGTAAATTTAACACCATCCCCGAATAAAATAAATAAAGTAAAGTATTTATTCGAATTCTAATATATTCTTCTAATTTTTTAAAACTATATAGCCCGGGCAAAACTGTAAATTGCTTTTCAAAGTCCCTCTCAACTAACTGTTAATTTATTGTTTTTTTGTCTAATGTTTGGTGTTAAGTATGTTGTGTAAAATCCTGCAAGAGCTATTTCTAAATTGTTTTCATATGGATAATGTAAATTGATGCTTAGTAGAAATGAGTAGCCATGTAAATTAAAAGCTTTCATTTATTATATAATAAAAATAAAATGGACAATTGGAGTATTAAAGTAAGGTTAAAAGAACAAACAAGGAAGAGTAAGATGATTGGTATATTACTTCCTGATGATATAAGATGTTTAATAGTGGGGCCTAGTGGATGCGGAGAAACGATGTTAATGATTGATAATTTCTTGTTAGCACCTGAGTGGTTAAAATATGGAAATGTTTATATCTATTCTAAAAGTCTCAATCAACGTAAATACCAACAACTGATACAACTTTTTGGATATACAGAACGTGATATTAAAGACACAGTAACAGTAGTAAGAGGAAATAACGAGATTATTCCTCTAGATGAATGTGAGGATAATATTCTGGTAGTGTTTGATGATTTCATTTTAGAAGAACAAAACCATGTAAAATAATATTTTACTGAAGGTCGTCATAAAGGTTTAAAATGTTTCTATCTCGGACAAACCTGTTCTAAAATTTCCAAACAATTAATCAGACATTACTTAAACTTTCTTTGCATCTTTAGACAGGACAATGTGAATTTAAAACACATATATGATAGATTTGTTGGATCTGATATGTCGTTTGAAAAATTACAATTTTTATGCAATAAGTGTTGGAGAGAAGAGTGCGGTTTCTTAACAATATATATGACTAGAAAAATAAAAAGATGTTAAATATAGATATAAAATTAGAGTTGTTAAAAGTATAATTGAAACGTCAGTGAACGTGGATGTTGTGTTAGTTGTGCTACGTTGTGTTGTTACGATCTGTTTTCTTGTGCTTTCTGTTATGTTGTTGAAATGAAATTGAAGATATATACGTAGGTGAACATAGATGAACGTGGAAACTAAGTAAAGGGCAATATATGTATTTATCCCTTTTTATATCGCAAGTTTAAAGATAAACAAAGAAATGAAGACAAATAATAATAAAGTTCATTATAGAGGTTTTATATTTACTATTCCAAACATGTTAGCCTTAATAGGTGCTCTTGGTTCTGCTACTATTGGAGTTGCTGCTGTAGTCAAAACGGTAGATGATGTGAAAAAGAATAAAAGGGAATTGGAAGAACAAAAGAGACATAACTCAGCAATGGAAGAGAAAAAACGTGGTGAGCTTCCAAAAAACGCAAAGCCCAAAAGAGTAAAGAAAAAGAAAAAATAAAACCATTAAGTAATTTGGATCTAATACATCTTGTTAAGCATCTTAAGATAAGAAACTTTAGAGGTGTATTTATGGGTGATAAATTACCTAAAAGGGCCAATGAAGAATAAATGTGGTATTGTTAATTTTGATGCATCTAAAAATATAAGAACCCATTGGATTTGTTGTTGGAAAGTAGGAAAGAGAAAGTATGTGTTTGATTCATTCGGAGGTAATCCACCGAAAACACTCATAAAATATCTTTTTCATAATATTATAGAGTACAGTAGCAATTGCGTACAACGTTTTAACGAGGTAATCTGTAGACATTTATGTATTACAGTGTTAAAAATGTTTACAGATGGGTATAGTTTTCCAGAAATTGAGGGGACCACGGTGGTTCAGTGGTAGAGCGTTCACCTCTGGTGCTTTGGATCCAAAGTTCGAACTCAGCTCCCGTCAAGTGAACTTTGTGGTGAACAAACACTGTGTGCGTGGGTTTCTTCGGGTTCTCCAGGTTCCTCCCACTTTGTTCATTCCACCATTTCATTCATTACTCATCATCACCATCTTACTATGCTACCTTGCTAAGATCTAACATGTTAAAAGAAGGTAAGATTCCTATTTCCTTCAACACATATCAGTGTTTACAGAAAACAGTTACAATATAAACAACACAAATATTTAGAATTCGATCTAACCACACAACTTAACTCGAGTGAATTTGATATTCCTAATTTCGTTATTGCTTCTTTTCAAACTAATAAGAATGATAATCAAGAAAGAGATTCAAGCTATTTTGATCATTGTAAAGTCCAGAATGATTATTTTCGTAATTCTAGAGATGAATCTTTTCCTTTATATCCTTTGAACTTGGATTCCGAAAAACATAAATATCTGAAAGCTTACGAAGTGTACACCATATATAAGAGAGTTACAATTGCAAATACTCAGATTTATTAATATTCAAAAGAGTTTTTAGAAAATAGACCAATGTTTGTAATTAATAAATCAAAAGTAAATCACTATCTATAAGTTATAGAACTAATTTGAAATTGACTGTTAATTTTGAAAGCGATGTTCCAGATAAAACGACTTGTTATGTTGTTATGATTGGTAACAACTTTGAATACCAGGTGCAGAAAGAAAAAATGATAGAGAAAATGTAATAAATTATATGTTTATTAGATTTGTTTAGTTTGTAAGTGTTTTTAATGATAATATCATAAAATTAATTTAATAAGATAAATATTCCAGATACATTCCACGAAAGAATCTAATTGTGTTAATTGAGGATACTATATTAAATCTTGAGAAACTATTAACGAAACAGAAAAGATAGTTCAAGAGAATAAAATGTGTCTATACTACTCTTATTACGTTATCCATTCTGTTAACAACTTCTACAGGATTTATTAATATATTTGTTCCTATTACAGTGTATTCAATTATTACAACTGTATTTGCCTATGCTTCGGTCGTAATCACTGGGCTATCAACACGATTTAATATAGCTTCAAAGAAAAAGTATTATAGAAATATGGTGAATCAAATTGAGTTGTTCAAAGATGAGCTTAATGTAATTAAGTTAATGAATTAATTAACAGATGAAAATGTACGGGCTGTTGTTAATAGAATCAATAGTATACTTGACGGAAGTCGAGACTATAAGAAACAAAAATGAAGTTTATAAAAAGTTACAAGGGAAAAGTGAGACATTAATATGGAACGTCAGAAGAAGTTAATAATAACAATTAATAATAACGTTCTTAATAACGATTTTAATGTAATCATCAAAAACATTCAACAAAACATAGACGTTATCTTCAAAATCCATGGCTGCTTATCTTCTTTGAATTTTGATCAATGGACTGAGTTACCGAAATCGCTATCTGTCATATAGAGAAAAATCAGCAAGAGATTCCATTACCAGTGTCCAAATACAATTTAGGAACTAAGTTTTTATGGTCATCATAAAAGCTCTAGATAGATGTTAAATGCTGTTCCTCGACTTTTTAAGAATTATATCAAACATTTACTTATTAATCTACCCTCGTATATACTTCAAATAAATTCACTCGTTAAAACTAGTTCCAATATATATAGCGATAATCATCTTCCTTTCAACTATAACTGATTGACTTTGGCTGACATCTGGAGGAAGTTTCTATAACCAGTTCCTCGCTGATGCTAGCATGGAAAGTTTATTTACATAGCTGCAGTTGTTCGTTTGGAAATTTGCATTAGCGATCATCGTGAAACAAGAATCAACAGCCAGATACCCCGCTGAATTTTTTGCGGGGTTAATGCTGTCTGAGTTATGCTGGACGAGTCACTTCTAAAAAGAAAGAAAGAAAATATGTTGACTAGTATTATGCAAGTGACGTACACAAACATACGTGAGTGATATGATGCCGCTCTTTGCCTTGAGTACGCAAGAGTTTGCGTATACATGTATGTATGCAAGTCAAGCACACATTCAAGACGCAAATTCAATTACCATACATAAGAGTGTAAGTGAGTGAGATAGTATATGTGAGTGGAGAGTATAAGTATATATACAATTAGCTGTAGTTGCTACATTCTAAACTTCAACTTCTCATTAAACAACCATCTCTGAGCCGATTTGAATGAATAAACTAGTAAATGGAATTGTTATAATGTATTAGCTTTCACAATAAACTGCAGACCATTTCTGTTAATTTTTGGGGTCAGTTTCACACACTGTGACCTTTGAATTCAAATATATGAAAAAAATGATTGCATTGCATGATGCATTTTTGATTTTCGACAAAACAACACATGTTGTGTAGGTTTTGATGTCCACGTGTTGTGTAAATTTCATGTTGGGATGGCTAAGGGAACAGGAGTTACAAAGTAATGAACCTAGCATATAAAGTAACTTGTTATACAGGTCCTCCGTCATAATTACAGCTAGGAAATATTACTAAGATCATTTAAAACAATTTATGTTGCGTTTAGCCTTCCTGGCTTTTATTGTGGAACACAATTATTGAAATAAATACACCTTTATGATTATGTGTACATCTCTTTATATGATGGTTCCTGAATTATATCGTTTATTATTTACAAAACGTTGTTATGACAACGTAAAGACAAAAACTCATCAAAAATCATCATATTAAAATCATTTGTTTCCTTATTTACTTCTCCTTCTTCTAACTGGTTAGTGCATATTTTAAAATCATACATTGCCCGATATTTAAAATTACACCGAAAGTACAAGATGTCGTTTCATCATGTCGCCCGAACTATAGGACTTTCTTTTATTGAGTTTACAATTAAAAGAAAAGGATCCTGGACCGTTAAGTAATACATATATTAATTATTCGAGTTTTCGAATTCACCTCGTATATATGAAAATTATAATTCATATAAATATATATCATGTTTATTTTTATAACAATATTATTACTTTATTTATTTTAAATGTTATCATTGATTTCATTTATTTATTCATTACAGCGACAATAAGGCACATTCGAAATTTGATTCACAAGTTATTTAAATTTAAGTCCTTTTCGGGTCCATTAAATGCTTATTACCAGTTATTATTTACTTGGGCATAATGAGGAAGGTTTTGAAAAAGATGTATGCATGATATTCATATGGTTGTTTTTTGAACGAATAAGGATCAGATACATATATCTTCAACAAAATACAAATTAAAATGAAAATATTGACAACATTTAAAACAAAACACAATAATTAACTTCTTATCAAGATCACAAATGTAGGAATTGTTCCATGTGTTCATTCATTAAATTATCTTTATAGAATTCAAATAAGGTACGAATAACAAACAAATTCATAATGATATTTTAAAGCGAAATAAAGCAGAAATCAATTGAATACGGTTTTGTTAAGTTAAGTTATCTTAAGTTACATGACCAACGAACTCATTCAAGGTACATTGAAAGTCGTGAACAGGAATGCAGTATTACTCGTTACTTACTTCTACAGTTCTTTGTTTCCTACTTTGAGAACTTTTGCCATCTTCGAGATTTCTACGAAGTCCAATTCGAGGGAAATCAGATCTAATGATTACATACTTTCTAACTGTAAGTAATCTACTACTCTTGGATTATGTTCAGTTACACGATCACTATTACTGTTATTATTAAGGTTAGGTTCGGTTATCTTACCGGTAAAATTAGGTTCAGTTCTCATTCGTTTTACTGGTGGCGAGAAGTCGTGTCTCCTAACATATCTGTACCTATTCTTTCCACAATATTCACCGTAATTTGTCCTACCACGGTTTTTGTTTCTTCTGTAATTAGGTTCGGTTACATTACGGGCACATATGAATCTAACATTACTGTTCACTACTATCATTTTGGTCTTTTCATTGGATGAACATTTCAATAGCTCTAACTCAATCGAACAATCACTACAACCATTGATGGGAACACACGTTCTCTTTCTGAATTTCACGAATACTGGAATCAACTTTCTTCCTGCTACATGAACCAATGTCGTATACATATCATTAAATGGTTCTATTACCATTCCTTCATCTTCAGGATTAATATCAATTGAATATATCGTGAAAACAAGCAGTCAATAGCATTCACTAGACGAAAATGATCATAACTTTTCGCACATTGATACATATCGAAATCTTTGTTATACACAGCATCAGTAAAGCAATCAAAAACAATGAGGAGAGAAGTCGGGATAATCTAAATTAACCAATACCGTAGTATTTTTTCGAACACTTACCAAATTTCATCCACACATTTAAATCAATGACGTCACATTAATTCGTCGATGCAAATTTAGGATCTGTATTCTCCATAGTTTCTGTGGAAGGTTCAGATTCATTTACTTGGGCAGTGTGGTCATTAATTGTAGTTTCTACCACTTCGATGGAATTTGCATTTCAGTGAATCTATGTATAATTCGTTCCATTTTAAGATCACTTTGTTCAATACGTAGAGTAGTCTGGTCGATTGTACTATTGAGTTGTTTCATCTGTTCACCAAGATCTTGCTTTAATTGTCCCATCTGTTGGTTCATTTTACCAGTAAAATCTTGCTTTAATTGTTCCATCTGTTGTTTCGATTGTCCTATTTGTTGTTTAATGAGATCGGCCAGGTCAGAAAAGCTCATTTCCCTGTTGCCATCTGCTTCAGATGTATTTCCCATACCAGTGAGACTCATTTTAATATTCCTCGGAATATTTTTGCCATTTCTCAATACTGTTAACTCCGTCTTGTTATCTCTTTAGTGAAATCATCTCACAACCTTATAGTCAATCTGTACTGTTGAAATTTATTATTTAGGAGATTGCTTACTTTATCTCGACGAACCACCTAAAGGTTCCTGCCGGCAAACCACCAAAATTTTATATAACGTAACTCGTTATATACAGGTCCTCAGTGATAATTACAGCTAGAAAATATTACTAAAATCACTTAAAACAGTTTATGTTGCGTTTAGCTTTCCGTGCTTTTATTGTGGCACACACTTATTGAAATAAATACACCTTTGTGATTATTTGCACATCTCTTTATATGATGGTTCCTGAATTATATCGTTTATTATTTACAAAACGTTATTATGGCAACGTAAAGACAAAAACTCATCAAAATCATCATATTAAAATCATTTGTTTTCTTATTTTCTTCTTCTTCTTCTAACTGGTTAGTGCATATTTTAAAATCATACTTTGCTCGATATTTAAAATTACACTGAGAATACAAGATGTCGTTGCAAGCAGACTTCAATAAAAATGTCCTATTAAATGGGTGGATATGAAGAAGAATCTTTCAAGTGATAGAAATCCCCTTGACAGAAGTAAATGTTGCACATTTCAAAATAGTACTCACCTACAAGTGAAGAGGGTGTTGCTATATCCTTTGCATTCTCTCTTGTGTGCTAGTAACGTCTGTAGCTGGTAAATTATAAGTGCTACCAGTAGCTATACACGGGTCTACTGAAACAAATACATGAGTGATTGGAACAGTCAGAACATCAGGAAGTTGGCAATAAACATATAATGGTGATGGACCATGGGAAGGAAGGAAATTATGAACTTACGGTGTGTAAGCATTCACGGTCATCACATGTCCTAAGCACAATGCATCATCATAAACACATATTACAAATCCTTTCGTTCCTTGAGTGAAACTGATTGTCGTAAAATGTTCATGTGCTTCATTCTGTTGCTGTAGAATATCTTCTAACAACTAGCTTGTCAACTGATACTGGTATAAATGCATGAAGCTTTTGTGTCCCTGGTACTAATCGTGGTATATCAAATCGTGCATTCAGAACCTTCTCTGCAGTAGTAACTTCTTGGAGGGTAACATATGCAAAGTTCATGTTGTGCACCTTCTTCTCTGCCCAATCTAACCGCTCCTGTGGAGTAATTACTTGGTTTGAAGATATGTACTACAAACTTGTTCTAGCAGCTAGCCTCTTTGTTGCTCCTCCAAGCCCGTCACATACTCTCTTACCATGGGAAGTGGCAAAGAAGTGCCACTCAGCATGGATTCCAAAGTCATCGTAGTGGTGCAACAAATTTGTGAAGTTTCTCCAGTTCTTGTGTTGTGCACCAGTGCCATCAGAAAAATAATATATCTTAGATATTGCGTTGCTGTTTCCTTTCAAACATGTAAACAGTCTCTTCTGAAACACGTGTACACCAATCAGGCCCGCAACTAGGGTTTCTGTCACCCGGGACAAACACACAATTCGGCGCCCCCCCGCAAGGTTTAGTCGAAAAGTATCACTTGTGGATTGCAACTGTAAATAACATTCTTAATGAAACCAGTTATATCGATTTTTAAGTACTTTAACCCTCCAATACGCGCGCGGGCTACCATTGTAGCCCACCGTTTTTATTTTCCTTGCCGCAAAGTAATTCGAGATGATAACTCAAAGCGTGTCTGTGTACCTATCTATCAACTATCATTCTACGTGTTTAGGGTGTGGTCAAACGTAAAATCGAAAGGATCTCATTGTTATTCTGCTTGAAAGTTTCATGGGCTACATCTGTAGCCCGTGCGACTATTGATGTCACGGGTGTTCCTAAGCGTCAAAGTTTTTTCATTATAGTTTGAGTGTTGATCAGATGGTCAATGAGTTTGCAAAATGCCAATTCTGATGAGAAATGTTTTTAAAACCAATATTTACGATCCAAAATGATTGAGAACATAACAATGCAACAATGAAAAGCTTATTTTTATTTCTGTAAATTTTTCGGTGTAATCCTTTGATGTGGAGAAAAGAAGAAAACTTTCCATCAACAATGAAGCACACAAGAACTCCACACTTTATTGTTATGTGTACCTCTCGAACTTGAGCACTTTCTGTACCCCTTTTGAGCAACTTTCTGTATACTTTCTCTTTCTGTATATATGCACCTCTAAGGTGCACACAAGTGATAGAAAAAACTGATTCGAGCAAAGCATCTCTCTTTACAGTGCATTAACTAGAAAGTTCATTAAATATGAAAGAAATTGCTTCATAAGATATTAAGAAATAGATCAAGATATTTAGATTATTTAATGTGTAGTAAATATTATACATTATACATGATTAATGTAAAACATGTTTGAAATTAACAATAAAGCATAATAAAGCATAAGTTGGACTGATAGATAACAATTCAAAATGCCTCGAAAAGCTCTCAAGCAAAACTAATAGATAAAGCTTCATACAGCCTTCACTCGCAAAATCTCTTGGTAGGCGTACAAGAAACAACTAAATACACCGAGGCGTGTAAATTATCTTTTCCGCCACAAAACTGCCCTCTAGTTTAAAAACATTACAGCAATTGCGTAAGATTACAGGGGGCGCGTCTGAGCTAAACTCTTCAACCACCAGCAACAAAAATCGGGAACTTTTCGCCCCCGCCCCTATTGATAACAGCGTTTTAAACTTCAGAGCTGTTCTCAATGGAATTATACAAACAAACAGCTCCTTGTGGTAGGAAAAGGAAAGGGGGGCGGATTCTCTTTGGTCGCCCAAGGGAACAAATGCATGCAATATTAGGTTTTTAATGTATGACATTACACCTATTTAGATGAGACTCTCTCTCTCTCTCTCTCTCTCTATATATATATATATATATATATATATATATATATAATCAACGAAAAGAGGTCCCATGGAAAAGGCCAAGTAAACTTTTGATTTCCGGTGCCCCCTCCAACCACGCGCCCGGGGCACGTGCCCCCTCTGCCCCTCCCTAGTTGCGGCCCTGACTCCAATGGTGTCATGCTACATGCAGTCCTAGATAATGATTAGGTTAGTGTGTGCGATTCCACGTGCACGGGTTTCACTGAAATAAACTGCAAGTTGATGAACATTGGTTGTGAATTGTTCCAATGAAAACCTTGGACCTCGTCTTGCAAAATGATTTAATTTTCCGCAAAGTCACATATAACAACTTCACCTACACTTAACCCATCTTTAGTGTCCTTCATATACCTTGCCTGTTGGGTTCCAATAAACGCATGCAGCGGTAAAAGTATTAATTTAGAAATAAATAGGTCAATCAATTCGTTAGTTGGCTTCACTAATGTCTGAAGGACATATGTATTAGAAGTAATTCACTATTTGAAAGTAACATGTTCAATTGCATTCTTTTGTAGAACATTATCCGGAATGCCGAGCTTCTGCCTGGCTAAGCGGTTAGCGTACGCGCCTTTGGCGTGGAAGACTCGCGTTCGATCCCCGGCGGAGCTTATGTGGTTCGGATTCCACGTTAATGTCTAGATCCCGTCTCATATAGCCTTGCTGCTGAAAGGGACGTTAAACTTATAATCAAAATCAACATTATCCAAAATGCCTCTCATCTTGTCAGCTCCTGGGCATTCAGTGTACTGCTGGAAGAAGCACTGTACTTGAGGTGGTAGCTTGACAGACCTTTGCATTTTCAGAGAACTTACCTAGCTTACACCCCCAACCTCCTGATGTTATGACTGTTTTAATCACTAATGTTCTTACTTCAGTGGACACTTGAATAGCTGCTAGTACTATAATTTACAAACTACAGACATTAATACCACACAAGAGTGAATGCAAAGGATAAAGCAACATCCTTTTCACTTGTGGGTGAGTACTATTTTGAAATGTGCAAATTTACTTGTTTCAGGGGGATTTATATCATTTGAAAAATTCCTAAATCATATCCACCCTTTTAAAATGGCATTTTTATTGAAGTCTGCTAGGTCCATTACTTTGTAACTCCTCTTCCCGTAGTCATTCCAACATGAAATTTACACAACATGTGGACACCATAACACTACACGTGTTGTTTTGACGAAAATCAAAAATGCATTTTTTCAGATATTTGAAGTCAAAGGTCACAGTGTGTGAGCCTGACCCAAAAAAATAACAGAAATGGTCTTCACCTATTTTTTATTGAAATGGTGTTTCTTCAGCTTGACAACAAGCCCAAGATGACGTTTATATCTAAAGTAGGAGCGAAGTTATGATTTATTTTCATTTAGCATGTATGCAAAAAATTACACGTTTTTGTGAGGTTGGCAACAATGCTATCTGATAACTACTTGTCACTGGAGCTTATAACTTGGCAAATGTTGTTTACTCCACAAGCTCTTGCTTTTCACCAACTTTCATCACAATTTTAGGTGGTGAGGTTAAAAATTCTTTCTTCTGTGAAGATTTGGCGTTTATTTACCCTAGTGTTTCTTTTCGCTACAGGTAGTCAATCTTTTCATATTTTTCGTTGTCCTTCATAGTTAAAGTAACTGTCTATTCTTATTCTTTCTACGAGTGATGGATCTTCTCTTTAGTTTCATGTCAAACATGCACACGTAATGAAAGACGCTGTTGATAATAGTAACAATAATAATAAATATTACTAGCTAACTCGTGCGTATATTTCGCACAATATAAATTTATATTATCATGTGCAATTAGTAAGTTTGGCTGGCGTCTCCTCATATTTTTTTCGGAGCGCCTTATGAGTCCACATTGTCCAACGTTGGTCCCATCCCACTATCACCTCCTGTTCTCTCGATATAAGTTATCGACCTTTTGCCTAAACAGGGCTTTGCCGTGGCCCCATGACCCCCGATGACAATGCCTCTTCGTTCTTTTTGCATTGAAATCGCTTATTTAGACTATCTGTGAGTCCTATGAGTGCATACTGTCCAACGTTGCTCCCATCCTTCTACAATTTCCCGTTCGATATAAATTATGAATATTTTGCCTGTATTGTAGATATTTCGTTTCAATCATTACGTTTGATGAAGAATAGAGGAAAATATTGCGTTGCCACAAACAACACCTTTTCGTTATATATATATATATATATATATATATATATATAATTATTATTATTATTTTACTTATCACTTATGTTACCTACCACTATTTGCAATGCAATGTGTTACTTAAAAAATCAAATAACACTCCTCGCCATTCACGCTCTCGAATTCGAAATACATGATTTACAGTTCTCTGTGATAAGGGAAAGCATACTTATTATACTATTGTTTCAAAAAAAAAGAAAAAGAAAAAGCAACGTCTCACAAGTTACTTCACTTTCAATGTGTAACTTCATATCATCACTAAAAATCGTCTTGTTCCGATAGGAAAGTATTCTCCCCCTCCGCAAGAAATAACCTGATCGTAGCGTAAGAGCGTGAACCTTCTTTAGGTGATTAATCGGATCCAATATTTCAATAAAAGAGTAAGTCCCTGCATACAAATATTTCAGTAAAAGAGGAAAAGTGACTCAAACATTGTGAATATCCATTTGTGGAAGAAATTTGGTTCCTTTGGAAGTTTTAAGAGTTTGAAGGGCCGCTGTTTTGAACATTTTCATCCAATTATCTGGCTAACGAACTCATTCAAGATATTTCAACAATTAATGTTTCTGACAAGTTTGGTCTCAATCCACTGAAAGTTACGGCGGCTATGGCATTCACAAAATTATATATATATATATATATATATATATATATATATATATATATATATATATATATATATATATATATACAGATAGATACATAGACACACATACATTCAGAGAAACTTTCGAAGTGAAGGTGGTTTTCCTTTCAGAGGGTAATGATCGGCAAAAGTGCCTAGAAATTTTGCGGCATATCTAACATGATGAGCTCACCAATAGGCACATTTCTGAAGAAATTTGCCTATTGTAGAGATTCACATGATCGAAATTCGGGACAATTTCGTTTTTCCGATCACCGTCCTCTGATACATATCCCTGATTAGATATACCTACTTCCTCGTTTTCATGGTTTCACTTCTCTAATAAATGTCACTGAAATTTTGATCTCGTTTTCACTAAATATTTTAAACGGGTAATACGATCCATTTTACTATCTCTCATGAGCTGTATGCATTATTAAAAAAATAAAAAAGTTCTCCTTGGAGTGGATTTGAACTGTCGTCCTTTGCATTTGTAATTCAGCACCTTAATCACTAGATCAAGATCAAGGTTGTTAGACGTTTAGTGGTCGGCATATTTGTTTGTATTTGCATTTTATGTTCCCACTTCGACAATTTTTACTCTTTTTTCTTCCTTTACCAGCTGTTTCTGTCTTTCTATTCGATACCACTAATTTGCCACTCGTCAGTACTCTGCCAGAATAGTAAATCCGTTCTTCCCCGCGTGTCACTATACTGACACAGGCGAAAGGTCTACTTTGACCAGCGACACACCGGTTGAGAACCAACGTTTTTGGTTCCTTTCACTGTGGACTATCTCTTCATACAATAAGGCACATCATTTTTAAAAAATAAGTGTGCTATTCCTACTTTTATCTAGTTTTTAACAGCGATAAAAATTTAGGTTTGTGATTTTTAAAAAAAGTGGCTTTTAAATTTTAAAAAATCTACATTTCACAAGATTTTATAAATGTTTCGCAGGGAATATTGTCATGGTAATTCAATGTATACTGTAGCTCTTATTCGCCGAAGGGAAAGAAGTCTTCTTTTTTGCCCACTGCTAGGGGTGCGGGAAGAGGGAAGTTAGGCAATCATGTTTTCCTTCCGTGATAGACTAAACATATGTCGCCACTGAAAATAATTTATTAGTCACGAAAGCAAGTTGATTATGTTATCTCCATTTCGTTTTAACAAGTGCGCAATATACACAACTTGCCCTCCTACCTCCTCCCCTCAAACCCTCGAGCTCAAACTGCGTCGTTTCTTTCTTGTGTACAAATCCATGTGATTCATTTTCCGTTCTCTGTGTTAGCTGAAATTTTTTCACGCAGAAGAAAGTCTACAATCAAGTGTTTGCTTACCTTTTGAGAAGATGCCTTTGCAAAGAACTTCCTTGACGACCATAATAACGCAATCAAACCGCACATTGTTGTGGAATACAATGCTGACAAGATGACAATGCTGGCAAGATGAGAAACACGTATAACGCGCGGAGACGGACAATGAAATGCACAAAGAAGGTTTTCTTCTACCTTCTTGACCAAACTATTTTAAAGTCTTTCATTCTGTTACGTTTTCTTCGACTTTCCCGTGCCTTACGAGACTATAGACTTCAACTGATTTACGAACTGGTGGCTCTGGGGACGCCACCAGTTCCGGGACCGTCGCGCATAAGTCGACCCCCACCTCCAAAAATACGAAGGTTGGAAGCTGCCCATTCTAAGCATTGGCCTAAGAAAGTAGACGAATGGAAGGACTGGGTGGTCTGTTCCAATCGTAAAAATAGGAGGTCGAATTATGTGTGCCCGGAAAGTAAGGTTCAACTGTGCGTGGATCCATGCTTCGGGGTGTACCAGACGCGACAGTGACCCACACGTGACCCTGACCAAGGGACCTGAGTGCATCGTACACAAGCTGTGACCAGACTGTTGCTAAGTACAAGTACTAACTTTCATTTATATGGCATAATTTTACTTCTTTTCAATGTCTATAATAAAAAAGCCATTGCATTGTTACTGCAGATATTTGCAATGTTTCAGAAGAAAAATTTATAGTGAAAGTACTATTTCATTCTAATACCTAAACCAAAAAGATTTCGCATTCGGAAGGATGTACGTACATTTTGAATAAAATTATTTACAAACAAAATTAAAAACGGTCGGCTGGGGGGTGTTTTCACCCCAAATTTAGCATTTTTTCTAGACTTTTTGAATTTTGGCACCCCGTGGCGCCCCCTCGGTTTGTACTAAGTATCTCAAAGTACCCAAAAATTATCCCAGGGACTTTCCTTAAGAACATAAAGTGATTTCTAATTTAGTCGTATTTCGTAACGTCAGAAAAAAATATTTTCTGATACACTGCAATGACATAAATTTTACACATTTTTTTTTGAATTTGCAAGGTGTGAGAAAATAATTTATAGTAACAGTACTATTTCATTCTAAGACCTCAACCAAAAAGATTTCGCATTCGGAAGGATGTACGTACATTTTCAATAAAATTTTTTGCAAACAAAATTGAAAAGAAGGCGACTGGAGGGTGTTTTCACCCCAAATTTAGCTTTTTTTCTAGACTTTTTTAATTTTGGCAGCCCGTGGTGCCCGTCGATTTGTACCAAATATCTCAAAGGACCCAAAAATTATACCAGGGACTTTCCTTAAGAACATAAAATTGATTTCATAACTTAGTCGCATTTCGTAACGTCAGAAAAAATATTTTCTGATACACTGCAATGACATAAATTTTACACATTTTTTTTGAATTTGTAAGGTGTCAGAAAATAATTTATAGTAACAGCATTATTTCATTCTAAGACCTAAACCAAAACGATTTCGAATTCGGAAGGATGTACGTACATTTTCAATAAAATTGTTTGCAAACAAAATTGAAAAGAAGGGGGCTGGGGGTGTTTTCACCCCAAATTTAGCATTTTTCTATTCTTTTTGATCTTTGGCGGCTCGTGGCGCCCCCTCGGTTTGTTCCAAGTATCTCAAATAAACCCCAAAATTATAGCAGGGACCTTCGGCAAGAAAATGCTTTTTACTTTATGTCTCTGTACGCAATAGAAGTTATTTTATAAGCTTTTCTTTCATACACTACAAACTATTAAATATCATTTAAATTTTCCGCGGTATGGGGAAGCTGACGGCGGAATATGAAAGGTTAACAATAATAAAAAAGTTCTCCTTGGAGAGGATTCGAACTGTCGTCCTTTGCATTTGTAATTCAGCACCTTAATCACTAGATCAAGATCACTTTTTGGTATACGTTTAGTTGTCGGCATATTTGTTTGTATTTGTATTTTGTTCCCACTTCGACAATTTTTACTAGTGTTCCCACGAGACGAGACGAGACGAGACTTCAGGCTGTCTCGTCTCGTCTCGAAAAAATATGCTCGTCCCGTCTCGTGTCTCGTCTCGAGAGGTTCTGTCCCGTCTCGTCTCGTTTTGTCTCGTAAAAAATATAGCAGCATACAATGGGAACGAAAGTAAAATGTAGCAGGCTGCACCATGCTAATCAAGATACAACTAAGTTACAAGTATTAGCAAGAACACACAAGACAAGAACTGTCACGGTAGCTACACCGTGAAGCCTTCTCCTCTGGTGTATGTGGTAGTCGGTTCGATCTCGGTTAGTGCCATGTGAGGTTTGTACTGTATAAACATCGAATGTGTGTGGGGGCCGCGGTAAGTCAGTGGTAGAGTGTTCACCTCTGGTGCTTGGGGTCTCGGGTTCGATCCCAGCTCTTGCCAAATGAACTTTGTGGTGGACAAACACCGTGTGCGTTGGTTTTCTCGGGGTTCTCCCGTTTCCTTCCACTTTCTTCATTCCACCATTTCATTCATTACTCATCATCACCGTCCCCTTTAGCCTGACCGGCATAAACGTGGGACGTAAAACTCAAAGATTTCATTTCATTTCATTTCATTTTTCGAATGTGTGTGTTTTCTCGAAGTTGTCTAGTATCCTATCACTTTTTTCATTCCACTAATTTTCCCATCAACATTCATTCGTGGTGGCCCAAAGTTGCCTAAAGGTCTTAAAAATAAATTCAAATAAACTCACAAGGCAAGGGCAAATAGTTTACAAGATAATATATCTCTGCTGTTAGTTGTCTGAGGCTTCTCGACCCTGGCTTTTTTTTACATTCTGAAATATTGAAATTTGTTTCACCAGTTTCAATACAGGAATATACAGTAAATTGCTCATAGGACGTCGAAAATGAAGACACTAATGTCAAATAATGTTTACACGACAAGCAAAGTTCAATGTAAAGCTGTCACCATTCCCGACACTATCGTATACTATCAGCCCTCTTGCTTTATAGTGTCTGTATCTCTCTCCTCTCTCTCTCTCTCTCTCTCTCTCTCTATATATATATATATATATATATATATATATAGAGAGAGAGAGAGAGAGAGAGAGAGAGATGGAAAGATATATTGATAAATAGAGAGATAGATATGTGTGTACCCTTTGATTTCATATATTCCTGCCTTTAGGTTTCCATACGAATCCAAAAACTACTTTCCATTTAGCATGTTTAGATTTCTTGCAATTATTCATTTTTTTAAAAAAAAACTCAGAACCAAATAATTTTATTGAGTAATGGAAAGTATTTGATTGAAATTTTATGTGTTACTACACAGTAAGCTCTACTTAAAGTGCCATAGTAATTGGAGCTGAACGAACAAGAATGCTTGGGGCCAGTCTTCACCTCCATGGTACAAATATGTTCCCATAACCGCGGGGTGTGTGCCACTATATGGTGGTTGCCTCGTTTGTGTAACAAACTCATGACAGTACACCCAGATGCTACTGGTCTTAAAAAAGTTGATTTTTGGTTTGCCATTTTGGATTAAAGTTTCTTATATTGTCGTGATCTATTCGCAATCATACAACGTACATCTTCATACCAAGCCCAGCGGTCTGCGGCGATAGACCATCGGCTTGAAGGTCCCGGGTTGAGTCCCGGAAGGGTTATGTGTATGGATTTTAATAGCATTTGTTTTTTCGTATTGTGTCAGGGGGCGAAATCGTACGGGATAAAAGGATTTCAGTCTGAAAAAATTGGAGAGAATATTCTTCCCAGGATACTTTCATGGGAGTAAGGAATAAATAAAAATATAGGATATACATTTTATAGCAGGTTTAAAATTATGGTTTGGGTATCCTATTTCTTTTCTGGTAATTATGTCCTTCAATGTTCGGATTTTGATCATTCTCATGATATTTTCTGCTTTCAAAGGAGTTCCATCAATATTATACCAAATGTTCTTTACACTCTGTAAGAAACCATTTCTGAAGATAATTTAGGTCCTAATGAATATTATTCACTAGGAAAGGGAAGTATTCCCCTCCTCTCAACATGGAAACACTCTGGTCAGATCAAACATTTCCGCGTAACAAAACGAAGGTCCCCCTGTAAAACCTCTTCACTTAAGTGTTATTGTTAGTATCATAAATTTGCTGAAAGCAAACAATTTGAAGAGTTCGTCGATAATATCTTTGCTTTCTTTGTCCTTCGACCGCCTACCAAAGAAAGAGGTGAATTTTACAACATGACTGCTGTATAATAAAAGAGCGATTGGTAAAATGGTATAAAAGTGTGTTTTTATGTGTATGTGTGTGTGTGTGTGAGAGAGAGAGATAGAGATAGATAGAGAGAGAGAGAGAAGACAAAATTTTAGTTGCAAGATGACATACTTCAATTGCCGTTTACGGTTAATTTCGGTTCATATAGCAAAAAGAATACCGCCATCAGAGAATAAAGACAAGTGTAGTCTGTTCTGTTCTCTTCCGCAATCTCAGCCACAACTTTCAACTACAGCCTGTAAAGAGTGTAGACCTTATCCAGTTTTCAAATTGAATAGATGGTGGCGATAGTTCGGTTTCTTGACCTTGTAAAAATCTTCCCTGTCTTTGATTTTGTTTGTCATCATTCCAGCCAGAAATGAAAAAAATGAGAATTCCTCACTTTGCAGCAAGGGGAATTGGGGACAAGATATTAAGGATGATATTCCTGGAAGCTCATGTATCACGATTGTTTCATTCAATAGACAGAGGACACTTTTCTACGAAGGCTTTTCAGCATGTTTTCACACAAACGTGTCATCTTCTTTTGGAATCTATATGACCACTGGCAATTTCAATCTTGGCCATTCGCGCCAGTTTTCATGCTCGAGACACGAGACGAGACGAGTCATTTCAGGAGACGTCCCGTCTCGTCTTCGAGAAGGGACAAGTAGTCTGTCTCGTCTCGTGTCTCGTCTAAAAGGTTCTGTCTCGTCTCGTGGCAACACTAATTTTTACTCTTTTTGTTTCCTTTACCATCTGTTTCTGGTTTCTATTCGATGCAGCCCTTTATTTACACTATGCATTGTTCGTATTCGCAGCTTGTGCAACACTGCAATGTCTTATTCAGGTTAAACTTTACTCCTTACCCTTACTACATATTTGATTGATTTATTTCTTATATTCTTCAAATAACAGATGTACATTTACATTCCTGACAGACGGTACTTCCCTGCACTAATTCACAATGCGTTGTTATTAGCATCCAGAATGTCTTTAATAAACTTGACCTAGTTCAACACTTTCTTGTGACATCCATCGGCTACAATAATAGGCTATGTTGTTGTCTGCTAGGTGCTGGCACATGTCGACATTCAAGAAAACGAGCATGCTGACAAAAAGCAGGAATGATACATTGGCAGCAGGCCCGTATCCAGGGGTATCTACGGGGTGCCGCGCTCTCCTAAATTTTTGCTGCCCCCTAAAAGTTTCATGGTAGGCTTGCAAATTAACTATAATATGGCTTGCTTGGGTCCTCCCTAACTTCAGCCGGGCCCCCTACATTTTTGGTATGGCTATCGGCCTGATTGGCAGGTATCGCACTTAAGCACTCTCTTTGGTGCTTTGATATTAGTGGCAATTTTCTACAATTGATACGCTCTTACTGGCAAGTGAAATGGAACCAGGCCAACGAAAATAAGCTTCTCTAAGCTAAACCTCTTTTGGTCAATTGGCAGATGTCGTCTAATACTAATTGCCGAAATGATGTGATCCTGATACGCTTCTGACTTGGGCACTCATATCTCAAGTATTTTTACTTAGCGCGTGGTATATTGCGAGGACTTCATTGTCTCAATGAATATTCGGCACATTCTTATAGAATACTCAGATCTGAGAGAATGTTTAGGAATGTTAGACTCTGGTATATGTGTTCTTTAGTATCTCTAGATGTGCACTTTAAATGTATTTACACTTTTGTTCGTGAAATTGGGATAGCTAGAGCATTCTAATGGTTTATTATTATATTTTTATTATATCTTCTTATTTTTGTATTTTGTTCTAGTCTTTTTATGACCTATATTAATTTTTTTATAGTCTTTATGTTTAATATTTTATTTTGTAGTAATTTGGTTTGAACTACATTTTTTGAATAAAGTTTTACTTTGAATTTTAAATGTTCAGCTTGTGCCGGCCAATGATTACATCGTGATGGGGACAAATAGCCACACTACTGGCTAATGACGCATCCGTTAAATCATTATCATTTATTCCTGCATGGTTCACGGAAGAAATTTATTTTTATTACAAATTGTAATATTAGAAAGTACAAAAGTTTCTTTAACACCTGTCTAAATATTAATATGACTTTTTATGTAAGGTATTTTAAATTAGAGAATATATATGGGGCGATCAACTGAAACCTGTTCAGTGGTCATAATTCATGAAATAAATTTTATTTCGAGCGGAAACTTGTACACTATCTAGAGACGTCTATGGTTAGCGTGCAGTAAAAATATTATTCAGAAGAAGTCACCATGAGCGTTGAGACACTTGTCCCACTGTGTCACTAACTTACAAATGCCGTCCATGTAAAACTTGGACGGTTGACTATCAAACCAAACACGAACAGCGTCCTGAACCTCAGTGTCAGACTGAAATCTCTGTCCTTTCAATGCCTTCTTTGGGGGCCCAAAGATGTGAAAGTCACAAGGTGAAACGTCAGGACTGTAGGGCGGGTGTTGCAACATTTCCCACTTGAATCGTTGAAACAAATCTTGCACTTGGTTCGCAATGTGTGGACGTGCGTTGTCATGCAACATAATAACTCCAGCGGTCAATAAACCAGGCCTTTTCTTTTGATGGCTCTCCGTAACTGTGTCAAGGTCTGACAGTAGCGTAAGGCTTTGATGGACTGTCCTGTTTCCTTGAATTCGGGCAATATTGGTCCATGACAATCAACGAACACAGACACCATAACTTTCCCAGCAGACGGTTGTGTCTTGAACATTTTGGGATATGGAGGTGAGGGGTGTTTCCACTGCATATTGGAAGACTTTGAACTCGGTTCCAAATGATGGCACCAAGTTTCATTCTCAGCAACTATGCGCAGCAAGAAGCCGTTATCTTCCAAACGGTAACGTGACAAATGTTCAATGGCGCAACCAATACGCTTCAACATTTGGTCTTCCGTCAGCACCCTGGGAATCCACTGCGCGCACACTTGATGATACCCCAGATCTATCATAATTTTCTGCGCAGTACCATAACTCATGTTTAACCCGTTCGCTATGGATTTAATACTAATGCGTCTATACGCAGCTATTGCCGCATTCATCTTTTCACGCGTGTCTTCTGTGGCAAGAACATGGAATTGATCAGGATGGGGTAATGAGTAGTTTGTTCACGCCCTTTCCGAAACATTCTGGTCCAGTCCACTACCGTTGTTTTAGAGACGCATGCATAATCATACACGTCTTTCATAGCCGGAACATTTCGGCTGGTTGACAACCTTTGGCACTCAAAAACTGCATCACGGTACTCTGATCCTCTTTGGACGGATTGGGGATCTTGAACGCCATCTTTCACTCGTTATACCTGCAAAACGGAAACAAGTATCAACAACATTCCTACACCCAACACACAGGGACATTAGCCATTACACACTATTAAACAAACAATATATTCCTACACACTGTACCAATAATGCACGGAACGAACGGGCTCCAGTTGACCACCCCTTATATATACAGAGTGTTTCTAAACAACACTGACAACGTTTTGGAGGTGATTCTTAACATCAAGGTAAGACAAAAAATATCGACCAACCTGGGTGCACAAATGCTTCCTTTAGGAGTTATAGGCTGTCGAAAACATGATAAAATAAAGTTTAAGGGTGAATAGCTCCAAAACTATGGGATCTATTGTAGTCGGGTCAAGATTTCATATAGGAACTAGTATGTACCCTGTCCAAACATCTGAGTTTCACAATCCTGCGGTACTTCCGCAACAGTTTTAAGAGAGATAGTTGGTAAGTACTTCATATTATATGCACGTAGCCAAACTTCCTCTATAAAAATTGTTGCGTGAATACTTTAACATTCTGAAACATATATTTTTGGATAATGCACATATTAGTTCCCAAGTGAAGTCTTTACCGACTACGGTAGGTCCCATAGTTTGGAGATATAGAGCTTTAAAATTCATTTTTCATGTTTTCGACGAACTATAACTCCGAAAGGAGGTATTTCTGTACATAGACTGGTCTATACTTTTTGTCTTATCTTGGTTCAGGAATCACCTCCCAAACGTTGTCGATGTTGTTTTGAAACAACCTGTATGCAAATTATTACGAATTCGAAAAGAAGTGACACATTTCATGAAATGTATATACACAATGATGATATTGTTTTAGTGATTCTTTTGTTGACGAGGATGGTACAGGAAGGTGTAACAAATACATAAGTACAGTTGATTTGAGAGATGCTGGTGCCATGTACACTTTGTATGATTCCAGTGACAGAGTTAAGGTAAGTTCTTTTAATAGTACTAAAATCAACAATAAACACATTTTTCTATTTCTTCTATCAAGTATTACAAGTAGTATTTGCATAAAAAGTGTGTGTGTTACCGTTACGAAATCAAAAACGACAGTATGCTAGTTAGCAGTTTTCCTTGCTACAACAAAACTAGTTTCTCTCACGAAAGATTTTAATATTATTATTATTTTGTGATTTTTCATGAATTGTTCTTTGTAACAATGGAAGATATTAGAAAATCAGTTGAAACAACGTAGGTTTACTTCATCTTTTCATTGATTTTATTGAAACTTTTAAGGTTGTTAATCTTGATGAAATAGCAAAATATATATTTTTTTTCTAATGAAGTTTACGAAATGCATAATATAGATAGATTAACATGCAAGGGAAACTGCAAAACTGTTACATGCTAAGTTCAACAGAATAAAAATATGAATCACTTGAATATTTATAATTTATCGTCATGAGTATAGTGCATGGATTTGTAGCCTACTGGTTGTCTTTCTTATCTACCTTACCTACTAGGCAATTCATGTGTAATTCGTCAAGCGATCGAGCGGTTCGTGAGATCGCCGATCCTGTTAATCTTCAAGGATTTCCTGAACTCTTCTTGTTACAGGTTGTGGCAGTTTTGTTTTTAAATGAAAACTTACTATTTTCGTAGAAATAGATAAATAAAAGTTTATTGGTTAAATTAAAAACGAATACAGGGCTACTCTCGTGTATTTGTATACGAACACTATGCGTCTCTATCGTATAAGTAATAAGTTTCACGAGCTAACAGAGAGTCTCTTCCAAACTGTTGTAGTGAAAAGTTCATTTATACGAAATGAGATGTAATCGTTATTGTCCACAGATTATGGAATTGAAACTTCAGTTCGTAAACTGAAGTGAGTCGAACACTCCATAGAGCAATTGAAAGAATTTTGAATTTCGAGTCGAAATAGTTGTGAAGGAAGAAGGACGAAAATTAAGTTCTGTGGAAGACAATCCTAAAAACGTTAAGTTGAACGATGAAACAAACACACATACGGTCCTACACGGTTGAATCTTTAAACGTCGACTGACGTTTGGAGGGCGTCTCTGAAGTTTTAAACTAGCCTTAGAATTGGACGTTGGCAAATTTGCATATTATTCCAAGCTTACTCTTTTTCTTATTAGACTTCAGAAGGGCGTATTCGCTTCTTCTGAGTTTTTGCTTTTGCGCTCAGCGTTCCTATACTTTTACCAGAAGAATTTGGTTATACATATTTCCATATATGGTGTTACACAAAAATACATAACATTTGGTTTGGGAGCAAGCAGCTATTCTCTTCTCCTACTCTAAAGTTACTATCTTTTCACTCGGGATTAGACACAAATGTTAACTAGTGCCATTCTACATTCTTGACACTCTATAAGGTTAAATATGAGAAAACATTAAGAATAGTCATTCGTTAACTCTCAGCTGCTTCTTCCAGTATGGGTTTACGAAATCTAAATTATGCTTCCTTAGGGAAAGGTTTCTATTTAATGTGTTTGAAGACCATTTTTTTACAATATCCAAAGCTGAACATTCTGCATTACTGTTCACAACTGTTACTTCCGTTTCTTAGACACTACGTATGTCTCCGGGTATGCAACTGGGTTGGAATTAGGTCCGTTACACAGTCACGCGGAGTCCCGCGTGGCAAGATTGTTCTATAGTTTCTTATGGGTGCATTCATAGTCACGCGCAGGCCTCCGCGCGCGGAGCAGCCTCCGTGTGGCCCTATCCGCTCTTCGTCCTTCTCGAGGTGGATAGGGCCATTGAGGAAATGGGTGCTGACATAGTCAAGCGCAACTCCGCGCGCGGAGCAGCCACTTTCCTTTAAAATGTAAAGAGCAAGGTGCATAGTAGCAAAATCAAAATGGAGATTGATCCAGAAAGACTTATTAAAGAAGTTGAACTCAGACCATGTTTATAGGATCCCGCTTGCGTAGAATACAAAAATCGTGAGATTCGCAATGTTTCCAATTAATCATCGAACAACCGGCCTGACATGTGAAAATAATTGAAGAAATTTTTCTCATCTTCTTGCAAACCTACATACAGAGTCACGAAAGCTCCCTTCAAACTTCTTTGAGTAACTAAGGGTGACTTTGGAACCGCCTATTTTTCTGTGTTCTTCGTTTTCTCTTCTTACAGAGATAATAATAAGCCACTATTGTCGTTTCGATCTTACTCATGTTGACTCGCAACACTGACTGAGGAGAATTGTGTATGTAATCACGTTTCGCGTAGCGCGTAGCTACAGATGACTGTGTAACGGACCTTAGAATTTTCTTAAGGCAGTGCAAGTAATTTTAAGTGCGCTAAGGGAGTTCAGTTGCGACGTGTTGCTATCCAACCCCGGATTCCTTCTTACGGAGAGAGGGAGTGATGAAATCACATAGCGGCTGGTTCCTGAAAGCAAGCGGAAAAGAAAGGGAGACTTGCAATTCCTGTTCATCCCTCCTGTTTCCTTGCGATATTCAAGAGAAAAAAGAATATTTTTATATCAAAAATTTGTGTATCTTACACATGTTATTTTATTCATTAAGTTTAGTTTTCTTTGCGTCGAAGGAATAACTATATGAAAGTATTGTTACAGTTTTAGATCCTGTTAGCTCCTTCAAGTATTTCTTCTAATATAGTAAAATAGTGAATCATGTGTAATTCTAAACTGAAAGAAGGGTTGTTCTAGGTTTTCCTTTCATAATAATAAAATCTGGAAATTTTCTTAAAACTCAAATGTATTTAGAAGCAACGTAACGAGTTTCTATTATTTTACTCAACTAGCATTTGCATGTCTGTCCGTCTGCGTGGTGGGCTTGGGTGGTAGTGATGAGCTACCGCACGACCAAGACCAAGACCAAGACGAGGATTGTCTTGGTCTTGGTCTTGCACTGGAACCCTTGGTCTTGGTCTTGGTCTTGCACACCCAGTCTTGGCATCGGTCTTGGTCTTGCTTGAAAGAGTCTTGCAAGTCTTGCTTTAAAAAAATAATATGTTTTTCATAGGTGAATTTTATTCTGTATATAAGGGATAATAAATCCTACAATGCGTCAATAGTAACGGAAATACAATGTGTTTCTAAATGTAATATAGTTTACCGTATATGATGATAGTGTACAATATGGGCGATGACCTTAATGTTTTTTCAATGGGTGACCCCGTTCCACTACATATAAGATAAATCACAACATTTCATAATCTTTCTATTTTTTTAACGGATCCAATACACCACTGGTTCCCAAACTGTGGAGGCTACCTCTGAGACGCATGAACGAAAAGCAAGACGGCAAATATTACTGAAATACCATGAATTGCAAAATTATTTTTACACTCTAAAGGCGTTAGATTTTTTCTTTTCAACCACGATTAGCTAATCTTTATATTGAACAAACTTCCAATTAAATATTGCTATTTTGTTTAATTGGTTTCAATATGTATTTTATGGGTCAGAAACATAGACTTTACGCAAAAGCGATGAAAAATTTGGAGACTTTCGAAACGTGGGCGTGGAGAAGAAAGGAGAGAATTAGCTGGGTTGAACGAGAAACGAATGAAAAGGTGTTAGAAATAGTAGCAGTAGGGGAGAAAAAATGAATTTTAGATGTAATTAAGAGGAATAAGAGGAAATGTTTGGGACATTTGTTGAGGACGAAATGTATTGTGTGGGACGTGCTAGAAGGTATGGTGGAAGGGAAGAGAGGGAGGGGACGAAGGAGACTGTAGTTGAAAGAAGGTATTAAAACAGAAAATTGCTACATCAAGAGGAAGAGATTAGCTGAAAACCACTGTACATCGAAGTTTCTCGGTTGCAGCGAGTGACATGCCAATAATGGCGGAATAGCTATGATGATCATGATGATGATGATATGTTTAGCAATATTGGCCAGAAAACAGAGAGAAAAATTAAAATAATAATTATTATAATCAAACCTCTTAATATTTTAGAATAATTTGAGTAAAAACTGAAAACTACTCAACTGTCTATGTCTTTTGTGTAAAGTCAATTCGTATAGATAGCTATTGTTGACGTATATTAGAAATACAAAATAACAGCATCAAACTGCAAGTTATTTGAAGTAACTGTACAAAATCACTCTCACCTTTCAATATGGATTATTTATTGTAGTATACTGTTATTTCGTACAATCCTCGATATGCTGTATGCCTAAGGAGGCTAAAAGTTATATTAATAAACAATAATTCAGCGTATAAGCATCCGCCCATGAAATCAAACTTGCGGTCACATACACTAAGTTTTCGTCAATGTCATGAAAATGTTATTTCGATATTAATTTTATGAGTTTACTTTAAAAGTTTCCCACGGTTGCTTGAGCCTCGGAGGAAAGGTCATACCAATGTAGTAGGCACCTATGGTGTACGGAATTATCGATGTTCAATACCACATTTCTCTTTAGTTTTGGAAAAAGAACACCACTAATATCTTTTGAAATGAAATATCTAGTTTGACGTCTCACGATTATGCACCGGGACTAAGGTAGACGGTGTTCATGAGAAATGAATGAAATGGTGAAGGAAACGGGAAAGCCCCAATTAGACTCACGCACATGATGTTTGTCCACCAAAAAAGCTCACATGACGCAAGCTGGGATCGAACCGGGAACCCTGTGAACCAGAGGTAAACGCTCTACCACTGAGTCATCGCAGTCATAAAATCCTTCAGTTTACTTTTCTCTTATCCGCCAGAGTTGGAGTGGGTGAATGAAAACTAGACCCACCACCAAGTGTGACCCACTGTGACCCACCATGACCCACTACGAACCACTCTCATACACTGTGACCTACTCTGACTCATCAAAATCCATGGTCATCAACTCTGATACGTGATCCACGGTCACCTCTCTATTGACTAAAGAGTTTATACTTGTAATAACACAAGACTGTGAAATTGTCTCTAATCGGAGTTTGAATCTCTATTGAATTTTTGTCAATCGCTCAAGCACCACTTTGTTACAATAACGGTGGATCTGACCTTTACGATATAAAATGGTAAAGTGTTTTCTTGCAAGTGTTAATTTCTCAACGCATTCGAAAAGAAACTTCTTTCGCAAGAAAATACCACTGTACAATGTGGAAAAGGTTATGATTTCTTAGTTCACAGTATTTTTCTAACAAAAGAATTGAAAAATCAGTTTTTCATAGTGTATAAAGGTGCTCAGGTACCCTCTGTGAGAGCATCTCTATAAAGTATGCTAATAATTGTAATTTGTGTAACCACTAAAACAACACGTTAAATTTTAGTTACACATGCATTATTGCAATTATTATGAATATTTATTCAAAGTAGTGTACGTTCTAGTTTATAAAAAGCAAAGAAGAGATTTATTAAAAATTAGACACATAGTTGAATAGCCTAACAAAAATAAGCCATTAGTAATACAAGTATATATTTTCCATAACTCGTAATTTGCCACCTTAAAACAAATCTGAAATCGGATTTCTTTCCTGTTGGCCTCCAGAACTTTTTCGTGGTAAATCATCCGCTGCGGTATGATGTCCATCCTTCAGCCAAGAAATAACTAGCTCGTCTACTTTGAACTTGTCTAGCGGTAGGTAATTAATATTGATGAACAACAAGCTAGACAGTGTTTGAGCACTTAGTCTATTTCTAATATCAGTCAAATGTAAATTCATAAGGGGAAATCCGAGTTCGCACTCTGTCGTGGAAATTGATAAAACTTCTATTTTTGCAACTCCTCATCGACAATCTGCTTGTTAGACTTAAGACTGATAACGATTTTTCTTGGTCAGCTATGGACTTCTCTATCACCATACAACATCTTTTCCATATCGACCATGTCAGTTGACAATGTTGACTCATGGAGAATAGAAACTTCATCTACCACACCTTCGATAGGGAATCTTATGCATAAATTATCAATTAAAGCCTGAGAAACTGATGATTTCTTATTTGTTTATAAATTTAATTTTTGTAATTACACATGAAGGTTTGATGTCATTAGCAAGTTCCCTCCCTCCTAGAAAGTAAAGGGAACAAGGTTCCTGGGAAGTGTTCCGAGGTGCCTGGGAATTTCCCCTTCTTCCCCTTTAATTACCACACTACTATTAGTCATGGGCCAAATTACGATGAATTTCAATTAAATTATCATATTATAATTATTTCCTTGTTGAATTATCGATACTTTTCAGTGGAAAAAAATATGAATTTTAAAAGTCCCAAATCAAGGTAAGTAGCGGGCCCGAAACAACCACAGATGTTTGTTGGGGCATGAATATGTTTGGGGGACCAAGTCATTTACAAATACCTAAATTGTGTTTTTTTGTATTAATAATAAGATTTCGTATTGAGGTCTGGAGGGGCCATGAAAAGTTAGGGGGGCCAGGTACCCCTCAGCCCCTCTGGTGTCGGGCCTGATAGGTAGACCAACGTAAAGGAAAAGAAGTGTAAAATTTTCCATATAATTTTGCACACAATCCAAACTTAAAATTTCAGTGTAATTAAGCTTACAGTTAAAATTTCACGTCTATTTTTCTCACAACTTTACGGTTGATTGCTCTGTGCTGTAAACGCTCCATATAATAAACATAAGCTTCAGCAATTATTACAGTAGAAAGCAATCGATATATGAAGGGAAGCACTATATATCTGAATGTTTTGTTTCTGAATTTTTTTCTCTATCGATCGTTTTCGATCATTTTTACAAACCAACTCACTACCAATTTTCCATATATAGAAAGTGCTCCCCTCAAAAAGGAGAATTTTAGAAAGTGCTAAGACATGTTCTGTTTATTTTCAATAAAGAGTTAATACACTGAATTTCAGCTCTGTAAGTTCAACGGCTTGGGAGATACTCATATTTTTTCCGCAAAATTTCGGATTCCAACTACCTCCTTAGGATATGTATTATAATGAAAGGGATATAACATCCCAGTTTGGATTAAGACTTTAACTATATACCTAGATATCAAAAGTCACTTTATTTGACTTTGCACTTTGGCCATGATGATTGTAGTTACATTAATTTTTTGTATAATAATTTATATATTACAGTGATTCAAAAATGTATATTTTTTTGAGTAGGTAGCTCCTCTAAAAACTCACAGGCCTCGAAAGGCAAGTAAAAGTGTGAATGGTAATGCTATTATTACAATTACAAATATCAATATCAAAAAGTGCCTGAAGTTCTTTTTTTCACTTAGATATACTCACTTCAGATAAGTAGACAGAAACAAATTGAAAAGGAATGGAAATGAAGGTGTTGAAAGTAAAACGCAGACAAATTTACTAGTCTTCAGAAGATACTGTCTACAACTCAGTGAGCAGAGTGAGTCGGTAGATCAGACTGAGTCGGTGGGTCGCAGTGGGTTATGGTGGGTGGTGGGTCGCAGTGGGTTACGGTGGGTGGTGGGTCGCAATGGGTCACTTCCTGTTGACCCACTGACCCACTCCATCTCTGATATCCGTTTCTTATGAACACAACTATTCTTCGTATGATTTCCCAAAATCCAATCATAGATCTCGTAAATAAATCAAATGATGACCAAAGTAAATCAGACACTGAAATTCTTATACCTCGTAACAATTCATAGAATTATACTCTCAGTCGTGTCGCGAATAACCGATTCAGAAAACGAGATACTGTAGCTATATACTACAGGGGCAGATCGACTGACACGGATTGCATAAATTACTGGAAACATATTCACTCCAGCAGCATGTTTACTGAAGCCAAGAAATTCAAGTGAAAGATATAATGATATACTCCCTCCCTTTTTACGTTCTATAAAAAATCAAGTAGTACCGGTACTTGTGCAAGACTTTTGTGCAAGAGTTTTGGCCTGGGTCTTGGTCTTGCAGGTATGGTCTTGGTCTTGGTCTTGGTCTTCCATGCAAGATTCTTGCACAAAGTGTAAGACCGAGACTCTTGCGCTCATCACTAGTGGGTGGTTGCCTTAGAAAGGGTCTGTTTCCCCTTAGCACAATGGTGATGTCGTAAACTGGCCCGGGGCCCAAAGCCCAAGAAATCGGGCCGAAAGGATGTTGATGCAATATTCTCCATGCTTTTTGCTTAAAAATGTAAGTTTCCTTATTATACGGTCTGAATGTTACTCAACCGAACATTACAAGACAATACTGATGCTGCATATCAGTAAGGTACAGCACAATATATTTGATATCGAAGAGAAGGGACCTGAGTCCAAATATGTGGGTTCCGAATTCTTGGGTTTCAGGCCACGGGACCGATTTCTAACATCACCACTGTGCTCAGGGAACCCGGTTCTTTCAGGGTCCCACCTGATAGCAATTTTCTAGTGTCCCATGACACATGATGTCACACTTATTGCCCAGCTATGGAAAACAACACCACGAAAACTCATTCTGTTTTATGACCCTTTTTAGGGGTGTGTTCGTTCCCTTTTATGAGCACATTTTAACCCCTAATTAACATAGCAGAGATGTACTCGTTCTGTTTTTCAACCCCTATATAATATAGCAGAAATTACATAAGACTATGAACACAGAGACTACGAACATCTATTTTAGCAGCACTCCTATATAACGTAGCATAGGGGTGTACTCGTTCCCTTTTATGAGCACTTTTTTCAGCTCCTAATTAACATAGCAGAGAATTACACAAGACTATGAACACATAATCCAAATAGAAATTACATAGAGATTACGAACACAACTATGTAACATAGCTGAGCTGATAAAAGGTTATGGTTTACTCTCAACCACTACTTAACATAGCACATATTACAGAAGACTGTGAACATATTTATCAACCGCATCATATTTATCATATTTCTCATATCCTATTTATGTAACATGACAAGGACTATAAACACATGTACGGCATACCGCAACCCTTATATTACATAGTAGATGTTCCAGAAGAAAGGCTACATAGCATTAGACTATGAGCACATTTTCCAACGCTTTTTAACATCAGAAATTTGACCAAGTACAGTAAACTGTTTTTATGATACATTTCTAGGGGTAGCTCTTTTATCAATCTCTATGTAACATAGCAAAGTTACATAAGACTATGAACACATATTTATGTTCACAACATAGCAAATACTACTAACATAATGGGGGTGTATTCGTTCTCTTTTACGAGCACATCTTTTATGACTTGATAACATTGAGAACTTAGACCTGACAACGTTGAAGTCGCTATTTTTATTGTTCTTTTGTAAAAAGAGTACGGCATCTTTTTTGTAACAATATTTAGCATAACAGATTATTATATTTATAAGGATCTTCAAATGTATTATATTAAAATATTTAAAAAAGTATTTAAGCTTATAATTATTGTTTATTTAATTGCACAGGAAAGTAATAAAAACAATTTTAAATAATTACCTCTCGCATACATTTTTTTGTATAAATGTTTTATAAAACCCTTAATAAAGATAAAAAATTCTCCTGAGTTCAAGCCCAGAGGAGTAGTAGAAGAAGGAGAAGAAGAAAAATTAGTTGTTGTAGCTGGAGTGGTAGAAGAAGAAGAGGAGGAGGAAAAAGAAGAATAAGTAGTAACAGAAGAAGAAAAAGAAATGCAAATTTTACGTAAGTAGTTTTATCCCAATTCTATTACTGTAGTTTATGTGGGATATGCCCTTTTATGTCAATTTTAACCGATTTGGATGAAACTCGGTATACAGGGGTCTTTGAACATGCTGATTACGAATATGATATTTGTTTTGACCTAGATCTTATAGTTTATGTGGGATACGCCCTTTTATATCAATTTCAACGGATGTGCGTGAAAGTTGGTATACAGGCGTTTTTGAACATCCTGATTACGAATATAATATTTATTTTGACCTAAGTTTTATAGTTTATGTTTATTGTATTTTTAGAAAAATATTCATATGTATGAAGTGTATTAATTAATTTTTCTTTCTTTACAGGTTTCAGAAAATATCAAGGTGGTGACATAATTACAAGAAGTGGTGTAGGCTATATTTAGAAGAAGCGTGTTATATTTATTAAATTTATATTAGTTTGTTAAGAATTAAAGAAACATTTTGTTATTTAATACTAATATAAATGACTTTGTAGTAAAAAAAATGTTTTCCTTGTAAGAAGTGTTATTTTCAAACTATAAAATGGCAACAAATTATGTAAAAAGACGTAAACTTGATAATCAAATTATACGAGAACAACTTGTATTTAATACTATTTTAAAACGTTTTGTATTTAAATCAAGCACATCTAACAAAGATAGTGTTTGCTTTTTAAATAATAAGAAAAGGAAATTTTTCGAATTATTAAAACAGAAACAAGACAATTCATCTTTTAAAGTAAATTTTTCTTTGGCTACAACTTTTGAAAAACCAGTAGATTTAGAAACGTGTCAATTTTACGTTAACAGCAGAAGCGAAATTATTTTGGTTACTACTGAATTGAATGATATAATTGAGAAATATTTAATAAGATTTTAGTTGAGCAAGAAACTCGAGCAAGTAAAAATCATTTTGGTCTTTAATTACAGAATCTAATCATGAATAAATATTAAAATCAACAATTATGATCCATTAGTTGCGTCATCTTATGTAAAATTACCTCAATGGATTTTATCTAAAAATGCGTTTTAAATATTGAAAATACCAATAATATATGTTTTATGTACCATATTCTAGCAGCATTACACGCCGCAAAATATCCACACCGTGTAAATAATTACATACTATATATTAATACTTTACTACCTTTATTTGAACAAAATGATATAACATTCCCTGCTGAATTTATAAGCATAAAGAAATTTGAAAATATATATAATTCCAAATTTATTAATGAACCAATTTCTATTAACATATACGACATCGATTATAAGAAAAACAATTTTTCCTTTTATGTAAGAAAAAACAGATCTGTAAGTAAACATATTGACTTGTTATATTCAAAGGAAGGTTCAAACTCTCATTATCTCATTAAAAATTAAACGGATTGCTCAGAAATCAATTAACTTATAGTAATCAAACATTTATTTGTAGAGGATGTTTACTATATTTTTATAATAAATCAAAATTAGAAGAACATGAGAAATTATGTACAGAACACACTCCAACAAAAATTAACATGCCCAAACAACGAGATGTATTAAAATTTAGAAAACAAAAATTATTACAAACCGATGTCGTAATTGTAGCCGATTTTGAAAGTTTACTCAAACTTATAAGTAAACAAATTGGATCCAACACAACACAAATTGAAGAACACATACCGTGTAGCTTTGGTTATATTGTATGTTAGGTAAATCAATATATAAATAAGAAATTATTATATATCGTGGTGAAAAAGTGGCATTCAATTTTCTATCTGCCACGGAGAAGGAATTAAAACTAATAAAGGTATTAGGTGACCAAATCAAAATATTACCGTTAGCAAATACTTGGCTACAGGATTATAATCAATCTAATCAATGTTCTGTTTGCAATAGTAATTATATGAGTGAAAATTGAAAAGTGAGACATCATAATCATTTAACTGGAAAATATATTGCTACGGTATGTAACAGCTGTAATTTACAAATTAAACGACAAAGTAATTTTGTTCCTGTATTCTTCCATAATTTATTTTAATACGATGCACATTTATTTGTGAAAGAAGTAGGTGTACACCTGGCAATAAATCTGTTATTGCTCAAAGCACTGAGAAGTATATCACATTTTCCAATAGTTTTAATTTTAATGGTAGAATCATTGAGTTAGGTTTTGTTGACTTGTACAGATTTCTACCTGAGAGTCTCGAGGACTTGGTGTCAAAAGTAAAACCTGAGCAATTCGTATATACAGGACAAAATTTTTCAGAAGATGTTTCCCTTCTGAAAGGCGTACTCGTAAAGGCGTTTTATTTAATAATTACATGACTGATTTGGATAAATTTAACGAAACAAGTTTGCTTGAAGAAAATATTTTAAAAGTAAATATGATCATGAATATGGAAAACAAATTTGGCGTATATTTGAATGTAAGAATATTGGAGATTTCCATGATCATTACTTAAAATGTGATGTAATTCTCACGGCAGATGTACTGGAAAATTTTCGGAAAGCTTGTATAAATGCTTATAGTATTGTTCATGTTAATTGCTATACTGCACCAGGTTTGGCATGGAAGCCATGTTATATAAGACGAAAATTGAACTCACTCTATTATCCGATGTTGATATGTATATGTTCATTGAAAAATCGATTCGTGGCGGCATTACACAATTTGTTTTAAGGTATGCGAAAGCTAACAATCCTTATTTACAAGATTTTGATCCTCAAAAAGAAAAGTCGTATTTACTATATATTGATATGAATAATTTAAACGGGTATGCAATGAGAGATTATTTACCATACGATGGATCCATTGGGAAGAAAATATTGATGATTCGAAAAATCTAAATAAAATTTTACATTGGCCTGTAAATGACAATTGTTTTTTTTGGCTGAGATAGATTTCGAGTATCCCCTTGAATTACAAGAAGAAACAAAAGATTTTCCATTTGATCCAATTAATGAAATTCCTCCTAATGGAACTCATCCAAAATTATTATTAACCGTTAACTCAAAAATAATTTATGTTGTACACTATACACTGCAATTTTATTTACAGCATTGTTTAATATTAGTAAAGGTTCATAAAATATTATAGTTTCTACAAGCAAAGTTGTTATTTTCGTATATCGAGGATAACACTGTACGTAGCAGTAATGCTACTACCGACTTTGAGAAAGATTTCTATAAGTTGCTAAATAATTCTGTATATGGAAAGACAATGGAGAACGTGCGTAAACACATAGACATAAAATTAATTAATGACAAAAAAGTGTAAAATGTTAGTTGCGCAAGAATAACTTCAAAATTGGGAAAAGTTAGGAGACTATCTTGCATTATTTCATTTTAAAAAATCTGTCACTTTAAATAAACTGATATATGTAGGAGCAACTGTTTTAGAGTTATCAAAATTAGCAATGTATGAGTTCCATTATAATATTATGAAAAAAGATGCAATGACAATATAAAAATAGCTTACATGGATACTAATTTTTTTGTTTATTTTATTAAAACTAACGATATTTACGATGATATAAATAATGTGATTAAACATTTTGACACATCAAATTTTCCTCAACCAAATGTGTATAATATACTATCTAAAAACGAAAAGAATATTAGGCAAGATGAAAAACGAATTTGGAGGTACACCTATTAGTGAAACGATATGTTTAAGAGCAAAAATTATATAATACAAACGGGTAAACATGAAGAAATTAAAAATGTGAAGGAATTAAATGAAATAATGTTAAAAATGAACTTAGATTTGATGGCTATGAAAGTTGTCTCTGATAATGAAGTTATTGAAAAAACTCAACTTGAATTTCATTCAAAATATCATACTATATACCATACTACATATCAACGAATCAGGAAAATAAACGGACATTAAATCCTCACGATGATAAAATAATTATTTTTGAATGCAAAATAAAGACACTTCCTTGCGGATATAATAATAATAAATGTGAAATTTGTATATAAAAAGGAAAATATTTAGTGTCCCACAGCCCAGGATGTGAAAGGAGAAGGGTTGAGGTAATACCTTATAAAATTATTAATAAAATATGATGTATTGAATAAAGTAGTAATAAAGAGAAAAGATGTCTCCGTCAATTCTAGAACAAATAGTATCTGAATTACATAAACCTGTAAGACGTCATTATTCTCGCATCCCCGCTAAAACTAAAGGAATTAATAATCTATGGCAGGCTGATCTTGTTGAAATGAATAGTTGAAGTTAAAAGAATTAGCGAAAATTAACAAAAACTATAAATATTTATTAACTGTGTAGATACATGTATGGTAGCAGGTCGTACAGGCTGTGGAAAATCCTACTTTGTTAAAACATTCCTTGAACATTACAGTAATTTATTTAAAAATATTGTGTGGTGTATGGTGAATGGCAGCCATTGTATGATACTCTTTCATGCTGCATTTTTATAGGATTACCTCAACATGATGAATTTCAAGCGCACGAGGGTCCACATCTTGTAATTATTGATGATTTAATGCGTGAGTGTGACCATCGGATTGTAGATATTTTCACTAAGGGCAGCCATCATAGAAATTTAAGTGTAATTTTTATAACACAATATTTTTCATCAGCAAAAGGTAATGCGGGATATTTCGTTAAATTGTCATTATATAGTATGTTTGAAAAATCCTAGAGACCAGGCTCAACGTAATTACCTGGCACGACAATTGTATCCAGGTAACACAAAATTTATTCAGGAGGATTATCAAAATACATCTCGAATTGCCCATAGTTATTTATTTTTTGATTTAAAACAAAATACTCCTGTGAGCACCGAGTTCGAACAAATACTTTTCTGTCAGATTGTTTTAATTATGTTTATGTGCTTGTAAAAATAATTGCAATATTTTTATATTTTTTACAACTAGTTATGCTATAATAGCCGTAAAATGATTAGTAAGGAAAATGCACATTTATTAAAACTTTTAGCTAAGTTAAAATTTAAAGCACGTTAGACAACTTTTCAAAATGCAGATTCGGAATTAATTCGATCTATTTGTGAATGTTCATATAACGTATTACAGAAAAATGTTCCATTAAATAAAAAAGGGAAAAGTAGATTAAAATATAAAAAGAAACTTAGGTATTTGGTTACAAAGGTCCGTCATTAAAACAAAAGAAAAAGGAATAATTGTGTAAAAAGATGGTTTCCTTACTGCTTAGCTTACAGCTATTTTAGGAGGTATACTATCAAGTTTCATTAAATAAAAAGTATGCAAAACGAGCAAAAACTTATTTTAGTCTCACCGGAAAAATTACATCATTACGAAACGATTCTAATCTTGATGATGAAACGAAATGAATTTTAAATAATAAAAGTTTGAATGCAGAAGAAAAATGGTTAACATATAGACAGGTATTACAAAAATATTTAAATATAATTCAAAAACCGGCAGCAGTTACAACAGTAACAACAACTAGTTTTGATAAAGAGGAGGAAAAGAAGAAGGGGACGAGAATGATGAAATAATATCTACTCTTCCCGAAATTTGTAAACGTAAAGCAAGATCTTTATTATGTAAATTGAAACAAAATCCTAATATTCAATGGGATGGTTATGGTAATGTAAATATTGATAATAAATTAATTCCAGGTGCCAATACCGTAGATTTATCGTATCCGATTTTGTTAGATGTTGTAAGAAAAACTATTTCTGTTTCCGGTTAAAAATTCTTTGCTACATTATTTGCAAAAGCCTTATCCCCTTAGAGTGTATCGGTAATTCTTAACGAATAGAATAAATTAGAAAACTCATACAAATAGAATGGGAAGAGGATGAGGAAGAAGAGGAGAGTATCCTCCACCCCGTAAACGTAAAGGCATCAACAAATGGCGTACTTTTAATCAATAAAATGATTTTACATAGTACTAATATGGTATTATAAAATATTGATATATTTGAGTATATAGAAAGAAAAATGAATGATCCTGATTTGTAACATTATAGTCATCAAGCCGGTAGTAGATATAATGTATATAGAGGTACACCATACCAAGAAGGTTATGTCATTGGTACTTTTCTGGGAGGTTTATTCCGTAATTTATTTCCATTATTAAAACAAGGTGCAAAAACTTTTGGTAAAGAGTTGATGCGTACAGGAGTTAATATAGCAGGAGACGTACTAGATAATAATAGACCTGTTGAAGAGGCTTTACAAAATCGATGGCAAGAAGCTAAAGCAAATTTAGAAATAAAGCTCAAAATAAATTAAATCAAGTATTCGTAAGATCGGGAAGAAAGAGAAAAGTTCATTTTGCATCAACAGGTTGTGGTGTGATGCGGATGAAAAAATCCAGAGATATTTTTGGTTAGATTAATTATGGGGTAAAGTGATAGTTTTTACCTCACACTTCTTAGCAACGGTTCCATGAAATATTTTCCTCAAAATACTCTTGCTAGTTCCCATCCTATTGTATTCGAGAAGGGAGTGTGGGGAAACAGCATTGTTGAAGTACATTATACAAGTTCATTTCAGAATATTTCAAAATATACTAATAATATTTATTATCGTATCATGAATACAGAAATCGTATTATCGTATCATGAATCATCAGTATCGTATCATTATCGTATCGTCTGAATCATAATTAAAATCTTACCAGGACACTATTATCATGTTGACGATATTCTAACTCAAATTATTCATAAAAGTGATATATTAAATTTATAATTAAAAGTTAAAGCATCGGCTAAACGAATTGAGGTGAGTAGAGTAAGATAAGATTAGGAAAAGTATATAGAAGTACGCCTATCTCCCAAATTAGCCATAATTATAGGTTCTGATCATATACAGCAAGAAGATATTGCAGTTTTAGATTATGCTCATTATTCACCAGATTTGCAAAAATTACTACGCACATTCATATATATTTATAGTGATATTATAGAACCACAGTTAGTAGGTGATACCATAGCTCTATTGTTACGTATTATAAATACAAATGTTAAAGAGTATGGTATTTCTAATGTACATATTTTCGAAAATCCTCATTATGTCTCCGTGCAACGTAAACAGTTTAATCAAATTATGATTGATTTAAGAGATACAGGTAATCGACTTTCTTTCCAATATGTCACTGTGTGTGTGAAATTGCATTTTCTCAGACGTAATACAGTATTGTAAATTTAACGTGTGATTATTGATAGTAAAAAAATAGTTTGAGTGTATGAAATCAGAATTACATTTATTTGCGGTTTTACCCACTCAAACAAGTATTATAGATAATAAAATAGTTCCATATAAGTCTGTGGCTTCAATATCTGATAATGCACCAATAGAGTTTATAATTCCAGGTCATGGTGTTGATTATACGGACTTACCCCACACAATGTTATATATTAAAAGTAAAATTACTAAAACAGATAGTTGTAATTTAACATGAGCTGATAAGAAAATTGATCCTACAAATGATTTTCTCAATGCAATGTTCAGCGAGGTACAGATATATTTGAATAATCAACTTATTTGCTACTCCTCACATACATATCCATATCGATCGTATATTGAAAAACTGCTAAATTATAATGCTAATGCTAAGTCAACGCATCTTCAAACATCAATGTGGTTTAAAGATACTGTAGGTCATATGGACAGCGCGAGCGATAGTAACTTAGGTTTTAAACAACGTTCTCTTCTCACTACTTTAAGTCAGTCATTTGAATTATTGGGTTTAGTCATGTTGATATTTTCAATCAGGATAAATTTCTACTGAGTGATGTACAACTGCGTATTGAACTAATTTCAGTTAATCCTGCATTTTGTCTAATAGGTGAAGCACATGCTGATGGAAAAGTTGTAATTACAGTTGCAACATTGTTTGCGAAGAAAGTTGATGTATCACCCGCGGTTATAATAGCACATAATAAAGTATTACAAAATCCTAAATTTAGATTAAAATATCCTATAACAAAAGTGGAGGTGTAGACAGAAACTTTACCACAAGGAATTATGGATAATACGCTTCCAGACCTGTTTTCTGGCATAGTGCCTAAACGTATTATTATTGGATTTTTTACTAATACTGCTTTCAAATGCGCTTATGAGACAAATCCTTTTAATTTTAAGTATTGTATGTTGTTGGAACGCCTGTACCATCCAAACCACTACACCCAGATTTTGATAATTATATACAACATACAAGCATATTCTACTTTATTTACAGGTTCTGGTATTTATTATTCTAATCAAGGTAATATTTCACTTGCCGAAAATCCTACTGGTTGCACTCTACTAGTGTTTGATTTAACTCCTGATTCTAGTGCTAGTGCTGCACTTCATACTAGTCAACAACATCGAGGATGTGTACGATTAGAGAATCATTTTAAAGAAGCTCTGCCATCAAATGTAACAGCAATTATTTACGGTAAAATCTCCTCACAACTAGAAATTAATTTCCAGAGAAAAATATATATTAATTAAAATGTTATATACACTTGAACTTTATGAAGCAAAACAAAGTTTAAGTAAAAATCATTTTATAGGTGTATATGCATCAGATGAGCTACCTCTGTTTATTCACACATTTCCGGCAGCCATAATTATAAATACTCATTCTAGTTTTAAGCCTGGTGAACATTGGGTTGTCTTTTATATATCTAATATGCGTGTGAAAGTGCATTTCGATAGCTATGGTATACTACCCTACAGACAATATCATACAAGTTTTTTTAAAACGAATTTGTTTGTATTACACATTGTACAATACACGAATTCAAGGTGACTTGTCTCAATTTTGCGGACATTACTGTTTTCTATATCTAGCATATCGTGCATCTGGTTATTCAATACGGGATTTCTGAAGCAAATTCTCACTCACCACTACTGATGCTAATGATATTACGCTTTATTCGTTTATGAGAATGTGATGGTCACTGGAGCGAGATTAAGTTCTCCTTAAACCATGTTTGTGTTTGTGTGTGTGTGTTGGGCACTGGAGTGAGAATATATTCTCCATAAACCATGTGTGTATGTGTGTGTGTGTGTGTGTGTTGGTCACTGAAGCGAGGTTAAGTTCTCCGTAAACCATTGTGTTGGTCACTGGAGCGGAATTAAGTTCACCGTAAACCATGTGTGTTGGGCACTGGAGCGGGATTAAGTTCTCCGTAAACCATATGTGTGTGTTGACATTTTTAATCTCTGCGATAGTCAATTTTTTTAACTCCGCTATTACCGGACCCAATCCCTGGATGCGAATTGAGAGGGGTTGCAGTAGCTACCCCCGTAAAAGAATGATTGTTCCTACTATGCTATATAGCGGTTTAAAAAAGTTTACTACAATTGATCAAATCTCTACTATTTTAAATATGGTTTGGAAAATGTGCTCATACTCTTATGCAATTTTTGATATGATAAAATAGGGATGCAAAAATAAGCCAAAATCTTTTATTAACTCTGCTACGTGTTCGTAGTCTTATGTAATTTCTGCTATGTTAATAGGGGTTGGAAAATGTGTTCATAGCCTTTTATTAGCTCTGCTATGTTACATGGTTGTGTTCGTAGTCTCTGTATAATTTCTGATTGGATTATGTGTTTATTGTCTTTTATTAGCTCTGCTATGTTACATAGTTGTGTTCGTAGTCTCTGTGTAACTTCTGATTGGATTGAGTGTTCATCTTAAGTAATTTCTGCTATGTTAAAATAGGGGTTGATAAAGTGTTCATAAAAGGGAACGAATACACCTCCATTATTGTCTTTTATGTTAGTTGTCTTTGCTATGTTACATAGGAGTGCTGCTAAAATATAATTTCATAGTCTCTGTGTTCATAGTCTTATGTAATTTTTGCTATGTTAAAATATGGGTTGAAAAGAGAACGAATAAACCCCTAAAAGTGGTCATAAAAGAGAACGAATACACCCCTTAAAAGAGGTCGTAAACGAGAACGTGTTTTCGGAGTATTCAGTGTTCCATAGCTGAGCTATACGTGTGACATCACGTGTCATGCGACACTGGAAAATTGTGTTCTTGCTATCAGGCGGGATCTGGATTGGCCTAGTATGGCCTAATATGACCCAGATCGATTGAATTTACAGTACTCATGGGGAGGATCCAGGAAGGACTTCTGGGTGGGGCAGTGGGTTGTAATACTGCTACGTAGAGCTACTTTTAAGAGCTCCAAAACTTTGGGATGGGTTTTATTTATAAGTTTCCTCTTTTGGGGGGACGATCGCCTCGATCGCCACCTGGATTCGCCTCTGAGTCGTTGATTGAGGGACAGTTAGGCATTTATGTTACTGAGTAGTCGAGTATTACAAATTGCAGAGTTAGAAGGTTTATGACCCTTTTGAAGAGGATGGATGTATGTTATATGGTTAAGTTTTCTTGACGTGTAGAATCGATTCTAAGAGAGCACTTGTCGCTATATATTAACGTACTTGTTCAGTTTTGATCAACTTCGAAACCAGAAACGATTAATGTACACACACACACACACACAGCTAGAAAGGTAGTTACAAAAAATGTGTCTCAGGTTAATCCTTGAGTTAATTTTGTAAAACACGAAGTAATGAAATATATATGAAAGTGATTAGTAAACCATTATAACCATGTTCAGTGATAGTAAATTCGTTCACCCCAAGTTCTTGTATGTTAGTAAAACTTCGCTGGTTCTTGAATTCTCTTCAACTTGGTAGCGACTTATTATATTCCTTCTTTCATCTTCCAGAGAGCAATCATCAACTCCCCATACGATTTTCCGCCAAATAATATAATACCCTCCACATCCATTGTTGGATACAAAAGAATTCACATAACGATATATCAAACAGTCAGTACGCCAGGTCTTAAGGATCTTACGCCCTACCAGAGGAAATGCTTATATTGGGATGAAATAAACTTAGATGTGAGTAAAATATATGGATACAATATCTGTAGAACGCAGTGGAAAGTGGACATGTATTTCAAGGAATGTGGATGTATACCTCATTGGTTTTATTTAGAAGGTAAGTCAACTATTTTTATTCGAAAATTATGAACATAGCTAGAACATTTCACCACGTAAAAATGAAATGGAAAATAAAACTACTATTCAAATAAGTATTATGACTTAAGATCAGATAGATCTATAAATTTATGAATTAATTTGTTTTGTTTATCATTATCGTACTTTTATTGATACATTAGAAATTGGTTTCGAATGATTAATTATAGTATTAGAAAGAGTTTTAGATAGAACGTGACTGTGATTTGAAAATATAACCACATTCTATCGTTCGTAATTGTTATCCCTTTATTTTTGTATAAATTGTTGAAAGAAGGGTAAACATTTTGCAGAAGGTTCCATGATACGTCACTTTGCTCGAAAGATACTGCTTGTTATAAAACTGAGAATACTAAGAGAGAGAAATGCGTATAAATTCAAAAATTTTATTCGGCTGTACATGACTTTTAAACGATTTCTAATTCGTCACGATGTCTATGTTTAAACCTATGAGCACCTTCTGTTTCGTACATGAAGTATTACTGAAACAATTGAAAAGAAAATGCGTGGGCAAGCACTACTATGCATTCTCGTACCCAAAGTGCGTAAGATAGTCAAGAAATTGCGTTCAAATTGGGAAGCGTATTTGGCCTATTGTACGGCTTTTTGTCGTGTCATAAAATTGTACATATTAGATCATGCCACGTGGAAAAGTAACAGACAGAATATGGAAACAAAATGTACAAAACGATGATGAGACAATGAGTTCTTTTATGAGTTCATAGTGACCACACCACGAAACAACAAACATATTCTCATGGCTAGCACGAGCGTCATCATCGGTATAAGTTTTGTGTTGGAGTGACAAAATGGGTGTAATTTTGCGGTGATGATTTAAAAGTGTCAGCTGGAAGCTGGAATCGAGTCACTATGTCTTTATATTAGCTTCCAATTACCTTGAATCACAAGCGCATTTGACTATATTGAGTATATGAACACATCCTAATGACAGATTGTTTCGGACTTCAACCTATTCTACATTGATTGACCCCATATGCGTTAAACGCTTTCATGATTAGCGTAATCTGTCATTGTGCATTATACAGCTTCATAGTGGCTGAGTAACAGCTTTATTAATGTATTACCATTGGGTAAAATACGCGATCTCAGTTGCTACTAGTTGAAAAAAACTTTAACAGTGATAGTTACATCCGGGAGGATCTAAAAGTAAAGGTTATGCCAATCCTTCAGCAAGTTCGCATGTCATATTTGGTTGTGTAGTATATTTATCATGGAAGCTAGAAGCCTTAGTAGAGGAACGACGGCACGAGTGCTTCCCTGTTCTACATGGTCAACTGATATGTCGTCTATATATTATAAACTTGTCGGTATGTTCTCCATCATGCTCCTGTAAAAAAGTCTTCTTGACACACAGAAGTAGCGTGCCAGAAATAAACCCGAAATATGTTTGTTCTCCTACCACAGCATGTAGAAGGTGTGGTTGCAATATTGGAAATTTTACGTATGATGGATTTATGGAGGTTGCAGGTGTTGCGAGGGTTCATAAATTTTATTAATTTGTGTATAATCATGTATGAAATGTATTATTGTAAACATTTAATTTCAGACACCTATTTGCTCTAAATTTCACCAACAGTACGGTATATAGACGTCAGTAGAAAACCATGAAAATGAGTCCTTTGGTCTCCATTAAAATGAGAAAACAAATCTTATACGTTGTTCAGAGATATTGAGAATCTATGCCTTGAAAAATATATATTTATATGGATACATGCAAGAAAGCATGTTGAGTAGGATAGTGTATATCTTACTTCATAATCTAACTTGTCTAACAAGTTACAAAAATGAAATATCAAATAAAATATATGAGATATAATTATTGCTAATATAAGTTCAGTACCCGATATGTTTTTGTTAGCTTTTCTGCTAATGGAAAATCTCAGTGGGCTATTGTTTTACTGGTTTTGTAATAACTGCAGCATGACATGATTAAACTTAAGAAGTAACAGTGAGGAAGTTTACCATAATAAGTGACCTGATTCTTTCACGTTATATAAAATATGGATTTCTTACAGTATATTCCTGTTTCATGTAACTGTACGTATTTATTTATTTCTCACAACTATTTTGTAGGAATGAAAAGGGAATGTACCTTAAAGGATCTACCTTGTTTGGACTCTAGAGAAGGTGAGTCTGGAAAATGATGAATTGAGATATCAGTTGAATTTATTACAACCAATCTTATATGCTTGGTTTTATGTTTTTAAGAATACAATTATTGTGAAAGAAGGTTTTATAGTTAACATACATAGGTAAAATTTTCAAAATACTAATATGTTTTCTTTTATAAACTCAAGTTTCATAAACCATTCATATTGGTTTATTGAAACTAAACTGTTGTTAACAAATGCTCGATTTCTTATATTCAAGAATCATCAATCTCATGATCACTAAGAAAGTACAATATTTACTTTAGTCTTAAATGCAAATAATCAATTTTCCGTTTTCATTTCTCGTCAAATATGTTTGATGAACTCTTAATTCTATTTTGTAAAATTTGCTGATCTACTTTGTATTATGCGCATATATATTGCACAGTTTTTCTTAAAGAATGAATTACAATTATTGCTATTAATTGTGATTCATTTTACTCTTAGTTTGTAATTGTACGTACTGTTATAGCTGAACTAGCAAAAATATCTTCACCCCTGAGTGCTCTAATTCCATTACTTGGGGTCTAGATAATTTGTTGTTGTGAGAACGACTGGACATATACATATACGTAAGTTTTCTCGGTACTGACAGCAGTTTGTAGCAGTGAGCCAGGTGTTTATGCAGTTAAAATTGTAGAGTAGGTAACTAATCAAACAGGACTCCATTTAAAGATGAATCGCTATGATTCGTAGCGTGTTGTCCAATGTACACCATATATTAATCTAATTTTGCTGTGTGTGTAACGTAAATATTATGTTATTATATACTGTACTGAATGCTCAGAGAAATAAAAACACTGCCCACGCATGAGTCAGAAAATCCTTGAAAGTATATGAAAATGTCAAATCTAGAATAACAGCTGTAAACATGTTGTAAACCATTGCCTCCATTGATAGACCTTCTCCAATTCTGCTCTTTCCAATGTCTTCTTCTTTCTCGAGAAGAGAAAATCCTGCTTGTTACACTGAGCATGCATTGAAATTGAAATCGATACATTTAAAGAAGTTTGAGCCTAGTGGGGATTTGAACCCGGGCCCGCCGAATAGAATTTCAATGTGCTAACTACTTATCTAGCGCATCACTTCATCTTTCACAAAATGTATTAGCTAGTTGATATCGTTTCATGTAAGAGTATAGACAAGATACTAATGCTTGTATAAGGAAACGTTCGTTATGTGAGTATCACAATGATATACTCGAGATTTCCTTCTTTAATTCAAAAACAAATTATAGAGACCTTCTTCAATGAGGAATATATCACGAAACGTTCTTCAAGGTGTAGCTACATCGTCGTTTTCAGCGATGGCCCTGATTTACATTACAATTCTTCCTCACATTAACTTCTAATTTCCAAAGAAGAAAAGACGGCAGACATTATTTTCGCATTCTCTGAATTGTACCGGCAAGTGTAGTAATAGAGTTCTATTTTTATCTTCAGTAAGTACGAGTTTATTTTCTTATTTTTCTGTGAAGAATTGTGTGGTAGAGTGGCAAAGCAGAAAACTTCTATTACAGCGACCCGGGTTTGAATCACAACATTGCAATTATATTTTTATTTTGATTGGAAGTTATTGTTTACGTAATTGTTATTGAAATACTGATATTTGTTATAACAATAATCATAATAATAATAATAAAAATTATTATTATTATTATTATTATTTTTATTATTATTATTATTATTATTATTATTATTATTATTATTATTGAGAAGTCGAGATTGGCTACATATTTTATATTTCATGAAGTTTCTGATTTGATTTCAAGTCTTTTTGTTGAACAATCAACACACTTCTTTGTAACGGTTTAGGAGAGGGAAATATCATAATGTTGTTTTTTATTGTTTGTTCCTTGCACGGCACAGCAAGCCTCGATACTGTATTTCACCTTTCTATAGCTACGGGAAGTAGTACCCTAAAGGTTTTGATGATGATAATAGAATAAGTGAATGAGAGATCAATGATCTTCATATATTAACAATGTCTTAAGTATCAGATTGTCGGAAAAGTCATGATGTATTTTGGTAAAAGATGACAAATAACGATTTGTGAATATACTAGTGTTATTTGGATCCATGTAATTACTATGTCATAAGTAAGTAAGGGGTTGAGCATCTTGTGTATTAATATTTCTCTCAATTTAGCTCTCCTCAATGTTTCTTCTCTTGTCCCTATTCCTAGAGAGTTACTAGAAGACCTGTAGAAGTCAGTGAAACGAGTAAAATTGAGTATGACGAGAAAAATAGGAAACACAAAGCGCTGAGGAAGGTTCGTTACATTAGTTAACTTTAAAAATAATAATCCAGTTCTCTGAAACACCAGATTATAGTCAAGAGGAGTGCTTGTTAAGGGTATTAATCCCTCTAAGGCCAATTTCTGTTTCATGTCCTTGCGTGTTTATATGTCTGCTTGTTTTTCAATTTAAAGTTGAACTTGCTAACACTAACTCGCTAACTGGGTGCTCCACCTCCAGATCCTTGATCATGGCTTCGCCGTCAATTGTGGTAACTTGTAAAAAAAGCAGTATAAACGAGTTTACTTCCGTTTATAACAGACACCTCTCACGAAACACACTTCAATTCAAACTGTATTATTTCATATATCATCTTGAACTGCAAATAAACAATGTATTCAAAATCCTTTTTAATCGTTAAAAAACATTTAGCGCGGATTTGCAACGCAGAACTGTGTGAGATGCTGAACAAACCTCGTTAACAGACAATAAGTAGGTAGAAAATTTTAATTCGTTTGTAATAGTATTGAATTGAGCCCCTTTGTTAATTTCATTGTTAGTTGTTATTTTAAAAGCTATTTATAATATTTACAAATCTTATCGATGTTATAAATATATCTCATCTTCCTTGTTCTTAAAACAAGAGAGGATAAAGTGTAAAACAATAGTAGACTCAAACTACGAAATTGAATAGTAAAATCCTGAATAGATTGCCGAAAATCATTTTTCGCTGGCTAGTACATTTTTTGTTATGGGCATTAGTCTGAAAATTGGAAGTGCTCGATTCTACCGCTTCTGCTTTAAATAGAACCTTGTTGAAGCAGATGGAAAATATTCTTGGGATGTTGAGTCGATTCTGAAGAACCGTTTGTCGACAGCTCTTATCCTTTTATATCTGTGAAAATCAATATTTAAAACCCGAAGTACTGGTGAAATTTATACCACGTTCAGTTTTCGTACAAATACAGGATTAGAAGTTCTTCAATTTTCTTGATACCCCTTTTCTCGTTAGCTATTACTGTTGATGAGTTAGGGCCATTAGTCTTGAAACAAAAACTGGTCGATTCCTAGCACTTCCCTTTTAAGTATAAGGTTGCTGAAGGAAATACATCATATTCTCTGGGTTCTGAATAGTTTCCAGAAAACTGCTTGTCGATAGCTCTTAGCTTTCTAAGTCTGTGAAAATCAATACTGAAACCGGAAGTATTAGTGAACCTCTATCAGTTGCGGTTTTAGGAGAAATTCCGGAGTAGAAATGGTTTGTTTCCTTTAAACACGAAAGCAACAATCAAACCAATATATTTAAATATACAAACTCATGAATTAAACATTCCAGCGCCTCTTCCGGTTACTAAATGAAATAGTAATTATAATTGCATAACATATAGGTCAAATGGAAAATATTATTATACTGAGTTAGAAACATTTTATTCTATAAGGATATTATTTAAAAATTGGCTATATAAATGCATTAGTATTACAACTTGAGAAGTGTAATTTCATCCATGCTCGTTCCGTACGTACTATCTAGGCAGTAAGTAGAAAGCTCAAAATTTAAGCAATTGTCTAGTCCAATGGAAACATCATGCTATTAACTAGTTGATCTGGGTTCGATTCCCACCAACGTCTCTTACTTTTATTTCTTCAAATATTCATTTTTAGTACGTCATATACATTCATTTCCAATAACCTTGAATCTTTATTATACCATGAAGTTGATTCCATCCGTGCCCGGCAGACAAACCATTGAATGTAAATGGGTACTTTTGCAGATATCTCATATATAAGTATGACGACTATGTACGCTGCGGACGAGACAACTGCCAAAAGGCGTGTGTATGTGCCTTTACTTCAAATCTTTTAATGTTATGCTTTTTCAGGATTTATTATGAACCGTTTTTCAGATATTGGAGTACTTGAGGGTTTGAGACTCGAGTTGTGGGATTGAATTCAAACTTGGTATACACATGAATCTTAAAGAGAATAGAGGAGGGACAAAAGTAGAAATTTTTGCTGTTTCGCGTCTCCGAGATAGACATTTTCTCGTTTGCAGCGAGTTTTGTGGCGAGACCAAATTGAACGTTCTCTCCTCTCGACAGTATGTCGTGCAACTGTCTCGAAAGCTACATATATTTGTATTTAAATGGATCTATTCCTTCTACATAACACTACTAGTTAATCATGACTGAAATTAAAGTGTTTCGTCACTGATACACTGGAATCGTAAAAGTGTGCAATTTGCTGAATTCACTGCACATCACTTTTTATCTTTTCCCTGAACAGTAATGCCTTAGAGTGTCCTGCCCGCTGATCTAATGGCTAGCATGTCATTGCTTGGTGTACGGGGTCCCGGGTTTGATTCCCGATGGTAGAGCCTTAGGAGTTTCAACTGTTCTCGATATTTCTGTATTCGGGTTACTGTCGTTCTTGATTATTGTAAATGCAAGTTAAACGAGTAAAAGTCTAGTAAAATTTACTAGAAACCTAGTAATAAGTAGTTAGGAAAGTTAATTAGGCGGTGTATTAATTAGCATTTTTTTAAAAATAGTAGTGGCTTAAGCATCAGTTCCTCAGTGTTAGTGTCGCGGGTTAGACTCCCACTGAGGTAATTAAGGATTGTTTTCATCATTTGCAATATTGATACTTCTAATGTATACTAACATGAAAAATATACAATTTCTATGGTTTTCAGAGTTTAGACGACTTTCTTCACAGATGAACAGCAACAACACAAAATTACGTCATCCATATCAACCTTGATTCGTACTCTCTGGGAACGTAACGTGTTTAGCCAACAGCTTATGAATACATGACTCATCCATACTGTTAGTATGGACCCAAAATGTGACTAATCAAAAATGTGTTGCTGTTTCCTAGCAATTGTGAAGTTGTTCCTAATTGTGTACAAATTACAAATAATGATGAAACTTACCACTTTAGAATACATTTTAAAATTCGGAGCATTTACAACGCTGTATTGGGACCAACATCCAGTATATGGAGCGGCTCGTTTGCAACATTTATAGCAGAAATACGATTTCATCTATAAATATTCGCCATCATATAGTCATGCTTCGATAGGATAAGTAGAGCAAACCAATAGAACTATACAAAATTGTCTCAAATATTTTGTACAAGAACACCATACGGTTTGGGAAAAATGGCTTCCACGCGTTATTTTTCGCATTAATACTTACATAAAAGTCTGGACCAAATATTCAGCAAGTTTCTTATTATTTGGATACGAACCTAGTATTCCGACAGAATGCACACTAGAATCTGACCAACATATACAAGTTGACAGGGATAAATTAGCAGCCATCAGGAAGAAAGTACAAAATAACCTGAAACAGACATATCTTAAACAAAAGTAATTCTATGACAAACGCTATAAACATACATCTTATAATCTAAGGGACCTTGTTTTAGTATATTACCCTACAAGAAATATCGGTTTAGCTGAGCACTTTACCATTCATTACGAAGGACCAGCACGAATTTTAGAGAAACTTAATCCAAATTTATATCGTGTGGAATTACATTCTAAATTCAAGAACAGAATTCAAGAAATTGCGATGGACGGCTTGAAGCCATACTACGAGGACCCAACAGAGGAAATACAAAATTAAGAGGCACAAATAGAAGAAGAAAAATATAACAAACTTCCAAGTACTTACCGGGAACAGAAGATGGAATAGCAACAGGAGAAACGAAAAAAGATGCAGTAACATAATATCGTACTTCTTTATTTCAATTATAAACTGTATCTCATTCTGTTATTTCACTTCACTACTTTAGTATATCCATTCTTCTAGCAAAATGCTAGATTAACATTTTTCTCTTTCCTTTTTAGTTCCAAATTCATTAATCCTTGCAAGGTCGAAGTACAATGCTTTCTTGTTTCTAGCATCACTTCTTCAATACGAAGTACATGATTGCTTATTACGTCATTTTTTCTCTCTCCTTATACAGAATGTTTATAAAATCAGGCTCTTAATTACATTATACAGAGTGACCAAAAATTAACAATCTCGATTATCTTCTTTTTTAAAGAAAATTGTCCAAATTCTAAAACTGACCATCCTCTTTTCCTTAGTTCTAATAATTAATTTGTACCTCATCTTTTATAAACCCCGTTACAAAAAATAATCTTAACTAATTGGCTAAACATATCTTTACCATTAGAAAGACTCAATTCACCGGCGCCTACTACTGAAATCAAAATTCAAACAATACAGACTACAAATACTGGATATGACGTCAATATAAATACTGATTTTAATGACCAACATACTCGACCAGTACCAATAATTAGTGAACTGGTATACATTTATTAATTACAGTGATGGCACTTCTACCCAATCTGAGGGAAAAGATAGTAATTATTTTGATTCTGCTTAGATGGGCCAGAAACATATTATTATTACCATTTCACATATATAAATATCACAAGTGTTTTTTTCATAGTGATTTTACAGTGTATCATAGTGTTTAAAGTGTCTATACAATGTCTCCAAATGTATCAGTGTTGTGGTGCAAATAAGTTTCATTAATAACAGTTATGTATTTTTCTCAAAAATAATCTTGCAGAGTGTTTTTTCCAGTGTGTGGGTGTGTGTGTAAGGATTCCCACATCATAACCGAAGCACATGTTAATACAACACGTGCTATTGATTACAAACAATGAAGCAGACGAGAAGTGTACACGGAAGGAGACGGAGGAAACCGAAAGGAGACGGACCTCACAAAAGGATCCGAAGACGACACATAACAGCGCAACCACGCGGTTACATTGCATCAGTCTACCAACTGATCAACTAACCAACACCTGCTCTGAGGTCGCATTGCACTAGGGGTAAACCTTTCTTTAATCCCAGGTCACATTGAACTAGGGATCCTCACTACAACCAAGCCTCACGAAGCTGACTTGGGCTGAGGGGGCTTTCCTTCAAGACTCACCAGAACGATGCAGGTGCTTTGCAGACTGCTTTGAGAGAAGAGGCACTGTGCAAAACACCAATCTCCCTTCATCTGGTCAATAAGAAGCTAGACACTATTTACCCTTTGTAATCAAAGACATTTGTAATTAGAACTTTGTAATAAAATTGGTGAAGAGAAAAGAATCGCCCGGACCGTCATTTAGTCTCTACCTATAAAATAATTGCGATATTATCCTTGGATAATAATTTAGATAAGCAAAAAATAAAATATAACAGATAATTAAACTTTTTGGCTTATCTCGTTAATTGAACTATACACTGTCGTCGAGGTACTGTAATAATGAAAACCTTATTGGGTATTTTTCAGATTCATCTTAGCAAGTGGATGTTTCTTGCTTTTTGGCACAATTGTTTCTAAAAAATCTACGTGTATGGTTCTTTTACTTTCCCGAGAGCTACACACGTGTTTACACACATCATATCCTGCTCAATTCAATAAGTTTTATTGATTGGTGTACGTCTTATATTTGGATACTACACTTTTAACACGAATAATATTGTAAAACTAGTTTATATTTGAATCAGAAACACAGAGAATACATTTCTTACATGAGATCAGTATTTTTGGATATACCTATGGGTGTACCAAAAAGGTTGGTTTCTTATTCAAAGGATATCAGTATGGTATGATGAACAAAGGAAATGTTTAAAATACCAATCAAGTAGTTTACATAACACTATGTATTATTGAAAACAGTGAAAGTGAGTTGATCAGCGTTGTCCCATGTTGATACGATACTTAGAAGGGTCTATATCTTATTTTCATCTTGTGATTCTCCGTTATGCTAAACCTAGACGACATGAAACAAGAAAAAATACTTCTTAACACATTTCTAACGAAACAAAGTATGGAGTAAGAAGTTTCTACGTTTTATAAATATACTGTAAAATCTTGTTTTGTAAGTCCTAGTGTGGAGGTCTGGTTATTTGCCTTTTTGCACAGTATAAACTTACCTCCAATAACCACAGAGGGGTCAGAAATATAGGTTGTTAGGTATACATGTCAGTCTTGAGACAAACCCAAAACCGCCACTAGTGTTCAGATTACCCAAAATAATGAATAAAATTACTTTACAATTGGAAATCTCTTCTTTGAAGTTGTACTAAGTTTTATGATCTTTGTTAGAGAGAATTACAACTTTGTTAACGAATATGGTTACTTTTTAAAATACGTAAATTTTGTGAAATATTTTAGACGTTTGGAAAGCTTGGCAGCACAGAATTATTATCATCAATTTAAAATTTCTAATTGTCTTTCTAACAAGTTGAGCACGTGTGTCAATAAAAGAGTTCTTAATTTTATTCTAATCAACAACAAACTATTATATTGCACATTATAAAATGTATATTTTTATTACATTTTGTCAATATATTTTGATTCTTAATGTTCCCAACTGGTAAGTCATGTTTGTAAAAGTATTTTGAATTCAAAAAAGTATTGTTTATTTCGCATACAAGTTCTAATGGTTTCGAGATACAATGCAAAGTAAATATTTACCTGATAGTGATTTTACACTTGTATGTGCTAGGTTCTCAGTAAAGATATGAAGATAAATAAATCACTTTAAAAGGTTTCAAATATCTAAAATTCTGAAGACGGACACTTTTTTGTGTTCTTATACTTCTCATCATAAAGTAAAGGTGTTAAGAAGAACAAAACAAGTGTTTATGATACTTAACTCCTAGTAACCCTGCATCTTTTCCTTTACTTTCAGTTCAAAGAAAGATTTCAGAATTGAAACCAAAATGCCAAGAAACATGCAATAGCGTTACGTATTTAATCCAGAGTGCCGTCTTTCCGTACGTATATACACATATAAATTTAAAATAATTTTAATATAGTTTAAGAGAAAGATGCACGGATTACAAGAAAACAATTGAATGTTTATTGCTTGTGCTATGAATAGTGTTTATTGTATAGAATATTTTTTTTAAAAATCACTAATCAGAATTCTAAATTCAGAAATTACTCATTGTGAAATATATGTGAAAATAGTTAGTTTACTTTCGTCGGAATAAAAGGAATATAAATGAATTTCTGAAATTTTATACAAAATTATGCCGATTAGAAACATAAGTATCATTAACTGTAAGCCAGACCATCCAGGAGCAAAGCTGGACGCACAGAATTTTATATTGGTCGAAAATGATCTGATAAATTTACTTGGATGTGGGCAAAGCTAAAGCCAATTCAGTGGCATTTGCATTCGATACATGGTGTTTCAAAACAAAAACAGACAACGTTTGGGAGGTGCTTTCTGACACCAAGACAAAGCACAAAGTATAGACAACCCTGGGTACATAAGTGCTTCCTTTCGGAATTACTGGCTGCCGAAAACATGAAAAAATGAACTTGAAGGGTCCATAGCTCCAAGAGTATGGGACCTACGGTAGTCGGATCAACACTTCATTTAGGAACTAATATGTGCCCTATCCAAATATCCAAGTTTCAGAATTCTGCGGTACTTCGGCAACAATTTTTATAGAGGTAGTTTGTGAATACTTCAAGTTATATGATAAAATTCACAACACTGCTGAAAATGGCGTATTTGTTTAAAATATTTAAAATGTTTTCCTTCTCTTTTATAGCATTATAGCAATAGCTTTTACGAGATGTAATTACAAGTTCTCACAATTGCATTAATTAAGCAGTGTTGAAAACTTGAGCAATATTTATCATACCTCCGAAACGCTTTGAGATATCGAAGTGCTGTAAACGGCAAAATAATTTACACGTCCATTTCAAACAACACAAGTAACTAGATATGATACTTACATAAACATTTTTTTCGTAATAAATCATTTCAAATGTCAGTGCATGCAATGCATAGACTCAAATGGTCATTTTCAAGACTTCACTTCTGCGTAAATAATAAAGTCAGTAACGTCGAATTACACATTTATTAGTAATGGCGTCTTGCAAAAATGTATCAAATCTGATGTAAAGAAGATCATCGATGGTTGAAATATGGACAGATTCGTAGTTTCGTACCAGATTCACTCACCAATTGACATGAATGCTTAGTATGTTCCCGACTACCTAAAAACATAAAATATCATACATTGATATTTTGGATATCAATTATACAAAATATCATACAAAATATCATACATACTCAATACATTTTGGATTGAGGATACCTCGAAAATTCCAATATTTCTGGTACAACTGATAAGGGACAACAGCGCCACCAGCCAGCAAATAGACCGAAATGACAATTTTTAGGACATCACTGCTGACAAGGGAACATCTTATATTGATAGTTGCGTTGCCCAATTAAACAATGTGCAATCGATAGAGAAGTGAAGCAACGTGAGAAATCCAAAATATTACGGGCCGACATGCAGAAATACAGGAGATACAGAGGAAATAAGGATCCAGAACCATGTGAAGATAACAATGCAAAAAATATACCGACACACAAAGAACTTCAAGATGATTAAAGTAATCAAAATGACATTTACACAACAGTATAGTAAACAAACATTGTAACGACAGACATGCTCAATAACATCATATGTGAGGCAATATTGCCAACTGAGCACAAAATGTAGTTTTGGTAAGTGGCACGGAACACAAATTATAACATGTAGAAAATCTAATTATGATTAGAACCATACCTGTGAAGTCATGATGTACAGTGTTGCCAATGTTTGAAGATAGGCCTATATGAATTCCTACATGAATATCGGATGTAGAAGAGAACATACAGTACACGATTCAAACTAGTTAAAACCAAAATATGAGACCACAAACAATAATATAATCACTGAAGCACGAAAATAAGGGACGAAGCACAGTATCGAAGTAGGTTTTCCAAAGTTTAAAATCAGAATAGTATCAAACACAACATACAAAACTGAAATGACGCATGCTCTTGGATTGACAATTGATTAGCAGGTTCACGTTTCTGATGCACGTAATATTGTATCACATCACCCATTATTGGTAGTCAATTTTTCAGTGTTGCTGTTGATAAAGCGCTCTGCAGTGTGTTGGTAATGCATGTACTCTTGTACATCCCAGATTCATGTAGAAATTCATATAGTCCTATCTTCAAATGTTGGCAACACTGTACATCATGACTTCAGGGGTGTGGTTCTGGATCTTCGCCCAGGCTTGTAACATGGCTGTATGATACTTTGAGCGAAAATCCAGGATTTCAGTGGTTCTTCTAATGATGAAATCACTCGTGTCACTACCAGTGATTATGTCTCCATTTTACGGGTCCGTGGGCATATTATTATGTAGATGTTTCCGGACAATGTCGCCACATTTTCCGGGCAATGTAACGTCTCCGTTATTTTTCCAAATGGCTAATAATAGTAATAAAAAATTCTTGAAATCAATTAACCTCAGCGACTTTATTAGTACTAAACTAATGAAAGATGTGTTTGCTTTCATTATGTTAAAGTAAACTCACTGCCTGTCGCCTATGTTAGTGACCTAATTTTACAGGAATAGATAAATTTGTTTAAAGCCACCATTATGTAATGTTTTATGTAAACAAATCCGGATTCATAATTCTTTCTATTTACATTAATTCGATGGGTCTTTATAAAATCAGAGTCAAATTGTATTTACGCTCGTTGGCTTGCTGAGGCTTCTGAAAGCGTGAGGCGCTAGGTCATCACCCAGCGACGCCACTGACACAATGGCATCATAACTACTAAATAATAATAATAAACATATTTTATTATTTTCAAGTACTTATGCCTTCTTGTTTAACATTAATAGAAAGCACAAGTTTTTTATTATTTCTGAAATAATAATTCTTTCTGTTACTCGTATGCCGATCATTTAAGAAAGGTAAGATACCGAGCACTAACAACATGTATTATCTGTTAACAATATTGTCTCTCCCTCTCGATTATTTTCTGAATTTGTCTCTAGTGCTTTTAGTTTCCTAACGTTTTAAGCCGTTGGAAACACTGTAAATTCACTGCTACCATGTAAAGAAACGATACTAGCGACCTCAGGAAAAAGGAGTAAGCGCTTGGTTACACTGTACTACTATGAGCAAAATAAATGACGCATCTGTTTATTTTGAAGTTTTTTGAAAATATCTCCGTTTTGTTTATATGTTCGAAATTTCGGAACGCTTCTCCAGGAGGAAAATTTAATAGCAAACCTGTTTTTAATATTTGTGTTAGATATTAGCTTAAAATAAATAAATTAGAAGCAAAAAACATTAAATCGACCAAAAGTACAAGAATTACCAACTCCGGTAAAGTGGGGAATTTTCAAGAACGCGAGGAAATTCTGCAGTTCAATACGAAGCAGCGACATCTATGCCATTGAGAGAAATGTGGATTAAATCTACAAACGAAAATTTTAACGCGATATTTCTAATATGTCTTATTACATGCATTATGTGCGAACTCCAAATATATGAATCTATACTAAGTATTAACGTATAGATAGAGCAAAAAGTGGAAATTGCCTATGGAAAAGGACGAAATGGTAGCACAATCGTAATGAAAAATCGTATTTAGCGTAGAACACTTTCAGATCACGTAAGGAAACAAATGGATCAACGAGTCTGTATGCCGGAGTTTGTTGGTTCGAACCCCATAGAAGTGCAATTGTCAGTTTTATTACCATGGTTATTTTATTTATTTTTTTATGTGGGAAAGAATCAAATTGTAACATATGTGTAAAACTCATGACGATACCAAAAAAATGGTAAAAATGTCGTTGTCGCACTTGCATTAGTGTCTCTAGTTTTTGTTTGCAAACAGTTTCGTAATTATTTTCCCTGTGCTCACTGCTCACAATATGCTCGCTGGTGCATAACGAATGTTTCCAGTAAACGTTAATTCTAATTTGGAGAATTTTATAAAGTTTCACAATGTTTATCATTAAATAGTCTTCTATCTACTTGTTTAGACATTTTGATAACAGATTTTTCTTTTAAATGTTTAATTTTCCTAATATATATTTAATTACTGAAACGTATTACAATGTATTTGTTTTAAATTGAAATTGTTTTGAATTTACCACAAAAGGTAAGTAGCCCGAAGGAGGGGAACTGAAGTAGCTGATATTCTACGTAAAAGCAATCTATTGTAGAATGATGATGCTTCCTATCTTCAGCACATAATTTTTACGTTAGAGTGTCAGATTTTTCTCCCCTATGACCACCCATCTTAAACCTCTACATACCATGGTTCGTCTTACACAATTTCGGTGCTCGAAAGACATTCATATAATAATAATAATAATAATAATAATAATAATAATAATAATAATAATAATAATAATAATAATAACCCTGAATATGCCATCCTTACCTAATGTAGTAACCTTAGACATCTTAGTTTAAAATGCTTTCTTTAGAAATAATTTGAGCAACCATGTGGCAGGCGGCACGACGTTTTATTTTGCCCCTCTCATTTCAGTACCTTCCCAATCGAAAGTAATTTCTGATAAGCACGGCAGTCAAAATGAATAAGAAATATATTTTTAGCACCCCTTTCTCCGTGAATGGAATGTCTCGTAGCATTTTTTCTACCGAAGATAGCCCTGTGCTGTTAGGGTAGGTAACTAAAGAAATATCTAATAAATAGCGCCCCTTGATTGTAATATTATTTTTACCGCTTCTTGATTTGCTCGATGGAGCTCCTACACAACCAAGGGTGATAAAAAGAATAGGAAAAGTGTCTATTGATTCTAGTGGCAGATCCAGCACGGACTTCTCGGGGGATGGGGGGTGAAGTAAAAGATTCTTTTGATGATGTGAAGCCGTCACAAATTACCACTTAAATAAACTAAACATAATAATGGGGTGAACCGGAACCCAGTCAATTCAAATTGATGTAAAAGTTTAAATTTTGAATTTATATTAAAGTTTTGGTTCCGAATGAGAATTTCAGTCCGAGTGATCAATGATCAAATCTTGGAGTGTTCTTCGGTGTAGAGGCTATTACCCTCTTATGGGAAAAGGCAAAAATATTAAAATTCTTAAAACTTTCCAAGTTTTCGTCTCTTTTAAAGGAATTTTTGACTTCATATTAAAGTGCTTGTTCGAAATGACAATTTCAGTCCGAGTAAACAATGATCAAATCTCGGGGTGCTCTGCAATGTAGGAAAAATAATGACATCTATATCGTGATCCTGTTGGTGAAATCACTAGTTATAACGTAAATGTGGTACAAAGTAAACGCTAGATATTGTCGGTTCTCGTAGCCGGGTGAGCTAGCGAAACGTACTACTAAGGAAATTTCGGTTTTGGAGTGTGTTCAAACCCTGCCTAAGAGATTTATTTTTATTATTTTTTTTTAAAAAATAACACTTCCTTCGTTAAAAAAGATTAAAAATAATATTCAAAAAGTGATTTAACGATTATTTTTTAAAATTTTCATTAAACTTCTTTCATTAAAATAAGTTTGCCGTTGTACTATATAGATCCATAGCAAAAATAGTAGTAGTAGTAGTAATAATAGTAGTAGTAATAGTAGTAGGAACGGGTTAGAATGCAATTCAGCATTCATTTGTTTCCCTGTGATATTGCCAAACGTAACTCGCTTACAATGTCTTCCGGCTAGGCTTGAGTGTATTTCGAAAATACGCTTGCTGTTCGGGATGAAGTTCCAAGGTTCAGCATTGACTAAGAGTTTTTGCTATTAATATCCCTTCTAACAATATTGGCAGTGGAAAAAAGTTAGCCCGTGTTGATGCTTTTTGGTCCTAATTTATTTATTTGACTTTATTATTAAACGAAAATATTGAAAATATATTTGTCAGCAAGCACGTATGCAGGAATTTATTTCGGGAGCGGTCCAAAGCTATTTGGGGGGGGGGGGTTCCGACTTCAATATTAGGATAAATTATAATGAAATTTTAAAAAATAATCCGCAAAATTAGGTTAAATTTACAGAAAGGTTGGGATTTCATAGGGGGTCCGGATCCATGAATTCACCCCTAAATTCTCTGCCATTGAGCTCTATCGAAAGGTTAGGTTTGTAAAATATTACTCCTAAGAACAAACGTGATTGGCAGAGAACTGTGATACTGAATAGAACTCCACAGAAATGCATGCTGAACTTTTCTTTTATAGCTACCCTTTGGTGATTTGCCCTCAAGGTCAATCGAGTGATAACTGAGTTCAGTCCCTGTTCTTAAGCCGTGTTCGTATTACTTCGAACAGTTTTGACTTGTGTTTTCCAACCACCATAAGAAGAGACAATCAGGGCAAATCATAGCATACAATACATTTAAGCAAATATATTTGTCGCGAAATTATTACACACATTACCCAAAGACCCTTAATATATGAATCTATACATTTCTTTATATAGATAAAGCAAACAGTGGAAATTACCTATCGAAAGAATAAATTAATAGCACTATCATAATGAAAAGCATGCCTCGTAATATAACAGACTTATTTCGCGTAAGGAATCGAAACTCAGTTGGTCAGAGCAACTAGGCTGTACGAATTAGGTTGTTAGTTCGAGCCCAATACAAGTAAGGGTTTTTATTACTATTGTTTTTCTCTTTTTTATATGAGGAAAAATCAAATTGTGACATCGCGATATCAAATGTATTTGGTTAGGTAACTTTGTCCTAGCTAAACTTTAAATATCAGTAACCGACGAAAGTATTTCACTAACCGATCAGTTACTGAACATTTCAAAGACTTCAAACCAGTGGCATAACATAAAGGTTAATCTCTCCTTCGCAGCTCTTAGTTATGTGTCCGTACTTTCAGAGGAGGACCAATTGCCGGGCAACCCGGGCGACTGCCCGATGCGTCAGAGTCAGAACCTCAAAAAGTAAATTTTATAATGTGTTTTCTACTGACTTTCTTGGTTTATATTCTTGTAAAGTAGCGGCAATTATATAATCTTTTTCCATTTCACCATGGAAGAAGAGAGTTTCATAGTACTAAGAGGGCTGTATCAACAAATGGACAGATGGCATCTAGAATAAAGAGTGGAGGGGGAGTAAGTATTGTTTGTTTGTTTGCTTGAGTTTAGCGTTCCACAATTATGTCTTAATGGCCAAAGGAGATGTGGATACTGATTATAGTGGAATCCGAATCACGTTTATCGTTCAACAGTAACCCACCGGGAATTGGACCCGGGACCACAGAAGGCAGACGTCCTAGCCACTAGAGGAAACGGGGTGGGTGGGTGGGTGGCGGGAGTTCGTATTGTTTATTGCGGGCCATATTCTTTGTGAAGTTTTCCTAGGTAATGAATATCTTTTTAAAAAATGGGTTTAAACTATTAAAAACACTATGATAAAATGTAAAATATAGGCTAGTACTAGGGGGTAGGGCACCAAAAAGTCACTTTGCTCGGGTGAAAATTTGGCCTGGTCCGTCCCTGCGTATACTTTCTATATATTTTTTTTGGCTTTGCAGCTTGTGCGGTCCCCACGCCACAGGATTGCAGGGGCGATATTTACCTCTATGCTTCGAACGTAATTCAATAACTGTTTCAGAAATTTTACCATCAGCGTGGAAAGGGGAATATATATTTTTCTAATAGTCCCATAGAACTTTCATCCAGAGCACCAGATGCAATTTTTTAGAATGGGCTCTGGCTAAGTATAAGGAGGATCTGATGTTTCCTAAGTAAGCTCCTATTAGAAAGTTTGCTATATCTTTAACGGTGATGTAAATAAACATACTCATCGTTATTAGCCCGACACCAAACCATCCTGGACAAATCTCTCTAGAGCAACGATCAGCAAAAGTTTATTCTGCCTAATTTTATAAGCGACTCAAGGGTAAAACACTTGTTAACGAAAGCAATGCTGTGTATACACTGCCATGCTTCTGATAAGGTGTTTTGTAATCTTTAGATACTTTTCCTATATTTTTGTCACCCTTGGTTTTGTAGGGCGCCCTCGAACAAACAAAGAAGCGGTAATATTACAGTCAAGGGGCCCTATAAATATATTACGTATTTCTTTCGTTACCCAACCATAACGGCCTATGGCCATCTTTGGTAGAACAAAAAATGCTACGAAATATTCCATTCAAGGAGAAAAGGATGCTCTAAATATATTTCTTATTCATTTTTTCTGCCCTGCTTATCAGAAATTAAATAGTTTCTTTTGGGAGGGTGCTGAAAAGAGAGGGGCAAAGTAAAACGTCGTGCCCTCCTACATTTTAAATTTTGTTATGTGCTTGCTCAAATTATTACTAAAGAAAGCACTTTAAACTAAGATGTCTAAGGTTACATTATTTAAGGGTGACATATTCAGGAATAATAATAATAATTCTTATTATTATTATTATCATTATTATTAATGTCTTTGGAGGGCCGAAATTATGTGACACGAACCAATACATATAGAGCTGTAAGATGAGTGGTCATAGGGGAGGAAAAACAGGACTTTTTTGTCCGACTGTCTAACGTAAAGATTATGTGCTGAAGGTAAGACGCATCATCAATCTACAATTGGTTGCTTTTACGTAGAATATCATTTACTTTAGTTCTCCTCCTTCTGGCTACTTACCTTTTGTGGTAAATTCAGAACAATTACAATTTAAAACAAATACATTGTAAAACTTTTCAGTAATTAAATATATATTAGGAAAATTAAACATTTAAAAGAAAAATCTGTTTTCAAAGTGTCCAAAAAAGTAGATAGAAGACTATCTAGTGATAAACATTTTGAAAATTTATAAAATTCTCCAAATTAGAATTAACATTTACTGGAAAACATTCGTTATGCACCAGCGAGCATATTGTGAGCAGTGAGCACAGGGAAAATAATTACGAAACTGTTTGCAAACAAAAATTAGAGAAACTAATGCAAGTGCGACAACGACATTTTTACCTTTTTTTGGTATCGTCATGAGTTTTACACATATGTTACAATTTGATTCTTTCCCACATAAAAAATAAATAAAATAACCATGGTAATAAAACTGGCAATTGCACTTCTATGGGGTTCGAACCAACAAACTCCGGCATACAGACTCGTTGATCCATTTGTTTCCTTACGTGATCTGAAAGTGTTCTACGCTAAATACGATTTTTCATTACGATTGTGCTACCATTTCGTCCTTTTCCATAGGCAATTTCCACTTTTTGCTCTATCTATACGTTAATACTTAGTATAGATTCATATATTTGGAGTTCGCACATAATGCATGTAATAAGACATATTAGAAATATCGCGTTAAAATTTTCGTTTGTAGATTTAATCCACATTTCTCTCAATGACATAGATGTCGCTGCTTCGTATTGAACTGCAGAATTTCCTCGCGTTCTTGAAAATTCCCCACTTTAGCAGAGTTGGTAATTTTCGTGATTCCGGTCGATTTAATGTTTTTTGTTTCTAATTTATTTATTTTAAGCTAATATCTAACACAAACATTAAAAACGGGTTTGTTATTAACCTGTCCTGCTGGGGAAATGTACCGAAATTTCGAACATATAAACAAAGCGGAGATATTTTCAAAAAACTTCTAATAAAGAGACGCGTCATTTATTTTGCTCAGAGTTGTATATACCGCTGTTGGTTTTGCGTCGTGGTTTAAAGGACATCAAGATGAAGTTGAATGACTCCCAGGATATGAATATAATTGAGCATTTACGGTGTTCTGGAGAAACGAATTCAGCACACATTCCCACCCTCATCCCTCATACGTTTTTCTTTCTCCTACCACTTAATCATTATTTCTCATAGAACTGAATCATTTATTTTACTAGGAATGTCGTAATATTCAACTAGATATTGTTCACGGCTGTATGACTCCGTTCCACATTGCACTAGAGCTATTTTGAGGGCGAACGTTAGTCCAACGCAATCGTAAAATTTACTCTTTAGGTGCATCCATTAAATTTATCCTTGTATGTTTTCATATATTGGTAGTTATATAATGCAAATTATTCTTCCAGAGACAAGAATAAAGAGGTGGCATCGTTGATAAATTTAGAAAGTATCCCGAGATATAAATGGCAAAGGGATGTTGTGTTTGGGTTGTTAAAAATAACAGGTATGTTACGTTTACTTGTGGTATGTCACGGCAATGTTTACCTGCTCTGAGCAATTGTGTTGTTACAACCTGTATGTACTTTCATATTAGAGCCCTCAAGAATGTTTGTGATTAGCACTGGTTACAGAAAGTAAGAGTATTTCCTAATAATTGCATCTCGAAGTGCGTTTCTAATGATTATATGTATGTTGTAAACCATATTTTCTAGCGTAACTTATATACTATAATCTTTTAAAGTATGTTATGAATTCAATTTTCCCTTCGTATAGTTACTGACATATAGTGCAGATAAATAAGGATTACTTTGAACTATATTTTTACTTCATGTACTTTTAAGCGTGGCATAGATATTTCTTCATTATGTATGTCATTTTATTTTGTTTTATCTATCAACATTTATCGAATTGGACTGATGTGAACCGACATAGCATATTAGCAGTAAATTAAGATAACGCTAATCATACCGGAGTAAAGGTTTAAAATATGCACTGATCCAATTATAGAATGAAATATACAACGTCGATTCGTGTCATATTGCGAAATTTTTTATACTTCACACAGCAACATAATGTGTGCACGTGTGCATAAAAGAATCATATTTGTTAGGATAAAAAGAAGATGATAGGAGTCACTTCCGTGTCTGATATGATCAGCAAGTTGTTTTCCTTTCTCACAATCACAGATAGAGGGAGGGGACAGTAACTAGAGGAGTTGTTTCATACGCCTATTGACTTATGTGATTATAATACTATTTTAAAGCCTAATGTAAATGAAGAGCACATTTCATTTATTCGTTTATTGTAAAATATGCATAACACAACTTTTCCTTCTGTTATAAAGCCGTTGAATTCAGATACGCAGTCGCGAAGTTCAGCTTTAGGTTTTGTCATGTTTCAATCTGCTTAAATCTTTTTCAAATCCAAAATCAACAATCAACACACCCCACACTTCGCTCACTAAACCACTACTTTTGGAATACACTCAATTTTTGTGTAACAACGATTTTAGGAAAAAGAGTGGAAGTACGGGTGTCGGATTGGACTTTTATCAAAAACAACATTCACTGAAAACTGTGCCTTAAGCCAAGTTTTCACCACCAATCTGATTTTTAAAAAAAAAATCATGGAGAGGAAAAGTGCGCTTAAACTTTAAGATGATACAATTCAGTTTAGGTGTTCAAATTACACAAAATATGAAGAAATATCCCACTTATGAATTTATTGGCAAAATATGAAAATTAAAAACACGCTATTTCGAATCTACCTAACATAAAACGTAGAGGTTCTTGTTCCTATTGCCCTGTGATACATGCCTTAAAATATCAAATTTTGTTTTGTCTCGCTCTGCTGAGTACAATGGATAAAAGAAAATCCTTAACGTACCTTAACTACGATGTTAAGTTCAACAACATGGAAAAATGCAAAATTATTTTTATTTACAACAATCATAAGGAACAAACTTGGCTGTTCTCATTTTGAAGAAAGCCACTCTGTATCTACTTTAGTACAGTGAGAATTACTCGGATTTAATCAAAATTTCCTTTCTTTTATTATCTCAGATCTTCAAAGCATTTTTCTTTCAACTACACTGGATGCAAATACGTAAATTCCATTAAACCTTAGAGAAGGTTAAATAGTACTTAGGAATCTAAAAGTTCCAAACAAACCTCTAACGGAATTAATAATGTAAAAGGATGTTTGTAACTCGCGTAGAAATCCATTATGTGAATGCCACGAGTAGTAACCCACATTTAAGCTTTGTTCCTTTTAGAAGTCTCTCTCTCAGACTACAAAAGTGTGCTTCAATAAAGGCCAATAGAAACAATTTCATTCCAGAATATTTAGAAATAGGCTCCCGTGATGGAGAGAAACAGTTGCAAAATATGAACTCTGTTGTGACAGGTTACTATTATTATTAGTAGTACCCATAGAAGCAGTAGTAGTTTTGATTTGCATTGTAGAGTAATGCAAAGTTATTTACAGGATATGCAAAATTATTTTTGCCCACTCAGTGAACGTATTACATCTAGTTAGAAAGATGAAATGTACGAACACATGGACGGTATTATTATTATAATTTTTAGTTAGAGACAATGAAGTGCGTAATTCTATTGAAACTTCAAATTCTACTTCACCAAAGGCAACCTCAGTTCTACTTTATCACTGTATCTGTTTACTTTTATTGTCGCTCAGAAGATAATAATCTTGCTAACAATATGAAGATATATTTACGTTAAAATTATTGTTACTTTTGAACTCTCGAAAACTCTGTTTTTTTTATTACCAATCTATCAATCTTGCTTACAGCTTCATTAGGAGGAACCCTTGCTATCTTCATTGGTGGAAGTTTATTCAGCATAGTGGAACTGATCTTTTACCTTTTAATGGAACTCTGCCAAATAGTAGGCGACTTTTTAAGTAGGCATAACCCCAAAAGAAATATCTGTAAAACGGTGAAAACAATACATTATTCGAATAGTGTAAATCTGCGGAATAGACTAAGGAACATGTGGAAGAGAAGTTCTAACGTTCCGCACGGCAAACAGTTATGCTGTAGAAGAAAGTTATGCCTATTTATGTAAGTAGTTTTCTATTATTCATAACTAATATGGTTCAGTATTATTACCACCACAAAACGAAAACTCATAATGCAATTCCTTATTATAATTTGGTTTTAAAAGTTAATCAGATTATTGCCACATGGTTAATTAATTAATATTACATTCTGAATAATTGGTCTACAGTATTCGTATATTTTCAGTTGTGGATATTATACTCATTATTAACTTCAAAATGAAGCAATTGATTATTATTCAAGTTATCGCACGCTGCGCTTTTGTAGAGGAGTTCTCACTGTTCTACACAGAAAACAATAACATTTTCCTCTTTATTTTGTTTCTTTTTTCTAATTAATCGCCTTTAGATTCATTGGGGTATAACATTTAATCACTTTTTCTAAAGATTTCCTAACTATCTTTTAAGTATCGAAAGTATCGACACCTTATAGATTGGTTGTTTATCTGTCTGTCTGTTTCTCTGACTCTCAGAGGAAAACAGTATGAAATTCGGCCACTACAGCGCTACAGTTGGCATTCCGACGCGCTGTAATACTCACATCTGTTAGTAAGCCACAGATACCGTTACAGAAACATTCAACCATGCTTACCTTTGTTTGTGAGTAGTTAAAATACCTCCGCCGACTGAGAATCCCGCCGACTCATAGTGTGTCAACCAATGGACAAAAATTAGAAAAACAGACAATTTTCATCGGACTTGTACAAGCACGGAATGAAGCACAAATGATTCACAAGACAGAAAACTGTTGACACCCCGTCAGCCTACAGACGGCGCCCGCAAAGTTACCACATTAGATCGACCCGAGTAGAGATAACATTCTTGCAGGTAACAATTCGCATGCACAGATACTATAGAACAGGCAGTTATAGAACAGGTACGTTCTTGTCTTTACGACGAACGTTTGGTAAGCATTTTACTGCTGGTATGTTCGGAATATCTCAAGAAAACCTAAACATGTCTCGAGATCTCTTCAGGAATATATTCCTTTAATGATTCGGTTTGGATTTAGCAATAGTGTATGTGTGTGCAAGTGTCCGCAATTGTGACTGCAATTACTGAGATTAAAGAAGAAACTATGAAAAAATAATATTTTTGCAAAATGGATAGCAACCACCACCAATACTAGTCGGAAAAAAGAGGAAATGTTTCAGGATAATTGAATGAATATAAATTTGAAAGCTACACAGAAGATGTGTATAACAGTTTAGAGAACCTTAAGCAAAAAAATGGCGGATATTACACATACTTTGGTCGGATTTCCTAGCTAAACATAAAGAGTGGCTTGATCGTGCATGTACGCTTCCTGACTGTGTAACAACAGTGATAACTGGTTCGTATCACAGCAAGGTGAGGACTGATGGAATTTGCTCTACTCGCGGTAGACCCAGTAAACAGTTTGCAAAGTGTTCGTTAAAAACAAAGAGAAGGAGCGTAGATAATATTGTAGCGACTAAATCTGCAGAGAAGCTTGCGTTTGCTGCTGAACAAGCAGCAACAAAAGAAAATACACCAGCAAATAGCGAACAATCCAAAGGTTTATCAGTTTTGCAGGCCTTATCCTTATTTGTGTATCTTGTTCTTTCAGAAAGGCAATACATGTTGCGGTCGGTTGTCAACAGCATTCATGAAAACTGTTTCCTTAGCCTATATAGTATCAGAAGAGCAAAGAAAGGACTGCCCCAATATACTACAGTTACCGAAACATCTACACAGGTAGATCTACGAGAACGTTTGTATAAAACTATTGAAAGCATTTCAAAATCGTTGATGTTATAAGAGGATTATAAAAGGATATAATGGCAAAATTGGCCTCTAAATAGGGATTTGATGGTGGCGGAGGTCACAGTGTTTACAATTAGAAATTTAGTGATCATGATGTCAAATATACAGATGAATACATGTTTTTGATTTCCTTTGTTCATCTTTAATTGACTGATGTTATATTCGGAACAGTTCTGTGATTTAACGATTGTCCAGAATCAACATCCTATTGCAGACCTATTACTTTCTTTTTCTGTCAAGAATTACCAGAGTTGGCTTTACGAGAAGAATCTGATATGAAGACTCGTATCGAGAAGCTTATGAACTGTATCTTGTCCCTTGGGTGATTGTACGTTAGATGTCACCTTTGATTTGCGTTTAATGATGGCAGATGGAGCGTGTGTAACACTCTAAGTGAACCAACGCAACTTCAAACCGTTTCATTTGTGATTCGAAATGAATGAAAATAAAATCAATCACAAATTATGGGAAGCCTGCAAACGAAGCTCTCTTTTCATTTTTCTATTCTTCCTTCACGTCATGATAAGAATTTTCGAATGTTTATTACATATCTTGCACCATCTACCCTTCAAACCGTAGCAGATGAAGGGTCAAACAAACTAGACAGTTTCTGAGGAAGAAAAATAAGAGAATTTAAACTGGCTGTCTAGAGAAAATGGGCCTGATTGTTGATAAATCCACACAATTCTTTGACTCCTCAAATGAGTGTAATACGAGCAGAAAGTTCTTTGCTCATCCCACGGAGGCTTCTAAAATAACACACATTGATGAAACCTTTATCCGAAACTTATCAGTGATTTTACGGTTATTTGCCAATGGCAGCGTCATCAGTCTAGACAAGTTTAAAGTTCTTATTTCCAATACCAAGGATTTATACCTACTGTTATACAAGTGATACTACATGTTTAGCAGTTTACACAAGTTGCTAGTCCATGGAGTAGATACAATAGTCTTTTGAGTTACCCGTAGGACAGTTTTCGGAAGAAGTTTTAGAAGCTCCCCACAAAGTCTTCCGTTACACTAGGCTACATATACACGGGAAACTTATCAGTCCAATACTTGTTTAGACTTGATGACCCAATGACTATTTTACCTGAACCTATTGTCTGCCAGGCCGGTAGCCAGCCCAAAAATGTAGGGTGCCGGTAGAAGTTAGGGGGACCGCACCAACCATCTTCACGAGCAATTGTCTCCCGCACAGAAGTTAGGGGGGCCGATCGTTACTATGCCGTTATATAATTGGATTTCGAGTAGGAACAAGGCGTGAGACACCGATTAGGGTCAGTAACGGCAATCATTGGCGGACCGATGACGGTTTTGTCGGGGCAACGGCAAATGCGGTACTGCGACGGATGTGGCCTTCGGACCACATGCTGATCGTGTCGGTTGTCCCTGCTTATGGTCGTGTGGCGGGAACGGATCGGGTTTGCATTACCCACAATTCTTCCTTCTTCGAGTGGTGAACGTCTTTGTATAACAAGTGGGTAACAAGTGGGCGAGTAACAAGTGGGTATAATTTTATACGTTGAAGTAAAATTAAGATTATTCTGATGTGTTTAAACTAATGTTTGTCGTTTTTCCGCCAGGCAGTGTTATAGAAACTTTTCGACGAATGACTGCTGAATAATTCTGAGAACTCGGTAACGTCCGCTGAGCTAGGATATAAGACTAACAGGTGGCAGCTCATGTGTATTCATGTAACTATTGTCAGACAGTTTGTAGGTTTACAAAACTATTTTACACATTTCGATTACAGCAAAACATGTTGCGTTATTTGTTACTTGGTAAAAATGTCAAATATATTGCCTAAAGCTTTGCTCATTGCAAACTATAAACTCCAAAATTAAAATTCTGACTGACAATTATGAGTTACTTGTGATATGCTGGGAAGGTGATATCTTTTGTATCATACTGAATTATGGACTCTAATCTCTCCTCTGTTAGTGAATGTGCTAGCGAGGACCAAGTATTGAAATACGAATTTGTGAGCACAGCACACATACGGCACTCAGAGGGTTGATGGAATTTTTCGCTTTCGGAGGGCACCTTGCCTTTTGAACCTCATTTCATCATCTTTTTCATTTTCATCTTCGTTTAGGCTTCGGTCCTAGGATGTATCATCACAATGGCAGACTCTGGCAATATCAATGAACAAACGAATCTTGGCAGACACTCGGGCTTACCAGCTATGTCTCCTATTCCCAGTACTTCACTATCACAACTTGCACGCATCGGTCAATTCAGTCGCACTCGCACTCGACACTCTTCTTGGGGTCATGAACCAATTAGTGTATCGCGAGATAGGCATCTATCAAACGAATATACGCAATCCGCGAAACACATCAGGTCTCGACCACCAGTAGCATCACTGGACATCGAAGTTGATCAACAACATACAGGTGCATCATCTGCGGTATGTCCCAGTATTTCATATCACGCTCCTCTTTTTCATTACATTCTTGCTGATTTTGACACTAAGTACACAAACCTTAAAGTTATTTTTCTGCAAATCATTAAGTATGTTTCTCGGGTACGGGGCACCCTAGTTAAAATCGTTGAAACCAAAAATGACTATATCTTGAAGTCTTAAGTTCCAAATTTTGGTATCACAGTCCGAAATAAAGTTTCTTACAAAATTTTTGGCAAGAACGCTAAGCTTACCGAACTCACGGATAAGTGTCCGAAACAGCAGCCACCTCCTAGAAAGTCACAATTCCTATCGGTTGTCATTAGGGGTGCCTCCCTCGATTTAACTGACGCAGAAATTCAAGAGGAATTAGCACAAGAGGGGATTTCAGTTGATTCGCAATAATATTCGCAATAATAATGGAAAGTATTCGTATTTGCAATAATAATAGACCGACATGCATGGTACGAATTCTATCGCAACGGCAAGATTCTATCGAGTATCCTCTGAGATTTGGTGCACCCATCTATTAGAAAATGCATCGTGTTAAACCATCTAGAACGCAGAGTCCGTTACCAATTCGTTGCGAAAAGTTTCAGTTATGAAATGATCAGTTATATAATGACCTGCGTGGTGAACGTTATCTCTTCGTAATCGGGTGTCCAAAGGTTTGAAATTTGATACCAAGTATCCTGACGGGTGATTTTCTACCTCCGCCTGGAGCATACCAGGATATTTTTAATACATATGCCTTGGGAAACTTTATTTAGAAGAGTGCTCCTTTGTTAATTTTTCAGGGTAAAAGGGACATTTCGCTGCATACGAAATCTTGTTAATAAATAAATACAGTACATTTTATGTGTAATATAATCACAGTAACTCGATAGCTAATTGAGTGCAAAATTGAAGTTAGAAAATGCATTACAAGCCGCTATATAGTTAAATGAAGAGAGTAGATGGAAGTTATTTATTAAAAGTAAACTGTTGCGAATAAATGTGAAGACAATAATGTATTCAGATAAACTATACAGATAAGCTCTTTCCTTCGATGTAGTGGAGCTTTCTGCCATATTAAGATACGTGACATTACTGAATATTGTAAATTTAAGCACATACCTGCATGTTTGTTGTCGGTGAACTTTCAAAACGCTTATGACTTTTTGATATATGAATATCTGTATCCTGTTGTACGCAACTACAAGTTTCCAGCTTCCTTCATTACCTGATTAGTTCCCTTTATTATATCTCCACTTCCCGTGTGCAAACGTGGACACTGATTCCCTATATGAAAAATCGCTTGTTGTCTCCTATTACCATTTTCTCTCCTGAGGAGCAGTACTACAAGTGGAAGTAATATTATATCTTTAGCATTTCTGCTTGTAGTAGGGGAATAAAGACGGAGATGAAAGTACCCTTCCTCTGCTGAATCCATATTAGAAACCTCTTTTTCACGATAATCGTTTTATACTTTTGTGATCAACACTGAAATCCGAATTATTGTTCCACTACTTCCAGTTTCAATAAAGAGACAAATGTAGAGATAAAACTTCTTGGGACGGTTATTGATCTATGGTGATCAATACTGAAACCAGAAATTGGGGTATATTTCTATCATTTCAGATTGGAACAGAGGAACAAATCAAAGAATGGATCAATTCGTAAAGTATTAACTTCATTTTAAAAAGCAATTTGTCCCTATCTATTTCCATTTTGTACTATTGTGATCAGCATTGAAACTGGAAATCATATATTTCCAACACTTCCGGTTAGCATAGAGGGACTAAAACTGAAATAAACGTTGTTTCTTGGGATTCGTGATTGATTCCGAAAGACTGATTCTTGATATGTTTGTACAATTTTTGCTCTATAGGGACCAATATTTAAACCGGAAGTACTAGTAAATTTTCTTCACTTAAGAACTTAGTACAGTAATGCAGGTGGAGATAATACGCTAAATCGAATCCGAAAAGCTGCATGTCGTTTCTGGAAGCGATTTTATTCTATGCCGTTCAACATTAAAACTGGAAACTATTTATTCCTATCAGTTTTGATTTGAATATGGGGCTAACGGAGGAGGTACACTAAACAGATTTAGAAAAACGGTCCTCGATATCTCTTACCATTTTTGTTTCGATACGTATTGATAGACGGCCGTTCTATAAGACATATGTAGCATTGTTTGGAATTCTAAAGACCGTGCTCGAGGAAAATGCGGACTATGTTTATTTTAAACAATTCAGCCATTTTCATGTAATGATGAGACAAACAACTTTATATTTCGTATTTGCACATTAAGAAAGTATTATACTTATATATTTTAATTTTTCTTTTAATATAATATCCTAATGTCCTACGTTTACACAGGGTTTATCCCAGAAGTTCATGGAATGAAGTTTTGTAGTTGGCAACTCTGACTGACGGGGAAGTTGGTTGGTTATCTAAGCTTGGAAATGAGACCGGTATGAGTCGCTTGCAGACAGTTGTTGAGTCAGAGTCATGCTCAGCGCAGAAGTATTTATTGCACCTTTCTCGAGCAAAAAAATGGACCAGTTCTTGAAGCAGCCTTATGCAATCAAATCTTGTGTGAAACTGGGTAAAAACGGGGCGGAGGCGCTCGAAATGCTTGGGAAAGCCTATCGTGACGGGGCGATGAAAAAAGCCAAACTTGCATGTGGCACAAGCGGTTTCGGGAAGGTCGAGAGTCCGTCAACGACGACTACCGCTCAGGACGCCCATCGACATCACAGACGGACTATTCGGTGGAAAAAGTGCGTCAAGTTTTGGACAATGACCGACGATTAACTGTTCGGATGATTGCAGAGGAGTCTGGAATACCCAAAGCAATTGTTCATCACATTTTAACAAGGGATTTTCAAATGAGAAAAGTCTGTGCGAAAATACTGCCAAAAGTCCTCACGAGTGAGTTGAAGCAGCAGAATTTGTTGAAGTTCAAAGAGGGGGTAAAAGCAGCCGCGACGACCTCACTGAAGAGATTCACGCTGACTACTTCCAGGACGCCTTCAATAATTGAGTGTAGCGGTTGGCAACGGTACATCCAGGTAGGGGAAGAATACTTCGCAAAGTTCTGAAAAGAGTGTAAATTGTTATTGTAAAGATTGTGAAAAAATTGTAAACTGAAACGATTATAAACTGATGTTGAATAAATTATTTAAAAAAAAAACATTTCCCATGGGAACTTTCGGCACAGATCCTGTACTCTGTGGCTAAGGGAGGCAGAGATAAAAAAATAAATGATAATAGTGAAATAAAAAGAAAGAAACGGGAAGAAACGAGACAACTCCGAGAAAGTCCACTTACATGATCTTTGACTACAAGAAAGTCTGTTGGGGGCAAAAATAATATACAAATTGCTCCCAAACTTTCGGAAGGAACTGAATTTCCTGAAAGGCTGGAACACATTACTGCTTACTTTTGATGAGTTTATTTACCGAACTCGTCTTTCTAACATGATAGGCTTCAAAACTATTAATATTTTGTCGTAAATTTTGAAAATAGTTCACTTCCCCTTAGAATATGCATTTAAATGAAAACTAAATGATAAAAGTGTAATTCAAGGACAGTGTTAGTTACGTTTAAACGCTAGTATTAAATGGTTCAGCTATTTTTCTGCTATCATGTAAGAGAACATTAGCTAATATTTATAACATAGATACAGATATGAATTATTTTTGGTATTATTTAAATTGAAATTCTATTCAACTTCTTTTGTCTATGATATTTGCTCCTTAATAAACAGACAGAACAAATATCTTGAATATAAAAATCGAAATTATAAACTAAAGGGCATCACTAGACGAATCAGTAAAATTGTCCATCTAAGCCCATAATTTGGATAGATATATACTATTGATAATATTTTTCTAGTGTCAAATATTCTTGTATAAGAGTCGTTGTTGTATACACTGTGTGTTACTACTTCTCCCCTATTATTACTATTATTATTGAAGGACACAAAAGAAAACTTCCATTATTCAATCAAAAGTGATTTGTGTGTATGTGTGTCAATAATCTCAAGATAACTCGTTAAAATCATTAAATGTTGACTAAATGTTTTTCATGTTTCTGAATCATGACTGTTTCTTGGAATTGAAATAATAAAAACAGCACTTACGATGACTGTATATAATCGTAGGCATACAGCCAAGCCATAATGATTTGATGATTCAGACGATGAAATCGTCTGAAGTTATCAGTTGATCTGAAGATTCAATATTGTATTCACATTTGTTTGCAACAGTTTATTTAGAATAAACAATTCCACATAACTATGTTCATTTAACTGTATCATACCTTGTAATATTTTGTTAAAATACCCCATTCTATATTTTAAAACAGGCAGATAATGATGAAGATAAGAATCTGGGATCCTTTGTAGCAATTTACATGTACATTTTCATTCGATTTTTATAAAGAAAGAATAATCAGAATTAGAAACAAACTGACCTCGCAAATCTAACATAGCAAGCATTTGACCTTAGGCCTATGTATGTTAAACTACAGTATGTTCATAATTTTTATTGTTTCAATTTAATTTAATTTAATTTATTCACATGTAACACAATAGGCACAGGCCTAATTACAGTGTTACATAATATATACATTATACAGATTACATGGATTAATAGAACTATTGGTAATAATTACATTCGGCTTAGAGAATTAATAGACTTCTTAAAACTATTTATTTCCACTGAGAGTACGTCAAGGTTGAAATTTTCTCTAACTAACTTGTTGTAGGTTGCACTAACTCTCCATATAGGAGATCTGCTTAAGTCGTTTGTTTTTGCTGTCGTACAAAAAATGTCTTTTTCGAATCAGTGCGTAATTTAGTGGATGGTACTTGGATAGATATGTGTTCGTTAAGATCAGGACAGTCTATTTTTCCATGAAAGAATTTGTGTAAAATATTAAATCACTATTTCTTCTCCTGAGTTCTAAAGTTTCAAATTTAAAATTTTCAACTAGGTTAATGTAGCTTTCAAATTTCGGGTGGAATTTTGTTTTCTTTTGTATAAGAAGCTTTAAAAACTTATCTTCAGTATGCTCAATCAAAGATGAGCATTTTTGTATATTAGGGTTCCATATAGTACTACAATATTCTAATTTCGACCTGACGTATTTGTAATACAGCACAATTAAAGTTTGGTCATTTTGGAAATCTTTACTAACTCGATAAATATGTCCAAGATTTTTGTAGACTTCTTTGCAAATAGTTTCAATATGTTGAATAAAGGATAATTTAGAATCAAAAATAACTTCCAAATCCCTTACAAAATCGAGCTTTTTCAGTTTTTCCCCTAATAATGAAAATCATATTGAACATATTTTTCCTTTCTAGTAAATGTTAATAACTACAGTTACGAACATTTAACTTAAATGTATTGCTTTTACACCAAATTCCAACATTTGTAAGTCACTCTGACGTTCTAAACAGTCCTGAATTGTTTTAATACTGTTGAATATTTTAAGGTCATCAGCAAAGAGTAGATTTCTAAAAAATTGAAAGCACTCAGGAATATCATTTATCACCAAACTGAAAAGCAGAGGTCCCAGATTCGAGCCTTGAGGGATTCCAGATGTTGCGTGAAAAATTTGAGATTTGTGATTTCGATACAGTACAGTTTGTTCACGATTTTGAAGAAAGAAAGCAATGTATTGCAGAGTTGACTTCGAGAAGTTAAAGGTTGCTAGTTTGTTTAAGAGAATGTCATGGTCAATTACGTCAAATGCTTTAGAAAAATCAGTATATATAACATCTTTTAGTGCTAGTTATTAGTCCTAGATATGATACAGTAGATCTACCCTTCAGAAATCCATGTTGACTGACAGACAATACAGGTTTATCATGATCCATTATTCGCTTATGCAATATATATTCATACACCTTGGCAAACGGAGATAAAATAGAAATTGGTCGGAACTGTTCAATGTTACTAGCTATGTTCGTTTTAGGTATAGGACACACAACTGACTATTTCCATTTTTCAGGAAAGGACGTCGATTTGCCCTCAGTATGGCTATTCACTACGCGACACTAGGTGACATGGCTGTTCACTAAGCGACACTAGCTCGCCACTAGGCGACACTTTTGTCGCCTAGTTATACCTTATCTTATGTACTGACTATAGAAGTATATATAGGAGTGAAGAACGTGTTAAATACTTACGTAATGTACAGCATTACAAGTGTTAGGAGAGATGAGGGGAAAGTATCTGGAACCTACTGCTAACAGTAAGGCTACTGTCCTGTTATTCAATTCGGAAGAATAGGTCTTTCTAAAATATATTTAAATTATCTTTGATTGTTTAAATATATTCGTTCATATTTCATATAATTTTTAATAAGTATTCTAGAAACCGCTGTTTGGAATGCGTTAACAGGTTTCAACCGACACAAATTGTGCAACACACATAGTTTTTTCATATGTATGAAGAAAGGTACATGTCTTTATAGATAAATTAAATATAATATTCAGAGGCTGTAAAAATATATCTGAACAGTCTTTCACAATGTACATTGGGATCCTCTCTAGGGCAATTGGTGTTTTTGATTTGAACTTCTTTATTGCTTCTTTTATTTTTTTCGGATATGAGAGTTAATGAGAATATATCAAGAAGAGCACTGGAACGATCATTTAGAGACATGCTCGATACGTTATAGTCAGTTTTTAAGGAGCCATAGACTGAACTAAAATGTTGCCCGAATGCTTTAGCTATGTCCCTATCATGAGTAAGGTCGTGACGTTTGAACTGTATGCGAATAGAAGACAAGTGACGTGATTTATTTTTAATGAAGGACCATAATAATTTCGAATCATTCTTTATTTTCTGTGCTACTTAAAAACTTTATAAGCAACAGTTATTTCTGCTTCAATTTCCCTATGCAGTTGACGGAATTGCTCTTGATGGTACTTAGTGTTGCCTACACTGAGACGACTTCTTTCCTACGATGATACGATTTATGTTTAATTTTATCAATAATATTCGAGGTAAACCATGTAGAGTAGATTTTATTACTTGCTCTTTTGTAGAAGAATGTAGGGAAGTTCAAGTAGAATTCGTTGGAAAAATATGCATATATCAGTTTCTCATAAACTATCGAGCGTGTTAAAGGTCAATTCTGTGGGAATCACGCGATCGAAAGAGTCGTAGAAATTAACAAAAAAGATTGGAACTTTGAATCTTCGAACTTTTATCACCAATGTGTTTCATTAGCACCACGCCGGTGGAAGAAGATTCTAGAAGAGAAAGAGCGTCTTTGTACATTTTCTCAATTACCTGATTCTTATATACTATCATTTATTTTGGTGTCGATATGTAAAATGGACTAAAAGGCTTCAATTACTTATTCCAACTTTTCTTCTTGAAGTAAATGTTAAAGGAACTCCGGACTTACAAGACAATGGGGCATAAAGATTCGCCAACGACCTATTGTAAGAATTTCCAGACGAACTACTTTTCGCCAATTCTTCCGACTGATGTTATAACCCATATGTGACGGGCTTCTAGGCATAAATGGCAATAATTCCCAGAAATATGTATAAAGAAATAAGTAAAATATCTTTGTAAATTTCACTGCGTGTTTGTAATGTTTACGGAAAAGGAATTTAGAATTTGACGATAAAATTTCATAGATTGCTTTTTGAATTCTAACTTGCTTATTTTTCAACTTTTTCTTGAAACCTGCACATCTTTCACTACCTGCACACCTATGTTAGGATACGAAGACCTGCTACACCGTTGTCAAATTTTCCAGGTGTAATGATGCTATCTTATCAAAATATTCATTAGAGTGTAAGTTAATTAATTTAGTGAGTGTAGGTTTTATAAATATGCGTTCTTCTGCACATTTCGAAGAAAACATGAAATTTTCAGTCGTAAGACAGAGAAAGAGAAAAAGAGAGTTATTACTATTGATGTAATTCCTGAAGATAAGCGACAATACTTTCGGTAGTCAGTGCCAGTTGGATTGTAATAACACAGCCTGAGTTCGGACACCGATCTGTGAATCGCAAATTGCACACTTAATTCACTGTGTTACGCATGCACTTATTGGGACATTGGGGACTCACCAGTAAGCTAGCGCCAGTTTCAATTTTATATTTTTCGTAGAACATTTACTTTATTTTGCTTTACTTTATTTGAACCCTTATTTTGTAATTGGCCCTTGAGATCAAGGATTTGCTACTTCGTAAGTGAATTTATAATTATCAATACAATAAATTTAATATATTCAAAAATAAACCCAAATCAAATTTGCATATCTTTCGTTACCTGCATTAGTTATATCAGGATACGAAGACCTGATATATCGTTGCCAACTTTGTAAGTGCAGTGATAACATATCATCAAAGTGCTCATTAGAGGAATAGACCAAACAATGTCTTGAGTGTACAGTAGGCCACATAAATTATTGAGGTACAAAATCCGTGAGTTAGACAACCCAACTAACGGCCTCTCCAACATTAATTACACCTGGTAGAGTACTAGATTAGCAGCATGAAGTTTTCCCCACCTGTTAAAAGAACAAATCGGTGCAGAAGTGAGGCGAAACGCTGGCTGACGAAATGACAAAATATAGTCTTTGGATACTTGCACTATATTTGCTATTGATATATTCCTTGCCAGTTGGTGGAAAATTTTTGCATGTTGCAAAAATTTTTTTTACGGCGGGGTGGATGTAACGAGTCGCCTTGTGGACACCCCCGACTCTGCGACTGGATGGACTCGTCCCATGATTTTGATGTCGACGTAAGAGAATCAAGAGAGAGATTGTTAAAATAAAAAAAGGGAATAGATATTAACATAATGTACTTCTATGTTGTTAAAAAACATGTTAACTTTATTAAGAACTCATGTTTAATCTTTGTACTTTTCAGTTAAAAATTTAAAAGTTAAAAAAAAGGTAGAAAGAAAGAGTAGGGAGTGCGCGAATACAAGAATAAAAATGGACATCATTCATGTCTGCTTGTGCGTCACGTGGTTGATAGGCTTCGTGTTATTCGGCTGCCTTGTGCCCGCATACTTTCTCCTAGTTTGGTGTGCAGGACGGATCGTCTTCCTCGAGTTGCTTGTGTAGTTTGATTTACAGAACGGAACTTCTACTTCGAGTTGCTTTGTGTCGATGTCTGTGTGTGTGTTCACCAGTAATGTCAAACGGGAGCAATGAGTATATTGGGAATTACGGCCAAAAGAAAGAAAAGTGTTGAATATAGTATTTTGTGCTTTGAATTAATTTCAAGTTTCTCAGTGGCAAGCTTTTCTGTTAAGCTTCTGTTCAGTATTAAGCTGAAAGATTTCAGGAGATTGGGAGCCGAGACATGAGTTGTACGTGGGACCAAAGGAGGTCAACCTTGTGCCCGCTTATATTTTCCGAATTTATCCAAGTAACCAGTGTAATCGTTTGATTACGATAACTTTAGAGTTATATCTGGTTAGTTTGTGGAGCCTTTTTGCCCTAAGGATAAATTCTGAATTTTTTTGTGGAACGCTAAATTTCTTAAAAGAAAAGAACAAGCTGAGAAACGGAAGAGTTACTTGCTTTGGTTTTGATGCAGGAAGCTTTTGTGAGCTAGACTGCTATGACAAGAACTCGTTTGTGTGCCAAAATTATTCCAGTTTGAATATTTGGCGAGAATCTTTTAAAAGGTTCTATATAATTAGTGCCGGTTTTGACCAATATGTTCGTTCGCTTCTTGTGATGTTACTATGGTCAGTCGATGAAGCCCAGGCCAAAATTGAAAGATTGAAAGACAAGGTAACAGAGAGAAGAAAACTTTAGTTGAGTGAAATTTCAGTTTTAGTAGTAGATGTGTCACATTGTGAACTTTTCCTGTCTGGTCGTTTGGTAGAATTTTCCGCTTTGACTAGGACATTAATTTTATTCGTATTAAATTGCCATAGTAGGGAAATGTTCAACGTTATAGACAAATCCTCTCCAGAAGATTATTTGAAATTGGTGGAATGTTAATTCGGGAGAACAGCTATGAAATTTTTGAAAGATAAGAACGAAGTTTCGTGATTATTCCTTGTGGATATGTTTCTATATTTTGTAGATTTAGTAAAACTCGTTGTTTCGTGCCAAAAAAATTATTTTTACTGAATGATTTCCATTAAAATTCTTTATCGTATACTCAAGAGCAGAATTTTTGCAATACATTTAAATTGAAGGTTAATTACGCAGACATTTACTTATCTTCAAACGATTAGTAATACTAGAAATATTATTTTTTATTTGGAATTTTAGAATATTTCTTGAATTTTGTACAGTCACCTTAAAAAATAATTGGACTAGGTACAATTTTTAGAAACGAGTATTGCATACTTTATTTAAGATTGATTGAAATGAAATACGTATGATTAACTTTGAGAGTTTTGATGTCGTCAACGAAATTGTCGTACAGTCGTTGGCAAAAGTATTGATATCATAGGTAATGAGTCAACTTCGAGAATTCTGTATGCTATTAAAAAAAGAGTTTAATGAAGGAAATTTTGGATTGAGTAATTGTAGCAAACATTCATATGTTTCAGATTAATTAAATTACTACTAATTTTCTAAATTGCTTCGGGAATTTTCTTTTCGAATTTTGATTGTTATATTTGAATGAATTCAGAATCAAATATTTTGAGGTACCTAAATTGCAGTCTGACTTTGCGATTGAAATCAACTAACGAGCTTTTGAATCAAGATTATTTGAACTGACTAGTTAAATTAGGAAATCAATTACGAATAATTCTCCGGTTTATATTATTTTTTAAATCTTTTGTTGTTGTTATTATTGTTGTCTTGTGTATATTTATTAATCTAACGCATTAGTATATATACACAACCACCTTTTGTTGTAATAAAGTTTGTTATTCAAAATTTGAATTTTGGTTTCTTCTTATTATTATTAATTATTTCCTGATTTACATTTGTGCACGGTGTTAATCGTATTCACAAGGAATATACATCCGGACGAACTAACGTAGCAACTTGAGTCGATGTGTCTGTTCTACCAAGACCCTTCTTTCGGATCTGCCGCGCGAGTTTAAATCAATTGTTAATTTAATAGTTTTTCTTTTCATTTTTTTATTTATTTTATTGTGGCTCTCGATTTGCATTCGAGTGGTGGGATTAGGAGGAGAGGGTCGTTACAACTCACAGTACAGAGAACAGTACCAGAAAACAAAATACGGACACCTGAGGCGCCGATGAGATAGTAACAGTCGCGGGACTTAAATAATCTTATAATTAACTCAAACGAGAGACTATATAAACAAGATAACTTTCTTCAAATGACTATACATATATGCGTATCAAATAATATACGAATAGATTTTGCGATTAGGTTATTAAGATTATTGTGTTTAGCGAGTCAAAAAAAAAAAAAAAAAAAAACTCGTGTATGTAGCAAATTGCACACGTTTACTTTAACGACGAAACACAGATTTCGATTACAATAAAATACTATAGTCGAGATAATTCAAATTAGAAACAAAAAAGGCATACAAACACGCAAGGAATGAAGGAGAAACTGACTTTAAGAGTAATTACAAACCTTAACTGGAACTTGGTGCCTCAGACCACTTTCTTTGCTAATTACCGAGAGTATCTCCGTATCTTGTACCTATTATACTTGGTAATACTCGTTTTATAGTTATGCGGGGCGCTGTGGCTCAGTGGTAGAGCGTTTAACCCCTTTACTTCGTGTCTCTGGTTCGATCCCAGCTCGCGCCGTATGGGATTTGTGCTGAACAAACACAGTGTTCATGGGTTTTCTCGGGGTTCTTCACAGAATTAATGCTCCGATGCACCTTGCATGTGCGAGTGACTAATACAATTTTAGAGCCCTCCTAAAAAATCACATTAAAAACCACCAAAAATATCCCCTAGCAGGGACTACCAGAAGAAGGTATTTTTTTTATCAATTAATGTGAAATTCGGTGTTATTGTATTAGAAATGTAAGTGTATTTTAAAATAGGATGTTATTTCTTAAGGCACCACCTTAGGGGAGCACAGGAGTGAAACATCTTATGGTAAACCTTTTTGTGGATTCCAAATTTCGTCTGGAAACTAGTGAGCAAATTTCGTCCGATTAAGCATAAATTTCGCAAAATAATATTCTGATGCTTCTTGCTTGTGTCAGTGAGTGATATGGGGCTATAGCTCTGGCCTAAAATTCATATAAAAATTCGATATAAATATCCTTAGCAGGACATACAAGAAGAAACTTTTTTGGACTATTAATGTGAAAATGCTGTTCTTGTAGTAAAAAAAGGTATGCTTTTTTTGAAATCTGGATTCTTCTTTTGGAAACGCATCGTCTTAGCGGGCACAGGGGCCGCAGCAGATGAAGGTTATAAGAAACCCCAAATTTTATTTTGGATATGAGAGTGAGCGTCAGATTAATCTCAAATGTCAAAGAATTAATACTGAGATGCTCTTTACATGTGACAGTTGCTAATATGGGCAATTGCCTCTAACATATTTCCCAAGATATCTACCAGATGACTTGAAAGAGAGAATTGTACAGAGTGTAGAGATGATCACTCCAGATACGTCGGAAGTGTTCACAATGACTATGGCTATAGTAAATCAAATTTTTTTTGTCTTGCTCGTTCAGGAGAGGATGCTGAATAATAGTAAGTTAAAGTGAATAATTTGATTTTATCTGTCTTATACTTATATGCAACAATTCCAAGTTTAACATTCCGATTTTGATAAATTTGGCAGATACATACTACACATGAAACAAACAAATACGTGTTTTGTATTTTCTGCGGAAAATCGATTTTAGGGGACAAAGCCCCCACCCGAAATTTTGAAATTTGACTTTCGAAAAGCAAGAAAAAGTGCACTGAAATGATGTAATTGTACACAGATATAGTATACGTAAAACGAGGCAATATGTGTTTCGTATTTTCCTGAAAAAATAGTTGGGAGGAGCACAGAGACTTCCCAACGGAGCAAAAGCCGCGATTTAAAATTTTGAAAGTTGACTTCCGTAAGGTAAGAAGAAATTAACCGAAGTGACTGAAATTGTGCACAGATATTGTGAACCGGAAATGAGGGAATACGTGTTTCGTATTTTCCTGGAAAAAAAGGTTGGGTGATTTACGGACTCCTCAAAACCTTTGATCACGAAATATCAAAAGTGCTAATAGCAGTATGTCAGAAGTGTCTAAAGAGTTGCAACGGATATTTGTGTAAGGACAATACCCAAAAAACAAATGAATACTTTTTTTTGTATTTTCTGCGGAAAATCGATTTTAGGGGACAAAGCCCTCACCCGAAATTTTGAAATTTGACTCTCGAAAAACAAGAAAAAGTGCACTGAAACGAATGTACTTGTACACAGATATAGTATACGTAAAATGAGGCAATGTGTGTTTCGTATTTTCCAGAAAAAATAGTTGGGAGGAGCACAGATACTTCCAAACCTTTGATTACAAATTATCGAAAGTGCTAATAAGTATACGTCAGAAGTGCGTAAAGGATATGGAGAATTACAACGAAACATTGTGTAAGGGCAATATGCAAAAAAAAAAAAAAAAGTAAACATGTGTTTTTATTTGTGCTGAGACACAGTTTCGGGGCCAAGGCGTTCTGCGAAAAATGTAAATATTATCGTAGGAGCGCAGGAAGGAGTGGATAAAGCCAATGAAACTGTATGTAGATATCGTATATGTAAAATAATGCAATTCGTGTTTACCAATTGTTCGTATCCGATTTGCTTCAAATTTGGCTCATTGACAGTAAACAGAAAATAAATAGATAGGTGTGTCGCTCTGTGCCCTTAAAGCGATGCGTTACTAGAAAATCAATCCTAATTTCAAAAACTCATACCTTTTTTTTACTACAAGAACACCAATTTTTACATTAATTGATGAAAAAATATTTCTTCTCCTATGCCATTGCTAAGGGTATTTATACCGAATTTTTATATTAATTTTGGACGAGAGCTATAGTCCCATATCACTCACTAACACATGCAAGAAGCATCACAATATTAATTCTGCGAAATTTATGTTTAATCTGCCGCTCACTGGCATTTCCAGAATAAAATTTGGAATTTATATAAAGATTTACCATCATGTTTCACCCCCTATGCTCCTCTAAGGTGATGCGTTAAGAAATAACACCCTATTTTAAAATACACTTAAGTTTCTACTACAATAACACCGAATTTCACATTAAATGATCAGATAATTACCAATTTCTGGTAGTCCCTGCCAGGAATATTTATGGTGATTATTAAATCTGATTTTCAAAAAGAGAGCTCTAGCTCCGTATTAGTAATTGGCACATGAAACGAGCATCGGAGCATTAATTCTGTGAAATTTGTGATTATGTTGATGTTCACTGGAGTTCCGAAACTACGATTTGGGATTTTGATAACACTCCAGCCATTATCTTTTACGCCCCTTGCCCCCCAAAGAAAAGCCTTACCGAAAATAATGTTCCAGAAGATTATACTAACATTATAGATGAGTGTTATTTTATTGTGTAGCAATCCAGTCAACTGGTTTAGGTTCGCTTTAAGGTTGAAACAGAATGTGTCGGTTTATTTCAGAAACCGAACCGTAATTTGGTCCAATTTTGTTTGAAAACAGACACTATATTGCCACTTTTCAGAATATCCATACATATTTTGGAGAAGCTCGGAAGGATATGTAATGGTTTCGTCTTGGGTTAAGGTATTATGAACTTGCTGTTTCACTTTTGAATGAATTACGATTCCCCATGTTTTTCTCTGTATATTTTTGTGAGAACACGCTAATGAGCACTGTCTTTCGGTTCAGTTTGGATTCGGTTAACCTGTTGAAAATGAAATATTTGCGTTTAATTGCCCATGATTATGCCTATGGTTAAAGCAAGTGAATTATGATGAATGAATTGTTGGAAGGAGAAAGTGGGATAAAACTGGAGTGTCCCGAGAAAAGCCATAAGCACGATATTGTCCACCTCAAGCTTACTTGGCTTATGAATGAAGCAAGTACACTATCCTCAGATAGTTCATTGCTCGTGGTCCCGAGTTCGATCCCCGGTGGGAAATCCTTTGAAATTGTATGTGTCATCGATGTATCTGTGTTCGTATCCCTGTCGTTCAAGGTTATTGGAAATAACTGTAAAACAAGCATTATTAAATATAATACAGACAAGTTACAGAGATATTCTCGGTGAATCAGAAAAGAAAGTGGCCTGAGGCACAAGGTTGCAGTTAAGAGTTGTAATTACTCTTAAAAACAGTTTCTCCTTCACTTCTTGCGTGTTTGTATATCTACTTTTGTTTTCTTATTTAAATTTGAATTCTCTCGACAATGGTACTTATTGTGATCAAAATCAGTGTGTTTCATCGTTATCGTAAAAGTGTGCAATTTGCTATATACACGAGTATTTTTTGACTCTCACTAAACACAATAATCTTACCGTAGTGGCGAAAGCATTCGTTTCGTAATTTAGGTTTCCTGGGTTCGATTCCCACTGTGTAATTAAGGAAAGTTTCTTTAACTAGAATATTCATACTGCTGATATGGAATAAAATGAAAAATACTCAAACAAATTGTTAAAAACTGAAAGATCGTTTAAAGAATCTGAAAATTTTCATGGCTCAGACAATTTTCAGTATTATGTAGGAACAAGTGAAACAATTTTTCATAAATTGAAATATTTTTCTCTTCTATGGAGAAATTCAAAAACTTTTTTTGAGTCGAAAAACTTTCATTTTGAAGCAAAAAGTGAAACAACTTTTCGTGAAACGGAAAGTTTTATTGCTCTGTAGAAACAAGGATCGGAAAATGTTCATTGCGATGTAGAAACAAGTGGAAAAACTTTCATAATCCGGACAGTTTTGGATATGATGTTTAGTGATATTAAGTGTAAAAGTTTCCACAATATTAACTGCACATTGAGATATAAAATTCACTTCCTGTAGAGGAAAATTAGACAGCAACAAATTATAATTTTCCAATTCGGTTTCGAGAACCAGAACATTTTCTAATATTTCAAGTTGGAAAGTAAAAATTTAGACCGTGTTTCTCTGTCTCTCTCTCTCTCTCACTCTCTCTCTCTCTCTCTGTGTGTGTGTGTGAAGTGCAGGGAACACGCATCGAGTCTGTAGAGAACAAATATCCCATTCCAATATTTAAAATTTCACAAGAAATCGAAAAGAAACCTTTGTGAATTTATCAATTATTTGATAAACAGAAAATTCCACTGTTTCTTCACATGTAGACCTGCCTATGTAGTGAAATAACTACATAAAAGTTCCTCATGAAGATTATTTTTGTAACAAAATAAGAAGAATGTTTTGATTTTCACTCGTAAATATTAATTTCAATATTGGAATTGTGTATAATCAACATCTTAGAGCTTATATTTGTATTGTAAAACTACCATTATTATGTATAAAAATGTATTGGAAATAATAACGATTCGAAAGAACAAGTATATATATATATATATATATATATATATATATATATATATATATATATATATATATATATATATATATATATATAAGAAATATTATTTTATTTTGTAAATTAAAATGAAATTACTTGTTGGTCTTAGAACGCAGCACTAATAGTGCAGCTTTTTACGTTTCCTTTATTATTTTATTGGGAGAGCAACTACACAAATCAGCTTCCTTATTAGTTGTATTTCACTTTTTCTTCTGAATGAATATATGAATAAATAAATGTTTCCAGAAAATGGTCAGTATTTGTTTTCATGATTTACTTAAACTCGAATTTTGGATAGTCAAAAATTTACAGTAGGCACTTGATAGTATCTCGGCTTATTTATGAATGTTGTATGTAAATCTAGAAAAGTAGTACAGCTCTGAGAAAACTTTGTCTTAAGCGTATGAAACTGACGAAATATAATTTTGTGATATCAAAAGTGAATTCTGAGGGAAGAACGCATTGACGGTTTTGAAATAGTTTTGAAAAAATGAAGAATCGTTAGATTTTCACTTCATGAAACTTTTAAAGACAATATTTATTACCAACAAATTTTACGGCTAACCAACGATGTACGAATAAGAGAAGTATGTTTTTATGATTCGGAAAATATTAATCATTTTTAATAAATTTAAATTTTAAATAATAGAATGGGATATTTGTACTATCTTCTCGACACTTTACATATATATATATATATATAGAGAGAGAGAGAGAGTTGAATTGAGTTGATTTTGAGTTTAACGTCCCTTTCAGCAGAGAGGCTATATGAAACGGGACCAACTGATTAACGTGGAATCTGAACTACATGAACTTCTGCCGGGAATCGAAGCAGGTCTCCCATGCCAAAGGCGCATATGCTAACCGCTTAGCAAAGAAGGAGCTCGCAGAGGGAGAGAGAGAGAGAGAGAGAGAGAGAAACACTATGTAAATTTTTACTTCCCAACTTGAAATATTAGAAAATTTTCCGGTTCCCGAAAGCTAATTGGAAAATTATAATTTGTTTCTGACTAACTTTCCTCTACAGAAACTCAATTTTTTAGCTCAATGTGGAGTTAAATATAGTGGTAAAATCCCCCCCCCTATTTCACCATATATAATATCCAATATTGTCCGGCTTATGAAAAGTTTTTTCCACTTGTTTATACATCGTAATGAATATTTTCAGATGTACGAATATCCCTTTTACTTGTTTCTATAGTGATTTTCAGAGCAATAAAACTTTCCAATTCACAAAAAGTTTTTTTTTTTACTTTTGGCTTCAAAATGATAAAAATTTTCTGACTCATAAATAGTACTTCAATTTTTCCATAGAAGACAGAAAATATTTCGATTCATGAAAAATTGTTTCGCTTATTCCTACATAGTGCTGAAAATTGTATGAGCCATGAAAATTTTCAGATTCTTTAAACGATCTTTCACTTTTAACACTTCTAAACATGAATTCAATCAATTTTATGATTACTGAGGAATTGCTACTTGATTACTGATATTTTTAGTACGGAAAATTTTCCGGAAAAATGTAGCGGAAAATTTTCCAAAATGGAAAATTTCCACCACATATCACTAATGACGTCACTTGATTCGTACTGGCTGAGAACGTAACGTGTTAGGCAAACAATTCATGAATACATAAAGGTCATCCTTAGAACCTAGTATGAGATATAAATATGTTTGAAACGATATCGTTTCCTAGCAATTATTCCGAATGTCTTCCACTGTTACTCCTACTCAAGAGCAGAGCGGGCTACGATGAAATCAACCATAATGAAAGCGCTCAACTTTCTTTTAACAGGAGTAATAAATAAATTCACAAAAATTCAGTAATAATAATAATAATAATAATAATAATAATAATAATAATAATAATAATGTTATTAAAATTTTAAAATTTGCTTTAAATTAATTAAAACTTAGAAATAAGTCGGGATTTCGGGACGGTATTCGGATCTCCAGAACACACCTCTGTAACTAGCAAAATTTAAACGATAGCGTTCCACTAAAGGTTCATATAGAAAGTATTCTACTGTACGTTTTAAGGAAAATTACTGAATATCACTGAACACTAATGCACATAATAAACTAACTTTTAGGATATGGAAAAATAATTATAAAAACTTTGCTACAAAAATGCGTACACTGACCATAAGAAATTTAATGAGCTCCGAAATACAAAGTAACAAAATAGCGTATAAGAGTCAGTCTATAAAGCAATTGTTACTTAAAGGATGGACATATACTATTTCGAGAATCTCGATAAGACGTGAAATGTTTAAAATACTTTTCGTCTCGTCTCGATTCTTATTTCCAAAGCTAGACGATACTTTGAGTTAACCATGTCTCGTCTCGAATGTAAAATATTAATTCTCGTCTCGATTTTGTTAGTTTTGTTTTAAAAACGAGATGAGAAATTCCTCCTCTCGTGGGCAACACTAATCAAAACCGAAATATTCTTGCCAAATGTCACGTTTCTGCTTGTAATTGTATGACCTAAGCGATAATAAGCTCATAACTTAATCGTCTACGAGATAATAATAAGTATTATTTTATTATTATTATTATCATTATTCCTAAAGATTTGATAGTTCAAATATTGAAACATCAAAGTATTCAAATATCTGAAGACAATGAAACGTGTCATCGTCGATCAATCGCCACCAAAAATTCTAAAGTAAAATAATACGGTACCTTCGTGGATCGGCACGGAGTACCTTCTTCACATTACTGGTCGAGCGTCCCCACCACTGAACAACGATTACTATAGTCGGGGTTAGAGGAGAAAAGAAATTAGAGATGAGGAAGTGTGGAACAGAGGGTGTAGATGTTGCTCTCGCAAAACGGTCAGGATAGTTTATGAGTGTCTAAAGAGAGAAATTCTTTCAGATTTGCCAGGTATATGGTGAATGCCATGTATTATTTTCTTTTCAGTACTGGGACCGTTTGAGCATGAACCAACAGTTTGTTCTGGAATAGAAACAAATGAAGTGCGTTTAAATTTCAACGCTGTCCCTCCGGAAATCGAACCCAGGAGCACGCTCAACACAGGCCCGTGGTAGCTATTAGACCAGCAGATAAGGCTAACAGTTTTTTTATTACTAGTTGTTCCCACCAAAGCCTTCGGCTTACTGTACGCTATAGGTTAAAATTGCTTAACAGTAATTTGCAATTGTTTACATTTAATTTTTTTAAAGTTTGTCTACTAAATTGCGGTTACACGAAAATCAATGTTCAAATCTAAAAATAGCTACGGCTCTTATCTTAATAGTAACCAGCAATGCATACAGTTCTTCATTATTATACAATTTTAAAACTTAAATTGAGAGAATACAGTTTTTGAGTTGCAATTACACAGAATATATTGCTGTAGAAACCACAAATACGAGTATTAATGCTCAAATCTAAGTATGATCACAGACCTTGTCCTATTTTTCGAAGTGAATAAATTGAAACAATACAGTTTTTAAGTTGCAATTAAATCGCGACAATAGTTTTATATACAAGTTGACTGCACGTTAGCGATATCTATTGGTGTTTAAGCATGACTATGAACTATTAAAAATTGGCGTTACTCACAGGCTGTTTCTCTTTTATTCGTAATAGGGGTTAATTACGTCAATGAACTTTGCTTAAGAAAGTAAATTCAGCTAACGACAAAGATAATTTCGAAAGCGGTTATCTCCAGCTTTAGGCAAAAAAAAAGAAAAAAAACTTTACACATGACTTTCCTATATTTTTACGAAATTAGCTTATCGAGGTTAAACATATAAATAGAAACTGAAGAATGAAAACCATAGGCTATTACGGATTAGCTAGGTCATATAATGGATTCAGTTTCTGGTGTAATTGAAAGTAATTTTTACTTTTATTAAATTATGTAATTACGCCATTACATTCTAACCATTTAATATTTACCTTATCACATGCATCTTTTTCGTTTCCTTGAATTGTGATTTCTAGAAGAAAATTTAGACATAAGACTGGCTACCCTATAACAATCTTCACAACCGGGAGTAGGTCGAAAAACTTAGCAGGAAGTGTCGCTGGGACCCAATTCCGTAGCCTCACAACCTTTTTTGATGCCACCAGTACGCGGTAATTCATTCGTGTTATGCTTGTTTACGAGTATAACATACAAGCCGTATTTGATTCCAAATAAAGGTGTTGTGTATTTTGGGTTTAAAACATCTATAATGTTGATAATTTAGTGAGTACAATTATATAATGCCCTCCGAGTATTCAATTACATATTCCTGTTTTTGCCAATCAATTTGACTATTAACAAGCTACTGGTTTCGGCGAACACAAAATTCTCTTTATTTAGACGAGCCAGAATAAGTAAAGATTTAGATGAAGGGTTAGCGTTGTTTTTCTAATCCCGCGGTTCGGGTTCGATTCTGTCCCTCGCCTTTAAACCTTTTAAAATATTTCATTTACAAGGCTGAGCTCCAGTCTGATTGTGCTAAATGAAAGATAATCTCCAGTGGATAAATTTAGTTATGGTGTAATCCTGTAAATAAAGGAAGGAAAATGAATGGAGAAAACGAATTACAGAGTTACTTCTGCTAATGGTTCTATATTTGATATTATCCACTAATTTCGTGCATTTTTAAATTGTTGTTTATTGACATTATATTCTCTTTTCTTCTTGTGTCTCAATGTGTAAATTTTCTCAAATATTATACAAATCAAGAATCCTCAGTTATATTTGCAACCTAAGGGAAAATACGCATAGTACGGATAAGTTCTCCAGCTCGTTTGAGTGTTATCAAATTTTCCATTTTTAATTTTTAATATAAGTTACTGCGTACCAATATTTAGCATTTTCAAAAGTCATTTAACGAATCATGAAATCGGACAAGTTCTTCTTTCTAAGTAACATTACCTATCAATCAGTGGCGTCGGACCTTAGGAGCTCAGACCCCGTTAGACCCCAAAATTTTCATTAGGGGCTGGATTCTTCGCCTGGATAACCCATGCATACTTTAATTGATTTTCAGGTGTAACTTCTGTTAATAGTTTTAAAACTCAGCGCAAGGCTCTGTGTTTACATAAAAATAACCTAACCGCATAATCTATTTGCATATTAATTGATATGTATCTTGTTTATATAATAACTCATTTGAGTTAATTATAAGTTCATTTAAGTCCCCCGACTGTTATTTTGTCATCGGCACCTCTGGTGTCCGTATATTTTTTTCTGGTGCTGTTCTCTGTACTGTGAGTACAAGCATGCAAAGACTCCCTTTCGTCATTTCGTCTGCCAACGTTTTGCCTCACACCCGTAGAAAAAATACGTTTTACGGTTTGTTCTTTTCACAGGTGGTGGGTACTTCATGCTGCTGTTCTAGATACTCTACCAGGCGTAATTAAATTGGAGTGGTCGTTAGTTGGATTGTGTAACTAACGGGTTTTGTACTGCAAGAATTTCTGTGGCCCACTGTACACGTTTGTGCGATAGCATTGGCCTTTTTCATTTCCTCAAGTGAAGTAGTTGATGTTGTGGAAGGGAGTAACTAAGAAACAAGCCTTAAAATTGCTTAAGCAGGAAATAGTTTATGTACTTTGGGGATTTCGCTTTATATTTATAAATGTGGGAAATTCTGGTAGTTTTTTTCTTCGTAAATTTGATTATTTGTTTTATAGTGCTGTCTTATATTCATATATGAGATGAAGAAACTTATTTGGCGCATTGATATATAACATTTGTAAATTATCTATTGTGGATTTTATATCGAATAATTAGAGCAAACGTTTAAGTCTCTATAGAAACAATATATGGATTGTTTTATTATATATCTTTAAATAAATATATTGTCATAGAAGCAGCGACATTTTGCATTTATTTAGAGCAGTAACCAATATTCAACTATTAACATACCCGAAGAAAGAAACAACCATTTGTTAGGCAGCATTCCTTGATCGAAGAAGGTTTGTTTCTTTTGACTCGCTTTGGATTTTGAACATTTCTTTACACCATAGCTGAATTTCTGAGTCCCACGCAGATTTTAATGGTGTAGCATTGCTTGATAGAACATAACATTTTTAAGCTACGACCGAGCCTATAGACACGTGTCCTCTTAAACCACAATACCAGGACAGTATGTAACTGTTTCTACGTGCGACTTGAAGCTTACTTCTTCCTTCATCAAACCTATTTAAAGCGAGCATACTGGGACGTACAGTAACGTCAGAAAACAATTGTTCTCATTTCTTTTTATACAGACCTTATCGGTTTAATGTAAAATATAATCAACTTGCCATCCTTTGAAAATCGAACTACGGAAACAACGACTATGCGAGAGTTTCTGGAAAACTTTTTTCAAAAGTATTACTAACAGTGACACTAATGTTTGGCTAGTATAAAACTATAAAACTTGACACGAGCGTGTTTTTGAGCTTGGTTCAAACAATATGGGATAAAACGACTTAAAACTTTTCGTAAGCTCTGGTAGTCATGCACAACCGTATGTGTTGCGTTCATGTCAGTGTTAAAGGATGCCTGAATCTCAAAGCATGTCACATGCATTTCTCTCTCAATCATTTCACGTATTGCATTAATATTACTGCAAACAGCGCACGTGGATGGACGACCTTTACGAAATTGAACATTAAACAGTGTGCCATCACGCTGAAATTAGGAAAACCATTTGTCCATAGTTCTATTAGACGGTACTTTATCCTCAAAAGCCGAATAAAGTCGGTCGATGCACTGTTTTACACTAAAATTAGGTTTAAAATCGTAACAATAAATGCCCGAAACAGATCACGAGAAATTTCCATCTCTAGCACAAAGCACGTTTACAAACTGCTCTGAAAAAAGAAAAAAATAATACCCTTAAACAAGCAATCAAAGGTAATTTAAACATGAAAAGATCTATTCTTCCGAATTTTATAATGGCGAAACATTAGAGTCATTGTAGAGTAGTGTTTTAAAAGAGCGTTCCAGAAGCTCTCGCATAGACGTTGTTTTCGTAGTTCGATTTTGGAAGGATGACAAATTGATTGAATTATTCATTAAAGAGATAGTTACACAGGGTTTGTATAAAAAGTAATTAGAACAATTATTTTCTGACGTTACTGTACGTCCCAGGCTGCTCGCTTTAAGTAGGTTTGATGGAAGAAAGAGTAAGTTTCAAGTCGCAGGTAGCAACAGTTACGTACGAACTTTCATATGTTCGTACTGTGGTTTAAGTAGACCCTTGTCTATAGGCTCGGTAGTAGCTTAAAAATGTCATGTTCTGTCGACCAGTATTACACCATTAAATTTTGCGTGGGACTCAGAAATTCCGCTTTGAGACATTAGTCATGACTAACAAAATTCGGAAGTGAAAGCCTATCAGAAGCTACTCTTTTAAGCTGACCCGAAATGCATCAAAGACGGTCAAGAGAGTGTGAAAACTGACCCTGCGCAGAACACCCGTCCGCTAGCAGAACCGAAGACAATGTGCAACGTTGCGTGATGTGTTCAACAAAGACTGGGAGTTAAGTGTTCGAATGATCACAGTCCGCTTTGAAATTGATAAAATGACTGTGCACACCATCAGATGAGATTTGCAAGGATTTGCAGATGAGAAACATCTGTACCAAGCTTGTCCCGAAAGTTTTGACAGACGTCCAAATGCAAACCCGTATGCTTGAGCGCAATTTTTTTTGGAGTGCGTTAAAACAAATCCCGGGTGTTTGAACAATGTGATGACGGACAACGAAACGTAGGTACTTGAGTACACTACAGAGACAAAACTCCAAATCTTCGTATGGCACAGAGCAACATACTCTCACCTAGAAAACATCGAATGAGCAGATCGAAGACCAAGGTCATGCTCATTGTCTTCTTTAACACCATGAGTATGTTCCACCACCAATTAGTACCTTAGAGACAAACCGTCACTTTTTGATTGGAAGTGCTAAAAAAATTGAAGTGAAGGGTCAACCGTATGAGATCAGATATTGCTGCAAATATGAAGCTGGATCATGAGAATGCACCAAGTCACACCTACTTGATGATCAACGACTACCTGGCCTGGAACGGCATCGCAATGCTACGTCAGCCTCCTGCAGTCCCGACCTGGCCCGCTATGCTTTTTCGTGTTCTCCCGAATGAAGACAACCCTCAAAGGACACCGACATGAGAGGTCAAAGCACCTTGCAGACGCTGCTTGAAGACTATTTCGAAAAAGAACAAGGGTGGTTTCCAAACGTGGGATACTCATTGGCTAAAATGTGCCAACGCCCAAAAATCCTATTTGAAGGATTTTAATGATTTCTTGTGATATGTTCAATACATTTTCCCCGAATTTAGTCTCATTACTTTTTATATAAAGGCGGCTGAATTATTACTTCACGCGACGATAATTTTTTAACGTTACTAACAGCAGTATAATCCTATGACAATGTCAACAAAATAGTTTCTTAACCTTTAGATCCTGCTTTGTCAGGAATTATTTAAGCATATAACATAAATATATTGCAGGTTTCCTTCAATGGCTGTTCACTTTGTTTCATTTTTGTGGTAAGACGTGTATTATTCTTTGCAGGAAACGAATCATAAGCTTTCTTTTCAAGGGAATACGTTGCTTGGAATCTAGTTTCATTGTGAGTTTACAAACGGTTACAATTGATTTCTTGCGCACATCATACTTAGATGGGCTGAAGTATATTGTGCACCCGAAGTTCAATAAGAAATCAAGGTAAATAATGTAATAAATTAAATAATGAGTCTTAAAGCTCCATTTTCAAATTTATTGCTTGTATGATTACAAGTGTTAACACATGGCAGATTTCTAGATTTTATATATACGTATATATCCATCTATGAATATGTATGTTCAATATTAATATTTCAGATTAAATTTAAAGTATGTATTAGCATACTTACAATGCGAGTTAATCTTATCTAAAATATATTTGAAATATCAGTGGTTGTGTTGACATTAATTTCAGCCAGTCATTAGATCAACCGTTCTAATAGTAAATCAGAATTTACAGCTTTTCGGATTTTGGTTCCGAATTCTCCTTTTGCGAAATGTTTTTATTAATTTCAGTCATGAACAGATAGCTTGTAACATTAATTTGTCAGGTTGTCTAAGAGGTATTGAGTCTTTTGAGATCAACATTGAGAATACGTTTATTGTGTTTTAAAATAGCTTTATGAAAACAGGTACATCATTTGGTTCGAAGACCTGCTGTTTCTTGCTACACCATAATCCCCTTGTTATAGAATTTCTTTGGTTTGAGATTTAGAAAGAAAATTGACAGCAACTTTCACAGGCTTCTTTTGTAACTAACTTAATACCATTTAGAGAGTTCTGCAGACATCGAAACAAATGATAGTGTGACTGTGCTAGATCTGTGCTATATGATGGATGAACTAAAAATTCCGAGGCAAGTTCTCTAAATTTCTGAGGAGTCATTGTATATGGTTTTGTGTTATTAGAGTGACATACTGCATTCTTTCTTTTGGCCAGTTACTGCTGGTTCAGATCGCTAGGCGCATTTGTACTAACAGTACAAGTCTGAGTCTATCGTTCTGCCCAGCAGCAGACGCTTACGATGCACAACAACTTCCTCCCAACCCCACCAAATGAACAACACATTCTTCTATGTGCCAGTGGCGACCTTTCTACAGACTTGGAGTTTTTTCTTGCTTCGACCATAATCTTATTTTCACATTGTTGTCGTAGATTATCCAGCTTTTCTTACTTGCAAGCAACAGCTTCAAAAATAGCTAGAAATTGTTACGTTTGGGTAGAAATTTGGAAATATATATTCGATCGAGTAAATCTTCTTGAGTCACTCAAATGTGGAGCTTCCTTTTGTAGCTAGCACTCTCCATATGGTTTAATAATTTTTGGTAATGTATGATTAGATCTTTCGCAATGTAATGACTGCTTACAAGGCAGTCTTCCTTAACTTTAGAAATAACATCCATTTTTATTGTGGTTAGTCGTCCACTGCTAGAAGCGTGTTAGATATCGACATTTCCAGAACGAAAGCGACTGAACCATATTTATCTGTTACTATTGAGAACGTATCTTGCCTTTACACATCAATAATTTCTCTACGACGTGCGCAGCATTTGCTCCCTTTGTCGAAAAAAATTAAAATGGAACGCAGTTTTATGACAAAATTTAATGATTTTCAGGGCGCAATATTTTAAGTCTGATTTTAGAAATTACACTACTTTTTGCACATACTAGCTTCAACTGTCAGAAGTTAAACGAGATTAGACCTGACCCGCTGCAAACCATCTAGCCCGAGGTTTGAATCACTAACGTCACAAAACGCTCAATACTTTTTAGATTACCTGATAATTAAGTTTTATTGTGCATGCAACTCATTTTTCATTTGGTTATACGCATATTCTGGGAAATCAGAGCATAATGTGATTAAGAAGAAACTTATATTCCAGCGAGAAAGCAATAATAATAATAATAATTTGTGAGTATATAAACAGGATTTTACTATTGGGTGTAGCACATATTAATGTGTCTGTCTGTCCTTCTGTTGCCTGTCTATTATTATACAATTGTAAAATTTATCTGATATGGAAACTGAATTTTATGAAATCATGACTTGTGTGTTTTTTCTTTTTAGTTTTTTGTAGGCTTACGGAATATATGAAGACTTTCATCTCAGGATGTTTGTACTTGTTTAATAGGGATTTTTTGACTTTTATCACAAAAAAAAACTTTTCCTTTATTGTGTTGCACATGCTTTACTAGCGAACTAAACACTATGAAAAGTACAAGGAAAAGCACTAAGTTACACTATGAAATTAGCACAGGCATAATTTTTTAAGTTCAGTATAAAATTAATAATACCAAATACATGACACAAAGCAATAATTTTGTCCGTCTAGCCTACAATGTTTTCATACGTTCTGCTTCAATAATACAGGGTGATTTTTTTAAAACTTACGAATTTCATTTCGGTCTAGAAATTCATCCGGGGTAATATCGTCCACTTCTCCCTTCCCAAAACAGCAAATATTCCCCAGTGTACCTTACAATTGGATTGAGGTTTTGGATTTTTGAAGCGAAATTGCAGAATACAAAGTAAGTGTTAGTCAGAATACAAATTAAGTGTTAGTGAAAGTAGAAACTAAGTGTTAGTTCTGACACCCATAAATTACATGTTGAATGGCTACAGCCGATTTCTCGAGGCAAACAACAGAGAGATTTCTTGGGCTACCTAAGGAGTCGATAACTCACATCTTCCACAACACCTGCTTGCGGGGTCTGATGCTTCCCTATCTCTCTCAGAAGCGATCCTGTTTCTTCCAATTTAATTACTAGTGACCATATTATGTTCCTGTCTGGGGCATAACGTAAGGCAATTTTGTTTCTAAATGCCTTTTGCGTAGCAACAGCAGATTCTGTTCTCCAAAAAGTTTTAATGATGAACTCATGATGCTCCAAAGAGTACATTATTCTCACTGTATTCTGATCATACTCACACATTAGGACAGAACTATACAGCACAATTCTCATTACAACGGCCAGTTTCTTGTTTCTTATTGGCCTTGGCGAGGTTATTATCTTATGAAGAAAAATGAAATCTCTACATCACACGTACCTCATTTTAATTATAAAGTACATTGGCGAATATTTGCTGTTGTTATTTTTTAGCCTTGGTCGATATTGCCCCGGCAAAATTTAAACAAGCAAACATAGTCCCATAAATCTCCAATCATTCCTTGATCATTGGCCACAAACCGCATGATAATCGGATTTCAGCTAGAAATTCTAAACCCAAATGAAATCAGTGAGTCTTAAAGAAAATCACCCTGTATATTCATTCAGTAGAAGAATAATAAAACCTGAAAACTAAGTGTGTTGTCAGCACGAAGAAATCAAACAAAATGAGTATTGCTTTCGGATTTTTAATTATTGCAGAAATAGTGATTACATCAAAGGTACATTTTGGCTCTTTATTAGTGTTATCACTTTTTACTCGTGTGGATTAAATACTGCTCTCATTTTCAAAAATCTTGGCCGCATAATAAGAATTTTAAAAAAACAAGTAGTGAAAACTTCTCAGCCAAGAGTCATCATATGAACTTAGTAAATCCGAATAATATTCGCGAAACTAAACTTCAATACAAATATTTAATATTATTATTTTGGTATTTTCATAGCCCCCTGGGCTCTTTATTGCTGTTGGAAACGAACATTTAATTCAAAATACAAAATATATAACTAAAGCTACTTCAATATTTCTCAAGAAACAAAATATATTTTCCAAAAATAAATTTCATTTTGATGGTCAAAATCCATTGAAATCAATTAGTTTAATTATTATTGCTTTGTCATAGGTGTCAGTAAATTACGATTCTGTAATGCTCAGAATTAGATATAAATTAGATTTATCAACCTATGCGATTCTCTTTCAGAACACTTAGAAATATTGCAAAAACAGTAAGTTAAAGTATAAGCGTTTACTTTATTTTGTTGATATTGTAAGATTCACAGAATTCCATTATATTTCACTCGATCAAAAAATTAGAAAGCATAACACTTAAAACTCTTTGTTACTCATAAGTCCTGATGTATTTTGCAATGGTCACCTAGCAAATATTTTCTACACATATTTTGACGAAAACATAATCATTCTAAAGTAAATTAAAATAAAATTTTACACGTTAATTTAGCTGTTACAAATAGAAATGACTGGAGTATTAATTGATAAATTAAAAACCTAAATAAATTGGTGAAAGCTACTTGAATGTATCATACTTCTACCATGCTACGTAGGTACATGTCATCCTCGGAACGCAGTTGCACTAGAAAATATTATTTCGACTACGACGAATATAAACAATAAATAAACTTGCGAATAACAAAATAAATTGTGAGGTCAAGAAATAATTGACAATATGTAGATATACGAGGGTCGTTTAAGTCAATCCGGGACTCTTTTGAAAACAAATAGAAGAACAAATTTCAAAGTGTGCAAAGTGGATTTATTTTTCAACGTAACCTCCACCTACAGTTATACACTTATCCCAGCATTTAACTAACGCCTGGAATGCTTCGGCATAGAAAGATTTAGTATTACGACGGAACCATTCTAGGACATTATTCTTCACTTCGTCATCAGTGTTGAAATATTTTTCTCCAAGGAATTCCTTCCGGGGCCCAAACACCATTCAAATGTCTTACCGCGACTGAGTGTCTCATCACCGTACAGAGCCTGAAGTCCTCCGTAAATTTTAGCAGATTTTATGCCCTCGTTCACTAAAAACTTCATTACTACATGCTGTTCCACGTAGACTTTCACACTGTTGTCAGCCATCTAGAATAACAGTCTATCCAGAAGTAAAGATGATGCAGGAAATGAGTGCCGTCTAGCAGTAACAGGATACAGATGCCAGTTTCTACTGCATACATAACCTCCAACCTAGGCGTCCATTTAAATCTGGAAAGAAAAAAAGACCCGGATTGACTTGAATGACCCTCATAATATGTGTTGGATATGTATTATTAGCGCAAGAGCAATATGATTTTAGGTAGTTGAGGGTCTCATATATGTTTTTCATTCAGGTTCTTGTGGGCATTTTCGGTTTTATCCATAACTATAATGATGGCTCTGGCTGTGCTGGAATCTGTAGCATGGTATAACAGCAACGTCATTGCATCAGGGATAATAGTAGATGATATTGAGAGAAACATATCAGTCCCTGCTGTCTTTATATGTTCGTTCATAGAAAGGTTTGTTAACTAACTCTTTCTTAGATATACACTCAAGGTTTAACCCAATATTAGTTATGCCATACAATATTGTGTATTCCTGTTATGTGAAAGCATAGTATTGAAGTATAGTAATTTCATATTCGGACATGTTTTGATAACATTTCATTTTTTACTTCCCTTAATGTTTTATACCATGTCATCCAAGTTTATTTTATTATATCGCTTCCATAAATTCTCAAATGGAATAAGAATTAGCAATGTGTAGATATGACATTCAGGCTTTGATTAAAATTCATCCAAAAGCACCATATATATTTTATTTTCATTATACTATTATAACAACGATTTATTTGAAGCATATATATTTATCAGTCAACCTTAAGTGATATGTTAGACTTTTGTGATAAGCATTACAATAAATGAAGTTGATAGAACACGAAATAGACTTCAACAATAATAATGCAGAATAAAAGTGCACAATAATAAATTCAGGAAAATGGAAAGGGAATAATACAAGCAAGAACTAGAAGCATAAACACAGATACACAGAAAGAATACAAAGTACAAAATTGGTAACGTTCGTTTGTATGTTAATATTTTGTCTATCTTTGAGTATACTGTTTAATTGTGGTACGACTGAACAAATTGACATTGAGAAATAAAGAATTTTACTATCTCTCTTTAAAGTGTTGATATTTTCTGTATTTCTCACATGTACTGAGTTCCGATGAAATATTATATTTATTTTTATAATAGAATGTCTGTTAAGTTTATAAATTATTTTTGTTATAATTACTTTTAACATCCTCCATTTTAAAATATCCCATTGTGAGGTACAAAACTTAAGGACGACATAGACAAAGTAACATTAAATATTGGCTAATCGATAGGAATGAATGAAAACATGTACAAAGAGAGCAAGATGTAGCATAACGTGATCGTAGCGCAGATTGTGTCTGCGTATCCATCACGAAGCAGTTAAATGAGAGGAAAGAAATAGTGTATTTGAATCGGAGGTACATTGAAGTGGTATCATTTACAACAACATGGCTCAGAGACAAGATTTGGATGACTTCGCACGGAGAAGACTTAGCGGAAAACTGAATTTGGAGTAGTCAAAAATTTTAGACAAAACTATCAAGCTAAAATTTCTAAACAAAAGTTTTTAAAAATCTTTTTAACAAGTGAAAACAGTTTTCCGACTAAAACATTTAATCAAATTTTTAAGAAAGTTCCCAATGGACGCAGAAACTTTCAATCTGGAAGGAAAAAATTTACACAGGGGTTCTGAAACAAAATATAAAGACAATGTTCAAATTTTTTAATGAAAAATTCAGAAAGTTGTTTTCTTAAAAGTTAATATTAAAATTATTATTATTATCTTAAAAAAATAATTAAGTAATTGGAAAAATGTTTAATCCGAAAATGTTAATCGAAAAATTCAGAAACGTTTAATGAATACAAAATTATCTAACCTCAAAGTATTTAAACAATGGTGTTGAAAGGTTCTAAAAATTCTCAGCCAAACAAATTACACCAAAGATAGCTCTCCACTAATGACGTTAAACTATGAGTTGTGTATCAAGTTCAAAGTGTCAGTTGTTATTGTTACATATCAAAAGGTATTAATAATTACCTATCATGTTTTAAGTACTAATTTCCTTCACCAATAAACTTAGACTATGAGTCATAACTACAATCACAACGTTTAACAAATTTTAAAATTAAACTTTTAAAACTGATTAATTGCTTTTGTAAAAGAAAATACTTCAAAATATGCAAAACTTTTAAATTACAATTTGAAACTAATCGGCTAATCAGATTGCACCAAGGACATACAGTATAAATAAGTATCAATTTTTGCAGTAAAATTAAAGGTGTCGATTACCATTAGCGGCAAACGACATACTTATCAGCACTACAAAAATTTGTTTACTTCCATATTCTCAAAAACTACACACCAGAAGTACAATCCGAGTCTATTATCTTGTTTAACTTGATGTGAGCTATCGGTAGATATAACTTACGTAAATCCATTAACTTAGATAATAATTTAGTTTAACAGAAATTAAAATTTAACGGTTAATGATAATTTTATGCTATATGTTATTAACTCTACTGACTACTGTCGCCTCTCTAGTGTGATAATGGAAAACTTAATGAAAGCATATTCCAGTATCATTTTTAATTCAGAAAGTGGCATACAGCATGAAATTTTAGATTTGTAAATTAAAGACATTTTCTTTATTTTCTCGAAAACCACTCACGCACATTGTTTTGTTCAACTTAGAAAGATCTACTGATTGTTATATTTTTTTTATCTTTGGGCAAAAATGCACTGAGAAAAATATCGCATGTGGCGTGCGAAAAAAAATAGTGATAGATGTGTGAATCATGTGGTTTTTGGACTTAATCTACAGCAAACTTATAACTGAAAAGGCATATTTCATAAAACTTTCCGTATAAGTGTTCCATCTATATGTACTTTCCGTATGATGCAATATAGGCGGTCAGGATCTCACGTATAAATAGACGTATATAACATATAGCTGATGAATGTAGCATACGTATATGTATGTAATATACGGAAGACTGCTAGATGTCAGATATCCTGGAACGGCATGATGTAACACCTAAGGGCAGTGCGCATGTAGGATATGGATAACGAATGCTCCGTACTGATTTCGTAGTAAGCAAGTGGATTCCATATGTTCGTACAATATTCTGCTCTCCGGATAGCGGATTTTGCTCAGTGGGTTTCCCTTAAATTCTAATTTAAAGTTCTTCGAATTTATATTACATATATACAGACATATTTAATATTCCGTATGTACACTTAACTCTTGGATGCCGAAGGCTGTAACTCCAAAATTGAAATTTTTCAGGAGAGAAATCTGATCTTCAAAATCTCATGTAAATCACACAAAGAGAATGTTATTCATTACCAGCATTAGAAAATAAACTGCATAATTATAAATGAAATGAAATGAAATCTTTCAGTTTTACGTCCTAGGCTTATGCCGGTTAGGCTAAAGGAGACGGTGATGATGAGAAATGAATGAAATGGTGGAATGAAGAAAGTGGGTGGAAACGGGAGAACTCCGAGAAAACCCACGAGCACGTTGTTTGTCCACCACAAAATCCACACGGCGCGTGCTGGGATCGAACCAGTGACCCCAAGCACCGGAGGTGAACGCTCCAGCACTGAGATACCGGGCCCCCCAAACTGCATAATTATGGTTTAGGTTGCGGCCATAAAAGAAATATGAATTTTTAATCAAGTATTAAACTTCAAAGGTCTCTCCTGAAAATTTCAATTTCTGGAGTTACAACACTTGGCAATAAGTGGTCTAAATGCAATAGAAATGTACAGAAATATATAACAAGTGTAACCTGATTTTATGGACATTCTTAAGAAAGAGATGCAACATGCAACGAAACTTAAAATTAGGATTGCATTTTTAGGTTAGAAGACGTCAAAGCTCAAGAACTTATCAGAGGAAAAGGTAGTTTGACAGCAGTAGGACACTTAACTCATTGAGATCATATCAAAACATAATCATGGTCTGTTGCCGTCCATTCTCTGAATAAGATTCGTAGTAAACTCTTGAAGCATACGGGGCAACTCTTCTAAAATAGCTTGTGTCAGAGCAGAATGAACTTATAGTGATGATTCATGTTACATACCTCTCTTCGAATGTGCATCCCGAAGACGCGTTGAGAGTCAGGGAGCATATAAGCCAGAAAATAGGCAAATATATTACTTAGAGAAATTTAGACGCAATATACGTGACATGCGGTAGTGCTTTATCTATTTTCAGGATGCTATATCTATTCCTGAAAACCCCATTCAGATATATATTTCTTATATATCCTCAAACTGGAGTTACTTGTATATTTCTAGTACATCAGGTTTAAGTAGAATTTTACAAGTAGAGATTACTAGCAGAATACCCGTTGTTCGTGCATAAAGAATACGTTTCATTTTGAACATTGAGCTGAATTTGGATTTAAACGGCATCACAAGTGTCACTGTTCGTCTCAGTGACCCAGAAAACTAAGGATTCGACACTAATATAGACATTTTCGAATATTTTTAAAAATATATATCTCCCTCCCCTAAGTTGCACGTCAAAATGAAATGCTAAAAAACGGCCACTTGGTGCTAGCTGGGATTGAACCAGGGATGCCACTCAGCAGGACGTTCTCTACTACTGAGCCATCGTGGCCACCAATTATTTCCCCTTTTATATCAATCTAATTGTGATGATAATGAACATGAATATGTTCAATTACCAATTGGTTTTAATTTTTTTATATTTATTTTGACTTTAATACTAAAACCATTTTTGTGAATTAAATGAAGAAATCCTCATTAATTGTGTTAATCTTCCCTTAGTGTTTCCTGTCAAAATACAGAAAAATTTTTGACGTATTAGGCATTTAAGGTATATTTTTAATTTACAATACAAATTATTTGCAGAAATATATTTTATTTTTTAACATGATTTAATAAGAATTCTATAACAAACTCCGTTTATTTTTGTTTAACCTCGTTCGTACACTCCGCATTAAAAAAATTGCGACAACTAACGTCGTGCAGTTGGGCCACCCAATGTACACCTTCTTATCCCATAATCGTGTCAGGTAAAGAGACCCCTCTCTCTCCTCCTTTCTTCTCTCCTATAATAAAATTAGCTAACAACATGAGCGCAATTCTTATTTCAAACTACACATGTATTTGTTTCGACAAAATGAAATAACAAAACCGAGACGAAACAAGATTCATAGGTTGATGTAGGGAGAAACTGAAACACACACAATAAAAATTGCAACCAATTGATGTCTGTTACACAGAGATTCAGAAATGAGGCAGAGAGAGAACAGGAGAGAAAAAAAGGGAGAACAGATAAAACTGTGGAATTCAAAGGTAGTAAGAAAATAACTTAACACTATAAACTTTCGTTTCCAGAAATCCAACAGTAATATAGAAATAACGTTTGTTTTTACATATTTTTTCAGACCTATTCGAATATATGGGGGTTGCTTTAAACATTCATTATGTCCCTTTCATAACAGATAGCATACTCAATTTCAAGTAGAGTTATAAATCTCCGAGACACATCTATGATAATGTCAAAAGTTTAACAAACATGCTTTGTTTCTGCGTGGTTTGATTAAAATTCAGTAGATTTTCATTCGACGTACTTAAAATACATACTAATAAACCCAGTAGATAACTTTGGTCATATCCTCCATTTCATACAATTAATGCAAACTAAACAAAAAAAAAAAAAAAAAAAGAAAAAAGAAGAGAAAAGAGAAAGAAAGAAAGATAAACTAGAAGAGTTCTATTTTACTGCTAACTTTCTATCAGAAATACTCTATATTAAAAGTCCAAACTGTATCGTAATGAGTTACAGTTGTTCCAAAGGAAAAGTTGATGTTCCTCATAGATGTAGCATGTTTCAGATTTCAACGCGAAGAAAAAAATACATTGAATTAAAGGATTCGAACAAATGTTTGGTCGAACTAGTATAAATAAAATTTTGTTTTCAAATAACCAAAGAGGTTACAATTTTCTAGTCTTTTCCGAAGATTTGTCTGTTCCGAAGATCCAGCATTGATTTCGTCTGTTCCGAAGTTCCAGCATTGATTTCATCTCTTCCGGATATAACGTAATTTGCACAGATAGAATGAACACGCTAAGTGCTCAAAGGGATCATCGTGTCAGTCGGATGATGTTGGTTAGGTTATAGACCACCACTGGGTCGAGGATTGAAATCCGTAGTAACTCGATAATTCGACTGAGACTCGGTAACCCAGAGGATAAAAAAGAGATTTTACTTATTCCCTTTGCGTTTAAACAGTATTTCTATCACAGATGACCAGAACTGAAAATGTTATAACCAGAGCACGAAAAACACGACGCCGAAGTTAACAGTTAATTAGATTCTCCAGACCAGGTATATCGGGCTCCAGCTCCGTTTTAACTTTGGAACATGAAGTGCGAGTGTGTGAGAGAGGGAGAGAAATGAAAGATGCAGAGACAGAATAGGGAAACGTCAAGAAAGAGAGAAAAATGTAATGAATATAAATATGAAGCATACTTATCATTACAGTGTATGATATAGAACCACACACACTGTTTATTTGAATTATCGCCAGTGATGCCTTGTAAGTTCTCCATCAGAAGCTTGGAAGTCTGGCACATTACCACTACATCACCGATTGCTTTAGCAAAACTTTGTTTAACAAATGGTGTAGTATTTCTTTCTGAGAACGTTAACACTAAAAGTGTATACTTCAGATCAGTGATGTCTTTGGAATGTCCTGGTAATTCACTTGCCCTTTCCAAACCAGTATTCGTAAATCGTCTCTATCACGATACACGTGTTTGCTTCCACATTCTTAAGTATTGCTTGTTCAGTATAATAAGACGGCCTAAAGAGAAATTTGTGTCCACTGATAGAGAAAAAACACGCAATCGAGGAAAATATAGAGAAATATAATATATTTTACTGTAATTTCGCCATGCAAATTCAAAAGTAATCAAATAATAATAATAATAATAATAATAATAATAATAATAATAATAATAATAATAATAATAATAATAATAATAAAAACTAATGTTAACATTCACAGTACAGTAGTCTGTTATTATTATTATTATTATTATTATTATTATTAACATCAATTACCCGGTTCGTTGGGTTAAATTGAAAAAAATAGTAATGTGTTCTGTTACTCACTCACTGTTTAGGATTACTAAAGCGCTCTTTGATATCGATCATTTTCGGTGTGTTTTATGTATCCCCTCTCCACCCTATGTCCTGGAGCACGGCACCTGCTGTGTCATTGTTGATCTCAGCGAGTCGGAAAACTATAAACTCGACACTGATATTGGTTGTTTCGACCATTTTTATGTCTCCCCTCCTCCAAGTTGAGGGGCTAAATTTGGATTTAAACAGCATCAGATTTGTCACTGTTAATCTCAGCGACTCCACACATTATAGATTCGCCACTTACACCGGTATTTTTTGTTCTTTTTTAAAATGTCACTCCGCTCTCTATCTCTTAAGTTAAACGGTCGAAGTGATATGATAAAAGTCGTCACAGATCCCAACATTATCTGTGTTGAAACTTTGATAGAGATCGGTCTGGTGCTTCAAGTGTTATTACGTTTTATTCATTTTTATATATCAACCCTCCTCCCCTTTTCTTTCCCCTAAGTTTTACCGTTAAAATGAAATGATAAAAAAGCTTCCCTTGCCTGATCCTTATCAATGTTGAAAATTTGATCGAGATCGGTTGGGAGGTTCAAGACATTAGGAGTCACAAACATAGTTACCTTAATATTATAATATAGATTATTATTATTATTATTATTAATTACGTACTTTTGAATTTGTATGGCGAAATTACTGTAAAATATGTTTAATTTATCTATGTTTTCCTCGATTTATGTTTTTCCTTTATCAGTGGACACTAATTTCTCTCTAGGTCGTCGAAGAAATCAATTTTGTTGTGCACTTTGGTGAAAATAACGTTACAGAAGAAGCCGGTTCGTTCCAAAGAACAGAGATAAGGTTAGTAATATTAGGCTTATAATTTCAGATGGTATGATAGAGCAGTTGAGCTCGTGGTCTCGAGCTGTTCACATCGTGATTAGTATTGGTCCCATTTGAGTGCCTGATATCGCTACTCATACGTTAGTTGAATAGACTCTTGCTTCTTTCACAAGTTTAGTGCTTTTGTGAGCGTGGTGAATAGCACCCTGTGTGTACATTGTTTTGCAGTTTACTAATTTGTTCTACTATGGAGTATAAGAAGGACTTACAATTTCAATTAATATTTGACCGAAGATATAGAAGTGTCAAACCTAATGCTAGTCAAGTATATCAGTGGTTGGAAAATAAGTTTCCTCGTATCTTCGACAACATTTGTGCGCTCCAGTTACATGCGGAATTATATAGCATATATATTAAGTTTAAAGATTTACAATCCTATGTACATTTCGCAGCAACAGCTCCTTCGTCTGTAGAATTCACGCATGTGTCTGGGGAAACAAGCACAGTAAGAATCGTCCCCGCTGATGACCCCATTCGGTTGGTGCGTATATATGACTTTTCTCTTGAATTACCGTTATCATTACTAGAAGAGCATTTCAAAAGTTATGGTCAAGTGCGCAAAGTGGAACTACAACTATGGCGTGCCCCCTTCCCCCTGGCATAGACAGTGGCGTACGTATTGTTCATATGGAAATACATAAGCATATACCGTTTCGTATCATAGTGCACGGTTGTAAGGTGAGTGTGTCTTATGAAGGGCAGCCTATTACTTGTTTTAGATGTCAAAGCAATTTTAACACGACTGCCACGTGTCCATTGAAGAACGCAAAACCAACTACCGCCGCCCCTGAACAGACACCTCTAACACATGACGGAGATTGGCAAAGTGCATCGTTCCTTTACCTCTTCTGGCTCGCCTTCGCTCTCTGTCACTGCCACCGGGCCCCCGCTCAGAGTTCCTCAGGCTTGCCTTCATTGACTGATACCAACGAGTTTCCAGTGTTAGTACGAATCCCCCGAGTAAATTCATCCCTAACAAATAATGTCCTAGTTATGGAAGATTCTGAAGTGAAACTGAGACCCCCGCCTTTACAGAATACGCCTGTGGATGTCATGAAACTTGACTCGACTCGTCCGTCGGAGCAGGAAGTGTTAACAGTTCTGTCTGGTTCTTCGTCTGAAGTTCAAGACAATAATGTCCCGTCTTCAGCTGAACATACTGTTATTTCTGTGCAAGCTGATTTTTCTTCACAACAAAAAGGAAGGAAAGTTACTCGAACGTCTACGAGAAAGAAGGAACAGTGTGCCCTTGATGTTACACGAGGGATAGACCAAGTTGAGACACGCGAATTACGATCACAACATAGGGCTATATCTGACTTGCAACTGCCCTGAGGCATGGTGTGTTTACTCTTCGCTATTGACCTTCACACCTGCTTTCCAGGTGTCGTCCACATTGTATGTTATGATATTGTATTTGGCAGTGTTTGTTTTTGTGTTCGTACAGGAAAGTTCACTCAGTTTGTTTTATATTCGTTTCAAAATGCGTCACTTTACTACTGTTCATGGGAAAGAATCCCTTTCACCTTTGTAAGTACTTTTTCTTTTTGTTTCCTTTATGAGTGATCTAATAATGTTAACAATAAATTCATTTAAGTTAGTATCACTCAATATTCACAGAATCAGTTCCGATCATAATAAGTCTCTTCTACAACAGTTTATCGAAAGCCGGCGATCAGACGTTTGTCTTCTACAAGAAATAAGTTCTCTCCTTACATCTTTGGATTTTCTTACCGATTATTAAGCTATTATTAACCGCGACCAAGAGACTGGGGTCGCGATTTTGGTACGAAAGGGTCTGAGTTATGATCGTGTTGTGTTAGCCCCTGAATGAAGGGCTATACGTTGTTATATTCAGAACATTTGTTTTATAACATTATATAGACATTCTGGCTTTACACGTACAAAAGAGAGGAACGAATTTGATGCAACTACCATTCCTTCTTTATTTCCTCCGGGTATTCCTCATTGTATAATTGCCGGAGATCTCAATGCAATTGTTGATCCCCGAGATTCTCTGACGCCTACCACGCCTTGTTCTACTTTGTCAGAGCTTATTCGTGTTCTAAAGTTAAAAGACGCAAAGCGTCAAACGCAAAGCATGTATTCACCCACTGCACTACTACGACGAAGAGTAGAATCGACCGCGCATAGATTTAAGAGAGTTTATGCACTGCGGTGATACAACAAAATACACATCCAGTGGCGCTGTCCGTAGTGATGAGCGCAAGAGTCTTGGTCTTGCAATTTTTGCAAGAGTCTTGCATGCAAGACCAAGACCAGGAATCCCGATGCAAGACCAAGACAAAGACCAAGACTCTTGCGCAAGAGTCTTGCACAAGTACCGGCTCGGTGGTAGAGCAGTCACGTGTGGTTATACGTGTTCCTGGTTGGATTCTAGCTTGCGCCATGGGAACTTTTTGGTAAGCAAACACCGTGTGCGTGGGTTTTCTCAGGGTTTTGATGTTTTCTCCTACTTTCTTCATTCCACCATTTCATTCATTTCTCATCATTACCGTCTCCCTTAGCCTCGATGCATATTCATGTGACGTTAAACTAGATATTTCGTTTCGTTTCAAAACATATTAGTGCTGTTTTTCTTCCAAAACTAAAGGGAAATGTAGTATTGAACATTGGTAATACCATACACCATAGGTGTCGACTACATGGGTCTGGCCTTGGCTCCGAGACTCAAGCATCCGTTGGAAATTTTTAATATGCGCTCATAAAATTAATATCGAAATAACATTTTCATGACATTGACAAAAACTTAGTACATGTGACCGCAAGTTTGATTTCATGGGCGGATGCTTGTACGTTGAATAATTGCTTATCAATATAACTTTTAGCCTCCTTAGGTGTACTACACATCGACGATTGAGCGATATAACCATTATACTACAACAGTAAATCTATATTATAAAATTGAAAGTGACTATCTTTGTGACTCCTAATCTCTTGAACCACCCGACCAATCTCGATCAAATTTTCAATAGATGGAATTTCGGCCTGGGAGTGTTTTCATCATTCCACTTTGACGGTAAAACTTAGGGGAAGGGAGAAGGGGGAGTCAAAAAATAATAAATAAAACTTAATAACTTGAACCAAACGAGCAATCTCAATCAAATTTTTAACAGAGATGAGGTTCAAGCCTGGAATGTTATCTGTCAGTTCACTTTGACGGAACAATGTGGGGGAAGGGGAGATGTACAAAAAAACAATATGAATAAAAATAAAAGTTACTAAGTTTGTAACTCAATAACTCTTGAAACTATCTCAAATTTTTAACATGTATGAGGTTCTTTCCTAGAAACTTATTTAGAGTTTGTTTCACTTTGATGATATAACCTAGGAGAGGAGGAGGGGAAGGGGATATATATATATATATATATATATATATATATATATATATATATATACAGACTAATAAAACTTAACTCTTGAACCACTCGACCGATCTTGTGTTCAACATAGGTGAGGATCGGACCTGAGATGGTTTCTTTCATATCACTTTGACGGTGCAGTTTAGGGGAGAGGGAGAGGAAAGATATTTTAAAATGATCGAAAATGACCGATATTAAAATGGAATCTATAGTTTTGGGGATCGCTGAGTTGAATACTCAGATGTTCTATACCGTTTACGACCAAATTCAGCCTCGTAACTTAGGGGAGAGGGAGATACGTAATAATGTTTAAAAATGACCAAATACTCGTGCCGAATCCATAGTTTTCGGGTTCTCTAGCACGAACAGTGACAATTGTGATGCCGTTTAAATCCAAATTCAGCCCCGCAACTTGGGGAGGAGGAGGAGAGAGAAACATAAAAATAATCGAAAATGACCGATATTAGAGAGCGCTTTACTAGCAGTAAAAAAGTGAATGACAAACGAAATATATAATAATAATAATAATAATAATAATAATAATAATAATAATAATAATAATAATAATTATTATTATTATTATTATTATTATTATTATTATTATTATTATTATTATTATTATTATTATTATTATTATAGTTTAACCCAACGAAGTGGATGCTTGATGCTAGTAATCCATACTCACAAATGATACTTCAAATAACTTGGAGTTTGATTCCGTTATTTTGTATTTCTAATACAGGTCAACAATATTTATATAAATGGAGTTTACACAAAAGACATAGAGAGTTGAGTCGTTTTCAGTTTTCACTGAAATTATTCTAAAATATTAATAGGTTTTATTATAATATTAATTATTATTTTAATTTTCTCTCCCTCTTTGTTTGGTCAATATTGCTAAACATATCATCATCATCATAATAGCTATTCTGCCATTATTGGCAGGTTATTTGCTTCAACAGACAAGGTTCGACGTTCGGTGGTCCTCAGCTAGTCTCTTCGTCTTGACGTAGCAATTTTCTGCTTTAATACCTTCCTTCAACTAATCTGCTTCGCTTCCTCCATCTCTTTCCTTCCACAATACTCTCTAGCACGTCCCTCATAATACAGTTCCTCCTCTTCCAATATCCTAACCAGTTCCTCTTCCTCCTCTTAACAATATCTAAAATTCTTCTATTTTTGCTCCTACTGCTAATATTTCTAACACCTCATTCGTTTTCGTTCAACACAGCTAATTCTCTCTTTTTTTCTCCATGCTCATGTTTCGAAAGTCTATGCAATTTTCTTTATTTCTTTTGCGTAATGTGAATGTTTCTGCCACATAGAGTACATATTGGAATCAGTAAAACGAAGTTTCAATATTTAATTGGAAGTTTGTTTAATACAAGGTTAGCTAATCGTGGTTGAAAAGAAAATTCTGACGCCTTTAGAATGTAAAAATAATTTTGCAATTCATCGTATTTCAATAATCTGTGCCTTCTGATCTTCTTTCATGCGTCTTAGGGGTACCCTCCCCAGTTTGGGAACCAATGGAGTGTTGGATCTCTTAAAAAACATAAACAGATTACGAAACATTGAGATTTAGGGATATCTTATAAGTAGTGAAGTAGTGGGCACCCATTAGAAAAATAAAGGTCATCAGCTATGTTGTACCCTATCATCATACTTACGTAACGTTAAATTATATTACAGTCAGAAACATACATTGTATTTCCGTCACTACTGATGCATTGTAGAGTTTATTGTCCCTTATATCCATAGTAAAATTTACCTATGAAAAGCTTGAGATTTCTTAAATGCAGACTTGCAAGACTCTTGCATGCAAGACCAAGACCAAGACCAAGACTGGGTGTGCAAGACCAAGACCAAAACCAAGACTGGGTGTGCAAGACCAAGACCAAGACCAAGACCAAGACTCGATGTGCAAGAACAAGACCAAGACCAAGACCACCCCGGTCTTGGTCTTGGTCTTGCATTTGCTCATCACTAGCTGTCCGATCATGCCGCGATTGAAGTAGCTTTTAAAGTTCCTTTCTTGCTACCACCGGCTCGGGACCCTTCCTATTTGAAGATTAATAATGACATCATGTCTCGCCCGCAGGTTGTAGCGGAATTCTTGCGTAGCGTACCTTATTGATGCACCATGCAGCGGTACTACCCCTCTGTGATTTCCTGGTGGAATTTATATTGTAAACCTAAATTACGCAGTTTTTCAATGGCAAGGGCGGGTCGCGAGGGAAGACGACCACCATTTACATGAATTTTTATATCAAGCTCTCTGTGAAGTTTGAAATTCTCCACCTTCTCTGGAGAACCTGGCTTGTATTAACGGTATCAAACACCGATTGAAAACTATTTACTCCTATACTTCGATTAGTGCGTATTTGTCGAAAGACTTTTATCATCGTTTTCCGGCGGAGACTATAACTATTTATCATGTCGATTGGATTTTGCGATAACGGCGTTCCACCGGCATTCACTCTCTCATTCTGGAAGATGGCACTACTACTACTAATTGTTCGCAGATTTTACAAGAGTTCACGCGCTACTCTACAGACCTTGCACGTGCGCGTCCCATAGACTACACACATGCCCCGGAGCTTTTGTTCACGTTGTCTCACCATGTCACGGATGATGAGTGTCAGGCATTGATCAATCCCATTTGTGCGGAGGAAATTTTCGCAGTCCTCAGGCGGACAAAGGCCGTAGTGCCCCCGGAGAAAACGGATTAAATATCCAGTTTTATCAACAGTATTGGTCTCACCTTATTCCCTTTATTACCGCTTTATTCAATGCTTGATTACGAAGTGAGGCAGTGGGTCGTAATACCACTATCTTAGTCCTCATTCCGAAATCCCACGCAGCGCATTATGTTCAGGATTATCGACCTATTTCTTTATTGCCTGTCGATCTTAAGTTGTTCACTAAAGTGCTTAAGCCCGACTTCGACCAATCATCCGTCACTACATTAGTCCTTATCAGCAGCACTCCATGCTTGCTACGCATAATCTTCCATATACTCTTCGCTCTTTGCGCGATATTTTTTCTTATTTTCATTTTCGGCAGGTGATTGCGGGTGCATTAGCTGTAGATTTAGAAAGAGCGTACGACAGTTTAGATCACATTTTTTTGTTGCAGGTGCTGGAAGCCTGGAGGTTTCCTTTAGCCTTCTGCACAGTTATTAACAATTTATATATCACGGCTAATTTCCGCATACAGATTAACGGACACCTGTCCCTCTTATTCCGCTGAAACGTGGATTAAGGCAAGGATGTTCTTTGTCCACGATACTTTTTGCATTCGCATTAGATCCTTTACTCAGACAGTTGGCCACTCTGCACTTCCTAGACCCTCCCGTTTCTTGAGTCAAAATATATTCGGGTATGCGGATGATGTCACCATCACCGGAGTGGATCCTGTTCTTATGGTGCGTGTTTTTGCAGTGTTGGAACGTTTTGTACTTTGTTCCGGATTACAGTATAATGTACAGAAAACTAACCTATTACAGTTGAATGGTTTTCATTTACCAGCTAACGAACCTGGGGTGCCGTGTGTACCTCACGTCACTTCGTTGAAGATCCTAGGTATCCTGTTTACGACACAACCTACTCCCCTTTTCGAGGAGATTTGGTCCCCGTTGTTGTTACAAATTCGCCAGCTTTTGTTTTCCCAGCGTTTCCGTCGCCTTCATTTAATTAATCGTATCCCCTTTATCAATATTTACATTGCACCCAAGCTGTGGTACCGGGCTAGAATTTCCCCTTACCGGAATTGTTCGCTAAGCGGTTTGACTCTTTATTCCTGGATTTTCGTATTCCACGTGCAGGACTCTATCTTCCCCGTTCACAGGGAGGGTTGGGTCTCGTAAATCTCAGATTGAAATATAAAACTCTGTTTATGCTCGATTTCTATGCTGCAGTTGCAATTAACGAATTCTTCATACAGCAATGGATACGATGTTTTTGGCCTAGTTATGAATTCCCTATGAGGCCCCCTTTTATTAACTTTGCTGATTGTTGTCCGTCGTACATTACTTCACTAATACGTTATTGAACATACGGCGGTGTGGTTCTCTGCCCTACGGGACACGATTCTCGTACTTTGTATAACTTCCTTCTTTCGTTGCCTAACGATCAGATTATTCTCCGAATTCCTCACCAATATCCTCAGATTATGTGCTCACAGGTATGGGTAATATCTCCGCTCCGTTATTACCTTCATATCTACAGGTTAAATGGTTTCAAGTGGTGAATCAGTTGGTCCCTACGCGTGCTCGTTTATTTGAGCTGAAACGTGTTCCTGACCCACTGTGTTCTCGATGCACCAAAGAAGATACACTATCCCATCTGTACGATCAGTGTGTGGGTGTTCCAGCTATCTGGAACTGTCTCACGTCCTTCTTAGGACGAATTTGTCGACGCCCTCCACACAAGTTCACAGTCTCCTATGTTATGTTTCCGGATTTTCGTTATTTTCCACAGACCAAACACCAAGCTGTGCTTTTTCCAGTGGCGTGTACACTTGTTTATATCCATCGCCATGTGCCTTTGCTGGATGCTCGCACCTACTTGGATTTTTTAAAACGCACTCTCTTTTCCCCCGAGTTGGACAGATAGTATATTAATCGGATTTAAGAAGTGGTGTTGCAGTCAGCTCATTCTTTCATGTTAAAAAATGTAACTACTCTTGATCTAGGTTTAGCGTTTCGTTTTTACTTTAATTTTTAGCGATTATTGTTGTACATTACATTTTTCCTTTTCTTGTATGTAAGAACTATTATATTGTATTAAACTGGGAGCCAGTCCGGTTCTTGTACATTTTTTGTATAAAGACAAGCAAATGAACAATAAAATCTATAGTGTAGGGGTAACGTAATTGCCTTATGAATAATGCAGCTATCGTACTAGGTTCAAATCCTGTTCACGCCAAAGTAATTTTTTTACAAAGTGATTGTTTAGAATCGACTTATCATACTGGACAAGCAATACATAAGAATGTGGAAGGAAACACCTATATCATGATAGAGACAATTTACGAATGCTCGTTGGGAAAGGGCAAGGGAATTACCAGGACATTCCAAAGGCATCATTGATCTGCAGTATACACTTGTCGTGTTTTCAATCTTATTAAGAAACAGTGATGTAGTAGTAACGTGCCAGACTCCGAAATTGGAAACTTGGTTCGATTCCCCATCAAATAGTACGATTTTTCGCATAAAATAATGGCTGCAGAGATTTACCTTCTGATGGAGAACTGACAAGGCATCACTGGCGATAATTCAAATAAACAGTGTATGTGGGTCTACATCATAAACTGTAATGATAAGCATGTTTCATATTTACATTCATCCCATTTTCTCTCTTTCTTGACGTTTCCCTAATCTGTCTCTGCATCTTTCATTTCTCTCCCTCTCTCACACACTCGCACTTCATGTTCCAAAGTTAAAACAGAGCTGGAGCCCGATATACCTGGTCTGGAGAATCTAATTAACTGTTAACTTCGGCGTCGTGTTTTTCGTGCTCTGGTTATAACATCTTCAGTTCTGGTCATCTGTCATAGAAATATTGTTTAAACGCAAAGGGAATAAGTCAAATCTCTTTTTTATCCTCTGGGTTACCGAGTCTCAGTCGAATTACCGAGTTACTACGGATTTGAATCCTCGACCCAGTGGTGGTCTATAACCTAACTAACACCGTCCGACTGACACAATGATCCGTTTGAGCTCTTAGCGTGTTTATTTTATCTGTGCAAATTACGTTATATCCGCAAGAGATGAAATCAATGCTGGATCTTCGGAACAGAAAAAATTTCAAAAAAAGACTGGAAAATGGAAACCTCTTTAGTTAGTTGAGAACAAAATTTTATTTATAGTAGTTCGACCAAAAATTTGATGCCATCCTATAACTCAATGTGTTCTTTTTTACGTTGAAATTTGGAACATTCTACATCTTCGAGGAACATAAACTTTTCCTTTGGAACAATTGTAACTTTTCATTGCGATACAGTTTGGACTTTTAATATAGAGTATTTCTAATAGAAAGTTAGCAGTAAAATAGAACTCTTCTGGTTTCTCTTTCTTTCTTTCTCTTTTCTTTTCGTTTGTTGTTTCTTTTTTTATTCAGTTTGCATTAGTAGTCTGAAATGCAGGATATGACCATCGCTATCTACTGGGTTTATTAGAATGTATTTTGGAACAGTATATCCAATGAACACTACCGAATTTTCAATCATACCACGCGGAAGCAAAGCACGTGTGTTAAACTTTTGGCATTATCCTAGATGCGTCTCGAAGATCTACAGTTCTACTTGAAATTGAGTATGCTATCCATTATGGAAGGGACATAATGAATGTTTAAAGCATCCCCTATATATTCGAATAGTTTTAAAAAAAATAAGTAAAAACAAACGTTATTTCTATATTACTGTTGGATTTCTGGAAACTGATCTTTATAATGTAAGGTTCTTTTCTTACTGCGTTTGAATTCCACAGTTTTATCTCTTCTCCCTTTTCTTTTTCTTGCAGTTTTTTTATTGTGTGTGTTTTAGCTTCTCCCTACATAAACTTATGAATCTTGTTTTATTTCGGTTTTGTTATTTCATTTTATCGAAACTAATACAGGTGTAGTTTGAAATAAGAATTGCGCTCATGTTGTTAGCTAATTTTATTATAGGAGAGAAGAAAGGAGGAGCAAGAGAGAGAGGGGGATCTCTTTATCTGACGCGATTATGGGATAAGAAGGTGTATATTGGGTTTCTAACTGCAGGCGTTAGCTGTCGCAATATTTTTGATGCGGAGTGTACAATCACAAAAGAAAGTATTCTTCAATTGCCAAAATTTCTTTTTCTAATAATTCAACAATAAATTAACCTATTAGAGTACAGATTTTGGCAAGTTATTAAATTATAAGTATTCTAAGGTTAACAACAAAAAGATGCAAATTAATTCATTTGTTATTGGCAAAAGAAAATTTGTCAATTGTCAAGTACTTTCTCTTCCACGTGTACAAATCTTGATATCAGAATAAATAGTACTGCCTTTATATTTTTTAAATACTATGTTCACTTTCTAGGTCAGGTCGTGTGTTTCGTGTTGTATGTACAAGGCGTATTGGTATACAACCTTTTTCAGTAAAAATGTTACTATTAGGGACCCTAAAAATAATATTTATTCGTATGGCTCTGAGATTTGTCAGTATTGTCCCCTTAATTAATTTGCTATGTATGGGCGACCCAGAAAGACTAAGAAAGAGATGGAACGAAATTGCCTAGTTTCGTATTTTGCGGGAGGACCAAAAACAACTTTTTCTAGGGTGCTCAAATATTAATGCTTGCCCTCGCCCAGAAAAAAATCTAAGTTACAGAACTGACTTAGACACAGTTGCTGTTTAAAACCCTTGATTCATTCTACGGAATATGTGGTACAAATCTTGATATCAGAATAAATAGTATAGGAAAATCGTTTATAGTGGAATATGTCGGGTAATGTGGAATACCAGTGTTGCAGTGGTGGTAGTGGGTGACGTCTAGCGAAAATGTCCTGTACTACCCTGCCAAGGGCAATGTAGGCTGCCATGAAAATATGAGGTTGCTGTTGCTGCAAGCGTCACAGTACGAGACGAAAATCTAATTTGTCAGAAATACTAAACTTTTGAAGGTATGTATATTCAATGTAATGTAATTTATTAATTATGTAATGTAATTTCTTGTGCATGAGCGGACGTCATAATTATGGTGCTAAGTAAGGAACGTGTGACGTAAGAAACGAATAATGTTTGATGTGGATTCTGCCAATCAGTTGAAAGTGAGGGGTTAAAATACCAAAATGGCGACGGGTGGGTATAGTGGAATACCTGTAGGGAGGATAAGGTGGAATACTATTCTACATTACCCGTTAATTATCCCTTTCAACACCGGGAGCGAATGTTCTGTAATTTTCATTGTGTACATGATTTATTTTATTATTCTTTAAGTAAATAAAGTAAAATCCATGAATCTGTGTTTTATGACCCTTAAAAGTCTGGTAAAACAGCCGTCGAAGGTTCACTCCAGCTTCCGACAATAGTTTCTGAGGCCATTCCATCTACCTCAGCAACAGTTTCTTCTGCCATTCCATCTACGTCACGAACAAATCTTCCTGCCATTTAATAAGTTTCCCTGCGTCAACACACGCAGAGATGCATCCTAGCGAGTTCTCTCAGTTTTGCCACAAGTTGTTTCACCGGTACCCTCATTAAGGAGACGTACCTCAACTCGAGGCAGACCCAAGTCAGCAGCAGCAGTGATAACATAATCACCTTTCAGGAAGAAACTACAGACGAGTCTTAAGCCTACAAAACGTCCGTTAAGGGTCAAACGTCTGTTACCTACATCCGAACAGCAAGAAGTCTCATTTGAACTCAGAATGAACAACCCGATAACTGTCATGACAGTGATGCTACCAAAAGGGCAAATGCTCAGTGCACCTACTGCAATGGGGAAAATTTCCAAAGACAATTCAGGTAAACAATGGATTTGGTGTCTTTCGTGTTATCAATGGAGTCATACTGAGTGCACCGAAGGTACAGAGAGGACTTCATTTGTGATGACTGCTCGTAAATTTCACACACCGTGCAGTATTGTACGTGTTCTTCTTCACAATTTGTTTATTGTTTTGAATATTGCTTCCTTCTTTTTTCAAGCTCAGTTTTTACATTGTATATTCATATGTACTCCTTAAGTTGAACAAACGTACCAGTTGACGTCCCATACTTTCCTTGTCGATTCTCTATTCCAGTAGTCATGAAAATATAAATTGTAATATCAATATGTTATTTGGAACAGGTGGAGGATAATGTAGAATACTATTCCACATTACCCTTCACTTTTGCATGATCTCAATTTCTGTCATTTTTTGAAAATGCTTGTCAAACTCAGAGAATGTAACGTGTATAGCTTCTGCAGTATTGTTTTCTTCAAAAGCATACATCGCAGCATATTTTAGCATAAAACTCATTATTGTAAGTTCATTCACGTCTCTTGTATCTTTCAAAATAAAAACAGTATTCCACAATACCCGACTTTCCTATACTGTCTTTAATTTTTTTAATATTATTTTCACTTTCTTGGACAGGTCAGTTTTGGTTTTGTATGTACAGAGCGTATTGGTATACAACCTTTGCCCTCATACCAATTCCGTCTATCAAAACGAAACTTGGTACACTCATTTCTTATTCCCTTTAGTACTTTTCGAGATACAGTTGGATTCGTATGATTTTACCCGGGGCCACTGAGAATGGGACCAAAGTTTATGGGAGGGACTTTTGGAGGAAATTTTCTAGAAATTCTCCCAATTTTCCCTGTTCAAGTATGTTATGGGACCCAATAAATAGCACTCTGGAAAGCTTGTTTCATATTAAAGAGAATGATCTATAAACCGTGACTTTCCAATGAACAGTGTTGATGCAATAGCTATTTCACTCCGAGTCTACGATTATCTTTATACTAACAGGGTTAATGGGCCCCAGGGACTTAGTCCGCTGTCCATGGCACCTACTTTTTTGTGCATGAATATATCTTTGTTATGTTCATCGAATGGACTTCCTTTGATTTGGATTTCCGGATGACATGTTCATGTCCGTTCCTTGTGAGTAAAGAGTTTTTTTTTTCAGTACATTTGTGAATATGAAATAAACCCAATGAAATTTAGTAATGAACACAGTTAAAACTATAAACATTCTTATGTTCCTATTTTTTGCACCAAAAGATAACTTAGTATATTCTTCTGGAACTTATGTATCAGTATTCAAAGCAGAAAATAATCTGTCACAAGAGAAATTTAGGTGACGTTTGAAAGCACGTTACAATCAATCGTCCAAGTACACACAATGAATCGTTTATACCAAAATGACTCGTAAAGTGATTATCTCTTAAATTAGTGAAAATTATACTATATAGTTATACATTACTAATCATGTCTAAAGTATTAATGATACGTTTTACGAATTTAATACATTCTCTTAATTTACTTCGCTAGCTGTGAGGACATTTTCACTTCATGCAAATGGGATGGAGCTCCCTTTAGTTGCTGCGAGTATTTTGTGCATGTCAAACAACATAACGAAATGCAATGTTATGCCATTAATTCTCTTCAGGCAAAGTAAGTTTAAATTGAAAATTCTTTTAATATCAATTTCTAGAGATAAATTAATGTGCTGCTCTGTAACTTATAATTCATGTTCTAAAGAGGCTTGAAGAGACGTAAATCTTCAGAATAATTGCAACAATATAATCCTCATACAGAAAAATGTTCATTTTACTTTTATCATCATTTTATGTTCTAATTTCGCTAGTATTAGTTGCATTAATGGATAGAATTTAGAATTAATGATCCCTAAATTGAATCATGTTCTGTAAGAACATAAGAAGTGGAAATAAAAGTTATGTACGTAACATCATTTGATGACAATGTGCAGAATATTTGCAACATTCCACGTGCTACAATGATAATATGTGAAAATACATAACTCTGAAAGTTCTTAGTAATACAATAAGAGGAAAATGTTTTAAGGGGAGTACGTTTCCTTACGTTACATGCAAGAAAAGTGTGGAGGCATCAATTGAGTCGTCCAGTTCCGAAACGGCTCTTGTCCATTTACAGAAAATCCTAGAAAACGTAGAAAAAAATAGGATCTGCATGTTTTGTAGAACTGGAAATACCTCAGTGTGTTCTTGTGAAAAACTTGAACATCCTCAAATACTTTCAGTTCTACAAAACATATCGATCTACAGTTTTTCCGGGATCTGATGTAATGGACAAGAGCGGTTTTGAAACTGGACAACTCAAATGTTAATAGGGTCAGAAATGACTTTGTTATTACTATGGAAATTACAAAAATACACTCAGTAAATTTAGAACACATTAGGCTAAGAGTAACACTTTTCTTGATGATTAAGATTATAGTATATCGTGACACACACACACACACACACACACACACACACACACACACACACACACACACACACACACTCTCACACACACACACACACATATATATATATATATATATATATATATATATATATATATATATATATATATATATATATTACGGTGGTTCCTTGAAAAAAATGTTTTCCCAATATTCTTTGGGGCACCCTGCCATTTTGATCTATCATATAGAAAAGAGTTACTATAATTTTTTTTGATTTTTAAACAAATTTTTAGGAATCGCTAGCACCTTATAAAGTTTTCATTTAAAAACTAGCAATGAATCGATAATAAAATTTAGTTAAAAGACAAGTTATATTTAATGAACATGTAAATACATTGCTACTATATAACAAGAATTTTAAGGAAACTGTTAATAAACTACACTGTCAGCTCTTGGTTCATCTTAAGACCAGTGGTGGATAACTTCACGTAACAGTAATATAACGAAAGTAGCTGTAACTAAATTATTGGTTATTTGATTTTGGTGGGTGCAAGATATAACAGCAATTTTAGTTACGAGGGAATAACGTTATTCGTCCAATAAGTTATTGTACCGTAACTAGTTGAAGGAACAAATCTGTCTTGGGTATTTCTTGTCCCGTTTGTGAGAAGAAAATCAAGAACTGATATGCACACAATGAGATTCTTTCTTCTGAGGGTACCTAAGAGAATGAGAATGAACAGGGGAGGAGCTATTTTTTTTTACAAATTCTATTTGCCACGCGAGTAACAGTGTTGAACGAATTAGTCCTAGAAGCGACAGTCCTATTAGCGACAAGACTGTTATCTGTCCTATGAGCGATCGATTCATTTACGTTGAGATGATGGAAGATGATATGACTTTTCCTCGTAAGATATATATACCTCTGACGTTATTAGCTGTGAAACATACAAGTGCCAGTCATACTGTTCTTAAAATATATTTTCCTAAATAAAACTTATCTTAATCTTTTGTTAAATTTTACACAAAACATATTAAATAACTTAACGAGACAAGAAGGATGTTTCCATGAAAAGTGTATTCGTATGTAATTAATTATTGAAACTCCAATTGCAATATCTCCTTTATTCAAAAGCCCTGTTTCCTGTATTTAATTTACAGAAAGCTGCTTCAAGCTTGAGGGTATTATTTCCACCATTGGATGTCACTGGTTGTAATTACCATTTTAATCAATGCATTTGGATGAAAGTAATGATATCGGTTTGGTAAGGAAGTACAAGGGGGATTTTGAAGTCAAATTTCATATGAAAATGTGTGCTAAGGTTCCTCCTATGAATGATAAGCTTTAGGAGTTCTATAACTACTTTGTTGATACATGCTTCGAAAATGTTCATACTAGCGTTAAAATGTGGAACTGTTATCGAAAGAGGCATAGAACAAATAATACAGAGGAAGGCTGGAATCATAAGCTTAATGCTTTGCTAGAAGAACCACATCTGAGCTTCATACATCTGATAACTGCTCTGAAGACTCGAGCTCAGCAAAACTATATTTTGTATGATAGAAGGGTTTTGAATTTGGAGGAGAAAAGAAGGAAAGACTTGGAAGGAAGAAAGGATGTTAGACTACAGATATCTTCCATTCTCGATGAATACGAGCGTACACTGGATGTGAATAAGTGTTTGCGATCACTTGCGAATGTCCAAAAGTGTCAGTAATATTTTGCCCGTGTGTATGTGATAATTTTGACAGAACGGGTCAGCATATGTTAATGAGTATGACTGGAAAAACTAGGGATGCGCACGAGTCAAGTCGAGTCCAGATTTAAGCCTGTCTCGACTCGTCTCGAGAAAATGTTGTCTCGACTCGTGTCTCGACTCGAAAATATGTTGCTGTCTCGACTCGTGTCTCGACTCGACAACCTCTGTATCGACTCGACTCGGATTCGAGTCGCGACGTCTCGAAATTCGAGTCGACACAAAATATACGAGTTAAAATATATACACACATCAGCCAGACCATTATGACTACCTACCTAATTGTTAGTATGTCCACCTTTTGGCACGAATAACAACGGCAACGCGTCTTGGCATGGTCGCAATGTTCCTCGGTGGTTCGCTGGAGAGAGTTGGCACCACATATGCACACAATAGTCATCCAATTCCCGTAAATTCCGCGAAGGGAGTGATGCGCCCTCACGTCACGTTCAATCACACCCCAGATGTGATCGATTGGGTTCAGATCCGGAGAGTTTGGGGGCCAGCACATCACTTGGAACTCGCTCCTGTGTTCCTCGAACCACTGCATCATATTCCTGGCCTTGTGATATGGTGCATTATCTTGTTGAAAAATGCCACTACCAATGGGAAACATGGCCGTCATGAAGGTGTGTATGTAGTCTGTAAGCAGCGTGTGACGCCTCGGCGATCATGGTGCCTTGCTCGAGCTCCACTAGACACATGGATGCTCACGTGAATGTTCCCCAGATAATAATTAAGCCGCAGCCAGTTTGTCTCCGTCTCGCAGTACAGATGTCAAGGAGCTGTTCCCTTGGAACACGACGCATTCACACCCTCACATCGTCATGATGAAGAAGATATCGGGATTCATCAGACAATGCAACGCTGTGCCATTGTGCCAAGGTCTAGTGGCGATGGTCACGTGTTCATTTCAGTTGTAGTTGCCGATGTCGTGGTGTTAACATTCGCCATCGTTAGGAGTGTTCGGTGCACTGTGTGTTCGGACTAGTGTTGTGAAGGCCTGTGGAAAAAGAAATTTTGGGTAAAAAAACCAGTTTTTTACGGTTTTCCCGAGCTGGGGAAAAACGGAAAATTTGGGTATTATCAGAATCATAATTTTTGTTAATCACAGAATCATTTTAGTTAATATGATAAATCAAACATATATTTCATAGAGATATCTTCATTGTTCTATGTAAAATTCCGGAAAATTTGAAACCATTAGAAAAAATCATTTGTTCGGATATATTGGCAAAAACAGGAAAATATAGTTTAAAAACTATTTGTTGGCCTGATGCTAGTAATCTTACTTGCTGTAACATGTCTGCAACATATACAGTGGTAAGTCGGAAATCCGAACTAATTGTGACCACAGGTAGTTCGTATTTTCAAATTGTTCGGATTTTCGAAAATGACCAAGAAAATGACATTTAGAGTAGAAATGAAGCTATAAGTCGTAGACAATAGATTTTATTGCCCCCTTAATTGCTTTATTACCTAACGACTTTCGATGTCAATATGGCCGTGTCGGCCTTGGGGAGGTTTTAGGGAGGTGGTTTTATTACCCTGTTTGTTAGGTGGTTAGACGGGTTCCTGGAAAAGGTTGAGTGTTAGGATGGATGGAGTAGTTCCTAGAAAAGAGGATGAAGGACATGATTTTGATAGGGTTGTTTCTAACAGCTATGCTATGATCAAATTAATTATTCTTTTATTTGTATTTCTTAATAAATTAGTCGGAACAATTGTACTGGTTCGCTTGCTAAGCAAGCTCCTTATTTATTGGATCGTTTGCTAAAGCATACTCTGCTTATTTATTGGATCGTATGCTAAAGCATACTCCATAGAACAATCTCTGATTGTGATTATATTAATTAATTCGCTTCATTAGAAGCTCATTCTTATTTGCATTCTCTTAATAAATTAATTGGAACAATTTCTATTGGATTGCTTGCCCTACAAGCTCCTTATTATTTTTTCCAAATCGTATGCTAAAGCATACACGTTGTTAAATTTGATTGTGATTATATTAATTAATTCGATCATTTGCATAGCAACTTGTATTTTGATGAATCGTATGCTAAAGCATACTCGTTGTTAAATTTGATTGTGATCATATTAAAACGGTGGAGGGAATAAACTTTATTCATGCGGGACTTCTTAATTTGACGGATCGTATTTTTATTTTCTCGAACACTGTGTGAGCATACTAGAAATTTCGTGTATAGAATATGTATAGTGCGGTATGATAAGCATTGCTGGTACATATACAGAGCGTGGTTCTTGTACGTCTTTCGCTGGTGAACTTAAGACATGAACTGAACTTTTCGCGCGCTTTTTGGAAACTCGTTGGGCAACAGGGAAAGATGGCGTTGTTGGGTAACAGGTGCGTGTTAAAACATGAAGACAAATACAAAGGAAATCGACGACACGTTTAGTAAACATCACAGAGTGCCGACAGAGTAATAAAAACAAGTTTGGCGCCAGGGTAGGTGAATACAAGACATTGTCGGCGAAGAATACAAAGAAGATTGAGGTTGTGGCAGGTAAACATGTTGAATCATGCCCCTATGCTAATTGGTAATAGAAAAGAAGTTTGGCGTCATGGTAGTTGAACACAAGATATTGTTGACGGCGAATACAAAGAAGATTGAGGTCGTGGCAGGTAAACATCACAGAGTGCCGACAGAGTAATAGAAAAGAAGTTTGGTAGTGCGTTAGGTGAACACAAAACAATGTCGATGGTGAATACAAAGGAGAATAAGGTTGCGGTAGATAAACATCACAGAATACCGACAGAGTAATAAAAACAAGTTTATTGGCATGTGAAATGACAATAAAAAACATTGTCGGCGAAGAATACAAAGAGGATTGAGGTCGTGACAGGTAAACATCACAGAGTGCCAACAGAGTAATAAAAAGAAGTTTGGTAATGCGTTAGGTGAACACAAAACAATGTTGATGGTGAATACAAAGAAGATTAAGGTTACGGTAGATAATAACACAGTAATAAAACATTGTTGACGAAGAATACAAAAGAAGTTTGGCACCACGAATTGTGGTACATGACGCGACACCGAACGGAAATACAAAAGAACTGTTGATCCTGTTGAAACATGAAGGGGTACTGAATGCAATAGAAGATTGTTACATTGATATGATACCGAATGAAAACACAAAAGAAGTTTTGCAGTATGAATTGTGTTGACACTTTTCTTTGTACGTAGATAACATTTTAAGTGATTAGTACAGGATATGAATAACATTATTGAGGGAATACCGTTGTAAGATGTGAATGATCGTAACACAATGTAAATAATATTGACAATGTTGTTTCAAAAGAATGTTTGATCAATAAATGATACATGAGAACATAAATGCAATGTAAGTATATGTTTTCTCCGTCCCTTATACCTATTGAAAGTTGTATAGAGAATTGGGGAAGTACATTTGAAAATATTTTAAATGATGTAATGGGCGTGTTTTAAAGTACCACGTGATATGACGTCGACATAAGTTTTCCTTATATACTGGGTATGATGAGAAGACTGACATAGTATCATCATGGATTCGTCTGCCAGTATAGTACAGCGAGAAATTCAACTTTGCAACGAAGTAGATAGGGATTCTACATTTGACTATGTTGAATCTCCCAACAAAAAGTTTAAATTGCATAGAGAATCTCCGGACTTGTTTATTGATGAAGAAACTTGCTATTTTTCACCGGCTTCTCCAGATGTCATTATAGAGGAAGAAACTTGCTCACCGGCTTCTCCAGATGTCATTATAGAGGAAGAAACTTGCTCACCGGCTTCTCCAGATGTCATTATAGAGGAAGAAATCATTGATTTAAGAGAAGAGCCAATATTAATTCCAACTTCGCCCGTTGGATCAAGAACAACTTCACCAGTATCAGTAACAGGAACACAGGAGCAAAAGTTTCAAGTTCCAGCGATAAAGTGGACACTTGCAGAAGAAGAACAAGAAGGAAGATCAACATCTCCTGATTTATTTAATGAGGAAGAGGAGGAAGAAATTTGTAAGTTATTCAACGAGATAGAAGAGTGCAAACCCACCACGCCATCACCAAGTGTTTCACCGTTGGACTTTTCATCTTCACCCCAAAAGGTTCCATTGGATTTGCGTGTGCAGTACCAGTGCGAGTGTAATAGTAACTTTGTAAGTGAAACATGTGTTAAAGATAGTATTTTAAAGTGGGAACCAGATACAGTTTTACTATGCTCTGGTTGTACCCTAAATTTTTTCAACCAGTTCGGGCACAGGTGCCTTCTTGTGAATATATTAACTCTCGAAGCAGAAGCATGGAAAATTATGGCAAGCAAAAATGTGAGAGACAATGTGTATTCAAATTATGTGAAATCGCATTCTGCTAACAAAAGAAGTGAACATTTATTTCATGAAACCTATGACAACTTATTAAAGAACCCAAATTATATTGAAGGACTAGTGAACATTTTATTAGAAAAAGATAGAAACGCGACAAAGTGATTTCTTTTTTTTGTATGTAATATAATCTGTATATATTATTTATATGTGTGTGTGTGTGTGTGTGTGTTTGTACATGTATATTATTTTCTATACTTGTTTGGTTGTATATATCTTTATCTCCAAATAAATATATACGAATTTCATTTCTTGATTTTTATTTAATAAAAGAAACTTTCCTAAATAAAAGCTATCATTGACATTTTACAAGGTGAAACTCATTTATGGTCTCTATCGTTTAAAATTGGTATTTGATGAGTGTTTTATATTTTTCTTGATTTTACTAATACTTTGAAGTATTTAAAAGTTTGGTGAGTATTTTACAAGTTTGCGATTTGAAACATAGATCCTCAAAGTTTGTGTAACAAACAAAACATACCCTGAATAAGAAGAGTTTATGTAACGAAAGATCCACATAAATAAATAAGAACGAATTTGTGCAACAAATATTTGATGAATTACACTTTATGAGTATTGTGTTAAGAAAAGTAAGCAGAGTTTCTGCAAGAATTTTTATTATATTCACAATCATAGATTGTTCAGAGTTCCACAGAAACTTTTTAATATATTTACAATAAAAAAAATTAACACTGACTTTGCAATGAGAAAGGATTTTCTAAGTTCACACTTAACTGCCCTTAGTATTTTACATAGTAATTATTTAACACTACATAACTATGTTCATGTAAGAGTATTACGGTAAGTAAAACGAAATAAGAAGATTGTTCATCGCATTCTTAATACGTTCACACAAAGTGTTCGATTAAATAATTACGAGATATTAAATAATACAACAACAACAAAAAATTAACACCGACTTTGCAATGGGAAAAAAGAATACATATAAAAACAGAAACTGATCTAATAATGAATTTAAATATGCATACTATGAAGTAATATTATAGTATGATTTATATACTTACCTTACAAAATGCAACAACTTTTTACATACATACATGTAATATAAAAATGCAGAAACTAATTTTACAAACGCGATTCATAACATGCAGAAAGTGTTTTACAAATGCGAATCATAACATGCAGAAAATGTTTTTTACAAATGCGAATCATGACATGCAGAAATTGTTTTACAAATGCGAATCATAACATGCTGAAAATGTTTTACAAACGCGAATCATAACATGCAGAAAATGTTTTACAAAACGCGAATCACAACATGCAGAAAATGTTTTTACAAACGCGAATCATAACATGCAGAAAATGTTTTTTACAAAGTGAATCACAACATGCAGAAAATGTTTTTACAAACGCGAATCATAACATGCAGAAAATGTTTTTACAAAGTGAATCACAACATGCAGAAAGTGTTTTTACAAACGCGAATCATAACATGCAGAAAGTGTTTTTCATACAAGCATCATAACATGCAGAAATTGTTTTACAAACGCAAATCATAACATGCAAAAAGTTTTTCACATACATGTGGTATAAATGTCGAAAAGTGTTTTTCAAAAACAAATAATTAACACCAATTTTAAAACGTTCACAAATAAATTTGTTCAGAGTATGTATAACATACGATCCGTAAAAATATGAAGTGATTGAACAAAATTAAAATTAAAAAATGTAACTTACGAAAACTAAAATGCAACTTGTCAAAATGAAAATGCAAGTTGTCAAAATGAAAATGCAAGTTGTCAAAATAAAATGTAACTTGTCAAAAAATGAAAATGTAATTTCAAAATTAAAAATGCAACTTGTCAAAATGAAAATGCAAGTTGTCAAAATAAAATGCAACTTGTGAAAAATGAAAATGTAATTTCAAAATTAAAAATGCAACTTGTCAAAATGAAAATGCAAGTTGTCAAAACTAAAGTGCAACTTGTCAAAATGAAAATGCAAGTTGTCAAAACTAAAATGCAACTTGTGAAAAATGAAAATGTAATTTCAAAACTAAAAATGCAACTTGTCAAAATAAAAATGCAACTTGTCAAAATGAAAATGCAAGTTGTCAAAATGAAAATGCAAGTTGTCAAAATAAAATGCAACTTGTGAAAAATGAAAATGTAATTTCAAAATTAAAAATGCAACTTGTCAAAATGAAAATGCAAGTTGTCAAAACTAAAATGCAACTTGTCAAAATGAAAATGCAAGTTGTCAAAACTAAAATGCAACTTGTGAGAAATGAAAATGTAATTTCAAAACTAAAAATGCAACTTGTCAAAAAATGAAAATGTAATTTACAAAATTAAAAAATCCAAGTTGTCAAAATGAAAATACAACTTGTCAAAATGAAAATGTGAAGTTTTTCACATGCATGCAATATAAAAGTGTACAAACAAATTTTAGGCACGTGGATCATAACATACGGATTTTTTGTTATATGCATATGTTAAAGTTTCATATGCACATGTTAAAGTTTTTAGTTGCATGAAATAATTTTAAGTACGATAATGTAAAACGCATTTACACAAAAGAAAGTTTTAAAATCATACATCTAAGGAAATAATATAAATGAAAACAAGTAATATACAGTGATAAAATTTTATTTACAAATTACAATAAGATATATATTTATAGTTTACATACAGATACATTTGTGATTTTAACATTCCTTGATATATTGTTTAATACAATCTATATTTATATTAGTATATGTACAATTACATATTGGCCAATTTTTTGCTGAAAGTCTTTTATCACTTCTTTTTGTTAATTTATACACATTGTTATTATTATTATTTTGTAATTGATTAGCAGAAAAGTTTTTATTTTCCATTATTACTTTTTGTGCATATTATAATGTAAATCTTTTTGTAAGAATAACTCTGTAATTAACTGAATGTTATCTTTGTTTAACAAAATGTTATATAATGTATATGTAAATGTCCAATCATCAATTTCAGTATCACAATGTACTGTTGCAAAATCTTTATATAAGTCATCAAAACTTTGTGTGCTTACCATTCTACGCCATGCATTATAGCATAACATATCATAGTCTAAAGTAATACACTCATGTTCATTTAAATTTGCGCGATTTTGAAAACACCCGTAACACAAAAGTTCTCGCTGTGGTTTCCAACGGTCAATACATAATAACAAACACTGTTCATCTATAGAAAAAGAAGAACACCGATATTCGCAATAATTGTATGTATTTAGAAAACGACACTGGTATTCACAGTATGGATTGTTGATACACATTTTTTATCGTGTTCAAGATATGTTTCTCTTAAATCAGAAATGTGATAATCATTGAATGTAATCTCCTGATATGTATAGTTAAATTTGTTTATAAGATGCGGAATAATGTTTACGTCTATATATTTCACATGAATTTTTAGATATTGTTTTAATATTTCTTCGCGTGTTGATTTCTTAATTAGGAAATTCCACACAGTAGTATTTAATTCTTCATCACTTTCACTTACACATTTATGCTCAGTTTCTTTCTCACTACGAATTGCACAACTTTCACAAAGTAATGGTTCAGAAAGTTTATATTTTTCTAGTAACTGTTTTACACAAACTTCATTTACTTCATTAGGAGTACAACCACACTTCACATCATTGAATATCAGAATGTCATTAGAAATTGTATTTTGATCTACCACTACTACTTCCTCTTCAAACGGTATTTCATTTGGGTATCTGAAATTTCGTCTATACACAGTATCGTCTATGCTAATTTCTTGTGTTGGATAAATAATCCTATATTTTTCAGCGTCTTCTTCAGGAATGTCAGGATCATTTGGATGTACAACAATAATTTTCTTTTGTTTTTCAAGTTCAAAACGTTTTTCACGTGGTGAAATGTACTTTACATGTTTACTTTGCGATAAGGAAAGATTGGTTTCAATTTCACCTTTCCTTTTCTTATTATGAAAAGAAGAATATGTTCTTAATTGTTTAACATTATGCAGGTCTTTATTTATTTTTCGCTTTGCAACTGCTGAAACATCTACCTTTTGACTGTACATCTTAACAACGTATCATCCACTTTATTTGTGTTAGTACAAGTACACGCATGCGCAGGATTTATAGTGCAAAGGTAGGGGATGCGCGAAACAAATGCGCAGAAAAATAGTATGAATATTTTAAAAGTTTTTTTTTCCCATTACAATATTTGTTTACGTATTGAATTAGATTCTGTGTATTTTAAATATAAAAAAAAATATTTAATTTGATACGTCAGACTAACTCCACTTTTATTTTGATTGAATATTAACTTAAGAATAACATTAATTATATACATGATCTTATGAAAATATAGTGTGAGAAAGCATGATTTTATTCACACCGATTTAATGGATGACAATTCAGTATTTGGATGTTACAGTACTATATCTACTTGTAATGTTTCATGATACAGAACATATACACAAAGTAAAGAGTTATGCATGTAACAGTAGACATATACGTGTAACGGCTGACTTATGTTTGGCTTATGTTGCACATGTAAGGAAGAAGGTATCATTGAATGCATACATTGTGACACTCAACATGTCTTAACAGATACATATTGTACCCCAGTACTTCATAAAGCGTTAAAGACTGGATATAAAATTCTGCAAATGATTGAAGTATGGGAATTTGAACTGTTGGTTCTGAGCTTAGTCATTTAAATATATCAGGAAGCTTTAAGATTTTTACCTCATGTCAAATCAAAGGAGACAAAGAAAAATACATGAAAGAGTATCATGTATATGAAGGAATAGAATTAATGGAAGATAACATTAGGATGAACCCATGCATGAAACAATCTACACTTCATTGCACGGAAAATGGACATAACGATCACACTTATTGCAAAACAAAAGATTTTGTTTTACTTGGTGTTAACGCAACGCTATGCTACGGGTCTGAGGGTAAACACATGTAAACTTACTGCAGGCAGCATTCCCGCATTTTGGCTGTGTACCGACTATTGTGTTGAAAAGTTGCAAGTCCGCAAAAGATATTATTGATCTGTACTGTGTAGGCTTCTTTCGTCAAGACATTATGCTGAAAGCTACGTGTGAAAAAATTAGTGAATTTGTGTGTGTAAGGAAGACTACGGTCTTAACTACCGATGATTCCGACGAGTTAATGGGTGTTTTTTCGGGAGGTTAGCACGAGTTTTGCACCAGAACATAGTATATGTTCTACATTGTATGGTACAGGCAGTCGGGAGTACTTTCGCATTGTTAATAGTAAAACTATGCAATATCCTTATTTTGGTCTGCGTGGAAAGGAAGTTACCATTGAATGTATGCACACTAGTGGTATCGAAGAACCGCAAACATATGTTCGTTTATTATTCGAATTTGTACAAGAACATACACTAAATGACGTCAATGATGATGATATTTTTATCGGTATTACTATTGAAAGTTCGCGTCAAAATTAAACAAACGATGTACATAACATGACATCCTAAAAAGGAATTGAATCCCGATGTATTGTTCCATATAGTTGAAAATGTTTTAAATAGTAATGAACATTTTTGGAAAGAAGGGAGATCCATGCAAGGGAAAAGGTTGAACCCGTGGTTCGGTCAAATAAGAAGATTATGCAGCGCTTCGGAAAAAGTGTTCCATCCCATTGGAGAAACAATGTATATTGTCATCCTCGGAATGGGTAAGACTGATCAACGTCGTAACTGCATGTACAAACTAAAGAATTATCCTGAGCTAGTATTAAAACAGACTAAGGATTTGTGCATTGATCCCAATGTTAGTATTGACCATTAACATGGTTGTACTAATGCAGATGCGAAGAAGTTCGAAAACAAACTAGCCTCTGAACACCAGATAATTATTATTTATGAGAAGAACAAATGAGTTAAGAGTATAATATACCCGTGAATTAAAGATGGCAAACAAAATTTACACCTTGTATGAGAACCAATTGATAACTAACTTACATAAACGTTTGTAACCCAATGTTTTTGTGGTTATTGTTTGTAGGATCTTACATGTATTATAGTGAATATCTTACTATCACTTATTTCCCAAATAATTCTAGCAGAAGCGTATCTTTCATTATTTTAAATTGGGTTGTACATAGTTTTCATTTTGTATTGGTGTTAATCAGTTCTTTGCAGCATTTACCACATTCTTTTCATCATTATCAAAACATATCTTTAAAATTATTCCACTATACCGAACTATGCAGTAACCATTGTCAACTTTCTTAGAGAATTACACCAGTTAGATTCATTTGTTATCAGTTTTACGCTCACAGAAGAAATCAAGTCATACCAAATCCTTTTTTTTACACTTTGTATGTGTAATACGCCTACAGAGGAGTAACATTTTATCCATACGTCTATTATTTCTTCATATTTCTTCATATTTTTCAATCACAAACACTATCACTATCACTATGGTTTTTATTCCAAATTAAGAATTTCTTAAAATCTTTCTGCAAGAATATTTCTATCAGTTGATTAAGAAATGTATCATTATGAATGGCATCATCATATATATGAAAAAACTGTTCTAATTTATTAAAAGTATTGCCGTGCATCTTTTGAAACTCATGCCAAATTTCATCTTGTATGTCAATATCCATAACAATGCTTAGTACTTTTGTTTTCAATATATTTTTATCTAAAAGAATACAGTCATGGTTTATTGCGTCTTTTAATCCGCGTGCACATCCACTGCAAAGAAGCATACTTCTTCTTTTAGATTCCCACAGTTGAAACGCATTTATTAAGCACTGCGTGGTTATGCGAATGTTATCGCAGAAACAAAGCCATACGTTTTCAGCATTAGACATTTTCAGTTTAAATTTTCAACAGTTTGAAAATATTGTTGTTTTTATGTATTTTTCTAAAACACTAGGCACAAATATTTTCACTGCCCACCATACGGAGAAGAAATCTTTTTCGTCGACTACAACGGCACAAGATTATTATATGTACCTTTGTTAACCCTGGTATTTATACGTTTCGCCGTAGGATGTATTGTATTATCTGGATTAACTATTGAAAACAGGTTTGAACAAGTTTAAAGTAGACCTGAAACTCATAGTTTCCACACCCATTAGTTTTAACTGCTATTCTTTTATGATTATGAAGTGATTCTTATATTCAAATTAACTTGAATATTTCATCTTTGCAACAGTTTTTAAAACAGATAAAGTCACCCATGCCATTTACCCGCGCTTGCTTGAATATCACATCTTTGCAACAGTTTTCTTATAACTGACAAAGTCACCCATCCCGTTTACCCGCGCTTGCTTGAATTTCTATATACTAACATTTAAATTAATAATTAGAAATCACGATACCTGAACACCAATAGATCCTTTGCATGTGTTTGTTTTAATTAGACTATTGGATTCCAACGCAATGTGACAGTTTGATTTGATCCATAAATAATCCCTTTAAAAGTTAAAGGGAAGATTTTAACAATGTCTACTAGATTTTCCGATTCTTAAGTAGTCCTTTGCTCTTGTTATTTTCCAATAATGATTATCTTAAGCTGTATCTAATTATCATTTTCTTACTTTTGACCAGTCTCTCTCTTATGCTGAGTTTCCTACTTTGTCCACACTCCTCCCATCCTAATACCCATTGAAGCCTTAGCGGTTTACTCCCCATTTCTATTTGCATTCGGTATTGCTTTTGACTTGGTTCCAGCGTAAAATTCATCAGAGTTGTCAACCGGATGTGGGTAGTTGCTCTACTAATGCAGAAAAGTATGTGGGCAGATAAGTACAACAAACAATATCTAAAATAATATTGGTCATAGGAAAGATCAAATGGGAGTAATAAATTGTTTAAGGATCTGAGAAGTGAACTTTGTGCCGGACAATATTGTGTTCGTAACTTTTCTTGGGAATTTTCCCCGTTTTCCCTCATAGTTTTATTCATTTCCTTTAGCCTAAGCGACATAAATGTGGTACGTAATACTCAAAGATTTCATTTATTTCATTGTTTAAGGAGAACGAGAATGTTTGTCAGCATTGTTTAGTGTAGGTTGCGAATATATGTTGCAGATGTACTCGCTGTCCAAATCAGCTATTTTGCTACAAACTTATACAAATTCTCATATTCAGTTGATAAATCTCCGAGTGACGATATTGATCACAGCGCAGTACACTTTTTATAGATAAATAGATACTGAGACCTTCATAGCTAACATGTCCTTAAATACTGATAAGCTCAAACAAAGAAAGAAAAAAATCTAATTCCTAATAATATTTATAGTAAACTGAGCAAATTATAAAAGTTTCCAACATCAGCCTCTGCCCCCTTTCCTTCTTACGTTTCATGAATTTGGAATTTATTTTACGGATAAAGTGTGGTATATCGCCTATTTATTTATCTGTTGTACAATCAAATAGCTTTATATGTAATAGGGTACACATCTCTGATGTGGTAGTTTGTGATTCGATTCCCAACACCCATGTTTTCCTTCATTTATTCACCCACATGTCTTAAGAGGTGTTCTTCATACCCACTAGAAATAAAGATTTCAGTTCAAGTATACTTTCTGACTTGAGCCCATTCAACTTGTTGGTATTTAATAGCTTCAGCTATATATCAGGTCTAATTTTGAAGTGCTTACTTATCATTATTTAGTGTTCAAGCAATTTTAACAAGGAGTCTGCTACGCATATGTTCTCTAAAATAATACGAAAAATTACAGTGAGAACTATGAAATTGTTGACAAATCCATCATTAGGTTAGTTCTAGCTTCGTATTGCTTATGAGGAATTCAGTTGAGTCTGAAGAAATAAAATGATGTGAACTATCAAATCGTTGTAAAGAAAGATAGGAACATATTTCGCAAAACCATGAAGATTATTGAATACAAAGTTCTTGTAGTGTACATCCTATTTCTCTCCCTATCTCCATCTCTGTACCTCTCTCTATCTTTCTCTTCATCTCTCTCTCCCTATCTTCCTATCTGTACCTTTCTCTCCATCTCTGAACTTCTCTCTCTCCCACCATCTCTGTACCTCTCTCTCTCTATCTTTCTCTTCATCTCTCTCTCCCTATCTTCCTATCTGTACCTTTCTCTCCATCTCTGAACTTCTCTCTCTCCCACCATCTCTGTACCTCTCTCTATCCTTCTCTTCCTCTCTCTCCCTTCATCTCTCTCCCTATCTCCATCTCTGTACCTCTCTCTGAACTTCTCTCTCTCTATCCTTCTCTTCCTCTCTCTCCCTCCTTCCCTCTCTGTACATCTCTCTCCCTCCATCTCTGGACCTCTCTCTCTCTCTTCCTCTAAATGTACATTTTGTTTTGTTTTGATTGTCAGCATTATTCATTTCTCTTAGCTTACAGAGCATAAGGAAAGGAGATTACACTAAATGATCAATGTATCGATTTCATGTCTCATATAACCTCACTACTAAAAGTAATAAGAATAGTTTTTCTCTTTGTTCTATCTTGCCTATGAGATGAGACGAGATGAAACAAAAGTTTGTATGGTTAAGCGGATAGCGTACATGTCTTTGACATCTAAATTTTATTCGTACTTATAGTTTTCTAATATCATTTTCCATTTATTTCACAAGTAGCTCTTAATATAGTCATAGACTTTAGTGTTATTATAAATAACACGAAAGAATTCAAAAGCTGAGTTTTAATAAAAACGAAATAACACAAAAGCAGAGCTTGAACAAGCGATTCGTTAAAAATGTAATTGGTAAGTCAAAATACATACCGCAAAGCCGATAATCCAATACAAGAAATACTCAAAAGAATAAGTAATAAGAGGATTCGATTCCCAAGTAGAATGTTTAAAAGAACTTCAAAGTCTATCAGTTTACTGTCTAAGGACTACAAAGAAAATAGCTTTGATGATGGCAAACTCCAAACAAATTCATACGTATCATGACTATCTTACGTAAAGTTTTCCTTAATCGTGCCACGCAAATGTGATGTCAAATAAAATAAGATTGTTTTCACATTACGCTCACAAATTCAAAACCAAGGGAGGTTTACACCAATTAAATGTTAAAATGAGACTTGACATACACTTGCTTACTGTTCTATCCTCACGAATACATATTTTCAAACTAATTGTGGAACCAAACTTCACCTTAGATGGTTGAGATTCCGGGTTGACCAACTAAAATTATGACTGAACATATTGTGTCTGTAACTTTTCCAAGCGTTCCCCTCAGAGTTTCTTCATTTTACCAATTGCTTTATCCTAAACAAAATAATTGTGAGGTATCACATTTCATTTTAATACACAGTCAAGGGGAAATCATTTCAATACATAGCGAAGAGAGACCACTAATTATTTATTTAATTAGTAAAGAATATGATTTCAAATTTCAATATAAGACATCAGTGGGTCAGTGGTAGTACCACCAGTTAGACTTGTAGTGAACTCTCTTGGAGTTTTTCAAGACGAAACAACATTAAATCATTCATTCATTTCTCATAATTACTGTCTCCTTTAGCCTATCCAAGTTTAAACTTTGATTAGTTTACCACAAGACAAAGAGAAATATTACTGGTGAAAAATCAAATAAGCAATTTTCTTTCTCTCTTTTCAATTGTTTTGAAATCTTCAAGGTTTGTACAGTATAGTTCCGTGTACAGTTTGTTTTCTACTGTACCAACTAAAATTGTTTCATGACCAAGTGGTTAGTATGATCGTCTTGGCTAACTGAATAGTACATCAGTGTTGGACATTTAATATTTTTATTTGTACGAAAACATTTTCTAATATCACTCGTCAAGGATTCGATTCCCGAAGATAGGTCATGTGACAACAGATTAATTCTTACAAGGAATGTTCTAAGAATTTAGAAAAAAAATAGAGACTTCTTGCTGAAAAATAAACTCAAAATTCAACCATTCATCAAAATAGAACCTGCATTAATTTCAAGTATATATAAAGGAAGAAGAAACCTTATATGTTTGCACATTAGTTATTGAGACTATTATCAAAATACCTCAGCACTGTTAAAAGTTGGAAAGGTTTTAAAAATTCAGAGGAAAGAAAACACAAATTTCCCAGCACCCATTCAACAAAAACACACAATTTATTTACAAATATATATACAACTTATTTATTTCAAAAATTTTTCTTTCAATTTTCTTGCCTTCTCTAATCGATCCCACTTTTCCCCTGCCTTCACTATAACCCAATCTTCCCCATCGTTCAAATATATATCAGCTTCATTCGCTGCCCCGCTATTACCCCGCTCCCCCACTATTTCCACTGCTACTTCTTCCACTGGTCGAAGTTCTTTTCTTTCTTGAGTTAGTGGCACTGTTACTTCTTCCACTGGTGTAGTTTCTTTTCTTTTTTGAACCACTTCTACCACTGGTGAGTAGCGCGTCTTTTTCGTCCTTTGTGATGTCCCCTCATCTCTTCTCCTTTTCTTTCCCTCTGCTACATCTAATAAATTATGTATTTTTTCAAACCACTCGATATGGTTAAGGGAGGAGGAAGAAGCGGATGATGATGTTGATGGTTGGTGTTGGGACTCCATTTCTTCTGGAAAATAATAAAAAAAAAATGTTATTAGTACAACATAATTTTACCAAAATAGTGCAAATTATACTTAATAGAAATAAAAATTCTGTTATTCTATCCACGTACAAAATCAGTTTCTTTTAGCCTATAGTTTGCAAAAGCTATGTAGAATTCTGGCAAAGTACTTTATACATTTTCGAATTCTCAATAAATCTGTACAAGCAAACTATCTGTGCTGTGTAAAACCCAAAGCTGAACGTACCAATAACTTAAGATCAAATCTAGTGTTCCCTCACAATATAATCGGTAACGTTCTTGCATTCAGTGCGAGCACCACCGGGTTCAATTCCCGGTAGGGGAACTATTGTTCCCCTCACAATATAATTGCTAACGCTCTTGCATTCAGTGCAAGCACCACCGGGTTCAATTCCCGGTAGGGGAACTATTGTTCCCCTCACAATATAATTGCTAACGCTCTTGCATTCAGTGCAAGCACCACCGGGTTCAATTCCCGGTAGGGGAACTAGTGTTCCCTCACAACGTAGTCGCTAACGCGTTTTGGCTTTAATGCGGATGGTTCCGCGTAGCGTACTTGCTTTCGCTTTTGCGTTCAATGTGAGCGGCCCCGGGCCCGATTCCCGGTATAAAGGTGTCGCGACGCGGACGTACCCGAAAACGCATTCAAAGCAAACGGTTCTGGTCCAATTACCGACGTGGCATTCAGTCAAAAATAATAATAATGATTTTCTCATTTACACCAAACAAATGTCTTGCGTGATACCTAATTTCCCTCTTTTCACGAATAGTATGCTTGCTGAAAATTGTCTGATCTCACAGGATAAAATGTTTAAAGATCGGAAATATAAAATCAAATCAATCTTTCATCATCGTATAAAAGATAAATCTAATTCACCCGCAAAAACTCTTGCACTTGTAAAATCCTATATCTCAATCCCGATAAAAAAAAAAAACTTATATGACTCCACTCCAACAACATGTTATAAAACGGAATTCATACAAAATTATTTATTTATTTAAAAGTGGTAAGGTGTTCACTTTATATGTTTAGGGGGTCTGTAGTTCAATCCTAGGTCATACCAACTGAACAAACACTATTTCTGCGGATTCCTTATACTTTTTATACTAATACTACCAATATGTTTTCCAAGAAAAAAAATCAGAACCAGTACATTAGCAATAGTGATTTAATACTATTTTAATAGAACTACTAGTGACACCTATCGGCAAAAGTCATAATTAAAAATTAGTTGTGCGTTGAAAGTTCCGCAGTGCTGACGCGTGTGTGACAGAGTTCCGTATATTTCTCAGGTGAGTATAGTATATATGTTTTCAATGTGTAATAAACCATAGCATATGCTTGTATATTCTGTTGGTCTTAATATTCTATCAAAGTATTGAAGATCAAGCAGGTATAAGTAAAACTATTGGGTTAAATAAGGAATATAAACCCAAGTCTTTCAGTGACAGAGCAAATATTTACTTAAGTGGTGCGGTACCACATCATTTCTGGGATATGAACCCCAGTCTTTCAGGGGGATAACCCCCTCTACTAGTACTGCTGCATACGTTTACATTAAAATCCTAGTGCTAAAAAGACGGGATAAAACCGAGATCTCTCACTCCAAATCCATATATAAAACAAGTAACGTTCAGTAATGGGAGGCATTACTCTTAAAGACCGGTATAGTCCCTTTTCTCTACGCAAAAAAGAGTGCATTCAGTAATTAAAAGTTGTGAGGGGGAATTCAGTCCGGGCATAGTGTCCCCTCTTCTCCACGCAACAGAGCGCGTTCACTATTTGGAAAAGTTATGAGGGGAAATTCACTCCGGGTATAGCCCCCCTTTTCCTCCACGCAAAAGAGCGCGTTCACACTGCATTGGATTCTCTTTCTGCATCCCTAACAAAATATTTCGTATTTCATTTCATTTTTACAAAGCCAATATTTATTTTTTCTCACTCATTACCTTGCTTAATATAGAGTTAGTATGTACAAAAACCATGTGACTACCATACGATTAAGATTCTGAATACTGCATCACATGTTTAAATACGCAAGTTCATTTTTCAAATATATTCCCAACACTTCTCACTCAATTATATTCGTTTATTCCTCATGTCTTGGAAAAAGATCCATTTGAGTATTCACTACGTTTCGTGATAGCCAAGCTATTCTAACACGAATTCAAAGGGAAAAATGAATCAATAAACGTAGTTCTTTTCTTTCGACTCTAACTGTGGGAAAGAAAAGTCTACACATTTACGTAAAATTGCAATATTCGCATGTATCTTGGAAAATTGCATCCACTACAACTAAGAACTCTTTATATATATAAAAAAAACACTTAATACTGACTGATTTTCTAAATATTGGGGATACAAGCAAGACAAATGTCTATCTTTTCTGTTGAACTTAATTATTTTACACTAAACAATATATTTTGAACATTATCTGTAGTAAATATTGAATATGTATGTGTTCTAAAAGTGTTCTTTATGTGTAAATTGCTTATTTTCCGAAAAGACAATCCAATATGAATACAGATTCATGACAAATCATTCAGACACAATGTATTTATATAAAATCTACCATCAACATACTGGACAGTACGCAATTCTGTTTAATCACAATTTCAGTTATAAAGATTCAAAGAAATTGCACACTTGATTTTTGCCGTAAAGTCCATCAGTGGCGGTTCTTAAGGGATGTCACCATACATTTCTAAAACTATAAGTCCAACCGTCATTGGCGATTCTTAAGGGACGTCACCATACATTTCTAAAACTATAAGTCCGTCCGTCAATGGCGATTCTTAAGGGATGTCCCCATACATTTCTAAAACTATAAGTCCGTCCGTCAATGGCGATTCTTAAGGGATGTCACTACGCATTTCTAAAACTATAAAGTATCTCATTGACGGTTCTTAAGGGATGTCCCCATACATTTCTAAAACTATAAAGTATCTCATTGACGGTTCTTAACGGATGTCACCACACGTTTCTAAAACTATAAGTCCAACCGTCATTGGCGGTTCTTAAGGGACGTCACCATGCATTTCTAAAACTATAAAGTATCTCATTGACGGTTCTTAAGGGATGTCACTACGCATTTTTTTTTCTCTAAAAAGATTAACACTGCCAAGATATTTTTCGTGTCCCCACATATTCTTAACTATGATAATAATGCTAATTCCATTCTTCACTCTTTCCTGTGGTCAACTTGTCCAAAAAAAAACGCAACCGAAACGGAATCAAAACTCAAACATAGTCTTCAAACAATTTAAAAAAAATAAAAAATAAAAATATTTCGTTCCTTCGTGGTGACCGTTCAGGAAGCTAGCTTTTCCCTGTTGGGTGTTATGCCCCGCATGTATGGATCCCCACTGTTTGGCAAACACGGAAAGCAATATAAGTCACACGCGGCTCCCTCAGGTTCGGGGTACTATTCCCCCATGCACGGCTCCCCTCCCGATTTTCGGTAAACACGGAAGGCGTTATAAGTCAACCGCGATTCCCCTGTTTGGGGGGACTATCCCTCATGCACAGCTCCCCCGATTTTCGGTAAACACGTACAACAATATAAGTCAGCCGCGATTCCCCTGTTTGGGGGGCTATGCCCTCATGTATGGTTCCAACGGTTTTGGCTCGATATGCTCCCCACAAGTTAAAACATATTGGCAAACTCTTAGTTCGTTTCTACACTGTGTTAATTATTTTCATAAGAAAAACAATATGTGTTAATTTTCTAGGAGGAGTCCCACCATTCGATACTTATGCAAATATATCTAATCAATTATAATGATATAAAACTTACTTGAATATAATATCTTCTTCTTTGAACAAACACAGAAAAAAATCTAGAAAAAACACTTTAAAGAAGCAAGGCAGAAGCAAGGCAAAAACTTCACGAGCAAAATTGTTAATACAGGAAATGTGTACTCCATTTATATAATATATTTTTTTATTTATTCATTAACATAAGGGGAATGGAATAGGGGGAGAAAAAAAAATAAAGTAAATGAATTTGCCTTGTAATACAGCATTGCCTCAGTCTGCAAAGAAGCAGAAAAGAATTCCTTTGTCGGTCTCTTGCCGAATCGAAGCAAATATTTCTTTTCTATAGAGGTAATACCATGGAATTTTCACACAATGCCTAAAGTTTGAAAAACATCGCCAGCATGTCTGAATTCGTACATCAAAGACGCCAAATTGTCGTATTTTTCAGGGTAATAGTTGTTTACCAAGCAATAAAATTCGTTAACTGGGTTCCTAGATTTTAAAATTCCGGCTTTATTCAGTAAACTATATAGCTATCTGTTTCAATAACTTGTATTTTGCCGAAAAGAACAGCATAATTATTGTATGTGGCAAAACACAGAAACCATTCTACGGGTTCTTTTTTGTGTGTGTGTTGTTTTGCAAACTCAAAATGAAGGACAGCCATTTATTCATCAGGTTATTGGTATTGAGTACAAGGACAGCCTGGCAATACCTTGTTTGTTTGTCTGAATGGGCGGGGAAAAGGTTGTTGTTTCCAGAACCATCCACCAGAAGTGGTTTGAAGAAAACATCCTTTGTGAGGAAAAATGTGTCAGTTGTCGCCGTTGGGGGTAGAGAGGGTATAAGCATGTTCACACAAAATGCGGCCAAAGAGAGGCAGTGAAGGGTGGGGAGAAAAATGTATGTCACTTGTTGCGGGTGGGAAGAGAGGGTGGGGAGCGGGTAGAAACTTGTTCACACAAGACATTGATGATGGAAAGAGAGGCGGGGACGGGTGGGTTCTCCCGTTCACTCAAACTAGAGGGAATGATTGGTCCCCATTGTTAAACATTGCAGGCGGAGCAAACTGGTTTTTCCTGGCCAATCATATCGCAAGGTTGTTTGCATAGGGTGTGAGAAACTGAACTTCATTCTTCACCCTCAGTATTGCAATGGCAGTTGAAGAAAGAACACATCAGTCTGCAAATTTCGTACTGAACAACGCTGAAAAATAGCAAAGTTAAGTCTGTCATTTAAGAACCACGCAAGCTAAACGAAAGAAGTGCAGTTCGCAACAAGAAAAATAAATGAAAATAAATAAATATTTCTTCCTTTCCTTCCTTTTTCCCTCCCATCTTAATACTTTACTCCGTAAAACAAAGCACCATTAAAAATCGTTGCTAAACATTGGAGCTTAAAGGGTGTAATCATATTCATTATTCATAATTTTCTAGTTCAAATAAGAGTGTTCAATTAGTTACGAGCTTTACAAGTCAGATCATAATTAAATTAATGGGGAAAAACCTTGTGGGAACTAGGGACCGCGTTTTAAGCCATATACTGAAGTTCTAATTATCTAAATCATAGTTTTAATTCTAATTTAATTATAATTTCAATTCAAGAAACGTATTAAATCATGTTTAAAGCTAGGAACACCGTTCAAAGTCGTATCCTCAATCAAAAACCGTGTTGTTTCATGTTTGAAGCTAGGGATCGCGTTCAATGACGTATACCATTGCTCTAATTATCTAAATCATGGTTTTAATTCTAATTTGATTATAATTTCGATTCAATAAACGTATTAAATCATGTTTGAAGCTATGAACAGCATTCAAAGCCGTATCCTTAATCAAATATCGTGTTGTTTCATGTTTGAAGCTAGGGATTGCGTTCAATGACGTATACCAATGCTCTAATTATCTAAATCATGGTTTTAATTCTAATTTGATTAAAATTTCGATTCAAGAATCGTATAGGAGCATGTTTCAACAAGAAAGGAGGTCATTCCACTTTTCCAAACAACCTCTATTGCACAAGTAATAAAACCACTTCCCCCAGAAACCTCCCCCAAGCCCGGGGCCGGTCTCTCCAAGGCCGACACGGCCATATTGACATCGAAAGTCGTTAGGTAATAAAGCAATTAAGGGGGCAATAAAATCTATTGTCTACGACTTATAGCTTCAATACTACTATTTAGGCTTACATATACTGTACGATATGTTCTTCTATCGATACAGTGGTTATTCAGTACATCTACATACAGTAATTACAATACGGTATGTAAGGCTACTTACGTTTAATGTTTCTGAAGAACCTGCTTGTACTCTAAATAACACTGTTCTTGTAAGTCACACTTAACACTTATAGGCTTAAGAAAAAATAAAAATAAAAATACATGATAAACAATTACATATAAATGAACTTTTGTAAAAACACTGACTTCACATAACGTCGATGGACACGTTATTGTTTGTTTATTGCTAGTGTTAAGACAAAATGTAGAAAGCTTCTAGCGACCGCGTTCGGATTTTTGACGTTAGGATTTTCGACGTCCTGCTGTATATACAATGTATTTCGCTAACGGAAAAATACTTAAAGCAACAGGTTTTAATTCTACTTTACACACATATACCGCACAAGTGAGTAAATTTGAGCAGCGAGAAATATATTAAGTGAAACTTCCGTTAGTTATTATTACAGACTAGCAGAATATCCGTTCTTCGCACGAGGAGAATACGTTTCATTTTGGACACAAAGGGCACCAAAACTGTCACCAATGAACTCGTGGAGCCCCAAAACTATGAATTTGACATTAATATCGATAATTTACAATTATCTTTACATGTCACAATCCCCCTTACAGTACTAGTGGGGCTGAATTTGTGGATTTAAACGGCATCTTCTGTTCATCTTAGCGAGTATGGATTCGAGGCCATTTTTGATTATATATATATATATCTATATCTCTATATCTACCTATATATATATATACAGAGGCGGATCGAAGGGGGCTATAGGCCCCCCTTCACACTCAAGTGTACACTGCATAAAATCGGCTTCAATCCTGCTTTACACTGGATAAAACTGCAAACTATGGTTTAGCCCCTCCCTTGATCATATCCTGGATCCGCCACTATATATACTGTATATAATACTCAAAAAAATTAGGGGTTCAGCTGAAATATCACACAAGACCTTAAGATAGTGTATGAATAAGCTTGTGTTTGACTCATATATATCATACAAGAAGGAATACTTAAGATACACTAGAAAAATGAGGCACATACTGGTGTTGGGACACGGAAAACCTTGTTCACATGGCTCATGGCACAGGACGGTTATGTGTTCACCTCTCGAACTGCTCACGAACAGGCAAAGCAACAACAGATCACTTCGAATAGCCAAAAGAGCCTCACACACCTGCGTGGCATGGATTTAATCATATTATCGATGAGTTCTTGGGGGATGTTGTGCCACTCATCCAGAAGAGCGACTTCCAGCTCTCGAATGGTTGTTGGATTTACTGGCCTAGTGGCAATTCGTCTGCCAAGCATATCCCAGACATGCTCAATTGGAATGAGATTCGGAGAGCATCCTGGCCACTTCATCAGAGCGATACCCTCAGCATCGAGCATCTCATCCAGTAACCGAGCTCTGTGAGGACGAGTATTGTCATCCATGAAAAGGAACGAATCACCAATGGCACCAGCATAAGGAAGAACAAGAGTTTTCATGATCTCATCCATATATCTGAGAGCCGTCAAAGAGCCATTTCGGATGATGTGGAGCTCAGTACGCCCACCAATGCTGATTCCTGCCCACACCATCAGTCCACCACCATGATACTGGTATCTTTCTCGCACAAACATGGGATTGTGTCGTGTTCCACACTCTCTCCAGATAAAAACACGTCGATTATCAGGCTCCACACTGAATCGAGACTCGTCACAGAACAAAACATTGCCCCATTCATTACGTCCCCACCCAAGATGTTCCTCCGCCTACGCTCTTCGATCAACACGGTGTCATGTAGTTAATGGGACACACACACCATAGGCCTACGTGCGTAGAGACCACCTTCTCGAAGGCGATTGCGGATCGTTTGAGTGGATATTGTGCGTCCTGTTGTTGTTCGGAAGACTCGCGGAAGCATAGTTGTATTCTGACGCGGTTTCGACGGGCTGTTAACAAGAGATAACGATCGTCTCTGGCTTTGGTTGCCAGTGGACGGCCCTGTCCTTGTCTTCTCCGAACAGTTACAGTTGTTTGAAATCGATGCCACAATCGGCAAATCACACTTTCTGCCACTCCTATGGCATGTGCCACCTCCCACTGTGACTGACCAGCTTCCAACCTGCCGAGAGCTTGCCATGCCAGCGATTCTGGCAAATCACGTTGTTGCGCAATTTTACTTCGTAGATTTGTGACGCACTAAACACAATGAGAACAAAGGTATCCTGGAGCTGGAATGTGTTGGCAGCGCCACACTACAAAATATCTCTTAGCGTCACGTCAGTGATCACGTGCACAGATGTCCGAAGCGGTTCCTTTGCACGTTGGGCCTTCATTATTTTAATCTGAACTGGAAAAGATACAGTGTTCTCACATCATTCGTAAGGAGTTTTACATGTGTTTTCATCTGATTCCCTAATTTGATCAGTATATATATATATATATATATATATATATATATATATATATATATATATATATATATATATATATATATATATATATATATATATATTAGCTAAACATACCAATTCTTCGCATGGAAGTCAAGGCCTGTGGAAGTATTACCCTAATTTCCGCGACCGCGAAAACTATGGATCTGATAATAAATCGATCATTTTGGATTACTTTTACATGTTTCGGTATCCTCCCCCCGCTGATTCTCGGCCCTCATACAATGGTAGCTGAATTTGCAAATCATCGCTAATGGAAGTGTCACCATTGTTCTCAGCGATCGCCAAAACTATGGATTTGACACTAATATCGGTCATTTTGTATTACTTTTACATGTTTCGGTATCTCAACTCCCCCTTCCCCCCGGTGACCCCCGGCGCGGTGGCGCATAGCATGAATTTGGAAATTAATGCGATCGGAGTTTCACCATTGATTTCAGCGACCGCGACCCATCTCCGGTGACCCCCGGCCCGAATAGAGTGAATTTGGAAGTTAATGTGATCAGAGTTTCACCATTTATTTCAGCGACGGCGAAAACTATGAATTCAACAGTAATATCGGCCATTTTCTACCACTTTTACATGTCCCTGTAAGCTCCCCCTGAGACTTCCTGGTTCGAATTTTGAAAAAAAAAAGATTCGTCTTGATCTGGGGCCTGGGCCGAGGTACCCCTGACCAAAATTTGGTACCTCTCGGTCCACTCGTCTGGTCCCCAGGCCGCATAGAGACAGACAAACACACAAACAAACTAATTATATTGTTTATATTAGACTAGATAGATTCTTGCAAATTATGCCAGATTTTCATATTATCTTTCCGAACTAATTTTAAAGACCCGCTCCTACTTATCTTTATATATATACAGTATATCTATATTTATATCTATCTATATCTATGTATGTATATAACAAACGCAGAAATTACCCCCTAAATAACGCTCCTGGAGGACCCCTTTCTCAAAAAAAATTACTGGGGAACACTTGTAGAAACTTCAGTTTTCGTGCCGAACGATTACCGAGATCTGGTGAAAAAAATCCTTTAGCGATCGAATTAAAAAAATAGTTCTCCTCAGGTTAGTATTCACTGAGAATATTTTTATAAAATTTAAATTTGATGGTAAATCAGTGGACTTTGAATACATCCAATCGTATCCACTGAGTTGCGAAATTGTGTACCTCCAGACATGGGCGGCCGAAGAAAATTTTCTAGGGGGGCATCTTCAATGTTTGCTATATTAATCTGGCATTTAATTTGCATGGTTTGTTATATTACGTATACATTTTCGTGAGCCAGGGAGGTTCATTCTTATCAAACACGGAGATTATGAAGGAGCAGATCTACTGTACAAAATATAATAAACATCGCTTTCGGATTTCTATCAACCCGCAGTCCAACCCCGAGACGGAAACATAAGAGATAGGCTTTTTGTTTTTAAACAAGATAACGTGCCTAGCGAATGCTTTACATTGTGAAGATTATATTAGTGAAAATTAAACGAATATAATTTTACAACTTAATATACATATTACTAAATGTTGAGCTCCCCGTTGCTACTGTATGTGGTTAGCGTATGCGCTTTTCTCGAACGAGGTTTGATTCATGGTAGGAGCTCATGTGTTTCAAATCCGACGTTAAACTTTAGGTTCATGTCTTGTAGAGCTTTGCTTCTGAAAACGATACTAACTATAGTCTAATTTAATATTACTAAATATTTAAAACTAATGACTTACCAAGGTGACGTCAATTTGGAGTCATCAAATCCATTTTATACTTTCACTTAATCCAGTGGATATTAATATAGCAATTACAAGACACACGCGCATATAAATACTCAGAAACACGTACATACACACGTACACATACACAAATATGAACACTTCAAATCTATTTACTGTGGTGGACTGCGCTGCATCTTCGTCATCATCTTCTCATGTATCTGCATTATTTGATTCATCCACAGATTTGTTATTCGTACGCATCATTCATTTTAGCATTTTTAGGAGGGTTCAGGGTTCTTTCTTCATTTAAAGAGTCGGTTCTCTGTTTTGGAAAAAGAATCAGGGGAGAAAGGGGAATTTGTACTTTATGAATGGATAACATTTTAAGAAATATATACAAAACATGCCGCTTTCGACGCAGCACTGAAGCATTTTTTTTAGCGGTAAACTACTAGTGGTCCCCTGACGATAATACCCCCTCCCCTCTCAAGTTGTAAAGTGAGAAGGGACAGAAACATCTCAGACACTCAGGGTTCAGTTGACAATAATAAAACTATGAGTAAGTAAACATCTTGTGCAGAGTCACGTTTTGGTTATTTTTGAACATTTCTGTGAATTCAACAATACAACAGCGGAAATACTAACTGGTTTTATTACTCCAACCATCGCTTCAACTAAGGAATAATTCCCAACGGTCAGTGAGCCATCTAAATTTTCGTTCTTTTTCTGTTCTCCAGAGGAAAGAATGAGATTTTAACAAGATGCTAAAGTCAAGATACTTGATGCTAAATAGGAGTCAAGTATCCATTTACTGAATGCTTATATCGTGTATGCATGCATTTGCATGCACTATTTAATAAGTAAATAAATTACACACACAATTAATTATGTCAGTGATAAACGGTGTTTATTGGAAAAAAACCTCTTCAAACAATGAAGATTAATCTTAGATTGGAGAAATGGTTATCTTTCGTTTTCATTATCATTTGGCCATGTAACAAACGCCTTACAGATATACAACCCCTATATACAACTATGTGATGTTGGAATATATAACTCGTAGGGTATGATGCTTTACTTCTTCAAAAATTTCAGTACTTCTAGTTAAATGAAATCTTTAGTTTTACGTCCCACGCTTATGCCGGTTAGGCTAAAGGAGACGGTGATGATGAGAAATTAATGAAATGGTGGAATAAAAAAAGTGGGAGGAAACGGGAGAACCCCGAGAAAACCCACGAGCACGGTGTTTGTCCACCACAAAGTCCACACGGCGCGATCTGGGATCGAACCAGGGACTCCAAGCACCGGAGGTGAACGCTCTACCACTCAGCCACCGCGCCTTCACAGTGCTTCTAGTGTACGCCTAAAAATGTAATAAAGAACTAATGGTCACTTTTTTTAATATTCAATTAGAACTGGGCAATTTACGCAAAATTTGGAATCGACAAATGAAAACGGCACGTTTCTAGCACTTGTGGGTTCGAGATCTCATTGTTGAAAGAATTGGGGACAAACATATAAAGTTTATTCTGAGGAGAAACATATACGCGTAAATCTAGTATTTTAACATATAGATAATAATTGGAATAGTTTTATTTTCGAGTGCTATTTTTTAATATTCGCAACATTGAAATTTTTGAACTTACATTTTTCGTGTTTGAAAAAAAAGAGTTATCATTACTAGTAAAATTAACCTAATACATACATATTTATTTTTTCAATTTTTCCGGAAAATAAAAAAACGTGTTTTTTTAAAAAAACAGGTTCAAAATTTCCGGAAATTTGACAACACTAGTTCAGACACACTTGTACTTTGCCCAGCATTAAACTCTGATCTTAGTTCCGACGCAGTTCGCTGCCTGTTCTGTTTTATCAGTCTGCCCAGCCTACGACGTCCGATATCTGTAATGAGGTAGAGGACGCCCAACCGCTCGACATTTGGACGTCTTTTCCCCTTGGTTTCGCCACTTGTTGAAGACAATCACCACAGCACTCCTCGAACACCTGACAAGTCCTTCAGTTTCCAAAATTCTCGTCCCGAGTGTTTCTGAGTGAGTACTTTCTTCAAAATAATATTAAAAGTTATAGAAAGATTTTCGAGACATTCGAGTCGAGTCGAGATTTTAAGCAGCTGTCTCGACTCGAAAATTCGAGTCGAGAAATACGTTTGTCTCGACTCGTCTCGAATTTTACAAAGTGTGTCTCGACTCGAATTCGAGTCGAGTCGAGTCGAGATTCGAGACATGTCTCGACTCGTGCGCATCCGTAGCAAAAACTATTATATAATTTTGACAAAGACTGTTTACCGTAGTTTCCTGTGTGATAAGGAACCCAGTTGACTGTATAGTGTACAGTATTTGTAAGATATATTTTAGATGAAAACTGCTTACTATAAGTTGATAATTTTGACCAGAAAAGGAGGTGGCATATGTGTATGTGGAAGTGGTTTTGACAGAAGGCTGCTCAGTATAAGTTCCTAAGTATGATAAAGACAGTTGCTCATGTTTGTGTGTATTAAGAGATTATTTATTTTGACGAATCCTGCTTTCCGCAACTTTTAAACCCGCCAACGCCATGACTAATACGATGCCAGTCCCAGGCCTGGAATAAGTGTGAAGGATTGAGTGAGACAAAAGTAGTAAAGGGGAGGGAAGAACAGACAATATCTTCATTCTTTATCTTGTTTCATAGTGCTCTCGGCTGTCCGCGATGAGAGTAGGATGCAGGGACGTAGACTCTGTAAAAACTATATTACTAAAACAAAACTCTGTGGCTCTATAGCCGATAAAGAGTTATGGAAGGCTAGTTAATTGAGTGATGCGTGACCATCTCATTGGCTCCCAGTCAGCACTAATTCTGGGGTACTTTATTGGAATTCGCTGCTTATTAATTCAGGGAGATCCCAGATTAGCTTACTATGCAGAGTAAATTATATTATTATTATTATTATTATTATTATTATTATTATTATTATTATTATTATTATTATTAGTAGTAGTAGTAGTAGTAGTAGTAGTAGTAGTAGTAGTAGTAGTAGTAGTAGTAGTATGAACATTATTATTATTCCGCATAGTGTTAGAGACCTTACATGTTAGGCTAGTGGTTAGCTTTTTTCCTTCGAAAATCGGGAGATTCATGGTGCAAAATATATGGCCTGCCATCCTGAGAGGTTTCATAAAGCTTGCTTCCTCAGATCTACCAGATTGAGCTCCCTAGTGGCTATTCATATGTTAGCGTATGCGCCTCTGTCGTGGGAGACCCGGGTTTGATTCTCAGAGGGACCTCATGTGGTTCGTATCCCACGTTAAGCTGTAGGTCCACATCTCATATAGCCCTGCTTCTGGAAGGGATACTAAACTGAAATCAAATCAAAAGATCTACCAGGAAAATATCGGCATGATATCTCTAAGCATGATTTTCTTCCGCTTATTTTTTCCATTGTTGTTCTTAAAACATTCAATTGTAAAGTCGCCTAAGATGCCCTATTCAAAGTATTGTTAAATAAACAAATAAATAATACTTAGCGCTCACCCTTGTTTACCATGGTCTTGGCTTCAATTCCCTGTAGTAGCCAAGACATTTTTCCTATGTTTACCCAGCATCGTGAGACAATTAGAAAGCTACCTAAATTAAGACTACGGCAGAATGAAAGAGTTCGGTTACGTGAGTGATAAATAATGGCACCTAGGGGCCGCTGAACTGACCACGTATCACCCAATTGAACTTGTTCCTTCACTATAATGCGTCATAACTCTATATGGGCTGCAGAGCCATGACTATTATTATTATTATTATTATTATTATTATTATTATTATTATTATTATTATTATTATTATTATATTATATTCTTTTTTCATTATTTATTAATGATCCAAGATGGCGCCGACTGAAGAAACGTGTGGTCTATGCCTCAGACCATTTTTCGGTAAACAACTAATATTAGCATGTTGTTTATGTAAAATTAGATTCCATGTAAAGAACTGTCTAAAATTTGGACGTATTGAATATGACATGTACTTCTACAATGGTAAATCAACGTATAAATGTCAGAATTGCATTAGGAATAGAGATGAGAATGTGACCATTACTCCGACCACAACGAAGCAGTTTGGATCTCGAAAAGAAGATCAAAATGTGAATTCCGATGCTGAGATAAGTGAAGCTGAAGATATAGAAGAGAAATCAGATTCGATTTTAAGCCATAAAGAACAGAACTGCTCTACTTGTTGTGTAGAAGTGAAAAATCAGGTATATGAGGTTTTAGTTATGTTAAGTGATATTAGTGAAAAATGTGATTCCTTGAAGGCTGAACTGATATAGATGAAACAAGAAAATATAAAATTAAATGAGTTGCTATCAGCTAATAATAAAGCTCGTACATTTGCTGAAGTGATAAATAGTTCAATACCCTCTGATCAAAAAAAGGTGCAAGGTGATTCTATGAATGTCATGGTCAAGGACAATGAAGCACCTTCTAACAGTTTACAACAGGAAACAAGTGTTGGTGAATGGAAGCTGGTAACCAAACGCCCAAGGCGAAACAACCAAGAACTGCCGAGTGGAACAAAAACTACAACCTTATCTGACTCTGACAACAGGAATCGTAATACTTTAATGCAAGGAAAGAATGGCACGGGCAAATTGAAAGTAAACAGAAAAGGTCCTCGTACGTCTGCACTGTTTGTGACGAGACTCGATCCTAGTGTTTCGTGTAAAGATCTTTCTGCATTTGTGAAGGAAAGTGCTAATGTTAATGTTACTAAATGTGTACAGTTATTAACAAAACACAGTAGTTATTCCTCGTTTTATGTAGCTGTAGAAGAAAATGATTTTGATTGTGTCTATAATCCGAATGTCTGGCCAGATGGTGTCTTATTTACTAAATTTATGGGTCGACTAAATGAAGAAATTGTGTGCCATGAAGTTAGAGCTGAGAAGGTGGATAGTAAAGGTAAAAAAATATCATAAACTAGTATAAAATAAGTATGACTCACTTGCGATTATATTATCAAAATGCTAATGGAATTAATACTAAAGAGAAGGTATTTATAGATGAAGGAAATTGTAATGACTTTGATATTTATTGTATCACTGAAACTTGGTTAAAAGAAATGAATCAACACTTTGTACAATTGTCAAATAATTACAATACTATACGTAAAGATAGAAACTTGGCACTAGTAAACAAGACTAAGGGTGGGGGTTGTATCGTTATGATAAAAAAGGAATATGCATATGAAATTATAACTCCCCCAGATGATATTCTTGATATTATTATAGTTAAAGTTTTAATCCCTGACAACAAGCCATTATTATTGTGCTTGCATTATATTCCCCCTGACTTTCCATTGAAGAATTTTATTAACTATTGTGAATGGTTAACCACTTTTCTAATAACAAGAAATTGTAACCTTATAATTTTAGGTGATTTTAACGTAGGTGGAATAGATTGGGCTACTGGAACTATAACCACATGTAACTATTACACTATGAAAAAAGCTGACAAAGTAATTGAACTAAGTAATATACTTAATCTAAAACAATTAAATAGGTCGTATGATCCTAATAGGAAAGATAAAGTTCTTGACCTGTTGCTAACCAACATGGATAATAGTTCCATTGTGTATGATGTCCCACCTTTACTAAAAATTGACCGCTTCCATTCAACTTTTGTTTTTGAATGGGAAGTAACTAAAAGTAATAATAACAATCAAGACAATATCTATAACCAAACAAAAGTTTTTGATTTTAAGAATGCTGACTTCTTAGGTGTATATCAGGGTATCAAGGCAATGAATGAATTGAATGTAGATACAAGTGATATTAATACTATGACCAACAGTTTCTATGATAGTATATATAATGTTCTAGATATTTATGTACCTAAGAAAGTAGTCATTAATAAACCCAAGTTCAAAGACCCCTGGATGAATAGGGAACTGAAAACTTTAATAAATAAGAAAACAAAATGTTTCGTCAAAGCAAGACAAACCAATGACAGTATGTGGTACCAAAGGTATTCTACATTACGTAAAATTGTAAAAAAGAAATATCTAGAAGCGAGAAAGGCCTATTATCTTAGTTTAGAAAACAGCATTGTTAGTGACAATAAGGTCTTCTGGAAAGTACTTAAAAACTCAGATGACAAAAAATTACCTAATGAAATGAAATATAATGAAACAGTAGCTACTACACAGACTGATGTGGAGCTGTTTAAAGAAATGTTCAGTGAGAATTTTAATTTGGGACTAAGTCATGTAAATGGCCATAACATGTATTCTATATTACGTATTTGTAGCGGAGATATAATTAATATACCTAATATTTCTGAATCGGATGTCCTTAGTGCAATTAAACAGATTAATGGAAGTACCTCTCCTGGTCCAGATAACATACCGTACTATATAATAAAAGCATGTGGTACTGAGTTATCATCCATTCTAGCAAATATATTCAATGAATCACTCAGATGTGGAGAGTTTCCATCGACATGGAAACAAGTATATATTGTACCTGTACATAAAACAGAAGATAGAAGTAATATGAAAAATTATAGGCCAATCACATTAGTTAATGCATTTAGTAAGATATTTGAAATAATAATACATAACCATATGTACTTTAATGTAAAAAATAAACTAACTGAATTTCAGCATGGGTTTTATAAAGGCAGATCAATTACTACGAATCTTGTACATTTTACAGATTTTACGTACTTAGCTCTTAAAAACAGACTACAGGTTGACACTATATATATTGATATGTCAAAGGCTTTCGACTCTATAGAACATGGACTTCTAGTTCGTAAATTATCCAATGTTGGTCTATCTTCTCAGTATATTCGATGGTTCCAAAGTTATTTATCAAACAGAGAATATAGAGTGAAAATTGGTCATATAGCTTCCAGTAATGGCTGCATAAAGAATGGTATACCTCAGGGATCGCCTTTAGGACCACTTCTTTTTTCATTATTTATTAATGACCTGACGGAAAAGGTTAAATTCTCAAATATATTATTATATGCGGACGATTTGAAGTTGTTTAGAATAGTGAATAACGAATACGATAACTACTTACTCCAAAAAGACTTGGATAGTATTAGTATATGGTGTAAAAATAATCTACTGAAAATAAACTGTGATAAAACTAAGTTTACTTCATATACCAATAAGACGCAATACTATGTTAGCAAATATGTCATAAATGGAATATCGCTGCGAAAAGTTGAAAAGATTAAAGATTTAGGCATAATATTTGACATGAATATGAAATTCAATTATCATATTAATGACATAGTACATAGAACACGAAAGACTATAGGGTTTTATTTAGACAGTGGCCTGAATTTAAAAATGCAAACACATATGTCTATCTATTTAAGGTACTTGTAAGACCCAGATTAGAATTTGGTGCAATTATATGGAATAATATATCCACAACATTATGTAGCAAAATTGAATCGGTTCAAAAATGTTTCATTAGACTATTGTGTAGAAATAAGAAAAAAGATTACTACTCTCATAGTTATGATTACTGGAACGAATACTGGGGGTTGCAAGAATTACATATAAGAAGAAAAATGATAGAGAAAAACTTTATTCAGAAAATTTTAGATAATAGATATAGTAGTGAATACTGCCTACATAATATAGGTATAAGGGTACTAACATATAACCTTAGAAAAGCATCGGAAATGATTCCCATGAATAAAAATTCTATAATTTTAAGAAAACTGACAAGTTCTTTTAATATATTATTGGGATAATTGTATTTATTGAACTGACGTATAGATTTTAATAGGTATGTATGTTTTATATAGTATATCTGTATGTTTGACGGCATCCTTATTTTAAGGACAATTTTAAGAAAATTGACTGTCTATTTTAATGAATAATGAAGTAATTATGTTTATCCAGACAAGATACAAATAATAAAATTATGTGTATATTATAAGATAGACAATGACCTCCTGTCGTCGAAACAAATGTATTGTTAATATTAAAAGGAATATAAGATGTGTGTTATAACCCTTAGTTCTATGACTAAGTGCTGTATTTTTGCTATCTGGCTGTTCATGGCACTAAAATAAATATATTATTATTATTATTATTATTATTATTATTATTATTATTATTATTATTATTATTATTATTATTATTATTATTATTATTATATCGTAGAGAAACCCGGAATGACGGGTGCAGTTAAAACATTATTTTTTTCACAAATGACAGGTTACGAATACTTAAATTACATGTGTAACTCATGGAACAAATGTATACAGAATACATTTACAGCAAATAACTATGCCTTTAATTATATTACCGAAATAGAAAATGAACCTAAAGTACATTGTAACACAATAAGAACTTTAAGAATGTGTTACGTATTAGTAAATAATGGTAATGCAGATAGAACCAGAGGTTCCATCTGACCGTAGAGCTTATCAATAGCGATATATTATACATTTATTGAGAAAAGTTACAACAGAGATAGCAACAAATTATTTATATCTTTGGAGTTGGAGGGAGATTTCCAAGCTATAAAGAAAGAAGGGGAACAAAATTCATTCTTTTTGAGATGGATAACTGTGGAAACCTGTCTGAGTCAAGTACTTTGGAGCGTAGTTATTTACTATAGTATGTTACTGGATTAATGGTAGGTTTTATTCACAGAGATACTTACCCGCTTTCGAGGGTTCCTACTTACTGGGGCAAAGTCTTTCCCTGACAAAGGTTCATAACAAATTGATAAATTTAATGGGGATTTCTGTGGCATTCACAAAGTTAGTCGTTTCTGCGTCAAGAAAACTATATGCAAATTAATAGTTTTAGTTCAAAATTATTTTCAATTGAAAATCTAGAGTTGGGACTTTTGCTGTAGACTACAAATTAGTGTTTATGCTTCGTTTTACGATCTTTTGCAGTACCAACTATATGCTATTTATACTTCGCTTCTGCTATTCGACATGACTGACATTAATCTGTCTGTCAATTTTTTCGCCCGTCTGTTACTTAGCCTATTTTGATAAAAAAAACGTGGTGTGAACCTTCCTTCCACTTGCAGAAATAGCCCTAGATTTTTTTGGGTTGCAATCCATTAAGTATATGGAATGTATGCGTATATATATATATATATATATATATATATATATATATATATATATATATAGCAAATGAAAACACTGAAAATATAACACTTCTGGTTATTCCTATTATAATATTTACTAAATTACTATCTACGATGAAGTAGGGCTTTCTCTGCGAAACAGGGGCAATGAGTATAGGGTATGAGTACATGAGTATATGAGTATGAGTACAGGTCCACTTTCAAACGAGGTTTCGTAGCTCCAAGAATGAAGCACTTTATGAAATTTTGTTAGAAACATTTTGATCACTTCTTCTGTTGAGGCTGTAGTTGTAATCACACAAGAAACTTAATACTTAGTCGTAGTCATCCACATTCTAGAACATAAGTAACGTAGGCTTTACGTGCCTTACTCCTTTAACACCAAGCACGAACTCCTCGCTTCTGCCAACACCCGGGAAAATCCCGTTGCCATGTCTATGATGACAGTGTCTTTTAAGATTTAGTATGAGAAATACACAAGTTTATATATTCATAATTGATACAAATATAGTTATGATATATTCAGTAGCTCTGCCAACTCAGTCTATAATTGATGGTGTCTTTACATCATAGTTCAATACAAAACAACTTAGTGAAAACGAATACAGATTGGCAATTGTGGAGATTGACCACTCTGTCTGCAATTCACACGGACTGTGAGCACAGTTTCACAGTATTTGTAATAACAAAGCATCGGTGTGTCGGACTGCAACGGTCAGTGCGCACCAGCCTGTAATGCAACAATTTTGTATCTAAAAAGATATCCAAACGTTGATAAATCATTGATATGGAAAGTATATACGAAATAGTCTTAGTAGCCAAAATCATGAGTTGGTAACTTCATTCATGAAAAGAAAAATGTTTGCTGTTTCGAAGTTCTCTTCTAATGAGATAAGCATTTGGTTCAGTAAAGAATGATTTCTTTGTATTATTGACAATACCAGGGATCTAGAGAACACCTGCATACAAAGAAAGAACGTAGCATCTCACCAGCTGGAAAGCGTTTAGAGCATAGCAGGAAAATAACTTTCCCATTCACTGAATAAAATAGTAATTTCGCATGATGATTAAAAATCAGGGAAAATATACAGTTTGTGCAAACAGTGAGCTATGGACGACCTGACGATCGTAATACTCACAGACTTTAGGAAAGTCAGTGCTGTCTTGTATCGTAGTAATTAAGTCACTGTCAAAATGAACAAGGACACACCTTCTTTGTACCTGGGTTAAGAAAAAAGGGATTTGTTCTGTTAAAAATTCTATTGTATTCACATAAATTATTGAACCCGTTGGGTGTCTAGCTTTTCATTGTTATTACGAGAAAAGAGGAGTATATAGCATGTGTCAGAATGCAAGCTTTTAGAGAGAGACGAAGTTTGCCTATATCTCTTTTTGCTGAATAGAATTGCAAGAAAGAAGACATTTATAGACTGTCTTTGGAAAAAAAGGAGTATTGCAAGTTCCTATAGGTAACATTTTACATTGGAGTTACGTGATTTTGCAGGGGACCACCATTGTTTCTATCTTAAACAAATTTCGAAAGAAATGACCACACTTTTAGTGAAAAGTTAGCGCCCCTTTTCCGACAAATTTAAAACTCGTTTCTTGGAGAAGAAAGCCATTGCGTTTAATGATACTGAGCGCTGTACTGGTAGCATTGGAAATTGTGTGTTGCGTGGTGTTTGAACTCAGATTATAGAACAGTTATATTTGGAAGGTAAGTTGATTTTTCATATAATTTCATATCTATTTCTTTAAATATATAGATATAATGAAAAAGTTCACTTTTTGTAGATGATTAGACTTTATCAAACCTTTTGGTAACATGGGTATATGAGATCTGATTTATATTATTATTATTGTTATTATTATTATTATTATTATTATTATTATTATTATTATTATTATTATTATTATTATTATTATTATTATTATTATTATTATTATTATTATTATTATTATTATTATTATTATTATTATTATTATTATTATTATTATTATTGAGAAATGGAAAATCGATAAGTTTAACGTCAGGTAAGAGAGAAGTTCACTTTTAAGACAAATAATGGAAGAATTGGTGAAGGAATACTCTGAGAAATATTGCAGACAGAATGTTGTTAGAATAATTCTGATGTTATCAAACTAGGAAATCGACGTAATAGATATTACCTAGTTATATCATAAATTCTGACACAAGTTTGAATGTGAGTACCACAGAGAGTATTAACACCAAGGCAATTTATTTTGGTCATGTTTTACATTGATATGTTGAACACCTGACGCATGAATCATTTTTCGAAATGTCTCTCCTTGGCCTTGATGCAGGCAGGAAGTCTGCACGGCTACTGGTCAATGGCATTACGCACCACGTCCATGGGAAAATTGTTCACTGCTCGAGTCAAGGATTTTTTTCAGACTGTCGACAGATGGATGCCGTTTATGGCAGACCTTTGCCTGATGGACTGCCTAAAGTTTGTAGACCAACGGGTTAAGACCGGGGCTGCCAGAATGCCAATAAGCGGTAGAAATGAAGTCGGGGGCCTTCCATGCCAGCCAGTACTGGGTTGTTTTCGCTTTGTGGCCCGGAATCCTACTGGAAGGTCTACCTTTCACTATAGACTACTTTTAAGACAGTGGTTTCACTATAGGTGTTAACACTGCTCCTGGTACTCCTTGGCAGATGTTTTAACACCTTGTTCGCAAAAATGCAGCTGGGTTCTGCCTGAGTAGCTCACTCCCCACCAACCATGAATGAGGCAGGATTATGTGCCCTCTGGCCCCTTGGATCTGCCTTAGCAGCTGCAGTAGATGACGTGGCAACATACGGTCATTTTGGGCGTTGTAGGCCTGCTCAATTGTGAACACCTTTTCGTCAGTAAACAGAATCTTTCTGTGCAGATTGTTGGCGTAACGCTGCAACAATCTCTTTGATTTAAAGACCCTCTGCGACATTAATGTTTGGGTCAGAACGTGACCAGTCCTCCTCTTATACGCTCGTAGATGTGGGTCACTCCTGAACACGCGAGACATGGAATTTCTGCTGATGTTCATCTCAGCAGCCATCACACTTTGGGTTCGAACAGGATTTCTTCGAATTCTTGCTGCGACTGCTTTCTGGACCTGCGGGGTTCGTACTATTCTTGGTTTGCCACTCCTTGCCGGTCAGCTGCCGTTCCAGTCTCGGTGTATTGCTGTATGGCGCGATAGAGAAATCTCTTGCTGATTAGTAGGGGTTTCAGGAGGTTGAAAATCTCACCTCTGTCTTCGCGACCTTGTGTGGTTACTGCTACAAGATTTTCGTAATCGCCCCACTCCATCAGAACTCAGTACAATATCAACGTATGTCATGAACAAACACACACTACATGCATCTTCCACTTTATGGACAGATGGCAGCACTGTGCCATTCCGGATGCCTACAGCGCCATTCCAGACTTTGTGACAGTTTGATAAGTAATAAATTATGTTTCTTATCTTTTCTTCTTTTGAATTCCTTTTGTTGGAGAACCAGGTCATTGTTTTTTGTGCGATTGTTTGATCTCAGGTAAGAAATAATTTTATTGATTTGTTTTGCTTACTTTGTGGAAGAGAATTTTTCGGTTTAAAGGAAACTGTGACACTTGTGCTGGTTTAAAAATTTTGCTTTTAGGTTGTACTATATACTTGCGAAACAAGTATTTATTTGAAGACCTGTAAACTTATTGTTTTATTAAAACTCTGATAGGATTCTCAAGTGTAAGACACTTGTTTAATCAGTTTAGACATTGAAATGGAAGAAAATGGGATCGCTGTTTAAAAGTGTTAATTGCAAACGACCATTTGGAAGAACTAAACCGCATATATTGAAACAATATTTAGTTTGATATAGTACAAACCGACTACAATTTTTTAGGTAAGAGTAGAAGTGAATATGGCCCCTTCACTCGGTGTTGTTTACTATAATCCTAGTGATGCAACTAGGACAGAAGCATGCACTAATCTTTTAGACACTAGCTTTTTAATCTCTTTCACATAAATCGTATTGATGAATGGATAGGTGAAAGTTAATATTGAAACCTGTGTATTACAAGATTTAGCTTTCTGGGCTTATATTATCAACAGTCAATTTATTTTATAGATTGTGATGGTTGTATTTCATATACGGATTTGATGTGTTTCGATGGTAAACATTCAATATAATGTAGATTCTGTTTTATACAGGACACGATTGACCAAATGAATATGGGTATTTCCTTTTCTGTGGACGAAATTCAACCTCAGCTAATATATGTTTTACGAAGAATGTAAGGTCTTTTCACAGAATGAAATGTTAAAGTTTCAAGGTCACTGTTCATGGTTGCAATACTGAATTCGTTAATGTATTATTAGATTTGAACACAGGTCACACAAAGGAACGAATTCAGGACAATAGTAGAACTTGTGACTGTTACTGCACTTGAAGAATGTAAGGAATCATCGATTGAAACGAAGCAGTAATACATTTCATATTGCTAGTAGAACAGAAAGTTGCTCTCAGTAGAGTTAGTTCATAAAAGGAGTAAATATATTCAATAACTACAAAACTGAAGAATTTTTGATCATAAGTAGAAACATGACGTAAAGCTCGTTTAACATAATTAACAAACTAAAATAGTAAAACTTCGTAAATTTAGGGCTGTATCATTAACAATAACTAAAATAGGATATATGTGCGGCACTCTAAACGTTTTCACGTACCTAATGGGAAATCACATTCCTTTCAACGGTTAGCATACAAGAGCTGTTTCCGAATAAAGAGGCATGATCACCTCCAACAAAACACCTAAACATACAGTTTACATATGCGCAAAAGACTTTTCTGTATATACATAAATTGATATAAAAACATGGTGGCCTTCATCATGAATTCTTTTCACTTCAAACTATTACGGGAAACAGTTGACTAACAATCATATAAAACACACGCGATAGTTTTCGGATACCTATAGTCTCATAAACTTTTTTTGCGGGGTACATGTCAACTCAAGCGTAACAATAACCATCACAAACACGCAATCACCGCTCAACACATAACTCCCCAGGTCCAAATCTTAAAACAAAGTCACACATTTAAGTTTTCTCCTCTGATTGAAAACAAACATGATAGCCATTAAAACGGGCGTGCATACCTCTTGTGCGCAATGTACATGATTATGTTCGTATATGCACAGGAGAAATGTCAAATAATTCATAGTATCAGCGTCAACGGATGGTACCTTCCACACAGCATACAATACTACCTTTCCATGTGCAGGACACACGCACAGTAGTCGATAAACTCAATAGAAGAGATTTAGCATCAGCGTTAGCGGTTATTTTTGTCAATATGCAGTGAGAAGTAGTGTTCAAAATAAAACATGGCAGATACACAGAATAAATGTACAGTACTTTGTTTTTTGCGCATGAAATACATGTCTACCGCGTAAACGGAAAGTTTAGTAGCAGACGCGGGGTTCGGGTGAGGAGCGCGAGACAAGCGAGGGGTCCCACCGCCATTTTGCGCACGCGCTCGCGTAGTTTTTTCTTTTGCGCGGGAGTGTTGCGCAGTACACGCAGTACGGCTATCACTTGATATTATTTTATTTATGTTATGCAGTACTTAATGTTACGTACAAAGTATGGAGTGCACAATACCTATTGGTATGAACAAACAAAAGATACTTTCGTTGATTAACGTACATTGTATGTATTAGTTGTTATCGCATTATCTTTCGCGGTAAACATGCTTTATGCCATATTAGTAAATATTGATCAGGGTAAAAACAAACATGGTGGATTATATTTATCGGCAAGTATATATTTTCGTGTTATGACCACTAAATGAACGCGAATGTTTAGAAGACGTACTATTAGAGTGGAATGAATGTGTAGTTGACAATACTATTTACAAATCATCTATCTTTTCATTATATGAAAGCAAAGTCATCATGTTTTTACGGGAAATCAGTGAATAAATTTTTATGGCATTTATGGCTGTCGTTAGCTGATAAACTATATGTTAAAGTCAAAGATAGTATTAAAATTCTAACGTTTTCCTTTCGTGCTAGCATTTGTTTCATTAAGACCAGCACATTTTTCGCATTTCCGGTATTCCTATCATTTCCTCACAAAGTATCTTAGTATTATTTTCACTCAAGCCCAGATGAATGCTCTTTTGATTTCTTTTTCCTTTTGTTTTAGCATTTGTTTCCTTAAGACCGGCATATTTTCTTTGCTTTTCAGGAATTCCTATGATGTTTCTCAGCAAAGTATCTTACTATTATTTTTGCTGCGGCGAGATAAATTCTGCTTGTTTGAGATATTCCTTTGTTTTCTTTCTCCTTCTGTTTTAGCATTTGTTTTATTAAGACCGAAACACTCTTTTCGCTTCTGCGGAATTCCTTTGGCGTTTTCCAGCATATGAACTCAGTATTCTTTCACTAACGCCGAGAGTAATGCTTTTTGCGTCATGGCTTTGATTTTCTCCTCTACGACCTTAACTTTCCTTTCATCAGTGCCTACAAGAAATTATTTCCTAATAGGCATCACTTTGACTTCTCCTACTGTCTGAACATTTTCTTTCAAGCTTAGGACATTATTTTTAATGTTGCGGTATTTCCTTGACTTCTAACCCTACCGTTTAACATTCCATTAACTCGAAGTTCACTCAAGTACGGACCTGCAAAGAAAAAATGTTACCCTAGTTTGTGTATTCAATTTACTAGAAGAAAAATAAATTTAGTACGTGTCATAGTTTATCTAAATGTAGTCTTCACTCAGTATAAGGTACACGATGAGTTTACGTAAACAAGAACTTTAAGAGTGTACAACACAAGTCAGTATTCGTTAATTCGTGTGAAACATATTTAAAATAAAACAAAAATCTTCTTTAAGAAACACACATTTTAAAAGTTGATGAGTACGTTTAAAACCTAAAAAATCTCTGAACAGATACTAGTAGAATAATAACAAATAAAAACATAATAAAATGAAATAAATATAATGAAAATACTTAATATTTAAGAATATATATATGTCGTCAATACGAAATGAATGTCCTATTTTCATTACTAAGGATGTATGGAAATATAATAACAAACATTGTTAGCAATAAAGATAATAAGTAAATACTACGATCAATGTCAACAAAAGAAATACTATGTATAACAATATGATAGAAAAGAAAGTAATAAGTAAGATGAAAAGTTATATGATGAAGAAAAATATAGTAAGGTATGTTAAAAATAAATAATAAGTACGTAATTAATTATATCCCCAAAGAATGTAATATGCACGAAATAAAATATATCATGAAAAGTAACACCATATATATCAATAAAATAATAAATAAAAAGAAAAGCAACATAAAGACATAAACGTAGATAAGACAATTAATATCGCCAAAAGAAAATAAAAAGTAAGATAAACAATGTCGTCAAAATAACAACAAAATGAGAAATAAAAGTTGATAAGACAACTACTGTCAAGAAGGCAAAATAATAAATAAGACAAACTATATCTGCAAAATAAAGCAATATAAGGAAAATAAATAAGTAAAAATTTTATCAGTAAAATTAAAGCAATATGAAAATAAAAATTGATAGGTAAATATAAAAACTAATGTCAAAAGAAGAAAATAATAAATAAGACAAACTATATTTGTAAAATTAAACCAACATGAGAAATAAAACAGTTAATAAAACAACTCGTGACAACAAAAGAAAATAATAATTTAGACTAACTCTATCAGTGAAATAAATGTAGAATGAGAAAAGTTCATAAGACAACTAGTCAAAAAAAGAAAATAATAAGGCAAACTATATCGACAAAATAAAAGCAGAATGATAAATAAAAGTTCATAAGACAACTAATGGTAGCAAATAATAATAGGTATATAAGACAAGATATGACAAAAAAGCAGAATGATAAATAAAATACTAAGTACATATGACAATGAAACATGTAATGAGCTAAAGTTTGCTTTGCCAATGATTGTAAATTGATAAAATTTATAGTGTTCATGATAATTGCAATATTTTAAACATTTGAAATGAAATGAAGTCTTTGCGTTTTACGTCCCACAGTTATGCCGGTTAGGCTAAAGGAGACGGTTTTAAACATTTATACATAAACTAGGTTTGAGAAAATAGTAATAACAAAATAATAATTTTCATACATATAAATTTATTAACACAATTTTTTTTGCATAAATACAACTAAGAAATTCTTGTTGTCAGACTAATTACGGTTTATATCTAACATACGCTTCGCTTTACATATAACAATGAGAAGTTAAATCATTGAATGAAGTTAATAGTAGACAAAGCAAAATAAAATTGTAATAAAGTTTAAACAAAATATATATTTTGAAAATAAATACAATGTTGTATTCTATCGAAAGAAATATTTTAACTTGCTGACTAAAATTAATGGAGATCTATCCGTTAAGCATTTATATATATATATATATATATGATTTTAGCGTAACAAGAATTTTCTATTTGCAATTCCAATAAGTATTATATGATATAATAGTATTTACGGTTTATTCTTTTAAGTAATGCAGACAATTCAATTGAAATTACATGATGTCAAGCATTAACAATTATAAAAGAAATCTATTTTCTAAGAATTATTCGGTTATAAGATTAATGTTTTCTTCTTTTACCAAATATTATATAATGCATATATAAATGTCCATTCGTCTATTTCAGTATCATCTTGTGTTAGGAAAGTAGTATAGTTCATCAAATGTTTCTGCTCATACCATAATTCGTATCGTAGCACATTACATATTGGAACGTAATATACTCATGCTGACTCGAAATATTAAGATTTGAAAAACAACCATTACATAAAAGATTATATATATTGGTATCCATCTTAAAATGTAATCTAACGCACACTGTTCATTTAGATGAAATAAAGAACAATCACACACTGGTTGTTTTGCATACACATTTTTATCTTTGTACAAAAGTTCAAGTAAATCACATACAAATATCTGAAAATATAAGTGTTTCGTATGATAAACTAATCTAATTAAAAGAGTTTTGATCTTTTTATAAACAATGTCCAGTGATTTAAAATGTTTATTTGCATAAAGCTCAAACACTATGTCGCGAGTGTTCTTCTTAATTGGATATTCTCACAGTTCGTTTCAAATTATTGTTAAATATTAACAAACATTCATGCAGATTTTCAACACTCTTTCGTTAGGCACAAGTCTGGCAAAGTAAAAATTCAGTCAGTTTATAGTTCTCAAAAAAATCTTTCAGACACAATTCACTTATATTCAAACTGTTGCACTTATAATTCACATTGTCTAAATCAGGAATTTTAATATGCCTATTTGGATAAATATTTTCAAAATGGACTACATTACCAAATCTATAATGTCTTCTAAACGATTCAACTACTTCCTGATTAGGATATATTATTTTCACTTTATCTTGTTCTTCTGTTGGAATAGCCGAGTTCCATGGATGTTGTAAATACTTTCTTTCGATTTTTACGTTTAATGTATTTTCCTCTTGGTGATATATACTCAGAAGAAAATATACGTTTACTACTCATCCTATTGTATACTATACTTTTAAAGTAATTTTCCTATGTATACATATATACGTACAAGTGCACATGCATACAAACTTTCAACGAATGCGCATGCGTAGTACATTTTTTTGTTTATGCAGGTGTATTAGTTTTCTACGGAAGTTAAAATTATTTACCTGCATTCATACACGCTCCGTGTAGAAAATCTTTATGCAAAAATATTTGTCTGGGAAAATCACAATCAGACAAGAAGAGAAATATAATGCATTCATATACTATATGAAAATTATACTGAATAAGAACAGGAGACTTGTCCTTTATGAACATTATGTAATTCCTTATATATTATCATAATTTCATTACCCGTATCTTCTTGTGTTAAAACACTAAAAGCTTTCAAGTCCATCACATCTTTAATTTTTAAGATACAATTATGTATACTGTTATTTTAAAAATTATAATAACTATCATAATTTATAACAATAATAACAATAACATCCATAAAATCATTGAAATAGACGTCGCTTTTCAATAATTTAAATTAAGTCTTATAAAATGCTTCTCGCGTTAATAGTCCAATAAAATGTGATTTTCAGTATGCAGAAAACATAATTTCTTCTACATTGGAATTATATAATTTAGTCTTGCTCTTATAACACTTTCATCCAAAAATAAGCTTCGTATCCCATTTCGTTAAAGTATCTGAAACTACAAGCAGCACATAACAAAATACCTTTGTATACAATTTATGTATTGCTTTCTTTGTACAATTCGTGTCTACTTACACTACATTTACACAGTCCTTCCCAGATAATGTTTGTGAATCATCCATACATGATTTCAAACACACTCAATTTCACGAAATGGAACTAAACTCTTCATGAATTATTATTTCTCTAGTTTTAATCTTAAAATCTGAACAACTATTTAAACATTTTTCTACGCAACAGGTAGAATACTTTTCACACATTAAAGTAAACTAACTTCATAATTTGCAAAAATTCCTTACAGCTGTAAACCATCATTCTTGTGTCTTGGCAATCTTAGGTAATCTTCGGTTTGAATTCTTGGAATTACATAAAATTTTTACAAATACAAGGTCATTCACCTTTCTCAGTGATCTAACGAATTCGTTCAATACATTGAAGAAAAATAAGTCATCTTTTCTGGGTAATTCAAAACATTCTTGCGCTGCGTACGTGAATCCAGTCAGGTCAACATTCAAACAACATTCCTGTCAATTATAGAAAAAAACTAGGTGCAGCTGGGTTCTACCTCTCCCCTAAACAATAATATGCTTTTCTTAGAAATTCAAAACATTCATCCCCTGCGTACTCGTACCCGATTACGTAAACATTCAAACGACATTCCTGCACACAACAGAAGAAAAACAACATGCAGCTGCGTTCTACATCCCCTTAAATATTCAAAAGATTCTCTTGAACGAAGGAAGCCAACCTGCCAATTAACATAATTTATTATTCATTCAAACATCTGGGCGCGTTCTTCCGAGACGCACACGTGTGTGTATAGTCAAGGTCATTCACCTATTGTCCAAGAATTTTGTCAACAAAGAAGAAAACCGACCTGTCAATTAATTTAATTAATTATACGTACAACGACTGTGCCAAAATTCCTAACATTATTCCCACGCATGTACTATTGTGCGAGAATCTTCTGAAGAAAAAAGAAGGAAAATCAACCTGTCATTTAACTTAATTTAATAAACATACAAACATCTATACTAAAAATCATAACATTGTTCCCAGACGCAGATGTGCGTGTAGTCAAGAACAACATCCATTGTCAGACAATCATGAATACAATATCTATTGTCAACAAAAGAAACAATAACTATATAGCTATTATCTTCGATTTCCTGTCAGTTTTGTCGACTCCAAAGCACCCTGCTATGCTAATATTACGACTTTTACGTACCTCCACTATTTAGATCTTGTCTGGTATAGCTATCGACAGTATTTGAAAGATAAATTAAATTGCTAGGAATCTTACGAACAGGAAATGAAATGTCCTTCCCACTTCCCTTATGACCAGTGTGTGTGTAACCTTGGTGCATGCAGTGTCTGTTTCAACCCTTGGTAGGAAGTGAGATCGAGCGTCAATGACATTAGCGAGTGCAAGCCTATTATAAATAGATATATCTGGTGACTACCGACAGTGTCGTCAGAAGGAAGTAAAAGTCTTATTAATAAGCTTGAATTAAAAATTTCACTGTTTGATCATATTTTCTCTTTCTTTTTTTGTAATACACAACAATCAAAGTAATTCTATTCTCAAAGGAATATTAACTGTGCCCGGGACGTAAGGTTTTTACCCAATCTTAAGTATGAGGGGGGAAAGCCGACTGGAAAGAATGAAATTTATTTACTAGTATAATGGATATTCTTTTTAAACCCACCTTAGATCCCTTGTCACCAAGGATGTTTATAACATTATTCTAGCGTAACACCAAGTTCATCGGACTTGAAGAAGAAGAAATACAGGTACAAAAGAAAACCGAGAAAGAAAAGAAAAACACAAAAATGGTACTTATCATAACGAAAATATATCTACATGTACTAACACAAAAATGTTCTGGAGAATTTGAATATGATTCATATCACTGAAATCAAGGAACAAAACACCTTGGGTTCGAGAGAGAATTGGTATTTATTGGAACCAGTTTTATCTTTACAATCTGAAACAGGTAAGACAGGCGTGGGTGTTTCGAATAACTTAATCTCTTGGCCACTGTAACTACAGTATTAAAATGCAGAATGTTCCAGTGATTAAATGTTTCACTGACTAATAATATTACTAACTATGTGCAGAAATGGATTACATAACAGTAACGAATTGGAAACAGATAACGAATTGGAAATATTGTACATTTAGTTAAGTTATCCACCCTTGCTTAAGACATCAAAATTGATTTTTTCTATTCCGGATACTTGCTTTAAATTGCTTAACTAACAAGAGAAAGTACTGCTTTTGCTCTTCATCTTTTGTATGAAGTTTGCTGTACTCTTCCATTAGCGCAACCCCACGTCCAGTTGCGTCGTTAATAACTGGCTTTGTCTTATTTTTCTTGTAGGATGCGTTGTCTTTCCAGGCAGTTACATAGGTTTGTAAAAATTCTGAGGGTAGATCCAGGATTTTGAAAAACCTCATGTTATTACTGAATACAAAATCGTGCAAGTCCTTTGTAAGAATGACATCAGAATCAATTTGGGCACGTTTCAATGCTTCGTCTTTGTCCTCATTTTTTTCAAAGCATCCAACATTTTTGTTTTACTTTCCTGAGGAACATCGTCATCAAACAAGGTTTTCTGATAGGTACGACAAATGTGAAGTAACTTTTTCATTACACACTTTGAAGTTTCCTCATTGACACCTTCATATTCCTTTAAATTTCTCAAAATTTGCAAGTCATTTCTAGGGGCAGTACAAGTAGATAATACTTGGAACCAGCTGTTAACGTAAACGTTACAACAAATGAGCAAATATTATGAGTTCCTGTTTCTTTCGGTTTGGAAAGTTTGAAATGATCCCTAGATAATAATATCTTTAGCGATTAAATTGCCTTTGCCATCCATCGGGTTCGATACACTCCGCCTGGAGCTCTGAAATATATACCTCTTTTTGTAACTTCTCCAAGGAATATGATTGTGAACTCTAAAAGTTCTTTGTAATCTTCTCCTGGTTGAAACTCTTGAAGTTGGTTTTTAACAAATTCAATGCTTTTTGTTAACATTTTTATGAAGTAAAACTTGAGATGTAGCTGGTTTGAAATTACGGTGGTCAATCGAATTCCACAAATCCTTAAATCGCTTAAACAGCAAGATGTTGAAGCTCCCTGTTGAAGCTCCAATTGACTTACGCACAACATTCCCAAGCATAATTTGGAAGATATGATGTCGGCAAGCTAAATAAAGCATATCTTTTTTTTATATTTTTTCTCTAGCAGGACACATGCTCCACTACGGAATCCATTATTTGCTGATGTTGTATCCAAGCACATATATTTCACTTGGTCGGTACTCTCCAGGATTCTAATGTTTCATTAACAGCACAAGTTATTGCTTCCCCTCCTCCTGAAGTTTTGGAACAGCTTCAATGCCGTTTTCTGAAACAGTAATTGCTAATCTATCAACCGTTTCACTATCAGAAATATCTTCTAAGAGTTTTCCATCCCAGTGAGTGCTGAAATGCACACTTGCTGAAATTTCATTCTTTAAGTCTTGAGCTCTTTTTTCTCTCTTTTTGATTCTAAGACCGCGAATAGAACATTTGTTTACATTATGCTCGGAAGGGTCGCATTCCGCACATTTTAGCGTAGTTAGTACTCAAAACAACGGCTGGTTTTCTGTCCCTTAAGTTTGCTGCATCAAGGCTTGCAGCTACCTTACTATCTAAAATATCCTTTCTATATATTTTATTTGGAGGTGGGTCACAGAATGAAACCACTTCTTCATGTGTCGAACTACTTTTACTTTCAGTTGAACTGTTTTGTTCACATGCATGTGGAGGAATTGATGTTCGTTTCAAGAAGTAATCTTTTATTTTCTTCTTCACGCTCTTTAATTTTTTCTCCAAACGTGCTTTTCTCTGTCTTGAATTTACTTGCTTCTTTACAAATTTCACATCAACTTTTCCCGTTTTACATGGTCGTTTTTTCTGTTTCTGAGCGATCAGAAAATTTTTATGTCCTATTTTCATCATATTGAGAGCATTAGCGTGGGCAATATCAAACAGATCTTCCAGAGTCAACTTCTAATCATGTTTCTTTTTCAAACTTCTGAGTGCTTCGCTTTGTTGTCTTTGCTATTTTTCAACTTTTGTCACTCCTTGAACAGATTTTCAATTTTATCAAACACATGCTTTTTTTAATCTTGTAGGAATTAGCCTTTTCCGAAATCTGAATCAAATCACTAGGGAGTCCCATATATTTAAGTTTAATTTATTTTAGTTTAATGAAATAAAACACTAAGAACTTCTTTTTAGATGCTAACTTTGTATCATTCAGTGATGTGGAGAATTGACCAACAAGCCAAATAGTTTTAGATATTCTCGTTGCAATATTCTTTATACTACTACTTGCTATTCTTAAATATCTCAAAGACAAACACCAAACACTATGAAATAATTCCAAACTCACTTACTTAACAAAACATTCAATGCATTTTTGTCCTAAAGCATACAACTCTCTTGAACTGATAACTTATTTTTTGATAAACTTTAGTGCACTAAACTACGCTAAAGTAATGAGATAAATTAGATTTTAACAAGTTACTCTAAATTGCAATAATATGATTTTGAAAACAATTTAATATATTGTCTGTAGGAATAACGTAGAAGAGAACACTTCTCTTTTAAAAAAACACGCACACAACTGCGCAAACACTCTTTAAATTCCAGTAGCTTATAGGGAACTATACTGTCGTATTTTAGTAATTTCATTGGTAATCAATGTCATTTTCGTGTTTACCAGTGTGATTAATTTTAATAGAAATTTCATTTTTAAAATAACTCAATTATGTTGAAATTTCAAAACGTGGTAGCGACCCCTAAAACACTTTTTAAAAATCTGAAAATTCTATGTAAGCCTTTTTCTAAATAGTAGATCAAAATAAGAGGATGCTCAAGGTAAATTTTCAAAGTTTTTAAGGACCAATATATATAGTTATAAGATACCGAAAACAACGGAAAATGAACAAGGTAAATAGCTTGAGAGCTATGAAATGTGCCTTAATGGATTGAAGGAATTATACGGGAACTAGTAAACCCCAAACTAGATATCCATGTTTTAGAATCACCTTTAAAATCGAATCAAATTGTACAGAGGAATTTGGGATACAGAGACACTTTTAAGTACTAATTCAACATAATAGCCAATATTCATGAATATGCTATTTAAAAACAATTTCACTTCTCTGCTAGTAATCGAAAATGATTTTTATTACATTTCATCTTAAATCTAAAACACAATATTAAGTTCAGGAGTTATGCAACCAAAGAGAACATATCTTAACTTCAAAGGAACATTTTTCATATCGAAGTGTAATAACATTTCGATACTAAAGAATAATTTGATAGTTCGGAAGATGTGTTTATTACTAACTTGTTCTTATTTAAGAATAAAAAATAACCAGAATATCCTGAGTTCCACAATCACTTCTATCTTAAAATGCGTCGCTGTATCGCAACAGCTGACGATTTTAGTCTAGTTTGTCATTACAAGATACAACTGAAATTAAGAAAAGCACTTTATCGTCCATTTGTTAGAGCATTAAATGCCAAATATCTTATTTGACTACGTTTGCATTAACACCTAGAAGCTTTGCGCATATTTTTTCCTATTATGTTGCATGTCTTTAGGAGGGAGAAAGCACTAAAATTTAAATTATTGTTTTGCATTTGAGTATATGAAGCTACAAAACACTGACAATAACTATTTCTACATATTGAAATGGAAAGGAACTTTGACCTCGCATTTTACCTTGGAGCTCTCGTTTCTTATTCCTCCATTAAAAATTCAAAGATACTTAACTGGAAATGTCTTCAAAATAGTTGGTTGATTCGGTAAAATAATTATGAAAATCCACTTGGTTATTTGAGGTTTATTAAAGAAATACCTTGTTTACAGAAAAAATTGATATGTGGAAGGTATGAATTCGATTCGTCTCCACTCCAGCTATTAGATTTTCTTGCATATCACGTATTGCTCCATTGTACTTCGCGAAAATAAAATACTTTAGCACATATAGTTATTTATATGATCTTAATCAGGTTAAATAACATAAAGTGAATTTTAACATAAAATGTCCAGGTCATTTCATGAGATTCTTGAAAACTGTTAATGAACTTGATCCTAGAAACTACACATCACTAAGGAATACCGTAAATAGAATAATGAATGAGCTAAACAAATAAAGCATTATTGAAACATGGGTTTTGACAGTGTATGACAGTAGAATAACAAATTAAGGAAAATATGTAACTAAATCATATATAAGAAGACAAAAATTGTTCATCGAAATCCGTTTGTTTGTTGTTGCTTATATGTGAGTATAAAGAGTCTATTTAAAAAAAATAAGAAAAATAAGTCAAATGGAAACACTTTTATGCTCATAATAAAGTAATTGCCAACTAGGTACATCCAGGTCGCGATTAAGAGTAACAAGTGGATGATTAATTAGTATTGCACTAATTATTAGTTGGAAAGTTCAGACAGAACTTTTTATTCACAATTTTCTCAAATAGTTGCTACTTTCTTGATTGGTCTGACATTTATGTTTCAGAAACTTGTCTGAAGAAGTATTTGGCAATTCTTGATTTCAAATGTACAGAGTTTAGCTCGTCTTTCACCGATACAACACTGAACGTCTGTGCGCACGATCATGCGTTTCAATTTTGAAAACGAACATCGCAAACATCAGTCTTGTGGCCTACAAGACATATCGAATATTGAGATGGTTTAGGTTTTCAAGAGATGTTTCATCTGCTACTATTAGGTTAGTGCGATTGAAAAGTTTGACGCCTGGTGGGGAACCTCAGAACCCAACAAAACGATGGACTACGGTCACTTGTCTAACGTCATAAACTCAGTACAGTCCACCAAATAGTCTTATATTATGCAAACAGTCAGGGCATTGTGTATTCTTAAACAGGGTCGTATAGAACTGCATCATAAAGTCCGTTTTGTTTATATTAACAGTGCATTTCAATGGGGAATAACGAATACATGAGCTCCTGAGAAACGCCGTGGAAGGGAACATTTGGAAATGACTCGTCTCACTCTAGACACGTTGGACATACACCACACCATATCATTCGCCGAATCTGTGCTTTGGTAAGGGTAAGAAGTTGGACTTAATGTTTGCCGCTTGAGTTGATACCAGTAAATAAGAATCACGTCTTGTGGTAAGCAATTCTCTAAGTCTGAAGTACAACCGGAAAAATCTCCTGTAACGGATTGTCCCTTCGGATGTAAAAATGGAAGTAGTATGACAATCTATGCAATCGTCATATACAATGATGGATAGCTGTCAACATTGAAGACGGTTTCCTAAACCACAATCCACCTATGTATGTTGGTGATCTATGGTGTGAGTGATCAATCAAGTCATTCCTAAGCGAAATGAAACTACTATTGGTGATCGTTACAGTGCTAAACTCCATGAAATGCATGACAAATTTGTCTGTAATCATCCAGCAATCGTCAACAGACTTGGCGTCTTCATGTTGTATGACAAAGCTTTTGAGCAAAGGAATGTACTGATTTTGAAGGTGCAGTATGAAACTTTTTCAGCCCTCTGTATTCTCTAGATTTCTCTTCACTAAATACAACCTTTTACGGTATTTCGGTCACTTATTTGGCGGTAAGACTGAGGATGTGACTATTCGGTTGAGAAGTTCTCATTGTAGATCCCAGATTTCCCTACGGACGAAATCCAATTGACGTGTGAGTGATGGCAAAAAATGTATGCTTGGAGACCGCGACTATTCTCACTGGCAATGTATTATAGTTTAAAGTTTTCAACTTTGGAATTGACGCACCAACCGAATATAACTATTCTTAATTTCCTGTAAACATTCAAGTATTAAACACGTTTAATAAACGCATAAGATTGAAGGATGTAGGAAATCGTTTTGGAAGCCGAACATCCATTTGCCTTCTACCCTTCCCTGTGGCTATACATCTTTTACTAGTTCATAAACTTCCGTTATTCTGACAACTTTCCAATTTATTTTCCAAACAAAGGAAGATATTAAGGAGGCATTTTAAAAGAATTTGTTTTGTATAAACGTGCAAAAATAGTTACATTTTAAATTATTTTCTTTTCATAAGTGCTGCCGGAAATCTTTATTCTTCTAGTAATTCACTGCTAATAAAACAATCGACGAATTAGAGACCAGGTTTCAATTTTGTGCCAGTTGAACGGTAGGATGTTTGTTTTTCAATACAATCGTAGATTCGTACCTTCTAACGGCCAGCTGGATTAGAATCGTTATCTCTTAGGAAGAACTACGCATTTCAAAACAGAGATTATTGTCGAACCCTAGGATGTTTCTGTTATATATATTCTTAAGTAAGAATAAGTTAGTAAATAATTCTTGCAGCATTACCACATTATATTTTAATATCATTTCTTTACTTTCTACATCCTTAACCCATTAATGCCGAAAGAATTAAAGGTATTGTTTTATAAAATTTACTTTATTCCTTTGATTTTATGCTACACTGATTATATTAAAAGCGATTTTGAAACTATAGTATGTCTAAAATACAGTGAATATGTCTGGCAGAATTTCCTGCCTCCTGACAAATATGTAAACATTATTTCTTTTCTAGTTGAACACTTATGGTTTTGTGAAGTTATTTTTCTGCCTTTAGAATGCTTTTGAAAGTAAATATTTTTTACACATTATTTGCTTTCTTCCACTTACGTTCACACATCTTGAATTCTTGTTTACACTACACACAATATGGTTGATGTTGAAACATTCAGGGTGGAGGGCAACAACACATGTTTTATACTTATAAGTTCTTTGTCCACAATAAACTTTGCATCTCGAATATTTTAGATTGGATTTGATAATCCAGTGATGAGACGATCTTTTCTCATAGAACTGTTAACTTTCTTACTCGACTCTAGGGTGTGCAGATTGTTTTTGGCGTTTCACATTGCAAGGCAAGTTGCTGTACTACTTCCATAACAAAATCGAGAAGTGGGATGTTTTCTCTCCTTCGGTACATTCTCCATGCATTGACAGCTGAGACGTTAACGTGCAATGAAAAGAAGTGCCACCGCAGTTTCTTCGATCGAATTCTAACTCTATAGCACGCCTGATATTGGTCACTGCAATCCACTCCTCCCATATGTTTATTATATGCTCCTACTTGCTGTGGAACAGGGATTATTGCTTTCTTCCTGTTCTTTCTATCTACCTCGAGGCTTTACACAATGGATTTGTGTTTCTTTTGTCACTGGCGACAGTCACTGTTTTGTTGTTCTTCCATTCCTTTTCTTTCTAGAACGCGCCTTGGTAGATGTTCGAGTAAATCTTCATTCTCATCATCTGTTTTATCTGAGTCTTCATTCTGTGTCACTTTCAGGATCTTCTGCAGATGGTAAGATAGCTACGCTGCACTCCATGTTTTTGTTATCAGAATCTTCCATCAAAATATCATAGATATTACTGAGAGACAGTCCGGAAAGACTGAAAGATTAAATCAATACAAAGGTACATAAAACAAGGAATATCTTGAAGATTACGGTACTTTATTTTCTAAAGAAACTGAATGTTCTGTTTAGAAATGATACACATTAACAAAATCATGATGATGTGAAACTAATTACTCTTTGAAAAGTTTTCTTTTGTTTGTTTGAGTTTATCGTGTCACGGTTATGCCAGAAGGTTGCTAAAGAAGGTGTGGACCTACTGATTATAGTGAACTCCGAACTACGCTTTTCATCAATTGTACCCCCACTGGGAACCGTCTCCGGAACCACGCGCCCCGAAGACAAGCGTGCTGGCAAATAGACCAAGCTAGGGAGGTGCGTCTTCAGAAAGCAAATAATTGAGAATTTGGTTCACAATTCTTCTAGCAAGAATGTAATAAAATATTTAACAATTGACGGAATGTTTCTGTTGTAGGTAAATAGTAATTTAAAACATACTATATAACTAACATTTGTAACTTTAAAATTGTAATCTAACACTAAGTAAGACTTCATAAATTAAAATGCTGTTCATCGTTCTCAAATCTAGAAGCTATGTGCCTGACCTTTTCATAGATCATTATTTTCATGGTTATCTTCAAAATCGACAGATGAACATTTGAAAACTTGTTCAAACATAGTCTTAACATGTTTCGATCGCAGAATGTCCGTTAACCTGAGAATAACTTTCGCAGACTGAATTATATAAGTTATTACAAAATAAATAAGTTATTAGAAAAATAAATACGAATATTATTTCAAAAGTAGTAACAAGGAACAAAGATAGCATGATAAGTCATCAATTACCGTTGAGTGGATTTTTCTAGTCGCTGACTTAACTTAGATTTCTGGGTAATTCAGAGTCTGGTCACACTATAATTTCTATGGATGGCAACACTGAAAATTCCTCCGATTAATATTTTCAGGTGTAGAATAACATTATCTATTATTGTGGTAAGCTATATTTTATTATATCTTTCACGTACGGAAAGCGGGCAAGACAAAAATTGTTAGTTTTGAAAAATATTTAATAGTCTGCCCGCTTAACTTGTTTATAAGCTCCTTCTGCTCTTATAATTATCCCAAGAGTAAGGCCGAAAATGAAAAAGATGTATATATATATATAATATTCTCAATAAATTAATCAAGTTTCTATGTATTCTTATCCTAAGGTATCTAATATTATATAACATTACTAACCTATTCTTTTCCATATCTATTCAATAGCGGAACCATTATGAAATTTCCTGTTGGCTCATCAAAAATACTAGATATTACATTCCACTATGGATATGTGAGTACCTCCAATAAACTAATTTCATCAGATAGTTGGTATTAGTTAGACGGCATTTAAGATAAAGGGAATAATCTTAGTATTGCTATTACAATCACATCCAGAAAGTAGTACCGATCAACTAAAATAAGGAAACGAAAATGTTAGTTAAAGATTTATAATTATTTAAAGTATATATTCGAGCTGCATCGGCAACCGTGGCTTTACCCTAAGTAAAGCATCTTACTTAGTGGTGTTATTAATTCATGAACGAAAGCTATTATTAGTGGTGTAGGCAAACAAATTAAAAGGTAGTAAGGTTCTATATACGAAGCTACAAATAATGACACTGACAACCGATATGCTGACCAGACAGCGCCCACTTTAACGTTAGTAGTTTAGCTGACCATTGGTCGTTATTGGCTGCAGCACCAAAAAGTTTTTTTAAGTATTATTTCCTATCTGCTAGCTAATTTTATCAATGTTTAATGCTGTGTTAATAATATGACTTCTTTATCATATGCACTGCAAATTCGCTTACAGTTAGCCAGTTATTCCTAAGATTAGGTATATAAATTGAAAGTGGCATCAAAGTGAATAAAATTACATGCTGAGAGATTATACGCATGTGTAGTTTCCAAAATGTAGTGTAGTACACCAAAATGAGGTCATCTGGCCTCAGGTGCGTATCCAGAAATTTTCAGTGGGGGCTGAAAATGTTGAGTGAAAAATGAATACAACATAGGCCTATTTTTTGTGAGTTGAACATGAATCCAGATATGGAAATATGGCTATTTCCAGTATGCGAATTATATAATTTGTATTGGGGGGGGGTAAAATTAAGCCAACGTGACGTAATGTTTGAAGGTGAAATAATTCAAAATGAGACAATAATGCCTACCCCCCACATACACACATACACTCATGTCCAAAATGATTATCGCATATCTATAATTGTCTTCTTGTAGGAATATAATTTGATAATGATTTTTCATGGTACTTTTAATACTGGTACTATGTGTATAATCAGAAAATGTATATTTATGGTAAATTTCATAGGAAAAGAATTATAAATACGAAAATTAGAATGAGTATAACAAAATGTTGCTAAATGGACAAGAAAATTTTATTTTCGTTTTATCAATATTTACTGCTCTTTGGCATGAAATTTGCCACAAGCATCTCTTTGTCGATTATACCCATACTAACATTATAATAAATACCAGGCGAATTCGTTATCAAATTATATTCCTACACAACGTATTTATAGACATGCGACAATAATTTTGGACATGAGTGTACATAAATATGACATGGCGTCTCTAATAAATAAAAGATTTATTAATTCAATAAAACTACTGACAATAACTATGTGGGACATTCCATATCAAACAACTAGTCATCAGACTTGACCATCTCAGATTTTTGTAAAAATTGGTGTACAGCTTTATTACAGTGGGAGATAAAAAAATCCGAAAGATTACCTCTCCCACCCTGAAAGTGTCTCCATTCAGAGTGTTCAAAAATGTAAAAAAATTGAATTTTTTCAGTTTTAGTGATTACTAAAAATTGTCATAAAATTGTTAATATGTGCACTAAAGACGTGAAACAAACATCATTGGAAAGCCTAAAGATTGTTCTACAAGTGTACTATATTGAAAAAACCTGTAAAATAAAAAATAACATTTTAAAAAATCAAATTGAGATTTGAATTTTGAATTTGGCATAGAAATGTCCCTCTGAATTTGTTCGAACTTGTTCAGATTGTAGTCTCATGTGTGCACTAAAACACCATAAAGTTTCCGATTCAAAATTCAACATAAATCAGGCATTGCACGATATTGACCATGTGAATATCTGGGTTGAGATCTATAACCATTTTGCCTGGAGTTATTTACCTGTAGCATCAAAGAAATTTATATTCAATTTCATTTGTTTCTTGATGTATTCATTTGAATTTACAGAATTATCCACGTTTCGAGTTATTTAGAGAGATATTACGTTTCCGAACAGTACTCAATAGAAGTCATTATTCTTGTTAGTCAGTATGGATGTTTCTAAATTTATATTGGGTATATTGATACATGTTATTTTCATTCCTTTGTTTCAGTATTGTTGTTACAGACATGTGGAAGTGCATCATTGAAATAGGAAAAAGAATTTATTGACTAATTGTTTGTGCTGAAAGTATGTGAAGTGATTGTGAGCAGTGTCACTATGTTTCGTAACACATTTTATACAAATATTGTGAAAGGGAGAAAAATATATATCCCTCCCTTTCATAATATGTTCGTTCTGTAATAGCAATCCTGAAACTAAGGAATGGAAATAACATGTATCAATTTAGCCAACATAAGTTTGCGTTTTAGTTTGCTGTAATCGGCATAGCATTTATAATGTTTTCTTTTCTGAATTTTTTGCCTTGCTTTGCTATACGCAAATTTTGTTGAAGTATGGATCGGAATGTGCCTCTAGTAATGGCTATACACTGAATTCTTTAAACCAAGTATAAAATTGGCACAGCCATATCACTTCGAACTGCCTGAATAAAATGATTGTGATATACAGGCACATTCCATATGGGCGTCCGAAAAATTTGTGTATCGCAACGCAAATAATGCAGATAGCTATTATAATTACTATGCCTATTACCACAAATTAAATGCAACTTTTGATTTGCGTAGACGCGAACTAGGGAATGAGGATCATGCGCTACCAAAGAGTACACTGAAAAATGAAATATAACAAAAGTTAAAACAAGATGATAATCGATACAAACGTAGAGGTTGAATATGACATGTCCGATATTCGCCAAGTAGTTCTTGGCCAAACGCTAAGAGTATTTATAAATCCGTATGTGACTGTTATGCGCAATTAATACATTCAAATTCACGAACGACATCGAACTGAATGTTACGATGATACGGTTGCAAGTAAGAAATATAGTCATAATAACCCCATGCTGCAAACATCGTCAACACCTAGTGGCCCACTTGTCAGTAAATGTCGATCATTGATATTTCATTTCTTTGTGGGGGGAGGTGGAGAAAATGTGATTGAGGATGAAAATTCCTCTCACCCCCCGGTATTTCGCACCCTGACTATTACACACACACACACACACACATATATATATATATATATACAGGGTGCACCATTTATAATATCCCACCTTGAAAACAGAGGAACCAAAAGAGGGAGAGAAGCAAAACTTTGCACAAAGCAACTATAGGAAGGGGACATTTATCTATATATTGGGTAACATCACCAGATAAACACGGTTGCCCAGCCAATATGAAGTTATGTTTTTTTTAAAAAAAAGGGATGAAATAAATTTAATTTAATAATTCGAATCAGCAGTGAAAACAAAGACGAAAGAGATGACTCTCCCAGATCAGGGTTGCATACTTTTGGAGAAATAACTTTAATCATGTATCAAATTTAAACGCCTTTACACACACAAGGAATGAAATAGTAACTATTTGTGCACATTAAATTAAATACTGATAAGAACTCTTTAAGACAACTTCAAGTTTAGAAGGATCAGTTACACAGTGTTGCCGCAACAGTACAGAGAAAAATTGACTTTGGAAATAATGCAATAACTTGGAAAAGGTATCTAATACACTATGGTTTAAAATTCATAGAGCAAATCAGTATGTCATGAGGAGCATTGTCATGTTTATTTGAAAATGATAAGTTAAGTTCTTACCGAGATATTGTTTACTTTGTAAGAGCTGAGAATTTTGTGCTGTACAAAATGGTAACGCTGTGTCAAAATTTTCTGTTTTCCCTCAGCGTTGGATAAATTTTGAAGAAATGATTAAAACCAAATAAAACATTAATGAATGGACATACAATGAAATGAAACTCATTTGAGTTTTTGAAAGGACTAATTAAACATACTGTTATGGATGTAAATGTTTCTTGAGTTAGTAATACGTATTCACATTTCACCATGATACAAATACTTTTACGAGAGTTACCTAAAAGCTACTTTCGTGCGGTGAATATACTTATTCTTGTGCAACTTTAGGGGAGTAATATCGAAACAATTTAATATTTTTTTGTAAATACTACCGATTTCTTACCGCTTGCTTTTCAATACGAGTGAATGAAATAAGTAACAGTTTGTTGGAATTGAAACAATACAAAGGATGGTTTGCAAGCACTATTTCTTTCCCTTGCTAACACATGTCTAAGAAAGTCATTCCAAAGCAATGTTTAAAAAATTCTACATACAAGAAATGCAAGAAGTCATTATAACTGCTATTCCGATGATCGCTAACAAAATGGTAGGCCTAAATATTGCTTTGTTGACGCGATCCATATCGGAATGGTCGCCAAAATCTATCGCATTACCCATTAGGTCAAGGAACAAATTTCTTTGTGTGGTATACTTAGTACAGGTGAACACTCAGTAACTTAATATTTTAAAGTCATTGCCCCTAACTGAGTAATTTTTTATTTATTATTATTTTGCTACCATATTATAAATCTCTGCAAAGGTTAGGTGTGTGAGTTGTAGCCTATATGCACCAATGAAAAGGCATTATTCTGGAAATACAAAATTATATTTACCATAAAATTCATGTATTTTTTTACATTTCTACTTTGCCGCCAGCTTGTCAAACTTCATGTTATGTTCTGTATTTGTCATCTCACTTATTGAATGTGTAGTTGCAATTCATCGAATAAGTTTAAAACGGGCTACTGCCTTTCCTCTGAAGCTCGACATAATGTTTTAAGCACATAGTTAGGAATATTTCTCGTGCTCGTTTACTTTCGCCGCACCACTCGAAAAAAATGTTCAAAAATTACAATTCTTTCACAAGTTTTCTTTCTTATCGTTTGTTAGATGATTTGCGCTGGGCGACATGAAAATATCTCACATGGAATAATCAAATTTCAAGGGTACCATCAGAATCAACTGTTGAAAAATTAAAATTCTCCTAGGATTTGCGTGTAAATACGGCGTCTGGATGTATGCATAAAAACTGCAGTGCAAAAAACACAAAACAACTTGTCCTATGAGGCCACTAAAATGCCCGAATATTATCTACCCGAGTCACGGAAGGGTGAAGCTGGAGGGCCAGAGCTCTAGCGAGAGCCCACACAGCAATGAAATATTTTCAAAACGCTTCTAAAACGTGCCACCATTTTCCTTTGGGAAATGTATCCTACTTCAGGTAATGGAATATAATCCGTATGTTGTTGAAAACATTATCCAAATAATACTGAAAATATTCTCTGAATAAACTCAAAAACGTTGTAGAAATATTTTATACGTCGTTAGAAAAGTTTTCCAAATAATGTTTTTTGTACGATTTCCAAACATTACAGGTAATGCATTTGAAATATTTATACATTGTTAACGGAATTCTGTTTAGAGAAACGTTTCGGATAGAATACTTTAAAATTATTCACCATTAACAGAGAATAATTTGTCAAGGAAGAAAAAAAATTCTAAAGATTTTTACACTGTATTGGGTACATTAGTTGAAATGTTTTCTGAAGATTTCTAATTTATTTTTACTAAAGATTAATGTTTTATAAAATAATAGTTTTAAAGTATTTTCCATACATGACAAAAATATTTTCTGTACATAACAAAAAGTATTTTTGCAATATTTTCCTACATATGATAAAATATTTTCTTATATGACAAAAAGTATTTAGTGAATATTTTTTGTACATCACAGAAAATATTTAGTGAATATTTTCTGTACATGATAGAACGCGGAGCCCGTAGGCCAACTCAGTTGCTATTGCAGATATGAAAACAAAGTAAGATATATAAGTATATTTTTAAATTCTATCAAAAATTTTGTTTTTGTATTAGTATACCGCCCAATAGTAACGAAAAGTAGAACACTACAACTGTTGGATACCATTGAATGAAGGAAAGTGTGATTTGAAATTATTTGGACCAAAAAGAACTGAAAGAAAGACACAATGAAAGATATAATGTAGGACTCAATTCCGTGTCTTCCATATCTGCTCTCTCCCCGAAACCCCTTGGTTGTTACGCCACTGGCATGGATATTGAAGTCGCATGTTTATCCTTCATTGTGTCTCCTTTCAATTCTTCTCGATGTAGCTAATTTCAGGCCACACATTTGATTCATGTAGTCCAACATGAGGTATGGTAACATTTTCTTCATTGGGCGGTACACTAATACAGAAATAAAACTGTAGCTGCAATTTAAAATATCCTTACATTTTTTACCTTGTTTTCATATCTAAAATAATAACCGAGTTGGCCTATGGACTCCGGATTTATGCGTCAGTCTGTATATATACAGCCCTCCTTGCCGGGAACAAATAGTGGATTGAAAGTAAGCCCGCCACTCTGCAACATAGCAGTTGGAAGAAAACATAAGATTCTTCTGTAGAATTTTACCTGCTTAGACACTTTTGCCTTACTCTGCCTTTATATACAAAAACAATACTGGTGACAAAGGCGCTAGAGTTTCTTATACAAGGTACCTGCATATAACAGTCCAGTGAGGACATCGTAGATTCTCGAAATCGTATTCAGTGGAATTCGATGTATTCAAATGCTGTGCTTAATTATCTCTCAAGTATCTGATATATTGCCTCTCAGGTAATTTAGAGCAGCTTCTTTAGAAAGAAAGGCTATTGCATAAAAAGAAGAATAGAAATCCCTGGTACAGAAAGTCAACGCGACGTAAACGCGACATCTCTGCGACCTCTAAATGTCCGCTCTGGTTACATCCCATGTAATGTCGCTGGGATCTCCAAATGCGTTTTGGTTACATCTTTGATATATCCCACGGGATGTCCCTGCGATATCCATGTTACCTCATTGGAACATAAATTGTGGCATGTTCCAATGATGTTGCACTGTTACTACAGGTGTGTGTCTAGGAGAAGGATTCCTTGTTTACAGTAAGTCAACAAAATTTAATATTAGTATAATGCACCGTCCTAAGCCTACATTGGATAGTAAATATATGTAAATAGGTACTCTTCGTACAATGTGGTGTGGTCTGTCCAACAAAAACGTGACGTGATGGAACATTTTGGTTTTCGCCAATGAATTCAGCACTTGTCATTTAATTAAAATCACATACTTTCATTTGAAGGACAGAAAAAAGTTTAAATTTGTTTCACATTGTTATTTGCCAACTTTATCGGGTTGAGAATTTAAAGGTGATAAAAGTTTGTATGAATGTACAAATTAAATTTTCTGTTCAATGGAAAATATCTAAATTTCCGTGGCGTGTATATTAAAGCATACAACTTCTTTTGCCCAATACTATAGCTGAGGCAGAAAGAGAAGGTCTCTGATAGCTCGCAGTAACGTTGCCACTACTCGCGTGTCAAGGCTTTTTTCGGTGCATCTATAGTGAAAATTTGATTGTGGTTGGTAACAGTAGTACCAAAGTAGGGGCGGCATGTTCAAGGTTGCCTTTGTTGTGGGCTTTCTAAAATGTATTAACTATTTTTAATGAGATGTTAATACATTAGCTCTTCTTAGTTCACAGCAGACCCAGGAGGAAGATGCTGATAGGTAATTGGTCAGTTGTTAACTGATACTCTTGTCTTCTTAAGATCCTCTTTTATAGACAACTTCGTGAAAGGGAGGTCGGCCGTTTTCGTATTTCTTCCGAATCTTCTTCGTTTTTACCTTATAGTCTTCTTCCGTCGTCTGTTGTTGTTTATGTGCGAACACAATAACAGGTGGTCCTAGTAAGAGCATTGATCGTACTAAGAACTTATTGTGCGTCAGGGTATGAAACCTTTCAATATTCAAACAAGCGTTTGTTATATTTGATAAAATGAAAACCTAAAGGGCAATATAAGCTAAGCTCACATTGAAAATAAGCCTTTCTTTTTGTTTTAGTATATGATTTACATTAAATCAAATGAAGAAATACCAATGTATGGCGAGAGAGGAAAAGTGGATTATATCGTCATGCCATTTTTGGAGTTCAATGTAATGACTCATACTTGTGATGAAGATGTGCTAGGTTTAGCACTGGAGAGAAGAAACTGTCGTTTTCTTGAGGAAAATGATGATTTACCGGAATTTAAGTATTACAGTTATGGAGCATGCATTTCTTCTTGCAGGATGAAAGGTAAATAAAATTATGAATGTGTTATAGTTTTATAATCTTGTTTAAATGAACGAATCCAACAGTAGATGGTACAGTACATCCACCTATTTCAAAATCCAGGTTAGTACATAATCCAGTATCGCCCATTGAAAATATTAAAATTTAATTGTTCACTTTTATTGTGGCAAAGCGGTTAGCGTGAGGACTTTTTGGATGGAAGATATGAGTTCGATTCTCGGCGAGAACTCACGTGGTTAGGATCCCACGTCAAACTGTAAGTCCATCTCTTTTATATCCTCGTTGCTGAAAGAAAAGCTGAACTCAAAATCAAATCAAATCAAATCACACTCTTACAGGAAAAAAAATATATTGATTGTAGTTTTGTCAACTTTAGCGATTTTGCGCTAAAAAAATGTTGGTTTTATAACGCTGAAAAACGAAAATAAATTTTCGGGGGATATCTGAGTATCCAACACGCGTTCTAAGACAATTCCAGCGTGCTGATTTCAAATATGAAAACACTTTATCTGTATCATCCAAAGTTTTTAAGATATAGGGGTATCATCATCTATAAATCTTCAATATTGTATCAATGCAAATAACTCACAAACTCTAGTTTCACTAGTACACCAATTACTACCTGCAGCGCATAAAAACTTGGCTTCACCTAAATAGATATTGTAAATACGTCACATGTAACCTAAATACATTGTAACATTATTTTAAAGGTATAATATGTAAAAATATACAAATACACATGCAATCTATCTACTAAAATGCTACAATAGCAATTAAGAGCGACTGAGCTCCAACCTATAACTTTAGCTTTCAAACTTTTGATTTACAGTTATTTGTGATTTCACGTTTATAACAAAGACAAATATTTTTTAAAAGATGTACTTTAAATAAATTACTTGAAGGGATTTTTATCACAAAGTTTATCCTTTTAAATTATTGTTCAAAGCCTTTGCATTTTAATAAGCCTTGTCTGAAATAAATGCAAATGAATTGTGCTACCATCTTTGGAGTGTTTAAAACTTTACGCTTGTGGACGTTTATATGTTTGTGGCAAATCTTTTCGACAGTGAGATCTCGAAAACCACAGGCTCTAAAAGATAACGTTTTCACTGGTCGATTGCAAATTTTCCGTAGATTATCCAGTTCTAACTCAATATTTTTTGTAAAAAAACATGACCATTATTTATTTATTATATTTTTACGGGTACACTGGAAGTGTTGGCATTTAAAAAGCTAAAGCATCACATCCTACCTATTATACATTCCAACACCATATAATTGTATATAGAGGCTGCATATCTCTCAGGTGTTTGTTTCATGGTCAAATTATAATGAAAATGAAGGATAACCATTTCTCCAGTCTAAGTTGAATCTTTATTGTTTGGAGAGTTTTGCCCAATGAACACCAGATATCACTGACATGATAATTGATTGTATGTGTAATGTATTAGCTTATTTTAAAATGTATAAAACTATAACCATGCCTGTTGTTCTGTATGGTTGCGAAATATGGTCTCTTTCTCGGAAAGAAGAACATAGATTGAAAGTATTTGAGAACAAGATCCTGAGACGAATTTTCGGACCCAAGAGAAACGGGAATAGGGAATGGCAGAATCTTGAAACCTTCATAACGAAGAACTACATAATTTATACGGTTTATCCAACATTGTTAAGGTCATCAAATCTAGGAGGCTCAGGTGGGCAGGTCATGTAGCCAGGATGGAAGAAAGAACGAACGCTTTCAAAATCTTAACTGGAAGACCAACCGGAAAACGACCATTAGGAAGACGTTGGAGCAGATGGGAGGGCAATATTAAGATGAATCTCGCAGAAATAGGACAAAGTAGAAACTGGATCCAATTGTCTAAGGATAGAAGTCAGTGGAGAGCTTTTGTGAACGCGGCATTGAACCTCCGGGTTCCATAGGCCATAGAGTTACTTAGTTTATACATTTGCGAATTACATACTACATGCAAGAAGAAAGAAAACATAGATCATACATGAGTTATAAACTCCAACCGGAAGTAGGCTCAAATCTTGCAAACGGTGTATCTCTTGCCGATTTTTACCAAGAGTTCTTTCACTTGTGTCTGCAAAGGGACATATACAGATGTGAGGAATAACAAGGAGATTCATACTCATATATGAATGATGCGCTGTGTAAAGAGCGCAGGTTCAGCTAGTATCTATTAAAATGCTATAATAGCAGTTAGGAACGCTTGAGCTCCAACCTATAACTTTGGCTTTCAAATCTGTCATTTAAGGTTATATGTGATTTCACGTTTAACATAGATAACCATTTTAAGTGTGTATACTTTAAATAAGTTATTTAAATAGATCTTTTATATAAAGTTAATGATTCAAAAATATTGCTCAAAGCCTTCGTATTTTAACAAACCTTCTTCAAAATCAATGCAAATGAATCGTGCTGCCATCTTTGGAGTTCTTTTAGACTATATGTTTGTAGATGTTTATATGTTTGTGGCCAATCCTTTCGACAATGAGATCTCGGAAACTACAGGCTCTAGAAAGATTGCGTTTTCAATGATCGATTGCGAATTTTGCGTAGATTGTCCAGTTTTAATTGAATATTTAAAACACCATGGTCATTATTTCTTTATTACATTTTTACGGGTACACTGGAAGTGTTGAAATAAAAAAAACAAAAACCAAAAGCATCATATCCTACGCATTATACATTCCAACACCACATAGTTGTATATTGGGGTTGTATAGGTCTGAGGTGTTTGTTTCATGGCCAAATAATAACGAAAAGGAAGGATAATCATTTCTCCAGTGTAAGATGGATCTTTATCTTTTGGGTATTTTGCCCAATGACACCAAATACCACTGACAATATAAGGCATTATAATTAATTGTGTATATAATGTATATGCTTATTACATACTGCATGCAAGAAGAAAGAATACATTTGTCATACATGAATTAAAAACTTCAACCTGAAGTAGGCTCAAATCTTACAAACGGTCCGAGATATTGAAACAATAATCGAAAAATCTCCCCTTTATAATATGATTTGTCTATTTTTTTTATCACGACGTCTTTAACTTTTGTAAAGTGACAAGTACAGTTGTTGTGAGGAATGACAAGGAGATTCATACTTAAATGCGATGATGCCCTGTGTAGAGAGCGCAGGTTCAGCTAGTATAGTTATAAAATGCATACATTCTGAATACCATTTTTAGTTTATTGTTTGAATTCCTTAGCTTTAGACTGGCGCTTGTGCTGAGCATTTGGCATGTCCCGCTAAAGTGTCCAGCAGTAGTCAGGTAGCATCGCTGCCCTCCATCGACTCTGGTAGCGTGACTCCATTACAGAGATGTCCTAATGGAATCGTTCTCCATGTTCATCGCTGACTGAACCTAGGTTCTCGGGCAAAAAGTCAAGGTGTGAGTCGAGGAGATGAATTTCGAGAGACGTGTTGCAACCAAGCTGTTAATACGCACTAATACACTTCTGCACAACATTCACATAGTCATCGGATTTATAATTTCCAAGGAAATTAGCTACCACTGACTTGAATGCCACCCATGCATCTCTTTCAGTATCACTTAGCAAGTTTCGGAAGTTGCTGTCAGCCATGATCTTTCTAATTTTTGGACCTATGAACACACCTTCTTTCACTTTTACGTAACTGAACTTCGGAAACTTGCTGCACAGGCACTGATAAGCATCTGAGTCGATGTCTAGTGCCTTCATGAAATTTTTCATGAGCCCCAGTTTTATGTGGAGGGGCGGCATGATAACCTTGTCACGCTTAACCAACAGCACACGAAGGACGTTTTTGCTTCCTGGCTGCAACCTACCTCTGATCGGCCAATTCTTCTTATATAATGATGCTTCCTACTTCTGCTATCACACTTGCAGGTGAAACAGCAGTACTTGGTGAACCCTGTCTGCATTCCCATGAGAATAAAGATTACTTTTACATCCCCATAATTTCGCCAATTGTACTCAGTATAGCGTTTTTTTTTTTAAGAAGTAGCTATATGGTTTCGTATGTCTCTTTTAAGTGTGCAGAATATCCGACAGAACTGACGCATACCTATATCCATTATGTAACAACACAGCCTTCAAACTTGTCTCTGAAGAGTCTATAAACAGTCACCATTCTTCAGTGTTGTTGTCCACCCCTAGACTTGACATAAGACCTCTAACGTCCGTACAGTAGCAAATATTGTCACTCACTGTGAATAACTTCTCGAGTTTCTTATGTCTATGCCGAAAGCGATAAGTCACAGTACCCGGTGCAAGCAAACTATATTCTTTAAGACGTGAACCGAGCACTTCAGCATGACATTTAATTAGTGCCAGGTCCCTTACAAGGTCCCGAAGTTCATCACTATTTAATAAATGAATAACTTCCTCAGGTTGGTAGTCAGAGTCTGAATCGTTACTAGAAGATGAAATAGAATTTTCCTCTTGCATTTCTTCTTCAACTGTGTATTCTTCAGTATGTTGGTACCGGAAGAGTGAGGGAGTCACGTGGAAATGGTTTCAATGGAAATTGAAGAAACGTCTGAATATTTTGTAGATGTACTAGTTTTGTAGAAGAATCCAGTGACGTTTGCCAAACAAATATAATAGTCTGTCGTGTGGTCTTTGGCTCACGCCATATCATAGGAACTCCGAATGCCAGATGGTTGTTCTTCTTTGCCTTCTTTATCCAGTGCAAGTTGCATGCACAGGAAAAACAGATGTACTGTGGTGCCCATGACTTTCCACTATCCACCTTGGAATCAAAGTATAGTTCATATGCTTTCTTAAGAAACGGTGTAATAGTCTTCTGATGAGATTAGTCTGTGAAATAGACGTACACATAGCAAAATAAATCCGGTGAATTTGTGCAACATCTGCACGCCATATTATCCACTGTCACTGAAAATAAAAAAGAAAGAAACAAAATTATAGTAACGCGATCATGACAGTATGCTTCAATGGTAACAAAAAATATATACAAGGAAATGTTTTGTTGAAATTCAGCCTAAATAAGAAACAAAGTTTAAAAACAATAGTTTTGAAGCTGTTTGGTTTACTGTCTGAATAAAACATCGTAGGTATTAACATTTTTCACAAGTCCTACTTTTCCTTTAATTAAACGTGATTATTCAACTTGTCTAACTAAAACATAATGTGAAATTTTATGAAATATAGTAAACCACTCCTGTACTGTCTGTATTCCACGAATGCAAAGGTCGGTTTCCAGCCTAAGTAAAAATACTTTAAAAGTGTAAATTTGAAATCGGATTGCTCTGTCTGCACAATTCATCCCAGATTTTTCACAAACCTAAATTTTCTGCAGTTAAAAATGATCACCTGTTTTATCTTTTATTTACCACCAAAAGGAACGTGAAATATTCTTAAATATAGAAATACGTTTATGTACCGTACATATTTAGAAGTATGAGATGTGCCCATAAATTTGAAACTCGATTTCTCTGCCTGCACAATTCACCCCATGTAAAAACATTTTTAGAAACCTTGATTTCCTGCAATTAAAAATGACCAACTGCACGGCTTGTATACTCACGTTATCCAACAACAAAATGAATGTAAAATGTTCTAAAATATAGCAACACATCTTGGTACTGTTCCTGTATAGGAAGTATGAAACTGCTCCTATTCCATCTAAAAGTATGATTTAACAGAGGAGGACAACATTGCATAAGAAAAATCTTTACTGGCCTTCTTTTCCACCTAAGTATAGCACAAATAGTGTTTTTACATTCTTGCAACTTTCTTGCACGTTTCAGCCCTTCTAAAGATACATAACACTTCTTGTTGTACTCCTAAATTTTAACCTAAAAGTTGCAGCAAAATTACAAGAAGTAAAAAACTGAATTTGGGATAGATTTGCAGTGTTCCCTCCTATGTGGGTTTACCCACTAGATCTTCTGGAATTGAGATATACTTTAGTGGGGAAATATTTACTTATTTCACATCATTTACGTATGCGTTAGTGGAATGTCTCAATACAGCTAGTGGGAAAACTAAATTCAACATGCAATACATAAGACATACAAATTTAGTTATTTCTTGCCAGCGCTTGGTTGTTTCTTTTGAAATAAATTGGCAACAGTGTAAAATTCGGATGAAAAAGTTTGACTCAATTCTTACAAAGAACAATGACAAATTTCCGACAAAGAAGCAAACACAATGAGGTTATACAGACAGTTGTTTTTCTACTATATAGCCCCAGATTTTGTTTTAACTTTCATGCACTGGCAGTAAAATAAGAAGAAACATTTTTCAGTGTGGTACGTACCTTTACGACATTTGTAGTATCCAATTTTTACAGGATCCAAATTCGCTTCTAGCTTAAGTTCGTCGCCAGGACTATGACTAAATTCGTCACCAGCACAGTAATTTAAATTTCCGTAGTTCCGCTTCAAGCTGGTATACAAAGAAATAAAATAGATACTGTCGTTTGTTTTTTTGTTAAATCACCAATGTTGCTTGATGGCACGTGATAAAGGCATTTTACATTGGGGATAAACTGTACGTCTCAGAAAATTTACATGGTTAAATTGAATACACTTTGGGATACACCCAGTTCCACACAGGGGGATTTCCCCTTATTCCTGTGGTAATTCAGACACTGGGTATCCGTTGTTAACACGAATACAAACTGACAATATGTGTCCTATAGTTTCATATTAAGGACGGTTTTCAGAGAGAACATTTATTCAAGCTTGCCTCTGCATTATTCAGAGCTTAAGTCCACATATTTCTGCACGGCTGGTTGGAATTTTAAAATGAGTGTAGCGTGAAATATAAAAGTTGGGCGATATCATAAAAACCTGAGGTGATACACAAAAGGAATTTTCAGATTTGAATTCCGTATGACAAATTGCATTAAAAAAAGTAAATATCATGTCAGATATCCACAGCTCCTTTTTCAGTGTAAACGTATCTAGCCGTGAAAATTGGTCATCAGCGGTTGGCATGAACTCTGCTGATAATAGTAATTATTGGCAATATATTTCAGAAGAGTGTTCCTGGTGTTTTACTCTCTACTAGGATTTCTAGGATCAGTATTATATGGATGCTTGTGAATTGCGTATGTATTATAGAAGAATCTTATTCTAACGTTGCTACTTAGAACACGTGGGAACTGTCAAAGCTCACGTTCAAACGTCATTGAGATGTTCTTACCACGTGTGTGTCACTATTTCTTAATTAGAATCTGTACGTTTTGTGGTAGCTCGTTGTGGATTCGTGTATATTTAAATGTTCACTCAGTTGCCTTCTGATTGTTATAGAAAAAAATGGGAAGATAAAGAACATGGTAGTTTAAAAATGTATAAAAACAACCTTTTAAGTTATCAAAATTTGAATCACTGGATCTTACAAGTTAAGGAGAATCGTATGATACCAGGATAAAAGTATTGAAAATTCATACTGAAAACCATTTGTTGGAATGATAGCACATAGTAAAAACGAAAAATAAAGGAACAAACGTAAGTGCAGTTGAATCTTTTATTTCAAATAAACCGAAGGAAATATAATTTCCAGTAAAAAAATGCGTTTTTAACACTGTTAAAATCAAAGCATGAGTGGTTTTATTTACTATTCATCATTATTCCATTAGATGGATTGACCATCACAGTAATTTATGTTACTTTCAAGTAAAAGTGTAGTGGGATGAATAAGATACTTCCTATTTATATTTTTTTCCAAAATATGGTTTATGAATTTATCGTATTCCATAGGGGTATTGTAACTTTGTGTATAGATAGAGCAGATGCCAAAGATATAAACGTAACATTGAACTATCGGTTGAACACAAGAATGATCTACAGCCTTCGATTTAAATTGTTTTCCTTAAATATTTAAAAGCTACATAAAATTGACTTTTCCGTAGTCGTCGATTCGAACAACCATCACAAACAATATTCCGACGAGAACTACGATTACCCGACGCAGTAAAGAATTAATTCTTTTAACATCAGATCAAGGCGTCCGACATAAATTAACACATATATGCAGTATGATTAACGTAACTGGAGGACATTTGGAAACATTGCTGCACTTTATGACTAAAAGAGACTCGATTTATCTGTCTGGTTATATAAATGCACTAAACACTGGTCACAGACATCAATTGCAAATAAAGGGGTAAGGTGAAGCCACTCATCCAACTTCAGAACAGCACTGGTACAAGAATAGAGTCACATAAGTTGTGTATGATATCAAAGAAAATATAACACCATTCCACGTTTGGAGCATCATTCAATTCCGTGAGAAAGAATGTGTGCGGAAGCCTGCCCTGTATTCGTATCCCTAAAACGAAACACATACATCAATTATATTGAGATTTGATGTTAAGTGGGCAAGAGGAGTTGCTAAACTTCACCTTGATGTGCCTCTAACCACACCGTGAATAAGTCCACACCATCCTAGCACCAACTGTGTGAATAAGTCCATTATTATACTAGAGTATGACTTCATTATCCGAAAACAACGTCTACATCATTTATGATGGAGACATTTTCCTAAGATGGTGACATTCGAAGACTGCGACGCAATCAGTAAGCGTTAATACAGGCCTCACACAACACCAGGATATTGCGGTCCACAGCTTCACAGAGCTACCGCTAAGTTTCACGATTTAGTGGAGAAACTGCAGATCATATGCTTTTTGGCGTCCGTCACATATAAACATGACCAGCAGTTTTAAGTAAAATGAATTATGATACATCTGACTATCTCTTATGTATTCAATTATCAGCGGTATATGTTGCATGTTCACAACAATATTGGTATCACGTTAGTGCGTTATGGTTCCTTACTAGATTTCGCACGTGTAACTAGGGCACGTACGTGAATGTCATGTGACTTGCTGCGAATACTGATTGTCGATGAAGCCTGTGGGAGGTACTGCTTTAGTTCCTCCGTAACTTGCTCCGCAGTTGGACAATTATTGCGATTAACAGTCCGCTTTAGTGCTCGATGCTAATTGTGAATGGCAAATTTCTTCTGTTCACAGTTTCTCTACCCTGATGTGGACAGCCAGCCCAAAGACATCTCAAAAAAAGACTCATAAATAATCATTAACACACGACACACACACACACACACACACACACACACACACACACATATATATATATATATATATATATATATATATATATATATATATATATAATCCCGTAATCCCACCTTTGAGCAAATATAGAAAAAAACTTTTTACATTAGTAGAAAATATCTCTCGTTTCCGACATTATTTTTCTTCTTGGTATTGATCATAGATTTAAATGCATACATCTTACACGTCATTTATAATTTCAAATTGCACATGCAATATCCGTTCGTGTCCAAAAATCTGTTCGCAGTACATTTAAGCTGTCGATTAGATTGTTTTGATACAATTATATAATTGTCATGTGTAGTGCATATTAGAAAATAGGTTTATGTTTATTTGTCTGATATTCTTCAGGACTAACTGCACTCAATGCAATCAATTTGGCATTTGGTGGTTATAGGTCATTTAACTCTATGCAAAAAGGTGATCACACACACACACACACACACACACACACACACACACACACACACACACAGACATACTCTGTGTACATGTGTGATAATAATATATTCAATATAACTTTTAAAATTTGTGAATATATTTGAAGAGCTATGCTTCATTTATACTATTTGTTTTAAGTTAGCTTTAGCTATGTAACTATCAAATTGTTATACTAAAAGAAATGTACACTTACATTATATTTCGTTTAATTTTTTTCAGCTATGGAAGAGTATGCGCAAATCACATCTAATACTCTTTGTAAGTATTTTATATTACTCTATTTATGTTAAGTTTAACTTTTTACATTTCTAAACCTAGCGCTATATTTGTCAATAGGATTATTTTATTGTTACGTAAGTAATAATAAATATCTTGTGGAACACTCAAATACAATCCAAAATTTCGTGATGAACTAGGTTGTTGATGATTAAATGATGAACGTGATGTTAAATGATGTTGATGATGTTTATTGTATCATTCTGACGTTGTAAAATATCGCAATCTTCAGTCACTTCAAACACAAACAGATCCAGTAAGCATTCTTAGCGAATTTAAAAGTGATGTTTCGTTGATGTCTGTACGAAGTCTAAATCGATAACACCTTCCAACTAGTTTCTTGTAAAATAAGTATATGAATCAGACATTCTGTAAAAAGTCGTTCTGTTTTGAGGCATCCACAGATAGATATCTTGCAAGTAAAATAACTATTTTTTTTAATAATTTTGTAGAATTACCAGTAATCTCAATCTGAACTTTGAAGAAATATAAACTGACTAGGTAATATTTTATGAAGTATATTATGATTAAATTAGTAATCTTAGTAAATGATTCAATGTTTCTGTATTTAAGTCTGTAAACAAGTAGACAAGTATGCTATAACGAAAACTATTTTGATAAATACTTATATATTAGAACATAATGTACATGTCTTATAGGGATGTGATGCAGTTCCCATGATGATGCATAAACTTGTTTATATATGCATAGTTTCATCATGATGATGGGAATTCTGTATACAATGTAGCTAGTTTCCCTTCTTTTTAAACTGTTCCAATTCATTGGAAATGTCTCTTTCTGAGACTTATAGGAATTTTTAAGAGAAATAAATATCTTCTGAGAATAAAAAAATATTCAACAATTTTAAAACCAAGTTCATAAAATCTTCTATAAAACATTTTCAAATCACAAACTTGAAAGAGAATTCTAGATCTACGAAATTTGTCAAACAAAATCATGATTGATAGCAAATAAATGTTCAAATATTTCTTGCAGTAAGTTCAAAATTTTTGAAATAAAATTTCTGAAACTAAAACTTCAGTAAGTGTAATAATTTCAAAACAAACTCTTATAGTGAGTGTTAAAACTTTTAAAATAATATTTTTTTTAAAAAAATTAAAAATAAACTAAAAATTTATATTTATCAAATTATATTTTCTGAATATGGCCTACTTGGCAAACTTTCCAAATTAAAATATTTCAATTCCAACTTTTTAAAATGAACAATTTATTGAGAGCAAAAATTTTCAAATTAATAAATTTTAAAGACAATTTTCGAAATTGAAAATTAAGTTATTAGAACTTTTTGTCAAACAAAAGTTTATGTGAATGCTAACAATTGTCACTCTAATTTACTTCAAACTCAATTTTCAAACTAAAAATATTTAAGTGAGTGCAGAAAGATTCAAGCTAAAAATTTATAATAATTAACTTTCATGCATCACAGGGGTAAAAGTGGATCTGAAATGGTTGCTGGACGCATCATGTCATGCCATCTCTCGTACCCACCTTTGCTCATTATAATTTATAAGAAGGGAGGGACGGATATTTTCTTGAAACGGGGGACGCCGTCTTCCCGCGTTCCCCCTCACTTTTAGTCCTGATGCAGTACTGTAGGTTTTGAATCGTGACCACAAAATCTATGGTTCAAAGCATGAACAACTATCAACCTATCTTATTTTACATCATTTGACATCCATGAATGGACTTAGGCTGTAAGTCGTAATTACAAACCCTGATATTTAAAGATGAATAGGAATCAACCAAACATATTTTACCAAACATATCTTTCCATCAAATACCTTAGTATATGAGTTAGGTCAACAATCCTCAAAGTTGAAATTGTGAAATTGTTGTTGTAAATCAAATTGGTTTAATAAATATCTACAGTATAATGCTTCAAATCATATATTTATAAGGTATCGTTTAAAGACAAAATATGTGTTTTGACAATATATGAAAAAATTACAAAAATATATTAACGTATATAGGATACATTAAACTAGTAGAGAACAGGAAACAGGTACAACTGTGTTTGCTACAAAATCCGAACAATATAACTACCCAAAATGTTGTTTACATCAGGCGGGAAACTTCAAAAACTCTTAGAAGTAAGAAACGCGATTATTTGAAAGCTACTATTAATGAATTTAAAGATAATAGTAAAAATGAAAACATTCGGGACAGGTACATGTACAAAGCCATCAACGAATTTAAGAAAGGCTATTAACCTCGCGCTTATATACTATAAAATAGCTGGCTGAAAAATTGTCATTGATATAGATAGCATCTCTAATAGATGAAACTTTTTTGACGGTTTTCTTAACACACAGGAAAAAACTAACGTTCTGAGAAAAGGGAAATGAATACAGTAAAACCATATATTCCAGAGTTTAACCGAATGCAAATACAAATTTCTGTAAAGAAATGAAAGAGAAACATTAGCTGGAGGGGTTAAGTTTAGCTGGAGGGGTAACCCTGCGGAAGAAGATACACAAACTCGTTTTCCTTATCTAAAACGAAGAGAAATTGCCACAAAGAGTGAATTGTTCCAATTCACAAGAAATGCTACGAAACGTATTATGATAATTATCGTGGCATTTCTTTTCTGTTAACACCCTATAACATTCTCTCAAACATTATGTTAGCAAAATTGACCCCATACGCAGATAAATTGTTGGAGATTATCAGTGCGGATTTAAGTAAAATTGATCAACTATCGACCAGATATTTACCGTTCGTCAAATACTCGTAAAGTATTGAGTATAAAATACAACAGTGTATCTATTATTTTTTGATTTTAGAACGGCCTACGCCCTTGCGCAACTTTATTACAGAATTTGGAATACAAAAAGGAATTACTTAAGATCTATAAATGAATCCCAAAATAAAGGTCGATTAGGAACATTCTCGTCCGCCAGCTTTGACGTGTAAAATAACCTGACACTAGGAGACCTGTTATTATTATTATTTAATTTTGTTGTCAAGTACTCGTTAAGGAAAATCAAAGATAGCAATTAGGACCTAGAACTGAATGGTATTCGCCACGTAATTGCTTATGCTGATGACGTAAGTAGGATAGGGAGTGATAGGAATACAACACAAAGAAATGCAGAGGTATTATTAATTTCTTGCAGAGACATTGCGTTTAGAAGTAAATGCAAAGAAGACTAAATACTTAGAAATTCGGCGGGATTGTAATACTAGAAAAAGTAAATATAGCAAAATATCAATTAATACTTTCGACAAAGTTGATACTTCAAATATCTAGAATCAATATTGAAAACCTAAACCATATCCGCGAAGAAATTAAATGTCGCGACTAAAGGCAGGAATTTCTTGCTACTATTCAGTCTTATTTCTTTTGTTGTCGCGAATTTTGTCGAGGAACTTGAAGCTTAAAATATATAAAACAATAATTATGCCTCTTGTACTGTATGTTAGCGTAACATGGTAGCTTATTCTGAGGAAAGTACGTAGACTGAAATTCTGAGAATAAAATTCTGAGGCAAATATTCGTCCAAAGAGGACTAGGAGTGAGAAATAGTGGAAACTTCATAATGAGGAACTACATAATTTATACCGTTTACTATACCGTGTACCAATCATAGTAGAAGAGATCCTACACTTGGGACGATTTGTCCTTGATTGCCCTTTAAAGTAGCTAGTTACTAGGTGCTATATAGTGTATGATGTATGTATAGGACACAGTGATAGATTCCGCCCACCGTCGAAGTCTGGAAGTTCCGATAGGAACTGGATTTGTTGCCAGACTCCGTTGAAGTTGGCCTTTCCCACGTAGTAGGTACTGAGTTGAGTATTTTCAAGACGTGGATATGAACTGATGATGAGATTTCGTCAAACCTTGCCGTTTCCAGACTGCGTCAAATTTGGCCTTGGGTACACACGCCAGACTCCGTCGAATGTGACCTTGGGTGAAGATATGTGTCAGACTCCATCGAATTGGCCTTGGGTTTCATGTGAAAGTTGGTAGTTGCTAGATGTCATACAGACTCCATCGAAATCGAATTTGGTCTTGGGTTCCCACATGATATTGGTTAGTTGCTAAGGAGATATAGCATTTCATGGGTATTTTTTGAAGGAAGTATTGGGTCACGTGCTGTGTGTGTGTGTGTGATTGAAACTTGGAAAGTTGAATTGTTGTTATGACTATTTTGCGTTTCATGCCTTTTGGTTGTCAAGATCACGGTAGAAAGAGAATGGACGTAGATGGGTCTTAGAATTCACCCTTTTCATTGGGTGATATATTTAGCCCTAGTATGTATCATCTCCTGAGGTAATGACTTTCGAAAATATCTGCGTATTCTGATGGAAGTAATGGGATTAATGGACCTCCATCCAATCATTCCTTTTATTCTTATATATATATATATATATATATATATATATATATATATATATATATATATATATATATATATATATATATATAGGCTATGAACATAAATAGTACGCAAGAAGTGAGGGTCCACTGGTTCGTTCCCAGGTTATGTAATTTTGTTTCCTCTCTCTATAAAATAATCCATCCAGTGGTTCCTTGTTTAAATCTTCTATTACAAGGATGTGAAAAGATTCATAAAAAAAGTTACCTTATCTTTGTTGCGTGGGTCTAGTGCATAATAGCTCGATCGAGAGTCCACACCGCAAATCGATTCCAGGAAGAAGATGTTGAGATTTTCCTAAACTAAGAGATTTCTATGGATATTTAGCTCGACACGTATGATGAATATCCTTCGACGAGCACTGGAAGGGGTCATATGAGTTTGTGATGGACATCACCATGTCTATAGTTTTTTCATTTCTTTTCATTTTGTTCTTTCATCAATTCTTTCATAATCGCGTCATTAGTCTAAATCAACTAATACAGACTCAGTTTTTCGCAATAGAGAGAAAACATTAACAGATAGTGAAAAACATTTTATGGAATCGATTCAACCATCTGCAGAAAAATACACCTTCACCCGCATTTCTCTAATAAAACCGGGAGTTGTAGGAATGTACTACTACTTCTGGATTCCATTTAATCTCTAGAGAGCAAAAACGGTTATACACCAGTAAGTTGTTTTCTGAAATCGATTCATGGTCCCAAGACAAGTTTTCATGTCAGTTAATCTTATGGTCAAATCGGAAATGGTTAAAATAATTCTTTTTCGGTTTCACCGTTGATCGTCAAAAACAAATAAGTTGTAATACATACCCACAAAGTCTGAAGTCGATCCAACGTTCCAATAATATGTTCCATCTATTCCCTTAACCTCTATTCAAGCCGGAAGAGCAAAAATAACCATTTTGAAATTAAAGTTTGATCATCATTCTGCAAAAACAGTGGCAGATAGCGATGGTTAAGAAAGGTAACAAGCATTTTTAATGTCCTAAGAATAATCGATTAATATCCTAAGAATAATTTATTAATGTCCTAAGAATATATTTATTTCACACTCCTTATTCCATTGCGAGTACACCCAGACACAAACTGTTTTACCAGAAGTGATGAAAAAGCTTATACTGCGCTCGTCATCGAACTAGCACTGACATCTTCACACCCTACTAGTTGAAATTAAACTGATCATTATCATAGAATTGTATGCCAATACGCCGAGCCCTACTGTCTATGGAAAGTACGTTACTGCTTCTCTCTTTACCGTATCCTGTTCTTCTGTACGGATAGTATGCCCTCAGCATACAGCTTTATAATTAGCACTGAAAACGGTCGTCTCACTAATATTGCGATAACATAAAATAAGATGAACATTAAGGTATGGTTATTTTCGTTTTGTTTAAAAGAGTAGCTTAACCTTGGCTCCTAATACAACTCTTACATCTCTGTCTTTATGAACACGTCTTATAAAATAGGCATTACTTTCAATAATGTAGGAACTATTTGAATTTTCAGAATCTGTTTTGCGTATTAACTTTATCAACTCTACAAGGGTTCGTTTCCTTTGGTGGCACTCAATCGAAAATGTAAAAAAGCTATCTTTTCAGATCAATCATTCTTAATGAGTTTTCCTAGATTTTTCCTCATTCTCACCAGACGAGTGTCGGAATGAAACCTACCATATACGACCCAGACTGTTTTCACTTACGCAGAAATAAAATATCAAGGCATTGTTTCACTTTACACACAAATTTACACACAAGTTCTCTTTCTTCACAATTCAAAACAAAACGATACTTCCACAAAACCTATTAAAAGAAAAGATAACGTTCTTTCTCGGTTAAGAATCCATGAATTAAGTCGAGACGATATAGAATTTCTCCCAAATTAAAGCCAGAGTAAACATTAAAATAAAATGTATTTTTTGATTAAGAATTTGCGAGTTAAATCGAGACTAGAAATCAATTTGGAGACTAGAAATCAAATTCGAAATTTATATCTTTCTTATTTAATCATACGTGACGAACTGAATGGCCGTAGAAGTCTAAAGCACATAAATATCAAACGTAAATCCTAAATTAATCATTCTTTTCTAATAGGCATAATAGGCATAACGTAGAACGTTAAACTAAAGAATCATTTCACGGGTTCAATTCTTGTGGTGGCACTTGATCGAAAATGTAAAGAGCCTTTTTAGATCAGTTCTGAATGAGTTCTTCTCATTCCTACAAGACAAACATCGAAATGGTACCTAGCATATACGTCACAGACCGTTTTCACTTACGTAGAAAGCAAATGTCAAGACAATGTTTCACTTTGCACACGAATTTAGCTAAGATGTAAAGTACCGAAATCGAAACGAGACTATAGCTTTCCTTCTTGATTATGAATCCATGAATTAAGAATTTACCTCTTGTTGAGGTTTAGTTCTAAGTTCGAGAGAAGAAATTAGTTGAACGTTAATTTTAATAGTATACAATAAATGCTTTACAGCTTGAAAACGAGAGAAGATGAAGAACTTTCATCTTAGCTAAATTCGTGTGTGAAATTTTATTTCTGTGTAAATGAACACATAAGGTCCAAAAATCATAAAAGTTTGTTATTCTTTTTTTCTCGTTTTGTGGGAGCGTAACATAATATAGAAAGGACCAATACAGTAATTTAATGATACATTACTGTAGTTTACTTCCCTTTGTGAACTGGAGGGAAAATGTTGGAAAATGTTTCACAACAGAAAAAATCATTCATATTTGTCACTGAAGAAGTAATGTTTGTTATTAGGCATAGTTGAAGAAGATGCTGAACTGCGGGGTTTACACAAGATAAAATCCTTTTCTTTAAAAGAATGAAATGAAACAATCTTTCTTTAAACAAAACAAGAATAGAAAATATTTATTCATGATAATAATATTTACACACAAGAGAAAATCATTATTTCTAAAAGATACTAACAAGAAAATAATCCTCAAGATTATAAATAATAGCACGTATACGAAGTTCTTTACATTATGTTTAATAAATACACATTTTTTAATATCTTCAGAATATGTACAAGTATTGTACGAGTTATAAACCAAAAAAAAAATTGTTATGAAACTTCATTGATATTTCACTTCGAAATGCAAAACATGTTAGATTGTACTGAAAGTCAATTTCATTATTGGAACTCTTACTGTCATTTTATAAAGAATCATTCTGAACAATACGAAATATTTGCATATCAGAGTAATTTTTCTTATATTCGTGTAGTAAACGCATCTCCCTTCTTGAATTGAAGAAGTGAACATTTAGGAAACCATTTCGCATGTTCTATCCATGAACCATCGCTATCAGTCCAATCTTTCAAACCTCCACCGCTGTAAAGCAAATAGTCTGTTCACCTCTGCTCATGTAAAAAAAATCCAGCATCACTTAAATGTTCCGGACGTAACTTTATTGAAATAGGCCAATGTTCGAATGATCTTAAACGTACTTCGTTTATACAGTACTGTTTATATTGAGGTCTCAGATATTTATAAACACTAATGGATGGTATTCTGACACAGGTCGGTTCGGTAGTCTTTCAGATACAGAATTCGGTGGCAGTTCCATTCTTAATTCTATTTATACTTTTTTGTACTACTTATTTATTGATTATGATGAAAACTTTTTAAAAGTGTTGAATGTTACTAAATCGAGAATATTATCACTTAACTAATCGTGTTTAACATCCGAATTAAGTATATCACAGTGTCTGCTTCCCTGTTACTTCATTGCTCTATTTCAGTCCTGCTGATAGATTTAAAATACATGCTCTTCATTGCTATACTTCCTCCTTTTAGTAGATTTAAAATACATACTCACTATTTACGTATATATTCTTTGTTCATATTCTACATTGTGTAATATTTATATATTTATGTTTTTATACTATATTCAAACTTGCATACTCAAACGCACCCGCTCATTCTTTACCAATCACTAGGAATGACTGGTACTTTGGTAACTAAGTCTATTATTCTATATTCTGTTAAACTGTCAGGATTCATTCTGCGTTGTTTGTTGATCCGTATCTAATGTATATTTGTTTCAGCCTGGGCAAAATCGTAACCCGTTGCTACTGAGCAATCCTGAATGGATAGTTTAAATCTTTCATCAAAATTTTATTACGAAATAAATTGCAAAACCAATCAAAATGACATATAATATTTTATAATCTAAAGTTGTACCCCTGATCTTGTAAGCATATTTTAATTTCAGGTTCTAATTTCTTAAAATATATTTCTTACAATATGGGAAACTTACATGGTTTGTTTTCATTTTCGATATATTTGAGACAATAGTTTTTGCCCTATAGTTGATACGTTTTATGTCTCGTTTCGGTGTCCATAGATGTGTCAAAATTGTTTCCGTAATGAAAACAATTACATAATGTTATGATTGCATTCTTTGACCCCATTTGTCCTAGATGGAACTAAAGAGCAAATTTACAATATACCTCGTATCTTGATTTGTCCTGTTAATTTTTATATTTTACCATTATGTCTTCGTGGTTATAATGAACTTCAATGAGCTTTTATTAGTAATTTTTTAGTGTGACAAGAAACAGGGAAACCTTTTAAGAGAAAGAAATTGGGAGAATGTATTCTCGTTATCGTCTTTGAGTGAACTTTAACACATAAAAATTATAATACTATTAACTTCATATTAATCTCGGTGTCTTAACTGTAATTTCTCTTAATTTTATAATTGGGAATGAAATTTGACTAAATGATAATAGCTTTATAGGCGTAAAGATAATTTCAACAAAAGCTTCAACTTTTAATGGTAGCAAAATAAAAATGTAAGTTGTAAAATTAAAAACGTAAATTTAAAATAGAAAACTATAAGAATGAAAATGCAGATTATAAAATTGGAAAGTAATAACATTTTTATCAGTACATTTCTTAAAAATTAAAGCACGCAAATAAAAAAGATATTTGTTTCGTATAAAAAATATCCGTTTTACGTAACATTAACAAACTAACGTATCAGTAAAATATTACTGAAAGTATATAATAAACGGGATTGATTAGATTAGGTATTAAAATGAATTGTTTAAACAAAAGTACTTTTACTAATATAATTGTAATACCAAATTTCCTTTGTTAACTGAAACAAATTTTTCTTACGTTGTTCTTTAGTTTGTGGCAACAGTACAGAATTTACGTCAAAGTTGTTTTATCTCCTACAGAATTTAGCACTTCACTATTTCTTCTGCAGTATTTAATGACGTGGTATACCCATGTTCTAGAACAAATCACACATTAAAATCTGATGGAATTTTAAATTACATTGCCACTTTAATAATCACTTGTTGAACTTATTATTGCTAGTTGTGAAAATAGTAACTCGATCAAATAATAGTTGTGTTCCATATTATATTTTGTATATTAATAAGTTTTTATAATTTATATATATCATAAACAAATTTGTATTACTTCTAAGAGAAAACTTGTAGAAATCAAGTTACTAATAGTAAGCTATTATTTTTATAAAATTTGGTTTATTTATAAAATGCATTATTTTTATCAACATAATAATAATTTGTATTACTACTAAGCTTCATATATATATAATACTTTTTCAAAACAAGTAAATTACTCCTGATAAATGCTTACTGCATTAAAATATACTGCATACTTAATTGAGTTCCTGATATTATTTTCCTATTTTTTACATAATTATTGCATTCATTAGTTTTACAGAATACCTGTTAAATTATATGATTTACAAAGCGGCAAAGCTTACGAAATAACATGAAAATTAATTCTATCACAGAAAGAGTTTTAGAGTACAGGTGAAAGACTTTTAGTACATTTAGATGGGAAATATAAAACCCCAATGCCACAATGATATTATGAAGATACAGAGCAAGAAATTACAGATAAGAAAAATATAAGCTATTTATGCATTATGATCTTATGAATCCGTTAAATAATGGATATTGTATACATCAAATATTTTTCAAGAATGAGTTGCTAAAATGAATTATTTTTGAAAATTTATAAGGGAAAATTTATGTTTAATTAAGATAAAAGATTTCTTCTAACTTGTGTGAAGGAAAGGAGCTTAAGAAACTAATCGCATTGCCTCTTTGTATAGCTAGGCTAATGCGCTGTACTAAAAATTGTTGGCTTCTGGCGTCGCCTGATTTAGTAATCAAATTGGAACCCAGTTCTTTCAAAAATTTGTGAGCTTCTTTTCTGAAAACCCCCATAGTTTCAGTTGCAAAAGCAACGATAAGATGCTCTTCTTTGAGTTTAGAATATTTGTAGTGTTTTCTCTTGCAGGCCACTTCAGCTGCACTACCTGCTTCGTTTTGTGTTGATGGCAAATAAGATGGTGCAAAAGTACCCACGCATATGACATCCCATATCAACCGTTGACTCATTTTCCATGGAGTTAGGGTAATTCCATCTAGAAGCTTTTTATCTTCTCGAAACATTCCTGGTGGTTCCAAAATGCTTGGAAAATCAATGCTCGCCAGTGTTCGTGTTATTATGTTGTTCAATTCACCATGGCGTACTAATCTTCCTCCACTTTTAGTACAACTTAGTGCGTGTAACCCTTTTTCATCCATTCTGCTTTGGCATGTACAAGTAAATGTATGGCAGATATTTACCCCCAGACGCAAAGCTACACATATTTAAAACTTTGTTATCTAAAAAGGTTCCAATTGTTTTTGATAGCGTGGTTTGCAACCAAGCACCGGTCTCTTTTTTCTGTAAAGCTTTCATACGCACAGTATCAATTATACTTTCAGGAATTACTTCATTATCTATCACTTCCTGTAATAATATTGCATCCCAACTTTTTTGTAATTCTTTTGTCTCAGGAATTTTACTGTTGTAGATCTCCTTCCAAATTTCCAAAGCCTCATCCATGTGATGTATATCCACGTTGTCAACTGAACTATTTAAATATTGAAGACAAGTGAACGCACCCCATGGCAAGAGGAAAGGAAGGTTGGTAGGCTCAAGTCTGATGCTTTCCGTATGTTTAGACCTCCTAGGCGGACTGGAAGGCTTGCTTGTGTCCATTGGGTTTCGTTTAGGGAATAGTTGATTATTAGTTGTAATGCCTTTTTCAAATAATTATCTATCTGCAAAACTTTAGATCGTCTTTTCCATGTTGAAACAGTTCTTAAACAGTACGTTAGCTTTGGAATGCTGAAGCAATTTTTGAGAAGAAAATAGGCTATGTGATTTGGTAAATTTTTTAGTCTCTCAGTTATTGCTTTGAAACTGTTCATATGTTTCTCGAAATGGAGATCATATCCTTCTTCGTGGAGCGGAGACCCTAATAACGATAATTCATCTGGTTGTAAAATACGTATGCCTGGTAACAGCTCTTTAAATTGGGTTTCTACGTCTGTGTCTATTTTATCCAATGTGTAATAGAGTTCACATTTCGATGGATTCACCTCTAGCCCAATTTTCTTAGATTCTGCAATTAAATGCTTCATGTCCTGTATGACTATATTCGGCGATCCTCCTAGGATTCCATCATCCAGATAAAATGCGTTCAATTCAGAACAAAGCGCTTGGACTATCCGACGAATAGCCAAACTAAACAACATTGGACCTGCAGGATCTCCCTGTTGGCATTCTACTTGCGATGCGATAGTTCTTTCTCCATAAAATAATATTGATGGATAAGCATAGCTTTGCCAAAATAAGGATACAAATGTGGCATAAAAGATTTCACTTCTTTTAGCATTGAATCTCTTTCCACCGAATTAAAGGCATTTTTGATTAATTTTTAAGAATCCTTTGTTTGCGTTTTCATTTCTATTTATGTATGTCCGTGTGGCATGTATAATAGCTTCATTACTTTTTTAATTGCAAGCCCCAGTTGGTGTGGTTGTAAGTATTGAGAGCATTGGTTGTAAAGGAGCGAAACAGCTATCTTGGATGCTAGTCGTCGAAAAACACATCCAACTGCTATAGGTCTGATTCCGCCATCCTTTTTTCGTAAAGCACACAAATTGGCTCCAGAAAGGTATCGCCACACGTCTTGATTTACGTTTCCATTTAAAATTGTGTTAACCAATTTCGTGATTTCGCATAGTAAAACAGACGCTGATGCTCCTGTAGATTTAGAAATTAAGTCTTTCAGGTGTTGAGGGGATAAGCCATCGATTCCAGAAGCGGAGCCACTCTTAAAATTATGGATTGCTCTTAATACCATGTCTTCATTTACAAGCAGAGAAGATGTCAAGCATTCTGATTGCTCCGGCATTTCTAAAACTCTGGAAGGAGACGGATTTTTGTTTTGTAGACTAGCAAAAGTTTCCTCACTCGAAGGAGCCAGAGAAACGTCAGATATCAGTAATCTTAAGGCACCTCTTGTATCAAAATCAGCGATTTTGGCTGTAATCAGTTTAGATAAGTCGGGTTTGATCTTCCTACTTGAAGTTGCAGGACATTCTACTACAGAAGACTCTCTTAGATTTTGTTTAATTATGTTAGTGACTGAGGATGTTGTTCTGTTTCTGGGGATTCGTAGATTATGAAAAGCAAATCTAAACAATTTCTTCCAAGAAGTTAAATCATTTTTGTTGGCACAATCACTAATGATAGAAGAAAGTTTGTCTGCTACAGCACCTCGTATGCCTCTTGGAATCCTTTTTATTACAAATATATTTGATTTAAATTTAGCCAACTCGTGCGTAAAGTCTTCCGTAATTGAGTGTTGTTCCTGTATAGCGTGTTTTCTAGTCTTGTCTATGTTATATCCTTTCTTTGTAGCGAATGTTTTATCGCATTGAGAACAATAAATTTTATTTTCGGATAAGATGGATAAATCTTGTGAAAAGTTTGCATTTATAGATTTATTTTCCATTCTCGTTGTTTAGGATTTGTAAAAAAAATCGTATTTTGGATTGTTAAATTCGAATTTTAACGACTAGTAACTGACATAAAAGTTTTCTGTTGAAATGCATATAATACGAAATTGATCAAAATTACACGTTGCATCCTGGATCTCCTGCAAACAGAAACATAGGACAAGGCACACACGATGAAAGCAAAGCACCACACCACAACGATTCTGAGTGATGAAAGGAAGACCACGCCACACACACCCCTCAGCGCCCGCAGACCACGCCATGCTCCCCAACCTGTTCAGAACATGCAGGCAGCCAAGATCAGACACCTCTAATCACCAACAAATCACAATTAAAACCCCAAAATTAATTAAATTTGCGGAGCTCCTCAAACACGCGATTACACTGTACAACAATCAATTGTTAGTTTATCTTCTTGTTTTATATGCATTTTTATGCTTGTTTCTTATTTGCTTTCTACTCGTACTATTTCTGTTTCATTTTCCTATTAATTCACAAAGATAGTATTCGTTTAAGTTGTGAATGTAAACATTCGACTCGGTAAATAATTATGCTTTGATAAAATCAGCAAAATCATCTGCAAATACAGTGCAACTAGTAGTGCTAACTTGTCACATACTTATAGTAGTATTAGCAGCAATAGTAATATTATTACTTTTAGTAGTAGTGGTGGTAGTAGAAGTATCAGTATCAATTCTGAAATACAATATACAGCTTTATTAAAACGATGATCTCTAAAAATTCTAGAGAAAGTTCTAGCATTTAGAATAATTCAAATATATAAATACAAAATCTTATGCTATAAAGTATAAAATATAGATTACCAATATATCCGTACTTATATTATTAGTATTATATTAATACAAAATATTATCTTAACGTAATAAAGATAATGAAAGAAAACAGAAAATATCTATACACATGTTATCTGAGAAACATATTTTGAATAAATAAAAGACGGTAATAAGAGGCAAAAGAATAAAGCAAAGAATAGGGATATAATAGCAGAAGCGAGTAATCAATTAACGGAAACTAGGAGTAGTAGCAGTTGAAAAGTAAATAAGAAAAAACAAGTAAACAGAAATAAAAATATTTAAGATATTTTAGGAAGTGAAATATGGAACAATACATTAAAGAAAGGAAAATGAAACAAAAATAGTATGAGTAGAAAGCAAATAAGAAACAAGCATAACAATGCATATAAAACAAGAAGATAAACAAATAGCAGGGAGTAGTAGCAGTAAGATTACGGAGGGAACCTAGAGTTTTTACATTATAAGATAAAGGAAATAGTAGAAAATAACTTGCATTATATACAAATTTATATAAAAATCCAATTTGAATAATTGCATTTTAGAGCAGCCATTGAAGGAAAGTAAATAACAAACAAGCAGAATGGAAAACTATGAGCTTCCTTCATTTTCTTCTGTTGACAAAATTACCATTTCCAGTTTTAACATTGGTCGAGAGAGTAAGAGCAGCAGGAGAAACTGAAATGCATCTTTTATATGAATTTTTAGTATTAAAAATAGATGTTACCTCTTAGGTACTATCACTCTCCTGAAACTTCAACTGGTAAAGGAAATTTATGATTTCCTGTTTTAATATTGATTTCCAGAAATTGAAAATAATCATATATCGTGATAAACAATTTTTGACATGTATTTAATGACAGAGAAATATGTTCAATCTCAACTCTAATACCTTTTTAAAAACCCGAAATTGTTGTAATCCATCATAATATCCAGTTCCAGCACTAATGCTTACAGAACAAACATAAAAATAAATACCATGAAAATATTTTTAACATGAATGTACTGCCATAAAAATAGGTTCAATATCTAATGCCTTCTCAGTGGAATTTTAGCTTTCGATATTAGTCATCGAAACAAAGTAAGAATGATAAGATCTAGTAAGATGGATTTACCGTTCCAGGAACAGGTGGTATATCCGCTCTTATCCCTTACTGAACTAGCAGTGATAAAATTTACTACAACCTCCAGTTTTAATATTGATCCCCAAAAATCACCATCCATAGTGGATGGAGTAAAACTTTTTTTTTATAAATTTAGCGTTCCAAGAGATTTCACATGTTTCTTATACGTTTATTAAAAATAGAACTGATAAGTGATAAACTCCTTTTTAGAATATTAGAATCTTATAGTTTTTAAATTGATTGTAAACTCACAATACAAAAAGAATTATACTTGTTTAAAATGGATTCTTAAATTTTAAAAAAGCATTGTTAAGTATTTCTTACATTTACGTATTATGCATACAGGGTTTGTATGATAAGTAATGAGACCAGGTCTGGAAACATTGTTTTATTGATCTGATCTGTACAGGGACTTAAAAGCTTTCGAAGTACTCTCCTCTTGCGTCGATGCACTTCTGCAATCGATGTTTCCACGCTGCAAACGCCCCCTGGAAGTCAGCAGCCGGCATGTCCTTTAGAAATGTGGTCACGGCTGCTTGGATGGCTGTGACGTCTGCAAAACGGGTTCCTTTCAAGCGTGGCTTCAGCTTCGGGAAGAGGAAGAAGTCGGCCGGGCTCACATCTGGGCTGTAGGGTGGTTGTGGAAGGACTTCCACCCCAATCCGGGTCAAAAAGGAGGTCACTAAGAAGGCGGTGTGGGCAGGGGCATTGTCGTGATGCAACTTCCACCGGCTAGCGATCGCCGGTCTTTTCCGCTTGACGCTCCTGTGCAGTCTCTCAAGGACTTGTTTGTAGAAGGCGGCGTTGACGGCTTGTCCTTGGGGTACAAACTCCTTGTGGACCACCCCCACATTGTCAAAAAAAACAATCAACATTGTTTTCACCTTTGACTTCGACATTCTGGCCTTCTTGGGGCGCGGGGACGCAGGAGTGTGCCACTCCGCGCTTTGACGTTTCGTTTCAGGGTCGTACTGGAACACCCACGACTCGTCACCTGTTATGACGTCATTTTCAAAGTTAGGGTCACTGTTCATGAGGTTCAACAGTTCCTGACAACAATCAACACGTCGTTGCTTTTGTTCGTCAGTCAACACTCGCGGCACCAGTTTCGCACAGATTTTTCTCATTCCCAATTGTTCCGTCACAATCTTGTGCACTGTTGTGTGGTTCATATCGAGTTCATCAGCAATCAATCTCAACGATAATCGACGGTCTGAGTTCAGGAGATCCCTCACTTTTGCCACAGTTTCGTCCGTAGTCACTGTTGTCGGGCGTCCAGCCCTCTCCAGATCCTCAACGCTTTCCCGGCCGTTCCGGAACGCACTGTGCCAACGAAACACCTGGGCTTTGGATAGGGCTTCCTCTTTGTAGGCCTCCGTGATGAGAGAAAGCGTCTGAGTAGCCGTTTTCCCCAGGCGAACGCAAAATTTGATCGCATAACGCTGTTCGATGGAACCCTCCATGTTTGTTGATTTTCCGCCGTGACAAGAATGTTCACAAGGGCTTTGTCCAAGGCTTGTCCGCGCTCCACTAAGGCTCGGAGCCAACTGACGCGCGGTGCGTTGCTTTGCTCGGACCCCCCCCCTACATCCTCCATCACCGAAAAACCCGCTCCAGCGACACGCGCGCCGCGGCGCGGCGAGTCTCATTACTTATCATACAGACCTTGTAGTTTTGGAAATTGTATAGAAAAATAGCTCCGACGTTATTCTCCTCATAGTAAACATCGTTCTCAAATTGCAGTTATCTTTTTCCTTCACGTCATTGTATTTGCATTATCTTAATCATATTTTCTCCTTAGGTACATCTTTAAATTTAGACTCCGTATATTATGGCGATAACAAGTGTACTTCATTTGTTTCCTTAATCTTGAAGCCGTTTGTTATTGCCCTCTATGAAAATTATATCTATAACACTGTATGTCTACAATTATAATACTTTACACAATAAAATCTACATTTTTTCATCCCCTCTATCTTTACTCTTCCTCTACCATTTATGTAACAACATATATTGCCTTAAAAAGGAACAATGTGAATAATATTTTTTAATATTTTACAGGGCTTGTGATATTAGTACTTTTACATGGTTGCGAATGTTTATTGCCATGTGAAGAATTAATTATAACTCCTGTGCGAACGGATATAACCAGGTATCAAAATTTGTTTAACTATCATTCATAATCAATGTAATTCGTTTAACGGATTACAACTTATCATAGCATATTAAAAGTTTGTCTATGAGATAAATATTTATATGTGAAACCGTAGTATTCACTACCTATAAAACATTAGGAAATGAACATTTACTTATTTCTCATACTTTTCATCATATGCTTGGAATCACAAAGAAGTGTGCTATCCACAAATTATCCAAAAATAATGTTGATCAATTACTCTATTTTTTAGACTTGAGTAAATTATTTATTACATTTTTATTTCCACAATTTACAAACAAATATTATTCATTAACATTTATTGTACGTGATATAACAATTGTGTTGGTGAGATGACTAACGCTTGTCTGACTGATGACTTTCAAAAACAAAAACAAAAAAATAATAATATTTTGTTAGTCAAAATAGTCTCCAGTTCAGGCTTCGCGCACCCAGCTCAGCCAACGGTTTAATTCGATAACGAAATATGTCTGGAATCTGTGATGCGAATAATTCTTGAACCACAAGCTACATTGCCCAGTTACAAGGGAAGTTTATTCTTTCAAAAACTGATCGATATCGAAGAGGCGGTAGTCGGTAGAAGAGCAACTGAGGAATATGGTGTATAAAATTAGGGTAATTATACTGTCACTCTAAGTTCCATTTTTCGATATCTTCTCCCATTTTTCTTCACTGACTTTAACCAGGGTTGCACTTTTCCCACTAGAAAATTGTGATCTGAATCATTCGCTTCAGGTATTCACGTCTGATACCATCTAACCTTTAACTGATCATCTCATTTCACTTAAGCCTACTATGTTCACTTTACATTTATCCACTTATACAGGTTACACGGTTTATATCAGAGAAATTTAACGGATACTCACTTAAGAGTTATCGCACAGCGACCGCCGATCATGCACTATTAGATCCCCAACATTGTGTACTATCACACGGTATCTCAGATTCCATTGCAGCAAGTTCCGGCTCACGACAGGCATGGGAATTCTGTACCACTCTTCCCTGCAAGCTTTCCAGAGACCACCTAGAGTACGCGGGCAGCGTTATTGAAGACTTCCTTTCAACAGTCCAAATATACAAAAAAAAAAAACATTGGTCTGACATCTGGACTTTTCATTGCAATGTCTTCAGACGGAATCACATGAATTTCTACTTCCTCTGCCATATTCTGATAAAACGTAATGATGTTCCGATGTAATGACATGACTCGGACCATTGTCCATGTGAATCGTTGCTTGGTTCCCATCCATTCTATACAACTGTGGGATGTTTCTCCGATACATAGGTATCAAAAGGGATTCTTGAAAATATATTGCATTCACATTCACGTTTTTTGACCACCTTGTGTATCATCATCTTACCCTCATATCCGAATCCCGTAAGAACCATAAAGACACGATAGAAACTTTCTCTGCAATGACAAACAAAGTCAATGTCGCGGTTTGAGATCTCGAATGTGACCACCAGGAGTGAGATGGGCATATGATTCATTAATTGTAGCAACATTCTTCCATTTCGAACCCGCTAGATACTCGCTCTTTTCGTACAGTCTTCTGCAGGACCTCTTACGTTTGGCAATGTGGCGCGGTAGCAGGTGGTGTACACAGCCCTTCCGCACACACTTTAATCTGAGGCACCTAGAAATTGTTTTGTTCACAGATGACGGTGCGAGGTGGAATCTATTGCCCATTTCACGTTCATTCGGGGAATTTCCTTGGCACGTCAATCAATGGATCCCCTAGCATTACGAGTGTCACTTTGCTTGTAGCACTTCTCTTGGTGTTTTCGTGGGTGAATGTTTCGAAGGGAAGCCTGTTGTGTGTAACGGTCCACAATAATTTTTGCAATCGTCATTCCTGGAGTTACCCCATCTTCCGACGCTGTTTCACAATGCGTATGTACACAGGACTCCAAAAGTACATTGCCACCTCAATTCTCCTTTTCCTGCACTAGTAGGCAACCCAAAAAGCGCGGTCGTTGTGTTGGTTGAGAATTTCAAAGGCGTTGGACCAAATCTCAATTCTGTTACAAATATACCCGTGTGGCAAACTGCAAGAAAGAAAATAAAGTAAATTGTTAAGAATGAGGGTTTTATTATTGTGAGGGAAATGGATGACACAAAAAGTTACAAAGTGATCTTACTTAAGCAGTCGAAACAAGATGAATGGTAAAAAATAGATATCAGAGGAAAGCAATTTCTTTCCTTTTTCAAAAAAACTCGGAAATAAGAAAATAAGTTAAATAATGAAAAGGTTTAATATAAACACCTGACAGCACAGGAAACGTAAAGAGAGACAAACACAGACTAAGGGACACCATTAGAGTAGTAGGTTTGCAGGCCTCCCATGCAAGATAAACAGTAGGGACCCTACTTGTTATATTATTATTCTTATTACTCTTATTATTATTATTATTATTATTATTATTATTATTATTATTATTATTATTATTGAATATTCATTTAATTTTCCAATCTCTAATTCTGCCTAAGAGCATGTCTGCATATAGCGGTCATGTGTGCAGTTTTTGTCAATGAGCGGTCTCAAAAGCCAAATGGGATGGAAATCTTCGAGAGAGAGGAACAAAATCACTTTTTTATGATTAAGTCTAGGTCAAAGTTCAAAGCACTTGTTTAGACAGGTGCTTTTTCCTTTCTTTCTTTTCCAAAAAAGAGAAAAGTTTTGGCGCCTAAGAATTTACAGGATGTAATATTGCAAATTTGCAAGTAGACTTATTTGCATTGCTATTTGAGGTAATAAAGAAATTGTTATTGAAAAGACATTATTGTAAAAATTATTCGCAAATCTAGGAGTCCCTATACCCCGTCCTCCACCAAGGTCGATATCGAACATTTAGGATATATCGATGTTAATATATTTGCTATATCGAATATTGTTATATATCAATATCGATATCGACGATATCGATATATCGACAAATCGCACAGTCCTGGATCCGAGAAATGGTGTTTGAAATATACTGGAATCAATAATCGATATCTAAATATGTTTTTGTATTTCGTATCCAACGTTGAAGGTTAAGGGGTGAACTCGAACAAACATTTTCAGCCAAAAACATGTTAAAATAAAAGTAGTTATTACTGTAATAACTACTTTTATTTTAATACTACTTAATAGACAAATATTACTGTAATTTTTATCTTTAACCTCTGTTTGTGATTGTCATCAGAAATCAGCGACAGTACATATACTTTACATAGTATAGCAATATACTCTATAATTTTTCACAACTAAGCAAACGGAAAATGAAATTCTTGTGATAATAAAGTGAAATATTCTACAATTAACCATAATTCATTGTCCTTATTTCCGTCAGTAATTTTGACAGATTAAAAACTACAAGGTTAATGGAACTAGAAATGATAGATTTAATTTCTTTTCTCTCACACACTAAAGACCTCTACACTTTGCTGAGATTGTCGTTTTTAAAATATATAAGTCCCTATCCGGGTTAAATCTGGCTACTGGCGTTTCGAGGTAATAGGTACCGAAAGTGTAAAGTTTGTTAACCCTCAGATCTCGACAGTTTGTAAAAAGTAAGTTAACAATTCATGTTGTTATTTCTTCGTTATAAAACACTTCTGATTGACTATATTCATGGTGAATTACTGAACTTGTACACTCCCCATAAAAAGGCGACAATTATCACCTTGCAGCTATGCCATCCAATATAAACCTTCTTATTCCACATTCGGGTCTGTCTGTCAATAAAGTGAAATAATAAAAATTTGACGAAACGAGATTCATAAGTTGATGTAGGGAGAAACTTAAACATATCTCAATGAAAAATTGAAACCAATAGGTATCTGTTAGAGGTACGGAAGTGAGACAGAGAGAGAAAAGGAGATAGAAGAAGAAAAAGAGAAATTAGCTGTAACGCGCCCATAAAGATTCCGGAGAGAGAAAAATATAAACAAACTTACTCAACCTTCTTTAATAGGGCGCTTTGCGCAGAGGTTATTCCAAGTAACTGGTTCGCGATCAGCTCAGCTCAAACATATTGAACTCTTACCTTGTCAATAATAAATCAGTAGGATTCTCGCCCTGTCAATGACTCAGATAAATTATTATCCAGATTAAACGATAGGAGACAACAGATATATATATATTCACAACCGGAAATAATAACACAATACCATTCAATTGTAACAACTTTATTACAAAAAATTATGAGTAAAAATCAGTTTGTTTATTTTTTGAAAGAAACTCAGATAGAAAATCAAGTAAATAGAATGTTTTGTCGATCGACTGGAATTATGCTTTAATTTTAATATCCAAACAATTTTTGTTATAACACCTCAGTTTAACTTTTCTTTCTCCCCTAAAAAAAAATAAATACATGTATGATAATATTTTGAATCTAAACATAACTAGGGGACAATTTAAACATTAGCTATTAACAGGAATCTAAATTTTTATTTGAAAACATATTACTAACTGAGGGTGTCCTTCTGCTGTCTTTTCTTTCCTATTTTTTGATTAATAATATTAATACAACATTATTCAAAATTTATTTTCTATTAGAAGTTACTCAACTTCAGACTGCTCTTCCTTCATTAGCTGAAACAAAAACTAGAATCAAGCTGAGAACTGATTAACAGGATAATTGGTTCAATGGATTACGATTTAAATATCGAAAATCGAAATTAACAATCGTTCTTCTAGCTAGAGGAAACAAACTAAATCACAACTTTCAGGATCTTCGGTTAAACTTCTTACCCAACTATTACCCTGGACTGGCCTCTTGGATGGAAACAAGACTGTGGACTGACTTGTGCAACCCAATTCTAACCAAGTACTATGCCTCCTAGACAGCTCACACGTTCACAAAGAACAATCACGCCATTTCTTGAGTGATAGACTGCTCATTATACGCAAAGGCTAAGTGGAGAAATCGAATTTGCTTCGATTAATAGGCGAAAAACCGACCTGTAAATTAAATTATTATTAATATCATTCATTTACAATTAATGTTTTTTAACAAGACCGGTTAATTGCACTAGAATTCAACTGAAGAAACGTGTTACTTTCACACCACTTTTTTCTCTCTTCTTTTCCTTTTTCTAAAAATAAAAGAATAACAAATATCGCATACACTTTTCGTACTGCACTTCTCAGATAACTAAAGCCTTTAGTTGTCTTCTTAAGCACACAAAATAGAATTTAAAGTGAGGCATTCGAACTCGTATAACCGACCAACTTGATCCATGAAGAGCGAAAGACGGAAACATGACAGATTCAGAACACGAGGAACAACCTTCCACCTACACAATCAACACGTAAATCAACACGCCTCAGGACTTACGCGTGCAGGAATACAACAAAACAGTGTTGCCCATTGAAAATATTAAAATACAATCTCCATTCTTTTTTAACTGCCAATCATTATTTTTAAAAAAACATAATTACTTTTTACAAAATAATACGGAATTCAATTCAATGATGTTATTTATATTTAAAATACTTTACTTTTCTATTGTTTTTCTTCCTTTTGTAATGAAAGACGACATGACGTGCTTTCTCCATTTAGGGGCGGCTTTCGTTACAGATCACAGATAAAAATATTGGATTTATACTTAGTAAGACAAGAACCTATCATTATAAAGTTCCGTTTCCAGAAATCAAACAGTAATGTATACATATTTTTTTTCAAATTTTTGTCAGACCTATTCAAAGAAATACGTAGAGGATGCTTCAGCGACGATCGACATTTTCCAGCAAGTGTGCCACTACGTGTTGCCTTCGTTTACGGTATGGTGTTTGAACTTGCACGGCGTAAATACTGCATAGTATGTTATTATTTCTTTAATTTTCTCTGGATTATATGTTATTTTGTTTATTAGTGGCCACTAACTTTTCTCCATGTTCTCGAATCAATGAATTTCGTCGTGCACTTTGGTGTAAATAACTTTAGATAAAGAAGCCGGTTCGTTGAAAAGAGCAAAACGGAACTTGGTAAGGTTTGCGTTATAGTTTCAGGTGTCAGGGTAGGGTAGGAGTAACATCCTGGACTCACTAGTAGTATAGGTTCAAAGCGTAGGTTCGAATCCTGGTTAAGACAAAGTTCTTTTTTCACAAAGTGATCGTGCAGAATCGAAGAGTGACTTCTGATACTAAACGAGTAATCCGTAGGAGTGTCAAGCAAACACATGTATCATGATAGAGACGATTTACAAATATTGGTTGGGAAAGAACAAATAATAACTGAGGCATATTCCGGAAGAAGGGCACATAGGCCGTTTTCCTGAATGGAGAAAAAGAGCCTTAAAATTTTATTAGAATATATAACAATAACATAATCTTGCAAATACCTGTTACAGGTTTTCTTAAAATAAATGATCTGTTTGCCTAATAAATAGCTTGTATTAAATAAAAATATTTTATTTTAAATATTTATAAACATATTTGTATAAAATGTTATGTAACCTTTTTCGAAAATCTTTGTTAGTTCAAGAAATAGCACTATTAATGCATCACAATAATGTCTTTATTCTAAATAAAGCAAATAAACTACTACCCATGGCAATAAATGTATCATTGATTTAGTCCTGTTCATACTCATTCATTATATATTCAAGCCAGGTGCTGTCTTCAACTCACAAGAACTTCATTAAAGACCGAACATCTTTCTATTTGTGTTCGGTCACCCCAACAAAAGGGACAGGCTTAGGTCAATATCACTCAATTCTTCGACTTTAGTTTTTGAAAGATAAGATGTTGGCGTGTTAGCGTGTACGTAATAGAACGCCTGACGCCTGACACAGTGTACTTTATCATTACATATTACATAATGGTATAGTTTGAAGTTTTTGATGATGGGTTGGAACGAAAGAAAGGATCAAGAGCTGAGTCCAAATTCTTAATCAAATCTATATCCATTGTCAGTTCAAAAGGCTTGTAATCATGGCTTAGCAGATCCGATTTGCTCCATTTTTAAATTTTGTTTTGAACAAACCCGAAGTTGAGGTCGCACTGGCTAAACGAGTGTCCACGCTCAGGATATAAACAAATTATTTCCACTTTATGAACTTTAGTGAATCAAGAACAACATTTTGTTATTATAGCGTTTCTGTTTTGTCCACCTGTAGCATCTGACAACAATACTACTGTTCTTAGTTCTGAAACTTGCTAAGATTCTTTTCCAAACAGTCAAATAAGAAAGAAGCTACCGCTGATAGGGTCTGAAGTCAGCTGTGCGCCAAAACAGAGTGCAAAGGCTTACAAAAACAATATCGCCAGTCTGCCAAAAATAAAGATTTCGAGATGAAATTTTCACACCTCCTACAATATAACATGGCGGTTCATTTTAAATGATTTCCGGAAAAAGGCCACATAGGCCTATGTGCCCTTCTTCCGGAATAGTCCTGAATTATGGAGGCTACTAGGACAATCCGAAACACTTAATTGGTCTGTAGAATGCACTTTCCATGTTATTATTCTTAGAAAGAAACACTATACCATTTGTTAAGTATGTTTCTGGTAAAGTAACCGTTGGTGTATCGGTAACATCCTAGACTTCCAAAAGTAAAATCTCGGTTCGAATCCCCTCAGGTACTATATTTCTTCTCATAAAACAATCCCTATCAACGTTGGTTGGAGAAGTTACAAGGCGAGAATCCGAATAAACAGTGTGTGCAGTCTTCGTCATACAGGATAAGGATAAGTAGTTTTCATATTTATATCCATCCCTCTTTCTCTCTTTGTATCCATCTTTCTTAACGATGTCTTGCATCTTTATCTTCTCTCTCACACACACAACAAATTCACGCTTTTGTCAAGGAAATAATTAAGTCCTTTTTTTCCTGTAGGTTACCGAGTCTCAATCGAGTTGAGTTTTTGAATTAATTTTGAGTGTAACTTCCCGTTCAGCAGCGAGGCTATATGATACGTGGACCTACTGAGTTACGTGGAATCAGTTCTCATGAGCCGGGAATCGAACCCGAGTCTCCCACGTCAAACGCGAGTCTCAATTGAATCACCGTGTCACTGCGATGACCCGTTTCAACTCTAGCGTGTTCATTCTATGGTTGTAAATTACGTTATGTCCGCAATAGTGAATATTTGGAACAGACAAATGTTCAGAAATGACTACAAAATGGCTCCCTTTCGGGTTATTTCAAAAGAGATTTTATTTATATTAATTTCACATAAAAGTCGTTTCCATCCTATAATTCTTCAATTTGTTTTATCAACGTATGAAATGCGAAATATGCAAGACTGGCTACGCCTATAAGAAATAATATATAATTTTCCTTTATACATTTGTAACTCTTCATTGTGTTACAATTTCGGTATGTAGGTTCTTTCTGATAGATATTTAGCAGTAAAGTACGCCTCATTCAATTTTTCTTTATCTTTTCTCTGTACTTTCTTTTCTTTCTTTTTGTTCAGTTTGCATTAATAGTCTGGAATGGAAGGCATGTCCTATGCTTCCTACTAGGTTTATTAAAATGAATTTTATATCTGTACGTTTAATGACCACTACCGAATTTGCAACCTAACCAGACGGAAATAGAGGATGTGTGTTAAAGTTCTGGCATCATTCTAGATCCTCGGAACTTTTCACTTTCAATGGAAATTCAGTACTTAATTCGATCATCAAGTTTGGTATTCATTTTGAGAGTGACTTAATGAATTTTTCAAGCATCCTCTAAGTATTTGTTTGAATATTTCTGACAAAAAATTTTAAAAGGCGTTATTTCTATATTACTGTTTGATTTCTGGAAACGGAACTTCATGATGTTAGATTCATTTCTTACTACGTTTAAATGCAATATTTTTATCTGTGCTTCCTTCTCTTTTTCTTCTTCTATCTCTGTGTATCTCACTAACGTACTTCTAACAGATAGCTATTGGTTTCAATTTCTCATTGAGATATGTTTAAGGTTCTCTCTACATCAACTTATGAATCTGTAAAGTATGTGTATTGTAGCTGATTTCTTATGACAATCGGAAATACATGTACAAGTTAAATTACAGAAATAGTTTTTAATTAAGGAGAAAGTATAACTACTTTTATTTTAACATGTTTGGCCAAAAATGTTTGTTCAGGCTCACCCCTTCCCCATAGACGTTGGATACGGAACGCAAGAACATAGTTAGATTTTGATTATTGATTTCAGTATATTTCAAGCACCACTACTCGTATCTAGGTCGATATATCGATATAGTCCATATCGATATTGACACATATTAACATTTGATATGGCAATTATATCAAAATCGATATCCATATCCTAAATTTTCAATACGATCTTGGGGAGAGGCATAGGGGGCCCTAACACTTAAGGTGGGTGACGAAACAAAACTTACTTTTTACAATAATATCTTCCAATGACAATTTATTTATTACCACAAATAGCAATGTAAATAAATCCTCTTGCAAATTGGCAATATTATATACTGTAATTTCTTAGGCGCCAAAATTTTTCTCTTTCCCGAAAAAGAAAGAAAGAAAAAAGCATCTCTCAAAAACAAGTGCTTCGAACTTTGACCAAGAATCAATCATAAGAAAGTGTGTGATTTCCTGTCTCTCGGAGATTTCCATCCTATTTGGCCTTTGAGAACGCTCATTGACAAAAACTGCACACATGACCGCTATATGCAGACATGCTCTTAGGGAAAATCAGATATTGGGAAAGGAAACGAGTTTTCTATAATAATAATAATAATAATAATAATAATAATAATAATAATAATAATAATAATAATAATAATAATAATAATATAACAAGCATAGTCCCGACTATTTATTGGCATGGGAGGCCCGCAAATCTACTACGCTAATGGTGTCCCTTAGTCTGTGTTTGTCTCTCTTTCCGTTTGCTGTGCTGTTAGGCGTTTATATTAAACCTTTACATTATGTAATATATTTTCTTATTTCTGTTTTTTTTTTTGAAAAAGGAAAGAAATTGCTTTCCTCTGATATCTATTTTGTTACCATTCATCTTGTTTCGACTGCTTAAGTAAGGTCATTTTGCAACTTTTTGTGTCGTCCATATTTATCACAATAATAAAACCGGCATTCTTAATAATTTACTACATTTTCTTTTTTGAAGTTTGCCACACGGGTATATTTGTAACAGAATTGAGGTTTGGTCCAACGCCTTTGAAATTCTCAACCAACACAACGACGAAGCTTTTTGGATTGCCTACTATTGCAGGAGAAGGATAATTGTATATGGTAATGCACCTTTGGAATGGTGTATACAAAAACAGCATGGAAAAGTGTCATTAAGAAACCCTCCCAATACCGGTTGATTTTCTTCTGAATTTGATAACAATCACTACCAATAGTAGTATTCATAAAACCAGTTTGGGGCCACTTTCTCAAACCAGGCTTTTTTATATATGAAATCCTCCAGCATAGAATCTAATTATACACATCGAGAATTACATCTTCCCCACATTGATCCCATGCAAGATACATCTTCAATCTACTTTTATGACATTTAAAATCATAAAAACTTACATCTAAAACTTATAACTTATAGCACCGCCTTTGATTGAAAAAATAGTTTTTTGTTTGATTGAAATCGGCCTACTAATAGCTGAGTAATGCGAACTTAAAGTTTAGTATTTTGCATACAGTTGTTATAGGTATATATGTATATACATTCCAGCTCTCACTGCACACACGCATATACATATATTTAGTTAAGAGAGGTATGAGATTTATAACCTCTTTCTTTTCTTTTCCTTCTCCTCACGCCAACACACATATATACATAGAGTCTTACAACAGCAACATGTTTTCTTTCTTTTTTAGCAGCTGTTTGGACTTCAGCCAAATGTATCTCACGCTTTCCTCCCTGCTCAGTTTGAGAAAGACTTATTTCCGGCGCGTTTCTTGGCGGAGCGTCTTTCTTTCGTTTCTTGATTCACAATCGTTGCCCATGAAAATTTCTGATCGGACAACTTCAACTATGCAAATGTCTTGTTACTGTTAGTTGCATGAGAGAGAAACTGGTTATAGAAACTTCCGCCAGATGACAGTCAAATTCAATCATTTATAGTAATCAGAAAAGCGTGTAAGATTACTGCTATTTTAGGGTTGGAAATTCATATGATTATAATTATCGTTCTTTTATCCAATCGAAAACAACTAATCACAGACATAACAAAGTATATATATCTAAACAGCACTTAACGGCTTCTATCTAGTTAAGCATATACGAGGGTTGGTTAATATGTAAAATTTTGATATAAATCTAAATAAGTCGAAAACAAGTAATCACATACACAACAAAGTATATATATTTGAACAGCACTTAACGGCTTCTATTTAGTTAAGCATATACGAGGGTAGGTTAATATGTAAAATTTTGATATAAATCTAAATAAGTCGAAAACAAGTATTCGCATACATAACAAAGTATATATATGAACAGCACTTGACGAGATGCAACTATATATAGGGAATAGCTTTTATGATATTACCATAAAAACTTACTTTCTAACTTTTATACACTTAGAACATACTTAAAATTACAAGTTCGGATACTCATAATGTAATCTTCTACTAACCTCGTTCTCTATAGGAAACAATGACTTCTTAAACTCCGTCCACTGATCATAATTCAAGCTGAATAGACAGCCGTTAATATCAAAAACAACTTGAACTTCGGTTTGCACATTTTTCACAATTACATTGAAATTATTACTAAGTATAAATTTCTTTTGAGGATCCATCTATCCACTCCATTTTTTACTTCTGACAACATATTTTTGGTCATTTTTATTATTTTTTGGATTCACAAAACCAATCATCATTTGAAATTTACATACAGAACTCAACAGTTGGATAATTATCTTTTAAACCAGTGTATTTGATTTTTATTCCATTTTTAACGTTCTCATCAATCATTTTATCTGTTAAGTGTTTTGTAAATCTAGGTGGAAGAAATATCTTAAACTCTTCACATTCAACTAAAATGCTTTTTCCATACTTAGTTTTAATCTTTTCCATTTTCACAATCTTATATTCTGTATTTAATTCTAATTCTCTTAATCCAATAACCTGTTTTTGTTCAAGACTTCCAAGTTTATTTAAAAGTTCAATATGACTCGCCATCGTATATATTATATATTAAACTTTTTAAAAATCAGTTTCTAATAGCCTCGAATTTCGTTAAGTATGTCATTGATTCTGTTAACAACATCTCTTACATTTTCATCTGTTAATTCACCATTCATGAGCTTAATTACATTAAGCTCATCTTTAAACAGCCCAATTCGATTCACCATATTTTTATAATATTCTTTATTTGAAGCTATATTAAACCGTGTTGATAGACCAGTGATAACAGCAGAAGCCGAAGCAAATGCTGTTGTAATAATTGAATACACTGTAACAGGAATAAATACATTGATGAACCCTGTAGAAGCTGATAATAGAATTGATAACGTAATAAGAGTAGTATAAACACATTTTATTCTCTTGAACTTCCTTTTGTTTTTCATTAATAACTTCTCAAGATTTAATATAGTATCTTCAATTAACGCAATTAAATTCTTACGTGGAATGTTATCTGGAATAGTCATTTTATTAAATAAGTTTTTATGATATTGTCATAAAAACACTTACAAACTAAACAAATCTAATAAACATATAATTGATTTATATCTTTTCAATTATTTTTTCTTTCTCAATATCGTACTCTAAATGTTTCTTACCAATCATAACAACATAGCAAATCGTTTTATCTGGTACATCGCTTTCAAAATTAACAGTCAGTTTCAAATTAGTTCTATCACTTACAGTCACTGATTTATGCTTGCTTGTGTTAATTACGAACATCGGCCTATTTTCTAAAAATTCTTTAGGATAATAAAACATCTCAGTATTTCCAATTGTAGCTCGCTTATATACCGTATACATTTCATAAACTTTCAAATACTTATGTTTTGCAAAATCTAAGTTTAAAGATTCTAATGGGAAAGATTCATTTCTAGAATTACGAAAATGGATATTCTGAACTTTACAATGATCAAAATAGCTTGAATCTTTTTCTTGATTATCATTTCTATCAGTTTGGAAAAAGGCAATCACGAAATTAGGCATATCAAATTCGCTTGAGTTAAATTGTGTGGTTAAATCGAATTCTAAATATTTACCACTAACTGATTTCTGTAAACATTGATATGTGTTGAATGAAATAGGAATCTTACCTTCTTTTAACATATTAGATCTTAACAAGGTGGCATAGTTAGGTTCATAATTAACAATAGGCATTCTTAACTCCATATTTGTAATCTTAACTTTACATGGATGTGGTTGATCATTCACATATGTTCCATCCTGCTTTTTTGTTTTCCAAATAGCAAATGCATTATCATCAGAACCACTTCTTTTAAATGTATATTTCAAACCTCCTTTCCACATAATATCTTTGTAATCAGAACAAAAGCCTGGTAGAAGTCTTAGCAAAAACACTATTTCTTCATCTGTTCTTGCCCATGTAATTCCTTCCCATCCACATTCATCATAGTGATTTGCCTCTGGTTTTGAAATCGTACATGTGTTTACAGCTGTTGAAGTTAAACCAGGATAATCTATAATATCTAATATCTGTCCATGCTTACTAACTTGAATTTGAGAAAACAAATGTGGGAAGAAATTATTAATAAGTCTAATATTTTGACCAGTAGTATATTCTCCATCAGCATCTCTACCTCTAATTTCAAAAGTTACATAAATATCAGCATAATAAGGATGTATGAAGCCATCACCCACATCAATATCAAATTCAATAGACCTGTTTGGCTTATTTAAATTCTCGATTGTTTTTCGATTAGGTTTAAAGGATTGTAATTCATATGATTCTATCTTATCCATATTTATTATAAAAAATATTTGTAATTGTTTTATGAATTAAGCCCATAAAATAAACTCATAAAAACTTAAATATAACTTCTCCAAATATCCTTATTCCTATTCACCTGACTAATAATTTCTGAAAATCTATACCCATCTGTAAACATTTTTAACACTGTAATGCATAAATGTCCATAAATTACCTCGTTAAAATGTTGTATACGGCTGCTATTGTACTCTATATTATGACCAAGATATTTTAAGAGTGCTTTTGGCGGATTACCTCCAAATGAATCAAACACATACTTTCTATTTTCTTTTTTCCAATAAAAAATGCAATGCGTTCCTATATTTTTAGACGTATCAAAATTAACAATACCACACTCATTCTTCCTTGGTTGTTTAGGCAATTCATCACTCATAAATACACCTCTAAAGTTTCTTATCAAGTTTTTTAACAAGTTGTATTAGGTCTAAATTACTTAAAGGTTTAAATTCTTTTTTTTCTTTACTGTTATGGAGTTTACGTTTTTTGAAAGCTTACCACCTTGTTTTTCTTCCATTGCTAAGTTATGTCGCTTTTGTTCCTCTAATTCCATTTTAGTCTTTTTTGCATCATCTACAGTCTTAGCAATAGCAGCCGCACCTTCAGCAACAGAACCTAGAGCACCTATTAAAGCTAAAATCGTTGGAATAGTAAATATAAAACCACCATAATGAACTTTATTATCATTTGCCTTCATTTCTTTGTTTATTTTCTTAAGTTGTGGTATAGAAAGAGATAGAGACATACATTGTCCTTTACTTAGTTTTGCTTCCTTTTGTTTGAGTTGTTTGTTAGTTAAAATGTGATCTATATTTAATTGTTTAAGTTCCTGATTGGGAATTGTAAATGTAAAACATTTTAACTGCATATTTATTATATAATTAAAAGCTTTTTATGAAAAATTTCCATAAAAAGTACATATAAACCTAAATCTAAAAAAGTACATATAAACCTAAACCAAATCTTACTTTTGTTACTTATAATCCTAAACCAAATCTTACTTTTGTATTCATCACTAAAGCAGTTCCAAGAGCAGGTAGTTTTTCAGCTATTAAATTAGCATCTTTAGCAAAAACTCTTTCCCAAGCTTTATTTTCTAATTCCTTATCTGCAATATGTCTTGATTCTGTATCTTTATTATCCCTATAGCATATATCATGTTCTTTACAAGCCTCATCTAATGGATTAATACCTTTATCACCTCTTTCTAATCTTTCTTGAAGTTTTGTACCCGGACCACAATATTGAAATCCTGGAATATGCAACTCAAATGGAAGTTTATTAATCAAATCATTTACTAATCCTTTTCCATACTTTTCACTTTTCCAAAATTTTGGTGGTAGCGTATTCAATATCTTTATCAAATAACCTATACCTTTTGGATCATTAGGTATAAATTGTATGAGTTTAGAATTAATCATATCCATAACACCTACTTTCTCATTATAAAAGTTATCATTTCCAGATTTTTCTTCCCCATCAATAACAATCAAGCGATCAATCAGTTTTCTCACATCATCCATCCAAATGTATTCTTTTGATAATTCGTTATATACCTTTATTTCTTCTCCAGATTTTGGTGTTTTTTTGAAGGTGTTGTTGGTTTTATATATTCATCCCAAATAGGTTTGATAATCTCTTTATATTTTTTACTTTTACTAGATTTTTGTTTTCTTGTACTTGGATCATTATTATGAAATGCAACACTAGAATCAATTACTATTTGTTTATATTTTTCTAGATCATCATCATTATAATTTGTTGGATTATGTTTTGTCAATAATTCCCATAAACCTTCTGTTCCTGTATAATGTCGATTATTATTAACTAAATCATCACCATGAATTTTAACTTCTGCATTTCCTATCATATGTATAATTTTCCCATCTTCATCATATGGTTGTATTCCAAAACTTTTATCATCTGTAGTTGCATAATATCTTGAGGCAATCTTACCAAAATGAGTTGTTGCTAAAGATTCTATTCCTTCTACTTTATCTTTAATTTGTTTTTTCATGTGTTTTATTTCTTCTGTTATAGGCGTATCACTTTCATTTATAGGACTATCATACATAGGTGGTGTTTCTAATAAGCTTGAATCCACTCTCGCACTTTTATACACAACTGGAACTAACTCTTGAATTAGATTTTTATTTTCTTCTGCTACTTTTGATATATCTTGCCCTAAATCTTTAATTGCATCCATAACAGGCTGATCTTGTTCTTTAAATTTTTCATACTTACTTAGATTACTTTGTTTAATTTCCTTAAATCTTTTAATAAGTTCTTCTTTTAACTTAATATACTTCTTTGCTTTATTAACATCCATTTATTATATAAAGAAAAATAAAAACATAAGATAACATAACATAACATAACATATACGTTCACCTGCATTCATATACGTTTAGTTCACACTTAGAAATTCTTTAATTTTATTTCTATATTTACCATTATTCACCTTCCTAGTCATATCTATTGTTAAGAAACCATTTTCTTCACCCCAACACTTATTACATAATGATTGTAATTTTTCAAACGACATATCAGATGTAACAAATTCATCATATATATATTTTAAATTTACATTGTCCTGTCTAAATATACAAAGAAAGTTTAAGTTGTCCCCAATTAATTGTTTTGGTACTTTAGAATATGTTTGTCCAAGATAGAAAGAGTTGAAACCCTTATGACGACCTCGAGTAAAATATTCTCTAACGTGATTTTGTTCTTCTAATATGAAATCGTCAAATACTACTACAGAATAGTCCTCACATTTATCTAATGGAATAATCTCTTCATTGTTTCCTTTTATTATTGCTATTGTGTCTTTAATATTACGTTCTATATCTCGAAAAAGTTGTATTAAGTGTTGGTATTTAGGTCGATTTAGACTTTTAGAATAGATATAAACATTTGCATATTTTAACCATTTAGGTGCCAACAAAAAATTATTAATCATTAACGTCGTTTTACCACATCCACTAGACCCAACTATTAAACATCTTATATCATCAGGTAACAACTCACCATTCCTCTTCCTCTTCGCTGTTTCTTCTGTTAACCTTACTTTAATATCCCAATTATCCATATTAGTTATTTATTATATAATAAATGAAGGTATTTAATTTAAATGGTTATTCATCTGTATTAAACATGTCTTTGCACTATCCATTTGAAAACGATTTAGAAGTAGCTGTTGCAGGATTTTACACAACATACTTAACTCCAAACATTACAGAAAAGAACAACAAATTAACATTTTGTAACAGTAACTCAAGACATACAAAACAACTCATAATTCAGCCTGGTCAATATAGTTTACAAGAATTAGAAGAATATATTAAATCAAACCTTCCCTATACCAACGATTCTTTTAAAAATATACAATTTACTGAGGACAGAAGGAAAAATAGAGTTAAAATATTTAGCCAGCAATGTGATTTAACCTTAGATACCATTAATACTGTATTAGGTTTTAGTGAAAAGAACTTGGCTGAAAAGATAGAACAGTTGGAGATAAGCCACCAAGGTTTCATCCGTTTGATACTATAAATATTCATTGTGCTTTAGCAGAAGGTATGATTTTAAAACACAATGATACAACACACAACGAAACAGACTTAATTGCAACATTTAGAACAAATGCAGAATTTAGAGAACCAATTATATATGAACCTAATGAAAAGATATTTTACCCAATACATCACAATAAATTTAGTAATTTCAAAGTTTCAATTAAAGATGAGAATGGTGATTTGATTGATTTTGGTGGAGCTCGTATAACTGTTCTCCTTGCTGTTAAATAATTTGAATTGTTATATAATAAATATGGAATCTTTGGTAATACTAAAACGAGGACTACAAACCTCAATCATGTAAGTGAAGTTTTTACATCAAATAATATAACATGGGTTGATTTCAAAAACAAAAGACTTGTTAATGTAGGTGATGCAATTGACCAACATGATGTAGTAACCTTACAACAGCTAGATTTAATAAATAGTAATGTTAATAGTCAATTGGAAAGTGATAGAAACAAATTTGAAGATGTATTAAAAACATTACAAGACACATATATAAAGAAAGATGATTTTCAAAACATTAGGATGGATACTACTAAATTGATTATGCAGAAAGAAACTATACCCTTAATATGTCGATTGAGAGCTAAAAATGTTAAGGAACCAATCTTTAGAATATTTAATCTCTCTAATGGTTTCAAATTTCTCTATAATGGGAAAATGATGCACATGGAATTAAGTTTGGATAAATACTTTCTAGAGATATATTTAGGTGATAATTTGATTGAAAATTTACCTGTAAACATTAAAAAGGGTGATATAATTACGTTTCAAGCAAATAAGAATTCAGCTATGGAAGAAGGGCAAACATTGTTTGTTATAATGTACATAGAAAGAGAGCTTTCATAAAACCATTTGCTATATTCAATCTATATAACAACATTCTAATTCAATCTATATAACAACATTTTAATTCAATCTATATAACAACATTCTAGATTGAATTATACAGATGAATTATAAATTGTTATGTAGATTGAATTATTGTTTGAATTATAGACTAAGTTATAGAATGTTATATTGATTAAATTATATAAATGAACAGTGTTTGAATTGTAGAAGTTATTATATAGATTGATTATAGATTGATTATAGATTGAATTATAGATTGAAGTTATGATCAATTATAGTATTAATCAACAAATACCAACAACAGCATTAATTATAGTATTAATCATCAAATACCGACACCCGTTAATTATAGTATTAATCATCAAATACCGACACCCGTTAATTATAGTATTAATCATCAAATATCGACACCCGTTAATTATAGTATTAATCATCAAATATCGATAACAGCATCAAACAAACATATGCTTGAATTATAGTTTGAATTAGGCTGATCTTTAGAATGATGTTGTTAGTTGAATTATAGTTTGAATTAGGCCGATCTTTAGAATGATGTTGTTAGTTGATATAGTGTTTGAATTATAGATTGAGGTTAATAATTTTCCATTTAATAAATAGTATGATGTATTGTGTTAAGTGTAAGAAATCAACAGATACAAAAATAGATAACATTAGAATAGAACAAACAAAGAATGGAAGACATATTAAGAAAGGTATATGTGTTGTATGCGGTGCTAATAAATCTCAATTCATTAAAAAGCCCGATTGACTAGAAGAAGGTAAAGGTATTAGAGAAGACATTATAGAAGAAATTCATAAACCTTCTAGAAAGAATTATCCTTGGTTAAGTGTTATTGTTAAAGGTATAGATGATTTATGGCAAGCAGATCTTGTGGAAATGGATAGTGGTGTGTTAAAAGGTGTTTCAAAATTAAATAAAGGTTATAATTATTTGCTAACGATTATAGACGTGTTCTCGAAATATGCGTTTGCTGTTCCTGTTAAAGATCAGAGTGGGAAGAATGTTACAGAAGCATTCGAATCAGTGTTAAAAGTAAGAAAACCCAACAATTTACAAACTGATCAAGGTAAAGAGTTTTATAATAAAGAATTTAAGAAGTTGATGGAGGAAAATAGGATTAATCATTACTCGACATATAGTGGTAAGAAAGCATCTGTTGTTGAAAGATTTAATAGAACACTTAAACAAAATATGTGGAAGAAATTTACTGTTCAAGGTAATTATAAGTGGTTAAAAATATTACAAGGTTTGGTTAATGAATATAATAACAAAGTACATAGAATAATTGGTGTGAAACCTGTAGAAGTGAATAAGAATAATGAGCATGTGATATTGAAAAAAGTGTATAAGAAAGAATATGAGCCTGTTATGTTAAAGTATAAGATTGGTTATTATGTTCGTATAAGTAAAATTAAAGGTTTGTTTGAGAAAGGATACACACCTAATTGGTCAACAGAAGTATTTGTTATTAATGAGGTTATACCATCTAATCCACCAACATATAAAATTAAAGGTTTAAACAATGAAGAAGTTAAATTAAGATTTTATGAACCAGAATTATTGAAAACTAAATATAAGGATGAGTATTTGGTTGAAAAAATATTGAGAAAGAAAGGTAATAAAGTGCTTGTTAAATGGTTAGGGTTTGATGATTCACATAATAGTTGGATAGATAAGAGTAATGTAATATTATAAATGTTATATTTTATGGTTTAATAATTCACATAATAATTAAATAATATAATATTATAAATGTTACATTTTATGGTTTAATAATTCACATAATAGTTTGATAAGATAAGGAAAATGTTGTAGTGTAAATTTAATGTGTTTAACTTTTATGAATATTTTCATAAAAGGTAATAAAGTGTTTATTAAAGGGTAAGGGTTTAATAATTGCATAATAATTAAATAAATAAATAAAAGTAATATAATATTATAAATGTTATTTCATAAAAGGTAATAAAGTGTTTGTTAAATAATTAGGGTTTAATAAATGGTTAGGGTTTAATAATTGCATAATAATTAAATAAATAAAAGTAATTATAATATTATAAATGTTATTTCATAAAAGGTAAATAGGATAAGAAGGTGAATGATAATTATGATGATGAGTGAGTTTATGAAAATGATTCAGTTTTTATCATATTAATAATGACTTTGATGGGGTGATCCCATAAAAGCCCTATACTAACACAACACACTAATATATGTAGACAATGGCAGGAGTGTACAAGTATTAGCAGTTGTGTTAGGAAAAATAAGTATGCTAATGTTGGTATATATAATATGAAAAAAATATTATGAAAATGATCTAAAAAATTTGGTAAATATAAGAAAACGATACAGTATTTTTTCATATAAGATGAGTAATTATAGTAAATTTACTGTAGTAGAGTTAAGACGCTAATGTAAAGAGAGGGGAATCAGAAGATATTCCCGATTAAGAAAAGCAGAACTGATAGACTTTCTTAAACAATATGATGATGAACAAAGCAGAAGACAAATTAGAGATATATTCCATTTTAAACAAGAAGTATTTGAAAGATCGAAACCGAAAAGACCTAAGCTAAAAGTTGAATTGAAAGAAACATCATTGAAATATAGATTACAGACATTTAGAATAGAAAACATTGGTGGATATAAAGATCCTTTGAAATTCTTAAATGCAAGTAGTAGGATTGTTAAAAATAAAATCAAGGACTGTTTTAAACTTTTCAATGCGCTTAAAGTTAATATGTCATTTATTTGTAAATTTAAAAAAGAAAATACGATACAAGAACATAATTTTAAAACTTCAAATGAAATAATACTCGAATTTACAGATTTAGATGACTTTTGTAAAAAAGCTTCATACAAACTCATAAGAGAAATGGAAGAGTTTCAAAGTAAAGGATCTGGATGGATGTTACATTCTGTAGACTTTTTAGAATTAAGAATTAATAAGTATGTATCAATGAGAGGTTCCTCTTACATAGAACTTCCATACATGATTAAGAAGAGAAGAGCATGTGTTAATATAAAGAATAATGATGAAAAGTGTTTCCTATACTCAGTCATATCTGCATTATATCCAGTTAAACATGGGCAACATGGAGACAGGGTCTCTACATATAAAAAACATGAAGATAAGTTTAAAGATGTTTTTAAAGATATCCCATTTCCTGTACAAATTACTGATATAGCCAAGTTTGAAAAGAGAACTGATATTTCCATTAGTGTATTTAGTTTTGATCATAACTATTCAATTTTTCCACTTCGAATCGCACAAGAAAAGAAAGAAAGCATATTCATCTGTTATATCTTAAAAGTGAAAAGAAAACTCATTTTAGTTGGATTAAAGACTTGTGGAAGCTTGTAGGCAGTCAAATAACTAAAGATGGTCATAAAAGATTCCTATGTGAAAGATGTTTAGCTAAGCATTTTAAATTAGAAGAGTTATTAAAGAGCATGAAAAATACTGTGGATTATATTCAGCTGCAAAAATCGTTTTACCAAAAGAATGGAATAAGGTACTTGAATTTATTAATCATAAACGATCTTTGAGAATTCCATTTACAATTATTGCTGACTTTGAATCACTATTAAAGGAAATTATTACATGCCAACCTGATCCAGAAAGATCTTATTCAAACGCATATCAAGAACATAAACCAAATAGTTTTACATACTATGTCAAAAGCACTTTAGATTCTTATAAAAGCAAACCAGTAGAATATATAGGAGATAATGTATCAGATGTATTTGTAGAAAAATTAAAAGAAGAAGCTATTAAAATTGCAAAGATTTATGATACTTATAAACCTATGAATCGCCTTACAGAAGAAGAAAGAAATATATTTGAATCATCTGAAAATTGTTATAATTGTGAAAGAACTATTAAAGAACTTCCACGCTTATTAGAAAAGAAAATAGAGAGGTTAAATATTTTAACTAGTTATTTAAAAAAGAAGATCGAAGAAGGTTATAAACATCTAGAAGAGGAATTGTATATGAAAAAAGATGATGATGATATTGATGATATAGATGACATATTAATGGATATAAAAGAGCAAAAGGAGGATATAGAAGTTATACTTGATGAATGTGCTAAAGAATTGAAAAATACTATAAACAATATAAAAAAGCATGTATAACCAAAGTTGCTGATCATGATCATTTAACTGGAAAATTTAGAGGAGCTGCTCATTCTTATTATAACATAAAATATACAAACCCAAGATTTATTACTGTGTTCATTCATAACTTATCTGGATACGATACACATCTATTTATAAAAAGTTTAGGAGGCGGAGAATTAGAAGAAAAGATAACTATAATACCTAACACAGAAGAAAAGTATATTACATTCGCAAAAACAATAAGATACAAGAATAAAGAAAATAAAGAACGATCAATCCAATTAAGATTTGTAGATTCGTTTAGATTTTTATCAAGAAGTCTAGCTGAATTAGCAAAAAATTTAAAACCAGAACAATTTAGAGAAACATTAAAATTCTTTCCTAAAATGTAATTGATTTAGTAAAAAGAAAAGGTATCTATCCATATGATTATGATGATTCACCTGAAAAACTATATGAACCTGTTCCACTATCTAGAGACAAGTTTAAGAATAGATTAACAGAAGAAGATATAAGTGACGAGGATTATAAGCATCATCTATTAATCTGTAAGATATTCAATTTAAAAACCTTAAGAGAATATACTCAATTCTACAACAAAACAGATGTACTTCAATTAACAGACATTATTGAAAACTTCAGAGATACAGCTCTTAATACATATAAATTAGATCCTGCATGGTATTTCACAAGTCCAGGCTTCTTCTGGGATGCAATGTTAAAGATGACACAACAAAAATTAGAATTGTTAACTGATTATGATAAACTGCTCTTTATAGAAAAAGGTATAAGAGGTGGAATTTCCAATGTTCAAATAGATATGCAGTAGCTAATAATAAGTATCTAGAAAATTATAATCCTAATGAGAAAAGTTCTTACATAATGTACATGGATGCAAATAACGAATATGGATGGGCTATGAATCATCATATGCCTTATGGAGAATTCGAATGGAAAAAGGTTATTAATGGTGTAAATGATAAATACTGGATAAATAAAATATTAGAAACAGACGATGAGTCTAATACTGGATATATACTAGAAATCGATTTAGAGTATCCAAAAGAACTTCATAATAAACATTCAGATTTGCCATTAGCTCCTGAAAATTATATAAACAACAAGAAACTTCCAAAATTATTAACAACACTTTACGATAAAGAAAACTATATATTGCATTATCAAAATTTAAAATTCTGTGTCACAAGGTCTCAAAATTAAAAAGATACATAAACTATTAGAATTTAAACAATCAGGCTCGTTAAAGAAATATATAGAATTAAATACAAAACTTAGATCGCATGCAAGGAATGATTTTGAAAAAGACTTCTATAAACTAGCAAATAATGCAGTATTTGGAAAGACTATGGAAAACATAAGAAAGAGAGTAGATATAAGACTAGCACATAATGTAGAATTAGCAGAGAAACTAATAGCTAAACCTACTTTTAAAGATAGAACTATATTTTCCGAAGATCTAGCTGCTATTCATATGTATAAGACAAAAATTACTTTTTACAGCCTATCTATGTTGGGATGTCTGTTCTGGATATATCTAAAATTTGTCTATATGATTTCTATTACAATGTGTTGAAGAATAAATATGGAGATAAAGTCAAACTATTAATGAGTGACACAGACTCGGTTATAGAACATATAGAAACAGAAGATGTATATGAGGATATGAAAGCTATGTATGAGGATCTAGATACATCTGATTACAAAGATCATAACAAATATGGGATAAAACAAGTTAACAGAAAGTATTAGGAAAATTCAAAGATGAACTGAAAGGTGAAATCATAGGAAAAGTCGTAGGTCTCAAATCAAAGATGTATTCAATACAAGCACCTCAAATAGACCTCGAAGATAAAGACTTTAAAAGTAAATTTGATAAAGACAAATGTTGTAAAAAGGCAAAAGGAATAAAATCGAATATTGTTAAATCAGAAATAACTTTCAAAGATTACGAAGATTGTGTCTTAAAAGATTATGAATTATATAAAATGCAAAATACTATTAGAAGTAAAAGACATAATGTATATTCAGTAGAAGAAAACAAGCTAGCATTAAGCTCTTACGATGATAAAAGATACATATTAGAAGATGGGATACATACTCTAGCTTGGGGTCATTATTCGATAGATTTAAGGAAAGAAGATTTACTAACAAAGCTAAAAGAACTAATGGATAGCTATATCAAAGGGAGACAAGAAAAAGAAAAGCGAAGAATAGAAAGTTTAAGAAATGTTTAGATATAAGTTTAGGTGTAAAATTCTTTTATGGTTATATATCGTAAAAGATTGAAGATGTATCCTGCATGGGATCAATGTGGGGAAGATGTAATTTTCGATGTGTATAATTAGATTCTATGCTGGAGGATATCATATATAAAAAAGCCTGGTTTGAGGAAGTGGCCCCAAACTGGTTTTATGAATACTACTACCAATAATCATGCATCCATAAGGTCAGTCACAATTCAGTGGTAGAGCGTTCAGCTCCGGTGCTGTGCTCCCTGGTTCAATGCCAGCTCGCGCCGTGTGGAATTTGTGAAACACCGTGCTCACTTTCTTCATTCCACAACTTCATTCATTTCTCATCATCACCGTCTCCTTTAAAGTAACCAGCATAACCTGGAACGTAAAACTGAAAGATTTCATTTCATTTTCATTTCACAATACTGCTCCCGCCAGCAAACCCATATTTCTAGCATCATACGCCAATGTCAGCACCGAATCGAAAATAGTCGGATACACAGCGAATAACATTCTGTACTTTTAAATTTGGAAGTTAATCCGCACGTCGCAAAGTTCGTACGTTCCAGGTTCCTATGCTGAAGTAAAAGTTATTATTATTATTATTATTATTATTATTATTATTATTATTATTATTTTATTCTCTGATGGTGCTTTTCGGAGTAGTACCCACCTGAATATCCGAACGGGGTACTATTTTACCTCCACAATGTTCATCTCAGGAGGACCAATCATTATATTTATTCTTCTCCTACGTTCCTCCTGGAAAAAGTAATATGATAGTATTCCCACTTTCTTTCCACATGTCCAATATGTTGGCCACCTTGTGATTCATCCGCCTTTTAGTGAAATTTCCCCTCCTAAGAGCAAGAAGATGACCTTGACTCGCTAATCCGCCCTTCGAGGAGGCTGTTGGCATCCGATAGAAGTTGACTACTTATCACGGTAATATGTTGGGCTTCACCTAGTTTAGCCGCTTAAGACATTGCGCACTTTCTGCAGCGAGGGGTGTAATTTGAGATTTTCCGTTCGATTAGCTCCGATAAAAGAGACTCTCTGCTCTCTACAAAGCTCTATTGAAATGCTTTGAAATCTAATGTATCACTTTTTTCTCCTACTGATGGTCTAATGTTGACATTCAAAAGAAGATTAATATCCTCATATCCAGCTTGAGGTGTAAATTTATATGTCCATCCTGAATGATATCCTTACCATTCTCAGATATAGGATGAAAGTTGTGGAGAAAATGCTTTGGAGCTCAAAGATATTAACAATGAGGTACAACAAAGGCTACTCGATTTGCAGAAATCAACAGACAAGCACCATATTAGGTTTGTGTATTAAGGTGGCCGCATTTGAACTTTTTATCGAAAATCGGTTCGGCGAAGCGGTTAAAGGGTGTGTTTTAGTGGACAAACTGAACCACATTATTTCAGAATTTTTAGTCAACGGCTTCATGTGCCGCATCGAGGTTTTATGGAAAACGTATGTAACATGCACTACAAGGTACCATATTTCATGTTTTTGGCTGTGTAAAATACATATGTTCTCGATTTTTTTAGTTTCACCCTTAGGTGCAGCTTGGATATAGGTATTTCACCTTCCCAAAGCCCACTTATGTGCAGTTCGCTTAAATTGGCTAATTTTCAACGTTTAAGGCAAGAATGTTGGGCTTTTTATATGTATGTTTAAAAAAAGTGGATTCAGTTTTGTTTAGCCTAAGAGTAGAGTTTATTTTTATTTATTTATTTATTTACTGTAATAAAATGCATTATCAACATTCTCGATAATTTATTCATTGGCCAAAATAACCCAGAACTAACCACGACAAGGTGACTGCACTTTGAGTTCCGCCTAGCCTTAGTTCCTTCCTCCCAACCTGTTTAATTTTCTGTCATGGCCTTACTTGCTTGCATCTTCACTTACTTGCTTGACTTCTACATGACATAGTATCTTTTCGATTCGAATGTTGGTATTTTCTTGCGAGAAAGCAAGCCACAGTGTATGAATCCGTCGCGACTTGGCGACCCACACACGGATTGAGAAGTTTGCGTCATCAAACACATCATTCGTTTTACTGCTTGGGTAATTCACGGAAACGCAGATATTTCTATACCGGGCATGCAGCTGACTTAAAAGTTTCTTCAATATCGTCGTCGTAAAGGCTCTTAGAGAGCGGAGCTTCTGTTGGGGACAAGGTCATCCACTCGGCCATGTTGTAGTAATGGTCCGCATTAAAATTAATTTTAGGAATTGTGAATTCTCGGAAAATACAGAGAATATTATCTGCTTAGGTTCCGTGTGTACGAATTGGGCTAGTCATCCCAAATATCCATAAATACCGCAGTCCTTCACAGTACGATGGTTTTTGCCTGATGGCAAAAAAAAAACCGGGAGTACATATGACAATGTATTGTACAAGACATGCTACTGCCTTGCAAGATCTCGCTGTGGTAATATACAAACGAAGAATGCAACATGCTGTAGTGAACCAAAGTGACTGGACCACTGGATCGCATTTCTTGTTCGCCAAGTTCGAGAAACAGTATTCCGAGTGAATTGCTGTAAGCATTGCTAGTAAATAATGTTGGTCCGCACTGAGGTTTTCAGCTTTTGTGAATTCATCCAACGAGTCGAGATTTGTTGCTTGGTATTTTAGTAAGAGCGCTTGTGTTTGGATCCATGTTTCCCATCGAGATGCCTTATTAAATAACACGAAGCGGTAGTTCATTTGTACGAAGACGACAAACGATCCATTGAAGTTTTGATTTAGTTTTTCTAGACAATGTAGAGACCTATAAATCTTAGCGTTCGTGTACCGTCACACCCAGCTGTTACCAACGTTAACAGATCAGTTACGTTTTCATCCAGAAATTCGTACACGGATGCGGCGATGTTCTCTCCAGACTTCGGCACGACGTGGCCCAAATATGTTGAACCTGCTTCTCCCACTATTGTTAAGTGTTCTTCGATTTGCCGACAATGCCAATATTTTCCTTTTTTCGCTAGCGTTAGTGGCTGGTTTTATCTCCCATCAAAGAAGACTCCTCTAACAAATTTTCTGACTATGCCCTCATTTTTTTGAGCATCTGCGCTTTATTTTCAATTTTCCCTCCTGACCTTATTTTTATCAATAAAAAGGTCTTTGCGGTCCGTTGAAATGACTCCTGCATCTGCAAGTCCTGCACTAGCAACTAGTGCAACTGCCCGGAGAAAAATAACTGCGTTTCCATGCCGTACTCAAGCAGTAGAGCGAATGGTGCGTTTAGTGCAGCAAGCTTCTTAATCCATTTGTGGGCCGGGAAGTCGCGACGGATTCATACGCTGTGCCTTGCTTTCTTGCAAGGAAATATCAACATTCGGATCGAAAAGATACTATGCCACCTAGAAAAGTAAGCAAGTAAGTGAGGTTGCAAGGAAGTAAGGCCATAGCAGAAAATTAGTCAGGTCGGGAGGAGAAACAAGGCGGAACGCGAAGTGCAGTCACCTTCTCGTGGTGAGTTTTGGGTTATTTTGGCCAAAGAATAAATTATCGAGAATGTTGGTAATGAATCGCATTACAGCAATAAGATAAACTGTAGTCTTAGGCTAAAAAGACTACATGGATTTTTTATACATACATGTGAGAAACGCAACATTCTTGCCTTAAGCTTTGAAGTTCAGTCAATTTAAGCTAAGAACTGCACATAAGTGGGCTTTGAGATAGTAAATTAGTTATAGTTCAGGCTGTCCCTAAGGTTGAATCTGAAAAACGAGAATATATGCATTTTACACAGCCCAAAACGTGAAATATTGTACCGTGTAGTGCGTGTTGCATACATTTTCCATAAAATCTCGCTGCGGCACATGAAGGTGTTGGCTAAAAATTCCGAAACAGTATGGTACACTCTGCCCACTAAAAGACACTTTAACCGCTTCGCCGAACCGATTTTCGAAAAAAGTTGAAGTTCGACCCACCTAATGTGTATCTGGACAACTTCAACGCCGAAGTGAGGAAAAACTTGAACTCTAAAAATTTTAAAAATAATTGCGGAGTTGGTTCAAGCTGAATAAACTTTTTGCTTTCAAACATTGGGTGCAATTCACTAATGCATAAAGAAATGAAAGAATGAAGTGAGTGTATAATATTTAGTTTATATTATGAGCGTGTATCATCCGATGCTGTGTTGCCATATTTTGATTTTTGGCTTATGTTGGTGAAAACATGTATTTGTTGCATACATTGTCAAATATCAAGGCGTATAACAGGCGTAATCAACACACTTAACAAGTTCGTTACTCAATTTGCTGCCTGTGTATGTACGCGTGTGTTTGTTATTTTGAGCCCTCCGTTTGAACTTTTCAATTTTGAGCCCTTCATTCGATAGATCATCAAAAATTATCTCAAAGAATTGATGGAATTTTTCGCGTCATTCTTACCGTTCCCGAGATACAGGCCAAAAAAGTTTTGATTTCAACAAATTTAAGGAGCGATATATCGGAAACCGTACGACATAGAGAGATCATATTGATGATGATCAACTCCTAAGAGGATGGTGAACATTTTGATATCAAATAGTAGCCGATGGTCACTGGTCAACTGACGACCCTTCCCCAGATATTAGCCAAAAATTTTCGGATTTGGGAAGGTTTAAGAATCCGTATCACGGAAACTGTAAGTCGTACAGAATGGTATTTTGCGAAAGTTTCAGTTTTGAGCCCTCCATTTTGAGCATATGTCTTCGTGAAACAACACATCGTAGAACGTTTTAACAGGTTTCCTGCTTCATATAGACTAAATACTTTCTCTTGACCTCGAATGCATGGCTCTAGAAGTACAGAGGTCTTGTGGCTTGTTGATGTGCGTCCTTGCGAACTCTAAGCGACCATATATATGTGCATATGCTAGTTTGACCTGCAAAGCAGAACAAATAATATGAGTACAGTTACATTTCTCTGCACTGCATTCCAGACCTAAAGTTATTTTCAGGTTTGCTGCAGCGGCAAACGGGCTTGCTGCGTTAGCTTCAATAATCGAAACAATTTTCGTCTTACGTTACCATTTGCGGTCTACTCAATTTCGCTTTAGTTTATAATACCTGTTTCTAGTTTATAATTATGCTTCGAATTGTTCTATCCAATATATGTTCTAATATCCAGGCTCATGACTCGAGTAACTTGCTTTTTAGGCGTTCCAGCTTCTCATATGTAATTATTCTTCCTCTAGTTACAAGAGACAAATATCCTACCATCTTTGCTTTCTTATAAAAGCAATTTGCTGTAGACAACAAACAGTTCTTTTTAAGCTTGTCCTGGCAATGTCCTTAGATCATTCTCAACTGGTTTTATTATATATTAAATTTATATCCGTGATCTATTCAGTTAATAAACCCATTTTTCGCACATATTATTATACTATATATATTGTTTATGTGAATACCATCGACTACCAATGTAGCGCTGCTAAAAATATCCGTTTTGTAAAGCAAAAGAACCTTAAGTTCGTGTACTCACCAGATTTCTACTATTGTAATTTTTTTTTAATTTGTGCTCAATTGCATTACTCGTTTAAGAAACCCGACCCGTCAATGGCTCTCTGTTTTCGCTACAATAAAAGAAAACTTTAACGTCCTGTAGTAATCGGCTATCTCTTGATTTCTAATATTTTTGTACTCACTACGGACAGTGTATATACCGTGGAAGTTGATTTCTCCTGAAAATTTGTTTTCATGCTACAGATGTGATTCAAATCATAAAATGAATATATGATAGAACTGGACAAATATATTTCTCAAAGAAACTAAATCAAATTATTCTTGTTTATTTTTAAAATGATTACCGTGTGCATTAATACATCAAGAGTCGAATATACAATTTTAGACCCTGCAATATGTATTCACAATTATTTTCTCCTTCCATACCGCAAAAATGCTGTGTAAAATAATGTTATACATATTTCTAATTTCAAGCCTGTTAAAACTATGTTTTAATACATTCATAAAATGGTATATTTTGATTTTGACAAGAAGGAAGTACGTTACAGTCTATAATGTCGAAACTCTCACGTGGAAAATTCGTTTGTCCTGTAATATATAAGACTGCTCGATTCCCGACCAGATAAGTTTGCGGTGTACCTCGTCGTGTCCTTGAGTTTTCTCTGTATACTCATGTCCTCCCACATTTTCATTACACCCTCTCCCATAATCGTGGGACGTTCAATTAAAAGATTTCGTTTCATTTCAATATATAAGGCTGGAAAGAGAGAACCAAACATTCTTCATTCTAGATTTAATACTGTCCTAAACTCCAGACTACTCACCGTCAGTCCAGTTGCTAATCCAGTTACTCAGTCCAGTAATTATCTTTTTAAATGTATATTTCAACAATATGAAAACAAAAACATGAAACGCGGTATGTTCACTTAGTATCAAGTTACGTTCTACTTTCTAGTGTGAAATCGATAGAACATGTGCCCACCAAGCGTAATGCATGGACTGCCCTTCATCGAATGTATTTATATTGATTCCACTGTGTTATCTTTCCTTACACGTAACAATTTATCTTTTCCTATGTGTATTATTTATTCTATTTGTAATTTACAAGAGATTGTGTATATATAATAATGAAACATTTTGTCTTTACCCCTTTAATAGTGGACGCATCTCTGTACATACTCCGAAGACGATACTAAATCGGAAAGAGCGTCTACAGCATCTAACGAAAAGTCCATCCCCAGAAAGTGCATCTAGAGACACAATCTTTCGGATGTAAATTCGGATGTATGTTAGTTCTACCATACCTATAACAGATACCTTGGAATAACCATTGAAAACAAGGTTCCTATTAAAGGTTTAATGGTGATGCTTTAAACTCGGTCTATTAGTGTAAATAAACTGTTTGACACAGCGTGACACCAGCACAATGGATCTTGTGTACTCGTTGTACATATTATTTACATCACGACAAGGGCGGTGATCCTGGGGGGACCGAGGGGGTCCGGACATATGGGCCCCTATTGTATTTATGAATATACAATATTTGGCATAATTTGAGTGCAATTTGTCTTAAAATACTCATACATATACTTTCTGTATCTGAATGTCCCCCTCCAAATTTACAGAGAAATCGGCGCCGTTGCATCACGATCGAGCACAGTATCTTGTTTTTGTTTCCTTGGCCTATGGCGAGAGAAAAAGTTATCCTATTTGGAGGATAGAGTTTAAGTTTCTCGCAAAGAACAAAGAGTCCACCACACAAGTTACATTTTTAACATAGTTATCAGTAGTGTTTTTATTTTCTTTTCACTAAAATAAATATCGCAAGGTGCAAGGATTTTTTCAAGTATTTCCCGTAAAAGTATTTTTCCTATGCGATAAATGGATATTTCAGCTATTGCGATATTCAATAATAAAATGATGCACATTGTAGTGTTTACCTTAACGTTTCAGACAAGAAATAAAGTAATCAGGATTCCAAATCCTTTCAGAGATGATATTGCACTGACGCTGTGAATATAAGTTTGAAGTATATAGATCTAGTAATACGTGTCTGGTCCAATTAACAACTCTATCACAGATTGCTATGACATTGTCGTCCTATACTTAAGTCGTGATCACATACTCTCCAAGGTGATGAGTGGGAACGCACTTTTGATGGTGAGAATGCAAATTTAGTTCTTAACTAAACTAGAACCATTATTGGTTGCAATTTACTAATAGTCCACGTCCGGTTTCCATATGATCTTTATACACTAAAAACAATAATAGGACGCAACATACTGTTTGTAATATGGATCCAGAATCCAAAGAATCTATTCATTTTCTGTTCTATATTGAGACCGATAGGAGTAGCCAGTACTACGTCTGTATTCAATGCTGATTCTGAAAAGCAGAAATTGAATGTGATACCAAAATACAGCTGGTGCAATGGACTCAATGTTCCTAGAACAGATTGCATCTTCTAGTCAATTTTGCATTTCAACCGGAAATTATAGTTAGATACCACTACTTTCAGCATGAAAATGGAATCTCCAAGGTTGACAGTCTACCATATTTGGTACGGTCAATAAATAACACGAAACAAACAAAAATGTCTGGAAATTCTAATTACAGTGTCAACGATGAAATTTAAGATTCTTTTTATCAAGATATTAGCATGCCACATGCAATGGCGTGTCAGTAGGTCATAGCAATTCCAAGTACGCACGATTGTGTAGCTTAAATTTCTTCCACGGTATCGTTCAGGTGAATCGTGGTTGTTCGTTTTATCAGATTTAAGAAATATTTCATATTGATCTTAGGTAAATTTTTTGACGACAAAGGTCAATATACCAGGTAAAATATTTTATTGTTATGAATGATATTGAGTGTTGTAACGTAGTTCCACAGTATTGAGTATTATCATTAGTTCGTTTTTCTAGTGAGTATAATAATGACACTATATATGAATATGTGATAATTGGTTAGATCTGCTACTTCTTTTAGTTCTTTATAACTGAGAGTCAGATATTTTATCTTCAAGGGAACAAATATTAAGGCAAATATTCAAGAAAAGCAATGCACAAAGTAAAGATAAATGCGGTAATTGAAGCAACTCATAATTACGAATATATTTTAAATTTGTAGAGAAGAAAACAGGAAAACTTGTAATACATTTTTATATCATGTCGAATGGAGCTAAATATAAGTCAAAGAAGTCAATTCCGACTAGTAAAGAAGAAGAATTAAATACTCTCCACATAAATGCAAAATTAGACGTGACAGTGAATACCCAAAATATGAGTGAAATTATTAACATCAAATATTAAAATATCAATTACAGTTACCAAATACAGTAGAATATAGATCTTCCATAAACATATCTCATTAGACCTTACTCTATAGGTGCCTTTTGAACCTGTAGAATACGTACAAATGGACCAGATAAATGGAATAATATGAACACTTTCACCATAAACTATCACACATTATGAAAATGTTGAAAGATAAGCTTAATTTTCCACCATTGATTTTAAGAAATAAGAATCCTTTTGCAGAACTTTTCCAATAAAGTGCAACTTTACAATTCAGACTATCATCTTCTTATAATATTTTATAGTACGTTTAACTAGATGTATGTTTCGACGTATACTCGGTACATACTTTCGTTCCCTGTATTAGGTGCTCCTTTATCAACACCATTTCGAAAACAATTATATCGTTTCTCTTATCGCACCTTCAAACGAGCGCGAACGATTCCCATTAATGACAGTTACGCTGATGCCTTACACCACTCAACGATCAGAAACTCACAATTTCCACTTGGTAGTAGCTACAAGGCTATAGGGTAGGAAATGATTTATTTCCTAGAATCTCCAAACTCGTAGAAACCACGAGAGAGGGATGTTAACTTTCTAATCGTTACAGTGTCCCTAACACAAGCGTTAGTTGGTCGGTTATGGTTCAAAGAGTCACAACGATATCTGATCCGGCGCAGAGTGGACCCTCTGCACGACCTATTACGGTTGAAATCATTTCTGCAGTTGATTAAATTATGCATCAGTGTCCAGTGTAAGCCTGAGTTACATTGCAACAGAACTTGCAATGTCAAGGGACAGGATACGCTATTCTATATGGATACCTACATACAATGTCGAAACGTGTGTCTAGAAAGCGCGTCGAAAACACTCATAGGTGATCAGAAGGCTGTGATTAGTCTCATATGTCTTCTGCTGTATTCCACAGAAGTCGATGGTTTCCTAGGACTCATTACGGTGATAGATGAGGTCATATTAACCTGGTATGAGTTAAGAAGTTAAGTTACATCAAGTATTGGAAAAAATACCTCGTTCGCGCAAGCCAAGAACACACAAAACTTCGATGAAGGAAGGTAATGTGTGTGTTGTTCTTCATTAATTGTGATCCAATTATCACTCCCTTAGACACAGAAAAGGGCTCTGCACTCTGATGTCTAGCAAACGAGGTAGACGTCTGACCCTGATGCATGATCGAACCTTCACCTTGCTAGGTATACTATTGAACATTACGTAAACAGCTTGTGATTGTTCCGCTTAATCCCCTAAAACAATGACGTGTCGTAGTGTACCCTGCATGTAGTTTGTCTGCTGAAACATGTCATATGTTGAATTCACTGTGCTTTGGAACCACTATTTTATGATGCGATACTGAATTTGTGGTCACAATAGACAAAAATTCTAGATTTCCATAAAACTTTTGATGAAGCAATGAGAAACATCTGACATGAACCGAGGGAAGTATTACGACCAGTGATATAAAGTAAGTCAGTAATATAGTCAGTCTGGTTATTTATTGACCATATTAAATAGTATTAAAATGTGAAATAACTAATATATCAAATATATATGTGTTTGTAACATGTTGTGCCTTCTATTCCAATTCAGGCAGAGCATGTACCATCACCATCTCAGATATTGTTGAAACTCTTTTTTATAGCAACTAGACATGTTTTTAAGAGACCAATATTTTTTTTTGTTTTCTCGAAAAAAAATTTCCCGCCAAGTAATGGGCCATCAAAGACGGGGAGTACAATTTATGAATTGTAAAACACATGGAAAATGGTCACCTTCGGAGCCCCACCATTTAGCTATGGAGACAGGTAGACTTATAATTGTTGTGGTATGTAGATAGGGATATAAATTAACCATATTTTATTATAGTTTGGTTTGCGCATGCGTATCTTTTTGCAGAAAAATTAACAAATGAGCCGCAATTTATCTGAAAAGTCGAAGTTTGCGAATTTTTTCGAGAACTTTGGGTTCGAATTTAAAAATTCTGTTTCGATGGTTGGTAAGACCTAGTTACCCGTTTTCCGAAATAAATTTTGTATCGCTTCTGTATGCAACCGTTTTGTCGCAAAAATCACCATTTTGGGGCGCCATTTTCTCGAAAACACCATCTTTTAAAATTCTGAAATTGTGTCAGATGGTTCAACCTCACATGAATAATAAACACAACAAATACTGTTTTCGACCAATGCTTCATGAATTAACTACAGCCTTTTGAAGTTAGTGAAGTTTTGTTAACTTTGATGTCACACTTAGCAACACTGGAAACAAAAAAGTGCAATGATTTGATGATGTTTGTGGTTCACATTCATTAAATGAAGAATAAAAGGTTTTCTTGATTGGTTTTTATTGTTTTGATGAAAAAGGCTCTCTGAAATAGTAAAATGAACCTCCTCCTACTCCTCTGTTTTCTTAAACCGAAGTAATCTGAGATGGAAATTACGATTACGAAACACACAAATTTTAAGTTTACTTGAAATAGCCATCCAATTAATTCTGATCTGTAAAAAGCCTGAACTATTAACTCAGTGATGATTTAGAATGCTTCAGACAAAGTCTCAGTTAAGTGCGATGTCATTACAGTGATCGAAAAAGTACAACATGTTTTTTTAAAAAATCGAAACGTTTTCTTACGCGTTCCATCAAAGAAATTTACGGACTCTTTAACCTGAACAATCCCAGCATAAGAATGGGTCACTCGGAATTTTATAGTATTCGACTAAAGTGGGTCAGTCCGCAACATGCGAGGGAAGTGTGTGCGTGTATTGTGCAAATTTTAAGTTAGCTGCTACTGCGTTGCAACAAATCAAAGGTGAAGCCTGTATTGAAGGTGTCATGAGTGACCGATTTCCTTTAGTTGTATGATCCGTAGAAAAGGACAGTTGTCCTCTTCAGGAATGCGGTGCAGGCCCGCAACCATAGGTTGGCTGGCCTCCCCTATACTTTCCGTGGCCCCTCTACACCTTAACATAAAATGCAATTATTAATACAAAAAACACAATTTAGCTATTTGTAAGCGATTTTTAATGATTTGCCCCCCCTAACATATTCATGTCACCCCCAAACTTCTCTGGCTGGTTGCGGGCCTGATGTGGCGAATGTCTTGGAGTGGAAGGAATATGTGTTTAGTCTTCAATTATTGATCCTGATGAAAATGAAAGTGTTACGTATGCCATATTGGAAAACACTGATTTCGTTAAAAAAAATGTCACTTTCTGTTTTCAATCGTGCATTGCTAGTTTAACTGTAAGAATTGTAATTCATTACTACATCAAGAAAATCCTAAGAGAATTAATTGCTACCGAAAAGCATCGTACAAAATTTCAAGATACAAATTCTATTTTACTTCATGTGGACTTCGTTGAAAACTGGATTGTTATTCTGGAAAGTGAAATTCAGTTATCACTGTAATAGTAGTAGATATACCCCACTTCGGATGGCCGAGTCAGCGAAATTTGATCCTGTTTTCCTAGAATTCGGTATCATTTCCTGGAATGGGGAGGCATGTTTCGACAAGCCTTTAGTTGCTATGGTCATAGCCTTTTACGGCTACCACAGAAGCCCGTGGGAAAATTTTGGTTTATTTGACCCCCGTCACCCCCTACTCCTCCTGGAAAGCCAAAGAGCATAAGCGATTAAGCCCCTTGGTCCTATTCCCACGAGATGTCTGGAGAATATGAACTGAAAGCATGATATTCAAATGAACGAAGCTTCTCAGGAGATTGTATGAAATTGGTCTTAGTTGCTAAGGTAAATATTATATGTCATGATTTTTTTAATACGTGGGATTAGACACATTATATGAGTCTCAGAACGAAACACATACCCATGCAAAATCGTGTTGCTTAGCCCCTTGGCCCTATTCCCACAAAGTGTCTATAGAAGACGTGATATTCAAATGATCAAAGCTTCTCACGAAATTGACTTAGTTGCTAAGGTAAATATTGTATTTCACAATTTTTTAAAGACATGAGACAAGAAACCATATATGAGTCCCATAACGAAACACATACCTATACACTCCTCCCCCAGACCTCCTGCGAATGGATTCTAATAACGGTAGATTCTCATAGCATATCATATTGTTTAAAACGTAGAATGTGAAATGTGTTATATGAATATTCACATGATGATGTCTGTTATGACAAGTAATTAAAATCACTTATGTAGAGAAATTAAAGATCAGATTATGCCAAATGAATTTGCTGCTAAGTCGTGACGAGAAATTGCAATATAATATATTCCCATAGCAGAAAAAACTACGTCAACGAAATTTAGAATTGAAATACAGTCCAATATAGATACCTGTGTAAACAAAATGAAACACGACTTTCTCAAGTCTTGATGTGAAAGATATTATCTTATGTATTGAAATCGTAACGAGATATGTTTTCGATTATGGTCGGCATGATCGAACTTGTTGAAACATGTTTCTCTAAGACAAACACGTGTGTGTGTGTGTGTGTGTGTGTGTGTGTGTGTGTGTGTACAGAGAACATTTGTGATTCAGAGTTAGAAGACTAAAGTGTGTGTCGATCCTCTTCCGCGTAAAAACTTTCACTTCATATTTGTAATAGTGAGTGTGTGTGTGTGTCTTTGTACGTGGTCTTGATCCGTTGGATGCCTAAAGCTGAGAATAAGTGTTACCATCAGACGATTTCATTAAAATAGGTAAGTAAAAAAATATATTATTAAAAATATTACGGTCTATGATTATTCCTGAAAGAATAAAACAATATGTTAGGTTTTCATTTAACTATAAATGTACTTCAGACAATGTATTTACTTCGCGTTTCCGTGTTCGATAGAGAAAGCGAGTTTGTATGATACTGTACGTTGATTTCTGAGAAAAAAAAATAAGATGAAATTCTTGAATGTTTTCTGACGCACATTGCAATTAGATAGCAGTTGACGACATATATGTGAATGTCTGTTTTGCTAGTCTCTTTCTTTCTCTGTTTGTTAGCACATTGAACTACATCTTAAAATGGTTTAGTTTCAAGAGCAACAGATAAGATGCCATTGTCAAATGTTTTGATGATTCGTATTGCAACGAGATAACAAGACTGACCTAGTTAAAAACACATATCTATAAGTGAGCTTGTATGATGCTTCTAAGAAAATGATAAGATGGAATTCTTGAATGTTTTCTGGCTCGCATTGCAATTGACGCAAGAAGTGTCTGTAGACTTGGTGTTTTAATTTTGATAATATGTATACCTGTCTGTCTTTCTGTCTGTAAATGAAATCTTTTGAACAATGAAGAGTTTTACATCCAACAATAAAGCCAACAAGGTCTGTCTGTCTTTCTATGTCGGCTATGCTAATGTAGACGGTGGTGATGAGTTGACTTGATTTTAGTTTAGTGTCCCTTTCAGCAGCGAGACTATATGAGACGTGGACCTACTGATTAACGTCGAATCCGAACCACTAAGTTTTACGTCTTACAGTTATGTCGGCTATGCTAATGCAGACGGTGATGATGAGTTGTTGAGTTGAGTTGATTTTAGTTTAGCGTCCCTTTCAGCAGCGAGGCTATATGAGACGTGGACCTACTGATTAACGTGGAATCCGAATCACATGAGCTCCCGCCGGGACGGTGGTGATGAGAAATGAATGAAATGTTGGGAAGGAAAGAGTTGGATTAAATTCACGTACATGGTGTTTGTCCACCACAAGTTCATTCTAAATATAACAAAATTTTGCTCAACTCGCACCCATGCACAAAAGTTGAACGCTATACCACTAAATCACCAAGGTCCCCTATCGCATCACAAGTGAACGCTTTACCATTGATTCACCGAGTCCCCCTTAGATCAAAGTACAGTACTCATGTAATAATATTATCTAACATAAAGTTCACTTGTCGAGGGGCTCCCTGGGGGGTGATATTCATACACGTAAAATATTTTAAAATAAACAATATTAGTATCGATTCCATAGTTTTCGAAGGTGTTGTATTCAATAAAGACACTTTGAAAACAGTAACATGACATCTAAGGGGTAAAAAGTGGTGAGCTCCCGGGGGTGATATTCATACACGTAAAATAATTTCAAATAAACAATATTAGTAACGATTCCATAGTTTTCGAAGGTGTTGTATTCAATAAAGACACTTTGCAAACAGTAATATGACATCTAAGGGGTAAAAATGGTGAGCTCCCGGGGGTGATATTCATACACGTAAAATAATTTAAAATAAACAATATTAGGATCGATTCCATAGTTTTCGAAGGTGTTGTATTCACTAAAGACACTTTGAAAACAGTAACATGACATCTAAGGGGTAAAAAGTGGTGAGCTCTCGGGGGTGATATTCATACACGTAAAATAATTTAAAATAAACAATATTAGTATCGATTCCATAGTTTTCGAAGGTGTTGTATTCAATAAAGACACTTTGAAATCAGTAACATGACATCTAAGGGGTAAAAAGTGGTGAGCTCCCGGGGGTGATATTCATACACGTAAAATAATTTAAAATAAACAATATTAGTATCGATTCCATAGTTTTCGAAGGTGTTGTATTCAATAAAGACACTTTGAAATCAGTAACATGACATCTAGGGGGTAAAAAGTGGTGGTCTCCCAGGGGGTAATATTCATATACGTAAAAAATTAAAATAAACAATATTAGTATCGATTCCATAGTTTTCGAAGGTGTTGTATTCAATAAAGACACTTTGAAATCAGTAACATGACATATAAGGGGTAAAAAGTTGTGGGCTCCCGGGGGTGATATTCATACACGTAAAATAATTTAAATTAAACAATATTAGTATCGATTCCATAGTTTTCGAAGGTGTTGTATTCAATAAAGACACTTTGCAAACAGTAATATGACATCTAAGGGGTAAAAAGTGGTGAGCTCCCGGGGGTGATATTCATACACGTAAAATAATTAAAATAAACAATATTATTATCGATTCCATAGTTTTCGAAGGTGTTGTATTCAATAAAGACACTTTGAAATCAGTAATATGACATCTAAGGGGTAAAAAGTGGTGGGCTCCCGGGGTAATATTCATATACGTAAAAAAATTAAAATAAACAATATTATTATCGATTCCATAGTTTTCGAAGGTGTTGTATTCAATAAAGACACTTTGCAAACAGTAATATGACATCTAAGGGGTAAAAAGTGGTGAGCTCCCGGGGGTGATATTCTTACACGTAAAATAAATTAAAATAAACAATATTAGTATCGATTCCATAGTTTTCCTAGTGTTGATTCCATATCGTGACAGGATTCCAACCTGTGACTTCCCGTGCACTAAAGATGAACGCTGTATCACGTAAGAAAAAGAGATGAAATCTTTTAGTTTAAAATGTCTTCCCTCCCTCATTCACACGTTAAGGGGAGCATATGAATAAGACAAGTAAGACACATGTAGGAACGGTTTTCCGGGGAAAGTCAACGCTGTATTACGTAAGAAAAAGAGATGAAATCTTTTAGTTTAAAATGTCTTCCCTCCCTCAATCACACGTTAAGGGGAGCATATGAATAAGACAAGTAAGACACATGTAGGAACGGTTTTCCGGGAAAAGTCAATAGCATCTTTTCGTTAAGTTGTAAAGAAGATAGCATTGAATTTGTGGTCGCTAAAATTAATGACAGTATAAAAGAAAGACGTGTAGAGAGGAGGAGGAAATACGGATTTCGCGTTCACTAAAATTAACGATAAAATTCTAAAACAGAATAAGTATAAAAGGCCGTGTAATCTACATATCTTCATTAGTCAATACATTTGAAAAGACTGTGAGCATACATTTGTTTCACTCTTCATCCCGTGGAATAGAAAGAAAAGTTAAAAATATTTAAAAGGTATGATGAGAGATTATTTCATTGACATCATAAAGTTCTGTTTTATATAGTATATATTTATATATCTAATATATATTGATTTATAAATAACAAAATTCATTTCATTTTTACTTTAGGTTGCATACAAATAAAGATAAGTGTAATCCTTTTCCCTATTCCTGTTGATATTATTATTATTCCTTTTTAATTACTTATATATCACATTTTTACTTATTCGTATATTCTTTTAAACGCTTATATATCCTTTCAAATATTTATATACATATATATTCCATTTAAATAAGATTTATATATCCTATTACATATACTATTATATATCATATTCATATACTATTACATATACCATTTACATATATTGCATTACGTATATACATCTGAGGAAGAAAAATGGCAAAAGAGAGTACGCAAGATTTACTGAAGGAGATTACGGCCTTCATTAATGACATTGAAGAAGAAGAAGAGGTAGTGGACGTAAATAACGAAACGCAAGTTCTTTTAAGTGAAATAAATGCCATAATCGGGATAGAAGAAGAAGAAGAAGAAATGCAAGAAGAAGAAGAAGAAGAAGAAGAAGACGCAAAGGAAATGGAAATAGATCATCATGAAAAAATGCAAGAAGAAGAAGACGGAGAAGAACAAATGAAAATAGAAGAAAGAATAGAAGAAGCAGCAACAACAATAGCATCAGCATCAGCAACAGAAGAAGAAGAAGAAGAAACATTTGCTATGATATAGTACCATCCGATCATGAATGTTACATGAAAGTGAATGAAAGAAGAAAATCGAAAAAAGCCAATGAAAAAATCATCATGGAGAAGTAAACTATGATTCTGTTTTATGATATTGAATGCACACAAGATACGAAAATAGAAGACGAGGACGCAAACATATATGAACACATACCTAATGTCTTGGTTAGTCAACATGTATGTTACCAATGTTATGAAGATAACAACATCAAGAATGATTGCGTCATTTGTGGAAAGCGAGAAAATATTTTTGACGGAGAAAATGTAATAGAAGATTTTCTAAAACATCTTCAACAACGTCGACCAAACATTAAATCAGTAACCTGTGTTGCCCATAATTCAGAGGGATATGACGCACATTTCATCATTAAGACCATGGTTGAGAAGATGAATTGGACTAAAGAAGTAATCATGAATGGAGCAAAAATTCTCTCTCTTAAAATAGGAAACTAACCTTCATCGATTCACTAAGATTCCTTCCTATGCCCTTAAGTAAATTAAGTGGTGCATTTGGGCTTCAATCGTGCAAAGGATATTTCCCACACTTCTTTAATCGACGTGAGAACCAAACCTATGAAGGGCCGCTTCCAGACATTAAATATTATGGAGCAGATACTATGAAAGTAGACGAAAGACGCAAGTTTCTCGAATGGTATACCGAACATCAAAACGACAACTTTAAAATGAAAGAAGAACTCATCAAGTATTGTGTACAGGATGTCGAAGTATTACGTCAAGCCTGTATTTCCTTTATGAATACATTTGAATCTGAAACTAATGTCAATCCCTTACTTGAATGTATTACAATTGCCAGTGCATGTAATTTAGTGTATCGTAGAAATTTCTTAAAGGAAAATACAATTGGTATCATACCAAAGAACGGATATCGATGGAGAGATGTACAATCAATTGAAGCAGTACAATGGATAGCTTGGGAAGAAAAAACCAGAAACATCCAAATTACGAATGCTGCACGTAGTAAGGAAAAACGAATAGCATGAATGAAAGTAGATGGTGTATGGACAGAACCCAATACAGGAAAAATACACGTGTGGGAGTATGAGGAATGCTGGACGCATGCCTGTATCAAGTGTTACCCTAACGACAGAGATAAATTCATATATAACAATACTACAGATACCATGGAATTTCGATATGAAGCAACAAAGAAGAAAATCCAAAAATTAAAAGATTTTGGCTGTGAAGTGCATGAAATATGGGGTTGTGAATTTAAAAAACAATTGGCAGGAAATGAAGAGATGAAGAAGTATGTTAGTAATCATCCGTATACAAAGAAATCACCATTAAATCCTCGTGACGCTTTTTATGGAGGACGTGTGAATGCCATACGTTTGTATCATAAAGCACAAGAATCTGAAGGAGAAACCATACAAAACAAAGATGTTATTTCACTTTATCCATTTATCTCTAAGACTAAGAAGTTTCCAATTCGTCATCCTACTATCTATTTGCCTGGAGATTCAAATATTCCCACCATTGAAGAAGTAGAAGGATTAGTTAAGCTCAGTATTTTGCCTCCAAAACAACTGTTTCATCCTGTCCTCCCTTATAAATCAAATGATAGATTGATGTTTTCACTCTGCCGTACATGTTGTGGTGAATTAAACCAAGCACCTTGTAATCACAACGATGAAGACCGAGTTCTACATGGAACATGGGTAACAGATGAAGTAAGAAAGGCATTAGAAAAAGGATACAAAATAATAGATATTCATGAAATATGGGCATATGACGTTGTTCAATATGATGAAAAAACAAAAAGTGGCGGCTTATTTGCAGAATACATAAACACCTTCCTGAAAGCAAAAGCAGAAGCTAGTGGATGGCCATCATGGTGTGAAACAGATGAATTAAAGAAGAAGTACATTCAGCAATTTTATGAAAAGGAAGGAATACGTCTAGATGAGAACAAAATTAAACATAATCCTGCACTTAGAAGTTTAGCTAAATTAATGCTAAATTCATTTTGGGGAAAATTTGGTCAACGTGAGAACATGGGTCATGTCAGCATTATTAATGAACCCAAGGAATTATATGAGAAATTAACATCTCATGATATAGATGTTCATCAAATATTTCCAGTAAATGATGACATGTTATATGTATATTGGCAATACACCGATGACGTTCCTGTTTCACTACCAACAGTAAATGTTGTCATAGCCGCATACACAACAGCACAAGCAAGATTAGAATTGTACAAATATTTAGATCAACTACAAGAAAGAGTATTATATTTTGATACTGATTCCGTCATTTATACGCAAAAACCTGGTGAAAGTACAATTCCAACTGGTGACTTTTTAGGCGATTTAACAAACGAAGTCCTCGAATATGGTAAAGAAGCCTATATTTCAGAATATGTATCGGCGGGCCCGAAGAATTACAGCTTACGTATTTTTGATCCCAGCACGAAGAAGGAGTTTCAAGTATGCAAGATACGGGGCTTTTCATTAAACTATGAATCTTCAAAACACCTAAATTTTGACGTAATAAAGAAAATGATAGTAGATGGTGAAGAGGATGCGGAAGAAGAAGAAGAGGAAGAATCTCGTCCCACTGAAGTCAAAATTACCAATGAGAAAAAATTTTGCCGCAGGAAAGACCATACTATTGTCAGCATGCCCGAAACAAAAATTTATAAGATAAATTATATTAAACGACGTAGAATACCAAATTCATATGATACTCTTCCATATGGCTACACTACTTCCAACAAAAGAAGAAGAGAAATGTAATAAGGTCCTTTATAAATATACGTATGAAGAAAGAATGATCATACTCTTTAACATGGAAACGACGTGGAAACATCCCTTTTCATGTATTGTTGCCGGACCAAGTGGATGTGGAAAAACTTCCTTTGTAACACGATTCCTGTCCAATTTATCACGTATGGTTAATACATCGTTTCGTCATATTTATTGGTACTATGCAGAATGGCAAAATGCATACAGAGAAATTTCGACAAAAGTACAATTTATTGAAGAATTACCTCGAACAAAAGACTTTTTACCTGAAACTGGACCACATCTTATTATTATTGATGATCAAATGTGTGAAGTGAACCGCAATATAGTTGATTTCTTTACAAAGGGTTCTCATCATAGAAATCTTAGTGTACTATTTATTACACAAAACATATTTCATCAGGGAAAAGGAAGCAGAGATATGAGCTTGAATTGTTCTTATCTCGTATTATTTAAAAATCCAAGAGATAAATCACAAATTAAACATTTGAGTTATCAACTAGCTCCTGAGAATCCAAAATTTCTTCAAGAAAGTTTCAACGACGCAACAAAGTTACCATATGGATATTTCTTTATTGATTTAAAACAGGAATCGCCAGATGAACTTCGTTTCCAAACAAATATCTTTCCTGATGATATTTATCATTACGTTTATGTTCCATCGAAATAGAATAAGAAGATGTGTTTATAATGTTTGTTTTAAACTGTGTTTCTTCATTCTGACAATATGTCTCCAAGAGTAAAACACGGAGATCTTCTTCGTACGCTGAGCAAAGCAAATCCTAAATTACGTAAAGCTATACTGGCCAATGCAGACTCTTCAGTGATTCGAAGTATTTGCGAATGTTGTTATAATGTATTAAAAGGGAATGTACCTCTTACAAAGACACAGAAAGCAAGATTAAAGCGATACAAGAGGACGCTTCGATATCTTGTGAAGAAAGGAAATTCCATCCAAAAGAAGAAGAAGCATTTATTAGTGCAGCAGCAGGGTGGATTCCTTCCGGCATTATTAGCTCCTATTTTAACTGGTGCATTATCAAGTTTACTATTCCGTTAGTACAATGGAACACGCAAAGAAGATTATTTTAGTTCCACCTGAAGTTCTGAATCGTATACAAACACCAGCATCATCATCATCATCAGCCCTGGAGAAACGTGAATCTAATTTGGATCAAGAAATGCAAGAGATTTTACAGTTATCATCGCTTAGTGATGAAGAAAAGTGCAATCAGTATAACAATATTCTTCAAAAATATTTACATTTAATACGAAAACAAGAAGAACCTGTGACACTTTCAATTACGTCAACTAAATCAGAGAAGCCTGAAGTAGAAGAAGAAATATTATTATCTATACCCAAAATGTTTCGTAAAAGAGCTGAATTACTACTACATAGAATGGAACATGATGATAATATCACGTGGGATAATAAAGGAACTGTTTACATCAGAGGTGATAAACTAGAAGGATCTCACATTGTAGATTTAATTTCTGATGTGTCGTGACCCCGGAAACACACAAATCTACCGGGATGGGAGAAATTTTGTAATTATTTATCTTCTAATAACACACCTCAAGAACTTATTGGAAATCCAAAACGTTTGTCATATATTTTACGACGAACTAAAGCATCACCAACAGCATCATAGTCAAGGGAAAAATACCTCTGAAATCGTTTCCAGAAGACGATGAAGAAGCAGAAGAAGAAGAAGAAGAAAAGGAAAAAGTAATATCTCCTATAAGGAAAAGGAAACGTGCCTGTAAACGTCCAGTATGGTCAAGGTGGAAACCGTAAACAGACAGTTAAGCAAGATTTACTACAACCCTTCACATCCTGCCTCGTTTTCAACTGTTAAAAAATTGTGGATAGCTACAAAGAAGAAAATTCCTATACATTGTATAAGATGGTTACTGCAACAAACAACATATACGTTACACAAACCTGTACGTCGTCGTTTTAAAAGAGATTTCTATGTAGTGAATAACATTGATGACGAGTGGGAAAGTGATATTAATGATCTTCAATCTCTTCATAAATTTAATGATGGATATCGTTATATTCTTACAGTGATAGATGTGTTCAGTCGATATGCATGGGCTGTGCCATTAAAATCTAAAAGTACAAATGATGTCTTAAAAGCATTGCAAATTGTGTTCAAAAACAGAAAACCAATTACATTTCTAACAGATAAAGGAAGTGAGTTTACTAATAAAACAATACTGTTACACAGTTGTGCCTCGAAGTCCTATGCCGGACTCAGATTATGGGGCGAGACGCCCGCGCTTTTCAAATTGTGTGGGTAGTAAGGAAAAGAGAGATACGGAGAACGGAGTCATGAGGTTCAGATCGAATTAGCGACCTGATGCCTCATTGACACCAATCCACACGCATGTATTAGTGGTATGACCCTAGCTTTGATTTACTCAGATCACAGAGCTGGGTCCTAGATGCAATATTTAGGGAATTCTACGAAAGCAATAAATACATGAAATCTATTATGTAGTTAGAACTAGGTGTAAAATAAAAACTGTAAAAATAAATGTAAAATAAATGTAAAATAGGAATTTCAATCCCGGCGTGATAGAGAAAAATCATAGAAAAACTGGAAGTCTTAACCACTATTGAGCATGCGCGTGAAGAAGTCTCTCCCAAGCTCGATGAGCGAGGCCTGTTCGCCACTCCGGTTGATTCTACGGACGACAGTCGACGAGTGTGTGTGCTCTCCAGTCCCGGACGCTTTGTAGAACAACAGGTATGTGATTATTTTTTCTAAGTTCCCCCCTTCAGCTCGGGATGAGCACTTTGAGATTTGTAGTAGCATCTTGTGAATGTTTAGTGTCGAATACGAAGTCCCTTCAATTTGAGACCAAATACCCTCCTCGAGAATTAACACTTTTCCCTTCGGGCCAATGCAAGTTGCGATGTACGAAGTTCACACTTTACTATTTTCAATAACTCGCGGTATAGCTGAAAAACCTTCTAGCACCCGTTGAGTATTATAGGGGTTGTGCTCCCACTTAAGTGATGTAGTAAAACTTCCAAGTTGTAATTCCAAGTTACCGATTTTGTTAAACTCTTCTGTATTCTTATTTTTATTTTTTTTAATAAAACGAAAAGTGGGACGATCCAGCTCACAGTCTTCATGTGCTACCTGGGTTTCGATTTCCAGTACCAAGCTCTACCACTGTTAGTGCACTTTCTCATCATCTTCGAACCAGTAGGCCAAAGACGTTTTCGAAACCGAGGCTAATAGGGAGTTGGACTCCGAACCAACTTCGTCATACTGGGTGGAGAGTGAAGAAGTAATCTCAATTACAATTTCACAAAAGAAAGTGTACACAATTGCTACGCCAATCTCAGAACAACAAAACATCATATAACAATTTTATGGTGGAGGCGCCGGGTAACCAACTGTGTGTTTTTGAATCTCTAAACAAATCTCTTGTGCTCATTCTCTTTATAGGGGAACCAAATATCTAAGTTGCCCTAAAACGCGATTTTTGCAAATCGGGAGTGATTTTTTTTTACCGAAGAGCTATCAATAGATAAAAGTGCACAGTGTACGCGAAGTTTTCTTTTGACTAGTCAAGTGGTGTATCGGTACTATGTAAAGTCAGTACGGTTCAGTGGCGTACTTGGACTAGGCGGTGTTCAGCCTTTGACTCTGATATACAAGTATAATTTTTTCTGTTCTAAATAGTGCGTTTCACAAGTAGTGAAGTGGCGACGAAAATTTGTTATTCTCAACTTCTCTCGCTTTAAGTTGTTATAAGTCAGCAGAAAAGTTGCTAGGTTCCGCAGAACAAGACTCAGTTTACCTCACGACGTTTTCTTGTGTAGTAAGGGAAATGGAAAATCGGGACGCGAGTGTTAAAAAAGAATTCAGCTCTTGTCTCATGTACTTGCAAAACTTTAAGTCTGCTTATGCTTCTGCTCGCTTTGGTAAGGTCACAGTCAGTTTATCTCTAGACAGCAGAACCGCCCGTTTTACGGGATGAAAGTTCGACTAGTTTGTCCGGCGATAAGTGGCTAATACCTTTACCACTTATTTGGGGAGGATCACAGGCAGTTTATCTCTAGACAGCAGAACCGCCCGTTTTACGGGATGAAAGTTCGACTAGTCTGTCCGGCGATAAGTGTCGAAAATTCTTTCCCATGCAAAGCTTGGGGGTCACAGGTATCTTATTCTCTAGGTCCAGCAGGGCCCCTCTGTAATAGGGGTGCAAGCCCGACGGCTGCCTGGGAATAACTGCCTAAAACTCACCTTTATGCAAATGCAATATCAAAAATCAAAATGAACCAATGGTTGGATGATCGAAGTCCCCCTTGTGAATTTAAAAACAAAATAGTTTTTTAAAAAAATTGAAGTTTTTTTTAAAAAAAAGAGAGAAAGAAAATAAGTTAAAAAATAGAAGTAAAAAGTAAACACATCATAAGTGAGCAAATAAGCATTATCTGTTATAAACAGCTGTCTAGTCACTTTCCGTTTCCCGTTCTAAAAAGTAAAGCAAAATTTATAAAGAAAGGGAAGTTGAGTATTCAAGTTCAAAGGAAGCTAAATAAAGATACTGAAATAATAATAAGTCGCCTAGTACGTAAAACAATTTGACGTAGCATTTCCGAGGGAAGTAGCTATCAGTGATTAAATTTTTACCATATCAGAGGAAATAGGTTGATTACCCACTGCCCTGGTTTAAGAGGCCACTGACTTGAAAGAAAAACAGATTTATTATCAAAAATGAGTTTCGCGCAGAAAATAAAAGACAAGCTATTAGATTTAGGGCAATCTCATTGTCCTAAGACGCCCACGGGCAAGCACCGTTATATTTTAGATCGGTGGAATAATTACTATTGTATTGAGTGCAATAAAATAAAAGTACACGGGCATTCTCCTCCTGAATTTGGCCGTTGGAAAAAGAATCCATTACCGAGATACTTGGATACCTGGAGTCAGCCCAGATATCGTGAACCAACGACCGCTAGTCCGCATACTCCAGACGCTCCGGCGAGTGGCTGCGATCTAACGCCGCTGGCCGCGTCTAGCCCTATCCCGACTAGAAATGATATAGAAATACAAAGTGCTGGTTCAAGTGAAAAACCAACGCCAGCTCCTAGGACGATCTATGTAAATTCAGATACGGACGAGACCCCACCGGGGGTAGATCTAAAAACTCTAGTGAATGAAGTAAACTTTAAGGATGAACTAGAGATAGTCGAACTAATAACTGCAGGTCAGGAATGCCCTCAGGCAACAATTGAGATAGAAACAACAGCAGGTGTACTACCTGAAGTCCCCTCGAACCAAAGTCCCTTAGATAATAATAAGTTAGCTGATAAGGAAAATAGACTAAGTAACTTAGTGCTAAGTTCAGAAAACAAAGATGTTGGTGTATCGAAAGAACCAGATAGCCCAGTAGCGCTATATTTTCCTATTAAATACGAACTGTCAGATCCTAGAACGCCGTTAGAAATGCAAAGACCGAACTTGCAATCTTTTTATGCTGGTAGTAGTGATGAAACGGTTTACGCTGAGATCGGTCCTAGAACTATGTATGCTAACTTAAATAGTGAATCACGAATATCAATGAATAAAGAGCCAATTTACGAAAATATTGGTCTCGAACCCAAGGCTTTCACGAATAAAGAGCCAATTTATGCAAATATAGGAAACGAACCAAGGGAAACGAAAATTGAGAACCCTGACGAGAATAATGAAAATGAATTGCGCTCTTTGACCCAACCTAACGATGAAGCGTTAATAGACCAGATTAGGCAGTCCTTACAAACGGAACTGTCCCCGGCAGTAGGAAACTTAATTCGACCTTTAACTAGACAACTACGGAACAAGAAAGTACAGGTCACAGTTGTTCGTCGCCACGGTGACGGCGACGAGAAGTTAGGTATTTTATTACAAGCAGACCCGTCAGCACCCTTTGAAGATTTATTACCTGAGGAAAATGTAGTTGGAAATTTTGATATGGAAATACAGACTGACGTTTTTCACAAGAAAGATGTTAGTGTTCAGACCGAATATAAGTTTCCTAAAATGATCCGGATTGACACAGATCGTGAACTTAAGGTTATTCGAACAACCGCGACTCAAACCAACCCTGTCATGTTTGAAGATAGCCTTACCCTCCAAGAGAAACTGCAATACTTGGACAGTATAGATAACATCCTCAGTGTGGTTAGTAAAGTTAGGTGGTCAAACGGAGATATTAGTAGTACAGATTCAGATGGGGGTAAATCGTTGAAAGACGATTGGTTGGGATATGAACTACAGAACTTACAAAACGAGGAAATAGCGCAAATACAAAACGACAACCCGGAGTCTCCTCCTGCGTCATCCATGGAGGAAGAGTCAAAACCTTCATGGAACTCCGAAGAAGAACCCCGATATGACCAATAGGATCCTCCCACGGTTTCTACTCCCCGAGCAGCGAACCAAGACCCTCCCACAGAGGACGCTGACCAGAGAAATGACCTCGTCGTCCCTGCTCCAATTGAGAGGAGGTTAGGCGAAGAGAAGAAAAGTGATGATGCATTTCCCTCAGTTTGCTCTGACCACCAGAAGCAAATTGAAGAGGAAGAAAAAGAAAATAACGATTCCTGGTCTGAAAGTAGAATAAACGAAAACATTGGTAAAATCTTTGATTACGCGGAATTTGGTGCGTCAGTAATTTGTTTAGATGAAGTAGAAAATAGAGACGATCCCTCAACCTCTCCAACCCAAAGTGAATCTAACAAACAAACTGATAGTGTTATAAATAGTGGTTTACAACCTTCAGCTAGTGCTAGTTCTAAAATTAGTTCCTATAATGAAACTGGTGAATCACCTGCGACTAAAGAAATGAAAAAGTACCAACAAGAGGAAAAGTTAGATCCATTACAAATAGTGTTTGTTTCGCCACCTAGTAGCGTAATTACACCCGCGACCCCAGTGGAGAAATTAGAGTTTAACGAAGGGGAAAAGACAGAAAACTCAGTACTTAGCGAGCATGATAGATCATATACATCAGAATTTAGTTCAGAACAAACCTCTGGGTTAGAAAATAGAAGCGTAACCGATACCGACTATAGGTCCGTCTCTGAAATTTTCAACACCTCGGTTTCTTTAGACAGATCCTTAGATCTGAAAAATGAGCCCGTTTCACATTCATCAAGTGAAAATAAGACTTCTGACAAGCAAAAATCAAATTTTTCGTCCTTTTTAAAAGTAGATCCTACGGATCAGCCTCGTATAAATTTAAAATCTGAGCAAGAAATTAAAACTAGTCCGATTACCGAGCCATCTATACCATATAGTTTTGAGAAACCTAAATGTACAGATACTGTTGTAACAGGCAAAGTTGGCAACCCTCCTCCTGAGGGTGACACTCCAAATTCTACTATTGGTGCTAAACCACAAGCCTTTAAGATCTATCCAAATGTTGAAATTCCCTCCTTGTCTGGTAATAGACATGAGTGTGTGGAACTTTTCCTGCAAGACTATGAATTAGTGGCTAGCATATATGAATGGTCAACTCTAGGGATAGCAAATTACCTTCCTTACTGTCTGAAAGGGGAAGCTTTCTCCTTCTATTTAGTAGACCTAGCAAACATTTTACCTTTAAACTATAGCGAGATGAAGGAAAAACTTAAAAAGGCTTTCCCTAGTATTGAGTATACTGCAAGGTTAGAACACGACGTTGATACCAGAAAACAACAACCCAATGAGAGTACTTTAGCGTTCATTTATATGTTAATAAAGGATTTGAAATTCTTACGAGGTTGGGTTAATGAAAGTGAATTGATGAGTAAACTTAGAATGAGTTTGTTGCCAGACATCCTAAATAAGCTGATGCTTGAAGTAGATGATTGCGATAATCTCGAACAGTGCCTACAATATCTTAGAAAATTTCACACAGCACAAAGATTAGTTAGTCAGAGAATTAGCCATGACGTAATATGGGAAAATGACCGCTTGGACTGGTCGAGCATTAAAGAACAACACCAACCTGGATTTGTACAGATTAGTTCTTGCTACTCAGACGAAGTAGTAGCAGAACCGGGTTACAAATTGTATAGGAACAATCACCAAAATACCTATGGCCTTGGCCATGGGCAGGCACAGCTTTGTACAGTCAAGATAAAAATAGGAGACCGCTGTGCGCAAGCTCTTATAGACAGTGGCTCTGAAATTTCGCTGGCTTCGAAAACCCTCTTACCCCCAAGATTTCCACTAACGGAAAGACTGAAGGGTTATGTGAAGCTTCGCGGCGTAGGAGCTCAGCCCACAGATTACATTCCTGTGGTGAGAATAGCGTGTTGTTTCAAGGATCACTTGAAAACAACCAAACGAAGATTTCTAGACGTAGCTATAGTTGACCCACAGTTTTGCACGTATGACGTTATTTTAGGAATAGATTTCCTGCACAAGTATGTCACCACCATTCATTCCAAATACATGGAATTAGCAGACAAAGACGGGAATCATGTTGAAGACCTATGGTTCACAGCCCCAAAAAGTTCATATGGGTATCGTCATGGTGTGATTCATAGCTTAGATTTAAAACATGTTAAACGATACCCACCATCAGTAGGAAAAAGATCGTTTAATGATTTCCGATCAAGACAGAACGATAAAGCTGGACAAACGGCTTATTCTGTCCCCCCTCATAGAAACAAACCAATTTATAGGAAACGGAACCTCCCACTTAGGAGTAAGGGTCCGTCTCCAAAGTTGGTTACCGGAAGTCCCATAAATCCCGTCGCTAGTGTGGCTGATAGTGTAGTGAGCCAAAAACTTCATACGGAAGGAATTACGTCCCGCGTATTCGTGTGTTCCAGGGAAACTACAAAATTTCCCTCGGAGCCTACGAATAAAACGAATAGAATAGTCAATAGTCGTAGAAAAGCAAAACGTAAACGAACTAAGGAAAGCAAGGTGTCTTCCAGTGCTCCTGAGCTGGAACTTACCCATTCGCCTGACTTAGAGAAAGAGGAAAAAACCTATCCAACTTTGACCCTCAGCCAGGCCCTAGTGGAACTTTGGCAGTTAGTCCTACAGAAAGTTGGGATACAGAGATTATTCCTAGAAAGAAAAAGAAAGCGTTTTATGAGACAAGAAATAGCAAAACGAACCAACATTCTGAAAAGCCACCTCTGGCCTCATAGGCGCATTGTGAGCCTGAAGAGGACAAATCGAATAGAGGACAGTTAGAAACATTAGAAAAACGTTTGACAGCGCAAGGAAGTGAATATGATCCAGCAACTCTCCCTGACCTAGAGAGTTCTGCTCAGGATCATAGTAAGAAAAAGGTCGTGCCAAACCCCTTGGGGTTAGGCGACGAACTTTTTGATATCTATCCGAACACTACCTACAAAGTACACCTTCCAGCAAATGTCCGCATGCCGTCCAAGGTTTCGTATGACATAGAAATTACCGCACCAACCGGGAACGTGCATATTTGGGAATTCTTACCGTCCAAAGGAATTCGATATTGGCACTCCTGTTTGATCCCAAGAGATCCAGTTTTCACTGACAATGGAAATATTACTCTGACTATTTTTAATAGTTCAGATCGAACCAGATCTTTATTTAAAAACCTTTATTTAGGGAAACTAGTTCCGCAGGTCGAGTCCGTAAATGACGAAACGGACAATGACGAACAGGCCGTTAATCAGATTATACAGGAACATCATAAACAACTCAAGTTAATCCGTAAGTTAGCCCAGCAGGCTATGACGCATGCACAGCAGCAGACTACCCACCGAGATAACTCAAGCTAGCTGGAAGATTCTAGCGATAGTGAGGATGATGAATGTTGAACGTGACGTACAAGTTGACCATGAGGCATCGCCGCCTCCAATTAGGCGAACTTATAAAAAAAAGGAAAAAAACTTGGCGTATATTCATTAGTGAGTGTGTCGAATCTCTCATACATCACATAGACCACTAAGAAAAATGGAGTACATGTCGGCACACATGACCTCTGGCATACCGGAACACTTGCATACACGGCTATAGATAGAGCCTGAAAAGAATACATTGTGAAATTGAAAACAAACCAAAAGTTATATAATACTCTTCATCAATCTGAAAACAAAAAAGGTTATTTACTGGAATCCATTCTCTTCTCCCCTCGATGCTGTAAAAGGCATTAGTGGGTGGCGCTAAACAGTGATCTGAGGAGCAAATAAGTCATTTTTTTAGAATCAAGGAAAAAGTTAGACGCGTCACAGACAAAAGTTATGTCGAGTTGATACCGAAATGAATGTTTGCCACCATATTGGGATAAGTATATTTTTTGTTCTTTGTGTGAATGTGGCCGGCCACGAATGAGTTACCCTTCCTCTTCTACTATCGGACTCCCAATATGCTGCCAAACACAGAGAACCTATAAGGAAAATAAGAGTTGGCATAGCTGAAAAGTAAAATCTTATTAGTAGCTACTAACATTAATACGTACGGGTGTGACTTTTAGTATTCTTAACTCCGACTTTCAGTATACGTCATTGCAGCTGCAGACTCCTCATTCACATTACAGGATTCCATCCGTTGCCGCCGCCTGATTATTTCATTTCTCTCTTTCGAGAAACCCGCCGCTCTCCCTCTTTGTGTCTAGGACTGCATTAACCTAGAAATTAAAGCAAAGTCAATATTGCCTGTTCTGGGTTGTTCCGCTACAAACTTTTGCCTACTTATGATATACGCGTGCTTACGTGTCGTTTTCTTATAACCCAGGTTATATACCTGTTAAAAAAATGGGGGAAAACTAGATTCCCCCCCACTAGATATTTACATAGGTTACTCCACACAATGCTACCCCATTTGCTTTCCTTGAGAAATTGTTATTTTTATTTTATTTTTCTTTTTCCGCGTAGTTCGGGCGGGAAGCATATTGGTTAAATTTAAAATAAAATAAAATAAAATAAAATAAAATAAATTAAAGTAGAAAACGAAATAAGGAGAAATACGCCTTAGTCTCTGACATGTTGTTCTCTGCTGATGCTGCTGCTGCTCCATAGATATACGTGAACTTTTGTCTGCGACCCCTTTTGGGTGAACACAAGTGACGTTATGCTGCTGTCAAAATGTCCAATCTCTTAGCGATGGCCACTCTATTAGCAAACTACGGTAATGTACTAGCATACTGCGCATATTGTACATAATGCATTTACAATTATATATGTTCATTTTCTTCATAGCGGTTATTCATTTTCTTAAAAAATGTAAATAGCTACTTGTGTACTATACTTTGCTACATTTAGTCAGTAAGATTACATTACTTACAGTAAGATTACGTTATGTTCAGTTCATGTTGAATTATGATCAATTATTACCAGTGATGCTCATTCTAGAGTAATGTTTTCCGTATAAGGGCATTAATAATATTTATCAAAATGCTAGATAGTATCATATTGTATCGTTATTTCATTGTGGCAAGATAAGCTTAGGTTAGTGTTAAGGCTTCTATATGTATTTCGTAAGAATATTGGGGGGTAGATCGTGCCCCCTCCATTTTTTTTCTCTGTCCTCCCATCATTGGGTAATGGGCTAGAACCCGCTTTTTGTCACTACCTTGATCGCCATGTTATGTACAGTAACGGTTACAAAAATGACATCATTGTGGGCTATAGTAACATCCTAGATGTTTCTCTACCACTACCCCACTATACTCGTGTTTCTCAATCATCCTTGTGTAACTGCCTTCATACAAGTTAAAATCTTCGCTTGGTTCGATTAACAGGCACATAACGCTGAGAATACAACGCAGAGTGGTATTAAATCACGCTATCACTTGTGCATTAAAAATAATAATAATAATAATAATAATAATAATAATAATAATAATAATAATAATAATAATAATAATAATAAAACACTGAAGGAGAATCATTACTTGTACAGCAGGCCGTAATGAAAATCCATACTCGAATAATAGAATCCTTCATACATTACGGACACTCGAGCTCGGTCAACTTGTTTCTAATGAATCTAGTATAAAATAACTTAATTCTATTCAGAATAAAACTTATGATTATACCCGTCACAAGATTTAAAACTACAAGTCATGAGACTTTCAAAATTTGTTGGCCCCCTCCATAAGCGGCCTTGTTTAATAGGTGGAAAATACTGCTTCACAACAGCGCATGGCGCACACGACTTTCAGGATATAAATATAAGAACGTGACGGTAATTATCATTTTAAGTGAAATAAATTGTCCAAATAAACAAACAAAAGTAGTACTCTGTCAAACTTAAAATTAATCGAATAGCATTTTGTTTTGATGCAAATACTTAAATTGTTTGCGGATACTTCCTCAACACTCGTCTTTCATTCAGCGTTAAAACTAAAAGCAAATCACCTCTTATCGGGTGACGGAAGTGAGTCTAGCTGTTGGCAAGGACTCAGGATGTTGTTGCGTGTAGCGTCTATACACACCAACATATATAACGGGAACATAAAAAATAGGGAAATTACATCACAATGAAATGAATAATAATAATAATAATGTTTCCCCATAAATCATCACGATTGGGATACACCATAGTCTCAGATAAGCACTTACTTTTAACGATTCCTGGTTCGATCCCCCTACGGATCATTTCTTTTATCCTATATCTAAATTACCGCTCCTCACGAGCGCAAGTTTGTATTAGTATTGGTTATGTGAGAGTAGGTCAGACTCAAATATTTTCAATAGACACTTAATGTATCACATATCCTCACTATCTACACTAGGGGTCCTGAGTTCGAGACCCGAAATAGTCAATTCACAATTAATAGTGTTGTAAAAATAATCTCAATTATCAGTGATTATTGGCAGTTACGTAATTGTATCTAACTTTGAAAGACAACAGATAAGTCGGAGATCGAGTCCCGACTCACGCACTGTTTGTATGAGTGACTCACACTAAACAACGTTTTGTTTTTCCTTAGGGAAACACTCACTAAATTCACAAGTAATGCAACACGCATTTCTTATAATCACTGATTAACTACGACTTGGGTCACTCTCTTTCATTGTGGTTTTTCACTTAATTCAGTAACAATAAAAATCGGTATGGGATACTCCCAGGAGATGAACTGTGATTTCGTTGCACTCGAGTTAGCACTCAACTAGGTAACACTCACTAGTAAAACCAATTGGCAGCTTGACGTGAAGAAATTGAAATGCATGCTTCAAAAATAACGCACTAACAATTCAAGGAGATAGTACTTACCCTGTAACAAGAAATCTCCTCTTATTGTCTCTGGAGACGTAAGTCTTCCCTTCTCCTTCTTTTACGTTCTCCGAGCAACAGATGATACGTATACTCCAGCAAGCTGCAAAATATGAACCACAAAGTTAAGAACTTATTTAAACTCGTTGGTTATCATACTGCAATAATTAGCATCATATTTAATTTTGAGAAATTAGATAAATGTAACTGTTAGTTAATTCCAGTCATGTCTTAACTACCAAGTTCGTTAAATTTCGACTATTAAGTAGCCGGGACACTGCACTCAACTTCAGGTCCCCGCGTCCAATCTATAATACTATGTGTGGGTGTGAGAATTTTTCGTTTCAGGTTTTCCCTTTCAGAAGCCTAAAAGCAGAACCTGCCCAGGTGAAAGCAGAGAAAGAACCTGCGCCTTGGAAATAACTGAGTATTCGTTTTCCTTTTTTTTATACTTCTGTTAAAAGTTAAAAGTTTTTAATCACTCGAATATCAATTTACTTTAAAAAAAAGAAATTTGACATTTTCTTTTATTATTCTTCCTAAGTTACTTACAAAAAAGGATGTAATATAATGAATAAATCACAATGTGCCCAAGACAAGACTACCTCCTCTGAGGGCCTCATTTATCTTAACTAACTTAAGATACCTATAACGAAACCTATAACGATTGAGACAACATATTATCAAAGATTTAGCGAGACACTACAATTGTGAAAAAATAATATGCACGTTAACTGAGCATTTCTCACGTGCTGGATTGCCCTATTGTGAGATACGTCTTGTCTTGAACACTATGAGTACATAAGGTGTAATAAAGTGTAAAACTAGAAATGCAGTTCAATTATGAAATTTTGCATGTTTAAAGTTATATCAGTTTTTCTTGAGTTTGTTTTAAAATTTTAGTTCAATTAATTGCCAGAAATTTATATCAGTCTGCTTGAGATAATTTACAATTTTTTTTAAATTAAATTAATTAACAAATTTTGATGATACTTTGGAACTAATTCTCTTAACTAGCATATTTGCAATGGTATAATTAAATATAATTAAATCTTGTTGAATCTAAACTCTGATCATTAGTACTGTGGTTTACGAAGTAACCTAAATTCAAATCTCATAATTTTGTTAAAGTTTAATTTAAAAAAAAGAGAAGTAATATTAACATTTCAAGGTATAAAAGATTGTATACAATAGACTTCTTGTACTCATGCATAGAAATCCGAACGACTGACCACTTCCTGTCCTCTAAATTAGAAAAACAATGCAAATATACTTATCTGACAATGCTGAGATGTCGGTGGTCTGAAGCTAGTTTCTGTAACAGTATACTAGATGTGTTCTCTCAGTTGCGATGCAAACCCCCCCCTTTTTCCCCCTCTCTCTCCGAACGTTCGTCAGCTGAGCTGATAATTTACAAGCCACTTATCATTATACCAAGCTGTATAATTAGCTCATTTCCGCCACGCTGGCTAAATTCAAACTTCCTTTTAACACTCTGTACCCATTAATCATTGCAGTAAATGAAAGGAATATTTAATAATTCACTTTCCTCAATCCTTATCATTCCACTCACAAAGAAACAAACCGAGTTAGGTACATCAATCAATTTGAGAAGAACTTGACTTCCCGTGACGTTGTTTTGATCTTCATCCACAGTCACGGCTTGAACACAAGAGGCATTCTAACAATAAGGTGTGGTCAGCGTACATACACTATTTTCTAGGCTTTCGGTTTAGTTGTTCATGGTACAAAAAATTAACTCTTGTGATATTACTACAATCACATACAATATTTATACAGGTTTCTATACCTAGATTCTGACGATGTGTGGTCAGCACATTCAGGACATCTGAAGGAAAAACATTCTGTATTCGACTCTCATTTTCGAATAGCCTCATTTTTGGGTAACCTTCGTAGGTTCCATCGATCACTATACCTCTCTTAAAATTGATGTGTGGTCAGCCTCGTTCAAAAATATATATAATGAACAATTACAAGAAGGATTCAGTGGATAAACAAGTACTCTGCATAAGCCAAGGTTAATATGTAACACATTAATGATAATGTAAGCTAATAGTCTCGTTGATTGCAGATCTATATCCATTGCCTTCCTAGTGTGATGTCTAGAGTAAGGACCCCCCCACCGACCTGGTATCTGGAGGTATTCAAGGATCCAGATCACCGCCTGTCGGCCCCATCCAGGGCTGACCCAGAGGGACGATATGGAAATTGACTATTGTTATTGATTCGGTCCATCACTGTTTGGTAGTGGACAACAGTTATCTATAAAATCTGAACTTCCATCCGGACACAAAACGTTCTCTGTGCCACAAAATATATAAAGTCCTGCAGTGACAAGGAAATCTCGTTTATCTACGGACAGACTCCTATTTACCTATATCAGTTCATTACTTACAGGTGAAAAACTCTTTTCGTACCAGGACAAACACAGAAATTTGGACGAGTGATAATACTCAATGTAAAAGTAATAAAAACTCTTTCAAATCAGCGTTGTGACAACTCATAAGAACATTGTAATAAAAACTCCTTTCAAATCAGCGATATGACAAATCATAAGAAGATTGTAAGCAACGTCAAGAGACTCTATATGAAATAACTCAATTTCATTTTAGTAAGCATGATCTAATGTACCAAAAGCCACAGACAGTTATTGTCTGAATATAGAAATTAAAATCCTATTGTTTGGTCAAGTAAAAAGCACAAGTTTTGAGTTTAGACATTTAAAGAAGCCTATAGGTGAGTATGGTACTCGCCTTTCAACATTTCCATTCCACCATGTTACAGACCGTAATTTTTGGAACCCTCTGTATAGCTATCGTTTGGCAAATACCGAAGCGAAAAAGACAAGGAAGTAATTTATTAAATTATCCATTGCACATTGTAGTTAACTGCTGCTCAACAACAGGTCACCGTGTCGTCTCCATATAGAATTATTCTCCGCATAACTAAATCCCTTACACTATGTATTTAAGATTTAAAAAACAGAAAAGTTCACCACAACGGAAATCGAGGCCTGTTATCAGTCAAGGCTAGTAGAATTAAGAGAAAGAACGGAACATACTTCCGGTGTGTTTTTAAAAAACATATCAACCATAGCTTATGTTGTGGTTAACTTTTGCGTTTATAATCTATTCTATAAATCAACAAGATCCACTAATATGTTAAAACTTGATGCAACATTACGTCGTAAACTATCCTTTGTAACCGCAAAGAAATCCCTCTTGATTTCGGTGTGTATTTAAAAAAAACATAAAATACGTTAATACTATTATTAATAGTAATAAGAATAGGAATACTAACAATACTAACCTATAAACCCCCCCTTACATTCCCCTCTAATTATAAAGAAACGTTATGTAGTCCTCTGCAAGAAACATGTCCTCTGGTATAGCAAATGTAACTGCATTCCTGTTTATTAGATTTTGTATCTGATACTACCATAGGCCATTAGGGCATAAGCTAACACACTAACCATAGGGACAGTATGTTAACCATTCAGTCTCCCCCTTGATAACCACTCATGGAAAAAGAAATATAGAGTAATTGTATATATTTCCTAGGTGCGCTAAAATGCACTACTTGGTTGGTAATGTCTGAATATTGCCAGTATACGAAAAATATTAATGTGTCTAGTGTAATGCATACCACACAGGATGAGAGAAACTAAATCGCGGTTGCAATAGCAAACCGGCTGAGTAGAAGTTCAGAAAAACACATGTACATACTATGATTACCCTGTATAGGACAGAGCTATACAGTAAGTTTGTAATATATTACATGTATTGCATTATCAATGTAGAGAGCAATAACTAATAATGTGAGATTCATTCTTTGATAACATTAAGATGAGTTCAATATAAAATGCGTATAGACGCACTTAAAACATTTATTAAGCATTCAGCAACTGTTTTAATCGCTAGTGGTTAATTACTCAAGTTATTTTACATATGCGGTTTAATCATTTAGTATGCAATCGCTTCTATGTTACAAATAAATATATTACCAGATATGTAATGGAGTACTCAAATATTTTCAAAGGTTTACTCAAGGGAGTACTCAAATACTTTCAATACATTACAGGTTATAAAATATTCACCTGATTCTGGAAAGTAGAGTATAGCCTATGATTATGAAGTATAACTGGTATATTGAAACAACATAAGAAGAAACAACATAAGAAATGTTGTTCACAAACTGTAAGGCACAACCCCGCAATAATTTAAAAAAAAAATTCAGGCAACACAAGTGAGTGTCCTAGTCTATATCATTACATATTTTTCCCATTTGGCTTATACTATAACCAATGAACACTACTCTTGTAATTTATCGTCCATCTCCATCAAACTTTAAAGCGCTTCACGCTATTTTTTTTGTTTGAGTGTATTTAATGTTGAATTTTTTTTCCTTTATAGTTGAATAACATTAGTAGCCTGAGACAAGCACATTTAACACGCATAACTCTAATTGTACTCAGTACCGTAAATACAATTGTAATTAGCAAATCATTGGACTCACAAAATCTTAATTTTCTTTATAATATTAGAAGTTGTACTCATAATCGGTTCGAAGTCATGCTTAATAATATGGTTAGGAATTGGTTTAAAAAAAAATATATATATATATATACTATTGTGAGTTCACACGAAACTTTTGATAATTATAAGCTAGAAGGATTCCAAGATTGTAAGGTTTCATCTTACATATTTTAATCTACTATTTTGTTAATGGAATTGAGTAACATTTAAACGTACTATAGTTAGTTATAACACATGAAATCTTACAATCACGCTCTCTTGCAGTTTAGTCGTGCATAACCTCCAAAATCCCTCAAGAAAGTTTGTTTTTAGTTTCCTAGCGCCTGACGTAAGGCCAGTTCTATATTAACCCTTTAACTCCCAGCAACTTGCCTTTGACAACCGTTTCTGTAGTTGAATATAAATGTCAGAAAGATAACTTTCCACATTTTTTTGTTTATTTTTTTTACCGAGGTCGGCGGATAACTGTTACACAGTTGTGCCTCGAAGTCCTATGCCGGACTCAGATTATGGGGCGAGACGCCCGCGCTTTTCAAATTGTGTGGGTAGTAAGGAAAAGAGAGATACGGAGAACGGAGTCGTGAGGTTCAGATCGAATTAGCGACCTGATGCCTCATTGACACCAATCCACACGCATGTATTAGTGGTATGACCCTAGCTTTGATTTACTCAGATCACAGAGCTGGGTCCTAGATGCAATATTTAGGGAATTCTACGAAAGCAATAAATACATGAAATCTATTATGTAGTTAGAACTAGGTGTAAAATAAAAACTGTAAAAATAAATGTAAAATAAATGTAAAATAGGGATTTCAATCCCGGCGTGATAGAGAAAAATCATAGAAAAACTGGAAGTCTTAACCATTATTGAGCATGCGCGTGAAGAAGTCTCTCCCAAACTCGATGAGGCTCGTGACGTCGCCTTCGAGCTACGTCAGAACTGGCAGAAATGCGTGGGACGAAACGCCTTTATAAGCGAGGCCTGTTCGCCACTCCGGTTGATTCTACGGACGACAGTCGACGAGTGTGTGTGCTCTCCAGTCCCGGACGCTTTGTAGAACAACAGGTATGTGATTATTTTTTCTAAGTTCCCCCCTTCAGCTCGGGATGAGCACTTTGAGATTTGTAGTAGCATCTTGTGAATGTTTAGTGTCGAATACGAAGTCCCTTCAATTTGAGTTCAAAAACCCTCCTCGAGAATTAACACTTTTACCTTCGGGCCAATGCAAGTTGCGATGTACGAAGTTCACACTTTACTATTTTCAATAACTCGCGGTATAGCTGGAAAACCTTCTAGCACCCGTTGAGTATTATAGGGGTTGTGCTCCCACTTAAGTGATGTAGTAAAACTTCCAAGTTGTAATTCCAAGTTACCGATTTTGTTAAACTCATCTGTATTCTTATTTTTATTTTTTTTAATAAAACGAAAAGTGGAACGATCTCTTTAATTTAGTCAAGTTAACCCTCCAACCTAGATTCAGCTCACAGTCTTCATGTGTTACCTGGGTTTCGATTTCCAGTACCAAGCTCTACCACTGTTAGTGCACTTTCTCATCATCTTCGAACCAGTAGGCCAAAGACGTTTTCGAAACCGAGGCTAATAGGGAGTTGGACTCCGAACCAACTTCGTCATACTGGGTGGAGAGTGAAGAAGTAATCTCAATTACAATTTCACAAAAGAAAGTGTACACAATTGCTACGCCAATCTCAGAACAACAAAACATCATATAAGAATACAGAAGTACTTAGTGGACAACAAAATAAAACATATTACAACTAAAAATCCTGATATAAAAGCTAGTATTGTAGAACGTTTTAACAGAACTTTAAAAGGAAAAATGTGAAAGTATTTTACAAAGTATCAAACGTATAATTATTTAAATGTATTACCTCTTCTTGTGAAATGATACAATGAAGGTTATCATTCAAGCATAAAGATGTCACCTGCAAATGTTTCTCAAAATAACCTATTACAAGTATGGCATAATCAATATGATAATAAAATAAAGAAGAAGAAGAAGAAGAATCCAAATTTCTCAAAACATCTTAAGATTGGTGATACAGTACGAATTAGTAAAACTAAACGTACATTTGATAAAGGATATGTGCAAAATTGGACTTGGGAAATATTTAAAGTGAAGAAGATAATACCAAGAGATCCACCTGTTTATGAAATTGAAGATTTAAACAAGGAACCACTGGATGGATTATTTTACAGAGAGGAATTACAACCTGTGACGTTATCAAAGACATTTTACATAGATAAAATCATACGTACAAGAAGAAAAGGCAGCAGAAAAGAATATCTTGTTCATTGGAAAGGATATCCTTCTTCTTTTGATTCCTGGATACCTGCATCATTCGTAAAGAAGATCGAGAAGTACAATGGAACCTGATGGAGATTTTTACGTTACGCTTCCCAGTAATAGTTCTGTGGAATATTTTCCTGACAACACCTTAACATCATACACTACGAAACTTCATCAAAGAATGGAATTCCATGAAAAGTGGGAAGTGGCTATTGTTGAAATTCACTATCCTCACTCAATATTAAATATTAATGACGAAAATAATAAAATTTTTTACAAACCTGCAAAAAGTGATGAATGGAAATTTATAACTATTCCTGTACGTTATTACACTGACATATCAGAATTGATAAAGATAATAAATACGTACAACAGATTCACAAATTTACATATTTCTTATACTCGTGAGAGTAATACCTGTTTTATACGACGTCTTCATAAAGACATAGATGTAGACGTTGCATTATCACCAAGTGTTAGTGCGATGTTGGGGTTTGATCCAAGCGTTGATTTAAAGGATATGCAACAAGGCCAAAGCATTCCAAATTTACGTTTAGGACTTCCATCTACAATGTATGTGTATTGTGATATAATTCAATCTGTACTTGTTGGAGATACAGTAGCACCATTATTACGTATCATAAACATGAATCCTGTGAATCATACATTTGGAAGTAGTGTAATAGAAATTTTTAATCCGCCACATTATGTGCCTATAGAGAAGATGCATTTTGAACACATCAAAATAGATATAAGAGAAAGTACAGGCTCTCCACTGGCATTCACTTTCGGAACTGTATGCGTTAAACTACATTTTCGACCAGTGCGTCAACATCGACAAATATGAATAATCCATATTTACAATATTACCAAAAACAAGCTCTTTCTGGAACTGGAAACGTTTATGTTGGTTCCCCTTATCAAGTTGGACATGGTATTGGAAGTTTCCTTGGAGGATTATTTCGTTCTGTCATGCCAGTAGTAAAACAAGGAGCTAAAGCAGTAGGAAAGGAATTATTAAAATCTGGAGCAAACGTTATTACTGATGTCATCATCGATAATCAACCTATTAAGGAATCCTTTCATCAACGAATGGGTGAAGCGAGATCCGTCTTGCAAGACAAAGCAAAAAATAAACTGAAATCTATGCTAGGATCTGGATATCAAGGAAGGAAAAGAAGAATTACACATCATTCCATCTTTAACCCTTCATCATTACACATCATCAAGCGCAAGAAGAAGAAGAAGGGCAAGAGGAAACGTACACAGAAAACAAAGAAAAATCAGTCTTATAAGAAGAGGAAGTTATCACACGATATCTTTGATTAAATCATCACCATTATGGCTTTCTTACATCATCAATCCTGCGAGTGTGTAGAAAGTGAACTAGATATTTTTTCTACAAAACCAACGCAAACCAGTATATTGGATAATCATGTTGTTACATACAAACCAATCAGTTCACTAGCTGATAATGCTCCTATAGAGTTTGTCATCCCAGGAACAAGTGATGAATACATAGATCTACCACATACTCTTCTTTACATCGAAGCTCAAATCGTTAATCCTGATGGATCAGCATTTGGTGAAAGTGATAAAGCTGTGGCTCCTATTAATGACTTTTTAAATTCTATGTTCAGTGAAGTGGAAGTGTATTTAAATAACAAACTGATTTCGTTTCCATCTCATAATCATCCATATCGATCATACATTGAAAAACTGTTAAATTATGATGATTCTGCTAAAAATACTCATCTTCAATGTGCATTCTGGTTTCAAGATACTGCTGGACATATGGATGCAACATCTAGTGGTAATAAAGGATTTCAACAACGTTATGAATTAACAAAAAAAGTGCAAAATTCGACATGCTTGGACATCTTCATTGTGATATTTTTAATCAAGATAAATTTTTAATCCAAGGAGTAGAATTACGTCTCAAGTTAATTCCTGCAAAGCCAAACTTTTGTCTCATCGCTAGTGATGCGTCTGTTGAGGCTAAAGTGAATATTTTAGACGCTGCTTTACATATTAAAAAGATTAATGTTAGTCCTACAATAAAACTAGCACATAAGAAGCTTCTACAATCAACAACAGCCAAATATCCTCTCACAAGAGTGCAAATGAAGTCATTCGTCATTCCAAAGGATCTTCAATCAAAAACAATTGATAATTTATTTATGGGAGTATTACCAACTCGAGTGATTGTGGCGTTTACACAAAATGATGCCTATACAGGAACAATAACTTCAAATCCATTTCATTTCAAGCATTTTGACATCAATTTCTTCTCTCTATACATTGATGGAAAACCTGTACCTTCAAAACCATTACAACCAATTTTCGAAAACAACCTCTATGTTTCCTCATATCATACCTTATTCTGTGGATCAGGCATTCACTTTTCCAATCATGGCAACAATATTCCTCGCCTTGCCTTTCCTCAAGGATAAACTATCTTTGTTTTCGACATTACTCAAGATGGAGAAGCCAGCGCTGTGCAGCATTGGAATCTTATACGTCATGGCTGTGTTCGTCTGGAAGTTCATTTTACGAAGCCTCTACGAGCACCTATCTCCTGCATTGTGTATGGAGAATTCCAATCTCTCTTAGAAGTGGATCATCAGAGGAACATTATCAAGGATTTTTAAAGGTACGTTATTTAAATATCATATCATATATGTACATGTCTGCATTTTTATACATGATGTCCTCTACACTAGATTTATTGAATGCTTTGCAAACAAATTCTTTATTTCACAATCATTTCGTTGGCGTATATGCAGCCAATGAATTACCAGCACATGTGCCACTACCTGCAGCTATCATCATAAATACAGATCCCTCGAACAAACTTGGCACACACTGGATTTCCGTATATATTCATACTGACGGACGTGTCCACTACTTCGATACATTTGGATTTCCTCCATATGTAATGCAACATATTCAATTTCTACGTAGAAATTCCACTTCTTTTACATTTAATAATAAACAAATTCAAAGTGTGAAATCGTCCCTATGTGGGCATTATTCATATCTTTTCCTATGCTTCAAAGCTAAAGGAAAGTCCTTAAATGAATTTCATTACACTTTCTCATCAACTCCAGAAAAAAATGATCGTCGCTTGCTGTATTTACTTTTACAGGTAATCATGTCTTCATTCTTCTTCTTCGTTTGTTTTGATTACTTTCTTTTCATATTATTGCAGGTAGCCATTTCTTCTTCTTCTTTATTATAATGTGTTTGTATGTATTATTATTTGTTGTTTTATTTGTTCATGATTATAGATAAAATAAATTTTAAGTTTGTTTTTCAATTTTTTTCATTTCAGAGAGTAAAACATCGTCATCGTGTGTATGGACATCATCTTCATTCTACAGCTTGACATCTATCTACGTTTCATCACCATCATCAACAGCAGTAGTATCATCAGTGAACAGTATATGGCAGTTGTGAAGTTATCATCACATGAACAATAAAAACAAAATCTAACGTTCTTTTAAAATGTACTATACTTACCGTCGTTTTAATTATGTAAATAGTTTCATCAGCAATAAACACTTTGTATTATTTTTTCTCTTTAAAAACAAATGTTTTATTTCTTATTTTCTTCGTTTCCTAATAAATAAATATGTTTTATGATCAGTTATGTAATTAAATACACATATCATAAAACATATTTTTAAGTCATTGAATTAAAGAATTTCATAGTGATTTAAAAAAAGATTCTAAAACTGATTTTTAATTCAATGATGTAATCATATAACTACATAATAATAATGAATTCAAATACTTAATCAGTTATTCTTTCGTAAATTAAATCAAGTATGTGAATTCAATATTATGATTATTATGATAGGACTTTTGTTTTTAAAATTTTAATATTAATTATTTTAGTTCCTTTTTTTAAAAAATAAAAAAAGTCCTATTATACTTAAGACAAAGTTGTATAATAATAATAATAATAATAATAATTTCAAATACTAATGTTTATTTTAACATTCATTTCAAGAATTTGAATTCATTATGATTATTATTATTATTATACGTATCACTTATAATATACGAGGAAAAAATATGTTAGGATTTTTTTCTTATAAAAACTTTAAAATCCTATCATATTGAGGTGTATGAAACGAACACAAAACACACACTAATAAAACATTTCACTTTTCACTATATATATGTTTATTACATTTGATATTACGTTGTTTAGCATACATGAAAAAAACAAATCAATTTCTCCTTCTTTATGAAGAGTCGTTCACTTCATTGATACCCTCCGAAGGTTGAGTATCGGTTTCCCCCCACCATGGCTGTGTCGATACACTATCAAATAAATCAGCCATAATTGAATCTATGAGTTTTTGTTTGCAAAATACTTTCATTTCTAATTTTAATCGTTCACCATCAATGTTCACATCACTGTTCTTATCAAGAGAGACACTTGGAAAACTGATGTTCATACCATTAATAATACTCTGTTCATCTACACAGGTATGGATTCCGGCAAGTCCTCTGCATGTAAGACACTGCGATTGTACATGATTACGAATAGTATCTGTACACAAGTCAAAATATTCACGTAGCACAACACTACAAACTTTACTGTTTTTCACAGCATGTTCAATACACGGTAATATTTCCAAGAAATAAAGCCAATCACTTGAAGTTAAGTACACAGTGTTTCGAGGAGCATGAAGTGTTCCTTTCTTCTCTAACATCACTAATTTTTCACCCATTTGTTTTCGCACCACCAGTTCGTTTTTTCGACCAAGAGATTTTATAAATGTAATTTCCACTTGAGAATTTAAATAGTCCGTAACAAATGGGGTTAAATGTACAAGTTTCTCCCACTCTGCCAAATTTACCTCCACTCCAAACACAAGTCCTTTGCCAACACGAATCACTGGTTCAAATGTATCACTATCCAGTCGTTGACGTACAAGCACTCAAAGACATGTTACTCCAGTCGCTGATCAGCACAGAATAACGACACTATGCATACAGATGACTGTGTATGCATGAAGAGGAGGGGCAAAGAGGAAAATTCATGTTTCATCTTGTTTGTACATGCTACCATACACTTACGATGAGTAAACCAGTTCAGTAAATTCAAGATCGTGCATATTACGTCCAGATACATTAATCTTCATTCCTTTATATATTAAACAGACATTCCCACTTTGTAAATACGTTAATAATACACTATTATCTGCTTCCAATTTTTCAGTACAACGTCCAGGTAAAATCACTTTTTCACCTCCTTCAAATTCACACATGCCTTCCTACCATATACCGTTGTAATTATCTCACAGTTTACAATACGAAATGGTACTCCAATCTCCAAATCTCGCATTTTTGTAAAGGGTACCATTGATGGCTTATTAAGCTTATCTAATAAACTCATTGACGATGACATCTTTAAATTTTTTGACGTTTCTTCCTTTGCAACAGCTGCTAACAGAATGATCTACACAAGCACATACGTTCCGCTTACGCTCTTCGCAAGAGGGCTGGGGGGTTTGGGGATTCAAATTATTAGCCAATAAACGACAAGAACACGAAAAAGGCATGTTTTATCTTGTTTTCTACATCTGGTAGGCGTCCAAGACTATGAGCATAGCAACAGCAAACCAACATTTTCCCACGGGCTTCTGTGGTAACCGTAAAAGGCTATGAACATAGCTACTAAAGAGGAGTAGGGGGTGACGGGGGGTCAAATAAACCAAAATTTTCCCACGGGTTTCTGTGGTAGCCGTAAAAGGCTATGACCATAGCAACTAAAGGCTTGTCTAAACTTGCCTCCCAATTCCAGGAAATGATACCGAATTCTAGGAAAACAGGATCAAATTTCGCTGACTCGGCCATCCGAAGTGGGGTATATCTACTGGAATATGAAACAACTGACAGTATTGTTGTAATAAGGGACGACAAAACACACGATTCAGCTCATGTACTCATAGCCTAGACAAGATTCTAAAATACTCGAAGAAAAGCGAAAATATAGGTTATATAAAAAGATTAGAATACATGAAAATAAGTGTCTACAATTTCCCAAACCGTGTCAAGTGATTTCTGATGGTGCTGCATCCCACTTTAAAAATCGCTTTCAGATGATCGAAATGCAGACAGGTCCGATAAAGCAGTGTTTTTGCAGTAAAACCGGACACGGAATGGTCTTTGCGACGGATTTGGATGGGGGGGGGTTGTAAAGAATGGGGTAACGCGGCATAACCTTAGGCGAAAATAGATACACAGTATTAAAATCGCAGAAGTATTCGTGAGTATAGTGCAAGTACAAACTCTGGGTATTACTCTCGTTTTGTTGCCTGCAACTGAATTCGACAACTTCCGGAAGAAGAAGGGAAAAAGAGCAAGAATGGGAAAGTATGCGACCGGTAACTGGTATTCAACGAAGTCACCTTTGGCTTTCGGAAAATGGCGAAGTTTTTATGGCAGTAACGGGTCACCATGAACTAATTTCGTGCTTCCCCCAAAATCGAGCTTCTGCAATTCAAAGTGTAGATTGGTCCATGTAAAAAACAAATCAGTGCAATTTTGTCTCCGAAGACCATTTTAAGTAAGTGAATTTCAAATTTGTGTATTTCGTAATCGTAATTTCCATCTCAGATTACTTCGGTTTAAGAAAACAGAGGAGTAGGGGGACACTCATTTTACTATTTTAGAGAGCCTTTTTCATCAAAATAATAAAAAGAAACCACTCAAGAAAACCTTTTATTCTTCACTTAATGAATGTGAATCACAAACATCATCAAATCATTGCACTTTTATTGTTTCCAGTGTTGCTAAGTGTGACATCAAAGTTAACGAAACTTCGCTAACTTCAAAAGCCTATAGTTAATTAATGAAGCATTGGTCGAGAATGTTATTTGGCGTGTTTATTATTCATGTAAGGTTGAACCATATGACAAAATTTCATAATTTAAAAAATGGTGTTTTCGAGAAAATGGCGCCCAAAAATGGCAATATTTGAAAATTTTACAAATTCTTGATTTTTTTTGCGACAAAACGGTTGCACACAGAAGCGATACAAAATTTCTTTCGGAAAGCGGGTAACTAGGTCTTACCAACCGTGAAAACAGATTTTTAAAATTCGAACCGGAATTGCTCGAAAAAATTCGAAAACTTCAACTTTTCAGATAAACTGACGTTCATTTGTTAATGTATCTACAAAAAGATACGCATGCGCATACCAAACTATAATAAAATATAGTTTATTTATATCCCTATCTACATACCACAACAACAATTATAACTCTACCTGTCTCCGTAGTTGAATGGTGGGGCTCCGAAGGTGACCATTTTCCATGTCTTTTACAATTCATAAATTGTACTCCCCGTCTTTGATGGCCCATTACTTGGCGGGAAAATTTTTTTCGAGAAAAAAAATATGGGTCTCTTAAAAACATGTCTACTTGCTATAAAACAGTTTTAACAATGTCTGAGATGGTGATGGTACAATTTTATTATTATTATTATTATTATTATTAACTTATTAATATTATTATTATTTTATTTATTTATTTTTTGCCTGAGTTGAAATGGAAGGTACCATATATAACTAATATATGTAAGTCTGTAAATATTAACCGAAAGTTTGATGTGAAATAACCAATATATCAAATATATATAAGTCTGTAACTTATATATATAACTAATATATATAAGTCTGTAAATATAAACCGAAAGTATGCATGACAGAAAAAAATGCACCAGGTTTGATATCAATGGATTAACAACTAAAGTATTATTCTCCGTCTATTTTTTAAATTGTTTTATTTGCAGAACTACTTTTGATACTTTAAAGTTAAATAGAAGTACAATAAAGTTCAACGCAATGTCCAAAAAGATCCTCAAAACGACGATCGCTTCGCCGTTGGATATGATTGGTAAGATACTTAATTTGTTTTCAATACAGTATTTGTGTGCAGAATAAAGCTGATTGCTCAAAAATATACAAAAAGAATATTTTGTAACACGCAGGGTTCGGTTCTCGTTGGTCCCTGTTCGGGATGACATTTTTGTAACACAATTGGATTGTGTTGGGTTCGGTTCCAGTTCGGGGCAGGTATTGTTACGACCTGTGGGACTCGTGTCTTGATCGGTACGCCTGTATTACGATTTCAATAAGTGTAATTATTTTATTTAGACATTGAGAATTTCCATTTGTAATGAATGTGAATGATGGAACGGAGTATAAGATTCTCTTTTGTGCTGTAGTGGTTAGAGATTGTGGGATGAATTGCATGTAGTCATTAATTAAGATGGGTTCGATCCAAATCAGTTTATGCGCGTACCCACGCTCAGTGACACGCCCGATACACATCCGTACAATTTCTACACCAACCAAATATTCTTACCGTTCCAGTAGTGATTTGCGTGAGAAACTGGTATGGAGCAACTGAAACATAATGCATGTATGATATCGATTTACTTAAACACAAGTATTATACATACAGCATACATACTTACTTCAACGTTTTAGTTTGATACCTCTGTAATTTTTATATTTTAGGATTTTCTTTTGTCATTTACCATATTGAATACAAGCCCATGAATTTTATTGGAAAATTAAAAATAATAAAAAAAGGTATTTAGAACACTTGAATTTGAATTTTGAACTATAACGACGAAGCCGGCAAATTACTTAACAAATCACCAATTCACACACGCACTGGGGATTTGGAGATTTTGAAAAAAGGAGGGGGAGGCCAATAGATGTATTGGGAGGCTGTTTTCTAGAATCTTCTTTCCATTTTTCTTCAAAGGGATGTCCTGTTTTCCAAGTTAGTTTCTATTTTCATTATTCAGCTGTGTAGTTGGCAATGTACTTGTTCATGTTTCCACTGATTGACAATTTACAAAATATATTGATCTCTTGTTTTACCTATGTTCCTTTATCATAAACATGAGTCAAACTCAACATTAGACTTGTTATTTAGGGCTGAACAACGACGCTGTCACAAAACTGAAAAGGTGTGCTCGTACTTAGTTTGAGCTAATTTGAGGCATTTTGTATTATTTTCGTAGAACTTCACTGAAACTTACGTGAATTATAAAATAACACAATTTCTGCAGTCCACTCCGACTTATATTGGTGCGATTTCACAAAGGATTAGTAAATTGACTGAGGATTTTGATGCTGTGCCATGTACCTCTTCTATTCATTACTGCATCCATTTTCGCGCGCACTTTTTCCGCCTTCTTCCTCTAGCGTCGGTTAGCTTACTCCAATCACACCAAAGGATTATTTTAAAAAAAATATCCATAAGCAGTATTGTTAACAAAAATATGGATCACGGGTATTAAATAATCTTGCCATTAACATATAATACTTAAAATTCTGAAATCAATAAAAACAACTTAGGATGGCTTTTGAAACTGCGGTACTATTTTTTGGAACATCACCATATCACGTCCTTTTTGTTCGGTCAACCGGAAATACAAGTTACTGCTCACAACACTGCCAACTCATAAAAAAGGATAAAACTAACACAAAGTTTGCGTCGACGTATAATCCATGTAGCCTCATTCCAATTCAGCCAAGGAAAACTGGGAGAATTTAAAATGGAATGGGAGTGAGGGGGGCCACACGCTCACAAATGGCGTGCGACATGGACGATGATCTTCTTTGAAGATTATCAGAACCCTGGGACCTTGGGTTTCCTCTTCTTAGAGTTATTTTTCCTCTTCTTTCTTTCATTATTAACATTTGATCCATTATGGTTCACTAACATTTTACACAAACGTAGATGGGCTTTTATCTCATGGGCTATATACTGTAAATGGGCTCTTCTTTTGTATGTGTAAATATAAGATTACATGTGTTTTCATAATATAATGTTTCTATACAAGTTGAATAATATTGATTATCTATTACATTTTCATTTTATATTATATCTTATTCATATTTTATTTATTAACATCAAACCAATATATTTCTTACACTATTACTTAAATCAAAATTTTCAATTTTTTTTTTTGTAAGTATCTGACTCGTATTTTAACATCTTACACTAAATATTCTTATCGTACTAAACACATGAAATTTTCAATATTTTGAGAAAAATGACACATGAAATGCAAAAATAACCTTTTTCATTAATATATGCTTCCTTATAACTAATTCTCAAAATAACTCCTAATAATATAATATTTCCATTCTTCAAACCTTTAAAATACAACATTTAAACAGCACTACTAATTAGTTAGTTAACTTCAAACACAATACAATAATACAGTAACACGAATATATGAAATGAAATCTTTCATTCGTAAACAAATTTTTAAAACATATTACATATTAAAAACTTTATTTCACACAATATTGAGTAATATACGTTTTGTCGAGATTTAATTAAATTTATCGGCGCCTTAAAGATTCACAGCTAAATTTTTACAACGTAATAATTTAGTTATGACTCTCTCTAATCACTCGACGGGATCTGCCTGGCTAAATTTCGAAGGAACCTACCCACAATGAATTATTTGTTCTACCTTCCCGAGATGAGGCCGAATTAAAGAATACAAGGTTAAAAACTTAAAATAATAAAGAATGGGATTTACCAAAATAGCTTACTCCGAGCATTAAAAACATGTTACATTACCCAATACACATATAAGGGGGGGAACCTCATCTCCACGACTTGGCATATTTCTTTGCTGGTTTTTCCATTGCTTTGGAAAAGAAATATCAACGGCCATCTGGAAGTCGCATAGCTGATCACAGATGCCTCCATATATCAAAGGAAACAACCTTTTTTTTTTTTTTACATTCCCTATACTCTCTCATTCAATAACACATAAGGATTTTGTAAGTTTATCAACGCAAATTCCAACACATCAGATGAACACAGATTTTTACAGTACAGAAAATTCAAATACTTGTCAACATCTAGCAATTTCTCTAAAATTTATGTATTCGTTGGTTATTACTTCTGGATTGAACACTTTGAGATAAACACACTGGTGTTGTGGTTAATGCATTGCAAAGAACAGTTTCAACACTACTTTCTAGATCTGAATTTTTAAATTCGCTTGAAATTACACCATGGTATTTCTCAGAACTATGTTTTACTGCGAGATTTAGCCAGATTTTACGAGTTTGTTTCGTAGGTTTCCACACCTTAAGTCTATCCACTGAATGTGAACCAATTGATTTACCAGTTAAAGGATCTAACAATTTACCAATCTTCTTAATTTCTAATTTTCATACGATTCAAAAGGAAATATTTAATTTTGCATTCATCAATATTATGCATTCATTTTTTTTTTTTTGTAATATTCAAGTATATTAAACATTGCTACGGTCAAATTTCCAAAATGTATACAGTCCAGTTTTCTCGCGAGCATATTTTTATCCAATTCCTACTCTTGGTTTTTCAAGTACAACAAGAATTTTGAATTTTATTCCAAAACGTTTAATAAACACATCTTCGTAATCGCCTGTGTGGTTTCTGCGACAAATATTTACTTTGGTAAACACTGGCTTTCCATACGCGTATGATTTTTCACGATCAGCAGCAACAACAAATCGTATATTGGCAGAAATTTTGACTTTCGACTTACCACATTGCTTCACTAACATGCAATTTCCACATATTTTGTAATTATGTTTACTGCATTTATTTTCGTTCAAAATTTTGTTGCGTGAACTTTTCTGCCTAATTATGTATGAAGCATTGAATTTGCTTTTATGATCAACCCAGTTTTTCATTTTCCCTGTATGCTTACGCGTAGGTGCTGTTACTGAATGCTCGTGCCACCTAGCACAAGTTCGTTGGACTAACCTAACTTTTGCCTTTTTCCCGCATTTGTTTTGAATTTTCAACGCCTGGCTATGACACGGTTTTCTCACCTGATTTCCACATTTTTCACGGACAGCATCATAATTTTTAACGACTAATTCCTGCATGTCGTTTCCTTTTGCATTGACTTTTAACCTTTTGAACAACTTACAACGCTTACTAGGTTTCAACTTTTCATTTTGCTTTTCACTTACATTTTCTGATTGTGCTTTTTCTGGAGTGACTACATTGCTTTTTTCATTACTACTTACCACCATACAATTGCCTTTGTGCTTACATTGGGTTTTCTTAAAATTCCTACGGACAAACTTTGACATTCTTTCAAAAGATCGCAATATTTTGTGCATCCCTTTTATTTTTCGTTTCAGTTTCCTCAACTTTTGTTTCTTACCGTGCGTATGCTTACCACGCTTTGACCAATATTTGTACTTTCTAACGGATTTACTCAATATGTACTGCAGCTTACTAAAACCATTTTGACAACTTTCAACTTGTTTGTGCCATGATATTCCACTAACATTATTCTCATTGATGTTACTAGTGCCTGAACTGATTTCATCATTCATTACACATATTTGGGTGCATAGAAAACAATAAAACCTCATGCGCTTGAAATTTACAACATACATATTTATCACCACCAAGTGAGACCTGTTACCACTGTTTTCCTTCTTGTCAATCTGAACCCTAACTATGTTCACGAAGTACGAACATATGTCATTACTTGGAATACATGCTAACTTATCTGTTTGTGACGTGCTTTGGACGCATCCTAGCTCCATTAAATTCAACATATGACTAATGAGTAAAGAGCGCATTCTCTTGCCTCCATTCATTAATACTACTACATTAGTACAATTACACGCAAAAAACCTATCAGTGCACTTTCCTCCGTAACATGACAAATATTTTCTGTTCAACGCATTTACTTTCTGTTTAAACTTCGAACGAACACTAGGCCTACATGACGTAACAGTTTGGCTAACTAAACCTTTACATTTGTATGACACTGGCTGACTACTTGTTTCTTTACCATTGCAAGCGCTAACAAAAACTGATTCATTTACTACCTTTTGGCACCCTTGTTCTACATCTGCACAACTAGCCTTTTCAATTGGAGCTTCAATTGATTCAATTTTTTCAAGTGCTTGGACCCCCTTTTCTTCACTTTTACCCCAGATTTCTTTCTTTGCAACTTCTATTTGTGCCTGGAGTTTATCGTTGATCTGCTGTTTTGTTGCCTCTGAAATTTCTAACATCTTGTTTTCTAAGGAGTCATTGATCTCAACAATTTTGCTTTCTAAAGACTCATTAACTTTTTCAATTTTGTTTTCTAAAGATTCACGTAAATTTTGCATTTCTTTATTAGTTTGTTCAATGAGTTCCTCTTTGTTGGCTTTAAGTGCGTCCAGCACTAACTTAACATTACTTTCATCCATTTTTCGCAATTACAGAAAATTTCTAAGTACGAGTCAGATACTTTATACCTTTACGTTTCTACACATAAATCACTACTTTTTACATAAACGGTGAAGGAGTTCTGTTCCTGTTTCGAAGCGCCATTTTTGTAACACGCAGGGTTCGGTTCTCGTTGGTCCCTGTTCGGGATGACATTTTTGTAACACAATTGGATTGTGTTGGGTTCGGTTCCAGTTCGGGGCAGGTATTCTTACGACCTGTGGGACTCGTGTCTTGATCGGTACGCCTGTATTACGATTTCAATAAGTGTAATTATTTTATTTAGACACTGAGAATTTCCATTTGTAATGAATGTGAATGATGGAACGGAGTATAAGATTCTCTTTTGTGCTGTAGTGGTTAGAGATTGTGGGATGAATTGCATGTAGTCATTAATTAAGATGGGTTCGATCCAAATCAGTTTATGCGCGTACCCACGCTCAGTGACACGCCCGATACACATCCGTACAATTTCTACACCAACCAAATATTCTTACCGTTCCAGTAGTGATTTGCGTGAGAAACTGGTATGGAGCAACTGAAACATAATGCATGTATGATATCGATTTACTTAAACACAAGTATTATACATACAGCATACATACTTACTTCAACGTTTTAGTTTGATACCTCTGTAATTTTTATATTTTAGGATTTTCTTTTGTCATTTACCATATTGAATACAAGCCCATGAATTTTATTGGAAAATTAAAAATAATAAAAAAAGGTATTTAGAACACTTGAATTTGAATTTTGAACTATAACGACGAAGCCGGCAAATTACTTAACAAATCACCAATTCACACACGCACTGGGGATTTGGAGATTTTGAAAAAAGGAGGGGGAGGCCAATAGATGTATTGGGAGGCTGTTTTCTAGAATCTTCTTTCCATTTTTCTTCAAAGGGATGTCCTGTTTTCCAAGTTAGTTTCTATTTTCATTATTCAGCTGTGTAGTTGGCAATGTACTTGTTCATGTTTCCACTGATTGACAATTTACAAAATATATTGATCTCTTGTTTTACCTATGTTCCTTTATCATAAACATGAGTCAAACTCAACATTAGACTTGTTATTTAGGGCTGAACAACGACGCTGTCACAAAACTGAAAAGGTGTGCTCGTACTTAGTTTGAGCTAATTTGAGGCATTTTGTATTATTTTCGTAGAACTTCACTGAAACTTACGTGAATTATAAAATAACACAATTTCTGCAGTCCACTCCGACTTATATTGGTGCGATTTCACAAAGGATTAGTAAATTGACTGAGGATTTTGATGCTGTGCCATGTACCTCTTCTATTCATTACTGCATCCATTTTCGCGCGCACTTTTTCCGCCTTCTTCCTCTAGCGTCGGTTAGCTTACTCCAATCACACCAAAGGATTATTTTAAAAAAAATATCCATAAGCAGTATTGTTAACAAAAATATGGATCACGGGTATTAAATAATCTTGCCATTAACATATAATACTTAAAATTCTGAAATCAATAAAAACAACTTAGGATGGCTTTTGAAACTGCGGTACTATTTTTTGGAACATCACCATATCACGTCCTTTTTGTTCGGTCAACCGGAAATACAAGTTACTGCTCACAACACTGCCAACTCATAAAAAAGGATAAAACTAACACAAAGTTTGCGTCGACGTATAATCCATGTAGCCTCATTCCAATTCAGCCAAGGAAAACTGGGAGAATTTAAAATGGAATGGGAGTGAGGGGGGCCACACGCTCACAATTTATAAAACAGAATCAATAACCAATTCATCAAATTGAAAAAGTTAGTGCAATTTTAAAATTCATGTTGATCGTTATTGCAGTTAAACGGTGATTCTGAATTGTTTTATAAATTCAATTGCCATTTTCATATAAATGGACAGTAAAGTCTTGAATTGTAATATTTCAATTAAAAAGTTTGCAATAATTATTTGGTTAATTACGATGCTTAAAAATATTGTTACGTACTCAAACAATATTGTATTATACTAAATAAGTGATTTGTACTTAAACTCGCGTTTACATTCATTCGTCTCTATCTATTAGCTCTTCACCAGAATATGGCTTACATTCATATCAGGATTCTTAAGCAGACTAATCTTCCTAATTTATACCCAATTCTGCTTTTTCAGGCGTAGTACGCTGCGTATATTTAAAATTTGATTTAAGCGTAATTTCGACTATTTCATTTAAGTAGGGTTTTACGAACGGTGTATAACTAGATCAGATTTCAGCTATAATTAATATATTGCATTAAAATTGATTTTTTGAAACGATCTAACGGGAAGTTGAGTACACAAAGCAGAATAGCAGGAAACGCCGTTCTGGCATCGGCATTTAACTTGCATAGATTGATACTGATTAATCCATGGACCACATTCAAACAAATGATACGACGTGGACGATTAAAGCTTACTATTTTGTTTACTATTATCACGTGATAGTAGTAGTATGACATTAATATTATCAAGATCTTTTATCTTCCATAGTCATAGGTTTAGTTAACCAAAGTACAAGAAAACTAGAAACTGACTATTAAATTGGAGAATAACTGTAGCATCATATATCTCAATGTGCCTTCATAAAAAAGTAAAGAAGAGCGCATGCAAATATCTTCATACAATTCCACGTATTAACACATAAACTAATAGATACACATGAAAATTTAAGATTAGGATTAAGGTCCAAAGTTGGTCGTCCATTTCTAGGAAACCTTTGATACTTTAATAGGAAGAAATGGATAATTTGCTGGTTTGTGTGCATGGAAATATGTAAAGAGAGCGTAACTGGTGTTTATTTTTGTATATAAGTGGATATAATCATGGAACTATTAGGCAAGCGGATGGAAGTACTTCGCGCCAGCTTACAGAATGGTTGAATTGTGGAAAAGTAACGAAAATTTGCATTATGAACATGGCTACAAGTATATTGAGACACTTAAGTTGGTATCCTTACTCAGAGATGATAACTTACACACTATTAATTTTAACAAAAATGGGTACGAACTTCCCGAACCCTTAGCTAACCTGCCCCTACCCTACCCTACTTATCTATCTTTCTCTACTATTCTTGTGTTTGATACCTGATGCCCATTGCAATATACAGGTGTATATGTAGAGAGAGTGTGAGCAGAGCCGTAGGCTGGGAGGAAGAGCGGAGCGGTTGCTCCGGGCGCTGATAGCAAGAGGGCGCCGAGGAAGGAAGAATAAAGAAAAAGGAAAAGTGCTGGAAATGAGTAAACGACGCTGGCCCCGGAAAAGTATTGGCGCCCTATTAAATCAATGTTGTTGTCGGTTTAGAAATAAATAGATTTGTTGAAAATTTTCTTCCTCGCTCGGCTCGCAATCCAAACGTTTCAATAAGCCACAACAAGTTTTTACTTATTACTTAAAGAAAGCTATTATATAAGATTTGTTAATGACGATGTGATATACAACGTGTCGAATTATGACATACTGCGCACAGGATTGTTTTGAAAATCAAAGGCGATTAATACGTGTCCGGCATTTTGATGATAAGTTTGCTTCTTATCAGTTAATCACGCTTTCTACCCAAACAGATTAATTAAGGTGGTGAGAATGAAGGTATGAAAATAAGGGAAGTGAAGAAAACACACACACGGGAATATTAAAAATAGAGGTAAATAAGGGGAAATAATAACATTTTCGGACTTGAAGTAGCTGTAAAATAGGCAATTAAGTGGTTAAAACTTAACCCAACGAATTTCGCCGTTTTACTGATCACTACCAATGATGTATTTTATTCCATAGACATCAAATGCCTCGAATTTGAAGGGATTCATTGGGGACATTTCTCCATCAATTATTTGTATCGTCAGGGTATTTTTGTGTATACGTATCTAGTTGTGTGATATTTTTATCTATCTACATACATACAAAACATATACAGGGTAGTAGCTAACTCCACCGACAAACTTTGGGAGGCAATTCCTTGTATGAAATGAAAGAAAAAAGTTCTAATAAACATGGGCCGAAAAATGCCTTCTTGCAGAGTTATGATGTTCTCTATCTAAATATCCATGTTTAAGAATTCACCGGTACCAGCGAAACGAACGCACCATTAGTACATAAAGGAGTATCCCTATAGTTCCTTTTCACAGTTCCTTTCACCGATAACGGAAGATGGTAAAACATGGATATTTAGATAGAGAACATACTAGTTCCTGTGTAATTCCTTAAACCGCTTGGGATAGGTCCTATAGTTTCTAAGTTAGGGAGTTTTGAAAAATGATTTTTCGAATTTTCAATGGATCATAACTCTGAAAGGAGACATTTTTCGGCCCATGTTTATTAGAACTTTTTTCTTTCATTTCGTATAAGGAATAACCTCCCAAAGTTTGTCGGTGGAGTTACCTACCACCCTGTATATATATATATATATATATATATATATATATATATATATATATATATATATATATATATATATATATATATATATATATATATATATATATAGGATGGCTCAAAAGTAGGTATACAGTACCGTACTGTTCAGCTCATTGCATTCAATATCATTTTTTATTGTTATCCATCAGTTAGACATAGTTTGTTTATTATTATTTGTTTTTATTTTCTTTTTACATACATCTTAAGCTCGGAACAGCTGAAGAAAATAAACTTATAAGCTAGAATGTTATACTTGATCAATGCAGGTGTGTATACCTACTTTTGGGCCACCGGGCGAGGCATTTAAAACTGTTTTTGCAAATACTTTGAAAACTACAATTCGGATTTTTAAAAAGTTGTGACAAAAGTCGTTCATCTCCAAGGGGGACATCCAGTGATACCACACTCGACCTCCGTTCCTCTTCCCCTGGGGGATGAAGGTGTCAACTTTGAAATCTTAAATAGGAACTCCCATTTTGTATTGCATATTCTGATTCTCTGTTAAAAAATAAGATGTAAATTCTGTATTGAACATTTTTTTTTGTCGCGTGATAGATGGCGCTGTAATCGACAAAAATCAAAATGGCTTAGAAACACGAAAAATGAGTCATTTTAAACTTTTTAATATAACTTTCCGTCTTCCTTTTCCGTTGTTGTTGTGGTTGTTTACTTTAACAAGAAAATATGAATATATAAGCAAAAGTAGACGAAAAGTATATTATTATTATTATTATTATTATTATTATTATTATTATTATTATTATTATTATTATTATTATTATTATTATTATTATTATTATTACTTAAACACTTACATGAGAAAAACACGCAATATGTATTAATGGAATAATCCCATTTAGCTCCATTACAAATATTTGAATTGCAGTTCATACTTTATTCTGTCTAGGATTTGCAGGTTAATTAGGAAGTTGCTGTTTTCATTGCTTGGATGTTTGAAAATGGAACGAGAGAAAAAGAAAGCACATTCTTATAATTATCTGTCAAATTTCTTGGATAAATGTTTCCTACTTGCATCTCTCACTTTAAACTAACTACAATACTGCATTTAATTAATGCATCCTGTGATAATGTCTTCACTAGAAATGTTAATGCTCAGAATTAACTTTATTTGTGTCAACGAAAAATACTTAATTTTGTGTTCTATGTAGTGGCATATTTAAGGGGGCGGCTTCCATTCTTAAGCTCTCACCGAAATTTTATCGCAACTTTAATTCTTTTATATATATTATAGAAGTTTAACATTTCCAGGAATAAAGTTAGCAAAGCCCCTGGCGAAACAAGCAAAGCCCTCCGAAGCAAAGTTGTAAATACCCCACTGATTCTATGAAATGGAAAACTCAGCTAAAATACAAAAAAATATAATTATTTTATTTTGTACGGTAGCGTTTGGTAAATTATATATATATATATATATATATATATATATATATATATATATATATATATATATATATATATATATATATATATATCGGGTGTTGCAAAATAAGTGTTACTATTCTTGGGAGGTGACTCCTGCCACTGAGACAAGAAAAAAAGTTCTATTGAACTTTCGGCTATCGGACATAGTTTCGGATATACAAGGTGCCGAAAGCGTGGGAAAATGACTTTCGGACGCTAATAGTTCGGAAACTATCCAATGTAAAGAGGGCGGGTAAAAAATTCACTGAAGAAGTCATACCTGCTGTATTAAATTTTGCATGTTTCACAATCATATCATGCATGCGCAAGGTATTCCTCAAAGGAACGTAGAGAGCCCCGGATAATCTGCCAAATGAAAATCGGTCTAAATGGATATGAATTGATAGGGTTTCTACCAGGTAACAATAATTCGTTTGTATTAAGTCGATATCTAAAACAAATACAAAATGGTGGACACCTTCATGCCCGTTGTGTGTGGTTGCATAATCGCCAGTACGAATACTGGCCTACAGTGACGTTCTGAGTATTAAGTGTAGCGAATTTGTACTCCAATACTCTAGAAAGACATCTGGAGTGTCGGCAGAGTACAACAGATGAAGCAGGGTGATTCACGTGTGGAAACACAAAACGAAAAATGCCCAGAAATGCACTCATACTCAGTAAACAGGAGCTCAATCCGTCGGAAATGTAAAGATTAGCATCCAAAAGATGAAAGCCATTGACAATTCACCAATAATATTCCCTCAAAAAGATGCAATATGTTATGCAATTTTGCATACGAATAAGGGTGCAGCAACTGAGACCACGCTGAAATTGTGCAAGGGGACTCACAAAGAAACTGGGTAAACTAAATGAATGTCACTAGTGGGATCGTATGATCGATATTCAAATTTGCCCAATGTGTGTGTTGATATCGACATGTAGCTACTGTTCAAATGTCAACATGTCCCACTACTGCTGGGACACCTTCTTACGTGCGAAAACTAGGAAAATAACGTTGTACATTATGCTATTACATGTTGTGAAGTTTTTGGTAGAACGTAACTAGAACACGATTGTACCAATGTCCCTCGTTGATTGGGACATTGTCCCACAGTCGACACATATGAAAATAAATCTCTTAATCCCTGGTTCAAATTCTAATAGAACGTGAAAATAACAAACTTATATCATGTCTCACGTCTTTTGGGACATATGACGTACTCGAAATATAGGAAAATACCTCCAGAAATTAGTATCTTACACACAGTGCATATGCCAAGACAAAGACGAAAATGAACCAATTTGGCACATGTAACACTACAGCTGGAACACCATACATATGGAAAATAAAGTGACATGAGAAATAGGAAGAAACGTCTTAAAGCTCTAATTGTTTACTACTGTGCAGAAGGAGTAACAAAATGAAACACACAAGCATGTCGGAAGGCTGTACAAGAGCACTTGCCAAACAAAGTGGGTACTCCTCAAAGAAACAAATACAGAGAAAGTGAGGCTCCCCGAGCCTCAGGGCTAGAGCGCTTGCTTTCGCGTGGTCACAGTTTCCAATTCTACTGGGAGCCCACGCCCTCAGATTTAAGACCCGAGTAGTTATTTTCCTATTTTTCGCACGTGGGACGGTGTCTCAGCAGTAGTGGGACATGTTGACATTTGTCCAGTAGCTACATGTCAATATTAATACACACATTGGCCACATTTCAGTATCGATCATGCGATCCCACTAATGACATTCAGTTAGTTTCCCCAGTTTCTTAGTGAGTCCCTTTGCACAATTTCAACTTGGCCTCAATTGTTGCATCCTTATTGGTATGCAACCATGCACATCGTATTGCATTTTTTCGAGGGAATATTATTGGTGAATTGTCAATGGCTTTCATGTTCTACACGCTAATCCTTACATTACCGAAGCTTTGAACTCCTGTTTACTGAGTATGAGTGCATTTCTGGGCATTTTTCGTTTTGTGTTTCCACACGTGAATCACCCTGCTTCATCTGTTGTGCTCTACCGACAGTCCAGATGTCTTTATAGAGTATTTGAGTACAAATTCGCTACACTTAATACTCAGAACGTCACTGTTGGCCAGCATTCGTACCTGGTGCTTAAGCAACCACACAACGGGCATGAAGGTGTCCACCATTTTGTATTTGTTTCAGATATCGACTTAATACAAACGAATTATTGTTACCTGGTAGAAACCCTATCAACTCATATCCATTTAAACCAATTTTCATTTGACAGATTATCCGGGACTCTCTACGTTCCTTTGGGGAATCCCTTGCGCATGCATGATATGATAGTGAAACATGCAAAATTTAATACAACAGGTATGACTTCTTCAGTGAATTTTTAACCCTCCCTCTTTACGTTGGATAGTTTCCGAACTATTGGCGTTCGAAAGTCATTTTTCCACGCTTTCGGCATCTAATAGATCCGAAACTATGTCCGATAGCCGAAAGTTCAATAGAACTTTTTTTCTTGTCTCAGTGGCAGGAGTCACCTCCCAATAGTTGTAACATTTATTTTGCAACACCCGATATATATATATATATATATATATATATATATATATATATATATATGCGTGTGTGTGTGTTTAATGTATCAGACTTATATTCTACAAGCTATTATGGATCAGCCCCATGTGAAAAATGAAGAGCTACTCTGAATAACTACTGGGAGTATATACCTAAATTAAACAAGTTATCACTAATAGAGATACATAATTCTACACAGAAACTTCTTACTCTGAGTTAAGGAAATTATTTTATAACGTATTTAGCATTGAAAGATGCCTTCAACGTTAAAACTGAACTCGCAGAGGCGAGCCATCGCACCTCCCCAACAATGCACGCCAACTCCAGCGATAATAGCTTCGTTCACTGAGCAGCATAACTCGTAAACCTGTCTAGCGAACTGGTGAGGCACAGACGGATGGGACTCAGAGTGTTTCTAACCTACTATTTTTTTACCGACAAAACCGAAATGTTGAAGTATTGACATTATTTTATATGAAACCAAAGGTAAAGAAAATATACGGTAGAAAACAGGGTAGGACCGGTCTCAGGGTCTCATAGTACGCTTTGCCACTGCTTCTACGTATGGAATGATAAAAACCAGCAAGAGCTCACAAGTATACATAGTTTCGAAATACTGTATCATTAAGTATTACGACGAATGTTACTTTTCCTTTACACTACCCAGTAGAAATATTTCAACTTATCTTACTACACTTAAAAGAAGAAAAACGAACAATGTTTTCGATTGCGAAAGTTGACTTGTGGGTTTGAACTTGGCATCTTTAATATTTCCCGAAGATACCCGAATTTGAATTTAGAAAATGTTTCCGTTAGGACAGCCATAATCAATGAGCTCCATTTCCTACATGAATTTCAAATTGATTTTCCCTCTAACTACATACTACTGAAAGTAAGTTTAGTGGTCTAAGCATCGAACTTCTGAGGCAAAGGTCCTCGGACCGAATCTAGGAGGTGGACATGAGAAAATTTATAATTTGCGGTATTATATACTTCACCCATAATAACACGAGAATAAAATAGTTTCCGTGGAAGAATAAAGACTTCTTGCAATTTAACCTTGTGAGCAATGAAGCAAAACTAATCGAGATTGACTCATCCTGTCCGAACAACTGCTAAACGAAGATTAAATTAATTCTATGGCATGCCTTTAGTATGAAGTTTTATAATATGGATAAAGCAACTTCTCTGACCTAAAATATGTTAAGAAATTTGGCCTATGAGCGGTTTCTATATTTCTGACCTCACGAATTGGGTCAACGCTGTATCGAAAGTTACTCCTATAACTTGCACCCATTTGATGTAGTCGACCGTACTTGGTTTGTTGGTTCGCTATATTTCTTCTGTGTCTGCCACTGAATCCACTGTCTACCATTGCTTTCATTCATTTCTTCATTCACGTATCCTATCCTCTTTGAAGTTCGGTTCCATATGCCAATTCATTTAGTTTGACATTGTCTGTTCGATGAAATACAAATTAATCAATCATATTATATATATTATATTGATATTATTATATATATTGGTTTTAGTATATCTCCCCTTCTCCTCGACCCCTGTGTTGCCCCGTCAAAGTGAAATGACAAAAGACTTTCCAGGCTCGAACCTCATCTATGTTGAAAATTTGATCGAGATTGGTCGTTAAGTTCAAGAGTTATTAAGTTATTTATCTGTTTTCTATTTCCTCCTCTTCTATGATCTACCGTCCAAATGAATAATTAAAAATACTCTCAGGCCAGAACTGCATCTACATCAAAAATTTGATCAAGATCGGTCGGGCGGTTTAAGAGATTAAGAGTCACAAGCATAGTCACTTTCAATTTTATAATATACCTAGGTAGATTTAATTTACTATTCCCAAGCACCCCAAGCAACTGGCAGTTGTCGAAAGTTTGAAAGTTAGCTGATGCTTATTTGTTTAAAAAATTTTAAGGAAGTAGTTGTCAGACGAACAGACATACAATTACTTCGTGTAGTATAATTTAAGTTTGCGTAGACTAGTCTTAGTAAGCTGACTTTTTCTTTTAGATTTCTATTTCAACACCAAAACTGCTATTGCTTCTCTTTGTTGGGTTAAATTCAATGTGAACATTTGCAAAATATAATATTTAAAAACACTCGGATACAAAATGGCACATATAATTTGTGAGAAAAGATTGTGTTGGGAACTAGACGTAGGTATTACTATGTAAAATTCGTAAAACTGCCACATAATCAAATGTTTTTGTTTTCCTTTACAGCCGATCTGGGTGGTATCATGTCTCTCTTCATCGGATTCACAATGATGACAGTTGTAGAAATAGTGTACTATTTCGTTCTGCGTTTGTGTCTAAGCTTTGGGAAAAATAGTTTAAACATTCAGCGCTGAGAGGAATCTTTGTTCCGTGTTATATGAGTGATATTTTCATACATGTGCACTTTTTATTTTCGTCTGTTGTAGATGAATATGTACACAGTGCAATTTGAAATCGAGACTGAAGCTCTAGAAAAAGAGCCAGTAAACCTAGAAAGTGTCTTACCTTGGATCATCCGAAGCTCTTGATAGCTGTTACGTCATCAAAGTATTAGACTTTGACTGCAAACTTGTGTTTATGAAATAGAAAATAATCACATGGTTCCAGATATCGTGAATAGGAATGATAGGACAACACACAGATTCCTTTTTGGGACAAAAAGTCTTGCACAATCACTGCTTTGTTACTTGTGGCATTGTCATGGAGCAGACGCCACTGAATATCATCCCGATACTTGGGCCTCATACGTCTGATACTTTTCAGTAATCGTTTGAATTTCTCAAGATAAAATGAGGCATTAACTGTATGTCCTGTAGGCACAAATTTCTTATGCACAATTACATTATCGTTAAAAAAACAGTGAATAAAAGCTTGATTTTGGATTAGTATTTTGGTTTGTGAAGAATTGGTAGTTATTCTGTCGACGGGTCATATTGAAAGACCCATGTATCATCCCCAGTAATGATATTCAGAAGGAGGTTAGAGTCCCTATTGGCTGTAGCAATCAGTTCTTTGCAGTGATTAATTCTGTCCCTTTGTTGGTTATTTGTTAAGGAATCAATCACGCAATGGGCACATACCTTGTGCTTCATTCCTTGTTGAGATCGTGAGTTATTATTTGCAGTATAATTTCTTTTTTCAAGTGTAACTTCTCAGCAAGGATTCACAATGTGCATTTTGGTTCTCATTTTCTCCAACAGTTCCTGTGTTCTCACTATCCTTGCTCCACCAAGATTTTTATCATATTCAATTGACTCCTGTCCCTCCTGAAACGCCTGTGCCATGCAGATATACACGTACGAGATAAACAAGTGATCCAATATCTTGTTGCAACATTTGAAAAGTTTCTGTACTTTTCTTATCCATTCGCGTACAAAATTTGATGTTTGCTCTTTGTTTCATGTTGAACTCACGGGGCAGCTAAGCAACACCTATCTACACTCACCACGCTCACACATGTAACTGTCAGTGTAGATCAATGATCTTTGTGTCAGTTACTCATAAAACTTTCATTTTTGTTTACACCATTTGCACTGTTGCACCATATGTTGAGAAAAAATCAGTCTCGATTTCAAATCGAGCACTTAAACATTCCTGTGTATGAATATATAATAAATGGGTGTATATAGAGGATAAATTAAAAGTCTATTGACATCCATTTATGTTGGAACTTGAGAGAAAAATGTCAAATAATGTTACCTCTCCACCGCGATGGGTGCAATGCAAGTTGTAAAACTATCAGGTGAAACAAATTTGTCATATTAACACATTAACTGCAATGGACTAAAAGAGTACTATGAATTAAATACTCTTAAGTCTATTTAAATAAAGTTCATTTCAATTATGTATTATAATCTAAGGTTGTAAAATAAAAATTGATTTTTTCTGAAATTAGGTATTTCAAAATCGGCACAAACTTCAATGAGTTTTCATCTTGTGCATGAAAGATCTAATTTCAGAGAACAAATATCTGTAGGTTTATTACTATAATTGATGTTTCATTCTTAAATATTAATTTTCAATGTGTGATTTAAACAAACTTAATTTTTGTAGTACTCTTTCGCATTGAAATTAGTAAATATTAATGTTGTTAATCTTACAAGGAGACTTACGGAAGTGTCACTCGCCGATTTGAATGAATCTTGGCATACTTGTAGAACATCAAAAGATAATCCACACTTATTTTTTTTTATTTCGGCAATGCTGCGGGTTTAAGGGTAGAAACCACCCTTTGAACGGTGGGGATGGTCTCCAAGCATAGACAGAAAACAATCATTTAATGTAGAAGAAAATATATGGCCAGCGGGGTTTAAGAACAGCTGATGCAGAATCTGACGTCAAAATTACAAAATTCAAAATGGCGGATGCAATATGGTGATTACAATTACAAAAAGTCTTCTGGTTTGCAATACTCTCTAGTTAGGCAAGAACAATCACAGTTGGTAGGGATTACTGCGAGAAGGTTGCTGACCGATTTGAAACTCCTTTCTGTACATACTTTAACGGGATGCTTGGTTAAAGTGCGTCTCTGCACCTCTCACTATTAGGGTGATTGTTTATAGTGAGTAACTCGTGTCTCACCATTCGGAGTGTTTGTTGAAAGTGAATCCTTTCGCTTCTCATAGTCTGTGCGTTTATTTAAAGTGACTCCCCTTGCCTCTCACCACGTCAGAACTTCAAATATCCTCCATTATTATAATTATGAATTTATCGAGAAAACGTTTTGCAGTAATGATACTTCGCAAAAAAACGTGTGTGATGTATAAACATTGTTTATACCACGCACACGTATTAGGAAATAACTGTAAATGAATTGCCAAATGCTGCAGAATCTTTGAAACTAAATGTTACGGGATTTTCAAACGCAGGTTGTTTTTCTTCTAAATAACCGCTTTTGTAGCACGCATAGCTAATAAGATTTGCAAATCAGGGACAAGAAAACTGATTATGAATTAATGATTGAATCTTTATTATAGTATTACGAGATGTAAATTTGTTATAGTTGTAGAGAAGGACAATGTCACAAAAATGTCTCAGCAAGTTTTCCCACGGGCTAAAGAAGAACAAACCAAGAGCCTGAATCTTACCAGTTGTTCCTCCAGATAGGGTTTCTATTTTCAGGCACTATTTTGTTCTTAAAATAAGTTCAAAAGTGATCAAATACGATTACTCCACGATACGAAAAACAAAATGGACTTTTGCATTAGATGTAGGGAGAAAAGCCCTCTTGAAACCATGATCTCACAAGACGTGTACATTTTCCCTAATTTGATGCTTTCACACGGACATTTTTAGATTTAAAGAAATTGCTTTGGACTGTAGTGAAAGGTGAGAGGACTCACTTTCCATAAGCACCCCTAATAGTGAGAGCTGCAGAGACGCACTTAAATCATGCATCCCTTTAAAGTACGTACGGAAAGGGGTTTCAAATCGATCAGCAACCTTCTCGCAGTATCCCCTGCCAACTGTGATTGTTCTTGCCTAACTACAGAGCATTTCAAACCAGAAGACATTTTTGTAATTGTAATCACCATATTGGATCCGCCATTTTGAATTTTGTAACTTTGACGTCAGATTCTGCATTAGCTGTTCTAAAAGCTTCCCTGGCAGTATGTTTTTCTACATTAAATGATTGTTTTCTGCCTACCGTTCAAAGGGTGGTTTCTACCCTTAAACCCGCACCATTGCCGAAATAAAAAATACGAGCCGATTATTTTTCGATGTTCTACAAGTAAGGAAAGTTTCATTCAAATCTGTGAGTGACACTTCCGTAAGTCTCCTTGTTAGAGACTAGTTGTGTCCGATGTTATCAATAATGTGTTGCTCACGAGCCATGCTATTGAATGAAATGTTTAAAACTTAATCAGATGCAATGGATCTCTCCGATTATTTCACACAAAAGATATTGTTAGCAAGCCTTGACGCTCAAGGATTATGCCATATTTTGATACACAGTCGCGGAAGGAAAACATAATTTGGAAGATATCTAAACCTTGCACGATCGGGGTAAGTAATTTCACACATTCCAAATTCACTACTGTAATTTATAATTTGAACTCTGAGAAAGAACAATAAGGCTATCACATAGATGGTGGCAAAATAGCAAGCTCCAGCTGAGCCAGTTCCATTCCAGAGAAAACTACAAGTATGGCAAAAATGTTTGCTCTTCATCCTTAAGGTCTGCACACGAGTATATATATGAATGTATATACTAGAGTCACCTCTAATTTTCGGCTTCTAAATTTTCTCCACTATCATCCACCATATCAGACCAAAATACTCCATGAGAAAAAGTAGCACGATTGAATATTGTTAATAGCGCCGCAAGCTCCTAAAATCTTCAATACATTTTCAGTATACAATATGAGGGACAGGTCTATAATATATCCTTGTAAGTTCGGAACGACTGAAGGTAGTGATACCATATTTTGGATAGGACTAATTGTAAACAGAACCATATTACTATGTACTACAATCATACCGATAATATCTAAGTTCACTACTTTGGTTCAGGGTCAAACTTTTTAATAGGAATTGGATCGTGTGATATGTTGTTTTGTGGAAGTTGTCTACAACAAATGCACGTTCGATGTTATTTCACGTTCGATGTTATTTCTAACCTATTATTAATCATATAGTAATTATTTTTCCAGAGTACGTGTTTATTAATTTCCAATTACTTTTTTAACAAAACTATTTAAACAAATATGAACAAAGATATAAATCAATGTAAGACGTTATTATATAAGAGTTTGTAAGTGTAAAGTTAAAAGAAAATGTAACATCCAGAATGCTAGAACAAATTCATATGCATGTATACCTAGAAATACCAGTGATGACACATAATAAATATTTTCTAGTAACTTTTATTGAAACATGTAATCATATGAAGTGTAAATTTCAGTAAAAAAGACAACTGTTGTTACAATACAAGCATAAAAGTGAGTTGACAATAGAATTCTACTTGTCCAATTACATTAGTTTCTTGCTATTGGGATAGTTCTTGCGATAGTCGCTAATAATCTGTAACAAAATTTGTTTCTGATATTTATCCTATTGTAAAAGTTATTGTATTCTTGAAGTAATTTGATCCCTCGTTCATTTGCTAAAAACAAATTTGATGCAACTTAGAAGTCTTTCTGATAGTAATTTCTGTTTACCTACTTGTCAGGATTTGTTTACAAGGAGTCAGTGGTGTCATAAAATATTGAGACAAGCGCAATATTTCGTGTCTGATAAGTATACTTCCATCTTGAGATACTATGCTCCTAATGTTGCTTAAGCTAACATCAATTTTCTAATAGTTCTAATAGTAGATTCTTTCGATTTTCCGTATGATCTTGTAGCTTTAATCATTTTTGTTTTATATCTTTAAAATCAAGTTGATTTAATAACGCAGCAGCTACGTACTACTTCAGGAGAAAGATAGCAGAGATATCCACAAAATATTCCAAGAGCTGTTATGGGTCTGAAAAAACACTAAGTGGTGCTTCAATAGCAGTAGGACCTCTAAACTATATTTCCACGTAATTAGTGATAATCACATTGCATATATCTTGTTTCTTAAGATAAATAACTTAAGAAAACATAGCCTTGGTAATCTATTGTTAATGCTGAAATACTCCTGAAGGGTGCTGAAAGCAACCCCGATAGGTGATCCTCCTCCAAGATATATTAATGATAGATTCAGTAGCTCCGTTAATCTTTTGAATCCTATTATCCTTTACGAATTTATCCAGAATTCCATGGTCTGGTCACGGATACCATGAGACTTACATAAGTATAATCAACCGCGGATCAAGTATATGATCAAGGGAGGGGCTAAACCATAGTTTGCCACTTTATCCAGTGTGAAGAAAGTAGGATTGAAGCCCACTTTATCCAGTGTATACGTGAGCATCAAGGGGGGACTATATAGCCCCTATATTTCTCCTCTTTTATCCGCACCTTAATATAATCATACCCAGATTTGAATTTTGTATTATCAATTTTAGCCCATGTTTCTTGAAACCTCTTGAAGATCAAAATATCTGAACCTGTTGTAGGTAAATTCTTCTTTATATGGAATACACTCCACAAAATATTCCTAAAACATGATACTAGCAAGGAAGATGAAGTTAATCATGTCCCACTATTTGATCGAGCGAAACACAAACTCTAACTACACTGCCTGTATTGGAGACAGTATCATCACAGCACATAACCTATACCTTGCTTGTAACTCCGTTTCAATCAGCGTGTCAAATGCAGGGTTAGTTTGTTGTTCTTCAATTTTTTTGTACATCAAGAGGCTTGGTCTTCCCTTGAAATTAAATAATTGCTGCTAGTCTGTTTGTTGTTAAGCTGTCTTAACTCTGATAGAGATTGTATCCAAATTATTCTTAATAGGAAGTTTACTATCAGCAAACGGATTTTCTATCATTGTCTTTGCTCTTTTCTAATGCAGATAGCAACCTTGGAGCAGGGAAACAAAACAGAACTATTCTTATCTGAAGGCGTTTACAATGTTCTCTGACCAGAAACTGATCTTCCTTCTTCCAAATAAATAAATAAGCCGCTCATTCTTCATTTATACTGTTAGTTAATATATTAATACCAGCAATTCATTTTCAAGTAGAAAAATTGTCACAAGGATCTGTTAAACTAAATTGAACTAGATTGAACTAGACTAGCTAGACTTATATTAGTATTAGTAGTAGTTATTTCGTAAGGTCTGTCATTCGTAAAGGGTTTGCTAAGAAAGCGCTACATTTCACATCGCAGCATTTTTCTCGTTATTGTTTCTCAAAGATATAGTTAGAAATGAGACGTAAATAACGTCAGATGTGCATTTGTGGGGAAACGCTACCCCCAAAATGGTGTGCTACATAACCGACTTCCTATCAAAAACTTTATCCCTCGATCCAAATTAGCAAATTTCAAGATGGCCGCCATAACATTATTACATAGTCTACTTCCATTACCTGTATCCAAAATAGATCTTACTCCGATGATAATTTTTACCGAAAATACAAGAAATATAAAATATAAAAAATATATATACAGGGTCAACGTTAACTACGTGGACAAACTTCGACGGATGATAGTACATCAGAAAATAAGAAAAAAAGTCCTAGTGAACATGGGGGAAACTCCGTCCCGTTTAATCACCTCTGGTGCTTGGGGTCCCGGGTTCGATCCCAGCCCCCGCCAAGTGAACTTTGTGGTGGACAAACACCGTGTGCGTAGGTTTTCTCGGGGTTCTCCCGTTTCCTCCCACTATCTTCATTCCACCATTTCATTCATCACTCATCACCGTCTCCTTTCGCCTAACCGGCATAACCGTGGGACGTAAAACTCACAGATTTCATTTTTCCGTCCCATTTAAGAGTGACAGAGTGTCGAAAACATGGGAACATGAACTTCAGAGGTCAACAGCTTAAAAGCAATACATCGTAGAGAGTACAGTTAAAAACGTCACTTGGAAAGTCATACCTACTCTATTGAAAAATTCATGTTTGAAAATACAGCTATGCATGCGCACGGGATTCCCCAAAGGAACGAAGGGATTCCAGGACATGCTGTAAAGGAAAAAAGTGTCACACGTTGTTAATCCCGTGCGCACACGTAGCTGTGTTTTCAGACATGCATTTTACAATAGAGTAGGTATGACTCTCTAAATGACGTTTTAACCGTACTCTCTACGGTGTATTGTTTTTAAGCTGTTGGCCTTCCCACGGTTTCGACACTCTGTCACTCCTAAACGGGAAAGAATTTCCCTCATGTTCACTAGGACATTTTGCTTCTTTTTAGATGTACTATCACCCGTCCAAGTTTGTCCACGTAGTTACCGTTCACCCTGTATATATAACATGGTCAACTATGCACTTCATAACAAAGAAGATAAAAATATTTTGGATGAGGTTAAAAATGATACATGGAAGATAGCTACACTTGAGAAAACAAAATTACAAAAATTCTCACAACAAAATATATAGCAAAAATATGTGAAATAGAAGAAAAGGGAACAGAAGAGTAAGACCACAAAATATAATTTAAACTAAAATGAAACAAACAACATACAGAAGTATATCAATAAACAAGGAAAACTTAACGGTAAAATCCGAAATAGAAACTTGAGCTCACTTCATGTGCTTAGTTTTATTACTATATCTGTCTTATTTGTGTTCATTCAATGCGACTATAAGAAAAAGGGACTCAATCCAAAAGATTAAGATTTAAAAAAAGAACTTACAGCACAAACAAAATAAGTTTTCACGTTCATGTACTTTAGTTTGTTTTTCAAGTAGTTGAAGAAGAAACTGGTTTGGATACTACAGCCAATGGAAAATATTAATTGATTACTAATGAAAAAGAGGAACAATTTATCTCAAATATTGTCTGTATTCCTTTAAGGGTTTTCTTCTTTTATAATAAAAACAAACAAATAAGCAAATAAACAAACAATAAAAGGTTTTCATAAAAAAGGACATGTCTTTAAATACAACCTCTGACAATAAAGTTCGGTGAATGAAGTCGCTGCGCTGTGTCGCCGCTTGTATTAATATATCATTCTATAAAAGTTGGCTTCTCAACCTGCTAATGAATGGACAGCTGAATAAAAGAGACATCCTAAATAAAATAATAATAATAAAAGGGAGCGAACTAACACGCTGGCAAATGTGGGACTATCTTATAGTAAGTTCAAAAGTAATTGGCCAAAGTAGAGGAATGTGTAGGCTTAAATAGATTCCCATCAGCTGTTCGCAATTTACAATAGTATATTACATACCTGTATTTCATATTGTATGCGGTAAATGCATTCAAAACTTTAGGTCCCTTGAGGCAACATTTAACATTATTCAACTGTCAGTTTTTTCTCTTGAGTTACTTCGATCTGATATGCAATAATTATATTTGTTGAGACTAATACAAAATAAATAACAACTCTGATGATGTATAAAGGGGTGATATGTTTATGTACTTATTTACAAATCACGCATATCACAACCACAGCTAATGAACTGTATGATTAAACCCATATTACTGATTCACCCAGATATCATGGAGAAACGAGAAATAAGACTTGACGAATATTTAGATGTTACTTGCTTCAATTCTTATTTAAAGATACATGTGTTAATAATGATAAATATGACATACTTTGTTCATATGTTAATATAATGATATAATACTTAAATATTAGTACAATGAATTACTTATCTTAACTTGTTTCTGCAGTAATTGTTGCTTGCTTGCTGCTAAACCACATGGCTGCTTGCTACCATCATACTTTGTCTTCGGTCACACATAAACTGACACTCTAAAACACCGTTAAGAACATGTAAATCTTGTCTATTAATGAACATGAGTGTTTCTCTAAAACCTATGAATAAATATGCTTTTCTGAAACTATGAATGAATATCCTTGCCTAGTTGCACTTCATGGCACATTGTCGATGCACAGACACAACTTGAATAGCACACTGAAGGCACTGTTGCCAGCCAATGAAACACAACTCACTAAAAAACTCACCAAAAATCACTAAAAGAAACACAAAGAATTCACTAAAACCATTAAACTATATACAAAAAATGAAACTAATATGAATAAAAATAATGCACATATGCAAGCTTATCCATCCTCCCCCTCCTTGATTGGACACAATCAATTAATATTCTAGGGGCAAAGGAATTAATTTAGCAACACTGCGTCGAAAAATTCCACTTTTACACTTCACAGTTGCCACTCGCACTAAATTATCACTGCCCGGATGAACTTCTTCAATCACACCTAACTTCCACACTTGAGGAGGAACATTGTCTTCTTTTAACAATACGACCATGCCCGGTTGTAGATTAGGCTGAGCTGACTTCCATTTTCTTCTTTGTTGTAACTGGTTGAGGTAATCCCTTGACCAACGTTTCCAAATATGCTGCTTCATTTGTTGAATCCGTTGCCATCTGCCTAGTCTGTTGATAGGTGCTTCCAGTAGATCTGGTTCCGGAAGGCTGAGAAGTGTAGCTCCCATCAAATAATGTCCTGGACTGAGATACATTGGATCTGTAGGATCGTTAGAAATGGCTGTCAATGGTCTTGAATTTAGAATAGCTTCAATTTGAATAAGTAACGTGTTCAACTCTTCGTATGTCAGACTTGCTGTTCCTGCTACACGCCGTAGGTGGTACTTCATGGATTTTATTGAACTTTCCCATGACCCCATGTGAGGAGATCTGGCGGGAATGAATTTCCATTCTAAACCTTCTTGAGCTGAGTATTCCAGGATGTGCTTTCTGTTAGTCTTGGATTCAAAAAATGTTGCAATTCTCGATTGGCGCCAACAAAGTTCGAACCATTGTCGCTACAGATAGATAAGCATTTTCCTCGCCTAGCAATAAATCTCTTCAATGCTGTGATGAAGGCTTGAGAACTTAAGTCTGAAACTATTTCTATGTGAACTGCTCCAGTGGCTAAACAGATGAACAACGCTGCATAGACTTTCTTTTGATTTTTTCTGCGAATTGTGGGCTTGACATAAAAGAATCCTGCATAGTCCACTCCCACGTGTACAAATGGTCTTGCTTCATTTACTCTCTCCTTGGGTAAGTGTCCCATTAACTGTGATGAACTTGTTGATCTCCACTTGAAACAAACCAAACAATTGTGTACTATTGCCTTGACCATCTTCTTAGCTCTTGGAATCCAATATCTAGTACGCAAAGATGCACTAAGAAGCTGTGGTCCTGCATGAAGCAACCTTTTATGTTCTTCTTTGACTATCAGATGGGTGAAATGATGACCTGTAGGTAGGATGAATTGGTGCTTGTTGTCGTACTCCAAGTTTGAATGTTCCAATCTTCCTCCTACTCTTAGCATTCCTTCCGTGTCCAGAAATGGAAAAAGATCCTTGTTTGGGTTCTTTGTTGAAACTTCCATTTGTTGCTGCAAGTTCAATATTTCTCGATGATAGGTAGTATGTTGTACTATCTTGATACATCTGTGTAACGCTAAACGAAGTTCCGAAGCGTCAAGACTATCAGTTTTTCTTTCTGATTTCTTGGAAAGACAATTATGTTTGAATCGCAAACAATATGCTACTACTCTCAACATTTTGTTTAACGATGAATACCTTTTCATAAAGCTTGTTTCATGAACTGCCACCAAACTTCTCATGACTTTCGTCTCTTCTGGAATATTAGCTGGCTCATTTTGTTCTTGACATGGCCATTCTGCTGTGTGAAGAAACTCTGGACCATGCCACCACTCTCGAGACTGAATAAGAGTGTTGGGATCCGCTCCTCGACTAACTATGTCTGCCGCATTTTCTTTACTAGGCACGTGATGCCATTGATTGGTTGATGTGATTCTCTGAATTTGAGCCACCCTGTTGGATACAAATGTCTTCCAACGATTGGGAGGTGATTTGATCCATGACAAAACTATCGTCGAGTCTGTCCACAGGTGTATACCACTGACCTCTATATTCAATATGGATAGTGTTTTGTCTATTAGCTTCGAAAGTAACAGTGCTCCACATAATTCCAATCTAGGCAAGGTTTGCTTCTTCAGTGGTGCAACCTTCGACTCTGAACAAAGTAAATTGACTTCAATGTTTCCTTGATCGTCTGTAGCCCTGATATACACTACTGCTCCAAAATTTTCTTCACTTGCATCGCAAAAACCATGTAATTGTATTTCCTTAACGTTTTCCTAAGACATTACGTTTCTTGTAATTTGTATCTTCGCCATCGCAGGTAACCAAGACATTAATTGATTCCACTCAACTTGTAGGACTGTGTCTAATGGATCATTCCAATCCATTCCTGTCTTCCACAACTTTTGTAAGAAATTCTTGTATTTGATGACAATTGGAGCGATTAGACCTAATGGATCGAAGATAGATGACACTATACTGACGACTTGTCTTTCTGTCATTGCAACATTACTTTCTACTGCAATTCCATGTTTACAAATTTTGTTCGAAATTATAAGTTTGTCTGTTAATGGAATCCATGCTATTCCTAAAGTCTTAACACCGTCTTGCTAACCAAGTATGATTGGCTGTTGTTTCTCCCTGAAGTCTTCGGGAACTCCTTGAAGTACTTCTTCTTTGTTAGAACTCCATTTACAAAGCTTGAAACCTGCTCTGCTTAAAATATTAATAAGATCCTTCTGTAGTTCTAAGGCCTTTGACACGTTTGGTACTGATTTTAACACATCATCAATGTAGAAATTGTGTTTTATTACTTCTGCTGCTTCTGGAAATTCCTTGGAATTTTCCTCCGCTATTTGCTTCAGACATCTTGTTGCCAAGAAGGACGCTGACGAAGTCCCGTACGTCACTGTTTGTAACTCATACGACTGGATCGGTTCTTCTACTGAATTTCTCCAAAGGATGCGTTGTAAACACTTGTCCTCATCATGAATTAATATTTGGCAATACATTTTCTCTAAGTCTGCTGTAAATGCAACTGGATACAACCGAAACCTTAAAATAATGGAGTACAAGTCATCTTGAACAATTGGCCCAACTTGAAGAATGTCATTCAATGATTTGCCATTAGACGTTTTTGCACTTGCATCAAAAACCACTCTTAATTTAGATGTTGTACTGTCCATCTTGAATACAGGATGATGTGCAAGATAACAACTGCTGCTGCTGTTCACGTCTTCTTCTGTAACTTTTCGCATGTGACCCAAACTTAAATATTCATCCATGAAGGCGGCATATTGTTTATGAAACTCAGGATTTTGTAGCAATCTTCTTTCAAGCTGCTTAAATCTTTGTAGTGCCATGTTGTAAGACTCTCCTAAAACTGCATTCTCTTCCTTCTTTGGTAATTTGACAATAAATCTTCCGTCTTCATTTCTGGTTGTATTTTGTAAAAAATGCTTCTCACAATTTTCTTCTTCCGGCGTGTAAATCTTAGTCTGAAGATCTTCGAGTTCCCAGAATTTTCTCAATTGTGTATCCAAGTCTGTCTCCATCTGAGCAAAACATGAAATTACCGACTGGTTGGCTTCTTCGGGTATTGAAGGCATATTTCCGACGACAACGTATCCTAGCTTCGTTTCCTGCAAAACTGGATAATGTCCTTTTCTAGTCCTCTGGCCTGGCTCAAGGAGACTGTAGAATAACCCCGCACCAATAAGCATGCCCACTGACGACGAGCGATTAAAATTTGGATCGGCTAAGCAAATATCCTTTGGCAAGTTCCAATTACTGTAATCAACATCCTTAGAAGGTATGCAACCTGTAATGTTTGGCAATACTAAACAATCGACCACTGCATTAAAATCACATGTTCTTGAATAAATATGAACTTCAACACTGTACTGAGCTTCGGAGGTTACAGAATTGATACCTCTAATGGGAACACGATTTTTCGTTTTCTTGAGACCTAATCTATGAACTAAAGCTTCGCTTACAAAATTCGATTGAGACGCTGCATCTAATAACACTCTGCATTGTTGAAAACGACCTTTAGTGTCTGTTACGTTAACTAACGCTGTTGCTAATAAGATTTGCTGACCATAATTAATCTTAAATGAGCAATAAGAGTCCTGTGGTTGAATTTTAACCTGCTTCTGTTCCTTAACTTTAGGTACGTTAGTATTATTGTTATTTGTTTTGCTTGAACTGTCTTTGTTAGTAGCCTCTTGAGTAGTATCTTCATGCAACAGTGTGTTATGCTTAAAATTACATTTCTTACAAGTACTTGATTTGCATGCCTTTACTTGATGTTTATTACCTAAGCAATTAAAACATAATTTATTTTGCTTCACGAGCTCCTTTCTTTGATTAATGTTGGCAATCAGAAATTCTGGGCAGCGAAAACAGCATGCGTTTCTTTGCTACGGCAAATATTACATGCATTTGGAAGCACAGTAACAAACGCATTCACTTGACTGTTATTCTTTCTTTTTGCTTTGGAATCTACACTTTTGTTGTCATAAGTACTTTCAGATTGAGTAGGACGAATGTTTTCTAACATTTGACAACGACCTTCTAAAAATGAAAATAATTCTGATAACGATGGAAAGGAGTCACTACTTTGCTCAGCTTCCCATTCCCTTTTGCTTACCGAATCAAGTTTTTCTACTAAATGTTGTGTTAGTAGTACGTCATGCAAAGGTTTGTCCAAATTCAATGCTTCAAGGGCTTGAAAATTACTACGTGTCTTTAGCGTTTTCTTTCATTACTGGCTTGATATTGAGCAACCCTCGTACATACGTCGAAGCTATCAACCATTTGTTTTCGTAGCGTTCAACAAGAAGCTTCCATGCAATTTCGTAATTTACTTCTACCGTTGGCATATTTGCTATTAATGTAAACGCTTCTCCCTTGAGCGATGTGCGCAAATATTAAAATTTACAAACTGTACTTAATGATTCGTTATTGTGAATAAGGGAAATGAAAATGGAAATGAAAATGTCCACTCCTCGTATTTACCGCAAAATATGGGCAAAGAAATTTTAGGCAACTGTACTGAATTGCTAGAATTTGTAGCTTTGTTATTTGCTGTCCCTGAATCCGTTTGTTGTTCAAAACTATCAATAAATTCTTGTAACTTAACCTTTGAATCATAATACAGTTCCTCGAATGTAATTCTGTGCGTTTCTTGTTCACCCGTCTCATCCAAGAGCTCTATTTCTGACTGTATCTCATCAAACTTAATAAAAACCCCTTCAAGTGCAACTAGCCTTGTTCTTGCTTCTTGTATGCTAGGTTTATTTTCATTCTGTAGCTTTTGAAGAAATGTCTTTATTCTTGTTGCCTGACCTTTGACCGAAGCACGTTTCTTAATTAATTGACCCAACTGCACTTCTGCCATTGTTTCAGTCCTTCTTTTTTAACTACACAAAGCGCTGACAATATATTTTTCTTTTTTTTTACTTCTGAATGACCTACAAACGTGTAACCTTGAATTCAGCTGGGTTGAATGCACACACACCAATGTACTTATATGAACAGTTCTGTCCTGCCTATGACAGCCAGCACCCACACAAACACACACGAGAACGAAGAATGCAGTCACGTTTCTCGTTCTGATATCCGGTGGACGGAGGACCAAAAAAAATGATGCTTATGAAGGGGTGATATGTTTATGTACTTATTTACAAATCACGCATATCACAACCACAGCTAATGAACTGTATGATTAAACCCATATTACTGATTCACCCAGATATCATGGAGAAACGAGAAATAAGACTTGACGAATATTTTAGATGTTACTTGCTTCAATTCTTATTTAAAGATACATGTGTTAATAATGATAAATATGACATGCTTTGTTCATATGTTAATATAATGATATAATACTTAAATATTAGTACAATGAATTACTTATCTTAACTTGTTTCTGCAGTAATTGTTGCTTGCTTGCTGCTAAACCACATGGCTGCTTGCTACCATCATACTTTGTCTTCGGTCACACATAAACTGACACTCTAAAACACCGTTAAGAACATGTAAATCTTGTCTATTAATGAACATGAGTGTTTCTCTAAAACCTATGAATAAATATGCTTTTCTGAAACTATGAATGAATATCCTTGCCTAGTTGCACTTCACGGCACATTGTCGATGCACAGACACAACTTGAATAGCACACTGAAGGCACTGTTGCCAGCCAATGCAAACACAACTCACTAAAAAACTCACCAAAAATCACTAAAAGAAACACAAAGAATTCACTAAAACCATTAAACTATATACAAAAAAATGAAACTAATATGAATAAAAATAATGCACATATGCAAGCTTATCCAAACTCTGAAGTTGAATATTAAGGGTTCCCAAATATATACATTTATAACTTCCTCCATGTTGACTTTGGAATTATTATTTAAACAATTAATATTTTTCTGACCAGAGTATTCACTTCTCTATTAAAAATATAGTATTTCGTAACAGCTTCCATAACGTAATACTGTCTACCTAAGACGATAATATGTATGTTCATATTAATGTGGGTAATAAGAGACTATTTCTGAGGAAGATACATATACTTTATTTTTAATAAAGAAGTGAATACTCTGGTCAGATAAATATTAATTATTTAAATATACATTTATATACAGGGCGGATCATTTATCTTGATACACCCTTCTAACTTTTTAAAATAATAGATGCAGAACGCTGAAATTTCTTACCATGCAATGAGAGGGGAGCATGATTTGGTATGCTCTACTATACAAACAGATTAACATTGTTAACAACACACTATCAAGTTCCATATTTTCAAACGACGCTTTATGAGGTTATTACAGATTTCAAATCTACATATAAAATTAAAAACACACAATATCAGAAATATTACACAGTGTTGCAAATTAAGGAGGCTAAAGTATCACAAACGTAGAAAAAAGCGGATTCTGGAGGGTTCTACAACAATTACAACGCCAAGTGAAAGAACGCTATAATTACCCAAATGGCTTTATCTGTTCCAGATAGCTTTATGTCAGAAAAGTGTTTAGATAAGTATATTGTCCAATTATGTAGATGTATGTACGTGTACGTGTGTATGTGTTTGTGTTTGTTTGTTAAGACATAATATTAATTCTGTAAATGTGCAAATACTTAAGAAAATTTTTTATATGAAAATCTATTTTATTATCTACTGTCTATTCCACTAAATCTTTGCAACAGATGATCTAGGGATCGTAAAGTAACTGTTGATAAAGTGACAAAATGATTTTCTGCAATAGACATCAATATAAATATCGGCCATAGTGGACAAAGAGTTAAGTCTAGTTTTCACTTTCATAACCTCCTTTACTATTAAGTTTTAAACTTAAATTTCGTAATATATATAATTTTAAATATAACTTATACTCGGCAGGATTCTTTAACGTGAATTACTTAGACGTTAAAGTATAATTTTATAAATTGTAAATTGTTATTGAAAGTAATTTCAAAGTAACTGAAAAGTCTAAGTAAGCTTTTGTCCATTGTAGTCTCTTTAAGTAATACGATGCTACGTATGTTACGATTTAACATTTAGAAAGTGTTATTTCCATGTTATTTTATGATCATAGGTAAGAAGTCTTAACTAATATACTTTAGTTGTTAATATTACCTTTTCGGAAAAGCGAAAACCACATACTTTAATGTACAGTAAATTTCCAAATGAAACACCACTTATCGATGGAACGTTCTATTTCGTGTTTCTTCAATATATTTGTATTGTGACGTGAATTGCAAACGGAAGCACATACTGTATGTATGTTAAATTTACTTTATTAAATTATTTTCGTACTGCGTAAATCTAATAAAGTGTAAGTTTTCCAAAACAATGTTCATACCGAAGGTAATAGCCAGGGAAAACTTCCAACAATTAGCATTAAACTACTTACAGAGACTAATAAAATTAATCTTAGTTTTTTAATAGTGTTGTATATAAGGTCCAAACAAAAGAGAATGCATTTATATTGTAGGTATACATTTTTAGTTATTTTAATATATATTTCCATATTAAACGAAATACTGACAAAATTAATAATCTCGCAATGGTAATGAAAAATGAGCACTGTCTTCAAAATCATTCTTAAATATTACAGTTAATGTACTTTATATTTTAGTATTATCTAAGCCAGGGCGCAAAATTATGGTCGCCAGGTCGCCATTGGTGACTAGAAATTTAGACCTGGCGACCAGTGTTTAGTAGGAATGGTTTCTGTCTAAACTCACAGGGCATCGCAGTTTCTGTTCCGCACGAAAATAATTGTCACTGAGAAAGAGAAAACGCAGAATATGAAGCCTATACAACGTTGTAATTCGACCATCCTTTCCCACCCTCAATTGAAATGGTTTGTCTCCGTGGGTGGGGGGACCTCTCGTAATTTGTACGTGAGAAATACTAGCGATCATCATTTTTGGATTGGCGATTGCCACTGACTTTGAAATTTTGCTCCCTGATCTAAGCAGAACCACATTATAGCAATCGTAATTATAAATGAATAAGTACTCAGCATAAAGAAGTTACCAAAAAAATAGTTCTCTTTAACCTGATTACTGTATAATGTATTAACTTATATATGCGTTCATAACGTGAATAGAAATAATGTTATGAAATACAATTCGAAAATAATTAATTTATAATTGTAGACTTAAATGTGATAAATAATAAACACAATATATAATTATATATATTTGTTTCATTCAGTACGTCATAGCTTCTGCTTTTTCATTTTCCTCAAGTAATCAATTCTTGGAACGCTTTCTTTACTATTAATCTTAATATTATTGTCTTAATGCTATATATTTTATGTCTGTTCAGTACAGAATTAGTAATAGCTTCATAGTACATGATTAAAACATGGCGAACATTTTCGTGTTACCACTTTTCATTTTACGGCATATTTTACGGCTTAATATATCAATAATAATACTGAATGCGTAGAATGAAGAAAGAATATAAAATTGGAAATGATAATCGTTCTACAGCCAGTTGATAACATTAAACATAAAGAGTGAATCTCTCTCATCATTGGTAAATATATGATTTGACTCTCTTTTATGATTGTTAAATATATTTGGGAATTAATTAGAACAATTCAAAATACTGATACGATTTACATTAGTATTTAGCTCAACATCACCACTGTATTGGATATTTGAAAGAAAACCATCATTGAATGGCATCAACCCTATCATTGGCCCACTACTGTATACGAAAGGTAACCATACACGTCTTCCCCGCCGTCTATGGTTCAATTCCTTAAAGAAAATCATAAGTCTTATATACATCAAGGAAAGATCTTAAATTAAGAGACAGCTATTTGAAAATTGGGGATGAAAATTATGAACTCACAGTATATATTCCATGATAGATATACAGTAGAAGGAACACATGTTCATGTTTGGAGATGTAAGTATACACCTTGCAAGACATGCATAAATAAATGGTAATTTATTGAAGATTCCTAGTGGTTTCAGTAGGATTGCAATTTGCACTAGATATTTTATAATAATTTACCACTCGAGTTACTCACAAATTGCATTCAGCAATCAATATTTGAAGTCATTTTACATGTAATGTTCCTATTATTATTATGATATATAAGAAAGGATCTGGAACTTTGGTTATAGAAGAGCGGCTTCCGTTAAATTGCTTAAATACATGATATTTCCATTCTTCACATCTTACTGAGCACAAGACATTGTAGACTCAACCTCCAAAGAAGCATTTTTTAAATTCTCAAATAAATTTCATATAAATCAATCTCTTAATTTCAGTATTGAGGATTATATAGCATGATCGGATGGTGAGTTTTTGCATTATAAATGGGTGAATAGCAGATGATAGATGGAGAATGATTGGATGATAAATGGATCAATGATTGAATAATAAAGTGTTAGATGTTTGGTTGGTCAAAAAATATATGATTATGAGATAAATTGATATATAATGCATGCAGAAAGATTAGATCCCAGATAATAAATGGTTAAATGATCGAATGTTGGAAAACGTACACGAGCTATCGTGAGAAAAACAGATAAACGACAGAAAACACGGGAAGCTAACTCAATTCTTGTTTAAGTATATGAATTCAGGATAGAAACAAGTACATAATTTATTTCTATTTTTATAAAAATAATATGTGTCTTTTTTTGACAAAACGAAACTAGAAAACAAAAAGTTCCTCTTTATAAAGTTTCTATATACTCTTGTAAATAAACAGCACGGGTATATAATCATATAATTCCTTTTCTTTTACAATAACAGAATGATAAGAAAGAAAACTAAATTTTAAGTAGTCTTAACCGTTCTACATTTATAAAGGCTTTACAGGAGTCCTGTCCATTATGACTTACATTCAGGAAAAAGTGAAGCATCAAGATAACACATGTTTAAGTAATTTAACGAAAATCTCTTTTCTGCAACAAAGTGACGGATTCTTTATTATCAAATAACTTATTGTTAACGTTCACAGCAAAACTTCACATTTAATTTCGAATTGTACATATGTACTTATAACAAAACTGATTTGTTACTAGCAAAAATATATAGATTATAGTTTCCTTCTAGCATAACCAAGCATTTGTAACTTCGAGGAAAGAAAATTAAAGATTAATCCACTCCATATGAAGCCACTCAATATTTACCTGCACACAGTAAATTTTTGCCGGGATGATACCACTTGTGGCTACTGTGCGACAAGTTCCTAGAAACTTCCTTACTTTCAAGAGAAATCGTATGATATGTGACTTGTTTGTTTCTTTTTCCTACATTGTTCACTTGAGCGATTACAATTCGTTGAAAAAATATTGTCATCTGTGGAAAATATTTACTATACTTGCGTCTATTACTATTTTTAATCAACTTCCTGGATACTTTGTACTTTGATGTACACATACAGAGGTGGAAGCTAGGTAGATTCTTTAAACTTCAGATAATGACATTCTGGAGTAGATATGTTTCCAAAAGTTGATAAAGCCATTGAAAATAATGATAATGATTCCAAATCACTACAGAACGCAGAAAGTGATTTGGATTGCTTGAAGTTGGAACATAAAGGCAATCCTGCCTCGGACAGTGTCCTCTCACACCACAACCCAAATCTTTGAAAGGAAATATGGCATACTCCGGAAAAAAGAACCACCAAATGTAAGTTGCAGATCGGAAAATTTTGTAGCAGAGCTAGCCAGTGTAAAAGCAAATAGTGTAACACCAGAAAATAGCTATACGTACATGCAGTTGGTTGTTTACAGGTATTGAAATAAATTAAATGAATTGAAATCTTTGAGTTTTACGTCCCACAATTATGCCGACTAGGGTAAAGGAGACGGTGATGATGAGAAATGAATTATATGGGACACTGGCGCAAATCCCGGGGGACGAGGGGGACTGTTCCCCCAATAATCTGAAGTGAAAAGTGCTTTTTGGGATAAGTGTGATGATATGTGTTCGACTACCACAAAGGAATATAAGATGAAATTGATTACTCCTAGCTTTTCCATCTTTCAAACTGAACTTCTCGCTGTAGTGAGTTTAGTAGTCTCATCAATATGTATTAATTCCACTTCCGCTACTTGGACACAAATTGCAATAAATGCCCGAGGATGATATGCTCATTTCCTCATGCTGGAAAGATGTCTCAGCTGTAGGCACAGGCACAAATTCCGGGGAAATAGGGGACATGTCCCCCCAACATTGGAACTGGAGGTTATCCCAATAATCCGATTTGAAAAGTGCTTTTTGCTGATCAGTATGATGACTTGTGTCGGACTGCCACAAAGGAAAGTGAGATGAAATTGGGTTCTCTTGGTTTTTCTACTTTTAATGAAAATGAAGGTATGCGAGTATGCGTGACATAACTTCATGTGAAATCTTATCTCCTCCTCTCCCCTAGGCCCTAGCATACGAAGAGTATATAAACTACTCAATGTCAGTAGAACCCATCTTTTCAGTAAATGCGCATTTCATCCATTTGTAGTATCAGCCTAGGCATCTATTCATGCTTCGTAAGCTAACTCTATGGCCTATGGAACCCGGAGGTTCAATGCCGCGTTCACAAAAGCTCTCTATTGACTTCTATCTTTAGCCAACTGGATCCAATTTCTAATTTGGATTCCTATTTCTGCGAGATCCATCTTAATATTGTCCTCCCATCTGCTCTTTGGTCTTCCTAATGGTCGTTTTCCTTTTGGTCTTCCAGTCAAGGCTTTAAAAACGTTTCAACTTTCTTCCATACTAGCTACATGACCTGCCCACCTAAGCCTCCGAGACTTGATGACCCTAACAACGTTTGGTAATCCGTATAAATTATGTAGTTCCTCGTTGTGAAGTTTCCACCATTCCCCATTCCCGTTCCTCTTCGGTCCGAATATTCGTCTGAGCATCTTGTTCTCAAATACTTTGTCTATGTTCTTCCCTCAGAGTAAGAGATCATGTTTCGAAATCATACAGAACAACAGGCATGATTACCGTTTTATATATTTTAAGCTTCAAATTCCTCTACAGAATTAGCGACAAGAGATTTTGAACTGAATAATAACATGAATTTCCTGTTTTAGTCGACATTTAATTTCTTCTTGAATATGATTTTCGTTTGTTAATATTGAACCTAAATATTTGAAAGTATCCACTTTATCAAAAGTATTGTTTATTATTTTGACGCATCCATAATTTGCCCTGTTACGGTCCCGACGCACTTCCATGTATTTAGTTTTCTCTGCATTTGCTTCTAAACCCATGTCCCTGCAAGCGTTTAATAAGACTTCTGCATTTCTTTCTATTGTTCTCCTATCATCCCCTATTAAATTTACATCATCAGCGTACGACGTAACCTGGTAAAGACCGTTCAACTCAAGGTCCTGGTTGTTATCTTTGATTTTTTTATAGCGTATTCCAGACAAAATTGAATAACAATGGCGGCAACGCATCTCCTTGTTTTAGGGCATTCTCGACGTGAAAGCTCGTGGACAAAAATTTTCCTGCTCGGACTTTACTTTGGGATTCATTTAAACATGCCTTAATTAATCTAATTAGCTCTTACGGTATTCCAAATTCTGTAAGAACGTTGTATAATGTTTCTCTCCTAACCGAGTCGTAATTCTTTCTAAAATCAATAAATAGTTGATGTACCTGGGTATTGTATTACCCACTTCTTTTCGAGTACTTGGTCGATAGTTGATCGATTTTGTCTAAATCCGCACTGATAATCCACAATAAATTCATCTGCTTTTGGGGTCAATCTTGATAATAGAATGTTTGAAAGGATTTTATGGGATGTTGACAGAAGAGAGATGCCTCGATAATTATTACAGTCAGTTTTGTCGCCTTGCTTGTTGATTGGAGCAATGATTGATTCTTTCCATTGTTATGGCAATTCTTCCTTGTTCCAGATAAGGAGGATGTGTTTGTGTATCTTGTTCCACAATTTTTCGCCTCCCGCTAAAATTAACTCAGCCGGAATTTCGTCTACACCCTGAGATTTGTGTTTCTTTAATTATTTCTTTATAGCGATTTCTACTTCTATTTGGTTGGGTTCTGGAATATGCGGTTCTGCGATGTGTATCTCCCTTTCTCCACGTACATTAGTTTTTGGCTACGTGTTCAGCAAATCGTCAAAGAAATCTTTCCATCTATTTAATATGCTATCTGTATCAGTGAGAACTGTTCCGTCAGCTTTCTTTACTATAAGCACGAGGTTTTTACCCTTTCTTAAATTCGTTGATCCCTTTATACATGTCTCGAATGTTTTTATTTCTACTATTATCTTCAAGTTCCTTAATTTTAGCTTTCAAAAAGTTGCATTTCTTTGTTTTAAAATTTTTGGAAGTTTCCTGCCTGATGTCTACGAAATTTTGTGTAGTTATTTCATTCGGATTTTGTAGCCAACGTAATTTGCCTGTTTTCTCTTCTCTGTTAGTTTAATGAATTCATGGTCGAACCATAGTTCGTTCTTACGTATTTCCGCGTGTTCCAAATGTTTTTGAGAGAGGGTGCTTCGTAAGCAAAGAAAAGAATTTAATTGCAGGAATATTTTTCTCCATAATTTTAAGGTTACATCTGTTAAGTAAAGAGTATATGACATGCGTCAGATTTTTCTAAAGATTCCTGTAATGCTATTGAGATTATCATCATTTTGCTCAAATGAGAGTATTGTTGTGTCATCCATAATTGATATTCTTTCTTCATAGCTTTGGGGAAGTCATTATTTATATTATTGTATTATTATAAAACAATGTTAACGCGTATCTTTGTTGATGTCTAATTAGAAACATACCAGTTATAAATATGCATGTATTCAGATTTCAGAATGTGTTCACGGCAGTGATTTGTAATACTGATATGTACTACTACTTCATCTACATGCGTAATATATAATATACTCTACAACAGGTTCACCTCAGAAATCTCAGATTCATCTACCGTAATATGAGTTTCATCTCACTTCCCTAGAATAAGCCTCAAATCTGCCCACCTCCCAATGTTGAAGAAAACCAATGGCGTATTTAGGATTTTGTTTCGAGGGGCTATGCCCAACACAGGAAAGGAAGTGGCCAATTGCCCACCTGAGTTTGAGAATAAAATATATTTTAATTTATGCATAAATTGAATCTATAATGGTAAGAATTGCAGACTGATAAATCCAATATGATATGATACAAAAATTTAGGAGTGAATCCAAATCTAAATCTTTATTCTATTCATACAACAAAAAGGAAGCATGATCTTGGCCTACCTAATTTTCCGGGCTAATGTGACGCTGGGTCCAAAAATATGGTTACATTGCTCTTTATTGAAGGAATTGAAAAGATTATTATGGATCAATATGCATTTTAAAAGACATCTTTCTCTCTTGACTTGCCACAAGTTAGCAACAGAGAAAGGAAATGCGTAAAACTTTCTGAAAGTGACTAATGTTACTTTTACTGCGCAATTTTTGTAGGAAGTTTACTTCTTGAAGGTTATACTACTCATCATACAGGATACACAATCATGATTTTGACAACGTGACCCTGCATTAATGTGCGGAAATTGGCAAATAGTTAAGAATCGATTAATAAGTCTAGAAATCATGCTATTGAATTCTTCCGGCTGTGACAGTACACGTGTTTGCATGTGTGTTACGCCATGTATCCTGGGTGGGGCAGTCTCTAAGAGCCAATCAGAATGCATAAGAGCAATAAGTATCCATATTTGTGGATCTAATGCTAACGGATGAACTGACTGATACGAGGCTTGGGTGTGTCCCTCGAAATTAATATAAAAGGACCTCAAGGACTCAAACGGTTGTTCAGAAGTTCAGAAGTTCAGACGCGCAGAGGTTGAGAGGTTCAGAGATTCTAGATATTCGAGTCGTCGGTTGTGAGCTGACAGCATCATCGTCAAAATTTCTAAGAGTTACAAGACTACTACTGCAAGGTATGTATGAGCACTTCTTACAACAGCAATTTCAAGTTTAGAAATGTCATGCAGTACCTCAAAATGTCCTGTGTACCTACAGTAAAACTTTCAAGATTAAGAACTGTTGTCGCATACTTGCATTCTATCATTCATCTCCAATGATGTAATTATCTCAATATTTTGTCTATTAATCGATCTATACTAAAGTATCAAACTATCAATTAAACTGTCAGATAAAAAATAATTCTTGTTGAATCACTGAATTAAAATGTTGTTGTATAATAACAATTTTAGTTATGTAATAAACTTACTTTTTATAAATTATGTTGTCATTCCCCTAGATTAATCCACTTTTCCCATGAAAATCATGGTGTAATTTAATTATGTTTCTTTTGTGACAACCGCTAAAGAATTAGCGTGAGCAGTTCTCTAATGAATGTGGAATTTAACGAGCTTCGTAAACAGAAAGAGACCTGCACATCGCCACACTAATTATTCCCCCGTTTTGGTTTTCTTTAATTCAAACATTTCCTTCTTTTAAAAATAACTAAACAATATAATTTTTCTTTTTGTATAATAACTAAAGTCCCGCCATATTGATATCCGTGCAAGTTGGTGTGGAACACCAGTTACGCTTATCAAATCCTCTTAGTTTTAGTGTTACTGATGACGGCCAATTTGAATCACAACTAACAACGGTCGATAAAGTATGATACACAAAACGAAAGAAAGTAACATCAAGAAAAAGAAACAGAAAAGTAGAAAGGACGAAAGAAAGAACAAAAGAATGTAGTTCTTACATGGAATGAAATTTGACAAATACAGTATTATTTTTGAACAAAAAGCATAAGAAAATGGAAAGTCAATGACATTCTTAGAAATGGTAAGAAGGAGTATTGTTGTACGTGGAATGCGAGAAACTAACAAATTTATTTAGGGGGACCTTGAGCCCGATAGCCCCCTAAATACGCCACTGAAGACGATTCTGCTCCCCTTATCCTCCACAGCATTGTTTTTCAACTTCATAAATATTTTGAACATCGCTTATATATATAAAATATGGGAACGGTCTTACCCGTCCCCCCAATGCTGAAGACAGATTTGCGCCGATGATATGGGAGAATGAAGAAAGTGGGAGGAAACGGGGACCCCGAGGAAACTTACGCACGGGGTGTGTGTTCACCACAAAGTTCACTTAGCGTGAGCTGGGATTGAACCAGGGACCACAAGCACAAGATGTGAACGTTCTACCACTGAGCCACCGCGGCCCCTGTTTATAGGTATTGAGTTACAACATATAGTAAGTACTCTCACAAGATGATTGAACCATGACAGTGACTCTACAACACCAGACGCAGAAGAGATCAAAATACAATTTGGAATATTATATATTAGTGATGTTAAGAAATCTCGATGAAACACAAAGGATATCTGGATTGGTGGCGGCATAAGTATCTTCTTTTTTCTCTCCTCAACCATAGGTTGATGGGCAACATCGAAATTTCAAAATTTTTATCTCCTTTAAGAGAGCTGTTTTATACTTTCATAAGGTCTCTTCTTCGTAACTGCCTCTAGATATTCTATCCTTGGTCTTCCTCTTCCTGGTTTTGCTTCTGCCTTTCCCTCTATCAACACCGTGATCCAATCGGAGTGCTGAATAAGATGACCAAGATGCTATTTCTTTTTTTTCCTAATATCTTCATGATCTGTCGTCCTTCATTAGTTTCCTTTATTAAGTCTTCAATCCTTTTCCTTTCGGTTCATGATATGCCCAGTATTCTGCACAACACCACATTTCAAATGCTTCCAGCTTGAATATTTTAGCTTTTCTCAATGTCCACGTCTCTAATCTGTAAAGCGCCACGCTCCACACCGGAGTCTTAATAAATCGTTTTCGAGCGCCCGACGACACATTTCTTGATGTTATCAGTCCTTTCTTCCTATTGAATACTTGTTTATCCTGCACTATGCTTGACCTAACATCTTTTTCACTTCGTCCGTACTAGACTTCATAGATAAACTTCCTAAATAGGAGAACGTTTTAACTTGGTTCTCTTCTTATTTGTCTTCATTTTGCATGTTTTCTTCAGTTGGTCGTTCAAGTTTGAAAGTGCTTCCTACAAGTCCTTTTCGTTCTCTGGTATCACTGCTATGCCATCAGCAAATCTTATTGTGCTGAAAACCTGTCCATTTACTTTTAGGCTATCTCATTTTTATCAAAGAATTTTTTCATAGTCTCTTCTATATAGACGTTGAACAGGAGAGGCAGAAGTCCACATCCTTACTTTCAGTGGCGGCCGGTGGATTGTGGTTTCGGGTGTTGCAGTACAAACGATAAGAGACAGAAGATATAAAGTTGACTCATTGACTAATCAGCATAACTTTAGATGCAAATGCTATATGTGACATGTTAAATTAAATAAAATTCTGTGTTTAAAAATCCGATTAATCACCTCGGATTTTATCCGATCAATCACATCAGAACATTTTACCAGATTAATCACCTTAATTAATTAGTAAGTTCATTCTCCTCTCTTTGATTGGAGCAAATCTGTCTAATACATGCTGGTTGAACTCTAGTATTCTTATTTTTCGATGGAAAGCATAACCAATGGTGATAATTTTTCTTGGGACATTCAATTTCTTGAAAGTGTCAATTCTTTTTGATGTGGAAAAAAAAACTTTTCTTCTTTTACCGAAACCATAGATACAGTTAATATTAATTTCAGAAGCTTTGTAGATTCATAAATATTTTTTTCTAGATTATTGCGAATGATTCATTCTTGCAAACTCAGTCCCTGACAGTGATCCGAATTTCTCTTCAGTGTTGACTGAAGAGAGTTCGTAGCAGAGATTAGTGTTATAAAAAAAATGTACATTGAACACACTTTCTTCACACTTTATCCAGGAAAATTTAAAATAAATTGAGGAAATGTATCTGGTGCAAACAACATTACTGCCATAAGATATCCTGTAAATTTAAACTGGATTTTTTTTTTCGAACACTCTCCTGAATTGCCCTTTGCTTGTTTTGTCTAAGCCTTAATTGCAAATTTTTCCTCAGTTGAAAGCTAGTCAATGTTTTTTGTAAGTGATTTACAGAAGTCATGGTATACAATTTATTCAGAATTTGTAGGTTATTTACAGAATTAAAGCACACACAATAAAATTAAACCTAATAATTAAAAAACAAAACAGCTGATACGAAAGTGGTACTGGTATATGAATTCCGAATGTCACATATTCATACATCAACACACACACATGTGCGTAAAAGAATAAACTACATTCCAAATCATCCGTCTTGGTTGTTACGCAATGCACGATGAACACAATATACTTCCACATGAGGCGAAACAATGCTTACCAATTAGTCTAGCAGCTAGGAGAGTCCTGTTGGGAGTTTGAGAGCCAGAAGGTTTGTTTGTTTTACCAAGTTCTACTATCTTTAGTGTTTAAAAAAAAATTGGTCACATGTTCTGAATCATGGTCATTATTGCGCAATGGCCGCCATGTTGAATATTCCTTTCGTATTCACTACATTTTTCTTAAATACATCTAGCTCAAGCTGTAATTGTCGCAAAGTTATCAGTTATACCTCGTTCGATTTGCAATAGTATAGGCTTTTATGTGACGTTATTCACTTGTCAGTAATACACACAAGAGGGAAGTAAAGAAGGGAAATTTTGAAAATTTCCCTCAAAATTTTCCCTTTTACCGATTTTTTGCTATTGTTATATGGCAACGCTGAGTTCTAGACGAGAAAGAAAAATTGCATATATTTCCTGTAATGTGATAAATATATGCTAAAAGTTTTGTCTTGATTGGTTCACTAGCAGAGGAGTAATAAAATATTTTGTTAGAGCGACCAAAATCATAAAATACAATCTTTGGATTTAATGAAAGTACTTTTGTCACATAGAATGACCTTCAGCTCAGACTGGAATTGCCACAGAGGTACAAATAATATTTCGTTTTATAATTTGTTTGATTAGAGTAACAAATGGTGTGGATTAATCTAACATATGTGCCATTATAACTTATGACAAGGAAGTATAAGGGAAATAAAAATAAAATTCATACGAAATATTTTCCTTTAATGATGTGGAAACACTAAAAGATAGAAGTGGAAGTACTAGAAATTCACTAAACATTAATACCCAATATTTAATTCACAAGTGAAGACATAGATTTAAAAAAAATCGTAACATTTCATGTTTCGTAATTAAGAAATGTGTTCCAAATTTGATATCAAGTGATATTTTCAAACAGCAATTTATTCTTCTTCTTACATAACAGTCCACAAATGTCTGATAAACTGACACTTTCATCCCACATTTACACACATATTCTTCACTTTACATTTACAGAATGGACAACACGCTATTTGTTTCACTCTGCAAGGACAAACATTAACTTTTGCACATGTCTTGCACATACAAGGAGAGAGAAATTCAGGAGGTCTGAAATATCCAATCGTTATTATTGGCTTATGATATCCTGCTTCTTCTATGTAACCATACTCTAGTGGATTCAGTGGTTGGGCTTCATCCTGCAGAGTCATCCATATGTAGCACTGAAAATATGCACGCTTTATATGAAAGACTATCGTTGATGATGGTGGACATAGTTGAGAAAAGTTGATAGCTTTTGCTTTGTGGTATTGTTAAAATCGTACCATATCACAGTTTGTTTTTGATGAACCAACTACTTTTGTGATAAAAAGCTCGGCATTTTGTATCATTCCTTCATCCAATGGAGCAACCCCAAAATTTTTCAACAGGGTTCCTGATGTCATTGCTGTTTTAAGTGCCATAAGTTTTGTCCCAACCTTACCTGTGGTATCGCAACCAGTTAAACTGGGAACAGCAGGAAGAACATATAAAAGTGTGTCATCCATGTTCTCCGTCATTTTGTGAAGTGGTATGTACCTCATAGATGGTCGTGGGTCGTGTGTCTTTGACAACCCACAGTTCTTTCAGGCCACATTTTTTATAACTCTTTTTGAAATGATATAGTGCGGAAATCATAACATCTGTATCTACTGAGGCAATCATAACTCTTTCAATGGAATCAGTTTCGACCATGTGTTGGATGTGTTTCATGATTCTATTATCAGCTTCCTCACATTCACAGTAAAGATCTGGTACCAAACTAACAGATTCTTCGGTTAATTTCAGGCATAGCTTTGGGTTACGTTCGTGACCTCCTCCCAAATACAAAGATTTTATAGAATTTCCTTGATCGACAATCCACTCAATGAAGAGTTCTTGCAAACGTGCTTTGTTTTGGCTTGAAGCCCAAAAAGTATGCATGTTGACAGGAAGGGGTGCATTTGGGTTACTAGGAATCACATCAATAGGATCAACATTTTTTTGTCGCCTCAGTCGCTCCCAGTTTTTGATACTTTTATCTTGATACAAGTCAAACACTATGTCAGTGCGCAAATAACCTTCGGAAAGTTTTAAAAATATTTTCCAAATAGTCAAAGTAGTCTCCAAACGTCTTACACATAAGTCGTTTGACATAGACTTTTCGCGCGTATACCATAAAGTCAATCACCATTGCTGCTCTCGTTTCCTGCGTTGGTAGATGACTAACTACATCATTCTTACTTAAAAAGTGTTTTTCAAGTTCTTCGCTGAGTTGTGCTTTATCTGCTTTCTTTAAGAACCCATCATCTGTTAGATAATACGATGTAGATGTAAGCTCGTATTTTAGTACTGTCTCAATATCGAAATTTCTTGAACATGCTATTTCTATGAACCGAATAGCATTATTTGCTTCTTGGAGTGCCGTCTCGGTTGCATAAATGTCTTTCTTTGTCTTTGGAAATTGTTTATGTATGGGATCTAAAATACCTTTGGATTTGTCAATAAGCCTTTCTTGAACGAAGTTTTTGTAGCTAGTTTTCCTTTTCCTTGTATAGAGAGTAAGTACTCAGCTATTACTTGATCAATTTTTGTTCCACTTATAATGTTAGAAATTCCACAACTATCAACTTTCAAAAAGGGATTTCCTCTCTCAAGCACAAGAGTTATCATCTCTGAAATATTTTGCTGCTCTTGAATTGTTAAAGACTTCGAAAACTCATGATGAAGAGCATATTCATCGTCTTCATTAAGGCCACAAAACCGTCTCAAAAAGTATGTTATATTTTCTTGCTCATGTTTGATAAGATCGTGTTTTGTCACGGCTTCTTTTCGTCTGGTTACTCCGATTATGCCTCCAGATCACTTGGCTGGCTTATTGTAGTGTTGCTCTAGTGTTTGATCCAATGCAACGCTGCTAAATCTATTGTTACTATGTTGAACTGTGAAATGACCGTTCTTAAACTCATTATAGATCAGAGGATGTTCTTGTTCTAGTTTTAAGCAATCGTGGTAATATAGAGTACACCACCGTGCACAATTTGTTCTGTCAAATGAGAAGAAAAGTGGCAAACACTCTCTTAGGCTGCACACATGCAAATCCCAGTTATTTTCTCTGTCCGCTCGAATTAAGTCTCGGAGAAGAGGAGTAAGTGTGTAGACAAACTGATCCCAATAAGCAAACATTTCACTTTTTTGTGCTCCACTTTCTCTAAATTTCTCAAAGTCCATTCTGATGGCACTCAGGTTTTCTATAGCACATTTAGTTTCTTTAGATAAACTTTGTTCTTCATACACTGATAACTGTATGCGTTTTACTATTGAGAACAATTCGGAGTATTTAGTTATGTTAATCTGTTCCATGAACGCCTTCCACTCCAGTGTTTCCATTACTTCACAAAGCATTCCTATTGCTCTAACTCCCCTGCTATAGTGGTTTCCTTTTAAAGCGCTTTCAGCAGTGTGTGGACCCATGGTTTCAGTCTGAACAAGAATTTACAAAGCTCCACTGCTCTTGAGGTATAGACCAATACATGCAAGCACGACTTTCTGAACATGAAATCCTCCAAGGCCAAGAAATATGTTGGAAAACTTTCCGGGTTGAAGGAGCTGAATTTCTTTAGCTATATGATATACGCCTTCGTCACACCACAGTGAACTCTCTTCGACATTTAACTGGTGCAAGATATCTTGGAAATTACACATTGTTGTATAAATAGAGTCATACTGAGTTGCAGGATAGGGTAGTATTGGAGTATATCCCGTAATGGTTCTGTGAGATGGATGTTCAGATAGTGCACTCATAAAAGCGTTTCTAGAGGGAATCTCAACTTCCTGAGGGAAATCTAATTGAGGTACGTTGGATTTTTTAAAATATCTTGAAAGAAACCATATGAGATCTAAATTTCTGTCTGGCTGTTTTATTTCATTTGCTGTAATTAGGTCATTGCTAGGAACGAAAGTACTGAGGATACTGCACCTTGTTTTTGGCTTTGTGTAGTACAATAGTTTTTGGGCATCTATATCTTTAGTGAGAGTTCATGAAGTGACATCAATGCCAAACGTTCCCAGGTATCTCTCTGGACTATCAGGTTCTTCTAACGAGACGTTACGTTTATCACTCAGATGAAGGTCTTGAAACAAGACAAGTACTGTGTCGTGTGTTCCATGTATTCCTAAAAATGTAGCTTCTTCTCTGTCGAAATTGTCCATAGCACCTCGAACAGGAATGTTGGGTTTTATTGATGGAGGTATGGGAACACGGTGTCCTTTAGCCCTAATAATAGTCCTATTTGCTAGCATTTGATCTTGACGTACTACATCATCATACTACGTCATCATAACTGCAGCATAGTACATCATCATAACTGCAGCTTAGGAAGAAAATCTTGAATCACTTACCTTTAAATCATTAATCTTCGCTCTATTGATGGCTTCGACGTTAACCTCGACTTTTAATCATAGTCAAGAGTCCAACAGTGCTGCCAACCTACGCAAGAGAAATTTCCTCTTGTATTTACTGTGCTACAGAGAAAAATAGAAACTTTTAAGCGTATTTTCCACATTTTTTGATCCTTCCCATACGCACTTCTGGCAAGCCACCTAAAGGCCTATATCGTTAAAAGTAGATCTTGATATTATTTGTATCTCTGCGGCAATTACAGTCTGAGCTGGAGGTCTTTCTATGTGACAAAAGTACTTTCATTAAATCCAAAGATTGTATTTTATGATTTTGGTCGCTCTAACAAAATATTTTATTACTCCTCTGCTAGTGAACCAACCAAGACAAAACTTTCAGCATATATTTATCACATTACAGGAAACGTATGTAATTTTTCTTTCTCGTCTAGAAGTCAGCGTTGCCATATAACAATAGCAAAAAATCGGTAAAAGGGAAAATTTTGAGGGAAATTTTCAAAATTTCCCTTCTTTACTTCCCTCTTGTGTGTATTACTGACAAGTGAATAACGTTACATAAAAGCCTATACTATTGCAAATCGAATGAGGTATAACTGATAACTTTGCGACAATTACAGCTTGAGCTAGATGTATTTAAGAAAAATGTAGTGAATACGAAAGGAATATTCAAGATGGCGGCCATTGCGCAATAATGACCATGATTCAGAACATGTGACCAATTTTTTTTTAAACACTAAAGATAGTAGAACTCGATAAAACAAACAAACCTTCTGGCTCTCAAACTCCCAACAGGACTTTCCTAGCTGCTGGATTAAATGTGATATGTTCTGGAAAGGAAACCTCGAAAACCCGCCAGATGAAGGATCAGCATGTAACAGAAGCCAAAAATAATTTTTAAAAAAATAAAAATAAAATAAAATGAAATCTTTTAAGTTTTACGTCCCACGCTTATGCCGGTAGGCTAAAGAAGACGGTCATGATGAGAGATGAGTGAAATGGTGGAATGAAGAAAGTGGGAGGAAACGGGAGAACCCTGAGAAAACCCACGAGCACGGTGTTTGTCCACCACAAAGCCCACACGGCGCGAGCTGGGATTGAACCAGGGACCCCAAGCACCGGAGGTGAACGCTCTACCACTGAGCCCCCGCCAAAAATCAAAGAACGTCAAAACAAACACCTGTGCCAGTTCTACGCCCAGAAATGTTAACTGGGAGGGGTCCAAAGTATTTGAAGGAGGTCCAATACGTCTACATAATATGGAACCTGTCTTATACTGCACCCCAAAAGACTATAAGTAATTCTTACTTACTGTCACGTATATTTTTAGAAAAAATGATAGAATGATTATTTTTATAAGAAAAGAAAGGGTACATGATGAGGTGTAAAATAAAATATTTATCGTACATCAATCATTTCTCTATTAAACAAGTATAGTTCGTTAAGAAAGTCTACAAATGTTAGTCGAGTTTCGAAATTTTGGGGAGGTCCGGAGCCGGTGGACCCCCCTCGTGGCTACGCCCCTGAGCATTGCTAACTAGTCCCAAATTCAATCTGGCGTTCCCCATCAAACAGTTTTGTGTGGAAAGTTATCAAGATTATAAAATACAATTATTTTATAAAAGAAATATGTTTATACTAAAATACTGTCCCCATAGGGGAGGGGGGAGCGATTCTACATACTGACTTATTAATGTTTGATTCACAAATTACTGTAGAAGAAGCCTTCATTATCAATATAAACTAAGAATTAACTTGTAAACTGTTTTCTCCTCTAGTAGATATTTTCTTTCTTATTTTGTAATTCTGCAATCACTTCTTTAATTGTCATTATATTGATTTGCTTCAGTATAGTCCCGTAATTTAAAAATATGAATGCATAAAAACAAATTTCATTTGTTAATTGCTAGTGAAAGAAAATTCAGAAATCTTATTTAGCGCGGAAAACCTTCTCGTTCACTGGAAACCGTGCTGTGTTGCAGAAGCACTGCAACGAAGAGTCCCTTTAACTTCCGAGATAGGAGAAAGGAGACTTAACATTTGCTCCAATTGCCGCGCTGAAGGAATCTGGTCGTTGCATGCTCGCTGCAACACAATATAAATTAGAGACTCTGTGATGGATTATTTTTAAAACGGATTAACGGAACGGACAGTTACAGAAGTAAAAAAATATGTTATTTAAAGTGTATATATGCGAGTATTAAAAAGTATTTTTCTGTTCTTTACTACTATTAATAATATTTTTTTTCTTGAAATACTTTGGTCGTTGCGCAACGCTGCAACACTAACATTAGCCGCCACTGCTTACTTTACTACTTTACTTATTCTTGCTCCCTTCTGATCTCTTCCTATAACAGCTCCCTAGTTCCTGTTATAAATATAGAAGTTATAATTTATTTAATTTCACTGAAACACATATGTTTGCTTATAAATTGCCGTTGATTCGGAAACGTTACTATCCGGCAAGGAAGCAAACATATACCGGTTTGTAAGTCTGGGATTCCTGTACTAACTGGTTTGAGGAATATAAGAAATAAATTAGTCAAAGTTAGAATTTTGTGTTAAGGCAATATGAAGGTCTGGAATACATTAGGTAAATACAAATAATGCATAGTGTATATAAATGACGGCAACATAACATAAATATGAAAGAATCTATGAAACAAAGAAAATCGCAATAAAAGAATCGAAGTTTGAACAATTCAAATGCCGTAAAGAGACAAATGACAACGCATCTAGGGTGAAGTAGTTAATGGGTCAAGTAGCGGACTATAAATCTGAAGGAGCATGGTTCGAACCCACTCAAAGTATTCTTTCCGTGTTTTCATTGATTTTACGATTCTTTATAACGTAGACCCTAAACATTTTAATAGTTTACTATAAAGCAAGATGGAAATGCTAATTTTGACGATGCGAACTAGGTTTGTATTATATTAAGACAAATGTTTAGTTAGGGCAACACAAGAATTGTTGTCGAGGAATATGTATAGTTATATCATGCACGTTGTTTACAGCATATTCTCAAAACATGTATTCTGACAAGTATATCCATGTGACATGCCTCATTCTAACTTGTCAAAAGTTCAAAGTAGCTCATCGTGATGAATTTGTACTTAATTTCCGTCGATAGAAAGGAAAATATGGGAAAAGTAGAATTAATACACATGGAATATCATTTTTTTAACGAAGCGCCTTAGGAGAGCACAGGTGGCGAAGCATAAAGTGATGGATGTCTATAAATATTCCAAATTTTATCGCGACTTCTTGGTGGCCATTCGATACTTCACACAATGGAAATAAGTTTTCCCAAATTCTCTCTCAAAAGATTTACAGTCCTATTTTCGCAATGTGGCGGTACTTTATCTTGCATGATCCATAATTAATCAGTTTGACCTAAATTTAAGCGATCAAAGTTTGACCTAAATTTGTCGCGGAATGTAGTGGAAATGACAAATAATTCACAAACGATTAAGTTAGTCTGCCTCCTAGATTCGTGTGCTATGTAATGTGCATTTGGAAGAAGTCGATCTAATCCAGGTGTTGGTTAGAGACAAGAACTCCTATTGAACTGTCAACACGTAAGTCGTAAATCGCTGGTACGTTGCGATAAGAAAAGGTATGAAACTGTTGTCAGTCCAGATGAACAAGAAGTTGAGTCATGAATTAAAGTGTGTTTTACAAAGCAAAGGATGGTTGACATTGCTTGCAATCAATTTACAGTGGGACCTCAACGTATGATTCGCACATGGAAATTGAGTGTTCCAATACTTGTTAAACACACGAATCTTAGACTCATTTTGAATGGGCCAAGAGAAGAATAGAAGAAAATAAGAAAAGGTTATGTAGTTTTTAAAGTGATTTTGGGACCAAGGAGGAATAACTGAAGAGGCAAAATGGCTCTTAGCACATGGAAGTAGCTTCTGAGCATTACTTTTGTGAAATTTCCAATTATTTTTACGCACATGGGAAATAAAGAAAAGTTTGAACTTTTCTTGCCTCCTTTGTTCCCCAATACGGAGGAGTGGTTATAGTAAAATTAGAGAGATATGTACCATCACAGAAAGAATGAGAGCAACAAGGAATAGAATGTTATAGTATTTTCTAACTAAAACTGCTAATTTACAGCAAAATTCTTATAAATAATTAGGGAAAATTGCTTTCCACATTTCATATTGAAACTCCAATTAGACCAATGAAATTTTCAGTTCACGTCCCTAAAAGAGATCCACGCATTATCCTATTCTCGCTTCAACGTTTTTTTTCTAATCAAACATTTTTTTCAACATAAATGTCCAATTTCACATTAAGCATGAAAACTATTTAGCTTCTGCCACTAGATCCTTGGGTAGGAACATTCATCATGATTTATATTCTTCTTTTGAAAGTTGGCTTTAGCCCCATATCAGTCACTAGTACATGAAAATAGCATAGACGCACTAATTCTGTAAACCTTGTGATTAATTTCACGCTCATTGGCACTTCCAAATTAAAATTCCTAATTGTTATTGCCCCGCCACTGTGCCCTCCAAAGCCACAAAATTACCCTCTGCGCTCTATGCCCCCTGTCACCAAAATAGCATTATAGATTTGAAAAACTCGTACCGTTTTACTTCAATAACGCCAGATTTCTCATTAATTGACCAATAAAAAATCTTCTTCCGGTATGTCCCTGCTATGGATATGCATGGTGAAACTTTTGTGATTTTTGGAAGGGGGCTATAGCTCCATCAACCACTGGTACACATAAGGAGCATCAGAATATTAACTCTGGAACATTTGTGATTAATCTGACGCTCACTGGCATTTCCAGAATAAAATTTGGAATTTTTATCAAGCCCCAAATTCTTGTGGTATCCCCCCCGGGGTTCCTCTAAGGCGATATATTACCAAACTAGCATTCCAGATTTCAAAACCCATACATTTTTACTACAATGACACACAAATTAATTGATATACAAAATTGCTTCTTCCTGTATCTCCCTGCTAAGGATATTTATCGTATTTTTTTATGATTTTTTGTTAGGGGGCTGTAGCCCTATATCAGCCACTGGCACATGCAAAGGGTATGGGAATATTGATTCTGTGACATTTGTCACTAACGTGACGCTCACTGTAATTTCGAGAGTAAAATTTGAAATTATTATAAACATCCACTATCATGCGCTTTGTCCCTTGTGTTTCCCCTAAGGCGGTCCGTTAAAAAATAACATGCCATATTAAAATCACATACCTTTTACTACAATAACCCAATTTTACATTAATTGACGAAAAAGAGGTTTCTTCCCGTATGTCCCAGTTAAGAATATTTATACTGGTTTTTATGTGATTTTTGGAAGGGAACTGTAGCACCATATCAGTCACTGGTATATGCGATGAGCATCAGAATATTAATTCTGTGACATTTGTCATTACTCTGGCTCTCACTGACATTTTCAGAGTAAAATGTGGATTTTTAAATAAATATCCACTATCTTATACTTCGCCCTCTGTGCCCCCCTAAGATGGTGCGTTACCAAAATAACATCCTATATAAAAAAGGACGTAGCATTTTACTACAATAACACCAAATTTCACGTTAATTGATGAAAAAGAAGCTTTTTCCGGTATATCTCTTCTAAGAATATGTATGCTGAATGTTTAATGTGATTTTAGGAGGGGGCTGTAGCCCTCATATCTGTCACTGGCACATACAAGTAGCATCGGAATATTAATTCTGTGACATTTGTGATCAATCTGACGCTTACAGCCGATTCCAAACTAAGGTTTTGGATTTTGGTAATACTCCATCCTCTTCCTTTTTACGCCCCTTGCTCCCCCAAAGAGGGGGCCTTACCCGTAATATTGTTTGAGACAACTGCACTAGCATTGCGGATGAGTATTATTGCATTTTGTAACAAATAATACTCATTTGCAACGAAATTCTTAGCAATAATTATTGGATAAAATTGCTTCCAAAATTTAACATTGAATCTCTCATAAGGAAAATTAACTTTTGTGTTTGCGCGCCAAAAGAAGTTTCAAAATTTAAAAAATTCAGACATTTTTCAATAAGAATGCCATATTTCACATTAATAGTGTGGAAAGTTCATCTCTTCCAGTGCTCTTGAATATTACACGAATTATGGAAAAGTATGTATATAGTTTATTATATTTTGAAATGGAACTTCTGAATATTTGCAAAAATTGTCTTGAAACAGTTTTTTTTTTATAAGGGATAAAAATTATGAGTTCTATTGGTTAAAAATGTAGCTAAATGTCAAATAGGGGAAAATCACTTGCAATTTTATATAGATATGTTTATTTTTCTCATTGCGTGCTTATCTTACAGATATTTCATTGAAGTGTCGATATCGTGGTGTTTCATTATTTTGAATATCAGGAAAGGTTATAAAGGTTTTAAGACCATGTTTGGAGTATGTTTATGTTCGAACTATATACTGGGATTGGACAAAAATTCTAAAACCTTTGCAAAAGTGTGAAAATCATACCTAGTATAGTGTGGGGCCTGCTTTTGCGTCCTTAACAGCTTGGATCCAACGTGGAATGGACGTATACAGCTCCTGAATTGTGGTGTGTGGAATTGTGTGTGTACATTGGAGGGCCAAACTTACGTGTCCTGTATGAAGTGTTTTTAGATTTTTTGTGTACTCCTGTATTTACTAACTACATGTTGATGAATTCAATTTTCGGTTTAACAAAGTAATGAAAGCTTTATTTTAGTTGCATTTATAAATTGTACAGAAAGAAGTATTAGAGACGATATGTTCAGAGGTTGTAATTAGGCAGCGAGTAAGGTAAGCTAGTCTGCATCTCATACTGTGCACTGCACTCTCGTTGTTTTTTGAACTCGATCTTTCAGCGCGCTTAGATGACATTAGTTCCTAAATTAAGCGTATTTGGGTTATGCACATTTTGTTGTGTTAATGCATAAGTGATTATATGAGTCCTTAGTTGTTAATAATACAGCGAGTTATTACGTAGTACAGTAAACCCAGTGAAATTTCACCTGAACGGGATGTGTGGATCAAAGTGTAGGGATATAAGGAAACAGTGTTGCATGCGAACAAAGATTGTATTTGAATATTCACTTGATACTAGCGAGAACCAAAAGTAAATGATCTTTTATCATGCATCACGCAGCTTGGTCATATTTTATTTATTTTTTAAAATTGTACGGGCGCATTCACTTCAATATGTAGAGGAGAATCCGCAATTCAACTGCCGTTCAATTGCCGTTTACTGTATTGCATTCACAATCTATTATTGCCAATTCATATTCACTTTCCACCATCGACTGAAAGTTCTTTTCCAGTTTTCCACACTTCAGATTTAATTAAAACCCGTTTCATTTAATTTTAGTACGCAAACAGTACTTTTAGCATGCATACATAATCTGCATACATTCGATTGCACAATTTTATCATACATTATACAAGGTTCATATGAATATATTTCTGTAGTGACAATTTTGTTACCATATATATATATATATATATATATATATATATATATATATATATATATATATATATATATATGAGAATGTTGCATACATTTGTGATTGTATAGTTTTCGGTAATTGTTAGTTCTCGTAAAATTACTTAGTTTTCAGTCAGTATAGCCTTTATAAAACAATGACTAAAACATAAAAATCTGTTCACTAGTCAGGTGTTAGATATGCTAGTCTTAGCGGTATATCGCTCACGTCTGGTGCGATGGTTCCCTGGTTCGATATCAGGTGATTTGAGTTTGCAGTGGACAATTTAATGTTCGCGTTTTCTCGGTGTTCTTCCGCTTCGACCCACATTCCCATTTCATCAGTTCTCTCATAATAGTTCACTTCCATTAAGCAATTAATCGAAAGGACGGTAAACATATGGCAGTTAATCAAAAATACCACTTTTAAAAAATTAAGGGCACTCTCATTCTCTGATTGGCTATTTCTTTCGCCACCTAATTCATCGAAGCCTGGTGTATATATATATATATATATATATATATATATATATATATATATATATATATATATATATATATATATATATATATATATCGGGTCATTCAATAAATTTTCAATAAGAACGTACCAGGCCTATATCACAGCTAATACTACATGTAGAGCCTTCAAACAAAAAATTGCATTACCAAATCGTATGTGTAGAATGCAATAAAAATGGTAGCGAGACCAGTAGCGTCTCGTGAATACCTCCAACGGGGGGCAACTTGAAAATTTGAAATGGAAAGTGGTATAACTGTTGGAATCCTCCGCAAGGACATTAAATGTCATGCAAATTTTAGAGGACAAACTTTGTCATATCCTTTCCCATTTAGCCGCTAGAGGCGTTGTTGCAGACTTGTATCTGACTAGCCGTAGCAGGCCTTTATCTCAGCTAATAATGCACATAGAGCCGTCAAACAAACAATTGAACTACCAAATCGTATGTGTAGACGTCAATAAAAATAGTAGCGACAGAGTGGCGTATCGTGAATATCTCCAACGGGAGTCATCTGCAAAATTTGACATGGAAACAAGGGTTGGTTGTGTCCAACGGGAGAAACGTCGAGGGGAAACACATTGGCATATTTCTCCCTCGTTGGCAGCAACACGGTCGCATTATTAGGTGAAAGTCAGATGGTGCGAGGGTGTCTAGTCACACCAAGCGAATGCCGGGAGGGTACGTGCAAGCCATGCCCTGGCAAACGACAGCCGATGCCTTTGCAGAATTAACTCGGGGCCTAAGCCAAGGGTAGCCCACACCCACAATGATGTGGACGCGCGATTTATCTTGTGTGCGTACGTGCAATATGAAATATCTCCCAAATCCGGGAGCATGTGTTGTGGGCTTTTTTGTCGTTGTTTCGAACAGCACACTCATTTATCGTTGCCAGTGATTATGTGGTGGTACTCTTGTAGATCCAGTAGCTAACATGTACACCTTGTCTCAAAAAGGTTGAGCGCATTCTTTATTGCTGTTTCGAGGCAAAAATTTTCTAAGTCCAACTTCGGGTATCTTCGGGAAAAAGTAAATTAGGTTCGAACCTCGAAGCCAACCTTTGCAATCGGGAAAAATCTTGCAGATGTGTTTTTCTTCTTTTAAATATAATAAGACTTGTTACCAATTATATATATAAAAAAGCAACATTGATTGAAATACTTAATGATACAATATTTCGAAACTGTATTAATGCCAGCACATGCTTGTTTGTCATTTTGCTCTCCATACTTAATGGAATATTTAGATACGTAAACGAATCTTTCCATATGTAAAAGAATGGTGAAAGTTAAGACATAGAACATTATTCTCTCCTGAGTACTAAAATAAAAGTCAAAGTAGAACAAAAACAGCGTTTGCAGTGGATATGAATGTAATTATTATCTTAAATACCGTTATATATCGCTAGAAGTACTATTCGTGATAGAGGGATTTGTTTGATTGGCTAAATTAAGACCTCAATAATTTATCCTTCTACAAGCGAGATTTTCTTCATCGTTTCCGTGGCGAAGTCAGAAGAATATGCGGCAAGTAAACTTAAGTTTGAAGGTCGCGCCCACCTTGGGATACTTGCTTTTTTCCCCCTAGTGTTTTTTTACACTCATCTGAATATAAACAAATCAAGCATATGGGCGATTTAACATATTTTGGGGGAGAAATTTTGTGGTTCGTTGGCGTTTCGTTGAGTCTCTGCCGCTGGTGGTATAATTTTCAAAACCGAAGTGGGGCCACCATGGATCGTAGCTGCGGGATCACCAACTTTTGGCGAAATGTCGCCAGTTGCGCATCGGTGGTCCACTGACGCTTACGACATGGGGGCTTGTATCTGAAAACTAATAGAATAAAGAAGCATGGTATCCATGAAGCCCGTTGACACTAATAAAAGTCTGAAACGATGAAACAGATGTCAACACCGGAAAAAAATGTATTTTATAATTTCAAAGGTACCCCGTGTCGAGGAAAAAGATTTGCCCCAAGGTTCCCCGGTGGGTCTCACAAGTAAACCTTACGTTTGGGTGAATCGAGTTGCTGACTGAGACACATATGAGAAAGTAGTACTAAATGTGGTCAGTATTTCAGTGAAGTTTTAGGTGCGAAGCTCCAGGGGTTTAGGAGATACAGTTACCAGAACATCACATGGAAGTACAGAATAGTCTCCATACAGTTGGAGGTAAAAGCTCTGTACGACCTCTAATAACGACAAAAGATGAATAACAAAAATATGGGTACATATTAGGACTAGGGGGAAGTCATATAGTAAGGGTATACCTGACGGCGGCCATCTTGAAATCCGCCATTTTGAATTAAGGTTAAGTTTTTAAAATAGGAATAGGGTCATATGATACATGATTTAAGGCGCAAATTTAATCAGAAGAACAATGGTGACATTAATTTTGATTTACGCGCAATTGGTAAAAAGTTACAGGGAAATTAAATATTGTTGCTGCATATGTATTAGTCCTTTACCTCACCTTGTAAATTTCGTGTTAATGATAATAAAAAGCAGATGGATAAATATTAGGTCTATGGTAAGAGTTGCCTTGATGGCGGCCCTGTTCAAATCCGCCATTTTGAACCAGACAAAAGTTTTAAACAAAACGCATAACAGTGACAGCTTATTAATAGCCATTTTTACCATAAATCCAAGGGTATAATAATTTTTGCTTTATCATTAACCAGCACTTGTTATCGCATAAACAAGTTGTTAATTTAAGGAAAAATGACCAAAGTGGAATTGAGTCATAATTGAACTTGAGTCTTTCTTCCAGAAAAGTCCTCAATTAGTACAATCAATATGTAGTTCAGAAAAGAGTGCATGACTTGCACAAATGCTCTGCTCACAGTGAGCACACCTGACAAAGGCAATCGAGTTACACTTGACACATTTGTCGTTAACAATTCCGTCAAAGCAGTAGTCGTAAGGAGCGATCCATTTAATTTTGTGCTGGTTAATGATAAAGCAAAAATGGTTATACCGTTCGAGTAATGGTAAAATTTGCTATTAATAAGGTGTCACTGTTATGCGTTTTGTTTAAAACTTTTGTCTGATTCAAAATGGCGGATTTGAACATGGCCGCCATCAAGGCAACTCTTACCATAGACCTAATATTTATCCATCTGCTTTTTATTTAATTATTATCATTAACACAAAATTTACAAGGTGGGGTAAAGGACTAATACATATGCTGCAACAATATTTAATTTCCCTGTAACTTTTTACCAATTGCGCGCAAATCAAAATTAACGTCACCATTGTTCTTCTGATTAAATTTGCGCCTTAAATCATATATCATATGACCCTATTCCTATTTTAAAAACTTAACCTTAATTCAAAATGGCGGATTTCAAGATGGCCGCCGTCAGGTATACCCTTACTATATGACTTCCCCCTAGTCCTAATATGTACCCATATATTTGTTATTTACCTTTTGTCGTTACAAGAGGTCTTACAGAGCTTTTACCTCCAACTGTATGAAGACTATTCTGCACTTCCATGTGATGTTCTGGTAGCTGTATCTCCTAAACCCCTGGAGCTTCGCACCTAAAACTTGACTGAAATACTGACCACATTTACTACTACTTTTTCATATGTGTCTCAGTCAGCAACTCGATTCACCCAAACGTAAGGTTTACTTGTCAGGAGGGGTGCAACTCAAAATTTGAAAATGGTAAGGGGAATCAAGTAGTATGTCATTTAAAAGTATTACTACAATTTAAAAAAAATGGTAAGAGTCCCGAGTCTTTCTGCTAACTTGTGCAAAATAGCGAGCGTTCAAGATGGTAATAAATCCTTCATTGAAAACTCCTTGACCACCTCTACAAATGTGAAACTGTGAAACTACCCAGAAGAGGTAAACACTTGTCTTACCATTGCAAAAGTATAATGCACCAAGGTAAAACAAGAAGCGACCCATTATGGGTTTATTACATCACTAATATTAAATTCTACGTTCCACGATTGTGTCTTTAAGCTAAAGGACAGGGTGATTGCGAATTATGAAATTAATGGTAGAATACAGAATTGACCCACAACCAACTATGAACCACTCTGAACCATTGTGACCAACTCCGACCCACCAACGTAATCAACTCTGATCCATGATCCACGTCTTTCTCTACATTGACTAAAGAGGTTACACTTGAAATAAAACAAGACTGTGAAATTTTCACTTATCGGAGTTTGAATTCCTACCGTCAATCGCTCAAGCACCGCTCTGTTACAATACCGGTGGATCTGACCTTTACGATATACAATGGTAAAGTGTTTCTCATCTTCCAAATTAAGATGAATTTAAATTTATCATATATAATTATTTCTTTCTTGGCTTACATATACATTTCAGTAGAAAACAGGATGAAATTTGAAAGTATCAAATCAAGATAAAGTAGACCAACGTAAGAAGAAAAGAAAGAAAAACTAGTTTTCCATATAATTAAGCATGCCGTACTAATTTAAAATGCTCATGAAATTAAACTTGGAATACAAATGTTATGTCTATTTTTCTCACAACTTTATGGTTTGATTGCCTTATGCTCTGAACGATCCATATATTAAACACCAGCTTCAGCAATTATTATATTAGAAAGCAGTGGGTATAAAATGCAAAGGACTGTAGTTTTCATTCCTCAGTTAGTTTCTCAACTAATATCAATCGTTTTCGATAATTTTTACAAATCAACCCACTACCAATTTCCAATATATAGAAAATCCCCCCCGCTCATAAAACACATTTTTAAAAATACCAGGACACGTTCTGTTTATTTTTAGTAAAGAGTTATATACTGAATTTAAGCTCTCTAAGTTGAACGGCTTGTAAGATACTCAGTTTTTCGCAAAAATTCGGACACCTACTCCCCAATAAGGATATGTGTTATAATGAAAGTGATATGCGTATGATAACTTCCCAGCTGGGATTGGGGCCTAATTATATACCAAATGTCATTTCATTTGACTTTGCAATTTGACCGTGATAATCACGCAGACATAGTTACTTTCAGTTTTTTATACTAGGTATAATAATTCATATATTACAGGTGATTCAAAAATTTTTTCCAGCAGTTAGCTCCTCTAAAAGCTCACAAGCTGTATCTCAAAATTGAACTCCTATTGCTATTGCCACTCTTACAATTGCAAATATCAAAATCCAAAAATGCCTGAGCTTTTTCATTAGAAATGGAGATTCAGAAGAAGAAAAATGGAGATATTGAAAGTAAAACGTAGACAAGCTCACCAGTGTTCAGAAGATTCTGTCTACAATGCGCAGAACAGAATGGGACGGTGGGTAGTTGGGGGTCGTTTCGTCCAAAGAATTTTCGTCCAGAGACATTTAGCCCAAACACATTTGGTCCAGGGACATTTGGTCCAAAGGGCAATTTCTCCAAAGAACATTTTGTCGAAAAGACATTGGTCCAAAGAACATTTCGTCCAAAAGAAATTTGGTCCAAAGGACATTTCGTCCAAAACACAATTGGTTTAAAGAACATTTCGTCCAAAGGACATTTCGTCCAAAAGCCAATTGGTCCAAAGGACATTTCGTCCAAAAGCCAATTGGTCCAAAGAACATTTCGTCCAAAGGATTTTCGTCCAGAGACATTTAGTCCAAACACATTTAGTCCAAACACACATTTGGTCCAGGGACATTTCGTCCAAAACACAATTGGTGCAAAAGACAATTGGTCCAAAGGACATTTCGTCCAAAACACAATTGGTCCAAAAGATATTTGGTCCAAAGGGCATTTCGTCCAAAAGAAAATTGGTCCAAGGGACATTTCGTCCAGGGATGTTTAGTTCAAAGCACATTTCGTCCAAAGAACATTTGGTCCGGTAACGCTTGGGGGTCAAGGGTTTGCTTCTATTAGAAGAGTAAAAGTGATGCATATAACATTATGACTCACAAGTAATGCCTCCCAAGTGTAACACTCCGATTTTGAAAAAATAGGCAGGTAGATACTACACACAAAATAAACGAATACTTGTTCTTCTGCGGAAAAATGGTTTTAGGGGGGGCAAAAGCCCCTACTCAAAATTTTGAAAGTTGACACCCGAAAGGCAAGAAGAGGTGGACCGAAGTGAACGAAATTGTGCACAGATATTGCAGACGTAAAATGAGGGAATACGTGTTTCGTATTTTCCTGGAAAAAATGGTTACGTGGGGCACAGACCCTTCCAAACCTTTGATCACGAAATATCAAAAGTACTAATAACAGTATGTCAGATGTGTGTAAAGAACATGAAGAATTGCAACGAAACTTTGAGTAGGGACAATACGCAAAAAATAAATAAATACGTTTTTTTATTTTCTGCGAAAGAACGGTTTTAGGGGGCAAAAGCCCCCATCCAAAAATTTGAAACTTGAGGCTCGAAAGGTCACAAGAAATGAACCAAAGTGAATGAAATTGTGCAGAGATATTGTAGACATAAAATGAGGAAATACTTGTTTCGTATTTTCCTGAAAAAAAGAAAAAGGTTTGGGTGGGACACAGACCCCTACAAAACTTTGATCGTGAAACATGAAGAATTGGAAAGACACATTGTGTAGGGACAATACGCAAAAAAATAAACGAATGCGAGTTTATTTTCTGAGGAAAAACGGTTTTAAGGGACAAAACTTCCCACCAAAAATTTTGAAATTTGAGGCCTAAAAGGCAAGAAGAAGTGTACAGAATTGAATGAAACTGTGCACAGATATTGTAGACGTAAATTGAGGTAATTGGGTTTCGTATTTTCCTTTAAAAAAACGGTTGCGTATAACACGGACCTTTTAAACTGTTGATTACGAAATGTCAAAAGTGCAAATAATTATACGTCAGAGGTTCTTAAAGAGTATGGAGAATTGCAACGAAACCTCGTATAGGGACAATTCGCAAAACAATAAACGAAACGTGTTTTAATTTGTGCGGAAAACAGTGTTGGGACCTAGGCCTTCTCCGAAAAAAAGTAAATATTACCGTAATAGCGCAGGAAGTAGTGGACCAAAGCAAGTGAAATTGTTTATAATACAATGATTAGGAAAAAAATTAAATTTGACTGTTAGAATTAAAACAAAATTTGTTTTCTAATAATCAATTATGTACAATATTTTTGAGATTATATGAAACCCTACTGAAAAATGTAATATAGCATATGTAAAATTATATCAAAATGTGTTAAAAAATTTGACTAAAATAAAATATTAAAAAAAAAATTGTGGGTAGACATTTTAGAGACCCTATGTAAAATAAGGTTTTTCGTGTTTCTGAAGTATCCCTATCCGTTGTGCTTCAAATTTGGCACATCAACAGCAAACAGGAAATTAATCGACACGTGTTTTTGTTTATGCGGAAAAACATTGTAAGGGTTAAAGGTGCCTCCTGAAATGCTATAAAATACACTATACTGTTTGTGCTTGTTGATCTGCCAAATTTGAGGAAATCAGATGGAGACACTTGTGAAACACGAAAGACCTTATTTTGCGTATCCAATATCTACATACAATTTCATTTACTTCGGTCCACTTTTTCTTGGCTTTCGGGCTTCAACTTTCAAAACTTTGGGTGGGAGTTTTTGCACCCTATAACCCTTTTTTTCGCAGAAATTTTTTTCGCAGTGTTCATTTATTTTTTTTGCATATTGTCCATTCACAAAGTTTCGTTGCAATTTTCATGTAAATTTAGGCACTTCTGACATACTGTTACTAGCACTTTTGATATTTCATGAGCAAAGGTTTGGAGGGGTCCGCGCCCCACCCAACCATTCTTTCTAGAAAAACACGAAACCCGTATTCCCTCATTTTTCGTCTACAATATTTGTGCACGATTTCATTCATTTCGGTCCACTTCTTCTTGCCTTTCGGGCGACAACTTTCAAAATTTTGGGTGAGGGCTTTTTCCCACTAAAACCGTTTTTCCGCAGAAAATTAAAAAACAGGTATTTACTTATTTTATGTGTAGTATCTGCCTGCCAAATTTTTATCAAAATTGAAGTGTTACACTTGGGAAGTGTTACTTGTGTAGCTTCTTATTTCTAAAGGAAATTTTGAAACAGAGATTTATTCCGCAATTTTCTTTTCGATAAAACAAATATATGTTGAGATATTCAGAAAAAACGTAAACGCCTGAAAACTAAATGGCCACCTTTCTTTGCTTTCATTAATAATTTTACAAAAATACAGTTTTAGCTTCGCAGAAATACAGTTGTAGCTTCGTTGGTTAAGGAATTCACCTCCCAAAATGATAAACAACCCTTTGAAGAGCATACTCCCTCTTCGTTTGCGGACAACATTGCCTCCGCATGGTCATGCGAATCTTGTATTTGGTTTGAGACTTTGCAATGGATATCTTAAATGTACTGTGCTGTACCGAGAAAATTAATATGAAAGCAAAAGTATATACTATATTTGCATAAGGAGTAACACTGAAATAAAAATACAAGACAAGTTAACAATTCTGGTTTGTCATACAACTCACTAATTATGTAGAAACGTCTGCCGAAGTTACACACTATCAATAGTCTACAAATAGAAACCAGACTTGTGGTTAACCTGAAAAGATACGTATATTCTACACGAAATGTTCCAACTTTCATCTTATATTTGTCAATCACTTTTCACAATGTTGCAGCCAAGAATGTGACGGTTTAAGAGTATTATCTTTGGTCACTAAGAATATATTTCACACATATGTATTTTCCTATTCTCAGTATTTCTTCAAAGATACTTCACACATAATTTTTCACTTTTCTAACACAAGGGTTTGAATACCTAATATTTAACTTACTCAAATTTAAACTCCATTAATTTTAGTTACCGGTACTTATTTTGAACTATTTCATTCACAACATGAAAATTTTAGATGTCATGTTAGCAGTTATTACAACAACATACTTCACACTACAACCTTTCCCTCACTCCTGTTGTTCGGCCATGTTGTTTTCAGGCGTTTACGTTTTTCTGAATATCTCAGCATTATTTGTTCTATCAAAATGAAAATTGCGGAATAAATCTCTATTTCAAATTTCCTTTAGAAATAAGAAGCTACTGAGTCATAATGTTATATGAATCACTTTTACTCTTCTAATAGAAACAAACCCTTGACCCCCAAGCGTTACCGGACCAAATGTTCTTTGGACGAAATGTCCTTTGGACCAATTCTCCTTTGGACGAAATGTCCTTTGGACCAATTGTATTTTGGACGAAATGTCATTTGGACGAATTGTCCTTTGGACCAAATGTCTTTGGATTAAATATCTCTGGACGAAATGTTCTTTGGACGAAATATCTTTGGACTAAAAGGGTGGCCACCGGGTGGGCCAGTGTGAGTCACGGTGTTTCGTAGTAGGTCACGTCCTTTCGACCCACGATCCACTGATCCACTCACAAATATTGACCCATTTCACCCACTTACCAACCGACCCACTGACCCACTCCATCTTTGATTTTAACATGTCTTGTTTCATTTAAAAGACGAAACATACATCCACATAATTTTTTCATCGATTGCGAAGGTTGGCTTAATATCATAATTGTAACGGTAATTTCTTCTTAAGGTGAGAAATTGATATGATTAAAAAGCCCATCTTGACGTAGGTACAAATTACCTTCCAAAGTTATTAGAAACGCTTTCTCACCCCGAAAACTATGAATTCGAAAAATATTTAAGTAATTTTTGAGATTTTATTTCTAGCTCTCCCACGCCATCATCCTGTGAAGATGGGGATGAATTTGGATGTAACCTCCATTGGGAGCATCACTATCCATCTCAACGACCGAGAGAATTATGGATAAAACACTAAGATCTGTCGTTTTACATTATTTTTACATGTCACACCTTCCAACTTCCATAACTTCATACTACCACAATATTTTCTTCTTAGATTGAAAGTAATATGTCCCCCAAGTTTGGGAAAGGTTGTCCCAGACATTCCAGAACTACGCTTTCTCTATTAGATGTGCTGGGGGATCTTACTCTTACTGAAAGTTGAACTTAAACTTAAAGGTCATCAGAACTGCTCCCAATGAACTTGGCGGCTGCGAAAGATATGGGTTGTATACTAACATTGGTTATTTTCAATTATTTCTACATGTCACAAATTTCACAAACTCCTTCATTGTGTTAATGAGGGCTTAACTTACATGGCATCTGAAGTTCCAATCTTTACCTAAGAGACCCCCAAAATTATGGATTCGACACTAATGTAGGTCATTTTTTATAATTTTGATGTCAGTCCCTTTCATTCCTCCTAGGACAGCAAACGGATACTGCCACTGCTAGGACTAAATTTGGTCTTAAATGGCATTAAAATTTCTACCAATTAATTTAGCGAACAGTGCTGCATTTAGAAGCTGGGCGTCCCTACGCACTTTTGCTCTCGGCGCCCCCAATAACTACACATTTCTCCGTCCCTTCATCCCTAACTTACAAATAAAACTTAATTCGAATATGCTTAATTAGTGAATTTATTGCAGTTAAATACAACTCACTAGATGCTACAGCTACAATTACGTAACAAAAAATAAATGGGAAACATGTTCTGAATTATTTTCAGATTTCTTACGCTATCATTAAATATATTAGAATAGTAAAAGAGGACTGCTCATGAAATAGTATATTTGCTCTCGATTTTTTTTAACTTTTTCATACGAAAAAAATTAAAATTTTAAACTTTGCGCTCTTCAAATATGTTGCCCTCTAGGCATGGGCCTAGTTGGACTAATGGGAAATGCGGCACTGAAAACTTACGCTTCGACTCTAATATTGGTTGATTACGATATTTTTTTGTCGCTACGTAACCACCCTGGGTGCTAATGGGAGCTGCAATTGGACTTGAATTGAAAGTAGAACTGTTTACCTAAGCGACCACGAAACTATGGATTCGATACTAATATCGATCCTTTTCTAGGATTTTTTATATATATCCCGACAGTACTCTTTTCCAGATTGTAAGAAATATGGTTAAAATTGCTCTAGACATATCAGAATTATGTCGAAACACACACATACATCCACATTCATATATATAAATACAGAGTGAGCGAGCGAGAAAGTGAGAGAGAGCGACCAAAGGCATCACCACTTCCACATTGCAAAAGCATATATCAGGTATTGAATTGAAAATCTATGTAAAGACCTTCTGCTGTGGCATGCTTCATAAGGACAATTCCAGTCTGCTCACGTGACCTTTGGGGTTCATGAATTTCTTGCGGGCGTTCCGACTTTGGATTCTCTGTTTATACCCTCTTTTTATGCCTCGGATAATTTTTCAAAAATATCAATGACATGCTGTAATATGAATGTTCAGAAGTAACCCCTATATGACAAATAGCTGCAAATAAATACACTACATAATTTATTTATTGCGATGATATTATTTTCTTAATTTGTATTTAACATTCACATATATCATAGAATACCAACGTACTGTGAACACCTGTTATATTTTAAACATAATAATCACTTTGTTCTGCAATGATTGTATGTTATATATATATATATATACAACTGACGTATTTTAATGTAATTATTTTATATAATTTTTCATGCATTGTGGAAAAAAGAATTTCATGAAAAAACATTGACTCAGATGAGAATCGACCCTCGACCTTACGATTTGAAATCCAACGGCGTACCACTGAGCTAACACAAGCGCTCCTCGAATAGTACTTCTAGCGATATATAGCGGTATTTAAGATAATAATTACATTCATATCCACTGCAAACGCTGTTTTTGTTCTACTTTGACTTTTATTTTAGTACTCAGGAGAGAATAATGTTCTATGTCTTAACTTTCACCATTCTTTTACATATGGAAAGATTCGTTTACGTATCTAAATATTCCATTAAGTATGGAGAGCAAAATGACAAACAAGCATGTGCTGACATTAATACAGTTTCGAAATATTGTATCATTAAGTATTTCAATCAATGTTGTTTTTGTATATATAATTGGTAACAAGTCTTATTATATTTAAAAAAGAAAAACACATCTGCAAGATTTTTCCCGATTGCAAAGGTTGGCTTCGAGGTTCGAACCTGGTTTACTTTTTCCCGAAGATACCCGAAGTTGGCCTCGAAACAGCAATAAAGAATGCGCTCAACCTTTTTGAGACAAGGTGTACATGACCTTGCTCAAGACATAGTCTATGCGGCCTCGAACAGTCGATTGCTGCTATGTCAGACAGAGGACAGAGGGATCGATTCTATAGCCAAAACGGTAACACAAGCGTGTAGAGTCCGAGAGTGATTAACCTCTGCTGTGAGTTAAAGTGGTCCGTGTACTGGACAAGGTGTCGTCCATTGAGTTCTACTACCTTGTGCATTACAAGCTCGTTACGGGACGAATACGAAACTTCCATAAGTAGTGAAACCTCTTTGGTTGTGTTGAAGTTTGAGTGATTGTAGTAGGAAGTGTCGGTAGGAAATTACATTCATGAGGTATACGAATTTGGAGGCATTCCAAATGCTCATGATTCTAGGGAAATGGCAGGAAAATTATAGGGCTGCAGCTCGATTATACGCTGAACGTTATCCACAGCGACAAGTTGTTTGCTACAATCTGCTGCGGAGATTAGCAGCACGATTGCGGCAGACAGGCAACATGCGTGGACGCTATCGTATCCGGAGAAGAGTCGTACAAAATGAAGACGTTGCCATTGATGTACTTGCCGCTATTGCAGGGGCCGCGGTGGCTCAGTGGTAGAGCGTTCACCTCTGGTGCTTGAGGTCCCGGGTTCGATCCCAGCCCACGCCGAGTGGACTTTGTGGTGGACAAACACTGTGTGCGTGGGTTTTCTCGGGGTTCTCCCATTTCCTCCCACTTTTTTCATTCCAACATTTCATTCATTTCTCATCATCACCGTCTCCTTTAGCCTAACCGGCATAACCGTAGGACGTAAAACTCAAAGATTTCATTTCATTTCATTTATTTGCCGCTATTGGAGTAAATCCTCATGTACCTTCTGTGGAAATCACATTTTAACCCGTACCACCTGTCTCTGCATCAAGAACTAAGTGATGCGGACTGTAATTTACGGCTTCTGTTCTGCAACTGGGTGGTCAATCGCGTGAGAGAACATCCGAATTTCATAACTTCATTTTATGGACTGGTGAAGCGACATTCTGCAGTAATGGCAACGTGAATCTCCACAATGCACATTACAGGGTAGCGGAGAACACTCACTGGATGAGAGAAGTCAATAGGCAACACTGATGGCGCATTAATGTGTGGGGTGGCATTGTAGGGACTAAGGTCATTGGGCCATGGCTTTTTGTTGGTCATTTAACACATGCAATGTTTAGTGATTTCTTACGACACCATCTACAGCCGCTATTGGAAAACGTACCGCTCCATATATGTCAGACGCTGTGGTTTCAATTAGATGTCTGTCCAACCCATAATGCTGCCATGTGTAGGGGAGAGCTAAATGTTCTATTTCCGCAACGCTGGATCGGAAGAGGTTCCAATCCATAGTTTCCTCTCCGGTCGCCCGAGCTTACTTCTATGGACTACTTTTTCTGAGGTCGAATTAAGGATCTTAATGCATTCTACACATACGATTTGGTAATGCAATTTTTTGTTTGAAGGCTTTACATGCAGTATTAGCTGCGATATAGGCCTTGTATGTTCTTATTGAATGACCCTATCTATCTATCTATCTATCTATCTATCTATCTATCTATCTATCTATCTATCTATCTATCTATCTATCTATCTATCTATCTATCTATCTATCTATCTATCTATATCTATATCTATATATATTAAATATCTAAATATATATATATATTAAATCTTAACCTCCTTAAATTAAATTCATCTATTAAATTAATCTATTAAATTCATCTTACGTTCCTTGACGCAAATATCAGGCTTTCAAAACAGGTCTTCACACTGTCGTACACAGCAAACGTACGAACAATGCAGAATTCACTTAAAATTTTCAACCCCAGCCTTTTGAACGTTTAAATCCCCCCACTTTAGTCTTTGGGTTACACAAATCGATTCCACCACAATTCCTCAAGCTACTTCAACGTTCTTTCCTTAGCATATCTCGACATTATGTGTAAACAATTCGATTGTGAACAAAGAAAAAAGTATTCCGAATTTTCTCTGAGTACCCAATTCAGCAGCCGCTATTTCCTGTATCATCCTTATCTCAGACTAAAAAAGGTTTTTATCGTTTGCCTCAAAATCTTTTACCAAATCTTTTTTAATTTTCATAATCTTGTTACGGAAACTAGCTGCTTAGGTCTTCTCACATATTTGTCAAATTAATAAAAAAAACGTTGTATTAATAATATGTAAGTATTTGTTAACCTAAGTTATCTACAGAAAGGGGTGTACACGAAATACACTTACTCAGCAAAAAATGAGGTGTTGAAACTAGACAAAATGACTACTACTTTAGAGAGTGTTACTTGTGTGTCAATTCAACACCAAGTATTTTCTTTGCTAGTCGCGGACGAGTAGCTTCCGCCCAAAGGGTGCCTCTATAGTATGCCCTTTTAATCGGGAAATGGACTACAGGAATGATGGAGGTTAGGAAAATTGTGGATGGGTATTGTTAGATGTATTAAACTTTATTTCAACATTTTATTTTACATAATCATAAATATATTGGGACATTTACTGATCAGCAGAACAGAAAATCATGTAAGATGAGAAAGGGTGGACATTGTAGCCGTTAACCATAATCATAGTTTAAGGTGGATGGGAATGAATGGTAATTAGGTGCACCAGACGTCACAGCAAGATTTTTTTTAGCAAGATAGATGTGAGTTATCTTTTGATCCGGGGGCAACTCCGGATCTATCAACACCAAGTTTTTTTAAAAAAAAAATAAATCTAGCCACACGCTAGCTACCTTTTAGAGGGCTACATCCTCTTTCAAGGACGGAATATGTAAAGAAAAGGAGGATGTAAGGCATAGGGAGTTGGGCTAAGGGAGAGTATTTTAAAACTTTATTTCATGTATAATACAAATAATACAAATTTGGGATTTAAGGTATGGGTGATCAACAAACCAACAAGAAACATATAAATCTAATAAATAGTGAAACAGAAATAAAAGGGATATTAAGTGCATGTAAAGAATTGGTGAACTAAATACTAAAGTAAGTGCAATGTAAAATATATACATATTATGTTGTGAATATAACTTACGTTGAGAGTAGAAAATATAATGAGAATGAGGAATGAAGTGAAGTGCTAACACGCCACAACATAATATAAGAGCTGGTTAGCAGAACGAATGTAGTTATCTTCTACCTAGGGGTAGCTGTAGGCTGATGTGGACGAGATGAGCCCTGTTAGTTAAGATGAGATCAATGTCAAAAAATGATGGGAAGACATGAGGAAGAACACCAAGCACGTCGTCTTCAGAGCATATCAGGAATACCTCGTTGCTGACTGTGAGTGTTTACATTGTTCCTTATTGTTTGGTATGAGTATAGCTTTGCGAAATATATTCCGCATTTATGGAAGGTAACTAATAACATCCTATGTTTTCTGTAATCGGACACAATAATATTTTTGTAAACCTGTTAATTATCTGACAACAGTTACACAGATAGCAGTGCTTCCATCTATTTTCTTTATGTGTTCTTCTTCTGTCTTAGCACGTATGAACTGAAGATGGCAGAACTGTTGCCTATGTAACTGTTGTCAGATGATTCACAGGTTAACAACAATACTATTGTGACCGATTACAGAAAACATAGAACATTATTCGTTACTTGGCATAAGAGCCAAATATATTTCGCAAAGCGTTGCTCATATTAAACCATAAATACCAATGCAAATTCTCTCAGGTAGTAACGAGTTATTTCTGATATGCTCTGAAGACGATGTGTTTGGTGTTGAATTAACACCCAAGCAACACGCTAAAGTGGTAGTCATTTTGTGTTGTTTCAACACCTCATATTTTGTAGTGTACGATTGCAAAAAATGTTTTCTTCTTGCTGTATAAAATGATAGTGAGTAATTATTAAAAAGTTTTGCTTTACCATTTGTTTGGTATTATTTAATGTTAATATAACTACATTTTTAACTTCTCAGGTCAGGCGAAGAATGGACAAGGAGAACCATTTGGTGTTGGCAGTGTAGCAGGAGGTGGAAGGTACGACAATCTGGTCGAGATGTTGTATTCCAAAGGGAAAATGTACCTTGTGTTGGTGTGAGCATTGGCGTGGAACGAATATTTTCCATAATGGAAGCAAAAAGAAGCATAGGAGACAAGAAAATACGTACAACTGAAGTACAAGCTTTTGTTGTATCCGCAGAAAAGAATCTTGCGGCAGAGAGGATGAAACATTTTAAGGAGCTGTGGGATGCCAATATTAATGTGAGGGTGCTTTTTCGTGTTGCGTAAAGGAAAAGGGTTATTTATCCCTTTGCAGTAATTACCTTATAAAATATACAAATATGTTTTTCGACATTCGGAACTTTGCAGCTGATTTTATTTGTGTTGGTAAAATTTGACAAAAGGAAACCTTAATTGTTATTAACATAACGCTAAAAACTACATCAGCTGTAACCAGGTTAGAAGGCTATATCTGGTATAACCAGGTTAGAAGGAATCCAAGTTTCTATAGACCTTAAACCCAAATCATAAACCTGAAATGGCTGGGACTACCTATTTTTCCCACATTGACAACAGCACTAAAGAAGATTTCTATAGAGCACGATTTCCATACAGCTTTGAAGCCCCCCACAAAAAATCATAAAAGTTACCTAACTCAAGAACTATTACACAAATCTTGTCTCTATGAAATAAAATGAAATTGCCATGTACGTTACGTAGCAAGACTAAAAGGAACTCAAAGTTCGTGTGAAATAACCCGTTAGGGATCCTAAATCGAAGAGTTCGGTGTCAAGTTTGCCAAAACATTTAAAAGAAACTCAACAGGATAGAATACTCAAAAATTTTATTTAGGATTAGGATTGAAGTAGAAAGACTCATGTTTGAAAAATTGTTTATTCATTAAAAAATAATAAGGTTAAGTGATGAATGGGAAGTATCATAGCAATTCCAAAATTTATAAAACTTTAGCATAACAAAAATAGCAACATGAGCTTGAAACCTTCCACTAATAAACAATAGAATGCGCAAATTAACAATCCGTCTTCATGTTTCAACCTGCTTTCCATCATTTGACCTGTGATTTTAGTTGGGACAAAGTGCTGCAGTACAGTTCTGTCCTGGTAAGTCTGTACCTGTCAGTGTTTTATATTTTTCTTTCTCTTGTTTTTTATCCTTTGTGAGCAAGACTCCAAGGGAGACTCGAAGGCCCGTAAGTACAAGTGATATCTAGGAATCGTATAATCCTTTAAGTGGAATGATAATTGCAATTAATTGCCTTTGTCTACCTGAAATTAATACAATCTGAAGTTTCCATATTTTCACTCAAATTAGTGATTTTTTCAGAAAAAGCATCAAGATATTCAGGACATATCAACGTTGAAGTAGATTTTGAAAGAGATGCGAGCACGAGTGGCAATAAGTTATTACTTATGGTCTAAGGAGACTAAAAATTATTTTTCCTAGATCAGAGTATAACATCACTTTTCATCACCGAAGCTTTATTACGTGGAGTTTTGTAACATTTAATCCGAATCATGATAATGTAGAAAGCGGAAACAAATGTGGGAAAATCTTCTATAAGTAGATACATGGAGTATTAATATGGTTTCAGCCACCTTTAACATGGATACAGTTTGAATAGCTGTTAATGAAATTAGAAGCCATCGTCTTATCACCCAGCTTCCAACTTAAGTTGAGATTATGTCAGTGGAAACTGACCCTGAATTGTAATTTTCCAAAGTGATTTCCTGATACTCGATAATAGTGAGATCTTGGGAGTAGACGCCTCAGAGAAGGATGCGGCCCTTGCCAGTGTCTTCAGCATACCACATTTTGACAGGGGCAGTGATATGGATGGGGCATTAACATAATGGAATATTGCATCACCATCCGAAAATAACGTTTTCACTATTGGATAGATTTGCTTACTGTAACGTGCCCTTCCGTCTAATCACAGATCAAGAAATCCAAACCGAGAGTTAAACTTAAAAATTGTAAAAAAAAATATTAAAAAATTATAACTATGATAGAGTCAACTGCCAGCCCTGATTTCCAATCATTCAGATCCGACAGACAAGAATTGGGTGCGCAGACCACATCAAACGGTCACATCAAACACTCAGCAATCAAACGCGTCACGTCAAAAGAGATCACATAAAATAAACAAAAATTCCTGATCCAATATCTCAAATCAATCGAAATTAAGGTAAATCAAACATATTAGACGTAATAAATAAATCAAACACATCAATTCATCTTTCAATAACTATTTTATTATAACAATATGATGGATGTGTATTTCCCAACAACGCCTTAGGTTGTTGCAAATACACAATATAAACAACAAATAAATTATTAAAAAGCAATCCAAATGATCATTAATAAGAAGAACTTTTGGAACTTTCAAAATTTATTTAATTTAATTTGTTTCCAAACTCAATAATTTAGTTAAAAATTATTAATTCAAAATCCCGAGTGTTTAAGTCTAAATTCGCAGAATTCCAATTAAACAATTTCAAGTATTGTTCCATCAATACAAATTTCGGTTACTAATCAAATTCCTTCCTTTCATAAACAAATATCAGTTACTAATTCAATTTATTTCCTTTTTATATCCCATATCCTTGAATCTATACTGGAGAATAAATTACTCCATCCAACACAAAAATTCCATCAAATCGATTTATTCAAATTCAGTTTAATTTTACTTTCCTAAAATAATATCAATACAATTGCAATTAAATTACGAAAAATTAGTAATAATCATTCAAGGAAGTTCTAAATATCATCCTAATTCAAATTTTAACAAATTCTATTGATAATTTTAGATTCACGATTTTTTTTACGATGAGCACTTTTTCGCGAACGACCCAGGGATAATGAAATCGAGTTCAAGCCTTCAAATAGCAAAAAATTGTATGATACCAAGTCGGAGAATTAGTAATATGCTCTAAACATCCAATCAGTAGCCTCGGTCAAAAAGGTCAGTTTTTACCGACTAACCTACTGAGATTAACATAAATGTTTAAACTCACCTTTTTGTGAAGTAAATCATTCAGTTACCTTTCCTGAGGAATTCCAATAGGTCATCAGTCTGTGAGTCGTTTAAATATAACCTCACACTTTCAACTTGCAAATTTCGTTACTTTATTGCCAGTATATCACTTGTTATTCCAAAAATTAATTGCGTAAAGTACCTAGAGGCCAAATATTGAATAACTAGCACTAAAACAAATACTCTTATTAATCGAATGGCAGAAAAGGTAGATTTTAGAATAAACTTTCTTACTTTCAACATGTACACATCGATTTCCTTAAACGAAAAACCCCGTCTTAAATTTTTAATTCACAATAGAATCCAAGTCAATTCAATAATTTAATAACTAATATATAATATATATCAATAGACTGACAATTCATCTTGACAAAGGTTCAATATACACTCTCCAATGAAGACATTTACTTACCCTCCCTAGAAGGGCCAACTGGATTCTATTTAAACTCGAAATTTTCACCAATTAGTGGAGAGATAATAATTAAATATCACTGTAAAACTTATTACCGATTTACAGCACTAAATTAATTCACTATTGAACACTAGTATTGAAACTGGCACTAAATTCAGCGAATTTGACCAACATTTTCCCATTCACTCACAGTTACAGTTCGTATATACTGTCACGAAAGTCTCTTAACACAAGATTTCGTGAAACAACAAAACACTCAAAACGAAATCAATTTCGCTCTAGAAAAAGCAAATCAAATCATGACAGAAATTAAATTCTTTCTTCCAATAAAGACCACACAAACAAATAAAAAGAATAAACCAAAAGTGAACCATACCCCGAAAGCCGACATGATATCCACGAAGATTACCAAGTCACACAGACACGATCTACACACCACGACAACTAGAGAGTGAGTTCGCTTGCCCGAAAAAGACCAGCTATCAAGCTCTCTTCGTTGAACAACACGAGCGCCTCCTAGCAACTCACGAAAGTAAAACACATATTTCCAGCAGTGAATTTAAACCTATTTAAAGGCAATAGTTCCATCTCTCAATTATGCATTAGCTAAACGTTTACCTATTAAAAAACAACTAATATAAAATATATTACAAATTAATATTTCATCAAGTCATCTACATGGTTGCCAACTTTACTCCTCCAAATTTTTCATTTTTTTTGTGACAATTCAATTTCTTTCTTTCTTCTGAATTAAATTCTAAAAAAAATAGGAATGTTACATTACCCAAGATGGTTTGTTTAATCTACTGTGACTCGACTATGTAACTTCTAAAGGGGTCTGCTAATACCGTGGTAAGACACCGTAATAGTCATTAACATGCTTTACAGTCCGGCGAAGAACTAAGACATGCTTGACGCAGTTTTAAGAAGTACAAATGCTCTTCCAGGGATGAGGAAGAGCAGTAAAGCTTAACTCGTCCTACCAAAAGGTGAGTTTGTTCTCCAGCCATTATTAATCACAAACGTGCAGTAAAATTACGTTTGATCTTGCCTGTCATACCAATACTTAGATAGGACTAATCAGTCTGCTTTAGACTCCTCCAATTAAGTACTAATCGTATTTTTTAGATTATTTTAATCTTTAATTTATTATTTTAAAGTTCAACTTATTACTTTTTTTTCTGTTTAGACTTTTCGTACTGTAATAATAGTCTCTCATAAACCTTTATATCAATGATTAGTCACTTCTTACTCATCTTTAACCTAATCGAACAATCTCTTCATTTCATTATATTATTTATTCAACTCAACTGTTTTTAGGTTATTACTTCTTACTTCTAGGCACTTTCTTCCCAACTTAGATTTTATCATATAAATCCCTTAACGCAGCTTTCATATTTTATGGTCGTTACACATAGAATTATGCCTTAGTATGAAGGATTGGTGGTTCAACCCGTGCCATGCGTTTTGTTTTCCTTTCTTTGTGATGGTTAAGTCAATTGGTATGCAGAAGCAGCATCTTTACTTAATGCACGAGTAAATGCAATAACTAATAACTGGGTTGAAAATGCGTACGGATGATACGCTTTACGTTATTTATTTAATGATGCGTGTCTCTGCAAAACATTTTCTCGCATGTTACATACAATTGTCTTCATTTCGCTTTATCTTGACACACCTGTATTTTCCATCCGTCTTCTTCAAAGTGCAGAAACGGAATTTAAAAAAAAATAAAAGTATGAGTTAAGAATAATTTAAGGAAATACGTAAAATATGTTACGTGCTGTTGTTGAGTGTTTGCCATAATAATATACTCATTTTTGTTTATCGATCTTTCAAAACTGACAAATCATCTAACAGTTATTAATTTTCTTCCAGGTCGAGCAGTCTTACAAGAAAAACCCAGTTATTAACTCAGTTACAGTACTGCAAAGAATCGGGAATACCTCTTGCAGTGATAGTAGGTGAAAGTGAACTTGCACAGATATAGTGGAACTTCGAGATGTAAGAACACGAGAAGAAACTGATGTTCCTCGTAAGAAACTAGCGGAAGAAATACGAAATCGCTTGAAACAGTTGAACAGTAGTGCAATTCCAAATCATGTATCATAGGGCGCAGTGAAGCTTAAATAATGTACTGAGACTTTATAACTCATTATCATAAGTGTTCAATATGTTGTAAATGATGACTGATCAGTATTTTGTGAACGTCTGGAATGGAAGATTGTGTGATCTTAATTTAAAAAGCAGTGATAATTTTTTGGTTCACTATAAAGAGCATGAATATTTCAATGCAAGGTGAAACTCAGGAACGAACCCTGGACCAGTGAAATGGTGTAATTTATTCCATAGTCTTATGCAAATGTACTAGTACTAGGTTTGCCAGCGTTTTTTGAAAGTTGTAGTAAACATTCCTGTCCTTGTCTTTTGTAAACTTGGAAAACATTTGACGTTGAGTAAGAGTATTTACTAATTAACCAATGTTGCATACCACAGTATGGAAACAATCTGTGAACATTGAAAAAAGTCTCTGTGCACTTCAGGGAAATCACATTGAGCACAGCACAACTACGTTGTGGAATCATCAATTCAATCAAAACTTGTGAGGCATGATTCTCACCTATGACATCGATGTGTTTATTAAATTCAGTAGCTACTCTGCAACAGATCCAAACAAATGCACTTGCAAAATTAGTCAAAATTTCGTAGCTTTAGACTTTTGGGTATACGTGGTGGTTAATATGTCAACTGTTTCGTTTTTTTTCTCCAGTCATCTTTCCTAATTTATTTATTTATTTATTTATTCATTTATTTAATTTACTAGGGTTGGAAAGAGCATGCATCAAGTGTAGAAGCTATATAATATAGTTCAACTTGCCCCGGACCCCTTCACACATCATATTTCAGCCTTTGCTTCCGTTCTTCGCACAGCAAAAATAGTTTATGGCATTATTCTTTGGCCAGGATTTAAACCTTTTTCCCTCTTAGAAACTATTAGTTGTTATTCACATCGACATACTATTTAACTCCACAAAAGTTTGAGTTTTTTCGGAAACTATTCATCAGAATTTAGCCTTAAAGAGGTCATTTTGTTAAGCTCGATATGACCTATCAATTTATATATATGCTCTCTTTGGACAATATTTTAGTTAAATAGAAAATAAAGTTTCGAAGTTAATTATAATCTTGGACTATATCTTATCAACCACACTACGCACTGTCTCGTTCATACTGGCATTTTCCTGGTGTAAATAAATAAGGAAAACCTCATTCAAGATGGTTGAACCTAAAAAAAGTTTTTACACTTTTCCGACGGAGTGTCCGCTCCGGGAATCAAATCCTATATTGCTCGCATAGATGACATCGAACTGAATAAAATAATATACTTAAATGTAAATTCTCTTGAGCTTTTTTTTTAAATAAAGGAATATTTATGGTGCTAGAAAGAATGTGGTTCTTTGCCAATAATTCATGAATTTTATTCTGATGGAACAGATAACTTCTTAATTATCTCCACCACTGTGATTTATTATATATCACGTAATTAAAGGAATATTTAACACTTTTGATCAGAGTATATACACTTAGGCCCGTATTTAGGTAAGTGCTATTCTGTGCTCGAGCACAGGGCGGCAGAATTTAGGGGGTGGCAAAATATTGGATTTTTTAAAGATCTACAATAGAATAATATTTAAAACTGTCAACCCGCAGACTCCCGCTCAAGAGCGTGAAAATATGCTAGTGTTTAATTCGCTTTAATTACAGTAGTTACAAATTAGCTAGACTATCTGATTATTTTTAAAACGACATACTCTCCCAGCCTCACCGCAAGAGGTGAGGATGAACTGATACCGTTAAACTATCATGAAAACTGATACCGTTAAAGTCAGTGACCTCAGAAACTATGCATTCAACACTAATATCTGTCGTTGTAAATTACTTTTAAAATCTCACTCCTCCCTGGGGAGTGGAGTGTGACCTTGAGGTTGAATTGCAATAAAAACTCTCACTATTCATCTCAGTGACCCCCCAAATTATGAATTCAACTCTAATATTGACCGTTTTCGATTATTTGGTAATGTAACGTCATTTGCTAACTTTCGTTGAGCTGTCTAACTTTCCTCTACAGGAATTAAAAGTACAGTTAAATATAGTGGGAAAATTTCCACCTAACATCACTGTACATAATATTCAAAATTGTCCGGCTTATGAAAAGCTTTTCCACTTGTTTCTACAGAGCAATAAAACTTTCCGATTCACAAAAAGTTGTTTTATTTTTGTTTCAAAATGATAAAAGTTTTCCGACTAATAAAGTTTTTCAATTTTTTTCATAGAAGACAGACAATGTTTCGATTCATAAAAAAATGTTTCACTTGTTCCTACATAGTATTGAAAATTGTCTGAGGTATGAAAATTTTCAGATTCTTTAAACGAGCTTTCACTTTATAACATTTCTATACATGAATTCAATCAATTTTATGATTACTGAGAAATTGTTACTTGATCACTAATATTTGTTTAGAACGGAAAATTTTCCGAGAAAATATAGAACAAAACTTTCCACCTCACATCATGGATGAACAATGATGTAGGAATAAGTGTCGTATGTTTTTATGAATCGGAAAATTTTCCGGAAAATTTTCGTCACTGGGTCTGACTGCGTATGTGTCTTCCGGGCCATGGGTCACGAAAGTCAAGATCCATTTCATCACTGCTGGAGAGAAGTAAACCTAGTCTTGTACACAGTGAGGGAGAGAGAGACAGAAAGGAAAAGAGAAAACATACTAAATTAATACTTCTCAGTCATTAAAAGATGTTTAACGAACATAATTATTATTACATAATTACATAATTTGTAATGGAACATTACAATTTAATGTAACGATATTTCGATGGGAGGGTCCCAGAAATTTTTGCACCGACTGTACTTTCTATTTAGCAAAAATTTCTTTCGATCGATATAAGTTATTTAATTGTTCGTTATTTTATTCCAAATTAACATGGAAGACGGTAAAAAAAATCTTAAGGAATCATATTTTGGGGATTCATATCTTTATTTATATATTAACTAATTATAAATCTCATATATGCATATTTTAAATGGACGATTACAAATCTCACGGTGTCAGCGCTATTCGGAAATATAGGCCCACCATTGGATGGAAGTTTTAGAATAATTAACCAATCTAAATTTTGGCACAATATTTTAGACTCTCCTCACCCCTCTTTTGGTACCAATGTTCCTCTAAAGATCCGGTTCAATCCAGATTTTACCATTTTTTATTCGTTTTAAATACTCCACCACCAAAAAAGCTTTACTTTGATTGGTGCAGTTACCCACGCTACATGTTAAGGCACGATCGTCTTCACTCTACATCGCCCAGCAGAATAGTCAAGATGCGTGTCTGATCCGCCAGCGAATTGAGAGGATTTGTAGCAGAATAGCCGATTAAAACAGGTAAATTGTATCTCAAGGTCGAAACTACACTACCCGGAAGCACAGGAGCTAAAATTTAGAAAATCTCCATAGTTAAAACAGACTAAAATTCAGTAAAATGTAGCTGTCAACACAGGACTCCATGCTGGACTAAACAATTAGTGTGGACAGGTTCGGCATTTAGGTGCATTAAATTTGGTGTGATAAACTTTTCATTTGCTTTGACTAAGAAATTTCAATACAGTGATTATCCTTTTCACCCCTCCCAATATCATATACAGTCAAGACCTGTCCGTGTAGCAATTTGTTGATATAGATAGTAAGTGATTTTTTTTTACTAACCCACATGGCGGTATTCTAAGTTTAGCAGTCTCTGTAACATTAGAATGATCGCTTAGGTCAACTTTAAGGGCTCCTGTTTTAATCCCGAATTGGGATAGCTTCCAGTAGGGATGGATTAAATATTTAATTATCTAGGTTTCCTTCCCTTTAAGGGAGGGGAACCTCTAAATTAATAGCTTTGGTATGTCCCCTTGGGACACGTTTTGACCAGTAGCTTACAGAATATTATGAGTTAATCAGGACCAATTGGTTCAGTTTTCACTGTCCATTTCCTTCCTCTACATCAACTAGAGCCGATTTTAAAAAAAAATGTTAACTCTGATGAGTTTTATTTGTGTTAAATAGATAATAAATTAATGGTAGCCCAGACAGCAATTTAGACTTGCTGCAAGTTGCCACAAACTTGGTGTTGCAAGGTCAATTAGCTTGCCGGAAGCTATAATATGCAAGCCAATTAGCTTGCTGCAAGCTTGTGGCAAGCTAGTTAGTTACATCTGGGCAAGGCTTGGGCAAGCTTGTCTTCACATGTTAAACACAAGTCAAATTATCTCAAACGCAAGCCAAGTATAAGCGCATTCTCATCAATGGCAAGCTTTATTAAGCTTATTGGAGGCGAAACACACGCCAAACAAGTTATATGGAAGCTTGCAGTAAGTAAATTTAGATAAAACAGTATGAAATCCGTATAATTTAACTGTCCGACTAAATCTATGCTACAATATATTGTCCCATCACCTTCCCAATTATTGAAGCAAATGCACAACCGTAAAACATCCAAGTCTCCGATTACCTTTTGCAAAACATCAAAATAAGCATAATGTTACGGTTTAGTTGGCAAGCCACGGTCACGGTCGCGGTAATGTTGAATTTTTGTGAAGAGTATCGGGCCGAAGCCCCTGACTCCATGAGTAAGATGGCAGAAAGAATATATACAGATGTGCAGGTGGCTTGTTGGGTATTACTATTGTTTTGTTATGTCTGTGAGACTACATCTGCAACTGTCGCAGAGTAGCTGATGTTGAAGTCATTACGATCGAAGGAAAGATATTAAAGGCGTGGCGTGCGATGAACGTTACGTAGAGCGCATTTGGTTCCAATGGTAGCTATAGCTGGATTTATGTGTCTTGGTAAAGTATGCCAGAACTTATGGTGGAAGTGCCGTAGAACTTCCTTAACAGGAGGCAGATCTAAATCTTCCAGAATTTGGTTGTTGCGTGTATATCTATCGTGACCAGTGATGATACGACCGGCTCTCGTTTGCACACTTTCAAGTGTTTGAAGATGACTGTTAGAAGCATGTTGCCAGGCAGGGCATGCATAAGAAAGAGTTGATACGACTATCATCTTCAATATGTGCACGTTGCTTCTTACAAATATCTAATATGTTCTTATGTTAGCCGCGAGTACTTGAAATTTCTACCTTTTTATATAAAAGCGCAGAAAAATGTTTATACTTTAAACACAGCGTTCAGATAAAGTTTATATTGTAAGTTAAACTTGAAGTTTATATTAAAATATCTGCAACAGTTCTGTATTCTTTCCCGAAATAAGTAGGCTCAAATCTGCTGCCATCTATGTTCACATTTATGCTTTATACAGAAATACTACAATTCGTTATGCCTCATGGTTACCGAAATATGAGGAAGTAAAGAGCGACATTATAGATACGTGGGACTAGAGTACTAGAGTACTAGACGGCACAATTAAAAAATAATTAAGTTTGTCCTTTATTCAAGCTGAATGCTAACAAGACGCTAACAACGCGAACACTACCTTGTCGCCGAAAGTTAAGAGGTCAGCGTCACGTGGTTTTTGACAACGACTGAAAATCGAACGCGCGCTGGCTTTTTACTTCAATCTAAAGAAAAGCGTCTCGCAAGTGAAGCGTGGGTTGCCCGCACTACAGCTTGCGCTAAGCAGAAATAAGCCAAATAAGCCAAAGCGAAATAAAAATCAAATAAAAGCGACAGGCAAGCTTGCGGCAAGCAAACATGCTGTCTGGGAGTGATGATTAGTATGTATTAGCATGATATGTCTTGTAGTTTAAGTAGAATGTGTGTATTCGTAATGTAGTAAACATTTTCTTGTAGTAGTAATTGTGGTAGTGAGTGATTGGGAGCGTGAGATAATTAAATATAGACAATGTGGTATTTACTATTCGATTTTCGCATTCCGTCATTAAATGAACTCATTATAATCCATATCTGAAAGTGAGCGTAATATAGTACAATAATTCAGTGTACAAGGTCACATTTCGTGGTTTACAGTTCGATCAAATAGTTACTAGCGCCTTTGTGTCGAAATTCAGTACTATCAGTCGTGCATATTTTACCATTGAACCCAGTTAGTGATTTAGGTTCCACAAAATTGACCTTTATTTTCGAATTAAAACTGAGTAAACATAATTTCCGGCCCATATGAACAGATTGTTGGATAATGTGATTTGACACTTTAATATTCTGAAAACTGCGACATTCTGTGTAGTCCAGTAATGAAAATATTTAAGTAAATAAACTATGCATAGATTCTTAACCGAAGTCAGCCAATGTGATGCTATTTCCGTTCTGAAATTACGATATTGACTTCTAAATTTTTTTCTTGTGGTTGCAGAATAATTTTCATTGTTGCTGTCAGAATGTTATCACATTCAGCAATATTATCGCGCATATTTTATTTTTTGTGAATATATCTATATAGACAGGGGTGCCCACAAGGGGGGGCTATGACGCAAACTGCGGCCCGGTGTATTTTAGCCATATGTTGATATATATATATATATATATATATATATATATATAGATAGATAGATAGATATAGATATAGATATAGATAGATAGATAGATAGATAGATAGATAGATAGATAGATAGATAGATAGATAGATAGATAGATAGATAGATAGATAGATAGATAGATAGATGAAACGTAAATGCGTGGTGATAATCGTTTCGAGTTCTGACCACCACGCCGAGACATCACTCGACAAGGTAGACGAGTGATATGTCAGAATATATTATTACTTCGTAGTTGCGTATGCCATAACAGTAGTATTTATTTATAACAATTTCGTCTGACAGCAGGGTAGGGATAGCATCATATAATGGCTAACTAAATGTAATTGCTCATTGATCACGATACCAAATAGTTGGTGTTTTGGGCTGTTGTAAATTATGTTTGCAGTCGGTTATGACTCTGAGATTTTTCCCCCTTCACATCACGCTACCATACAGTGTTTGTAGAGTGAATAGGACAGACGGGGCAAATCAAATTAATATCTAGGTCCATCGCGTACCCGGACGTCGACACCTGATCCTCTTAAGTATTTTCGTTTCGTTTCTCAGTTTACTTAGTTGAAGGAAATTAACGACGTCCCAGATTTTGGCATGTCTGCGCAGGGTAGCCATCGGTGATGTTTGGTCACTGAAATCACCGATCCAAAATTCAGTTTATTTACTTTTTTTATTTTGGCAAATTACTAATTAGGGACATCTTAGCTATTTTTCCCCCTCTAATTTCATTACTATTCTGGATTCTTTTACTTTCCGAGAGGTCGGATGATTTTTTTTCCTTATTGAAATTCTAAATTAGCGCCTTCTCTAACGTTCCGGTGGATTCCGGGATCTGCAAGGGCGTTAACCGGATACGGTGAGTGGTGGGATTTCCCTAAAGCCTTTGCCTTTCCGAAAGTACTATCGAGGACACAGACTCGTCTCGACTTGGCAGACATCTTTTTTCGGCTATTTATTTGGTAAGCCGAACCCCTTTTGGCATAAAAGAGAATATTTGGTTATAGTATGTTGTATACGCAAATTCGACCACTTATCTTTCATAGTTGTAGTGTTCTGTCACCTCTCTTTTACCTATTCTTCTACTCCTTCTCTAAAGGTTTTTTTTGTTTTTATTAATTTTTCAACCTCCCCCCCGATTTTGAAAGTATATCAATGAATTAATGTAATTTTTTTTACCGAAATGACCAGCTGAGACATCTCGGGACACGATTCGTTTGATGAAATAGTTAGAGACTGGGTTTACATTATATTTCACTCATCGCCGAAGTGGATAACGATTCAGTACACCGTAATTTCCACTTTCATTCCTTCACCATTGTCCGTCTGGGATTCTTTTTTGGATCCAGTGGTCACTTTCCATTTATTTTATTTCCGTGAATGTTGTTGTAATATTGGGCCCTAAGTTAAGATAAAAATTGTTTTGTTTATACATGTTCATGTATTTAAGAATGTTCTGTGTTACGTGCCTGCCTCACATTTTTTTTCTTTCTTTGATCTACTCTCCAATTAAATATGTGAGAATTTAAAATTAATAGACGTGCGGTATAAAGGAAAATAATGTTTTATTATGATATGTCGGAAGTTTTGTTTCTTGGTGTAATGTTGCAACCTTCTTCTTAGACAAATTATTGTTGGGGTTATGTAATTAAATGTGTGCGCGTGTATTAAATATATATATATATATATATAGAGAGAGAGAGAGAGAGAGAGAGAGACAGAGAGAGAGACGTCGAAATGTAAATATGTATGAAATATAGAATATTAAAGTGAAATGTGAAATGTTAAATTTATAATATGGATATATGTAAGAGCACCGCATCTGCCCCATACGTTTATTGGTTGCCATGGGTTTTTAAGTAATGTTTTCCGACGAATGGAATCATGTAGCCCAATTTTCTTTTTAACCCTACAACGGCCAACCTATTTTCCTAACATAAACAGCCAAGGTGAGTCCAATGGACTCACACTGTTGAAATTGGATTATCAGATTTTATATTTTGTTATTGAGTGTAATTTCGTATAAGATTTTAAGTTTTTCCGACGGAACATGCAAGTATAACAACTAGGTATTCTTATAGTGTTTTCAAGCTCGTCAGTGTTGCCATCTGATGTAAAATTTTCGTGGAAATTAAAATTATTTTTCTTGTATTTTTCTTCTTAAAATTATTTCTCTTCTTCTCGTATTGTTTAAAAGGTAGTGTAATTATAAATTTTAGTAGAAACAACTTTTGCTAACTACTAGATTTTCAAGAAACGCTTTTCTCAAAGTACTGTAAGTTATTAGAAACTATATAAGTAATGCAATTGAAGGGGAGGATTCCAAAAGTGTCTGAGTCAATTTTGAAAAAAAAAATAAAATGAAATCTTTAAGTTTTCCGTCCCATGCTTATGCCGGTTAGGCTAAAGGAGACGGTGATGATGAGAGATGAGTGAAATGGTGGAATGAAGAAAGTGGGAGGAAACGGGAGAACCCCGAGAAAACTCACAAGCACGGTGTTTGTCCACCACAAAGTCCACACGTCGCAAGCTGGGATCGAACAAGGGACCCCAAGCACTGGAGGTGAACGCTCTATCACTGAGCCACCGCGCCCCCTTTGTGAATTTTGAGATATTGGTTCTAAGTTCCACTTCAGCAACTTCGTATATTGAACAGGCTTCATGACAAAACTACATAAATCAAATTAGTTGTAGGCAAAAGAAAACTGAGTTATTGACCAAAATGTCCTTAGTCAACAGCATTCTCTGAAGTTATTTTTTGACTCATACCTACATTCACTTATAAAACTTTTGTTATGGATGATAATTTGACCGTTATCTTACGAAACGTAGAGAATTAAAATTTTCTTTTACTCGTATGTAGATTACTTTTCTTTCACAGAAATAGAATGATGGAAACTCACATAAAATATCGTCTCCTGAAAAGCTTACTTTGTTGACTTCAATTGTTGGTTTGGAATATTCTCGTAATTTCCTGGAACTACTGAAGAACATGCTTCGTTTTACTTGTTTGTTGATTTACATTTTTGCAGTATGTAAGAACAACCTAATCTTCAGAACACACATGTTTTTGGTAGGTCCTGCATGTTTGCCTTTGCAATTGTCCTTTTCGCGCATCACACAAGTAAAAAATCTTCTCTTTTTTCTTTCTCCAATCTTATATTGGCAACATGCATTAACCTATATCACTATTTTTGAACTCGGCAGCCACAGACTGGATTGATTTGTCAAGACCTACAGCACGTCTATTGCCAATATGTGGCTGGATGAGACTTTCTGCTATTGAAGTTAGAATATCGTTTTTGGAAGTCTTCCGATCAGGATGTAATGTACTCCAGACGAATAGGTTGCAACAGCGCATACATCAATCATTTTCATAAAAAATAAATGGTCATATATTAGTATTTCTTTGCCATGAATATTTATGGACCAATTGGTCTTTTCCTTCCTTCAGTTTGGTAAGAATTCGGGTGGAACGAACGTCTTTTGTTTTTCACTGTTCCCCCTAGTGCAAGACCATTGCAAAGCAATGTGTTGGCGAGATCAAAATATGTGAAATAATTGTCGCATGTGATTTTTTTTACTCCCAGAGTAATACTCCGCCAAATGCAAGACCACATTTTGTCCAAAGTTTTTGGTTGTTATTTTCTTTCCTAACGTAAGGCGTACCATACAAAAGGATAGTGTGTTTTGGAATCTGCTATTCATCATACCTTCATCCCACACCTACCTGGTTTCAACGGCATTTATTCCGTAAATAGACATCTACCTGCGAATGGAACAAGCTGTTCGTCAACATTCAAATTTTCCCCAGGATCATAGTGGCTTTTCAAGCATTGGTTCATTCTTTCCCAAACTTCACGTATTGACGCCAGTTTATCTTTATTTTTTCTGTCACTTGTTGTTGTTTTGTCATCAAGTTGGATAAATATGCGCAAATACTTTACTCATCGCACCGCGAAATCTTCGTGGTCCATACTTTTTGTCCCATAGCAGTTCTATGTTCAGATCTTTGGCTTTGAGACGACCAGTAGTATACAAAGGTCCAAGTAAATACTTCAATTCTGTCTCATCGACTGGCCTACACTGATTCTGCATGTTGCTTCTTCATGGGTATACCGAACACGTCTTGAATAAATAATAACAGCGCTTCTAAAAGATCTTCGATTATTTTATTTGGAAAAAGAAACCTTATTTACTCCCCCCTGATGATGTTCTGAGACTTTGTCTTCTGTGGTCAAGGAGGTTCAGAATATCATGTGGTTCCGTCTTTTAGCATATAAAATCTTTTCATTACTTTGACACCGATTTCCAACATCTTCAATCTCAGAATTACTAATCGTATCAGAAACTTTTAATGCTTCACTTTCCCAATCACTTCCGCTATCTTCAAGTTCACTGCACATAATGTCTTCGTCTTCATCCCCAACAATGTCGATTTACTTATACAATATTTGAAAAAGCAGCCATTTCTGGACCTTCATTAGCACTAACATACACTAACAGTTCCACAACCTGCACCACAACAAGAATCAACTGATACAAATGTGCCATATAATTAATAATTTAAAGACAATTACCTATATTACCACTGGGAACCCAAATAAATGAAGCAATTTAGTCATGAGTCCATTGGACTCATGTTGGCCTTTTATGTTACGAAATTAAGAATATATGTGTAAAACCTACCCTAATGTATATTTTTAAGTTCCAAATTGTATTCACACTTTGCATTACCTACCGATAGCATATCTATAAAGAGACATCTATTGAGCAAGAAATAAATTGCACCTGGATAAAAATTATACGCGATGAGTCCATTGGACTCACATTGGCCGTTTAAGGGTTAAGAATACCGCCGCGAACTTAAAAGATTTCCTTTGTTGTGAATAAATGTAACTAGTGATCAGTAATGTAAACAGTTTCAATGGCATGTATTTCAAAATAACGGCAGGTCTAAAACGTAATCCAAACCATCAGCAAGTATTATCCTTTAGTGATCAACCAAAAATTTCCTTTTGGAAAGTGTACCTAGAATCCCCCCTGTTTCCAGTGTGTATCCTATGACTTAACCAGTGTTTGCCACGATATAAATCACCATAATCCTCCCAACTATTAAAGATCTTCTCAAATATGAATACTATGCGTAAAAGTTATAAGTAATTCACGAATAAAGTGTTATGATGTGTCCCAGTGATGAATGACTAACTAGTAAGCTGGAGTTATTAAATAATGAATTCAAAAATGGACTGAACCGAGGGGAGAATTCTCCTCTGACCAAATGTTGTCGTTGAAATCCCTAGATGGGTGGAATTTTCAGTATGCAAATACAGCTACAAACTGGTAGTTCGTGTATACTTGACAAATGGTTATTATAAATCAATATATATGTGTATAAATATAAACTAAATTAAATCGAGCGAAATGTGTTGGACACTACCTTTAGTGCATTAACAGTGATCTTGAATGCTCGAGTTTGATATACGCTACAGGACGTATAAGGATATATTTTTTTAATGTCTCGACATGAGATAGAGACTCATAAAGATTTTATTCATATATAAAAGTTTTTTTTTTTGCTTTCCTCTTTGTTCAATTTTTTAAAATATAAATATGAATGTCTTCTTCGTTTATGTTGTGAAGTATAAATTTTATTTAGCATGCCTAAAACGTGGTATATGTAATTATATGAACTTTTTTCCTTTCTTTCGTCAATGTAATTAAATATATGAAGCTAAATTCCAAGAAATGACTTATGAAGGTATAACTTTATGTATTCCGTTGACACATAACTAAGAAATTGTTCTTTCAATATTTTTTTTATTCTTTATTCTTTTCCTCCATTAATGTAATAAATATTATGTAAAATCGTAGCTAGATGGTTTTCTTTAACGATATATACACTGTCCTGTGTGAGTGAGCGTGTGAATGTATGATAGAATGTAGTTTAAGTTATACTGTCTTGTTGTATTAACGTTTGTAACGTATGTGTCATGATTTAATGTGTGTGTTAAGGTAAATAACCCAGGTCATGAAAGACCGCTACTAACAAATTTAAAGTCAGCTCTAGGAGTGAAACCAAAATAACAGGATGAGCCAGAAAACGACATTTTTCTTTCAGAGAAATTGAAACTCCTATTAATGCAATATATACATATATTGAGTTGATAACTTTGATTTTTTTTTCTTCGGCTAATCATATGTGGGGTCGATCTCAGATCATGGAGTTCAGATACTGGATGGTTATCAATTATTGTTTGAGATTAAATTACAAAGAATTAAATTCCATTTTTCTCCACACCTGGACTGGGTTTGGGCAACCGATCGGAGCGGTTGCTTGGATCCAGGTCGGGGTTGTATGTATGAACATGTGTCTCTTCCAAATCACTTCAAAATTGATTCTCTACTAATAGTATTTGGAATGATTTACCGGATAATAACCATTCGAGTTCATTACTATATCTCCTAAATCATCCAGTAATCCATTCTCCTTTAAAATCCTCAATCTTTCCTTTTCCTTTTCTTTTCTTTTCCTCTTCTTCCTACTTCCTTCCCCTGCTTTTCCTTCTCACTCTTTCTTTTCTTATTTCTAACAAAACTAAAACGAGGTCGTGACTGGGAGTAGTCGCTAACAGCACGGTCAATAAATTTGTTTCGATAAGTTTCTTCGGAAGTCCGATGTGGGATAGTTACCTCTAAAATGAATATATACAGAAAGACTAAGAATAATAATATAATTTATTCAAAATTTACTTTACTAGAAAATATTTATAGTTTCAATTAGTAGTAGATATTTCATTATCACTCTTTTGCTAAATTCAGGCGACTCCTCCTTCAACCACGATGTTAGTTATAACGCCCAAGCCGTTTTCAGAAGTGGCGACGCGTGACAAGGATTTTTTGTCATGGAAACGGTTGTTTCTATGACAACGGATCTCAGAAATGGCAAATAGTTTATTTTCGGTATTATAACGCGACTGATGATTCAAGACAGTCACTATGGAGACAATTGTTTTTCCTGGTAACAGATTTATAATTATTTATTGAGCACTTATTGAGATCGAGCACATATGGAATTGGCCGCAAGAATGCAATTAATAGAAAAGTCATTGTGAAGTTAGACAATTATAGTCGTCGGCTTTTCCGTTATTTTTGCTTCTCTCTGTAGAAAGAAGAAAAAATGGAAGGAACAACAAAATTTTCTAAAAAAAATGCTTGAAGCTGGTTCAAGGAGGGAAAAAATGGGAGCCCTTTAATTTATGGATAGTATCTGTAGAACAAGTCTATTTTGTTAGTTTGTAAGTGTTATATTGCATGTGTATTTGTATCGTATATGTCGTATGTAAAAAACTATGGCAACCAATAAAAGAGTAGTCGTCACGCAAGACGAGGTTGAAGTTTCGTGTACACAATAAGTAGTGGCAGACAAACTTTTCCCCTAGTACCGTTATGTACTATAATTAATTTAGAAAGTCCATGTCCTCCTTTATTGGGTGTGTTGGTAGGTTATTAGGGGTTGATGACATGATTCCGTGGATTTGGAAAGTTCCTATGTTTCTTTTTTTAGCTGTGATGACGTATGTATTGTTGGAAAGGTCGTGTCCTCTTTCTCGAGTCTGTATACGTGTCTGTACAGACTCTATACCGGATATTTTTAAAAATAATAATGGAAATTTGAATTTGAATTTGAATTAAATCTGTTGATATGATGAAACGCTATTCTGTATCACTTACTTCCGTAGTAGTGATTAAATTAATAATAATATTGAATATATTTACATTATTGACAATGATATATATATATATATATATATATATATATATATATATATATATATATATATATATATATATTTATTTATTTATTTATTTATATTCTCATAATAAATTAGTCGGAACAACTTATTTTACGGATCGATTTCTATTTTTTATTGGTTCGTATGCCAGAGCATACTAGTTGTAAAAATGTTTCGAAAATAATTTAAAAATTGCGAAATTGCAAAATAAATTGTTTGTTTTACAAACTCGTTGTTAAAAATAAGGTGTTCGAATCTTGTATTATATAAATGGGTTTGACTAATAGAAACTTACATTGAGAAATATATATATAATTTGGAAAAAAAATGAAATATTTTGAGTCCCACCATTATGGCTGTTAGGCTAAAGGAGATGGTGATTATTTTATTTGTCGAACAATATGTGAGAGAATAAAAGATATTCTCCTAATAAATCGGTTTTTATATTGCTTCGCTTTACAAAGAAAGCTCTTAAAAGTATATAGAAAGTGGGAGGAAACCATTTTATTAGAAGCTGAGAACACTTAGAGTGTGTAAAAGTTTGTGATACGTACTGAGAATGAACCTGGGACCCCACGCTCCGGAGGTGAACGCTGTATGAGAGAATTATTGCAACCCTCACATGTAACTTGGAGAAAAAAAACATATGGGAGATATGAAATGTGTGTGTGATTTGAATAGTTTATTTATTTATTTTGTTAACATTCATTTTTATTGATTTGTTTATTGCTTATAGCTAACTCCGTGTTTACAGCCATGTTTCTAAGTTTGAAATACGGACTGAATTGTTCTTCCGTCTCTCACAGAAGGCGATCTTAGAATGAACACAGTTTTATTTTTGTAAATGGCTTCACTTCCGGGTAAGTGACCTATACGCGTTTTCCCTTGCTTACGTTAGAATTTTGAGTGGTGACAAACATAGAGTGTCAATGTACTTTTTTTTAAATTTTATTTCCGCTTGTCAATATATACTGAAATAACCTTAGACGCTTTCCCCTTGCCCGTGAGAAATCTGACTGGCGACATAATGAAATATTTTCCATTAACTATGATTGTCACTGCGATAGTTATCTGCAGTGATGAAGAAAACAAATAGAAATTTAATGTTTCTTCCCTTTTGCAACATGTTTTGGACAAACACATAAATGTATTTTTGCGGCAATATCTGATTTTGGCAATGTGAAAGTTTTACTTGTAAGCATTTCCTTAATTAGTTGAGAAAGTGCTTATATGTTTTAGAACCGCACATCGCTACAGGGGCCAATGTGGATACCCTGTCCTGAATGAGGAAAAAATGGTAGCTTTTCCTTGAAAGGTAATTTCCTGTTGAGATTTCTACAGCGGTTGATGAACTTGTAAATACAGAAATTTTTAGATCTCCTGGTGGAGCAATGAATAATTTGATGCTATCGAGTTTTAAACATGATGACTTTATTTATAATTAATGAAAAAACGGTTTTGAAAACCTGATGAAAAGATGATGGTTGGGGGAGGGGCACAATGAAATCCTTATAAATACTACCGAAATAAAAGTTTATTATTATTGTTAGTTACATACTGCAATAGTGCATATTGAAAAACTTTATTCTTGTGTTTTATTGAAGTTTTTCGTCGTTGATTCTAACAGAAGGAAGTTTGATTTTTAAGATGAGAACTTTTTTTAAATGCTAAACTAACTTGTATTATTCACTTAATTATAAAGGAAATTTTTTAAATAATTATTGATAAACTACGCGAGTTGCTTTTGAGAAATTGAACTTGGGACTATTTATATTTGTCTAATAAACCTACGACCATTTTGTAATCATGACAAGAGGGATAAGATTTGTGACAGACTGCAAACACTTGAAATGTAATTGCGATTTTCTATTACTAAAGTTGTTATTATTATTATTATTATTATTATTATTATGAATATACGGCTATATTTCCCTTAAGAATCGCCATTATGATTTACCAATGGCTAAAGACGAACCATTTACTTGTAGAGTTTTATTTGCTTAATTATAGTATGCTTAATTACAATATGTTTCATTCGTTTGTTACGATTTTTAACTGTTACACCGATTGTGTAGTGAAACATGATCACTTTAAAATCAGTTATACCTGATATATATATATGTACGCTGTACAGATGTGACTTGAACTGCTTAAGTAAGATCATTTTGCCGATAGATGTTATAGAAGTACGCTTTGGTACCATACCTGATAATCTGTTAGGAACGCATTTATTCATGTACTAAGACTAGTATTTTGTATAAAGAAAGAAAGAAAGAATGAAAGAAAAAAGCTTCCGTTTGGGGAGGGGAGGTAGCGCCTTGGCCCACATTATAATTTAAATTTTTGTGTTTTAATAGTAAATATTACTGAATGTTAGTTATTTGCGGGGTGGTAGCCACATAGCGCAAACAATAGCTTTAATGTTAAGAAAGAAAGGAGGAATGAAAATTTTACGGGCCCCTAAATACATTGGTTATTGAACACTGTCTTTTGATTTTGAAAACTTGTTGTGTATTCTCGAAGCAAAAGGAAATGATGTCCCTCCAACTAACTGGCTTTTTGCCTGCCAGATAGACACCCATAGATTTAAACAGTATTGTATTACAAGGAAGCGAATTGAAATTATGTACTCCTATTCGTACTATATCCCTCCAACTAAGTGGCTTTTTGCCTGCCAGATAGACACCCATAGATTTAAACAGTATTGTATTACAATAAAGCAAAATGAAATGATGTACGACTTTTCGTAGCATATCCCTACGACTGACAGGGGCTTTTGCCTCCCAGATAGAGCCCATAGATTTTAGCAGTATTATAGCAAAAGGAAATTACGTACGGCTATTCCTAACATGGTCCTATAACTGGCGGGGGCCCTTTCCCCTTAGTTACGGGCTCTCATAGATTTTAACAGTATTATATATTATAGCAAAAAGAGAATTATGTACGACTATATGTAGTATAACCCTGTAACTGGCGGAGGCCCTTCCCCCGTAGTTACGGGCTACCCTAGATTTTAACAGTATTGTATTACAATGAAGCGAATTGAAATGATGTATGGGTATTCCTAGCATGCTCCTATAACTGGCGGGGGGCCTTGCCTCCCAGATAGACACCCATATATTTTAGCAGTATTATAGCAAAAGGAAATTACGTACGACTATTGTAGCATGTACCTATAACAGGCGGGGGCCCTTCCCCCTTAGTTAGGGTTCCCCATAGATTTTAGCAGTATTTAAAATAGATTGAACATGTATTATATATTATAGCGAAAAGGATTATGTACGACTATTCATAGCATATCCCTACAACTGACGGGGGCTTTTGCCTCCCAGATAGACCAACTAGATTTTAACAGTATTATATTATAGCAAAAAGAGAATTATGTACGACTACTCCTAACATGGTCCTATAACTAGCGGGGAACCTTCCCCCTTAGTTACGGGCTACCCTAGATTTTACCAGTATTGTATTACAATGAACCGAATTGGAAATGATGTATGGCTATTCCTAGCATGCTCCTATTCCTGACGGGGGCCCTTGCCTCCCAGATAGACACCCATAGATTTTAACAGTATTATATTATAGCAAAAGGAAATTATGTACGGCTATTTCTACCATGTTTTACCAACTGATGCTGTGTTTTCCATTAGTTAGAGTACCTACAATTGCTGGTTTTTTTCTGAATAGGTAATAACATGATGATATTTATGTTCAACTGAAGGGGTCTATGTGTTGGTGGGTCCCCCTTAGGGATTTGTAACATAATGAACGTTTGGTGGTTTACTGATAGAAGAAGCAGCTATGCCCTCATAAACTATGTTTTATTAACAGAACACAATTGCGAGAAGGGTTCTTGGTACTTATTTAACGGATAAAAAGAAATATATATGATACTTTAACTTTAAAATATAAATATATATTCGGGACCATCGACGAAATACGTCAACACGACACACGGGGGTAAACTAAACTAAATTTAATTTAAAATTTTTGCGCTAGATGTCACTGTTAGTTGTGGTGGGGGGAGGGGAGAACACTTGATAGAACATGATATAACATGTATTTGATGTGTAAACTTATCATTTTTTCTTACGTCGGCGTGCGTTAAAGATCACAGAGAAAGCTTTCCTGATTACTAAACCTATTTTAATAGTATTAAACAAAGTATACTGGATTATCACTATACTTATTGAAGCCTGTTTTATTACAGACATTAAAGCTGTGCTAATCGTTGTGTGTGGTGCTAGCAATTACAATTGAAACACCCAAACATTAAAAGTACCGACCAACGCAGAGTTGAGATTTCTTCTTCTTTTGTGGATTTGTGAACGGAGAACTAAGCCTTGAAAGGTATGTATTTCTTATGGTTATTGTGATTTTTTAAAAAAAGAAAGAAATTATATACTTTTAATTGTACTTGAGTTGTATTTAACCAATATCAATGAACAGAGATACTTTTTTTTCTCTCTCTCTCTCTCTGTGTGGATATTTTTAATAGAATAGTTTACAATTCAATATAAGTGAATATATTTACTGATTTTTGATAAAGTAACTTGATTGATTTCTATTTACATATCAATAATTAACTAAAGATGATTACTTTTTCTTTTATATGATATTATTATGTGAACGTTGCTTAAAAAGAAGTATTTATTTGATCTTTTTATTAAAGTGGAGTTGATTACTCAAAATAGTTTTTTTTTCTTTTATTTTTTAGATGGATTTGTTCTGCCCGGCTGAAGAATTAAACATGATAGATGAAATCTGCCTGCAAGAGGTCTTGCGCGGTCTCAACGAGTACCCTAGGGTTTTTAGTACCTGGAAAGCCATTATGGAATTGAACAGACTTGGCCATAGGGGATCGGTGAGATGCGAAGCCATATTGCGGACCCTTCGTGTCTTTGAAGGTAATGATACAGTACTTCTCCAGCACTGCGTAAGCAGTGCTGACGTACTGGATTTGTTTGTGTACGGGTTTTTCCGTACTAAAGAATCGTATGAATTGGCTCTAGATAAAGTTATGTATTTATTTGCTTGTGGGGAAGGTCAGGTAGATAGGATAAATGATACAGAGTTACCTGAGTTTTTTGATTTTGGCTCGCGATTTGTTTTGGAACCATGCTTAATCCCATCTGAAAATAATAATGCCATAGTCATGACCCCTCAAGAAACTCATAACTTGAGTCCTAATAATTTACATTTGTTACCGAATGAAGATTTAGCTTTTCTAAATGATAAAGCAGATGGGATTGGCAATCTAAATTCCGTTGAAATACCAATTGAAGAAGAAATGAGGAGATTGGTTGAAAATGAGGACAATGCTGTTGTTGTACCCACGCAACAGGTCCAGGGAGAAATTCCTATATACAATCCAACTCAATATTGTGTACAGGATAATCATGGCTATGGGAACCAAATGATTTTTTCTCCTCAGCCTGGACCGTCATGTGCTAGTGTCCCACCAATGGCAACATAAACAAGAATAGTGCAAGTAGTACTACTGGTAGTCATAATAGTGGTAGTACAAGTGGTAGTAGTAGTGATAATAGTAATGGCGGGGATAATCAAAGAAATAGTAATTTCGAAGTTGTAAGACAAAGCAGACAAAGGTTTCGTAAGTTTCATCTTACGGGCCATGAAACTGTCGTCAGACCTGTGGGTGATGAAAGGAATATTAATAACCCAGAGGCCTATATCGAAAGTTTAATCGATTTTGCGTTGGAACATGTGATCTCCAATGCACGCCCCATGGACTACATTGGTTTATACGTTGAAAGTAGTAATAGTACTAATAACAAACCAGTGTATGTGCCGTTTAGAAGAAAGGACAATTTCACTGCTAGAAAAGTCCTCACTTCAATCGAACGAGTACTAAATTCGAATGAAGTGTTCCTTTTAGGGGAAGAAGTATTGTTTCGATTCCATATAGCTGAGAATTTGCACGGACAAGGAAGACCTAATGCCATGAGTGCTGTCCAAAAATATTGCAAATACCAAGATTACTTGGAAAAGCGATTAATTTGCATTGAAAAGAAGAATATGTACTGCCTTCCCATGGCCATAATATATGTAATAACAAAGCATACCTCAAGTAGTAAAGTTTTATATAATTTAAAAACAAAAGATTATAATAAGTGGCTTTTTAAAGCAGAAGTTCTCTGCGAGATGGCAGGAGTTAACGTTCAAAGTAAACAAGGTTGTGACTTCTCTGATTTGGACCTCATTCAAGCATATTTGAAAGGGGAGTATCAAATCGTAGTTTATGAGAAGGTTGAAAAGAATAATCGGGAATATATAGTACGTTACCCTGGAGAACATGCAGTAAAATAAGATTTTTATCCTATATCAAAGAGGTAACACTATTGGTCATTTCGAACCCATTCGTAATATTACAAGTTTTCTTGGCAAACGGAAGTATTGTTATTATTGTTTGGAAGGTTATGATGAAAGATATCTGGCACACAAGTGTAAAACTCGTTGTACTTTTTGCGAACATACTCACGAACGGGACTATACTGCAAACAAAATTAAATGTAATGCATGCACTAGAGAGTTTGCTGAGGGTATATGTTTTAACAACCATGTGGCACGTAATAAAGCGGCTAAATCCGTATGTGATAATGTAAAGCTCTGCATCGATTGTGGTATCATCTTTGATAAGAGGGGCGAAAATCTGAACACATGTGTGGTTTACATTTTTGTTCAACGTGCCGTGCGTATGTTGATACAAATCATACATGTTTTGTTCAGAGACAGCAACCTGTTCATACGAAAAGGTTTATGTACATCACCTATGATGTAGAGACAATGTTGAAGGCGCCGAATGAGCGCGGTGAAAGGGAACATGAAGTTGTACTGGTGTGTTGTCATCATGTATGTCACGTCTGTATAAGGAAAGGTATCGATGAGACTTGTAAAACGTGCGGTGACAATATTGGAAATCGTTCGTTTTCTTTTAAGACAATGACGGATTTTATTAACCATGTGTTAGTAGAACGTCCTGTCTTTCACAAGATCGTGGCGATCGCTCATAATGCATCCAGATACGATGGCCTCTTCTGTCTTAGAACTCTAATAGAAGACCAGCATATTGTACCTAGTGTTCTTATCCAGGGTCAAAAGATTTTTAATATTAACATAGGTAACCATATCTTTTTCGCGACTCTTTCCTCTTTATTGGTGTGAAATTATCTAAATTAACGAAAACTTTAGGCCTTAGTGAAAATTTAAAGAAGGGAGATTTCCCATATTTGTTTAATACTGAAGAGAATCAAAATTATGTCGGTCCCTACCCTCCGCTTAAGTACTATGACCCTGAGGGGCGAAGCACAGAAGAAAGAAAACAATTGGAAGCCTGGCACCAAGAACGTGCGGAAAGTGGCGAGGAGTTTAACCTGCAGAAGGATATGCTGGCTTATTGTGAAAATGACGTTAGAATTCTAACAGAAGCGGTCATTAAGTTTAGCGATATTATTGAAGTGAAAACGGAGGGTTTACAATGTTTCATAACATCATCAACCATTGCAAGTCTTGCAATGCGTACATATCGTACCTTGCACTTAACGGAAAATACTATTCCTATCATTCCCGCGTTGGGATTTCATCATAAGACCAAGTATAGTACAAAAGCTATGCAATGGCTTATGTATATGGAAGACGAATTAGGGATATAAATCCAGCATGCTAGGAGAGGTGGGGAAAAGTATATTGGTAGGTACAAGGTCGATGGATGGCACGAAGGACTCAACGCTGCCTTCGACTATTACGGGTGCTATTTCCATGCTTGTCGGCTTTGTTTTCCCTTTAACCGTGACGCGGTTTTGCACGATGCACAAGACTCGTACAATACGATGGAGAAACGATATGAGCAAACCATGCGCCACCGTAAGTACCTCAAAAGTATAGGTGTAAACCTATATGAAATATGGGAATGTTCTTGGGATAATAAGGTAAAGACGGACAAGGAAGTGCAAAAGTTTGTTCAAGAACGTTGTACTAATCTACCTGATTTTCTTACTCCTAAGAACTGTTACAACGGTGGTCGTACAGAAGTCTTTCGTTCTTACGTCAATTGTACGAGTGATGAGCGTATTTCTTATGTCGATGTAACTAGTCTTTACCCATGGGTAATGGCGCGTAAACCTATGCCGGTTAAAGCACCTAAGATTCACACGGGACCGGACTTTCCAGATCTGGAAAGTATTCACGGTGTAGTCAAATGCACAATTGTCCCTGCAAAGGACCTCTATTTTCCGATCTTACCATATGTTGCGGGAGGTCGATTACTTTTCGGCCTTTACCGCACATGTATGGAAGAAGAAAACACTAACGAATATACCCATAGTGACGCTGAGTGTGCTCTCACAGGAACATTTTGCACTCCAGAGTTACACCTTGCTCTTAAAAAAGGTTACAAAATAATCGATATACATGAGATATGGGAATTTGAACTCTTAGATCCTGAAGAGGGGAATTCAGGTGGGCTGTTCGGGACCTATGTGAATTCCTTCCTTCAGATGAAGCAGGAAGCCTATAGTTTTCCTGCTTACTGTACCACTGAAGAAGAGAAACATAAATATATCGATGAGTATTATACCCATGAAGGCATACGATTAAATTATGATAATATTAGGACGAACACGGGATTGAGGCAATGTACGAAACTATACCTCGATTCATTGTATGGAAAGTGGGGGCAACGCACAGACATGTCACAGAGTATAATCGTTAGTGATGAGGTCACATTTCTTAGGTATTTAACTACGGCAAGGTATGAGATTCAAAGTGTGGTACCAATTGATGATGACCATCTCATTCTCACATACAGAGACATTGAAAACGAAAACTTTCCGTTAGCGTTTTCCAATCTGATACTAGCCGCATTTATTACTTCGTGGGCTAAACTTAGACTTTACGAACTACTGACGACTGTAGGACCTGACAGTAATCTACTGTGACACTGACAGTATCATGTACCTACAGAAAAAAGATGAAGAACCCTTGTTACCGCTCGGAAAGTATTTGGGTGATCTGACAAATGAAATTCCTGAAGGTTGGGAGTTTACAACCTTTATTGGTCTAGGCTGTAAAAACTACGCGATGCGGCTAACAAACGCCCAAGGGGATGTTCGAGATATATTCAAAATTAGGGGGATAACACTAAATGATAGAACCTCTCAAAAAATTAACTTTGAGAGTTTCTATAAATTAGTGTCTGGACAATTAGAGTCCACAGTAATAGAAAACCCAAATAGTATCGTTCGTAGACCGGGGTTCCTTATCTTTAGCTGTAGAGAAACAAAGACACACCGTGAAGTCAACAAAAAACGAAAACGTATTGACGAACCTGAGATAACTAACGATGAACTAATACAAAAACGTGCAAGTGTACCTTACGGTTATAGACCCACGAATGACTGAATGTGAGTTGTATGAATGTCTCTTTTTTAAACCGGATCGTATGCATACCATACTCGTTCTTAAAAATCAATTGTAAAAATATTAATTTTTTAATGTATTTCTTATTTATTTTAATTTATTCCTAATTTATTTTTATTCATTTCAAGCTTTAATTTTATATCCCAGTGATTCTTTTTTTATTGGTTAGTATGCCAGAGCAGCTACGCTGTGATCATTTTATTTGTTCGTTTGCTGTGCAAACAATATATATATATACAGGGTGGGCCATTTTAATTAATCCACGGAAATATCTGAAAAATGATAAAACAGAAGAAATGTTTGAAGTACACGTTATATATTGCTAAGGGGGAAAACCAATTAGGCCAAAAGTACCCCTCCCCACCCCCCGTAAATGGAGGTAAAGGGGGTAACTTTGAAATGTCAAATGGGAACATGGGTCGAGTAATACCTCGTTCGAAAGGTGTTGGAAAACTAAGTAACGCTGTACCAAAAGATGTTCCATATTGTGCACCAGTTTCAAAATGGCCGCCATAATATGGTTCGGAAACTCCAGTACCCGTAGTATGAAAACCATGGAAGGTAAATGAATGGAACAAAATTGAAATACGTAAATATCATAGGGCATATCGAATGATGTAATCCCTGTGATCCCAGTGGCCTCCCTGAAAGGGTCTTGTGGGCTAACTTCAAAAATTCAATGTCCGGCCGGACAACGGTTCGGGCGTACGTTTGACCTACCCAATGCAGTTTGGAAGGCAGACTTCATGCATAGAGAATTGGTGCACTAAGTTAACGCGGATGGCCACAGTTACATTTTGATTAACTATTAGCATTCATGTCATATTGTGAGCTTGAGAGACGAAACGGTGTGTACGTATATCCCCGAAATGCTTTCTGAATAACCAGCACGCATTGCATAAAAGTTTCTCTTCTTTTGTCACTACAGCGTCATCCTTACAAACAAATGTTTCAACCACACCATACCTATTTGTAAGGTTAGCCTTAATTTACGAATTAAAGTAGAGTTCTCGTTTGAACTTTTACTTTACTTTCCACCCCACTCACATACAGAGCGCAGGGAGAGATTATTTTGCAGGACTTGGATTTCTCTCTATACATTATGGCAATTTTACTCTATTTTTATCTCTGTTGTATTATTCTCGAGCCTTTGAACGCCTCCGTGGTTTTCCTATTTAATTTTCGTTATTTTCATTTATGTAATCGTATTCATACTATGGGCACTAAACGTTTTCTTAGACACAGTCACCATGTCTTTGCGATCATTTTGAAAACGGTGTCTCATCGAAAATTTTCTTACAGAAGTTGTTTAATATTAATTTGTCTATGTAACGTGATGTTACTCGCTTCAAGCCGCTATTTGAAATTTTCAAGTTGGCCCCGGATACCTTTCAGTTGGCCCTTGGAGTCACCCCGACAACACCTCTCGAGGTGCCTTACGTCAGTTAGCTACTCCAGTTTTTCTTTTGTTGATTTATCTCCAATCGCTTTCATACTACGGGTACTAAACCTTTTCTCTGACACGGATACTATGTTTCGGCGGCCTTTTGAGAACACTGCCATTTCACATCAATCGTTTTCCCCTGCAATATGTTAGATTTTGCAAGATTTATCGAACGAGGTACCACTCGACTCATGTTACTATTTGAAATTTTGAAGTTAGCCCCCAAGAAGCCTTTAGGGAGGCCACTGGGATCACAGGGACCACACCGTTCGATATGCCCTTTGATATTTACGTATTTCAATTTTGTTCCATTCATTTACCTTCCATGGTTTTCACACTACGGGTACTGGAGTTTCCGAACCATATTATGGCGGCCATTTTGAAACTGGTGCACAATATGGAACATCTTTTGGTACAGCGTTACTTAGTTTTCCAAGACCTTTCGAACGAGGTATTACTCGACCCATGTTCCCATTTGACATTTCAAAGTTACCCCCCGTTACCCCCATTTAGCGGGGCGGGGACGGGCACTTTTGGCGGAATTGGGTTTCCCCCTTAGCAATATATAACGTGTACTGGAAACATTTCTTCTATGTTTTACCATTTTTCAGATATTTCCGTGGATTAATTAAAATGGCCCACCCTGTATATATATATATATATATATATATATATATATATATATATATATATAATCTAGTCATATCAAGCTTTAATTTTATCTTTTATTTCCTCACATGTATAACATGTTCGAAAAATGTGTGAATGTATGAGTGTGAGTGTGTATATAAAGCAGAGTCTCTATTGTATGCATTCATTTGAGTACAAGATGTTAAAGTTTCAACATCCCTCTACTATTTTAATTGCTGGTCCTTCAAGGGATGGTAAAACTTGTTTTATAAATCGTTTACTTAATGAATGTGATCAAATGTTTAGTATAAAATTTAATGATATTGTTTGGTGTTATGGTGCAGTAATACCAAAATTAGATGCAAATGCAAAAATACGTTTTGTAGATGGAATACCTGACATGAATAATTTTGAAATTAAAGAAAATTCATTATTAATACTTGATGGTTTAATGTCGGAAACTAACGGCGATGTTGCTAATTTATTTACAAAGTATGCACATCATAAAAAGTTAACTGTAATATTTATTATTCAAAATTTATTTCCAAAAGGAAAACATGCACGTGATATTAGTTTAAATGCACATTATATTATAGTACTTAAAAATCCACGTGATAAATTACAAATACAATATTTAGCAAGGCAAATTATGCCTCGGTATAGTAAAGAAGTCGTGAGTGTGTTCGAAGAAGTAACACGGGAGCCTCAAACTTATTTATTATTTGACTTGACACAAAAAACAAATGATGCATTGCGAACACGTACAAATATTTTTCCGAATGAAATCATGCATGTGTACGCTAACGTAAAAGACATGCATACAGAAATTTTTGTTTAGTCTGCATCAAGATGTTGAAAGTGAAACAACACTACAGCACGCTCCGTGCTCTGTGCAAATGCAAAAATGCAAAACGAAAACAAATTTTACAAAATGCTTCAGGGGATTTAATAAGAACAATATCTCAAGTAGCTAAAAACACAATAAAAGGAAACATTCCTTTAAATTCTCGTCAGAAGCAACGTTTACGTAGACACAAAAAGATCTTACGTGCTCTATCTCAGCAGCGTACTGCATTGAATAAAAAGAAGAAGTTGTTACTACAAAAAGGTGGTGCGCTTTTACCGTTCATCTTGGGACCACTTCTTGCAGCAGTAGGAAGTAGTATTGTCAGTCGTTAGATATGTCAGAATTACGTAAAATGATTTTAGTTCCTGAAAATGCTGTACATGAAATTCAATCAAATCTTAATTCCATAGGTTCACATCAGGAACGTTTAGATGAAGAAATGAATAATATCTTAAAACGTCGTGATCTTAGTGTACAACAAAAGTGGAAATTATATCAACAAGCTTTGCATCGTTATTTACAGTATACATCTTCTTCTTCACATAAACCTATTACTTAACCTATCATTCAAGAAGAAGAAGAAGAAAAATTATCATCAAGTTCCAAACAAGATAACAATACTTCTATTTTACCATTTGTATCAGACATTTTACAATCAGTACCGAAAACACTTAGTAGGAAAACAGATCTATTATTAAAACAGTTGACAAGTTCTGATAAAATTCAGTGGGATAAGTCTGGCATTGTACGTATGAAAGGAAACACAATACCAGGTTCAAATATTATAGATTTAGTAAATGATGTTCGTACAAGAAAATATTCAAGAAATCCTTTAGGTATTCATGAATTTAAAAATTTATTAGAAGATCTTAATGTTCCTAAAGAATTTATTGGTACACCTATTAGCACACCAGCATCAAAAGTGAATAGTAGTAGTAGTAGACAACGTATTCGTAAAGTAAGAAAATCTACTAGTCCTGCAGGAGTTGCTAATTTATTTAAACACTGGAAAGAATATAGTGTGTAAAAATGACAAAATCATCAAAAATATATTATGAATATTCAAATCCTGATTCTTTGTCAAGTATACAAACATTACAACGCAAAACAAAGTTATCTAAAAAGAAAATTAAAAATTGGTTAGCTTCTCAAGATGCTTATACATTACATGCACCAGCTCGTAAAGTTTTTGAACGTAAAAAGTATTATGATAGTGCACCAAATGAAACATTACAAATGGATTTAGCAGATATGCAAAATATTGCAAAGTATAATAATAATTATAAATATATATTATGTTGTATTGATATTTTTTCACGTTATGCATATTGTGTTCCGTTAAAAACAAAGAAAGGTCCTGAAATGGTAAAAGCAATAACATTTTTTTTAAAAAATTTCAAGTTACCCGTGTTTAACGTACAAACAGATTTAGGCGGTGAATTTTATAATCGTCATGTAAAACAATTGTTTAAAGAATATGAAATTAATCATTATAGTGTTTATTCCGAAATTAAATGCGCGTTAGCAGAACGTTTTATACGTACATTAAAAGAAAGATTGTATCGTTATTTTACTGCAAAGAATACTTATCGTTATATTAATGTATTAGATCAAATTGTAAAAAATTATAATCATTCATACCATTCAAGTATTAAAATGGCACCTGCACAAGTAAATGATTCCAATGTGAATCAAGTGTGGGAAACATTATACGGGAATAAAAAGAATAAAAAGAATATAACATGTAAATTTAATGCGGGTGATTATGTACGTGTTAGTAAGTATAAACATATATCAGAAAAAGGATATTTACCTAAATGGTCACAAGAAATATTTATTGTTGACAAATGTATTAAGTCAGATCCTGTCACTTACAAATTAAAAGATTGGAACGGTGAAGAAATTAAAGGAATATTTTATGCACAAGAATTACAAAAAGTAATTATAAATTCAAAGAAAACATATCTCATTGAAAAAGTATTAAAACGTAAAAAAGGGTGGATGTATGTAAAATTTTTAGGATATCCATCAAGTATGAATTCGTGGATTAGATCAGATTCTATTCAGTCTGCAAAATGAATTCGAACTTTACACACGACTTTTACGTTACTCTTCCTTCAAATGCAAGTAGCAATCTTTTTGATAATAATACAACATCATCATTTCGAGTTAAATTGGCACAACCTATTGATTTAAGTGATGGGAATGGGCTGTTGCATTAACACAAATTAATATTCCGTGGAGTTTTTACAATGTTGGTGAAAACGAAGAAATTATAATTACTAGTGTTATCGATGATAAAGTTGAACGCTACCATGTTCCAATAACACCTGGATATTATTCATCAATTGAATCGATTCTACAATTAATTCCTGAAAATGTTCGTATGTTACACTATTAACAAAATAAAAATCAAGTTGTTATTAAACATTCTTTAAAATTAGAAGATCAATGTATGATTGGTGTTACACCAGGATTACAACAGATTTTTGGATTTATTAATGAAAATACGCTTGATGTTAAAAATGTTATATACACAAAAGTTAAAAATGTTGGTTTAATATTAGCACGTGGAAAATTTCCATGTGATTTAGATTATAATATTCCCAATACAATTAATGTTTGCATTGATATTGTAAAACAACAACAAAATATAGGTCCACTAGTTCGAAAACTTAGTGTATATAATGTACAACACGGTCATGTAAAATCTTTTGTGTTTCACACACCACATTATGTTAAAGTTGAAAAGAAATATTTTGATACAATAGAGGTAAACTTAAAAGATGAACACGGATTAAAATTACCATTTCCTTTTGGAACTTCAAACCTGACACTTCACTTTAAACGAAAATGATTTCTGAAAGTATTGATGATAGTTTTTCCATTACATTAGTTTCAAATGCTAGTGCAGATGTATATCCTACAAATAGTCCAACACATTTTATTAATCAATTAAAAAATAATATTCGTTTATCAGAATCCGATTGGCATGTAGGATTAAGTGAAGTACATATTCCATTAACATGTTATAATGTTACCGCGGGTGAAAACGTTATATGGTACAAACTTTAAAATGCAGAACCTATGAAAAGTAAAATTCTTGTTGGATATTATCCATCCATTCATCATTTACTAGAAGAATTAAACGCAATATTGAGTTTTATAAGATTTAGTTTTTCAAATGTTGTACATGTTGAATGTGATGAACATGTAGAATCAGTTACATTGTCGCCTACATTAGCTTTACAATTAGGATTTTCTGAAAAATCAGATCTTGTAAAAGAATCTCACGGATTCAAACAACCTAGCATAGATATCGGATATCCACATCAAATTTTTATTTATACAGATATTATACAATATCAATTTTTAGGTGATACAAAAGCACCATTATTACGTATAGCAACAATCTCTGATATTAAATACGTAGAAGTTCAAACAATTACATTTGAAGATATTCATTATATGCCACTTGCAAAATTTTGTTTTAACACTATTGAAATACTATTAAAAGAACATGCAGGGCGAAATTTGCCATTTCGTTCTGGGACACTGACCGTAACACTACATTTTAAACGCTCTCCGGCATCTTCTAAATAATAATAATAATAATAAAAGAAATGAGAGCAAGACGTGTTACTTATGGGCGCGGAATACCATATTTTTCAGGTCCTGTATATCAAAGGGGACATGGTATAGGTAGTTTCTTTAAAGGATTATTTCGTTTTGCTTTACCATTTCTTAAACAAGGTGCAAAAACTGTAGGACGTCAAGCATTACAAACCGGTATGCGAGTTGCGGGTGATGAATTAGAAAATCGACCATTTAAAGAATCGGTTCGTGCACGTGTAAAAGAAGCTGGTAATAGTTTATAGACAAAAGCAATTAATAAAGTTGGACAGTTGCAACTGGTAACGGCAAGAGACGGCCACGCAAGAGGAAAGCTCCTGCAATTGTAAAGTTCGGACCACCAACAAAACGTAAACATATACAGGACATCTTTTCATAATGGCGTTCCTAAATTCAAACAGTTTTGAATGTTGTACCAATGAATTTGATTTCTTTTCTACACCAATGACACAAACAGCTATTGAAGCAACTACAAATGCTGAATATCGTCCTATTTCCACATTAACCTCAGAAAGACCTATTGAATTTGTTATTCCGGGAGAAACAGGTGAATTTATTCATCCTGCATATCTATATCTTTATGTACGTTGTAAAATTACTAAAGCTGATGGTACAACTTTAGCTAATGATGATGTTGTCGCACCCGTAAACAATTTCTTACATTCTTTATTTAGTCAAATTGATATTTCGTTAAATGATAAATTAATTAGTTCTTCATCAGGATCTTATCCTTATCGTGCATACATTGAAACATTATTAAATTATTCTTATGATGCTTCTCAAACACATTTAGCATGTGGATTGTGGCATAAAGATACTGCAAAAATTTTTAATAAATTAGATAATACAAATGCTGGTTTTCAGAAGCGTGCTAATATGGTGAAAAATAGTAAATCTTTTGAAATGTATGGACGTCTTCATACTGATATTGTAAGTTTAGATCATATGCTTCCTAACAAAGTAAGTTTGTGTGTAAAACTACATCGTAGTATAGATAATTTTTGCTTAATGCCTGCTGAAAATACAAGTTATAAAGTTGCACTTGAGGAAATTATTCTTCATGTACGACGTATTGATGTAGCTGCAGATTTAGCTATGCAATTAAATACACGAATGGGTTCGGAAACAGCCAAGTTACCTCTGACGAGAGTGGAAACAAGATCTTATACTATACCTGCACAAGTAAAGTCTTACAGCATTGATAATCTTTTCCTGGGTAATGTTCCTAAAGGCCTGATTATTGGTTTCATCTGCAACACAGCCTTCAATGGGAAATCACATCTTAATCCCTTTGAATTTCGAAACTTTAACGTTAACAAACTGCAATTACAAATCGGTTCAAATCATTTCCTCCCAACCCCCTCACTCCTGATTTTAAAAATAATTTATACCTTCTAAGTTACTATTATTTCATTTCAGGTACTGGTATATATTATCAAAATTATTCACATACTGTTACTCTTGATGAGTATCCAAACGGATATGCTCTGTATGCATTTATTGTATCTCCAACAGGAACTTTAGATGATAACACGTGGGATGTAGTACGCGATTCCCCTGTAAATTTAAAAGTATCATTTTCAGAAACTTTAACTGAACCTGTTACATGCATTGTGTACGCACAATTCGATTCTTTAGCACAAGTAGACAAAGACAGAAATATTTATACCGATAGCACCTTCTAATTTATTTAGTTGAGTACAATGCGGGTTGTAGTTCACTTCTCGGCGTATCATGATAACGAGGATGAGTTTATTATAAAAGAGCTATCCATTGTAAATCCTGACGTTCCCTTTTTTCAAAATTGGCATTATGTGTATGGCATTACCTGGCACGAAGGGGATGTAGAATATTCACATCTTAAGGAAATACTTCAAACATATTGTTCAAATACTACAACCATATACACATACGGAATAAATAGAAAGTGTTTTCTTCAAGAAATTCTTCAAAGAGAAATTACAAATTTGGAAGAAATAAACTGTCCAAAGTATACTGCATTAAGTTTTCACGTTCATCGGTGTGCACATAATAAGCATCGTTTCGGACAATATAGATGTACTGTTCATGAAGCATTACTGTATAGTGAATATGTGAAAGTGTATGATTATGTGTTACATGTGAATAACAGTGATAATTACATACCTACTACAGTTAATAATAATAATAATCTTCATCATGTATAGTGACGAATTATTAAAAGTGTTACTCACTGATAAAGTGACTGGTGCAAGTGTTACTGGAATTTACCCTATTGACAAACTTCCTGTAACGGTAAAACCTACTGCAGCACTTGTGATTAATCTTGATACATCTGATTCTGCTGGTTCCCACTGGGTTGCAGTGTACATCAATAAGAAAAAACATGGGTACTACTTTGATAGTCTTGCTATGGACATTCCCAAGGAAATAAAAAAAATTGTCGAAAAATACTAAAATGTACTTTACAAATATTCAACAATATCAACATGATAATTCTGTGTTATGTGGCTATTTTATCTTATATTTTCTGCATCATATTATTCGCACTCAATCATTTGAAAAGTGTTTAAAATTGTTTAACAAGAAAAATTTGAAAAAGAATGATGATATTGTTTACAAATATGTAAACAAATTTTTAAAAAGAAAACGCAAATAATTTTTAATATTTTTATTATATATATTTTTTTAATTTACATTTTTAATTTACAATATTTTTTTTTAAATTTACACCCATGCATTTTCTTTACAATTCCTCATTATAATCTTGATAATGCATTAGTTAATGCTGTTGATCTTTCATATTTCCACCAATAATTCAAATGTTGTCCATTACGATATGCACATCCTGATTTCTTTACAATACTTGTGTGAAAAGAACAATATTCATTAAATGTATTTCCACATAATTCATTTAATGAAGGACAATGTTTTGTTTCTAAATCAATAACATTATCTAATGCAAATATTCTTTTAATCCAAAGAGATTTCTCTAAACCTTTACAATAAAAGGTTGAATTCTTTGCGCATAATTGATATACAAGGTTTCGTATGCATGACACAGTATATCCAGTTTTGCTATTCCATTTCAATCCATGCAAATTTAATGTTAACCAGTCAATTTATTTTTGACATCCTAGTGATAATAAATTATATTCTACTGGTGATTTTACCAAACAATGGAAATTTACTGTAGCATCGCATGCAGTTAAACAAAACTCACGAATAATAAATTCATTATCAGACATTTTAAAACCTTGAATATCGATAATATACTGATTTGCACATGGTAAAATTTCATTTGTATGAAAAATAAAAAACGGGATTATCTGGCCAACAAATTCTGTATTTTGTAAAGGATAACAAGTTTTATACATAAAGCATAGAAATGAGATTTCACTATGTTCTTGTTCAAACACTTCAAAGAGTTCACTAAGAGTTCAAGAGATAAATACTTCACTGCAAATGATCCAGTATTATGAAAATGTCTACATTCATGAGGAAGATTTAACTTGCATTCCACGCATTCCATTGGATTATTGTTGTGTAAGTATACTTTTATAGTTTTTAATACACAGTTCAAATTAATGTTTTCACCAGTACATAACACACATGAAACACTAGCAATATTCGAATACATTTTTTCAGTCTGAAATATTCGCTTTCCGTTTGTCTTTTCTTATGAAAATCTCTAGTAATTCCGGTAAATAGTCTGTATTACTTAATAATTCCACATAGGCATCATAAAATTTTTCTCTTGTTAATAGTCCGATAATATGCGTGTTTGCGTACAAATAAAACACATCATCTTCAACACTAGGACTTGCTATAATACTCCGAGCGCGGATTTCTAATAATTCTGAACGCATAGTCATACAATCATGAGCAAAATCATGATTAGATCCTGCCGTACATCCCTCACATATTAGTGTTTCATTAAAATTCCATTTTTCAATAGCCTTCTTTATACATTCGCGATCCACTTTTTCACTATTAAAACAACAATCTAAAGCCCAAAATCGTGATGTTCTTGATAATACAACTGGAGATGATGGTGGTGTTGGTGAAACTGTTAGCGCTGGTAAATCTATTGCGTCAAAATCAAATTCTTCATCTGACGATGATTCGTATATTTCTGTTTCAGCATCTGATATTGCTTCAATATTGCTATTGCAAAGATCCTTCTTCTCATACGACTGCATGATGTATCTTTATATATTTTGTCTCTTATAACCTGTATTTAAATTATTTTCATAACCGCAAGGTAATCACGTGTTCAGCATTCCCAACATTAAAGTTCTTTTCTATTCTTAAATACCATATCTACATGTTTCAACATGCTCACCTACCACGTCCCCAATCTTTCTTTCTTTTGTGTTTTTCACTGACAATGTCTTTTGTTCACCTACCGCTGCACCAAAGTTATTTCTATTAGTCTGTCCCCAATTTTTGATGTTTATTTCCCACGTCCGCAATCTTTCTTTTGTTCACCTACCGCGGCACCAAAGTTATTTCTATTAGTCCGGCGGTATCCTTTGATGTTTACCAAACGTGTCAACGATCTTCCTTTGTATTTGAATTCAAGTTTTAGCAACGCCCTGCAAGCACACATCATCACTCCTACCCAACCAGTTTTCCAAAAGCGCGCGAAAAGTTCAGTTCATGTCTTAAGTTCACCAGCAAAAGACGTACGAAAACCACGCTCTGTATATGTACCAGCATAGTGTATCGTACCGTAGTATACGTATTCCGTACACGAGCTTTACCACGCTCTCCAAGTATGCTATGCATACGAGTCGTCAAATTAAAAAGTCCCGCATGAATAAATATTTCCCTCCCATCATACAGCGTTCACCTCCGAAGCTTGGAGTCCTGGGTTCATTCTCAGTACCCAACACATGAACTTTTACACACTGTAAGTGTTCTCAGCTTGCTTAGCAAGCGATCAAATTAAACTTAACAACGAGTTTGCACAGCATACGATTTATTTTTGCAAGTTCGAACATCTTATTTTTAACAACGAGTTTGCACAACAAACAATCCAATAAAAAATAGAAATCGATCCGTAAAATAAGTTGCTCCGACTAATTTATTAGGAGAATATAAATATATATAATATATATATATATATATATATATATATATATATATATATATATATATCATTGTCAATAATGTAAATATATTCAATATTATTATTAATTTAATCACTACTACGGAATTAAGTGATACAGCGTTTCATCATATCAACAGATTTAATTCAAATTCAAATTCAAATTTCCATTATTATTTTTAAAAATATCCAGTATAGAGTCTGTACAGACACGTATACAGACTCGAAAAAGAGGACACGACCTTTCCAACAATACATACATGTCATCACAGCTAAAAAAAAAGAAACATAGGAACTTTCCAAATCCACGTAATCATATCATCAACCCCTAATAACCTACCAACACACCCAATGAAGGAGGACATGGACTTTCTAAATTAATTATAGTACATAACGGTACTAGGGGAAAAGTTTGTCTGCCACTACTACAATGTACACTAAATGATAAGGAGAAAAAGACTCGAGTTCCTCGTAGATTAGTGAGGTGTCACGGGTGCGGGCTAAAATGGATTCATTTTACCTGTATCAATTTAGACGACTCAGTTGAGAATGAAGAAAAGATCCGTACTGGGGAGATAATCAAATATTGTGACGAATGTGAAGGGAAACTCTGCCAGTCTCGGCAAATAATGAATCCAACGTATTCTAAAGAAATTGAACACTCAGACTCAGATGAGAAATGTGGGTATAGTACTCCGAAAGACCGAGGCCAAATATCTCCATTAGAGATATCTGACCTCGATGATGACGAAAAGAATAGGGATCACATTGGTGATTCTCAAAGTAATTTGAATCGCGATCAGACAACAAACCCAAAGGATATTGCATCATCGGGCGGGTCTGATATGTTTGTCTTATTTCAGCAGTTCGCTGAACAAATAAATAAAAATATGACGCAAATGAATCAAAATCTTATAAAACAAATGAGTGAAAAAATAGATGCCTCGAACCGAGAAACAGAAGCTCGATTTGAGGTATTAACTCACAAAATGGACAATATATGTGTAGACTTTGCTTCCTCAATAAACAAATTGAGGGAGCAAACGACTACAGAAATCGATCGGGTTAGATGCGAGGTCAACCAACAGTAGAGCAACTCCAACAGGAAACTGAGGGTAAATTTAGTAAAATAGATTCAGAGTTAGGAAAGGTAAACACCAAATTTCAAGAAGTAGATCAGAAACTGGAATTACAGCAGGCCGAAATTAATGATTTGAAGTCAACTTTGTCTCATTTATCATTGGAAACCAAAATGGAAGTGACAAATTAAAAAATTACCGAAATTCAGGATGAAATAACTAATATGCAAAAGAAAGTAGGGAGGCCGAGTCGGGAGAAATTAGATGTATCCTACCCTTTCCCCGGTAACGATTCTCCGAATACATTACCCGGGAGAACAATCACATTCAGTACTGAGAATGAAAATCAAGTGTCAGCTGATGCATGGGGTACTGCAATGCACTATCCTCCGCATCAGTCAAGGTTAAAACCTTGGTTAGAAAGCCATAACATGCCTGCTCAGACAAGTGTTGTGACAACTACTGTCACTAGTGTTAATGCGCCCTCTTTACTGGGAGGTATACCGTCATATAGTGTGTTGCCGGGAAGAGGGGAAGGGTGCCGTGCTGAGTCGTTGCTCACGAACGCGGTTGGTCCGAAGATGGAACCCCACATAGTCGAGTCGACTAACAGAGTCCCCTTTAGTTACAGAGGTACATAAAGCACTGCTACAACGTCGTCAGTGGCGAATCCGGTGACTACTCCGTTTATCCAATTTAATGCTTTCATTCCTTTAAATTACTCTTCTGTTGACAGTAGTATGAGTTCCAAAGTTTCGTTAAGGGATATCGAACGTTTTCCTACGTTCGACGGAAATATCGCTAATGGATTGCCTCGTGTCTTCCTACGAAGATTACAGCAGTATTTGGAAATGTATCGGTTAACTGACAGAGAACGCTTACAGATAGTAGAGAAGCGTCTAGTTGCAGCTTCAGGCGCATGGTTTGCATCCATCAAATATAGAATCAATACATACAGCGAATTTCTGATCCTTTTTAAAGAAGAATATTGTAATGAACATATCGAAAGGCTTCAGAAACGTAACCTCCAATCCTTAAGGTACGACTGAGCTAAGTATGGGTCCCTTCTGGACTACGCCTGGAAAATTATCGAATTATATTATCAAATTGCAGAAAATCCGTCACAATCTGAACTCGTGGATATCATCGTAAATGCTCTTCCACCGGATGAGTCGCGGGCTATAGCTTCCTATTTATGCCAAACTGTGCGAGAAGTTACTTCACGTTTAGCTGCCCTGTGTGGGAAAGAAACTGGCGGCCCACCAAAGAGGTATTTCGCCTGGCAAGCTAAAATCTTGAAACCTGCTAAGACTAAGGCAACGGCCAGCTGCCAAACAGATTTTCTGAGTTACACGCAGGCTGGATCTCGTTATCCAAGTGGGTGTGGCTTGGAAAACAGCGAAAATTATGGGCGGCGCCTGTACCGTAACCGGCCTATGTTTAATAATCGCCGAGGTTATCGCCCCTATGACCGTACTGCTGCGGAATCGAACCCTAATAGGGACGATAACCAGAGGAACTTTAACAGGGCTTATTGGAGAAGAGAAAATGGTAACGGCCAAGGCGATAACAATAACAATAATAAAAGTGGAAATAGACCTCAGAATCCGGCCCCTCCGCAAATACAGAATAATGGCGGAAATAGAATTCTAATAAATGAAGGGAGTGATAGTCGAGAAACTAGATCCTAATGTCATCGGATACGCCAGTCGGCGAGTGAAAACTACGAGTTGTCTCTCTTGATCTCTCAGCTGGCCGTTCTATTCCTATGCGAACACCACTGTCGTGAAAAAAAATTGAAAAATTGCGCAGTATTACATAACCTAATAGGTGAAAGTATCGGAACTCACAATTTTCAGAATCTCAAACTCTTCAATTGCACTGATGATAAGAAAAAGGAACTTTTGTCACAGTACCCAAAGTAAATGTTAACACTGTCCTTATTTAAGTGAATGCTTGAGTGTATGAATGAGTAGTTAGTTCATTATTATTAATACATGTTAATCCTCTCTAACCAAAAATTTTATTCTAACAAAATTTTTTTAATGAAGCCGGGGAATTGTAATGGAACATTACAATTTAATGTAATGATATTTTGATGGGAGGGTCCCAGAAATTTTTGCACCGACTGTACTTTCTATTTAGCAAAAATTTCTTTCGATCCATATAAGTTATTTAATTGTTCGTCATTTTAATCCAAATTAACATGGAAGACGGTAAAAAAATTCTTTAGGAATCATATTTTGGGGATTCATGTCTTTATTTATATATTAACTAATTATAAATCTCATATATGCATATTTTAAATGGACGATTACAAATCTCACGGTGTCAGTGCTATTCGGAAATATAGGCCCACCATTGGATGGAAGTTTTAGAATAATTAACCAAACTAAATTTTGGCACAATATTTTAGACTCTCCTCACCCCTCTTTTGGTACCAATGTTCCTCTAAAGATCCGGTTCAATCCAGATTTTACCATTTTTTATTCGTTTTAAATACTCCACCACCAAAAAAGCTTTACTTTGATTGGTGCAGTTACCCACGCTACATGTTAAGGCGCGATCGTCTTCACTCTACATCGCCCAGCAGAATAGTCAAGATGCGTGTCTGATCCGCCAGCGAATTGAGAGGATTTGTAGCAGAATAGCCGATTAAAACAGGTAAATTGTATCTCAAGGTCGAAACTACACTACCCGGAAGCACAGGAGCTAAAATTTAGAAAATCTCCATAGTTAAAACAGACTAAAATTCAGTAAAATGTAGCTGTCAACACAGGACTCCATGCTGGACGTAAACAATTAGTGTGGACAGGTTCGGCATTTAGGTGCATTAAATTTGGTGTGATAAACTTTTCATTTGCTTTGACTAAGAAATTTCAATACAGTGATTATCCTTTTCACCCCTCCCAATATCATATACAGTCAAGACCTGTCCGTGTAGCAATTTGTTGATATAGATAGTAAGTGATTTTTTTTACTAACCCACATATCGGTATTCTAAGTTTAGCAGTCTCTGTAACATTAGAATGATCGCTTAGGTCAACTTTAAGGGCTCCTGTTTTAATCCCGAATTGGGATAGTTTCCAGTAGGGATGGATTAAATATTTAATTATCTAGGTTTCCTTCCCTTTTAGGGAGGGAAACCTCTAAATTAATAGCTTTGGTATGTCCCCTTGGGACACGTTTTGACCAGTAGCTTACAGAATATTATGAGTTAATCAGGACCAATTGGTTCAGTTTTCACTGTCCATTTCAACCTACATCAACTCCTGTCCTCTACATCAACTAAAGCCGATTTAAAAAAAATGGTAAACTCTGATGAGTTTTATTTGTGTTAAATAGATAATAAAATTAATGGTAGCGATGATTAGTATGTATTAGCATGATATGTCTAGTAGTTTAAGTAGTATGTGTGTATTCGTAATGTAGTAAACATTTTCTTGTAGTAGTAATTGTGGTAGTGAGTGATTGGGAGCGTGAGATAATTAAATATGGACAGTGTGGTATTTTCTATTCGATTTTTGCATTCCGTCATTAAATGAACTCATTATAATCCATATCTGAAAGTGAGCGTAATATAGTACAATAATTCAGTGTACAAGGTCACATTTCGTGGTTTACAGTTCGATCAAATAGTTACTAGCGCCTTTGTGTCGAAATTCAGTACTATCAGTCGTGCATATTTTACCATTGAACCCAGTTAGTGATTTAGTTTCCACAAAATTGACCTTTATTTTCGAATTAAAACTGAGTAAACATAATTTCCGGCCCATATGAACAGATTGTTGGATAATGTGATTTGACACTTTAATATTCTGAAAACTGCGACATTTTGTGTAGTCAGGTAATGAAAATATTTAAGTAAATAAACTATGCATAGATTCTTAACCGAAGTCAGCCAATGTGATGCTATTTCCGTTCTGAAATTACGATATTGACTTCTAATTTTTTTCTTGTGGTTGCAGAATAATTTTCATTGTTGCTGTCAGAATGTTATCACATTCAGCAATATTATCGCGCATATTTTATTTTTTGTGAATATATCTATATAGAGATTTGTTTTAAAACAGCTGCGAAGTAAGATATAGGATGGTTTGTGTGGTACAGAAGTCTTGGGTTCGAGTGATGTTTCTTGCGTGTTGGTCGGGACGCGATTTATAGATTTTTAAAATATATGATGAAATGAATGTATAGTTCGGGCATAGATAGAAGAAACAGGATATCTAAAAAGAATACTACGTTGTCAGAAATTAATAAATATATGGATAAAATGGTAATATAAGTGAGAAATAAATGTAGTGTAGTAAAAGAGAATAGATGATAGGACACCCGTATAGTGTATACATGGGCCCGGTGTATTTTAGCCATATGTTGATATATATATATATATATATATATATATATATATATATATATATAGAGAGAGAGAGAGAGAGAGAGATGAAACGTAAATGCGTGGTGATAATCGTTTCGAGTTCTGACCACCACGCCGAGACATCACTCGACAAGGTAGACGAGTGATATGTCAGAATATATTATTACTTCGTAGTTGAGTATGCCATAACAGTAGTATTTATTTATAACAATTTCGTCTGACAGCAGGGTATTGATAGCATCATATAATGGCTAACTAAATGTAATTGCTCATTGATCACGATACCAAATAGTTGGTGTTTTGGGCTGTTGTAAATTGTTTGCAGTCGGTTATGAAAGAGAAGATCGTATGACTCTGAGATTTTTTTTCCCTTCACATTACGCTACCATACAGTGTTTGTAGAGTGAATAGGACAGACGGGGCAAGTCAAATTAATATCTAGGTCCATCGCGTACCCGGACGTCGACACCTGATCCTCTTAAGTATTTTCGTTTCTTTTCTCAGTTTACTTAGTTGATAGAAATTAACGACGTCCCAGACTTTGGCATGTCTGCGCAGGGTAGCCATCGATGATGTTTGGTCACTGAAATCACCGATCAAAAATTCAGTTTATTTACTTATTTATTTTGGCAAATTACTAATTAGGGACATCTTAGCTATTTTCCCCCCTCTAATTTCATTACTATTCTGGATTCTTTTACTTTCCGAGAGGTCGGATGATTTTTTTCCTTTTTTAAATTCTAAATTAGCGCCTTCTCTAACCTTCCGGTTGATTCCGGGATCTGCAAAGGCGTTGACCGGATACAGTGAGTGGTGGGATTTCCCTAAAGCCTTTGTCTTTCCGAAAATCCCATCGAGGACACAGACTCGTCTCGACTTTGCAGACATCTTTTTTCGGCTATTTATTTGGTAAGCCGAACCCCTTTTGGCATAAAAGAGAATATTTGGTTATAGCATGTTGTATAATTCGGACCCAAGAGGAACGAGAATGGGGAATGGCGGAAGCTTCATAACGAGGAACTACATAGTTTATACGGTTTGCCCAACATTGTTAGGGTCGTCAAGTCTAGGAGGCTTAGGTGGGCAGGTCATGTAGCTAGAATGGAAGAAAGTAGAAACGCTTTCAAAGTCTTGACTGGTAGACCCATAGGAAAACGACCATTAGGAAGACCTAGGCGCAGATGGGAGGAAAATATTAAGATGGATCACGCAGAGATAGGAATACAAAGTAGAAACTGGATGCAATTAGCTAAGGATAGAAGTCAGTGTAGAGCTTTTGTGAACGCGGCACTGAACCTCCGGGTTCCATAGGCCATAGAGTTAGTTAGTTAGTTAGTTAGTTAGTATGTTGTATACGCAAATTCGACCACTTAACTTTCATAGTTGTAGTGTTCTGTCACCTCTGTTTTACCTATTCTTCTACTCCTTCTCTAAAGGTTTTTTTTTGTTTTTTTAATTTTTCAACCTCCCCCCCCCTCCGATTTTGAAAGTATTAGATATCAATGAATTAATGTATTTTTTTTTACCGAAATGACCAGCTGAGACATCTCGGGACACGATTTGTTTGATGAAATAGTTAGAGACTGGGTTCACATTATATTTGACCCATCGCTGAAGTGGATAACGATTGAGTACACCGTAATTTCCACTTTCATTCCTTCACCATTGTCCGTCTGGGATTCTTTTTTGGATCCAGTGGTCACTTTCCATTTATTTTATTTCCATGAATGTTGTTGTAATATTGGGCCCAAAGTTAAGATAAAATTTGTTTTGTTTATACATGTTCATGTATTTAAGAATGTTCTGTGTTACGTGCCTGCCTCACATTTTTTTCTTTCTTTGATCTACTTTCCAATTAAATATGTGAGAATTTAAAATTAATAGACGTGCGGTATAAAGGAAAATAATGTTTTATTATGATATGTCGGAAGTTTTGTTTCTTGGTGTAATGTTGCAACCTTCTTCTTGGACAAATTATTGTTGGGGTTAGGTAATTAAATGTGTGCGCGTGTATTATATATATATATATATATATATATATATATATATATATATATATATAGACGTCGAAATGTAAATATATATGAAATATAGAATATTAAAGTGAAATGTAAAATGTTAAATTTATAATATGGATATATGTAAGAGCACCGCATCTGCCCAATACGTTTATGGGTTGCCATGGGTTTTTAAGTAATGTTTTCGAGGAATGGAATGATGTAGCCTAATTTTCTTTTTAAGAATACCGCCGCGAACTTAAAAGATTTCCTTTGTTGTGAATAAATGTAACTAGTGATCAGTAATGTAAACAGTTTCAATGGCATGTATTTCAAAATAACGGCAGGTCTAAAACGTAATCCAAACCATCAGCAAGTATTATCCTTTAGTGATCAACCAAAAATTTCCTTTTGGAAAGTGTACCTAGAATCCCCCCTGTTTCCAGTGTGTATCCTATGACTTAACCAGTGTTTGCCACGATATAAATCACCATAATCCTCCCAACTATTAAAGATCTTCTCAAATATGAATACTATGCGTAAAAGTTATACGTAATTCACGAATAAAGTGTTATGATGTGTCCCAGTGATGAATGACTAACTAGTAACCTGGAGTTATTAAATAATGAATTCAAAAATGTACTGAACCGAGAGGAGAATCCTCCTCTGACCAAATGTTGTCGTTGAAATCCCTAGATAGGTGGAATTTTCAGTACGTAAATACAGCTACAAACTGGTAGTTCGTGTATACTTGACAAATGGTTATTCTAAATCAATATATATATGCGTATAAATATAAACTAAATTAAATCGAGCGAAATGTGTTGGACACTACCTTTAGTGCATTAACAGTGATCTTGAATGCTCGAGTTTGATATACGCTACAGGACGTATAAGGATATATTTTTTTTTAATGTCTCGACAAGAGATAGAGACTCATAAAGATTTTATTCATATATAAAAGTTTTTTTTTTTTTTTGCTTTCCTCTTTGTTCAATTTTTTAAAATATAAATATGAATGTCTTCTTCGTTTATGTTGTGAAGTATAAATTTTATTTAGCATGCCTAAAACGTGGTATATGTAATTATATGAACTTTTTTCCTTTCTTTCGTCAATGTAATTAAATATATGAAGCTAAATTCCAAGAAATGACTTATGAAGGTATAACTTTATGTATTCCGTTGACACATAACTAAGAAATTGTTCTTTCAATATTTTTTTTATTCTTTATTCTTTTCCTCCATTAATGTAATAAATATTATGTAAAATCGTAGCTAGATGGTTTTCTTTAACGATATATACACTGTCCTGTGTGAGTGAGCGTGTGAATGTATGATAGAATGTAGTTTAAGTTATACTGTCTTGTCGTATTAACGTTTGTAACGTATGTGTCATGATTTAATATGTGTGTTAAGGTAAATAACCGAGGTCATGAAAGACCGCTACTAACAAATTTAAAGTCAGCTCTAGGAGTGAAACCAAAATAACAGGATGAGCCAGAAAACGACATTTTTCTTTCAGAGAAATTGAAACTCCTATTAATGCAATATATACATATATTGAGTTGATAACTTTGATTTTTTTTCTTCGGCTAATTCATATGTGGGGTCGATCTCAGATCATGGAGTTCAGATACTGGATAGTTATCAGTTATTGTTTGAGATTAAATTACATAGAATTAAATTCCATTTTTTCCACACCTGGACTGGGTTTGGGCAACCGATCGGAGCGGTTGCTTGGATCCAGGTCGGGGTTGTATGTATGAACATGTGTCTCTTCCAAATCACTTCAAAATTGATTCTCTACTAATAGTATTTGGAATGATTTACCGGATAATAACCATTCGAGTTCATTACTATATCTCCTAAATCATCCAGTAATCCATTCTCCTTTAAAATCCTCAATCTTTCCTTTTCTTTTCTTTTCTTCTTCTTCCTACTTCCTTCCCCTGCTTTTCCTTCTCACTCTTTCTTTTCTTATTTCTAACAAAACTGAAAACGGGGTCGTGACTGGGAGTAGTCGCTAACAGCACGGTCAATAAATTTGTTTCGATAAGTTTCTTCGGAAGTCCGATGTGGGATAATTACCTCTAAAATGAATATATACAGAAAGACTAAGAATAATAATATAATTTATTCAAAATTTACTTTACTAGAAAATATTTATAGTTTCAATTAGTAGTAGATATTTCATTATCACTCTTTTGCTAAATTCAGGCGACTCCTCCTTCAACCACGATGTTAGTTATAACGCCAAATCCGTTTTCAAATTACATATACATTACATAATTACTATTGATTGGTAATATAAACATAATTATTGATTTGTCTTGGGCTATCATAATGCAAGAAGGCTATCTGCTGATACAATGTGTTCCCTTAGATAATATATTGACCAACAGATTCAAGGAGAGATATACCATCAGAAATTTTGATAAGATTTCCTTGACTCGGGTTACTTACAGGAATACGTTTGGATCAGTACGTTGGCCAGTGACGTAAAATATGTAACGCTCAAGGGGAAATTTTGAAGCATCTCATCAATTTTTTACAATGGTTAGTTAAACAACCCTCTCCAATTTTTGATATAGGTACATGGGTCATGGAGAATTGTGGATTACAATTTTATCTAGGCTGAACTTCAGCACTATTAAATTACAGTTCTGAAAGCCACTTCTATGAGGAGCAAAGAATCAGGTTGGGAATTGACCTTTCCTATGGTTGAATGAATTGTTTCCATTTAAAGTCCACTGCATTGAAGGCATAACATTTTCGAGAGGCAAAAATTACAGTTTTCTAACCCCTATACGGACTGTATAAAACAAGAGAAGATCTAATCTTGCATAAGTTTTCCCTATTATCTAACCCTATAGAACGACCCAATGTTTTAAGCTTTTGTGTAATTATTACTCAAAAGTATGATTAATATTATTTAATGAGTGAGCATTGTCAATACCGATTATTGCTATGCTTTGCATGTTATATTGGATTTCGTATCTGAAAATGGATCGTAAAGTTAACTCATAAAAGTTTAGATTCTGTTGAGCAATTTGAGTAATCTATGTAACTTCGCTTCTGTACTTCTTCTAAGCTAATGAGAAAGTTGATTGGTTCGTGAGTAACACCTTATAAAGTATTTGTTGTTAAGAAATATGCCATACTTTCAAATTTTTTAGAATCTAACAATTGATTATAGATGCACAGGAGAAAGGAAAGAAAGGACAATGTAAGGAATTTCTGTAAAAAAAACATTTCAAAATTTCTAGTTTCTGACTATGGAGATAGATATATACGAATTAATAAATTATACTTCTTCAGAACAAATGCATAAAGTTCTTCAATCTTTGTTGAGAAGTAGAATAATTGATTTGACACTTAAGTATTAAATTTCGACATGAACTAAACTTTTAATGATAGAGTATAGATATAAACAAATTAATAAATAATACTTCTTTAGAACAAATGCATAAAATTCTTTAATCTTTGTTAAGAAGTAGAATAATTGATTTGACACTTAAGTATTAAATTTCGACATGAACTAAACTTTTAATGATAGAACATAGATGTAAACAAATTAATAAATTATTATTTCTTTAGAACAAATGCACTAAGTTATTCCATCCTTGTTAAGAAGTAGAATATTTGTTTGATACTTAAATATTCTGTCTCGACATGAACTGAACTTTTAATGGTAATTACACATGTAACAGAACTTTATACTAAACGCAAACGGAGTTTATTTCTTAACATACGTCTACCATAATTTCGAAATCAACTTTATTATGTGCCATTTTGTTCTCATTTAAAATGTATTCTAAATTGATTACCCACTGAATGCACACTAATGATGTTTCTTCCACATATGATGGATGTAGTTTGTAAACTGAAATTTCAAGACCAATCTGACGCTACGTTAATGTTGTGCTCTTATTCGCAAACATCAGTAACGATTTTGAAGCCATCTGTACCTTGAGTTTGTTGTAGGTTAACAACTTTCTGATGCATGCAGTAACACGCTTATATTCTTACATTATGTTCTGATAATTCAGCATATTATAGTTACTACACATGTAAATGGTCTGAAACTCGTAAATCGCATATTTTATGATGTGTATATTAGACTTCAGTTGAGTTTCTATTCTTTTTTAGTGCACTTATGCAATACCAAGGTTATCTAGGACGGAATATACTGTTAACATGGACTTAGGCTTGAATCCCATGCAGTTGAAGGTTGAAAAGACAAACCTGCAAATTGAATCCTGGGAGTATAGGCTGTTCCATACTACATTATCTAGCTTTCAAGAGCTCGAGTCCAAAATCATGTCACTGGCCATGACGTGCTATAAAAGAGATCACACAGGGAAGTATACGAAGCGTTAGACTTTTACTTCAGAAACTCACAAGTTTAAACTGGATAAACCAGTTCATAGGCACCGACTTGAAGAAGTTATGGGGGGGGGAGGGACAAACAATGTATAAATATATTATCATATTCATTTGTTTTCTACCAACTGCTTGATAAAGGCCTCTTTCTCTTTCCTACATCTCGGTCCGCAGCGAAATTCACGACCTAAGTAAAATTTGCTTAAAGGCATTAAAGCAAATTCAACTTCAAAATTTGAGAACTTCACTGGAACTTTGCGCACCATATTCATCTTTACATTTTTCATATCAGTGCTGCCAGAGTGTTGGTTGAGGCTTCAGTGCTCTATTTAAAAACAGCGTTTTGAAAACTGTATTTTGTATCCAATAAGAAGCCTGTTCCTAATATTGAATTAAACGCACAGCGAAGGCACAGCAAGTACAGAAATTATTGCTCCTCTTTGCTAATTCTTCCTCGACTGGATTATATTGGGAAGACGAGGACCCCACCTTTAAATATTGGGGGAAAAGTGTCCTGCCCCCGTGTTTTTTAAATATTTATTTTTATTTAATGTACTAAGACAAACTCGGACAATTTCGTGACTTGCACAATTTCGTGACGATTACACAGTTGACAAATCGGAACTTTCGTCATACAGAACAGACAAGTGTAGTTCATATAGTGGAAGTAGTGAAAAGATCACAGTGCTCTAGTGAATTTTGAAGGAACTAATAGAATAAATTACGTTATTATCGCTGTAATGTGAAGGGTGAAAAACAGTCTTTTTAGTAAATGGTTTTGTTTGGAAGAATACGTAGGCGTAATCTTACGTACCAAATTCTGATAAGCCTGCCTCTCATGGTCTTGTGGACTTTATTTATCTAATGTATTATGTTTGGCCGCCTTTGCATAGTCAGTATTCTGAAGTGTAAGCTGAAATCTCTCCTCAAACTGAAAATTTTTTTAACGGCAGCTGATGACATTTACGACATTGTTATTTTCTTGGTTTCTGGGAGTAATTTAATTAAATATATATCACGTTGGGGTGTGTGTTGAAGCTGTTTATACTGTTTACATTAGGATGACCAGACGTATCATTTTTAACCCTTTAATTCGCAAGCATTGACAGCATTACCATTAAAATATTTAATTTGCTTTTAAGGTTGAACCATGTCTTCCTGATCATAATTTCGTATTTTTTAAAGTATTTATGTACTTTGCTTACAACACACGGGGTGTTTATTTTAAAGGAACATTGCTAAAAAAAAAATAGGTCTTATATTTAGCTACTGAGCAGCATTGCCCTTGTATGGTAAAATATCATAAGAATACTCTGAGTAATTACCAACAATTTCATTGAAATATTTTCGTACAGAGCAAGAAACCACAAATAAAAAAAAAATAAAAGAACGTAGGAGATAAAGCTTCTACAATACTAAATTTCACTGTCACCTGTAGACGAAGATTACAAGTAACTACAGAAGCGACCAGCAAGTCATGTATATGCATATTGTATGAAAGCAGTAATGCCAATTAAGTGATCACTGAAGTAATAATTAGTGCAAATAACGAAATAGAATGCGATGTTGTTGAGAGCAACACTGTCCAGTAAAGGGTTAACGGGATTGTACTTTTTCAAAACGTCATTCGGTGTACCCAAAAATGCAAAAGACGCACAAAATGTCCTTTTTTTAAAGAAGCATCTTATTTTGGCTTGCAGGTACACTCATGTCCAAAATTATTGTCACATGTCTATAAATATGTTATTGTAGAAATATAATTTGATAACGAATTCGCCCGTATTTCTTATAATGTTAGTATGTGTATAGTCGGCAAAGACATGTATGTGGCAAATATCATCTCAAAAGAGCAGTAAATAAGAACAATAAAACCCAAATAAAAAGTTCTTGTTCATTTAGCAACATCTTGTTTTACTCATTTTAATTTTCGTATTTATAATTCTTTTCCTATGAAATTTACCACAAATATGAAATTTACCACATATTATACACATAGTATCAATATTAAAAGTACCCTGCAAAATCATTATCAAATTATATTCTTACAAAACGTTACAAAACGACAGTTATAAATATGCAGCAAACATTTTGGACATGAGTGTACGTAGGATAATTCTCACGTGTTCTTAAACTTTAGAGCTGAGTTCTTATCAGGGCTTGCTAACTTAACATAATGTGCGTTATTATTAATTCGTTATTTGTTACCATACCTGTATGATAACGAAAACTGAGACTAAATGAATAACGTTACTGCGTTAAATACCGTTTTAGCTGTTACTGATAGAATTACGGTACTTATTAAAAATAACGTTATTGCCAGGCAAAGAGAGCATTTCGTTATTAAGGCTGGGTTACTGCTGCAATAAAGTTAATGCATAATAACGTAATAGATTTCATTAATATGATAACGTTAAAGACATGACCGTTTAACTCAATATAAATTGCATTTAATTGCATCAACTATATTCGTTATTTGTTACGGTTTCAATATCGTAACGAAAAACGAAACCAATTTAGTAACGTTATTGTCATAGGTATCATTTCAAATGTTACTCTCACAATTACGGTACTTATTAAAAATACCGTTATTGGCAGGTGAAGAGAGCATTTCGTTATTAAGGTAGGGTTACTACTGCAACGAAGTTAATGCATGATAACGTAATAGATTTCATTAAAATGATAACGTTAAAGACATGACTGTTTAACTCAATATAAATTGCATTTAATTGCATCAACTATATTCGTTATTTGTTACGGTTCCAATATCGTAACGAAAAACGAAACCAATTTAGTAACGTTATTGTCATAGGTATCATTTCAAATGTTACTCTCACAATTACGGTACTTATTAAAAATAACGTTATTGGCAGGTGAAAAGAGCATTTCGTTATTGAGGTTGTCGTACAGTTGCAATAAGTTATTGAATGCTAACTTAATAGGTTGTATGTCAATGATAATGTTAAAGACAGAACTTTTTAACGTAATATAATTGCATTAAAATATTCGTTACTTGTAACCGTTCCCATACCGTAACGAAAAGGAAAACTAACTGAATAACATTATTATTTTAGGTATTATATCAACTATTACTCTGATAATTAGGGCATAAAGCTCCTCCGTGGCTAACAGGTTAGCGTACGCACCTTTGGCGTGGGAGATCCGTGTTCGATTCCCGGCGGGAGATCATGTAATTCGGATTCCACGTTAATCAGTAGGTCCTGTCTCATATAACCTCGCTGCTGAAAAGGACGTTAAACTCAAAATCAACTCAACAATTAGGGTATAAAAAGTAATGTTATTGACAGAGAAAGCAGCGTTTCGTTACTAATTGTAAGATTAAGAATCAGTTCTGTACAGTTGCATTAAATGTTATTGAACGGTAGTGCGGTAAATCGTAAAGGAGAAGACTTGCTTAAAAAACGAAAATGAAGTATTTGGTTTTACGTCCCATGCTTATGCCGGATAGGCTAAAATGCATGTCGATTGTAAGAATAAATGTGAGAGAATTAAGAAAGTGGGGAGAGACGGGATAATCCCAAGAAAACCCACACACATTGTGTTTGTCCTCCATAAAACCCACTTGGCTCAAACTGGCATCGAACCAGGAACTCCACGCAGCAGAGTGAACGCTCTACCACTGAACCACCGCGGCCCCTTTTCTTTTTCATGTACGACTAATATTTTTTTTTGTAGTTAAAGAAAATTATATCAAAACTTAGCAAATATCCAATATTTGTTAAATATATGAGTACACTCTCCCAAAGGGGAAGTTTTTGAATTCCAACCAATGACGCTTCAGAAAGTGTTAAGAATGGAAATTGAAGAAGTACTGATGAATTATTATAGTAACTCGTAAATGTTACAGGAAAGTGTACTATTTCAATTTTGAATCCAAACTATTAAATTATAAACAGCATTTCATTTCTTCTGAGCACTTGTCTTTTCTGCGGGACGCTCGGGGTTGATTTCCGCCGTGAGCTCATGTGATTTGGATCCTACGTAAAACCACATCACAGAAAATCTTGACAGTAAACATTATGTTAAACTCCAGACAAATAAGCTTGTTTTAATCACCCTTCAGTGTCATATTTTTCATTGTGTATGATTGGTTAATTGATTGGTCTGGAGTTTACCCTTATCCATCACTGAGGCTATGTGAGACGTGGATCTATAACTAACGTAGGGTCCTAAGAACTTGATTTTCTACCAGGAATCAAAACCTGCTCTCCCGCGCCAAAGGTTTGTACAGTAATCATATAGCTACGAGGGAGTATCATTGTTCTATGTAGTGATGAGCAAATGCAAGACCAAGACCCGGGTGGTCTTGGTCTTGGTCTTGCACATAAAGTCTTGGTCTTGCACTGGAACCCTTGGTCTTGGTCTTAGTCTTGCTTGCAAGAGTCTTGTAAGTCTTGCGTTTTAGAAATCTTATGCTTTTCATAGGTAAATTTTACTCTGGATATAAGTTATAATAAAGTCTACAATGAGCCAATAGTAACGGAAATATATACAATGGATGTTCCTAAATGTAATATAGTTTACCTTCGTGTAATATGACAATAGTGCACAACGTAGGCGATGACCTTTATTTTCTTTTTCAATGGGTACGGTATCCACTCTCAAGACTGCTCTATAGAGTAGTAGTCTTGACCCACGCTTCACTACTTACAAGATTAATCACAACATTTCATAATCTTTTTATGTTTTTTAACAGATCCAACACTCCACTGGTTCTCAAACTAGGGAAGTTACCCCTAAGACACATGAAAGAAAATCAAGACAGCACAGCTTATTGAAATACCATGAATTGCAAAATTATTTTTCACTATAAAGGCGTCAGATTTTTGTCTTTTCAACCACGATTAGCTAACCTTTGTATTAAACAAACTTCCAGTTAAATATTAAGATTTTGTTTTATTGATTCCAATATGTACTGTATGGGGCAGAAACATGGGCATGGAGAAAAAAGGAGAAAATTAACTGGGTTGAACGGAAAACTGAGAGATGTTAGAAATAGTAGCAATAGGGGAAAAAATAGATATTGTTAAGAGGGGAATGAGGAACTGGTTGGGATATTGGCTGAGGAGAAAATGTATTATGAGGGACGTGCTAGAGGGTATTGTGGAAGGAAAGAGAGGGAGGGGACGAAGGAGAGTGTAGTTGAAGGAAAGTATTAAAACAGAAAATTGATGCGTCAAGACGAAGAGACCAGCTGAGGATCACCGTACATCGAAGCTTCTTAGTTTCAGCAAGTGACCTACCAATAATGGCAGAATAGCTATAATGATGATAATTATGGTGATATGTTTATTAATATTGGCCAAAAAAGAGAGAGGAAAAATTAAAATAATAATTATTATAATAAAACCTCTTTATATTTTAGAATAATTTGAGTGAAAACCGAATACGATTATTGCGCAAAGAATACCATTACTCTATGTGGCCGGTAGTTTAGTTTGAGCTTTTCTTTTTTTCAGCATCGGATAGGAACAGGATACAATTGTGGAAAAGTTCTGAGGGTTCACCTACTGGAAACGCTCGTAATGCTTTCTAACACGCGTACTTTATTTATTTTCGCACAACCACATGAAAACGCAAGCATAGCATATAGCACAAAAGACACTAAGAAGATGAACGTCGAAACTGAGGGGTGGACAAGCTGTTGATTTTGAATCCCTTCAGCAGAAGTATAGAGCAAGGTCAAGGGACAAAACAACTGAAAGTGCGGAATCAACATCAACAACCTCTACAAACAAAACGAATTTTGGCAACAAGCAAGCTTCAAAGCTTTTCGTTCGGAAATTGTCGGTTGCAATTGTGTGATGGGGGCCTACAATTCTTGGCCCATGGCACCTACGTTCAAGCTGCGTTTTCACGTTATTCGCCAGCCACATGAGTCAATGCGAGATTATACTAAGTCCACAGTGAAACAGGTCAGGCCTTTTCTGCCTTTATTTTGTACTGACCGCGTGAATAGTGTGCCCACAAGCATAAGTAGTACATGAAAAAACTGATTTGAAGCAGTCAGAACTACTGTTTTTGATTCACAGGGAAATTATAGTAACAATACTAGCAGAATAACTTAAGATACATATATTTTTCTATGATAATACAAAAATGATTTGAGAACCGGGCCCATTGGGCCCCTTATGACAGGCCGCCTCTGCTTTCGACCTATATTAGAAATAGAAAATAACAGTATCAAACTCGAAGTTATTTGAAATAACTGTACAAAATCAATCTCACTTGTGAATATGGATCATCTATTGTTGTATAGGCATAATGTTATATCGCTGAATCCTCGTTGAGCCGTATATCTAAGGAGGCTAAAAGTTATATTGATAAACAATTATTCAATGTATATATAAGCATCCGCCATGAAATCAAGCTTGCGGTCACATACACTAAGTTTTTATCAACGTCATGAAAACGTTATTTCAATATTAATTTTATGAGCACACATTAAAAATTTCCAATGGATGCTTGAGCCTCGGAGCCAATGTCATTCCCATGTAGTTGGCACCTATGGTGTACGGAATTACTGATCTTGTCTCCGGTGTGAGCGGTCCCGGGTTCGATTCCCGGTGCGGGCACTCAGTCGAAGAAGTGTAAAACGCTTTTTCAGGCCAGCCTCCTTGAATGAGGTTTTCCTGGGTTTTTCTCCTTCCCACCAGGCAAATGCCGGGGTGGTACCTAACTTATAGGTCCCAGGCCGCTTCCTTCCTTTACCAATCCTTTCTTCCTTCCCTTTCCCCGGATTGTGTGCTCGCCGAGGGACGTCATCCCTCAAAACGTGAAGGGCTAAATGGCCTTAGATGCCTAAAGCCCAGAAATCTAAATCCCATCCCCCTCCTATTACTGATGTTCAATACTACATTTCTCTTTAGTTTTGGAAGAAGAACACCATTAATATGCTTTGAAATGAATGAAATATCTAGTTTAACGTCCCATCATTATGCACCAAGGCTAAGGGAGGCAGTGATGATGAAAAATGACTGAAATGGTGGAATGAAGAAAGCAGGAGGAAACGAAAAACCCCAGAAAACCAACGCACACGGTGTTTGTCCACTAAAAAGCTCACATGGCACAAGACGACAACTGTGTGGCTTGAAAGCGAGTAATAAATACAGAAAACGCGAACAACCGATTCAGAAAAGGACATAGGCCTACTGTAGATGTATGCTAGAGGGGTAGATCAACTCACACAGATTGCATAAACTACTGGGAACAAATTCACTCAAGCGGCACTTTTACTGAAGCCACGAAATTCAAATAAAAGACGTAATTATTTCCCCCCTTTCCTTTTACACTCTATAAAAATATCAAGTAGTACCGGTACTTGTGCAAGACTCTTGCGCAAGAGTCTTCGTCTTGGTCTTGGTCTTGCAGGTTTGGTCTTGGTGTTGGTCTTGGTCTTGCACCCCTTGGTCTTGGTCTTGGCCTTGCACCCTTGGTCTTGGTCTTGGTCTTGCATCGGAATTCCTGGTTTTGGTCTTGCGTGCAAGACTTTTGCAAAAACTGCAAGAGTTCTATGAGTTATTAAAATAAGTACTTTTGGATTGGTGCCTACCTACGATGGAGAGCGTTTATTTTTAAATAATAACCTAATAATAATAATAATAATAATAATAATAATAATAATAATAATAATAATAATAATAATAATAATAATAATAAAGCACTCTGACTTCAGATCCATCAATTGCAACAGTACTGTGAATCCTTCAAGCAAAGTATCTTTCAGTGTAGTTTACCAACAACAAATCATCAAATGAATTTACGCTCATGCGAAAAAAATGAAACATTTTGCTTCTTTGCTTTCTCAATTCTATAAACATAGATGTGAAGTTATTTAAGAAGGTAACAGTTTCCGTAAGGATGAGTCGAGTAACGCCTCTTTTTTTTCTTTATAACTAACTAACTAACTAATGAATTCTGTGGCCTATGGAACGCGGAGATTCAAAACCACATTTACAAAAGCTCTCCATTGAGTTCTGTCCTTAGCTAATTGCATCCAGTTTCTACTTTGTACTCCTATTTCTGTGAGATTCATTTTAATATTGTACTTCCACATGCGCTTAGGTCTTCCTAATGGTCTCTTCCCGATTGGCTTTAAAGATAACACTTTCGATTCTGGCCTAATCTGACCTGGTTTATTCCAGTATCCTGGGGCATTTGGGCCTTTTTCAATATTATAGCACATTGCTAAATAATGATAGATGCACTAAAACCATTGCAAACATTTTTTTATTTTAGGTTTTATTACGTATATATAATTTGGTGATGTAAGAAGGGGTAGTTTAATACACTGCAATTTGAAATATGTGCTTTCTGAACAATCGAAAAGAAATACAAGAGAAAACTAACGCTCTCGCTGCGTGTGAAGTGCAAATAGTGACAATGGTGTACAATAAGGAGCGGGAAATATGCGGGAACTGACCCCTGAGTTCCGTTATTGTGAAGCGACGATTCTGCATGATGCTTCGCCAAACAAAGTACACAAGATCGTCTGTGATGACGGTTGATCTCCCGCCGCCCTCCTCATCTTGCACATTTTGACGTCCTGCTGCAAATTGTCTACACCAGCTACGCACCACATGCTTGCTCATGACGTTAGGTCCATAGACCTGGCACAGCTGACGATAGATTTCAATCGGCTCTATACTCTGTACATAAATATCACTGCTCGTACTTCACACGCAGCGGGAGATGGAATAGGAACGTCCATCTTCAACCACTACCACGGCGCTACTGAGAGCACTAGGGAAATTCCGCTGAAGCATGAGCCATGCTAGGACATTACTGTCTCACATACACGCGGTCGCTCTCGGCTTCCTAGCTATGGGACGCGTGAAAATGTTACTTTCTGAATGCTCCTCGTACAAATATTTTGAGTTGATTGATTTTGAGTTTAACGTTCCTTTCAGCAGCGAGGCTATATGAGACGGGGCCTACTGGTTCACGTGGAATCCGAACCACATCAGCTCTCGCCGGGCAAATATTCTTATAAGGGTGTTAACATGTGCTTACCTACTTTCTAAATTTCGAAATCAGGATCCAAATCTAAATCATCAATTTCACCTTACGAGCCGGAATCTAAACTGTACTCTTCTAAAATCTTTGATATTTCTTCTACATTTATTTCACTTGCCTCAAACAAGGAACTTTTGTTAAAATGAAATAGTTTTTGGTACAAAATATTCCACTATTTTATCGAACGTTCTGCAATCACACCCAGAATGTTGATCACAACAATCAACCTGTAAAAGTTCGTTTATACTTCGATGGATGTCACGTGAATAGTATTTCTATCTTCGTTTAACAAAGTAACAAATGAAGGAAACATATCGCGTGCCTGTCTTTTCGACTTCCGAGATCGTGTGCATAGGGTTGTGAGTAGTCTAATTTTAGTGTTCGTAATTGTGATGGAAAAAATAATGAAACCACGAGCAAAATTTTTTTTCCGAATACGAGTGGAAAAATACAGACATTATTGAGTGTAAATAGACTGACTTGGATGAACGAAATTTAAACTCCCGAATTCGGCCATTCAAGCTCAAACCAAGTTTATCCACCATTTGACCGAGACTTAACCTTGAACGCTTTTGGTGAAACAGACATTTTCACCGAACTTGGTTATGACACTCGTTCAACAGTTTAACTTCGTTGGTGCCCACGGCCATAAGTCTCTGTAAGTATTTAATACTGTCAACAACCGACTGCAACCCATAATAAGGTGCATAGAGACTGTTACGTAAAAAACGAGTTAGACTCGGGCTCCGGCGTTTTGGAATAAACATACAACCCGAGTCTGACTCGGGCTTAGGATCGAAAATCTTAATATCTTGACAGCAGTTCTACTTTATTCCATTCTCGCTACATGACCTGCTCACCTGAACTTCCTAGCCTTTATGACTCTAACGATGTTAGGTAAATGGTATAAATTATGTTAATCGTTATGAAGTTTCCGCCATTCGCCATTGTCATCCCTCTTGGGTCCGAATATTCGCCATAGGATTTTGTTCTCGAATACTTTCAGTCTGCGTTCTTCCCTCAAAGTAAGTGGCCAAGTTTCGCAGCCATACAGCATAAGAGGCATAATGGTCGTTTTACATATTTCAAGCTTCAACTTTTTGACAGAATTCGCGAAGAGTTTCGTCGATGTCGATAGTATTGTTTGATATTTTAACGTATCCATTACTTGGAGTATTGCAATCACGGTGCATTTTTATGAATACCGTTTTTTTTCTGTATTTATTTCTAAGTCCATGTTCCTGCAGGCGTTTAATAAAACATCTGCATTTCTTTTACTTGTCCTCACAATATCTCGTATCAAATTGACACTACCAGCATAAGCCATAACCTGGTGAGTGCCATTTAGCTCTAAGGCCTGGTTATAGTGTTACCATGAGACGAGACTTCAAGCTGTCTCGTCTTGTCTCGTGCAAAGCATATCTCCTCTCAAAAAATGTACTCGTCTCGTCTCGAAGGGTTGTATCCCGTCTCGTCTCGTTTGTCGCCTCTTTCTCGTAAAATGTTGCAGCATATCATGGGAAAGAAAGTAAAATGTAGCAGACTGCACCACAGTGGCGTGGCATAACACTTTGACGATTGTTACCGGTTGTTGATATTACAAGTATCTCTAGTTTTTCAATATCAGAAAATCTAGTACTTCTTTTCTTTTAGTGTAGCAACCATTTCAAACTATAGGCATTGGCATTATTTTTTTAGGGGGGGGGTCAAATCTCACTTCATTTACTTTGATCTTTGTGAAAAGTGTGGCTTTTCAGGTTCTTCCATTTTTACTAGATAGAATCGAAATCGTCTCTCAATAATCTTAGATATTCTTCAAAGTCATCTATTTTCTTTCTACAGCAACTTACATAATGAATTTTCTTTTGTAAGATATTGAACAAGATTTCTTACTTTATCCTATAACGTAAAAAAGTTCAAGTAAAAAATTGAAGCCAAAACTTTGAAGGGTTTGATAGAATTTTGCTACACAAACCCTAATTTGAGAATCCCATTTACCGGGGTTTTCGTCGTGGATTTAAACAGTCCTAACAGTTCATCTTTTAAGTTATACAGCACATCATTTATCCTACTTCTATAGTTCCACCTTGTGTTTGAAACTGTTGGCTGGGGTACTTTTGTTGACTACATAGTGCAGAGAATTTGTTCTTTTTGAAGACTTCGAGAAAAAAGACGCAAGTCACGTCATAGTTAAAAAAAACTTACACTCTTTTGTACAGTCAACGGACTTTTCTAAAACTAAATTAAGCCTATGAGCATAACTATGAAAACATTAGACTTCTACCTCACCAACCATAACCGAAGCTCCATCTTTTGTTTGAGCAACAAGTTTTCCGTATTGAAAACTAGTCAGACAGTCAAACACAATTTGGGACAGTCAAACTACGGTATGATGAAGACGATTGCACAGTCTTTTTCAAACACATCAAAATGCATCAAAGTGCAAATTCAACTACTAGGCTAGAGCTGCAAATTTGCTGAATAGAAAGTATTATATACTAAATTAAAAACAAATTATTTTCAATTAGCATAAATCCTAAATAATAATAAGTATTCGAATTAGAAAGAGCGCCGGAAACATTTCTACTTCTCTCTAACTATCATTACTATTCCCCCTTGATCTTGGAACAGTTCACATATATCACAATATGTTTCATCGATGGGCATTCATGTATATTTAATGACACGCTTCAGAGACTGACAATATTTTTGCTCTTTAAGGCACGAGACAACTACCATGTAATTTTTTCTAGCGTTTAAACAGCTAGAAAATCTCAGTAATAATAATAATAATAATAATAATAATAAATTCCCATAGCTCAAATTAACAGTCAATAAGAAACTTTATTTTGAATCAAAGCAAACATATTAAATTTGTTTGTTAGAATATCCTATGGAATATATTCTTCTTGTTCTCTATTGGTATATTATTCAAATTTAAAGGTAACATACTAATATACAAAGTCATGCGAAAATGATATTTTAACATATAAGTCATGCACTTCGGAACCTACAGTCTCACAGTGGCAGGTGTTCAGTACTATTACTATGAAAAACCTGCTACTTATATTTGTCTGAAATTGTATACTGTTAAGACAATAGAATAAACTTAGGAATATGGAAATTACAGCCAAATTTCCGTTCTTGGAATGGGAAAGCAAACGAAACAGTATAGTCAAATCACTGCCAGCTCGATCCTATTTAGCGAGAGGAGAGCGGGTAGAGTACACATGCTGATGATATTCTAGGTTCTCCTTGTTTTGACAGGGAACGTTCCTACATTTTCCTGATCCACTCAGTCGAACGGTAACATAAGGGCCTTCCGAAAAGTCCAAATACGAGCGCGCAGGATGCTTCTGGCTGGCACGCTGAAAGATACTTCTAGAGTGAATGACCGCTATCGGGGTTCGCGTTACCTCTAAAATCTGCGGCATCAACAACAGTATGTTTCTATTTGGCGCTGGCATGTTGTGTTCATTCACATTGTAAATGCGGCATAGGCCGTCTGAACTTTTTTTTAAAAAAAAAAAGAAAAAAGAAAGAAAAGGAAAATATGTAAATATCTTCCCATGTTGATGATGAAATTTAGAGACATATGAAAACCACGGAAAACTGCCATATTTTTACCGTTACCGCCGGTAACAGCGGTAATATGCACTACACGTCCCTGCTGCACCATGCTGATCAAATTACCACAAAGTTATTACCCAGAACACACAAGTTAAGAAATGTCATGTTAGCTTTGCCTTGAATACCTCTGGTGCGTGCGGTAGTCGGTTCGATTTCGGTTAGTGCCATAAGTGGTGGACAAACATCGTATGTATAGGGATGGCCAAAATTTTCCGGAATCCGTATTCCAGAAAATTTGTTTTCCGGAATCGGAAATTTTACTTTCCGGATTTCGGAAAAAATCCGATGTCGGGAGAGTTCCGAAATTCAGAAAAAATCCGGAATATAGAAGGGTCCGAAATGCGAAAAAATCATGATTTTTCGAAATATGGATTTTTACCGATTTACTTTACGGATTCCGGAAAGTAAAAATTCCGGAATTGGCTATCCCTAATCAAGTGTGTGTGATTTCTCGGAGTTGACTCGTATCCTACCACTTTCTTGAAACGATGTTTTGTCTGAAAGTTGTTCAAAATTTTGTGCTTGTTTCAAAGAAAGCGAAAGCAAACATTTTTCTACTTAAAATTTTGCTACCCCCTGTAACGATATTTTCGAGATGCCCATTTTCAAAAATTTTATAGCTTCATTCCGCATATCTCATTTAATAATTCACTTTAGTTTAGAACCTTTATTTATCGTTCCCTTTGAGTTACAACAAACGAAAAGTTCCGAAAACCCTCTAAACCACGATAATTTCGACTTCCAAGTAGATCTTGAAAGTGCCGAACGGTATAAGCTATCAAAAAGTGCTTCCTCTTAAAGTTGTTCAAAATTTAGAACTTGTTTGAATGGGAACAAAATCAACCCCTGTTGCCATTTAAAACTTTGAACTTGGCCTCCTGTAGAGGTATTTCCGAGGTGCAAAAGCATTACCGTGTAATTCCGCAAATAATCTTTATATTTTTTTGCATGCACTAGAATGTAGGGGGGAAGGAAGGGTAAGTGCTTCAGATGGCAGATTTAGGTTGCCGAAAAAACTAAAAAATAAAAGCTATCACGAAGTAAAATCGCGAATTGAATTGAAATAGGCCAGGCCTTGCCTAAACGTGTTCAAGATTTCAATGCCGACTCACTAAGACTTTTTAAAAAAATGTTATTCCGTACAACCTACCTTTCCGTCTAAAACCGCGAGTCAAATCAGATAGGCAGGTCTATTACGGTACTGGAGTTAGTAATAGCACATAATAGTAAAGACGGTCGTAAGTCAGGCTTAAAAGGCGACGTGACCTTCCTAATGTTCACTAATTGTTCCTAAGTCCTAACACATTTATTATATTAGATATGATAATATAAAAATGTTTTTGACAGAGGAACTAAGAAAATAGAACATGGCTAATTACAATTACGACTGTATTTACTGTTATAATTCGACGCTAGAGCGATGTCATGACAGGCTCCAGAGACAATAACAAAACCGCGATGGAAGACAATGTTTAGGCCATCGCGTCGGTGGGTCATGTAGTTTGAGTTAAAAAAAAACTATGAAAAATGTGGTGAAAGGTAAGATGAATTGTGCTTCTTAGTTGACCAACGAAAAAGTAATTAAATCATGGTATAAGTCGTGAGAGTAACATTGTGTTTAGTGTTAAGCAACATTTTTTTTCTTTTATCTCTATACTGTTTCAATCAAGTGTTCTTTCCAAGTAGGTAAGACGCTCGACTTCTAACTGAGTAATCCATGTTCAAATCTCACTGTAGCTAATTGTTTTTCTCCCACTACCGAAATCAACCCCATGTTTTCTGTTGATTTAACAAAAGATGGTATCACGCTGGGTCACCGCATTGTGTTGGATCACTATTTCTTTTACTGTGCAGGACATGCTTTGTAAAAAGTAAGATTAGGGACACATACAAAAGCCATCCAGGGCACAGGTTCGAGTTCACAAATATGTGAAGAAATTTTATTTCCTCACTCCCAATTAAATTAGGTTTAAGCCATCTGGACTATTGACAACGAAATGCAATTGAACCAAAAGTTATTTTTCAACTATATATGTCTCACTTAAATTATCATAGTGAGCACTAGAAGCAGCTGAAAAATTAAACATAAGGAAATAATTTAATAAAAACAAGCTGACAAAGCTGTCACACTTAACTTTATTTTTTAAAAACACACCCTCAGCAACCGTTACGGTTTCAATGTTTTATCATCTTAATGTATGGTCCGAGGAAGATAATCTTAGAACATCGAAACCGTTACGTTTGCTGTGTGTGTGTGTGTTTTCTAAATTCAAAGACTGAGGTTGTATTTTCGAGACACGAGACGGGAAAAAAACTGTCTCATCCCAAAGGATTCTGTCTCGTCTCATTGCAACACTACCTGGTTACTATCTTTAATTTTCCTTATAGCATATTCCTGAACAAAATTTAATAATAATGGCGACAGTGCATCTCCTTGTTTTAGTCTATTCTGTATGTGAAAGCTCGTGGACAAGTATTTTCCTACTTAGACTTTACTTTGAGATTGGTTGGTTGGATTTGAGCCTTGTGTCCCTTTCATAACAGAAGCTATGTGAGACGTAGACCTATAGCAGGGGCGAATCCAGGGGGGGCGACCGCCCTCTCCCCAGAAGAGGAAACTTTCTTATTTTATATATAGCTAAATAGAACACATCTCAGAGTTTGGAGCTCTTAAAACTAGCTCTAAGTAGCAGTATTACAACCCACAGCCCCCCGAGAAGTCCGTCCTGGATTCGCCTCTGACCTATAGCTTAAAGTTGGACCAGAACCACTTGAGCTCCGACTGGGAATCGAACCAGAATCTCGAGCAATTTCATGATATAATTTTTTAACATTTTTGTTTCAATTCATTGATCATTTCCACTTTCCTTGAACATATTTTTTCTTTTCCAGATGAGATCTCTTGCTTCTTACACTAAGTATGGTTTAAAATTCAAATACAAGCAAGTTAAAAATTTCAGTGTCTTATGCCAGGAATCGAATCCGGACTTCCGAATTGGAAGTCAGGCGCTCTAGAGATTCTCACACACAACAAGTAACTTTACAGTGCTTAAAATCTGTTACATATATTCAGCCGCGGATCCAGGATATGCTCAAGAGAGGGGCTAAACCATAGTTTCCAACTTTATCCAGTGTAAAGAAAGTAGGATTGAAGTCCATTTTATCCAGTGTATACCTGAGCGTAGAGGGGGCTATAGCCCCTATAGACTTCTCGTGGATCCGCACCTGCATATATTCATTCCAACTCAAATTCCTTTATGGATTCAATTTTGTAAGTTATTATGACTAAAAAAAAGAACATTTGATTTTTTCGAAAAATATGTTCATACCTTGCAAGAGGTTTAGCTTCCAATCATTCCCTGTAGCCTAAGTTGTATCTCGTTTGTGAAGCAAAGAATTAACACAAAAGTGGAAAAAAAATAGAGAGAGAGAGAGAGAGCATGAGGAAAACTCGAGTGGTTTCGAGTCATACGGGAACAATAATTTATTTCTGTTGTAATTTCTGTTGTCGAGGCTGAGAACATTTTTTGAGCAACTATTTGGCATTTCATTTCCTTTCAAGTTTGTCTAGGAAGAAATGTTTTACAAATTGCAAATCTAAAATGCACTAGATGAAAACAAATATTACTATTAGTTCAAAAGCCAGACGGGAAGCATGGTTTTTGGGAAAGAACTATTGTCAGCGTTTGCCAAACGATGAAACAAAGGTAACAAAATGAAATGAAATATTTGAGTTTTACGTCCCATGGTTATGCCGGGGATGCTAAAAGAAACGGTTATGATGAGAGAATGAATAAAATAGTGGAATGAAATGGTAGTATTGTCTTTGTTCAGTTCTCAAAGCACCGCCCCGGGTGTCACTATCTAGTTACAACACTGCAGGGCCCTTCACACACTACGACGCTTCGTGTGCCGAAAACGATCGACATTTTTTTTCTGTGGCAGGCTTGTCGCGGGGTAATGAATTCCCATTCGTTACAATGGGTGTTGCGCGGGATCTTCACACACTACGCGACAAAAGTGACACTGTCGCAGGCTTGTCGCGGGAATCTACCATCTGACACAAGCTAAGACCTTCGCATACTACGCGACTTCGTGGGTCGAAGACAGCCACAGCGCTACAATTTATCATTTCAGCATCCAGATACTTATTCTGAAAGATGAGCTCAATGGAAGCTTTCGATACAGACGCTTTCATTGCAGGAATTCAGGCACAACCTCGTATACGGAACTGCAGCAGAGATTCCTATAGCAACAGAATTGAAGCATGTTGCCATTTTGTTCTTTCTTACATTTTCCAAAATTCGGTACCAAGCCAATGAACTGTTTGGTGGAAATTGCAACATAAAACTACACTGTTTATTGCTTCACTTTACTATTTTAAGTGAAGTAAAGTGAAGTGAAGTGATTTTAAAAATAGCACAAATGATAAGATATTTCTAAATATATCACATTCATAAACTGTAATCCCCAGTGATTCTCAACCTAATTCCTATCACGATTCTCATTTTATCACATCCTCTTGCCAGCAACCCCCTTATAATTTCTGGTTTGTAATAAGCTTGTGTGTGATTTTTAATATACCTTATACCTATTACGAAGATCTCACGATATCCATCTATTTCTATAGTAGTACAATTCATTTCTTGTATATAGTGGATACAGTAAGAGTAATATATTCACTACGATGAAAGTACTGGTTGAAGATAGATATTAAACCCCTTCATTGAAGAGGTCAGGAAAGTGGCTGATCTAAACCACAACTTCTTGACCAACTAATAGAATTATCGTGCCACACAAGTCCTTGCAACTGGGTTTCTGTACGAAGACTTGGACAAGTTCTGTCTAAAGAGGAGAGAAGAATATCGTGGTCTGGTGTCTGCTGCTTTAAATGTAATAATTCCGTACACCGTACCTGTGCGAAAGTGTTTCTTTTTCTTCCATGGTAAGCATTAAACCAAAGATACGAAATCACTTATCAGTTGATGACTTGATAATGTGCGTCACGAAGACTGAACCAGATATTGCAGCACTAGTGAAATCACACAATGCTCAGGTATCCCATTAGCTTTCAATTTTAATTGTATATCAATATGCAGGGTTTGTTGCATTTGTATTCTTCTGGTATTTCAATATGCAGTTTTTATTAGTTTCATACCGTACCCCTTTCATTTAAATTGATTTTTAAATAACTCTGCATCTGTTGAAAATGTTTAGTAGACCTGTTTTTGTTGTTCTTAACAGTATGTGTAAAACTAAAAAGATACCTATCAGAAAAAATTCAATTTTTGGCATTAGATTCTAATTATATTTCTGTCTTCCGCTTATCTTCGCGACCCTCAGGTTGAGAAACACTTCCCCAGACCAATATAGAATTTTATAACATTTCGTTATTTTTTATACGTTATGTGTGTATTTAATATGTATACTGTACGAAAATATGAAAAATAATGTTTTATAAGCACTTAGGCATGCCTCGTGACACTCCATAATAAAAATTATAAGGAGAGGCCGCGAGGCATGAAGTTAGTGGCGGATTTAGGAATATACTGACTAAGCCCCGGATTTAGTCCGCGGCTCAAGGGGGATCGCCAACTCCAGGCTACATACGTGCTCTTTATCAGTGGCGTAACTAGCTTTACTGAGCTCTGGATCGATCGGTCATCGATTTACTCATGCCCGCCCCTGCCCCACGCATTTCAGCTGCTGCGTTATATATATATATATTTATATATATATATATATATATATATATATATATATATATATATATATATATATATATATATATATATATATATAATTTATTCGGAACTTTACCACACGCACAGATTACTCAAATGAGTAATAGTTGAATTTAATGTTTCGTAGACAGTGGGTTCAATATAGTGGATTAGCCAGGGGGAGGGTCCTTTAGTCTGGACCCCCTCCCCAAAATTGTTAAAAGCTGTTAAAATAAAGCCTTAAATTGCGTTTTAAGTTTAAATACGCCCAAAAAGTTTCTAGGAGAAAACACCCGTACCCTCGAAACTTCTAAGAGTCATTACAATAAAGCCTAAAATTGCGTTTCTAATTTTCACATTGCGAGAAAATTTTCATGGAGGACTCCCGCACCCCCTCTCCGAAACCTGGCTACACCGCTGAGTTCAATGACAATTTATGCGTTAGGTTTCACGTTAGTTAAGCTGTTGCCCAAAGATTTGAGTTATGCCTTCCATTGGGCATGAGTACTTTTATTACGCTATTCTTTCATTATCGTTAATAATCGATTTTTCAACTTTAGCTTCGATTCACAGGTATCTACTGTAGAAGTAAAATGTAAAATGTTATTGTCCTATCATATGATTTTATACCCTGGTAGCACGGAAGTAATTGCACCTGTCTCACTACTGTTACTCAACTTTGCCTGTTGCTGATAAGACGTAGGTAGGAATTTGGGAGCACTCAATCGAATCGTTCTACGAGAGGTAGTTCGCAGGCCCTGGTCTCGTGTTATTTTGCCTTGTTTGCTTGCTGCTGTGTTGTCTTGCCCTCAGGCGATCGAGCGGGATGTTTCGTATGTTGTATTTACCACTACCAAGAAAAAAGAAACAGATATCAGTTACACGAAGGGAACAAAATAAAAAATAATATATATCCTTTAGAGTTAGTATTGGAGAGAGAGCTAGTACATGAAAAATCACGCGAGGAGGTACAAATTGTTTCACCCCTACGTCTGGTGCGGGTCTGCCGGGAATGTAAGAAAAACTTAGTCTTCCACGTCAAACCGGGGCTTTTGGCTACAATGAGCTCCTGAATTTTTGAAAAAGGACCAAAATTTACGTCATAAAGTAAAAGAAAAAACTAACGGGTTTTGGTGTGGAAGGATGCACGAAACTAAAAACCGGTCCATAAGACAAGATTTTGGAGGCCTTTAGCCCCATAAGATACGATTCAAAATTCGAAAAAGGACCATAATTTATGTCATAAGTTCCAAGAAAATTTCTTTCGCCGTCTTGTTCCTTTCCATGTGCCAATCAACAAAAAACTTCGTAAGACGAAAAACTTATGGGCCAAATCTCCTTAAGACAAGTTTGTTTGAAAAAAGGGATAAAAATTGCGTCATAAGGTACAGCCAGCGACAGTAGAAAATGGAGGTTGGATACATAAGAAATGATAGCTTTCTCCAGTATCAGAATAGTTTCACTCGATGTCTGATAGTTGGACAACCAACATGACAGCAAATACGTGCCCGAAAACATAACATGCCAGGATATTCCTCCACTCGGAGGAAAAAGTATTACTATCTGAGAGCATCATTTAGAGAAACAACCACGAGATAAATCTGCAGAAATTCCATTCACATTAAGTTCAAAGAGATGGGAATTAATACAAAGAAAACGAAAACAATAATACGCTTCATGCAGAAACCGAAAAAGTACGGATAGCTAAACAAAATGAGAAAAGAAGGAAAGAGGGAAAGGAAAGAGCAAAAGATATGGGAATAAATTAAATTTTAACACTTAAGGATAAATAGTTTCCGTCTTTCCCGCTGCCCCCATCTTGGGTTTTCTTCCTTCATAGGATAAATCTCTTTCAGTATCAAACGCGAACATCATTTAGTGTTGAATTCCTTGAAAAAAAAATTAACTCAGTTTAGGCCGAGACTCGAACTCCAGACCCTTAGAATGACAGTCTCACGCGGTACCCATTTACCTACACAGGCTCTATCTACTACGTTTATAAATCTGCTATTACCCGCGCTGTTATCAAACGTGTTAAATGAGCCATTGTCGGTGAGCCACCCAAGTTCCATTTGAAGTTTCAATTTTATTTACCTCACTTAGCCATCTATGTGTAGCAGTCCCCTTGCTTTCATAAAAAGCATTTGTTCTGTAGATTAAAATCAAGAATGAATTAATCAGTACTCTTGTGAGCTTACTGGTGCACCAACATATCTATCTATCTATCTATCTATCTATCTATCTATCTATCTATCTATCTATCTATCTATCTATCTATCTATCTATCTATCTATATCTATATCTATCTATCTATCTATATATATATATATATATATATATATATATATATATATATATATACAGGGTGGGCCATTTTAATCAATCCACGGAAATATCTGAAAAATGATAAAACAGAAGAAATGTTTGAAGTACACGTTATATATTGCTAAGGGGGAAAACCAATTCCGTCAAAAGTACCCCTCTCCGCCGCCCGTAAATGGGGGTAACGGAGGGTAACTCTGAAATGTCAAATGGGAACATGGGTCGAGTAATACCTCGTTCGAAAGGTCTTGGAAAACTAAGTAACGCTGTACTAAAAGATGTTTCATATGGAGCACCAGTTTCAAAATGGCCGCCATGATATAGTTCGGAAACTCCAGTGCCCGCAGTATGAAAACCATGGAAGGTAAATGAAAAATTGAAATGAAATCTTTGAGTTTTACGCCCCACGGTTATGCCGGTTAGGCTAAAGGAGACGGTGATTATGAGAAATGAATGAAATGGTGGAATGAAGAAAGTGGGAGGAAACGGGAGAACCCCGAGAAAATCCACGCACACGGTGTTTGTCCACCAGTAAGTTCACTTCACACTAAGCTGAGATCGAACTAAGGACGCCATGCATTAGAGGTGAACGCTCTACCACTGAGCCACCGCGGCCCGACCAATGATAGATGCAGTTACGAAGAAGAGACCTTATCAAATTATAAAACAGCTTTCCCAGGGGAGAGAAAAGTTTTAAAATTTCCTTCTTGCGCTTCAACCTATGATTGAAGTAAAGAAGATTATTATTATTATTATTATTATTATTATTATTATTATTTTATCGAGAATGTACTTCTGGGTTTCCTCCTAAAAAAATACACACACTATTTCCAACTATAGTTATCCTACTTTTTACAAATTTGTCTAATTCAATATTGGTTTAAATAGTAGTAGTTTTCAAGCTACATATATGAGTTCTTTGACTAACTGAATAGTGCACGCCCCTTCTGGCTCACTCGCCACTATTTAACATTAAATTTCAGATGCCTCGATATATTTGCGTAAGTTTATTATTTTTAAAATAAACATTACGTAAAAGGTCTATTCAAATTGATATCAAGTTTTTCTGACATTTGTATATTACGCATACCTTTCTTCATTTGCATTACTCACATTACCCCAGAGAACGAACAAAGTTTAGAGTTCTCGTTTGCACTTCTCTTACAATAAGAAGCAAATATACGAGGAACAAATTTACCATTATTGACGATGCGGAGGGGAGGAGATTTTCTGGACTACGAAGGAATGTGTGCGGGTACAGAGCAGAGATCTGCACGGGTCGGAATTTTCAGCCTGGGCCCGGCCCGTGAATTTACAATGTGAGGCCCGACCCGAGTCCGAAATATGTCTTAGCATTTAGGCCCGAGCCCGGACTGAGCTCCGTGATAATCAAATGAGCCCGAAATAAGCCCGAATCACAGAAACTTAATTATTAATGCAAGATTGTATTTTTATTTACAGCAATTCGAGGTTTGATTTTGCAGTTGTGTTTTAAAAGTCCTTCAGAAAGAACGGTGCAATTTGTGTTTTACACTATATTTACAAAGTTAGGCCCGAAAAAGTCCAAGAAATATGGTTGTGTATTTAAAAATTCACAGCCCGAACCCAGGGGCGTCATTTAGGGGGGCAGGGAGGGGCATTTGCCCCCCTGAGTTTGAGATTTATATAGATTTTATCAATAGAATAGTAGTAAGTCAGTGAAAAACGCGAAATTTTACATATATCAAGGGGTCTTGCCCCCCAAGCCAAATCTGAAATGACGCTACTGCCCGAACCCCTCCCGGGCCCGAAGTGATACATGCTTTGTAGGCCCGAGCACGTGCAGTCCTCTAGTGCAGAGGCGTTTCAAGTGGTGGGCGACTGCCCACGGCCTTGCATCTTTAGGGACCTCGCAAAGACCAACGAGCCTAAATCGATTTGGCTCTCACTTTTGTCGATGCAACAATAGAAACAAGTATGAATTCGGACTTACTTACAGAAAAACAATACATAAGGCTTCAAACTAACTTTTCATCTATTCGTATATATTAGATCGCTAGCATACGCGACAGGCGGCGAGTTTATTTTAAGATTGCAATAATGAATGTGTATAAGTCTTTATCGTTGGGATGAATTGTTTTCGATAAATTTTATTATAATTAGCAATTTTTAAAAAAGGGGCAGAAAAAGGGGGCAGGAAGGACTCGTAAACCTTACTCGCCTTGCTGTGCAGATGGTATGGTCAAAATCAATACTGGATAGTGAAAGTGTAAGTGTAAAGGCTAATATGGAACAGAGGAACAAAAGAGAACTTCTTCAGAAGAGAATTGGGAGGGGAGGGGAGGAGAGTACAATGCTGTGACACTTGAAATGCGTCTTGATCTGTATACTTCAAGAAATTTTTCTTATTAGATTACGCAATTTCTAGTTTCTTACTCCGATTACTCAAAATATTCAAATGTTCTCGGAGGGAGTGACCGCCCCTCCCTTTAATCCGTCCGTGGTGTCATTCAGTTTTGCTTTTTGCTACTAATTCAAAATGCTTTCCGAAACAAGTTGTCTTCTTGTGACTGCAGGGGGTGGAAGAAACAAACAAACCGTGAAAGGAAGAAAGAAGTGGTTTTGGGCTCTTCCAGTCCAGACCATTCTAACCACTGAGAAGTGAGAATCACATTAAAAGCAGCTAGAACAGATGGTCAGCCCTCTCCCCTCTGCAGCATACTTTTTATTCTCTGTTGCCAAACTTACTGAAGAGTATATTGCAATTAATCTAACGCATGTAACGTAAATTGGAAACTGTGGTTGGATTTATATGGGTCTAGTGTATTTGTATTAAACATTTCAAGTCATTACCTGCAATACTTTGTTAGAAATTACCATATTAAAATTTACATGTTTTCAAATGGGAACTTAGAAACATAAGCGAAGAGGTAGAAGATCCCCTTAATAGGTGAATAGAAGGGACCCGAATCCATGACGTCAAGACCCCATTCCTTGAGCTTCGTGGCCTGGGCCAGACTTTTGACATTACTACTGCACTCAGGGGCAGTGGTTAGGGATGGGCACGAGCGAGTTCGAGCGAGTTTTTTTTGAAACTTGATTCGACTCGAAACAGACATCTTTTAGCTCAACTCGAGAACTCGACTCGACTCAGGGGACCCGGACCTTTCCAACGCTACCACTCGCGTCCAGCAACTCCATGTCTAACATGGTCGTCCTGACGTAGGAGAATCGACTCCATGCTTTTTTCATAATTATTCTCCAAATGGATTTGTATACAAGGTAGTTTGGCGAGTTTAGCAGCAGGTCTAAAATAAGCCTCTTGAGAGTGACTCTTATTTGTTAAAGAATACATAACGATCGCTTTTGGCTGTCTAAGCGGCTTGGTAAAAAAAAAAAACAGCGTAGCATAACAACAAAAAGGTGTTTCTCTTATATGTTAAAAATAAAAGCACATAAAGTAAAGTCAAATCTTGGTAAGGTGAGTGTCGGGGGACGCCGAATTCTACTTTGCCCCGGGCAACGAAATTTCTAGCTACGGCTCTGACCTCCAACACATCGGCCTTTCAGAGTCTCATCCCTTACCTACAACAACGTAGTTTGATTAACCTGTTATACAAAACGTTTGGAAAGAACCTGTGAGTCTGACTTATTGATAGCTATGCAATATATTGACAGAGTGCTAGTCTTCAGTTTAGCGACGAAGTTGCCCTTAGGCGAATATCATGTTGCTCTCTACTTTTGTCTGTGCCTTGTAAATCGTAACATTGTGTTTAAAGGCAAACAGAAACAAGGTCAGCTGTTTAGTTGTTTGTAGAACCACTTGATAAGACGTTTGTGTCTTTTACACAAATACTTTTTGCCAGATTGCTGTTTAAAGCCTTTTTGCATTATACACTATAAAACAACATATCCAGATTCAGAGAAATACACAGAAAGTTTAAAGAAGGGTGAAAAATATCTTTATTATTCAGATGCTTTATTATTATTATTATTATTATTATTATTATTATTATTATTATTATTATTATTTTCTTGAGTACAGAGATACAAAGAACAAGAGCTCCGTCACCAATAACATGGAAGCGAAAATGACTTCGAATTGGATAGAATAGATCAATGTATTTAATTTCGGAAAGAGGCTATAGGGCAGACACGGATCCAGGGAGCGATCGGGGCAATCGCCCCCCTCCCACGGAAGAGGAAGCTTTCTTATTTTATATGTAAATAAAACCCATCCCAAAATTTGGAGCTCTTAAAACTAGCTAAGTAGTAGTATTACAATCCACCCCCACCCCCAGAAGTCCGTTCTGGATCCGCCCCTGCTACAGGGGTACTTTAGGGTTCACTGCTTTTCCTTGCAATCCACTCTCATTGCTGGATAAGTATTTTATTTTATTATATTATTTGTCAAATTGAGCGAAATAGTTTTACCACAGCGGCAAATTCAACAATTAGGTTTAGGAAAAACAACTCATTGGTTCAAACACACACAGAAAGACAGAGTCCATTTGTTCGGGATGTTTTTTGAGGTTCGCGGCGTCTCCCAAGAAGAAATCTTGCTAAAACATATGTAAATGGGTATCAGGTATATCAGTACTTCAAATGAAAAGCAAAAAGAAAAGAGAGACAAAGATGAGTGTAATTTCCTATACTGTCTTTTTGGCATTGAAGAATACCGTTACTGTTTTACTGATCTACTGTACGCACTTCTGCGTTTTACTAACCAAGCCACAATCATGCTATATATACCATATATCGGCTAGGTCCAATCTGATGCCAATGCGCCTTTTCTTCAAGGAACATATTTTTTTATTATTATTACACGCTCAGAAACAAGGATAATCACCCAAAACCTGAGAAGATCTGAAGAATGACCCAGTAACAATAAACTGACAAAGAGAAGGAAAGACAAAAGTGGAAAACTATTGTAATCCAAAGTCGAGGCATTTTTCTTGCAATAACCGACCCTTCAAGTCGGGGGAAGTTTCTTGAAATAATAGTAATATATTTTTAACTTGCTCCTTATTTTAGCTTACGTAGTAATTTAAGACACAAAGATGTATCGCAATTTGCAATACATTTTTCAATTTGCAGTGCAAACATGTAAATGCAATGTTGCATTTCCATGTTTGCACTGCATTGCATTCCCATTTGCACTCCAAACTGCAATGCGATACTCCATTTAAAAAATGCAAGGAGATTCCTGACCAGTTGTTCTTTCAGAAAAAAATGTTCAGGTTGGGGGAAGGGGCACTGCTGGTACTATTCTATTTATTATTGTATTATAGACGTAATATTTTGGTCTCCTCCGGGGGGCACTCTCAGACCTCCGGGAGGGGGGCAGTGGCCCAAAAACATATCTGGAAGAAATACTGTTCCTGACACCAAGATAAGACAAAAGGTAATAACAAACCTGGGCGCACAAATGCTTAATTTCGGAATTATAGGCTGCCAAAAATATGAAGAAATGAACTTTAAAGGTCCATAGCTCCAAAACTAGGCGACCTACCGTAGTAGAGTCAAGACCTTATTTAGGAACTAGTACGTGAGCTATCCAAATATCCATGTTTCAGAATTCTGCCATACTTCTGCAACAATTTTTATACAGGTATTTGGTGAGTACTTCAAATTATATGCACATAGCCAAAGTTCCTCTCTAAAAATTGTCGCATGTGTACTTTAGATTCTGAAACATTGTATATTTGGATAGCGCACATATTAGTTTCTAAGTGAAGTCTTAACCCGACTACGATAGGTAGGGATGCGCACGAGAGAAGATTTGAGGCTTTCTCGTCTCGAAAATGTGCTGTCTCGACTCGAAAAATGTATTCTTTTTTATTGCAAGAGCTGTGTCTCGACTCGAAATTTGTCAGGAAAATTCTGCCTCGACTCGTCTCGTGCGCATCCCTAACGATAGATCCCATAGTTTTACAGCTATGAACCCTTAAAGCCCCGGATCTAGGATATGATGAAGGGAGCGACTAAATCACAGTTTGCCGCTTTATTCAGTGTAAAGCAGGATTGAAGCTTATTTTATCCAGTGTATACCTGAGTGTCAAGAGGGCTGTAGCTCCCCTTGGATCCGCACCTGTATAATAATATATATATATATATATATATAACTGTTTCTGAGTAATTAGTTTCTTCAAAACTATTTTTAAAAATATGTGAAGAGTTTTGAGACATTCGAGTCGAATCAAGATTTTTACGAGCAGTCTCGATTCGACTCGAATTTTACAAATTGTGCCTCGACTCGTGCGCATCCCTACTTCTCGGTTCGGTTCGATATTGAATAAGCTGTGAGCCAAGCCGCACAAGTCGTTGACAACCGTAGACCCAGGCAGAACAGTTTTAAACATATTTGCCTGGCACGCTATAACTTTTAACAAATTTTGGCCCAAGCACGAACACTTGCTCCTCTGGAACTCAAACCCAGAACCTCGTGAACGATGTCCTTGTTTCCTAGATTTCACGACTACCGAAATCGGCAGTCAACTAGTTTTTAGTATTCAGACGCAAACCGCCTATCTTTCAAGCTTAATTACAGAATTTAATAATAATAATAATAATAATAATAATAATAATAATAATAATAATAATAATAATAATAATAATAATAATAATAATAAGTTGTAGTGGAAGTAGCAACATTGATAATAATTATATTGTTTATGCAGAATAAGTGAAAAACGAACTTGAAACTACACACAAGATTTGGCTCGACTTGGCTCAACTCGACTCGAAACTCGATCCAAATTCGAGTCGAGTTGGAAGAAATTTTTCGAGTCGAGTTTTCGAGTCGAGCTAAAAGATGTCTGTTTCGAGTCGAATCAAGTTTCAAAAAAAACTCTCTCGAACTCGCTCGTGCCCATCCCTAACCAAGTGTGATTATAAACCAGCCGTTACCCGCGCTATCAAACGTCTTAAATCAGCCAAAGTCGGGGGTTACCCCACTTACACTTGAAGTTTGAATTTCATTTACGGCCTTTAGCTATCTACGGCAACAGGCCCCATGTTTTCATTAAAAGCATTTGTTCTGTAGATTAAAATCAAGAATAACTTAATCTATACTTTTACTTACTGTTGTCAATATATATATATATATATATATATATATATATATATATATATATATATATATATATATATATATATATATACATATATATATATATATATATATATATATATATATATATATATAGAGAGAGAGAGAGAGAGAGAATTGTAGGTATATAAAAATCGGATTAATGGGGGTTAAAAGAGTGATTTCGTAACTGCGAAATGGGTGATCGCATCACTACTGACATCTGGTAGCGGTGTTAAGTAATACACCCATTAGAAATAACGCTTCGAAACGACAAATTGCATGTTGTGGCGTGGATAAGTCGGTAAGGGGTCTGCTTATTGAGTAGGCAACTCGAGTTCGAGTCTTGAGCACACCAATACTTTTTCCTTCAAAATACATTTCTATATTTTTTATATATGTTATTAATAATTGCTTTCCTGCATTTTTTGTAAATTATCTTAAATTACTGAAGGTTCAGTAAAATCAAGAAGGTTAAAATACATATATATGATTGTTTTATCCGTATGTACAGTCCAGAGATGGAGCGGGTCGGGGGGCCGCGGGTCAACAGAACCTGACCCACTGCAACCCCCCACTCTGACTTAACAATGTATTACGACCCACAGACTCATTCTGCTCAGTGCATTGTAGACAGCTTCTGAACACTAGTGAATTTGTCTTTTTTCAAGGCATCCTTTTTCTTTTCATTTGTTTCTATTGACAAAAGAACTTCAGGCAATTTTAGATATTGATATTTGCAACTGTAATAATAGCAATAGGACTTATTTGAAACGCAGCCTGTGATTTCTTAGAGGAGCTAACTACTGGGAAAAATGTTTCAATCATGTGTAATATATGAATTATTATATAAAAAATTGAATGTAACTATGTGTGCATGATCATCATATCCAAATTGCAAAGTCAAATGAAATGATTTTTGGTATATACTTAGGCCTCAATCTCAACTAGGAAGTTATCATAAATTCGGTATCGATTTCATTATATTACATATTCTAAGAGGGTCCGAATTTTTGCGAAAAATTTAGTATCTCACAAGCCGTTCAAGTTGGAGAGCTGATATTCAGTATATTAATTCTTTATCTAATATAAATAAGATAAAGAGTTTGTTTGTGTGTTTGTCTGTCTGTCTGTCCGTGTGCGGCCTGGGAACCAGACGAGTGGACCGAGAGTTACCAAATTTTGGTCAGGGGTACCTAGCCCAGGCCCCAGATCAAGACGAAGTCGTTTTTTTAAATTTCGAACCAGGGGGTCTCAGGGGGCTTTTACCGGAACCGGCTTGGGAACCAGACAAATAGACCGAGAGTTACCAAATTTTAGTCACAAATACCTTGGTTCACGCTCCAGATCATAGTTAAACGTTTTTCTCAAAACTCGAACCAGGGGGTCTCAGGGGGGCGTTTATCGGGACTGGTATCTGGTGATTCACGTGTAGAGAATTCATTTATGTCTTTTAATACTAATTTAGATAAAGTAAGTGTAGATATTGCTTCAGACAGCTTTAGTAATTTATATAAACAAATCCCTATTTGTGATGGACGATTATGTATTATTTCAATTTCTATTGTCAGTTTATAAAATAGCTAGTTTAAAAACCTTCCCTGAAGAAAGCATTCTCACGGCACCTATAGGAAAAGTCATAGCCCATTCAGCCCTGACCCACACAATTGTGCACGTAGAATGAATGACCAATCTTTCCATCTTTCGTAATTATTAAACGAAAACAATACTGTTTTTGTGGAAAACTGAATTTGTGATTTGTAACGTAGCCTGAGTGGAAGATAAAATATTTCCACAAAAACTAACGCTATGGGACAAGTACTGGTAAAGTACATAAACAATTGGTTTTAAATAACTAAAGATATATATATATATATATATATATATATATATATATATATATATATATATATATATATATATATATATATATATATATATATATATATATGTGTGTGTGTGTGTGTGTGTGTGTGTGTGTAATAAATAAGCTGAAACAGAAGCATTAATACTATCAACTGAGTAAATCGCTCAATAGGCTATTTGAATTATGCAATGAAATAATACATAAAGTTCGTCGGATATAATATGTAAATTTCATCAAGGAAACAGGACATAAAATTTGACTTAAATAATTTTATAAACAATTTGATCACTCCAAAATAGATCCTACAACAAATATAAAAAATTAATAATTGTGTATTCATTGACTATCAGCACAAATATATTCAATATTCTATTAAAGTTATTTTATTTGATAAACTTCAATAATCTTCAATCAACTTAATAGGATAACTTTGAGATAAAAGAGTATTCAATTAGGAAAGTTAACATTTACCAATATTTTTCGCATATCAATACAACATCTTTCATAGCGAATATTACACTTTATACAATAAATATATGGTTTTGTTCCAAAACAAGCTAATAAGGAACCTTCGAAACAACTTTAAACACAATTCATTTATACTCAATACTCACAAGAATTTGACTAATTCATACACTATAGCCGTATTCACAAAATTCATGAAAAGCAGAATAGCATTTGCCACTAATAAACTTCAACATATTTTTGGATCAATCACAGAATATAGAATAAATCTTGAGATATTGGAAGAAATTGCTATATAACTCTACTATCCATATAGCAATAACTTGAGCGTTGTTATCACAAAATTTCATACAAAACTTAACTTCCCGTAATAACATACAGATTCTTGCCTTTCACGTTTCTCTTCCAGTTTCGGAATGAAATTGTTACAGAAAACATTTCGTCGATATTTGATAAATAATACTCATGAATTTGTATACATTTCCATGTTCTCACTTCTGACTATGTATAACTTGTAGAAAACTAAAATGAAGACCCAGGGTCAGATACTGAACCTTGAGAATTTGACTGTCCACTTCTCTATCGTAGTCGTAATTATGAACATACGGACGACTACGGACAAATCACAGCCTAGCGCACGAGTTCCAATTCTATCCACTATCACATGAGTAGTGCTATTTATACTTTAAATTGACTGCCGATTTCCTCACCTTTTTAACTTCAATGAAATCGTTACACACATCCACAGTATATTTACAAACAAATGCAACGTATATTTTTTCCTAATTATGAACGTAAAAGTACAATAGTCATCTGTCAAAACAAAAATTAATAATTTAATTATCTATACCCAAGTAATAATAATATTCTAACTACAAAATAAAAATCCCCAAAACTAAAAATTCCCAAAATAAACTACCTAAATACAAACAAGAAGTCCCAAGTCTAAACGTCAAAACGTAATCTATAGTCTTAAAAGTCCAAGTACTAAATACATTCATAAACAAACATATAAATAACTAGAATCCTGAAATAACTATAGAAATCAAATTTTCCATAGATGTGTATAAATAAATGTACAAAAATTCACAAAAGTAAATCCCCACGTTAAGCGGGTTTTCATATCCAGGCTCCTAACTATGAAAACATTTACGATCACTCCAACCCCAATCATTTCACAGATTCAACCTGTTGTATATAAGTTATTAGGACGTAAAATTGAATGTAGTTTATACGAAAAAGATTTTTATGCATTGCAACACCTGTAACGCCCAAATATTCACCACAAACTTATAGTCGTATCGAAATAAACAAAAAAAAATGTGGAGCAGGAAACTACTTTACACAAAAGTCTAAAGAAGCTCAGTGAAAACGTACGAACTGGTGGAGCGGTTTGGGTGAATAGTTTATCAATCATAAGTGTATGTGTTCAAACCCTGTAGGTATTATTCAATTTGTTTTTTTTTCTTTCTTAAAAGTGTGTTCATATTTTCATCAGAGGACTGAGAACATTTCTTTGAATAAATCTTTGGCAACTACTTTTCTCTCAAATTCGATTAGAAAGGAACATTATATGAATTGCAGATCTAAAATCCAAAGCTGAAAACAAAATATTAAGTATGTTCAATATTTCATTATTATCCTTTGATTTGTAATAAAAAACTAATTATAAGCATTGATAATTTCAGAAGATTCTCCTCGGGTAATGGTCAAGATATGAATGAGAGAAAACTGATAAAACATTATTAGTCCACTTTGAGCATGATCGAAAATATGGCCACGAAGGGGGAAATTTATGTCGACAAGGTCTCAAATTCTCGAACAGGTAATGCCCTGAAATCATCACTGTTTGAAAGGTTTCCTTAACAAATACCTAGGTAGAATCAGGGGCGGATCCAGGAGGGATCGGGGCGTTCGCCCCCCCCAGAAGAGGAAACTTTATATATAAGGTTTCTATTTATATATAAGGTTATATATAAAGGATAACTTTATAACTTTATATAAATACACAGGAAGCTACAAAACTTTATAGTTACTTCTTGTTAGTTAGTACGAATAATTACGACTACGATTTTGTTAACATAGTCTGAGTGGGGGGAATAAAATATTCCAACAAAAACTAACGCTATGGGACATGTACTGGCAAAGTACATACATAATTTGTATTAAAGAACTAAAGAAGTATATATATATATACCAGCTGAATATACCCGTTCTTCGCATGGGGCCAGTACTTGGAAGTCAACGCTTGTGGAAGTATTACTATTCATTTCGGCGACCGCGAAAACTTTGGATGTGACACTAATATCGATCATTTTGGATTACTTTAAAATGTCTCGGTATCCCCCCTCCCCGCTGACTCCCGGCCGCATACAATTGTAGCTGAATTTGCAAGTCATCGCTAATGAAAGTCTCACCATTGATCTCACCGACTGCGAAAATTATGGAATTGACGCTAATATCGGTCATTCTGGATTATTTTTACATGCCTGAGTATTCCCCCTCTGACTTCCGGCCCGCATACATATATAACTGAATTTGCAAATCATCGCTAATGGAAGTGTCACCATTGATCTCAGCGGCCGCGAAAACTATGGATTTGACTCTAATATCGGTCATTTTGGATTATTTTTACATGTCTCGGCATTTCGTGTCCCCTCCCTCCCCGCTGACTCCCGGCCCGCATACAATGGTAGTTGAATTTGCAAATCACCGCTAATGAAAGTGTCAGCATTGATCTCACCGACTGCGAAAATTATGAACCTGACGCTAAAATCGGTCATTTTGGATTATTTTTACATTTCTCAGTATTCCCCGCTGACTCCCGGCTTGCATACAATTGTAGCTGAATTTGCAAATCTTCGCTAATGGAAGTGTCACCATTGATCTCAATGACCGCGAAAACTATGAATAGGACACTAATATCGGTCATTTTAGATTACTTTTAAATTTTTCGGTATCCCCCCTCCCCGCTGACTCCCGGCTCGAATAAGGTGAATTTGGAAGTTAATGTGATCAGAGTTTCACCATTGATTTCAGCGACCGCGAGAACTATTAATTCGACACTAATATCGGAAATTTTCTACTACTTTTACATGTCCCGATAAACGCCCCCCTGAGACCCCCTGGTTCGAATTTTGAGAAAAACGTTTAACTATGATTTGGAGCGTGAACCAAGGTATTTGTGACTAAAATTTGGTAACTCTCGGTCTATTTGTCTGGTTCCCAAGCCGGTTCCGGTAAAAGCTCCCTGAGACCCCCTGGTTCGAAATTTAAAAAAACGACTTCGTCTTGATCTGGGGCCTGGGCTAGGTACCCCTGACCAAAATTTGGTAACTCTCGGTCCACTCGTCTGGTTCCCAGGCCGCACACGGACAGACAGACAGACAAACACACAAACAAACTCTTTATCTTATTTATATTAGATAAAGAATTAATATACTGAATATCAGCTCTCCAACTTGAACGGCTTGTGAGATACTAAATTTTTCGCAAAAATTCGGACCCTCTTAGAATATGTAATATAATGAAATCGATACCGAATTTATGATAACTTCCTAGTTGAGATTGAGGCCTAAGTATATACCAAAAATCATTTCATTTGACTTTGCAATTTGGATATGATGATCATGCACACATAGTTACATTCAATTTTTTATATAATAATTCATATATTACACATGATTGAAACATTTTTCCCAGTAGTTAGCTCCTCTAAGAAATCACAGGCTACGTCTCAAATAAGTCCTATTGCTATTATTACAGTTGCAAATATCAATATCTAAAATTGCCTGAAGTTCTTTTGTCAATAGAAACAAATGAAAAGAAAAAGGATGCCTTGAAAAAAGACAAATTCACCAGTGTTCAGAAGCTGTCTACAATGCACTGAGCAGAATGAGTCTGTGGGTCGTAATACATTGTTAAGTCAGAGTGGGGGGTTGCAGTGGGTCAGGTTCTGTTGACCCGCGGCCCCCCGACCCGCTCCATCTCTGGACTGTACATACGGATAAAACAATCATATATATGTATTTTAACCTTCTTGATTTTACTGAACCTTCAGTAATTTAAGATAATTTACAAAAAATGCAGGAAAGCAATTATTAATAACATATATAAAAAATATAGAAATGTATTTTGAAGGAAAAAGTATTGGTGTGCTCAAGACTCGAACTCGAGTTGCCTACTCAATAAGCAGACCCCTTACCGACTTATCCACGCCACAACATGCAATTTGTCGTTTCGAAGCGTTATTTCTAATGGGTGTATTACGTAACACCGCTACCAGATGTCAGTAGTGATGCGATCACCCATTTCGCAGTTACGAAATCACTCTTTTAACCCCCATTAATCCGATTTTTATATACCTACAATTCTCTCTCTCTCTCTCTCTCTCTCTCTGTATATATATATATATATATATATATATATATATATATATATATATATATATATATATATATATATATATTGACAACAGTAAGTAAGAGTATAGATTAAGTTATTCTTGATTTTAATCTACAGAACAAATGCTTTTAATGAAAAACATGGGGCCTGTTGCCGTAGATAGCTAAAGGCCGTAAATAAAATTCAAACTTCAAGTGTAAGTGGGGTAACTCCCGACTTTGGCTGGTTTAAGACGTTTGATAGCGACGGTAATGGCTGGTTTATAAACACATTTGCTATAGCGTGTGTAGGTAAGTGGTTACAGCGTCTGACTGTTATGCTAAGGGTCCGGGGTTCGAGTCTCGGCCTGGATGGAGTTACTTTTTTTCAAAGATTTAAACACTATAAATGATGTTCGCATTTGATGCTGAATGAGATTTATCCTATGAAGGGAGAAAAACCAGGACGGATACAGGGGCAGGAGGAAAGTCGGACACTGTTTATCCTTAAATGTTAAAATTTAATTTATTCCCATGTCTTTTGCTCTTTCCTTTCCCTCTTTCCTTCTTTTCTCATTTTGTTTAGCTTTCCATACTTTTTCGGTCTCTGCATGATGCGTATTATTCTTTTCGTTTCCTTTGAATTAATTCCTATCTCTTTGATCTTAAAGTGAATGGATTTTCTGCAGATTTATCTCGTGGTTGTTTCTCTAAGTGATGCTCTCAGATAGTTATACTTTTTCCTCCATATGGAGGAATATCCTGGCATGTTATGTTTTCGGGCACATGTTTGCTGTCATGTTGGTTGTCCAACTATCAGACATCGAGTGAAACTATTCTGCTACTGGAAAAAGCTATCATTTCTTATGTATCCAACCTCCAGTTTCTACTGTCGCTGACTGTACAAGAAAAACTTAAGGGTTTAGTGTGGAAGCATATCGTAATTTAAATAAAAACTGATGACAAGTTGCGAAGTCATATTCATCATTTCTACTCGTGTCTTCCATATTTCGCATGATCTCATGGGCACGTATACTTTGGCCCTATGTTTAAAATGTCAGTATACTCTTGCTCTCACTAATAATATTGGCACCTTATCAGTAAGCCTCCCTTGATATCTTACAAAGGGAGTGTGTAGAGAGAAGTTTGCGATGATTTGACTGTATTTACTGTACAGTATGGTTGGAACGACAAAACATATTGTACTTAAAAATGATATGACTACTTAAAAATATTACATATAAAAAAGGTTCCTTTTTCAGGAACACTCACAGAAGCCTCGGACCAGGACTGATAACTTGGCACGATCTCAGCGAAAAAAAGGACATTCGATTTGGAACATAGTGTATATTAGAAGTCTTTACAGGGCAGGCGCGTTAAAATCCGTAACGAGCGAACTCGAGAAATACAGCATGGATCTAGTAGAGGTTCGGAAAGTTGGGTGGGAAGCTGCGCCGTCGCCTTGTGCAGTTCGCAAGAACACGTGAACCACCAAATATCGTACACTTTGTTGCTCATTAAGATATTTAATAATATTTAGAATATTATTATATTGTCGTTTCATTTCAACTCTCAGCTTGATTTACTCCTTGCGTATATGCATTCCATCACTACACCATGTTCGCAGGAGCAGCGAGCATGATACACTGCTCTGTGTGTAGTACAGAAGGGAAGCACGGGCAGCTGGGGGACGAACGAGCAGCGTTTACAGCTGTTGTTGACTAATTTCCAGTAATGTGGTGCTTTAAACAGAATCAAAGAATGAACTGCAATTTAAAATAGAATATAGTAATAGCTCATTCTTTCAATCAGTTACCTACATTTCTTTTTATCAATTACTTGTAATGAAAATAAACTAATAGAACAAACAAAATCACATCTTTGCGGGGTCGTATCGAGGGAAATGGGAGGTTTAGAATCCTTCCCCAGAGATTCTTACGTTAACGCAGAACAAAATAAAATTTTAATTTATTTTCAAGACTTATTTTTTTAAATAAGTATAATCTAATTATTTTTAGGCTACGGTTTTCCTACCTAAATAAACTAAATGTTTGTAAGGAAATTCAATAGCTTATCAAAACATACTGTACTTAGTAATATTGTTACAATAGTAAAATCCTACTTTCTGTATTGTGGGAATTCGAAGGAAATTTTAAAATTGATTTTTCTATTTTAACTTTTATCTTAAATACATGCAAAATAGAAAAGGACAAATACTGTTATTTGCAGTAATGAACGTTCAGCTGTAACACTTCGCTGTAAAAAAAACGCGGAAAGATATTTTTTCTTTGGGGGAGGGGTGGGACTTACTTTGGAGATTGTACTTTATGCGTAGAAACATTATTCTCTCAGTGTCTTTCAAAGTAGCAGAAGTGAAAACGTGCTGTGTGGTGATATACTGATTGATTTATATATGTTTGCTAGTATTTATTATTTCTGTTCCATAATTTTCATCAGCTATGTTCTGCTAGAGTTTTTGGTAGGTATACGCTCGACTGTTTTCAAAATTATGGCTTATATCCATTCTTATACCTCCATTACATCTCTCAATTAAAGTAAATATATGCTGAATTATATATATAAAGGTGGATATATTCCGTATACTCTCGTATAGCCTTCTCGATAGGTATGTAGTGTTAGGTTTTCCTAAAATACTTTTTCAATACTAGTGAATCTAAGACCTATTCGATACGGAAGCATTTTTGGAAGATTTGTTGTAAGCAACATTTTATCATTACCCTATTTTGTAGAGGATTATGTTGAGTGATTGCAAACTACTGTATATCTTTTAGTGCACTGACGAATTGTGAAAGTTTAGAAAGAAGTTAGAACATAATCGAACGAAGTTAACTATCATCTAGAGGTGAAAACTATACTGTGTCGACATTTCAAAGTTAATTTAAATTAATAAATGGCTGATAGATTATGGAATGAAAATATGATTGTTTTGCTTTTCTCGCGTCTTATACAAGGGCGCTCATGTTTTCGTCTCCAAGGGGGGCAAGTATAAGCGACATTTCAAATTTTGCTGTAACTAATGTAAAAATTCTATTGGGTTTTCGATATTCTGAAGTACAATTTCTTCTACGGGGGCGAGCGCCCCACCTTGCCTCCTTTGATGGGCGCCCTTGGTCTTATATGAAGGGAATTAGTAGTGAACCTGAATTGTATAATATGTTGGCGACATCTCATTGAAGAAGTGAAGAGAGCTCATTCGTGGCTAAGCGGTTAGCGTAAGCGCCTTTGCCGTGCGAGACCCGGGTTCGATTCCTGGCTGGAGCTCAGATGGATCAGATTCCACGTTAATCAGTAGATCTCGTCTCATTTAGCCTCGCTGCTGAAAATGACGTTAAACTCAAAATCAACTTAAAAAGTGAAGAAGTATGAGAACTAATAAAAACATTATAATTATGCTGAATTTAACTAGTGTCAGCACCAGGGACGCACCCACACCGAGAATCTACAGGATTCGGATCCCCCGTCAATACTTCTTAACTCGACATACGTTTGTACATTTTCATAATTGATTAGCAGAGAAATGACTGATGTAGTCTAAAGATCTGATGTTACACCTTATCTGTGCTGCTTCTTTTCTTTAAAAAAATCTAATTCAATTTTGTTTTAGAATATAGATGACAGAAATTAACAATTAGATATCGTTTCTCGGCTGTATAATCACATCGGATCAATCGTACATAGATGTAGAGTCTTATAGTATTGGACCCTCCTCCCAAACTTTGGATTCATCCAACAAAGTTTTCTGGGTGAATACGCCAAATATTCTACCAATATTCGTTCGCATGGTCATTTCTATTAAGATTCATAATAATCTTGTAAAAAAAGAAGTCACATTCGCTTACTTTTAATTGATTGCATCAGATTTTGGGGTGTTTGTATATACTGTATGTCTCCATTCTAAGCTCTGGTGTTTTCCATGGTTGGGTTGATTTTATGAAGTGTCCTATTCTCCTTATTTCTAAACTGACTAGTATATGTCTTTGGTGGACAGGCCCCGGGGTCAGTTCCAGGTGGGAGAGCATAAACTACATTACAGTAAGCTTTTAAAACTGTACATCTTGTCTTATGCAGCCTAGCCCCTCGAACAGATAACGTAAATACAAAATAAACAGTCATGAAGTGTCTGGAGACAACAATGCAAAGGTACTTGGACAAAACGTTCGTAACTAAAGTTGCCTCTATAACTTGATACATTGCATGTTTCGTGTATATGTATTGTTAAGAGTTCAGAAAACAGCATAAATGACAATTCAAATATACAAAACAGCAGACAGCCGTCTACTGAAGATTCCATTTAGTATATTGTTGTGAAATTGGTGGTTAGTCTGTAGAAAGAGAATGACATACAACAAAATTAATGAAAATCATAGTAAATAATCCGATATTGACTTCAGAAACAAAGTTGTTTTTAACATATTGAAGAATATAAAAGCACTTAAAGGAGTGCCATAGCTCAAAATAGTCTCAGTGATTTAGCTGTACTATCAACAGAGAAAAATGTAAAAACTAAACTTCGGAAGAGTTATTGACAAGTTGATTGCCCAGAAGAACATCAGAAGTGATTTCATATACGAATGAAATGAAACATTTGTTTATGGATGGGTACTTCTTATTATATGTGAATATATATATGGTTATTTTCATTGATTTTTTTAGTTTTTCTTATTTAGAATGCCGAAAGAATTCTAGAATTAGAATTTTCTAACGGCTGTGGACTACCAAAAACTTATGTCACGAGACGCCACTGATCACAACTCGAATGCTAAAAAGAAGGAAAATAAACAATACAACTGTTCAATAAAATTTCAATTATAATAATACATGTGTTACTTACCACACTAATATAGGTAAATGTAATTAAGTGTTTTAAAATACGTAATGTTATTATGAAAGTTGTAATGTATTATTTAGACATATTTAGAAACACTCTATATCTCCGTGTGCGAGGACTGATGGGGGAAGACGAAACACCAACATTCATTTGTACTTGAACGTGGTGGGGGAAAACTTTTTTTCTATGAGGTTATGTGAAACAGATTTAAGTCTTGTGCGTGCGGTTATTATTATATATTATTTTTTCCTGACGGTTTGTTTGTAAAGTGGGCTCCGCAGGTCAAGAGTAACCCTTGCGTCTACATCATGAAGTGAAAAATCTTGAGATGACCGCGTATAATTGTCTGAATTTGGATGGCAACTGTCCTGATTATTAGAAAGTGAATATGGGAGAACTATGAGATAAAGTAAATAGATGCGCGTAATTTTATTATAAAATTAGGAAATCAAACCAGAGATAAGATTGCTCCTTAACAAGAAAGCTCGCAACGTGAGTGATGCACCAACCTATATCTACTTGCACATGCTCCAAGTTATTTAGTTTGTAAACCATACAAAGAAGGAATGGGAAAAGCCGTGTAAAAAGCATATTTTACTGTCTTTAATTAAACTAGTTTAAAAAGCTGAGTGTAAATTTAATTTGTTAATGTCTGTATTTTGATGGATAAGTTTTGGTTAGTGGGGCATGGTGTTAATTTTTAGCATACATTTCGGGCTCCTTCTTCATCCCCTTGACGTCTGGTTTGTGATGGTTTCGGCCGGTTTCTTCTTCCTCCTCCTTCTTGGTTTCTGTCCAATATGTTTCGAGGTTGGAATGTATGTCCGTTTGAACTTGTGATTGGTCGCAGGTGTGCCGTCATAATCTGTTGTGAGGCTTCTTTGATGATTAACTTTAGTAATTTTCTATATTCTTGGTGTGTTGTGCGGGCAGGGCCGGCGAGAGCGGTCGCGGGCCCCGGGGCTGAGCAATCCCTGGCCCCTTACATGTTCCCTTATGATTATTTACGTACTTACCACTTAGGACGGAGGTAGAGTAAAATGAACATTTGGGCTTATTTTGAACTCTTTATTAGACCATTAAAGCGTTTAATTTACATGTTAAACAGTATTGTTATATCTCCAAATAAGTGAATAACAAGAACTCTGGACCTAGCCTATGTTCACTGTTCGCCGAAAAAGAAACCTCATTAATTCAGTATTTATTATTTTGTTTAGACTCTATACTTGTTGGTTCTAAGAATTTTGAAGGCTTCAAAACTAAAATGAATAAAAAATAATATATTTAATACAATAGTATCAAAATACAGAAACATCTATTTGTAATAGCAAAAGTTGTCCCCAATGCTCAATCAAATGCTCAAAACAAAATAATTTGTGAAGGAAATACAAAATTAACATATTAAATAGTTAATAAAAGTGAGAAAGTAAATGTTCTCAACCTTCCAACCTACCCTGTACTATGAATATCTTTGCACAAATAGTTGCTATAAATAATTATATAGAAGTAAGCTATGCAGTTAGTCTTCCTTAACTAGAGACATGAGGCATTAGGCCTAATTTAGTTATTTCAATGAAATATTGCTGAAATTAATTATAGTGTGATTAATAATGTGATATTAATAGTAATTGTCTGTAGGAGAAATTTATTATATGTGTTACTACTAGACAACTATTACAGTTACAATGTATCCTTTTCTACGTATAGTTATACAAAATTCCCTTTCTGGCCTTTTTCAGGGCGAATTCATCTATGATAGCATCCAGGTTGGTACACTTGACAAGTTCTGTCGCCACTGCCAACATGCCTAAGCTTGATAATCTGTCTTGACACGTTGTAGAGTGTAAAACATTTTTTACTCTATTTAACACAGAGAAAGAGAGCTCTGCACTAGCAACGGTAGCAGGGATTGTGGCGAAAATAGAAGGGCCACTGTCAGATTTGGAAATAATATTTCTAGATTCAAAGTTTTGATGTTATTTAGGAGACCCCATGATGAAAGCGTTTTCTCACCAAATTAGCCGAATATATTAATTTCAGGCTATGCAGTTATCAGAAAGATCATGTCCTAAATCTTTTGGGCTAGTGCAGCTGCTTGTTCTTGGCTCTGGTCATCTGTCATTTCTTTGCAAGACCACAGTACACAAAAATTGTTACATAAAAGAGCGCACTGATTAGAAGCGAACTGACATATCTCCTATGACACAAAAATTGTTACATAAAAGAGCGCACTGATTAGAAGCGAACTGACATATCTCCTATGACACTGTCCAGGATAATATTAAACACTTAAAAACTGGTTTCGGATCAGGATCATCATCTGCATTATCGCAGTCTTCTTCATCAGCTAGTCTCTTTCGTTTCCTTCCTCTCTCCTGTTCTTCTTGAAGATGTTGGGGCCAACCTATGTTTTCAGCTACTACCAGAGCTTCACTAGATATCGGATTCACTTCATTACGAATGATCTTCAAGTCTTCTAATAGAGAACTTAAATATTTTGACGCAACATCCATTCTTTCACCACGCTGCTGCAATACTCGATTTATGATGTCTATTGACTTCAAAATCTTGAACCAAATAAATGCAAGAAGAAGGCAGTTAAAGGTTTTTAAATATTTTTTTCAGTCCCTCTATGTCTCGACGACATTTCGCCGTAAGGTTTAGCAGAGTTAATTCTTCAAGGGCTTCTATTATATCGGGAAGATGTGCAGCAATTGGTGTAACCCTATCTACTCTAGCAGACCAGCGTGAAGAGAGCTAGGAATTTTCTTTCTTAAAATTTTCCATCTTTGGGTGCTAGAACTAAAAATGTTATACAATTTTTGAACAGCTCCGAAAAAAGTAATTGCAGCTAAACAGCTCTCCGCTGCTTGTTCTCCACAGAGATTTAAAGAATGACACGTGCAAGCAGAGAAAACAGCTTCACTGTTGGCTGAGAGTATGACAGCCTGGGCTCCTTTATATGCTCCATTCATGTTGCTCCCATTGTCGTACCCTTGGCCTTTACAGTCTTCCAATGGGATTTCAATTTCTTTCAGTTTATTCAGAATCAGCTCAGCAACGGCTTCTCCACTTTTTTGAACTATCAGTGAAGCATAACAATCTTTCCTCAACTTGGTAAGGTTGGTTTTCTTTTTCAGTCAAATTGACATATCTTATTAAAATTGCAGTCTGTTCGATATTTGCTAAGTCGGATGTTGCATCAACTATTATAGCGTAATGTCTCGCTTTTTCTCTTCCTTCTAGAATTTTCTTTGTCACTTGAGCAGCATATAAACTAATAAACTCATTCTGAATGTCACGAGACAATGAACTTGCATTCTTTCTGCCTTGTCTTGGAAAGAGCGTACTTTATTTAAATGCTCATTCAAAATAGGATCATAATTAGCAAGCAGTTCTAAAATTTCCAAAAAAAAAAATCCATTAGATGGGTTTCCGATTTTTTTGTTATTACCTCGAAAAGGAACCCCTCTTTCAGCTAGGAACAAAGGGACATTGAGCAGTCTCTTTAAGAGCTCGCGCCACTTGTCTTTCTCCTGCTGGATAGAGCGCAATTGTAAATCTTTCTCCTGCTGGATAGAGTGCAATTGTAAATCTTCAGCGATTTATCTTTTTTCGATTTCATCACCTCTGACTTCCACTGAATATAACAGTTTTTATGGCTAGAACTATTTTCGTGTTCGGGCACTTTATCAAAAAGTTTCTTCCAACGTTTTTCTGTCGAGAAACCTTCAGGAAGTGCCAACAAAGAACGTTGTGGCTGTGTTAGCTTGCTAAATATCCTACAAGGTAAACACTAAAATGCCTTCTTGACTTTGCTAGAAAATAGCCAATCTCGTGTAATCAGTTTGCCATTGTTCATTTTCTTTTTAAATACCGAAGTTGGCACGGAAAACCCTAAACAGTCTTCAGGGAAATGTTTTGGCATTGGAATATGAGGATACTTTAAGTCTCGACTTGCATCAAAAGTAGGGTCGCCTATATCAAAGTGTCTGTATGGCCATGGGGATGACTGGGGCATAGCAGTAGCAGACGAAGCAGGCCTACTAACACGAACACCAGTTCAGCTTTATCATTTACAACAGCTTCATTTAGTTTGCTTTCATTTACAGTACTAGGTACATCTACTCTAAAGTTGGTTATTTTCTACTTCGACTGAAGCCTCAGTCGATAGTAAAGATGGTTTTAAAAAATGTCCAAATGACAACTGACCCCCTTTTTTTTTTTACTCATTTTCTTTCAACTCTCTCCCGCTCTTTTCTTTCATCTTCTGCGCACCGGATTTGTGCTTGTAGCTCGTACTCATTGCCACTAATTTATTTTTAAAATTTTAATGTGTCACACACCCAAGGCACAAGTGCACAACTAAAATTTACAGCTAAAACTGTAACGACTCGTGAACACAAAAACTTGTACAATAACTTACACTCAACTAGCACTAACAGAGAATTGAAATAAGACTTCAGCGAACGAGCGTGAAACTACGTGAAATACTCGACTACCGAAAGAACCACCCTGGCTGAGGGAGCTGCCTGTTTCGCTGTCAATAATGCACCGTCAATAATGGAAATAACTCCATTGTCGTTAAATCCTTGTTGTTCGTTAAATCCATTGTCTTTAATTTTCAACACACACAGCATGATACGCGACATTGCTGTAATTATGTTTTCATTAATGACTCAAAACAAAAATCGAAAATCCGGCTTTGAGGTGCACCAGTTCAATTCCTAAAGTACCTCTGTGCCAAATTACTTGCCTTTATGTGATCATTTTCTATGCGAAACAGCGAGGAAAACTAACACACGGTGAGCTTCACAAAGTAAATATATCCCTTCGTAAGAATACACCAGGGTTCAGGAATCAGAATAGAAACGATATTATTTCAAGTCACTCAAAATATTATAAGATTCAATTACAAATTAAAACGTTTCTCGTCTAAGACTGACACTAGGCATAGACCCATATTGATATTAAAAATTATCATTAATTAAAGATTTTTAAAAACCATAACAAAACTTGAGTAAGAATATACATTTAGTAATTCTTTATCCTCGGCCGCCGGGCCCCCTTTGGAGCCCGGGCCCCAGGACTCTTGCAACCGCAACTTCCTTGCTCTGAGAAGGGCCAGTTTCTGGGTCTTTTAGGATTTCTCTTCCTTTTGGTTCAATACTCCGCACCGTTTTGGAGTAAATGTTCTGTTGAATTCTGCTAATTTCTCAGCGTAGGCTTGACTTTCGTTGAAGTTCTTCTTCTACTGATAATATTTTTTTCGGGGTTTTCGTTTCTCTCCTGTGTTCGGTTTTTCAGTGTGTGTGCGTTTTGATCTCTCATCTGTGAAGTTTCTTCCTGTGTGAGTCTAGGTAGCTGGCTCTAAACAGAACCAATTTCTTATTTCTCCTCTTCTTCTTCGGAGCTCTCTATTTCTTCTTCGTTGTCAAACGCCGTGCGTGAAGCAAATTCGTCCTCCTCGAAGATATGTAGAAATATTTCTCGAGCTTTTTGAGTCGGGAGGGTTATCATGTAATTTCTTTTTCTGAGATGTATTACTTCCATCTGTGATGTGCCCTTCTTCTTCTTTATGTACAGTACATCCTGATATCCTCGTCCGTCCTAAATCTATTGCTGACGTCGTATATCCCTACAGGTAACGGCTGCGTTCTCTCTCTTCGGTTTCTTGGTCAGCTGCGAGGCATTCATCTGGTTCTGGATCTATGGAATATACTCTTGGGACACTGAATTGATTACAGAAAGCCGCTTCTCGCTATCTATCACCATTATTACTCTATAGCAATCAAAGTTAAAAAAATGAAGTGATTGATTTCTGCCACTTTTGGTTTTGGTAGGGAGATTAGAGTTGATATGGAATGTATTCTTCGAACATTTAATTGATTACAGAAAACTGCGCCTCGCCATCTGCGACCGCCTTTAATCTGTAGCGATCAATGCTAAAACCGAAAGTGGTTGATTTTTGCTACTTTCGGTTTAATTAGAGGTTTAAGAGAGAATGTGGCACTTATTCCTACAACGCTAAATCAATTCCCACAAACAGCTCCTCGAAATCTCTTACAGTTTATGCTCTATTAGATTAAATTGAAACAGGAAGTTGTAGTAAGTTTCTTCCACTTCTGGCTTTGGTAGAGCGTTACGGATGAAGATAAAAGTTATTCCTGAAATGCTTAATCAATTGCCGAAAACCGTTTGAAGTTATCGTTTTTACCGTATATCTATTACCGTTTTTGACTTATAGTGATCGTCGAAACAGGAAATGACTCATTTCTACCAATTCCGGTGGACGGATCACCTTCATTAACGAACTGTTACGAGCGTGCGGAGTAAGGGATGGACAGACGGAACTAACATTACAATAGAGGAATTTCGGGTATTATGAAATAGTCGGATAATATGGAATACCTCATTATCTCACCTGTGATGTTTTGCTTCCAAGCGGAGAGGAACGAAACTACTACCTCACATTCCCATGATACTCTACAGTCAATCTCCTTGTTATTGTGACATTCCCCTAACAGCACAATCACATAGCAGGCATATGCCTATTATGCTCCCTCAGGTACATGGGAATGTGTCCAGTATGTGCCTTACGTTCCTTTGAGAGAGAAATCACATGGATGGCAAGTGATAGTCACAGTCTATGTCCGCCCCTAGGCACATGCCTGACATGTACCTGGGGAACGTGCCTACTATGTTCTAGGTATGTTCCCCATGCCGTAAGCGTCAATGAAGCACAAAATTACTCCCCCAAAATATATTAAATCGCCTATATGCGAAATGCGTTTCCATTAAGGTGAGTCTAAAAAAACACTTTAAACAAGTAAAAAAATGTACTTCAGGGTGGGCGCGAATCACCGACCTTTGGATTACTAGCCGCGTGATTTACCGACTTGGCTACGTAGGCGATGGAGACAATGTCCCTTGTAGAGGGATAAATTGGTGAGGTCTTTTGAATTTTGCTAATCAGAGTGCTCCTTTGACCGCGTGTATTCGACGATAACCGTTTGGAATCAGATAAAATCTACTCGCTATGTAATTTTATAGCAAAATGACGGGTGTCTATTTATTTTATTTCATGGTTCTACCATATTCACTTCCAAATAATCGGCAACAGTTGCCATCTAATAAAGTTAATGCGTTTGTTTGCTTCTAGTACACAATCGCTTAGAAAAAGAACCAACAAATGCTGTTAGAGTATCTGAAATAGTATGTATCTAAAGAACGTACCTAGAACGTGACAGATATATGTCCCAAGTGACGACATATAAAAACAAATAACTGTTAGAGTGCGAAACTGAGCCAGGTATATAAATGATATATTTGTGGTACAGTCCGCAGCAAAAAAAACTGCAACATGAGCATGTAAGTTTATAGTGAAACTACGCCTAACAGCGCAGGGAACCAGCATAACCTCTAAGTGGCACAAATCACGACAGGAGAGATCTTGGCGTCCTCCCCTGCACATTTATTTTGGAACAAAAGACTTCATCGTTACACAATAAACTTACATGCTCATGTTGCAGTTTTCTTTGCTCCGGACTGTACATATTTGCAAATATCAATTAGGGGTAACAAGTACCTAAAACTATAGGTAGCTGAAGTACATACTTAGCACCTGAATGTCATATGCTAAAAAGTAGCTAAAAAGTAGTAGTAGTCGGGTACCTAAAAAGTAGCAGGGACACCTAAATGACACATGCCTAGCAAACCCTCTACTGCTAGGGTCGTTGTATTGGTAGGCGTGAAAATCTGATTTCTTATTCCTGAAAACTTTTACAGGCAAGTGTTTTACAACCTATATTTTCCCATAAATATAATAGAACAACAATTCTTTGTTTACTATCACGTTGGATGTACAAAGTTGTTTGATAAGCGCCATTATCCTATACGCCTTTGAATGCGTTTAACAGCTCTTTCGTTTCCAAGTTGGCGTGGAGGAGGGCAATATGAGATACCCGCAAGAAAAGCATGGTATTCCGTATTTCGTATGGTATTCCGATTACAAAAATATATATCGGTATTGGGCAATTAAACATACATTTAAGATGACAACAGTGCTAAGCGTATTTTTTATTACAGCAAATTTTCTGATGATACAAGGGGAGAACTTGGGTCCAGCGTTCATTATGTTTAATGTGAGCACACAATGGCTGTGCCGATCCAGAAGTAGAGTATTATATTTGTGACTTTTGCAAGTAATCACATTCAGTTATGGCTTGGTATTAAGAATTTTCATATATTGTCACTGTATTCATTGTATGTTCAACAGAAAACTCGTTTCTTTTCTATATAGCATTTGTATTCCATATTACCCGACTATTTCATATTACCCTCCAAAATGGTTTCTTTACAAATTATAAGTTCTGCCTACCCCTGTACCGAAACTTTTTTATCAAGATACGCATAAATAAAGCCAAATATGTAAGGCGTATATTTGTTTTCCTTTTTGTTTCAATATGCAATTCTTAACTGAGTTACAAGCGAAACAAAAAAGGTATTCCATAATACCCCGAACTTCCTCTATTATAAGTCCACTTTGTAATAATAATAATAATAATAATAATAATAATAATAATAATAATAATAATAATAATAATAATAATAATAATAATAATAATAATAATAATAATTCTGTAGTATTACTCTGGAGAATTTAATATGTATAGCTATATCTTTTCCCTCTCAACTTCCAAAAAGCCAAGCTGAAATGGCCCTCTTGCAGGGTGCGTGGCCAGTGATGCTGAAGATGTTTCAGCAGTCCAAATGCGCAAAACTCTATTGGACTGGCATCTGGGCTTTTCACAGGAATGCCTTCGAAAATAATAACATTAATTTTCAGTTCCTCTGCCACGTCCTGATAAAACCGTAGTGATGTTGAAGTCTTGTCCTAATGGATCATCACCTGGTTCGCGTCCATTCCATCCAATTGTGGAATGTGGGCTATCTCAGATAGATAGGTGTATCTGGCATTCATCTTCACGTCTTTGTTCACCTTGCGTATCATCAACTTACCCTCATATCTGAATTCCGTAACAACCATAATGCCAAGAGCAAAACTTTACCTGCACTGACGAATGAAGTTGCTGTGCCTCTTTCCGTCAATGTCACGGTGTGTGGTCGCCGGAATGTGACCATCAGCAGTGAGATAGACTAATGGTTATAGTGACAACTTTCTTCCATTTGGAATCCGCCAGGTACTTGAAACTTGAATACGTACGAAAACTTAGCGTGGAAAAAGGCCATTATGTAACCTCCCCATACTCGTTGATTTTCGGCGCCATTTGATAACACTCACGCACCTACAAGGTCACACACAACACCACTCCCGCCAGCAGATCCATAGTTCCACTATGATACGATAGTGCAGCACCGAATCGAATATGGTCGGATATAAGTGAACGACCTACTGTATACATTTTTTTTAACTTCCTGGACGATGAGCTACTTTCTCACCAAATTTAGCTGAGATCCGACCAGTAGTTACCGAGAAATAAAACACCACATACAGGCACACATACACCTGGTAGGAACCTATAAGCTCCCCTATACTTACACCTGCATCTAATAATACACATATATGCAATCATTATTGTATGCATTTTTATGCCGTTGTATATATATGAAAAGCTACTTTTCACTATATTTTATCGTTCTAGCTCTCAATATTTTACCATATGCAATAATAACAAAATACACTGAAACCTGTCATCAGCATAATCGAGCGGGACTCGCAAAAATTTCCATTAAAGTCAGGTTTCCGCTTAGCAGAGATAGATTTTTACTTTAAAAAATACGATTCAATTTCATTCCTTCGATTATGGAACGTAGTTTAGCTACCCATTCATTAAATATTTCACCATTTACATCATATGATCATCACAAAATTCGTAAAAAAAAGAAAAAAAAAAGCTACCTCATGTCTTTTGCGTAAAGTTTCTATATATTGTATGCTTTGAATTCAGTTTTACCCAGGTTTTCAGCTCCCGTTTTAGCGTATTCCTGTAATATAGGGCCCGATATGCGGTATTTTTACGGTTTGACACTAACAAACCACTCCCATACTATTCCATTAATGTCTTAGGTTTCAGTTTTTTTAACTTCTATTTTTATTTTCCCATTACTGCAGTTTTATTTTTCCATTACTGCAGTTTTCTCACCCCTTCAAAATTTCCATTTTTCTTTAGAATCTCGTACACCTGAGTTTTACCGACGTTGAACATCTTCATGATTTGCTTTACATTCAATTATCTCGTTCTCTAGCATGAATACTTTTACCCTGGTGTTAAGATCAAACGCAGCCCTTGTTTTACAAGCCATAATGCCTACTGCCGAACCAATGTAAAAATGTAAATTTAGAGTAAATTTAAATTCGTAAAAGTTTTATTTCAAGGTGATTAATCAGGCGTAAAACCGAGAGTTGAGAAGATCAAGGACAACAATAAACAGGAAATTCTGTATATTTCTGAGTATTGATGAGTCAAGGAACATTTTGTTTCTTTAAATCTGGTATGTCCATGTTTATGAGATTTCAGAACCGCACCTGCTGAGAGCAAGGAAGAGAGGGTATCAAAAAGCGCAAATGAGAAAGAATGACATAATTCTCTCAAATGTTCTGCACATGAATTTTTGCTTCAGACCGTGATGAATTTCGTCTAAACCTTGCGCGGTATACTTTAGGACAGAAGAGTTTTCTTTGGAATTCCGAAAGTCCTCTGAATCCTTCACTGCTTATCTTCACGACACGTGATAGAGATTATGACTCTTGCTTCGTTGCTTCAATTCCTTTTCGCCAGAACCTTATTTTGTCAGTTTTCTCCTCATATTTGCCGGCTGTCGGTAGTCGCTATGTTTCGGAACAGAAGTACACCTACAAAGAAGGCTGACAGCTGACATGCTTCGTCCGTCTAGCCGAAAATTGTGGGAGTGAATATGAATAGTGGCTGGGGAAGGTCAACACTGTCCAGAAAGATTTAACACAAGAACGAATTTATTGTAGACATTGCAATGTATATGTTTGCCCTCTCACAGAATGTCTAAAAATTTTCTAAACGCTGTAGTCCGGAACTCAGAATTTTCCGTTAAACGTTTGGTTTGCTTTCCGTTGTCCGCATAACATAGTTTCTGCTTAATGAAGGGACTTTTACATGTTTTTACTCCAAACTTCATGGAACGTGAAATATTTCCGCTTTTAGTAGTAACAGAAACCATTTTGTTCCAGTAATTAATTACTATAGTTATGATACCGTTAAGTTAGAAAGTCCTGGGAATAACCTATACAATAATAACGTTAACGTTGTTGATACATACTATATTTCAGTCAATCGTTTCTTAACGTTATTTAGTGGTAACAGAAAGTATTTCGTTCTTCTAATTCGTCACTATATAGTTATCCGAAAAGTAAAGTAACATTATTATTTCACAACAAATGTAAAAGTTATGAATGGCACATAACGAAAAAATTAACAAATATATTGCTATACTTGGCTGAATGTCCATTTTTTTCGTTATTTTAACGTTAAGTTAAATTAGTAAGCCCTGGGAATAACCTATAAAATAATAACTTTATTACAATATACTATATACCTATCAATCTTTTCATAAGGTTATTTAGTGATAACAGAAAGTAGATTGATCCTGCAATTCGTTACTCTATAGTTATCTGATAAGTATAGTAACATAATTTTTTTCGTAGCAAATATATAAAGTTACGATTGGTACATAACAAAAAAAGTAACAAATATATTGCTATACTTGGCTGTACTTCCATCTTTTTCGTTATTTTAACGTTAAGTTAAATCAGCAAGCCTTGGGAATGACCTATAAAGTAATAACGTTATTACAATATACTATATACCTAAAAATTTCTTCATAAGGTTATTTAGTGATAAACAGAAACTAGTGTGCTCCTTTAAGACGTTACCATTATAGTTATCTGATAAGTATAGTAACATTAGTGTTTCGTAACAAATATATGAAGTTACAATTGGTACATAACGCATTGTGATAACAAATATATTACGTTACTTCCGTCTATTTCGTTATGTTATAGTTATGTTAAGTTAGCAAGCCCTGGTTCTTATTTCGAAATATTTCGAAATTTTATAAAGTAGTTTCATACTTCAGTAAACTCCATATTCGATATTCGATAACTTATGCGTAGATAAGCAAAACTTATTTCTTTACTGCCAATGAAAACGACATAGCAATAACTACACTTAGAGACATCATCAACGATGCCAGTTTGTCGAGTGTCTCGTTTTCTATTTTCTAAATCTTCTCACCCTTGATACACTAGTTTGAAATTTAAATTGAAAGGTAAGATTGAATACACAATTCGTCAGATAACTTTCATATGCTAGACCTATGTTGTAAATATCGGTTTAACTGCATCACGTAGTGCACTACTAGAAAACTTTGTAAGGTTATGATATATATTTGAATTGAAATTTAAAAAAAACGTTTAAGAATAAAGTACAAGCTGGTGTTTCCTGTGCATTTATTTAAAAGCTTGCACGAGATTCTCACAGTTCATACTTAAGTTTATGAAACAGTTGATGTGAATCATGCTCAGGAATTTAAACGATTTTTTATCGTAGAAAGGGAAAATTGAACTTAAAATAATAACAGACGAAAGCAGGTCATAGACTTCTTCCAAGTTGAACAGACATATAAATTTAATAAAGGGAAAGTTGAATATTTTTATGTACAATAGTTATAATTGAGGTTGAGGATCTAAAGTAACAAATAATTCGTCTATCTCAGTATTTGTTATTCTCTTTGGAGAGAGAGGCCGCGGTGGCTCAGTGGTAGAGAGTTCATCTCTGGTATATGGGGTCCCTGGTTCAATTCTAGCTCGCGCCAAGTGAACTTTTTAGTAGACAAACATCGTGTGCGTGGGTTTCCCTACGGTTCTTCCTCTTCCTCCCACTTTCTTCATTCCTCCATTTCATTCATTTCTCACCAGTACCTTCTCCTTTAGCCTAGCTGGCATAATCGTGGGACGTAAAACTCAAAGATTTCATTTCTTTTTTTTTTATTCGGAGAGTAGTAGATGGGACTTGGACTAATATGAGATTTGATAGATTAATTAATTTGAAACAAAGGATGTCGAAGCATGAAGCTTCACACGAATAAGTTATTAAAGTTAAATGTTTTGGAAATACACAACGCATACAACTAAACAGTTCGTTTATACATAATATTAAGGACAAAGAATAAGTTACTAAAACAGGTATTTGCTTTCTGTAGTAACTGTGCTACTTTTATTGGAGATCTTAAGCTATCTCCTCCGGACTATAAAAGAATGTAAACTTTCTCGAAACTTTACATCTTTAGAGGTCTTAAATTTTAACTCCAAATTTTATTCGGAAGAAAGCTAATGATAGTCATAATGATAGATAATGATAGTCAAAATACACTACTATAAGTGTATTTTGCAAATGTGCCATGGTGCTATAAAAGAGGAAACAAGAATGCTGATTAAGTTGTTACAACAACGGACGAAATTCCTGACAACTCTTCTAATGTTCATCTGAAAATACTGTTCTAGTATTCCTACTGGTCTGGGGACTAAACTTTAATCGACCAAACTTCGTGTTATGAGTCGAAATGTTTCATAAAATAATGATTCATATGGATATACTTCCTAAACTGATCTAGAAATGGTGAATAGACGCACCAATAACTGAATGAGTCATTGATTCATTCGGAGAAATCAGAACGAATATATGTGTTTTAACGATAGTTGAGTCTTATTCGTTGCAGAAGAGAAAGAAATGACACCAGAACGTTTATATAATCCGTAACATTGTCGCTACAGAAGTATGTTGAGTGATTCTTAGCCAACCCAAAGAGATATTTCCTACCATCTTACTACTTCTAGTTCTTCTGCTTGTAGTTGTAGATTATTACAGCATTACAACAGTGTATAATAGCGTATTTTTGAAGAAGATTGTAGGAAAACTCGAAATATACCCGTTCTTTGAACGGGTATTATAATACAAATTAAAAACTAGTTAGAAGTAATGTATATGCGAAACGAGTTTCGTAATATGCATAGTACCTTTGACCTTTTGCTACTTATTTTATTGAGCAATTCAAAGATTTGGTTACAACACCAATGATACTAGTGAGGGGCCGAAATATTTTTTCCAATATCATAAAAGAGACCCAGGGTCTTAGTAACGTCTTCTATTAAGAAGGCACCCGTAAGATTAGTTGATCATTTAATTATGAGCTGATGTAAAACAAATTACTAATTGTAAGTGAAAAAACCGACGAATAAATCCTTTTCTATAGTCACTTATTGTAACCATTCAGTGCGTGTTAGGGAATAATTTGGTAATTTTGTGTGACAAAAAAATATGTTTTTAAAGTGTAAGATAGAAGTAACAGTGGTTTGAAAAGTTATATTTTGGATGCAAAATGCTTGCTAATTACTGATTATGTCACAAGAATTATCTTTAGAGAAAAATATGAACACATACTCGATTACCGTGAGTGGGCCGCGGCAGCTCAGTGGTAGAGCGTTCACCTCTTGTGCTAGAGGTGTCGGGTTCAAACCCTGCTCCCGCCAAGTAAACTTTGTGGTGGACAAACACCGTGTGCGTGGGTTTTCTCGGGCTTCTCCCGTTTCCTTCCACTTTCTTCATTCCACCATTTCATTCATATCTCATCATCACCGTCTTTTTTAGCCTAACCGACATAACCGCGGGACGTAAACCTCAAAAATTTAATTTCATTTTCATTTTCGATTACCATGAGATGATTTTGATTGACAGTGTATGTGGTACTAATGTATTAGGAATGTAGCACTAAGTAGGAGAATTGCATAGATGGAATATCGTGAAAATAAATACAGAATGTTACCGACGCTAATGAATGATATGTGGAATACGCTCTTTACATACTCGAAAGTAGAATAGCAGAATATATTCTTTGTCTCTCTCTTATTATGTATGTATACATGGGAGGGGAAAGATCTAAAAGAATGAGTGATGCAAATCAGTCTTCCAAATGAGCTGCCACTCTCATGTTTAAAACTAGGAATTATTCAATCAACGAAATACTTCTCTTTATGTGCCTCCACTGTAAATAATCCTGGACTGTTTCTATAAACCTAGAGAAAATGAGCCATTGGAAACTATTACTCTATTTCAGTAACCAGATGTCCATCTTGCAATCATATCATCATTGTAGATATTCTCTCATTACTGACAGATCACTTTCGCAATTGAGAAACTTTCATGCACCAGAATCTCCAGCTAATATCTTCATTCTCACATACGAGTTTTCTGTATAAAATGCTGTCAATCAACTGTAGCCTCTTTTGCCTCACACACTTTTTCGTGCTACGATACTCTCTAGTACGTTCCTCATGATGCAGTTTCTTCTCAGCCAATGTCCCAACCATTTTCTTTTCCTCTTTTTGATTACATATAAAATTGCTTTTTCTCCCTCTGCTATTTTTAACACTTTCTAATTTCTTTTCCGTTAGATCCAGCTAATTCTGCCATTTCTTCCCCACACTTACATTTCGGAAACATCTAGTTGTTTTTCGTCACTTTTGCGTAATGTCTATGTTTCTTCCTACAGTGTAGAACACTCCACAGGAAACAATTTATGTGCCTCTCCCTTAACTCTTTATTCAAGGAACAAGAAAATAGTCTTTCTTCCTCCCAGAGGCTTCTTTAATAATTTTTATCCTTGCATTCACTTCAAGTTCGCAATTCATGTCATCATTTATAATACTACCCATGTATCAAAAACTACTGACCTATCTACTTTTTCTCCTCCTACTTGTATATTTGATACCAATCGCATCCTTCCAATCACCATGGCTTTTATGTTTCTAACGTTTATTTTCATCCCATATTCTTCAAAGTCTTCCTCAAGTTCTCTAACAACTTAATTTTCTTTTCAGATTTTACCGATGTGCCGTGTCTGTCAAGTAGGCTAATCTTCACTCTATCTTCTAGATAAATATTAAATAACGTCGCCAAGGTAACATTCCTGTGAAACCCTTTGCTTGAACATCTCTGTTGAACTCTCCTCTGTAATTTCTTCTTATACTCTAATATTTCTTCAAATGTTTCTTTTATTTTAACAACGAACCTATGTCATATACACTGAAATATAGTTAGAAATTGTTCAAAACACACATATTTATTTTAATTGTTTTCGCACATCATTTGGAACAATCATTCTCTTGGGAAAAATGAAATATAACCTCACGTTTAAAATCTGGCTTGAAATTTAAAATAAGCACAATTAATAAATGATCACGATAAATAAAAGCTAAGCGGTTTAACTTCCGAAAATGGATTAAAGATTTTGATAAAAAAAAATCGTATTGTCACAAATTACAACTCTTAACATTATCTCCTGTATCAACTTGAAGAGATTGATTCTCTTTCAATCAAGAGTGTTGTTCATTGCGGAAAAAATAGATAAAAAGGAAAACATAACACACCAATTTCATACACAACTTGACTTTCAAAACTAAAATATGTTAGGTTTACAATATTGGACATAGAACACTAGCCCATTTTGTACTACTTGCCACTTTTTTCAATTTATTTTCTTAGGTGCACATTTTTCAATATCGAGTGAGTCCAGTGATCTTCAGGGTTCTCAACCTTCAACTGTTGAATCACTATTTATTTTGCCACACAATCATTGTCGTTCCCAATAAACGAAAGATAGGAAAATTTATCTATTTTAAAAGAAAATTTTCGAATTACGTAATTTTCCTTAGGAAAAGTGTTCCATTTTCCCATTTCATGTAGATGGTTGATGCAACTGTTGAAGAACACGTATTAAGTTAACCATCCTTTCGTTACAATTTTTATCGCACTCAGAACTTTATATTAAGGAAACAAATTCGGAGATGAGAATTAATATATTAACGAAAACTTATCACCATCTCCTCTCCTTTTTTGTAATTTCAGGATTTTAACTGGAATACCATAGAATTTCAAAAGTTACAAGAGTTACAAGGCATAATGAAGACATTATTGTTTTATTTGAGGGAGACGACACTTCATGGATTACCACAAGTTGTACAGAAGAGAAGAGCCTTCATTGATAGGTAAGCAGAGAGAACAATTTAGAATATTAGGGAGTCTATTGGTTCACTTTGTTGCATTTTACTTCGAGTATTTATTATCTTAATATAGTGACAATGCATGTATGGATTAAGAGCTTCGAGCTATATTTTTTCATTATATATAGGGTCTATACACCTTGGTTTGTGAGTTAAAAAATGGCGAAATTGCTCCCTGGAAGCGCAATAAATACATTGATACAGTAGTAGCAATGAAAGTTTCATTTAATTTATTATATTAATAATCGTAATCCCTAGAATCAAACTGCTTAGTAATATATAATTAGTTACAACTTTAATATACCCATTAAGCTTCTCTCGGTACAGATGTATTTACATATCCGTCGTTTACTTGAACTATTATGCCAATGAAGAAGTACATACACCCAACAAATGAAAAGTGTTTATGCTTCATGTTAAACGAAAGCTCTTAATCCAAATCAGTAAACCCATTCCTGTTTTCTATGAACACTAAAAGATATGAGAATAATATATCAAGTTGACATGATGTTGTTTTTGAAAATCAGACATCCATATTGCGATGCTACAGAGTCAACTATCTCTTTCCATCTTACTGGCAGATTAAAGTTTATTTCCATATATGGTCCATTTCTAAATTCAATGTTTATATAAAGTAGTACAAACACTTAAATTAGGCGATGAATATATAAAAAAAGTTTCGAAAGTACATGCTAACTTTGAGGAAATAGTGCTAGTAATTGCTATTGGATGTATCTGTATGAGGAATGCAAAAGAATATACAAGGTGTCCAATATACAATGCAACCCGGAATTTGGGAAAGTAGAACTTTTGAACCTGAAACGATACATAAATAATGGTTATACCAAAATGAAGCTTTGTTCATACATATATTTTTAAACTAGAAAGCAATCATTGAAGTACAAGGTTTGTCCGGGAAGTAATAGGACTGATTTTATTCCGTCATGACTGTACTTCGGAGCGTGCGCGCACCGACTGGATCCGGTAGAGGGCGTTCCTAGCTAACGAACGAGCGGCTAATCAGTTGTCTCCGAGCACACGGACAGTCAGGACAGGCTTTTTCGCGCGACGTGTTTCTGTGAGTGGTGCAAGCCGAAAATGCAGCGTTCGTTAGAGCAGAGGTACGCGATTAAATTCTGTGTTAAACTCGGTAAATCTGCGACAGAGACCTTTGATATGATCAAGCAGGCTTATCCAGATGATGCTTTAGCAAGAAGTGGTGTGTTTCGGTGGCACAAGGCCTTTTCGGAGGGCCGGGAAGAGGTCGCCGATGAAGACTGTGCTGGAAGACCTTCGACTTCGACAATCATCGACAATGTGACTCGTGTGCGCGAAGTTTTGAACTCAGACCGTCGACTAAGTATTTGTTTAATTGCCCAGATGTTAAATTTACCAAAAACTGTGGTTCATGAAATTGTGACTGAGCATTTGAACATGCGCAAGGTGTGCGCGAAGATTGTCCTAAAGTGCTCACTGACGACCAGAAATTGCGGCGAGTGGAATTGTGCCAAGAAAATTTGAACATGTGTGAAAGTGACCCCCAATTTTTTAATAACGTAATCACAGGTGACGAATCATGGATCTTTGTATATGATCCCGAGTCAAAGAGGCAATCTTCCGAGTGGCACACGCCGGCGTCTCCTCGCCCAAAGAAGGAAAGAATGAGCAAATCTAAAGTGAAAACGATGCTCATTGTCTTTTTTGACATCAAAGGCATCGTCCACCATGAATTTGTTCCTCCTGGACAAACCGTCAATGCCAAGTTTTACGTGGAAGTGCTCAAGAGACTCAAACGAAGGGTCAACCGGGTCCGACCAGACATCGGAGCCGACTGGATGCTTAACCACGACAACGCCCGGCTCACACCGCCTTTCTTGTGAACAGCTAGCTGACCAAGGCCGGCATCCCAACGCTTCCGCAGCCACCCTACAGCCCAGGTGTGGCCCCCACGGACTTCTTTTTGTTTCCTCACCTGAAACGCCCGATCAAAGGCAAGCATTTTGAGACGACAGAGGGGATCCAAGCAGCTTGCACCGCAGCTCTCAAGGCTATTCCGTGACGCCTTCAATCGCGCTGGCAGCGCTGCATCGACGCAGAAGGAGCCTACTTTGAAAGTTTTTAAAGAATTGTAACGATTGGCTCAATATTTTTTTAATCGACTCAGTCCTATTACTTTCCGGACAAACCCTGTACACTAAGAACCACACAGTTTTGCCAGATGTATGGATGGCATATTCATAACTCATAACTCATATGTATGGATATTCTATCGTTAATTTTCAGTTTTTTTAGTTGGAGTAGCTTGGAAACTACGTTGCAGAAGGAAGAAATTTTCATTTCCACAGATAACTAATCGGATGAGGCCTCTGTAAGGGGAGACTAGGGAAATCGTAGTTTTCATAAATTAACACTCTGAATTGACAACCCTGCTAATGTTTCAGTGAATCAAAACGCGTGTTAAAGATCTGTCTACATTATGCAGTTCTTAAAAACAATAAAAAAAAAACAACTTTGAAATTATCCCAAACTCCAGCCAGTCCAAAACTCCAGCCAGCCGGGTTACATTGCATATTGGACACCCTGTATCATATTATATACATAGAGTGCGTCTTTATGAACATAAAGTTTTTTTGCTAGCAGAAACTCGATGCTAAATTATCAACTGGATAACTAGTTTACCATGTAACGAAGTGGGTTGCGTAATTGTTGTTACTAAAAATGTAAGTTGAATTAATCCCTCAACATAAAACCTAAGGATATACCTAGGTATATCATTAAGGATTGTGGATAAAAGATGAAACAAAATTTGAGATAGGAAAATATCAGAGAGTGCATCAAACGGAGCGTTTTGTTTACAACATATGGTTCCTCATAACTACGCTCTGAGGGATCACCCGAAAACTTTATATACCAAGAAATGTCATCTGATACATCACTGGAAAACATGGAAATGAAACACCAGTTTTAGGGAAGGGGATTGTCGTTTTTCTTTACGAAATGCTCACCATTTAACTCTCTGTTTCAATAAATCTGCAACAATTCAGTTAAATGGCAACTAATTCTTACAAGATGTTCCCACAAAAACTGTTTCTTACAGAATTTGTTGTTTTTTTCATGATCGTTTCAATGCTGTAACAAACTACATAAGACCTAACTGTTTGAAAGGGTCCCATGAATTCCGCTATGTTACACTGAAATATATAGCAACATTAATAAAATATGAATGAACATAACAGAATATTAAGAGAAACATAATAACATTCGAATAAAATATTTTAACTTAATCTTGCAACATTGTTTCCTGAATTGACCGATTATTTTTCATTTTTGTTATTTTGAAATAACTATTATACAGTATGTAATAAAATTGCGTTAACGCTGATCACATCTTACCAAACTCTGTGTTTAATATATTGTTAAACTGTTCATTGCAGATTTGTCTGGATATCATCGTTTTTTATTTCTTTTTGCTGCGGAGTTTTTGTAGCGTCTCAATCATGGACAAAATTTCAGGAAAGTCCTACGGCTACATTTATACAGCTTAATAATCCCGATGACCAAATTCCATTGCCAACTTTTATTATTTGTCCTGAAAATGAAACATCTGCAGAAGAATTGGAACACTTGACTCGGAGGTAAATTATTCAAAAGGAAATAAGGTAATCGTAGAAACTGTTACTGTGATCAGTAATAAAGCATATTAATTATTTGTGATCGTATATATGCAATCTTTCATCTTACTGATTGACTAGTTCAAAGAGACTGGATATTTCAACTAATTTGTTTCTTAATTTTAGTTACACAGTTCCGCTACATTAAACACAGAATGACGTAAGCTAGTGATAGTCAAATTCTGATATAGTGCTAGCCAAGACAAAAGAACAACCACACTTGGTGCCATTTTGCATTTTCTGCGACGACTCTGAATTTACGTATGCCAGACATTTTCTGAATCTTTGTCCTATTTTGTGTACCCTGCTTCTTGTTTCGCGCGAGGATGTATTAGACTAAGTCGGGGTTTCTCAACCTGGGGATCGCGACCCCGAGGGGATCACGAAGATAAGCGGAAGAGATCAATATAATTAGAATCTAATACCGGAATATATTTTTAAATATTGTTTTGACTTTGATTCTGATAGGCACATTTTTATTTTTATATATACTGTTAAGAACAACAACAAAAATAGGAATACTAAACATTTTAAACAAGTGCAGAGTTGTTTAAAAATCAATTTAAATAAAAGAGGTACGATATGGAACTAACTGAGAACTGCATGTTGAAATACCAAAAAATACAAATGCAACAAAACGTGCATATTGAAATACAATTAAAATTGAAAGCTGATGAGATGTCTGAGCATGGTGTGATTTCACTAGTGCGGCAATATCCGGTTCATTCTTCAATCTGCCCGTGACTCACATTATCAAGTCATTTAAAATACTCAATAACTTTTTAACAACTGTTCAAGATTTAATAACAAAAATTAGAAATCACTATTTTTGTTATCATATGATGCAAAATTAAGGAAGTTATGAAGTTTTAAAATTTTCAAATGACCTCCATTTTGAAACAGTGTGACGAATCGGGTTCGATATTTGCAATATGAATGAACTGATCAAATTTATTTTAATCCATAAGGAGGACAAATTTGACAGCTCACAGATGATTTGTCAAAATTCTTTCCACTATATAATGAGATAATTTTGTAATTTTTAAAAATATCTTTAATTGTTAGCCTTCTGTCCTTCATAGCCAGGGCCTCAATAAGAGCAATGTTCTTTGAGGTGATTGCACAAATTGGCCTTCCGGATCTTAGCAGATCTTCAGTTAAGTCCACTTACATAAATTTACGAACTATCAACCGGACTGTAAAATAAACAAGAAAGTATCCCCACAAACATCCTTAATTGGTAATAGATATCGACACCTGATATTCCGAATTTTAATCCTAGTATCTTCAGCAATATTGCAATCCAATTCTTATAAATCGAGAATCTATTCGACTTTTCACTCTGGTATTCTCCTCTGGCCTGATCCTTCTTTAATTTCTTTGAATTAAACCTCTCCGTTTTCAGATGCTGAATATTTCCTTTTTTCCAATCATAATCAATTTTTTATAATTGCTGCTACCAAATAGTGGCAGTATCACAAATATCTCCCTTAAACGGTGAAATATCAATTATGCTAAACTACCTTCTTCTATCCTACTACGCCATGATCAATTTGATTATGCATTTTTCCATCTGGTATGTCCAAGTATACTTATGAATTTTATGATGTGGGAATCTTGTACTCTCATGGTAAGGATTTAAGATATTCCAAACTTCACTTATCTGATGTCATTATCATTACTTTCCCTATACAAACTTTCGTTTCCTAAAATCGGTTTGAAAATATTATGTCGTTCTACTTTCGTATTCAAATCTCCTAATGGAATTTTTTATGTAGTATTGTGGGAGATGGTCAACTACATATTCTACGTCTTTTTAAAAATTGTTCTTTATATCATCATTCTTATCTTTCGTTGGGACATATACATTGAGAACAATAACATCGTACCACCGACCCTGAAAGGTAAACAAGTTGAACACGTTTATTTGTTGATATTACTCGTTTCTGAACGAAAAGTCCTGTTTCTAGTTGGTGATTTTTATTTCGCTCACCACAAAGAATGTGAAATTTTTACCTGTATCGCTTTCTTTCCTTCCCATCTAACTTCTTGTACTCTTACTAGATCCATTCTATATTTATCTAACTCACTTGTTACGGCTTTTAATGCATGTCATATAACAACTTCTTATATTGTATGTTCTTAATCTCATGTTCATTTACTTTGTTGAAGTAGTACTAACTATCAGCCCTGGACTTGAGGTTCCTATGAATGATTCTGAACAAAGTACCTTTTTACAGGATGAGGTTGTTTAGCCTCACGCCAAACCGATAAGATGGAGGGTCACCCTTTGTCATCTGTCCGCGACTGCTTATTCCATATATTCAGACATAACCTCTATATTGTAGAGGCCTCCTCCTGCCTTAAGGATCCGCAACCTGAGTATGCATCATGCTTTGTGACAAGAACTCACGTTACACGGCAGCAGGGCAGAAACTCTAAACAGCACAGAACTTCCTGATGCATTGTAAATAACACCATATTGCTCATTTGTATTGAAATTTAGCGCGTGTATACCATAGTAGTGTTGAGATATTCACGTCGTTATACTTACAACCAGACGAGTTCGTGTTTCAGGGAAATAATACTACAGAGTAGTTGCTAATTAGCTTAGCTTTCTTATAGATATAAATCACCCATGTACATTATACTGTATTATATTAAAATTTCGTACAATATACTGCAAATTGCCTGTTTTCACTCATAAGCATTAATTTCTAGATAGGCTACAATTATCGAGTTATTAAAGGGAGTACAACATTTTACATTTAAATTCTGATGGTATATATATATAAAATAAGTGCAATTTAAAATAAACATTATCTCATTATATAGTTACATCATAAAAAAAGTTTGTTTCACTCAAATCTCTGCTTACCTCTAAATTCATTTCGATATTTATTTTTCAGTAAATCTGTTTTAAGAAATACACATCAAGGAGCATGCTTTAATTATCCAACTCTGGTAATATATACGAGACTTACATTACAGAAGAGAAAAAGTGTTGGGAACAAATACAGAGGTTGTTCAGTCTACATTTGGCCAATTTCGACTTACCTTAAAATTTAGAAGAATCCATGGCGCCAGGTACGTAACTGATCGATGTGATTCCCTTGGTTCCTAACAATACCCCGTCAGCGTAATTTCCACTGTAATAGGCTTCTCTGAAGAACTGAGAGGGAAATCTTGTCCCATTCCCTTTGCACAGCTTTCCAAAATCCTTCCACGGTTGTCACGCGCCGTTTTCCTAAAGCCAGCTTCAGCAATCCAAATCCACAATAGTTCATAGGACTTGCATCTGGAGACTTGACAGGTACCTCATTGAAAGGCATCAACTGTATATCACTTGACTCCTCCATCTTCCTGTGGAATGCGAAGGACGATCGTGAGGTATGTGATGAGGCCTTTTCCAGGTGAATGCTCACTCGATTGGCGTCATTTCCGTACATTGTTGGAATCTCATGCTCGTAGATCGGCCGTATGATCTGCTCCTGAAAATACTGCGAATTTATTTTGCAGTTCTTCGCCACCCTACGAATCTACAGTTTACCTCGGTAACAGTAGTCAGTAACGACCATGAACCCTTCTGGGAAGGATTCTTTACAGACACGGAACAACCTTCTGAAGTTCTTGACGCCTTTCTCTCGGTACATGATGGCTCTCGGTTTGCCGCAGTCGAAAAGGTAAATCCATGCTTCATGGAGCGTTACGACGTACATCCACCTTCGTTTTGCCAGATGACGTTCCTACAGCTTTCGGGCGTTATACTTTCGTTCGTTTTGGTGGGCATCCGTGAGAAGATGGCAGCGAGCTTTCATGACTTTTTCCAGCTTGAGTTGATGGTGTAACGTCCGGCTCACAGTCCCCAAACACACGTCAAGACGATTAGCCATACCCCTTTGTGTTGACGGATTTTCTTGCATTGCCATTTTGCGAAGTTTCCTCTGTATGGTCGAGGTGGCCTTGGTGCATTCCCGCTTCCTAGGCAACTTCGTTGGTGATCCAAATGGTGGAGGTTCGTTGCCCTTGTACTTTTTAATAACATTTTTATTCCACTTAAACTGATTTTGCAACCATTCTTCTTGCACTGTTTTCTAATGACAGAAACACTAAAGTGAGCGTCATAAAGAGCCGCAACATAACCTTCCCAAAACCGGCTTAGTTTGGGCGGCATTTTAGTCACAGAGCGGAAACCCACACACTTGAAAACAAATTTAACACAACACTTACAACAATGGTCTGTCTTGTGCGTTATTGTCGTCCGCGCGGAAAAACAACTCCGTTCTCAGGAAGCTACTGCACAACACTGCAGGACGCCACGAGCTAGGTCGAGTGGGTGCATTCTGCCTGGGAGGGGAAGGAACGAAATCGGCCAAACGTAGGCTTAACAACCTCTGTATAATAATGAAGAGATTCATTGTTATTATGTGATTATGTTTAACCCTTAACTTACGACGCCCGAACGCCCTGTATGTTTCACTGTACGGCGGATATTTCAATGATTTTTAATAGTCTGTAGCATATAAAACAAATACGTATAGCATCACTTCCATTGTGCACAGAGACATGAAGTAAAAAGTATTTTGTTGCCCAGGGTCTTTACTATACGTTTTGGTGGCATTTACTTTGTGCAAAGTCAGTGGGGCCAGGAGGAGGCAAAAGCCCAACACGCGTGTGAATGACCCACGTGGCGATGCGTGATATCACGTGAACCGTACCGAAAAATTTACATTTTTTGCGTGATATGACTCTTATTGGTTTTTAATGATTAAAGAAACTTGTGTTTGTTTTTATACTTACCCTAATTTTAACTTTCGAGCCTGGTTATGAAGAGAAAACATTGCGATTTCTTCGTATTTACATGTTTCGTGGTACTTAAATACCGAAAAAACTAATTCTTGGCTATCTGTCCGTCTGTTTGTCCGTTTGTATCGTTGTACCTGCACTCGCCTAGAAGCAGTACTATTCAATGTCGCCAGGCTAAATTTTAAACTTTACAATTTTATCCCAGACGAGTCTTTCAATTTCCTTCATACCCAAAAGACAATAACAGTTTATTTGACGCTGAAATAATTGCAATTTTCTCAAAATTATTCCTAACGACATTTATATATCTTTGAAATGGTAGCTATCGTCATTTGTGTGTAATTCGTCAAATTGAATTACTTTCTAAATGCATAATAATTACAATAATAATAATAATAATAATAATAAAATAATAATAATAATAATAATAATAATAATAATAATAATAATAATAATAATAATAATAATAATAATAATAATAAATACTAGCGTATATTTGTAACTTTTTTGACTCATGCTTAAAAAGTAACTCGTTCAAACACAAATTCAAAAGCATGTTTGAAACTCTGTATACAGTTTGCTAAGCAAGGAACAATAACATTTTAGGGAACGATAGAAAGAAGACGTAATGGTCCATAATGAAAGACAATTCGAAATTTCATTAAACTTTACATACTTACGGAAGAATTAAAATTTTAAACAACAAAAAGGGAATGAATGTTACAAGTAAAGTAACCAGTTATATTAATGCGAATTTAGTGCTAAATTTTCTATTAAAAGAAATTAACAGCGTTCAATATCAAATCGTGCTCATTATGGTTGGAAAAGATACAGTCAATGCTTATAGATAAAGTGAAACATGTAATTCTTTTCACAATTTGATGCAGAAGATGAAATTCAGAGTAATACTTTCAGAGAAAAGGAAAATTTAAATGATTAAGTACGCAACTGCTGTGGTAACGAAACACAAGAACTGAATTTTGCATTCTTCTTTAAACCTTAATTCAACAAAACGTACGCAGGATTCGTTGGAATATAACGCACTTATAGAAATAATTCGCAAATTTTCCATTTGTACATAGTGTTTTTAACTATACCAAGTTTTTACATTTTCTAATATGAACATAAATATGTAAAATATAACGAACATGTCACCCCTTGGCTGTGTTGTTTGTTACTATCGAAACATCGACTAGTGGTTAAAGACATAAGATCAAGAGTCTATTTATACGGGATCAACCAGGAAAAAATTGGATTATCTTCACCTATCAAAACACAATAATTAAAGCAAGCATAACGGAAGCGTTCAACTTCATCAGCATTTGCGTATATGTCTGTTCAACGATAACTTTCGTAAGTCTTATTTAATTTTAACGAAACTTGGCATATGCTTTCCTTCAGTTTACAGAAACAATCCTAGCGTTATTTAGGATCGGAAACCATCAAGGAAATAGGGCAAATACGACACCAGTATCGTAAGTTTGAACATATACTACATAAATGTATAGTACACGTGAATATGAACATGTAGTACAGGATTGACTGAAAAGTAATGCCTCCGTGGCTTTCTCCTTTTATACATCAAATGAGTGAATTTGGAACGGAGGTATAGAGAAACTTTTGTCAAGAGAACCTGCATTCAATCCATAGACGAGAAATTGACATGTATACTGTAATAATTTTGGTAGAGTCAATAATGGTCCGAGATTTATCCCTTCACCAATTTTATTATAAAATTTGATAAATACAAAACGTCTTTCATTACAAAGAGAATAATGCTGTTTCCTCGTTAATGTCCAAGTAGAGGAGTATAGGTGTTTTGCACGGTACCCCTTCTCTCAAAGCAGTCTCCAAGGCACCTGCCGGTTCGGTGAGTTTGGAACGATAGCCACCTCAGCTCAAGGCAGCTTCGCAAGGCTTTGTTGTTGAGAGCATCCCTAGTCCAGTGCGACCTCGGGAAGGATGGGTGTACCCCTAGTCCAGTGCGACCTCAGGGTGGTGTAGGTGATTTGATCAGTTGGACGACTGATGCTGGTCCCTCGGTGTTCCTCCTTTTATTTGTCCTCCTCGGGTCCTTCCGTGAGGTCCGTCTGCTTTCGGCGTTCCTCGGTGTCCTTCCGCGTTGGCTTGCTGTCTGCTATGTTGTTTATAAATAATAGCACGTGTTGAGTTGACACGTGCGTCTGTTATGATGTGGGGATCCTTGCAATACAAAAAGAACTATTTCCTTTGAAAAGGAATAAAAAAACTTAAATGAAATATATTTGGTAAAAGTTTTTAATTCTTTCTGAGTTTTATGTTTCAGTTTTGTTACTAACCAGTCCCTACAGAATGAGAACTATTACAAGGAATTCTTCCAGAAAGTTGCTAATACGGAATTGGGAAATATATCAGAGCTGACTCCATATGTGAAGGATACAGAACTACATAACATTTCTCTGAGTTTTGTTCAAAGAAAGGTTGGTTTTTTTGCATAAATGATTTTGAAAATGTTAAGCTTGAAAATGGCGTAATGCATGTATTGGTTAAATTATAATATATAAAAACATTATTTCATATTTCTCGGTCCAAGCGGTTATAGTTTGTTTTTCTCGTCCATTGTCATTAGCAACGCTATTCCACGTAACATTAAGAAGTTACTGACAAAGCAAGTCCAAAAACAACTATATCTACTTTTGGAACATTTAGTTTTATATGCCCAAAAATATTTTTAAAATTGATTTCGAATGTGCTCTGCTCCACTTAAAAATGTTTGAAAAGGATATGTTTTCTCGTCGTAATTGTTTTACAGTTCTTTACAGCAACAACAAATTTTACACAACAAATTATATTTTGTCATACATTCATACAGGCTGTCTTGAAAGTTGGTCATATTTATTATAGACTGTCGTATAAATTCAACTTCAGTTGTTTTACAGCAATTTCGAATGTATCTTTACTCAAATTTAGGTAACATTCCTCAACCCACCCTAAACCTTAGTCAAGGGAAATGTATAAATCCATATTTAGTTGTTTGGTATATATTTTAGATGTACTTCTCTCAAATTTTTGGTAGATGCGATGATCATACTGTATGCTGTACTATCGCGATAGTGATTAAAATCTTTTCAATGTTTTAATTTATTGTATACCATAAAAAAGAACAAAACACGAAAGTTGAAAAACTGTTTATCTTACTTAGCAGAATAGAAACCATCTGGAACATACCCAAATCTTCACCTTTGTTAGTGCATAATACTAACAAGGGAAGTAGGTGCATTTTGTTTAAGAATTGGGTAGAACGAATTAGCGCATTCAATAGAGCTAATTTACTTGCATAACGTATTTTAGAACGAAAGCTAATTTCTATTAGGTTTATAAGAAAATCGGTCTCAGACATTTTCTTAAAATTAAAAGAGCTTTCTCGAGCCTAAAATTGATGTAGACTATCTTTTGAAACAAACGTTGGCTTATTATCAGGTCCACAAATTATCGTTTTTAACGTATTTTTTCAGTAACGAAAATTGTTTTCTAACAGTTGAAAATCATAAGATAAATGAAACTTATCTTTACACTAGAAATGTTAGGTGAATGCAATGGTTATTCTCTCGCACTGTTGACGCATGTACAGTCCCTAACGATGTCTGCAGTCCATCAGTGTGGTGTGTCTGCTAGTCGTGTTGAAGATAATTCTTTAGCGCATCGTTGATTCAAATTTGATGCATAACCCCACGACGATAGTTTAGAAAAGACTACAAAAACCCGGAGGCCGCAAGGCCCGATAATTTTGCTCGTCATTACAAATTAATATTTTGAAGTTAATAATAGGTAAGAGATACGCAATCCAAGCTCGCTGAAGTATTGATGAGTTTGGTTGAGAAAACCAATTCCAAAATTAACATTAATAAATATTTATTTCGACATAAATTCCGAAACAAATGGCTAAATTTCAATATTATATAATAATTTGAATAAGCCTACAGTGATGATGATGTAGAAGATTGCATCATTAAAGGTAAGTAAGATATTTTATACAATTAACGATGTATCTGAACTATAAATATAATACACATACTAACAGTTTCTCCTTTACAGATATATGTTCAATCAGCAGAAGATAATCTTTCCAGATTATTGTCTTGCAGCAGTCTCCAAATATCTTCATGTAAGTATTTTCTACAACACATCAAGGTAAATGTTTTTACCTCTCCAAATATTATATTAGGGCACAGATCTGTGTCATTTCCTCTATACATGTTAGGATACACCAAAGTACCCCTCCTTTTAGATGTTAGGTAGGTAATCGTAAAGTAATAATCTAAAAAATTAATGCGTGATACTATATTAATTATACTATATATTCATTATAGTATAACAGCTACCCGTTTATCATTAAATATGGTAAATTCTTAATAAGTTACTTTTGTTTCATATTATATTTTATTTTATATTGGCTTACATAACTTTGCCTTGTAGCTATATTCCTTAAATCATTGAACAATTCGCATATTTTCTAACAGGTATCTAAAAGCAGTTATACTTCAAGATCATCAGAACACTTATACGAAGCTATGACACAATTCTTTGGAGAAAACAGGAAAACCAGATAACGTGCATATAGGGTATCAAGCTATCTTTTTACTGGAACTTAGAGGTAAAGTAATTTGCTACTAATACATTACTGAAAACATGAAATTTATTTCAAAGATGAAATTAACAATCCGGTTGGTCCCAAAGCCAGTTATTACTTAATAATTTCAAACATGAACCTCATATTATTACGTATTTTATTCGAACTTAGACAAATAATTACTTCAAGTTGACTGATGTATGTAAATAGCTATCTAATTTAGGATTTTTATGTTTATTCACAGGTGAATATGGTGACACAGTTTCTGTTTATTTTAAAGAATGCTTTTCCAACAAGTGAGGAGTTAGCTCCAAAAAGGCACATAAACACAATGACAACTTTCAGGAAATCAGTTTCAAGATTGCATAGAACTATTAATATATGTTTCTTAGAAAATAATTACTGCTAGTCAAGGAAATGAATATTATGTTTTCCAAACAAAAAATACATCCAATATGTATGGATTAGTTAGTTTGTATTATGATATGATGCACTTCTTGCCAGGGTGTTTTATGCCCTTTTAATATAGAACACCTGAAACCAAAACAAAATGTAGGATTTTTTGTAAGTTGTAAGTTGTTTATTGCAAGAGCAATATAATAAGATCCTATATCAAGATGTCTAGTTTAATCTCTGTTTATGTGTTTGCTCTCCTTTCTTAAAAAATATCAGTGCGCAAGATCTTGTTTTGAACTGACTTGAAATAATATTAAAATGAATTCCTGACACATATTTGGTTTGGAAACATCTACTCTTACTCTATAGTCCCAAATGTTGTGTTTGTTTTTCTTTGGGTTTATCGCAGTAGCCCTAAGAGATTTACTTGTTATACAGTTTACGAACCAAGAACCTTGAAGTCATTTGTTGGAATTTCCGTGCATTATGCAATACAAAGTTCACTACTGTTCTTCTGTCACACTTTTCCAGCACTGTTTCAACCAGCCTTTGACTACTGAAAATGTTGCAGTAATAAACATATCAAAGTTAAAGATATTGACATGTTCTGTATTTCTGATTTTGCCTTTCCATTTACTCTTGTTGAAGTTTACTTCCCATCAAGCTTGAGAACTTTAATGATAGTTGTAAACTAGGAATAGTACTTCTTTTGAGCAAACATATAAATAAACGCTATTTAAATTCAGAAATGAAGATGCACACATAAAATGAAATTTTTAAAGAAAGATGCATGAACAACATCCTATATACTTTTTCAATATTCATTAGCTCAAACAAATATTGCTACCAAACACAAAATTTGAAATATTTCAAAGATTTTACACAGAATAGAATAGAATAACACAACAAACTTTAAACCATTCTCCATAAAGAAAAACTTATATATCCTTATGTCCTGTCCTTAATAGAGCTTAATATGTCCTTAATAGAGCTAACTACTCAATTTAATTACTTAGAACATTAATTTATGGGAACATCAAAAATTCTCTACTTCTAGGTTATATCGATTTTTTAAATATATTACATAACACATATATTTAATACAAGCTTCTTTACCAGTCAAAAATGGAGGCATTGGAATCCATCGCGCCACAGATATGGCTATTCCGTCTTTTTTAGCGTCTTTCTACGGTGCAAGTCAAATAGTTAGTTCACTTCTTCAATGGGATAACGACGAAATCACCAATCCAGATGTGATGGACTGCATAGCTAAATGGACAAATTTAGTTGGGTTAGACCCTCCGGCTCTCGAAAAACGTAACAATCAGTCGGCTTGGGACGAGCCCATCGTTAATTGCCATGCAGCTTCTTTATTGCAGACTACAAATAACATCGAAGATAAAGCCAGACTTTTAGCGGTCATGTCCCCTGAAAACGGAGCATGGCTTCAAGCTCTACCTTCACCATCTCTGGGCCTACACCTATCCAATGAGAGCTTCCGAGTATCAGTTGCACTACGGTTGGGAGCAGATATATGTGAACCACACCACTGCCCCATTTGTAACACCTTTGTAGATAAAAGAGGATTACACGGTTTGTCGTGCAAAAGCAGCGCAGGCAGACACCCACGTCATTCAAGTGTAAATGATATAATATTAAGAGCATTAATATCAGCAGGGATCCCAGCAGTGAGGGAACCGATTGGATGCAGCCGATCTGACGGAAAAAGACCCGATGGTATAACATTAGTACCTTGGAAGAAAGGAAAGGCATTGATTTGGGACTTCACATGTTCAGACACCTATGCCCCCTCCAACCTACAATATGCCTCAGTACAAGCTGGACTCGTAGCTGCTCGAAGAGCGAAAGAAAAAAGGAATAAATATAGCAATCTACTCGATAACTATTGCTTTGTCGCAATAGCAATTGAGTCTAGCGGTTCTTGGGAAGAAGGAGGCCTCAAATTTATAAAAGAAATCGGCCACCGTCTATCAATTAAATCAGGAGATAATCGAGCAAAAAGTTTCCTGATTCAACGCATAAGCATAGCCATTCAACGTGGGAACGTGTCGGCTATAATGGGAACGTTACCCACTAGTAAACAGCTAGAAGAAGTCTTTCTTCTGTAATTGCGGAGAAAGGAGGTTAGGAGAAAAAACAAACATCATTGGTGCATCAATTTATGTAGCAACCGAGCAAGGAGTATGAAGAGACAGCTCACAGTCCATAAGTTTATATATATATATAAAAAAACAGCATGAATGCTGTACCGTACGTCAAGACAGTGACAACATGACAGGTTGGAGCCTTTGAAAGCAGAAGATTTAGTAGTACCTGCCGAACATCATGGGAACAAAGTACCGAAGAATAGATATTTACTGTTTCATTTGAAATTTTCATTATAACAGTTTTTTTAAATAATCATTTAAAGTTGTAACATGTAAGAATATCATATAATTACATTGTTAATACATGTTAATTGTCAATACAAAATAATATATTAATGAATTTTTAAATAATATTAATTATATTAAATTTATTTTTTTCTCTTTTATTTCAGTTTTGAAGTGCTAAAACGTGTACGTTATTATCGCTATCCTCCAATCAGCTATCAATCGCTTCAGATCCAGAATAATGGATAACAATTAATGCACAACATAAGCTTGAACAAATTAAAACAAATGATAACATCTGGAAATGAATATCGTTAATAAATTACAAAAGAATTTAAATTCGCTTTGCAATGCACTGCACTGCAAATTTTCACCTTTGTTCTGCATATGGTGAAAATTTGTTCCGAATTGTTCAAATAATTGGAATGGGACAAAACAAACTGATCCGAAATCTGATTTAACAAATTCATACTGCCGAAGTCCAGTATATCGTGGCAAGCAAATCTGGTTCAATAGAATAGACAACACTTACAAACATTGTCCCACTGAAAGACCTATATTTCAAGATGTTTCAATTTGAAGTAAAGGATGAACCTATGTGTACAACCTTTCACTGGAAAACAAACAATCAATCTATGTTTTTAGGAATGTTTTCAACTCGAGATATTGGTCATGCGCCATTCATTTGTTGATTCTACTTTTGTTTGTGAAAGAATCCCAGTGATTGAGTAGAAACATGTCTAGACTATCAGACGAAGCAACATCACTGACCATATCCTTGATATTCCTTGGGCTCTTGAGTGTTCATTTACCACTCCGATTGTCAATAAATATCAAATTGGAAGATTTCAACATATCTCTTTCTTCATTGGGTCCAGATTTACCATCTTTTCCCCGATCTATTCCTAACATCTTATTGTGTCAGATTGCAGTCATTGAAATCAAAAATACAATTATGAAAGAGTGGGTTTAAGCGTTGGTACTTTGAACCTGCTTCTCCACCTTCTTTCTTTCCGTAAAACTAGTAACTCATAGCCTGTCACATTCGTACTTAATATCTGATTGATCAGCATTGAACACATTTTCGATTTTAATTCTTGATACACGATTTTTTCGCAGATAGCTTCTGGAAACTCTTGGCTTTCTTCTTTTAAGGTTTCGTTGGCTTAGCAATTTGAATCTCTATGATCTACGCTTAATATCGTATCGCTTTTTGAAATTTTGAACCCACTGATGCGTCTTTCAAATGGATAGTCATCCTTGGTGCCATTTTGCACTGACCATATAAAATGTCTATATCATAAATATGGATACAATCTTCATCAGTTGCGCAGAAATCTTTACTCGTAAAGCTGTCTTCGCTAATTTGATGTAGAATATTCCCTCAATTATCACCACGAACTGTTTCAACAACATACACGATACATATACCTTTTTCGTATGGTCTCAAAGTTTTGCGATTGTCCAGTAGCTGTCCAACCATACTCCACAGCATCTCACTTCTGTTGGTCCGTGATTTGGTGTGCCATTTGATACCGTGTAAAGCAGAACGTGAATAGGATAGATTTGCTTTTTCGTCGTGAAAGGTTGGAGTCCATTGGTGAGAGGACGGTATAATTGTATCATTGTAGTTCAGAACATTTTGTGTAACCCTCGTATAAATAAGAAAAAAATTCTGGAATCAACGCTCTGCCACTCGGAATTGGTAATGGGCTCTAAGTGAAAATATATGTACCCAGAAAGTGATTAGGAGCTGTGTTATTATTTCCTTCCCAAAAGATGTCTCTCCTCTGGAGACGTCTCGTCGAACCATGTATGGTTAGGAATTTGTGTGTGGAGTTCTCTTATGCGCTCGCATACTGTACAATTTGAAGTGTAAAGTATGAACCTATTTGTTTTAATGAACATTAAAAAAACTAAACTAACTCTATGGCCTATGGAACCCGGAGGTTCAGTGCCGCGTTCACAAAAGCTCTCCACTGACTTCTATCCTTAGCTAATTGGATCCAGTTTCCACTTTGTATTCCTATCTCTGCGAGATCCATCTTAATATTATCCTCCCATCTGCGCCTAGGTCTTCCTAATGGTCGTTTTCCTATGGGTCTACCAGTCAAGACTTTGAAAGCGTTTCTACTTTTTTCCATTCTAGCTACATGACCTGCCCACCTAAGCCTCCTAGACTTGACGACCCTAACAATGTTGGGTAAACCGTATAAACTATGTAGTTCCTCGTTATGAAGCTTCCGCCATTCCCCATTCTCGTTCCTCTTGGGTCCGAATATTCTTTTCAGGATCCTGTTCTCAAATACTTTCAGTCTATGTTCTTCCCTCAGAGTAAGCGACCATATTTCGCAACCATACAGAACAACAGGCATGATTATCGTTTTATATATTTTAAGCTTCAAATTCCTCGACAGAATTCGCGACGACAAGAGATTTTGAACCGAATAGTAACACGAATTCCCTGCTTTTAGTCGACATTAAATTTCTTCGTGAATATGATTTTCGTCTGTTAATATTGATCCTAAATATTTGAAAGTATCCACTTTATCAAAAGTATTATTTAACATTTTAACGCCTCCATAATTTGCCGTATTACGGTCCCGACGCACTTCCATGTATTTAGTTTTCTCTGCATTTACTTCTAAACCCATGTCCCTGCAAGCGTTTAATAATATCTCTGCATTTATTTCTACTGTTCTCCTATCATCCCCTATTAAATTTACATCATCAGCATATGCCATAACCTGGTGAATGCCGTTCAACTCTAGGCCCTGGTTGCTATCTTTGATTTTCCTTATGGCGTATTCGAGCACAAAGTTAAATAATAATGGCGACAACGCATCTCCTTGTTTCAGGCCATTTTCGAAGTGGAAGCTCGTGGACAAAAATTTTCCTACCCGCACTTTACTTTGGGATTCACTTAAACATATCTTAATTAATCTAATTAGCTTTCTCGGTACTCCAAGCTCTGTAAGAACGTTGTATAATGTTTCTCTCCTAACCGAGTCGTAAGCCTTTCTAAAATCAATAAATAGTTGATGTACCGGGGTATTGTATTCCCACTTCTTTTCGAGTATTTGGCGAATGGTAAATATTTGGTCGATAGTTGATCGATTTCGTCTAAATCCGCACTGATAATCTCCAATAATTTCATCTGCGTATGGGGTCAATCTTGCTAACAGAATATTTGAAGGAATTTTATAGGATGTTGACAGAAGAGAAATGCCTCGATAATTATTACAGTCAGTTTTGTCGCCTTTCTTGTGAATTGGAACAATGATTGACTCTTTCCACTCTTGTGGCAATTCTTCCTTGTTCCAGATAAGGAGAATGAGTTTGTGTATCTTGTTCCACAATTTTTCGCCTCCAGCTAAAATTAACTCAGCCGGAATTTCATCTACACCCGGAGATTTGTGTTTCTTTAATTTCTTTATTGCGGCTTCCACTTCTATTCGATTGGGTTCTGGAATATACGGTTCTGCGGTGTGTATCTCCTTTTCTCCACGTACATTAGTTTTTGGCTGTGTGTTCAGCAAATCGTCAAAGAAATCTTTCCATCTATTTAAGAGGCTATCCGTATCAGTGAGAACTGTTCCGTCAGATTTCTTTAGTATATAAGCACGAGGTTGATAGCCTTTCTTAAATTCGCTGATCCCCTTATACATGTCCCGAATATTTTTATTTTTACTATTATCTTCAAGTTCCTTAATTTTAGCTTTCAAAAAATTCCGTTTCTTTGTTCTAAAAGTTTTGGAAGTTTCCCGCCTGATATCTGCGAAATTTTGTGTAGTTATTTCATTCGGATTTTGTAGCCACCGTAATTTTGCCTGTTTTCTCTTCTGTACTAGTTTAATTCATTCTTGGTCGAACCATGGTTTGTTCCTACGTATTTCCGCGTGTCCCAATTTTTCTATTGCTGAACTTTTAATGCTATCTCTAATTTCAATCCAAGTATCCTGAACACTAGTGCACTCCGAGTCTTCTAAAACCGAGAATCTATTCGAAACTTCAATCTGGTATTCCTCTCTTACCTGGCTCTCTTCTAGTTTCTTTAAATTAAATCTCTCCGTTTTCGGACATTGAGTATTACCTTTATTCAACGATAATCTCTCCCGTATTATCGCTGCTACCAGGTAGTGATCAGTGTCACAATCAGCCCCTCTAAACGACCGGACGTCAATTATGCTAGATTGTCTTCTTCCATCTACTAAAACGTGATCAATTTGATTGTGTGTTTTTCCGTCTGGTGATGTCCAAGTGTATTTATGAACGTCGCGATGTGGGAATTTTGTACTCTTCACGATTAGGTTTTTGGATGTTGCAAAGTTCACGAGTCTAACACCGTTGTCATTACTTTCCTTATGCAAACTTTCGTTCCCTATAATCGGTTTGAAAATATCCTCTCGTCCTACCTTCGCATTGAAATCCCCTAATAGAATCTTCATATGGTATCGCGGGAGTTGGTCAAATATCCGTTCCACTTCTTCGTAAGTATATATTTTATATCGTCACATTTATCTTCAGTTGGAGCATGTACATTTAAAACAATAATATCACACCACCGTCCCTTAAGAGTAATAAAAGAAAGTCTGTCAGTAACAAATTCAACCCGTTTAATTGCTGGTAATATTCGTTTGTGAACGAAAAACCCTGTTCCTAACTGGTGATTTTTATTTCCTTCCCCGTAAAAGAACGTAAAATTTCCGGAATTCTCAGATCCATTTCCTTCCCACCTAACTTCCTGAACTCCTACTAAGTCCATCCTGTATTTCTCTAACTCACTCGTTACAGATTTTAACGCGCCTGCCCTATAAAGACTTCTAATATTCCATGTTCCAAATCTCGTGTCCATTTTCTTTTGCTGATGTCGTGCCAAGTTATCAGTCCTTGTCCGAGGCTTTTGTGAATGTTTCTGAACAAGTACCTTTTTTTACAGAATGAGGGTGTTAGCCTTACCCAAACCCCCAAGCTGGAGGACCACTCCTAGTCGTCTGTCCGCGACTGCTTATTCAGTATATTCGCAGCTAACCTCTATATCTAGAGGCCTTCTCCTCGATCCGCAACCTGAGGACGCGCCATGCCGTGGTGACAGGAACCCACGTTACACGGATCCTGGTTTAATGAACATTATCAATTATTAATTACTATTATTATACGGAGGGTCAGCTTGGGACCCCCATCCCCCTTGGGATTTTTTTCACTTATTTATCCTCATGTAGGATGGTCTCAGAAATGCATTGTTAGGTGTTGGCCCAAAAATAAGTTGCACGTAATTGTAAGAGAAAAAGTTGAATATAGATATATTTTTATTTAAGACAATAGAATTACGGTATTAAGTATTACATACTAAGTGCTCCAACCTAAGTAAATGCTATATTTTATATTTTCTCTTTTTTACAATGAAAGTTCAATAAAATGCTTAAAATAGGTTTCGTGGGACATAAAAGAACATCATATATGCGCATATACACACTATCTGCCAAAAAAAGTACCGGGCATTTTAAAATATATTTTCCACACTGAATAATGGAAATGTAGGTTTTTTAACACATTAAAAATTACTATTACATCTAAAATGACGTAATACACATGAAATGTTAGTTAATGAATCCTCATTAGCAACACCTTATATCTGCTATCAATGTCAGTTTCATTTTAAAATATGTTTCCCCACAGTAAGTAATAGTAATGTAAACATTTTCAACATGTTACAACTTACATAATAAGATTAAAATAACACAATGCACATGAAATATTAGTTTAAGAAATCTTTTAGCGACAGTTTAAACCTGCTATTAATGTAAGTTTTACTTGAGTATGCACATGAATGCAAATTAATATACATTTGTAGCCAATTAACTGACATTTTCTACGTGCATACTGATATATAAGGTTCTTATACGTATGAAAGGCTCTTTTTGGCACCTAAAATTCTTATAGTCAAAAATAAATTATCAATGTTGGTTGACACACTGTACATATTAATAGACACATAAAATGAATACAGAACACATAATATGAATTCAACTTTAAAATAAAATGTTTCAGTTAAAGTCCGTGTCTCTTCCATGTTCTCCGGCAAAACATTATCACCATTATAAGTATTGTCAGGATTTTCCTCAAAATTTTCAGGAAGAATATCAATAACTTCCCTGGGCAGAATATCATCATTTGTCCCCACATTATTTCTAATTTATTATCTCCCAACTTCCAGCTATGACTAATAGGGCTCTGTATATCGGGAATTCTAATATTAGCCTTCTTAGAAATTACCGATTAATAGCACGAAGAACACGTAAGTCAAGGGTTAACTTTCAAGGAAGTATCAAGTTAAGATCAATGCCTTTTGTTGGAATTAAGAGTCTGTCTTCTCGAAAGCTATATCTTTCCATGAACATATTGCATTTCAATTTGTTGATATCATTACAAAACCATTTTCTATACAAACTACAAGCAAATTCTTCGGCCAAATAATATTGCTCTTCTGATAAATTCTCGTATTTCCCAGTTCTTGAAATAACTTAAATCCTTGTTTCTTCTCCATAATATCTTTCGGTTTGACTTTTCCCTTTGTGGCAAACGCACTTGTACTATCACTTCCTGTGAAAGCGTGAAATCCGAAAAGCACCCTTACAGATATCTTCTCTATTCTTTTCCATCACAGTGATTATATTTATCGACCGACGTTTGTTTCCTTGTGCCAAAATAAATTCTCTTTTCCGGTAAGTAAAAACCATGCTGCAGCAATAACAGGAACAAGGGGGTTCTTACAACACTATTATATTCTGATTCTTTTAACGAATGATAACAATGAAGAATCAAGCTTGAATCAGATCCTTCTTGAGTAGAATGTAGTTCTTAAACAGAAGTAACAGATGTTCTCACTTCATCTAAACTCGTTAAGCTCATGCACGAGTTGAATAAAGGGGGATCATAAGCGAGGGAAAATTTTGGTCCTAAAACCGTTATCAGAGGCACTAAACCGGCCTAAACCAGTATGTTGCTATGCTAGAATAAGGAAGTATATTGTTTAGTTATTTGACCACCAGCCACCCCCTGCTCCTCCAGTAAAGCCGAATATGTCGGAGGCAAGTTTCAACAAGCCTTTAGTTGTTATGCTCATAGCCTTTTAGGGCTACCACAGGACCCCCGTGGGAAAATGTTGATTGTGAGAACCGGCTGTTGCTATGTTCATAGTCTTGGATGCTCATAATCTTGGACGGCTATCGTACCTTCATTAGAGTCCTATCAGTTATCACGATCGAAGCTGCCCAATTGATTGATTGAGTTTCGTCTTTTCGTTATGTATTGAATAGCTATTTTGCATAGCTTTGGTCTTCGCCTTTCCCCGCCCCGTTCCTTCTGGGAAGTCGAAGAGCATAAGCGATTTAGCCCCCTTGGTCCTATTCCCACGAAATGCCTGTAGGTTATGAACAGAAGACGTGAAAAAATACAGCATCACATTATTATTATTATTATTATTATTATTATTATTATTATTATTATTATTATTATTATTATTTTGGAGGAGTAAAAGTGATATAAAGGTTCTGTGCACAAAAATCCACTTTGGTAGGGAGCTGGGATCGAATTTAGTACTTCATGATTTTAGAGTTGAATTGGTCCAACTTAGGAAAGACGCGTTAATGATTGTATGTATGATCGAACGCCCCCAGAGAGAGAGAGAGAGAGAAGCTATGAACATGTTGTTGTAATCCAACTTGAAGTGAACACTCTATCACTGAGTCTCAGTGCCCCGCATATAGATTAGGTTTTATTTTTTAAAAAAAACCTTTTCGTCTTCTTTTTTTCTAGTCGTCTTCTATTCCCCCCTCAGCCCCCAGATCCATCTTGTAATACTAAGAATAGAAGTCCCCCAGACCTCCTGCGAAGAGCGTGAGGATTTAGTCCAGTTCTTATTCTCACGAAATGCCTGCCTTACGGAAAATTTTCGTCTGGAATCTTCTCAGGAAATGGAGTTGATAAGACGATTATTACAGTTGATGGTTGTTTTAAAACGTATTGGATTCCATTGATTGAGCATGTTCTTTGCGTTTTCATTCCGGTAAGAGAGCTTTCAAAATGAAAGCATATTTAGGGTTCAGGTTCGATTCTCGGTGAGAAAGCATTGAATATTTTAATACATTAAGTTAATTCGTTTCTTTCTGTCGTGAAACGAAAGAACATTCGAACATTGGCCTGTTTCATCAAATCAATGTCCGGATCAATTAAGTGATGCTGGAATCTTTTACGCGAACAAAAGAGACCAAACTGCCGTTTTGATAATATCATGTCTACATGTCTAAAGCACAACTATTTTTATAGTATCACTTACATAAGCGACATGCTTCATAATTGATAAAAATAATTGTTGGTAGGGAGCTGGGATCGAATTTGGTACTTCATGATTTTAGAGTTGAACTAGTCCTTGCATGAAAAAAAATTTCATGCATAAAGCACTTCGGTTCACAACAGAAAGGAACAAATTAACTTAATGTCTTAAAATATTCAATGCTTTCTCACCGAGAATCGAACCTGAACCCTAAATATGCTTTCATTTTGAAAGCTCTCTTACCGGAATCAAAACGCAAGGCCTGTACTTCACGACTGTCCTTGACTGTAGCTTTGCTAACTTACGATATAAAGGTTCTGTACACAAAAATCCACTTTGTAGGGAGCTGGGATCGAATTTGGTACTTCATGATTTTAGAGTAGAACTAGACCTTGTATGAAAAAAAAGAATTGCACCTACATACCACTTCGTTTCACGACAAAAAGGAACGAATTAACTTAATGTCTAAAAATATTCAATGCTTTCTCACCGAGAATCGAATCTGAACCACATTATTATTATTATTATTATTATTATTATTATTATTATTATTATTATTATTATTATTATTATTATTATTATTATTATTATTATTATTTTGGGAGTGAAAGTGAAACAGATAACTAACCTTGATTGTAGGTTCGTTAACTTACGATATAAAGGTTCTGTACACAAAAATCAACTTTGGTAGGGAGCTGGGATGGAATTTGATACTTCACGATTTAGAGTTGAACTAGTCCTTGCAGGAAAAAAAGAATTTCACGTATATAGGACTTCGTTTCACGACAGAAAGGATCGAATTAGCTTAATGCCTTAAAATATTTAATGCTTTCTCGCCAAGAATCGAACCCGGACCCTAAATATGGTTTCATTTTGAAAGGTCTCTCACAGAAATCGAACACAATACCAGTACTTTACGATTTAGAGTTGAATTAATCCTTGCATGAAGAAAAAAATGATTTCTCACCGAGAATCGAATCCGAACCCCCAAGGATCGTGGTCTTTCGTAAGAGTATGGTACATGTATAAACAAGGTGAAACATGATTTCCTTTTCGTCATCCCTTCCTCCATCATGCATGTGTGTACAGATATCTGATTGCATAGTGTCATTATTCTCTGTTGATCAGCTGCTGAAATAGCATGGCTGTGTAAATCATAAGTTATTTTATAATATTGACTTTCATAGATTTCGAACATAATTGAAGATAGAAACGTTAGCAAGATTTCGTTTAAGCAGACGATTAGAAAAATACGAATAGTGGAAGATTAAGAATGGAACTGCGACCAATTTCTGTATCTGAAAGGATAGCATTCCAACAAATGCCAGAATTACCATATAGTAGTGCATATAAGTGTTTTGCCCCTCAATATAATCAGTATTGTACAAAGGAATTACGTTTAAGAACATTCGAACATTGGCCTGTTTCATCAAAACAATGTCCGGATCAATTAAGTTATGCTGGATTTTTTTTACACGAACAAAAGAGACCAAACAATATGCGTCTATTGTGCTAGTGGATTAAAAGATTGGACTGATAACGATGTTCCATGGATAGAACATGGGAAATGGTTTCCTAATTGTCCATTTCTTTACCTTAAGAAGGGATATGCGTTTATTAAACGATACAGGAAAAGTGCTCTGATATGCAAGTATTTCGTAGTGCTCGAAATGATGATATACATAAAAATGTCAGTAAAAGTTGCAATAAGGAACCTACCTTTCAATATGACACAATTTGAAGTGAAATTTGAATAAAGTTCCATTACATACTTTTTCTTTGTTTATAACTGTAAAAAAAGTACATGTACATATTCTAAAGTTATCAAAACAATATGTATTTATACAAATAATTTACGTATGTGCTATTATATATAACCTCCAGGGATTTTATTGATAATCATGCATTAGCATCGTATTTGGAAAAATGGAAATATATGTTTAATATATAAAGGAATGAAGATTAATTTATCTGGACGTAACATGCACGATCTTGAATTTACTGAACTGATATCATAATCGTAAGTGTATAGAGCATATATAAACAAGACGAAACATGGCTGTTCCTCCTCCTTGTCATATTAAGTGTTGCATATGGTCTTAATCTAATGAAAGCCAAATTACTTTGTATTGTACTGAAAAGTGGCACATTTGAACAAGTGAATCGTGTTGGTAAAGGCCTTGTATTTGGATTTAAGTGAAATTTTAACAGAATTTGAAAACTTGTACATTTGATTCCACTTGTTTTCAGACTACAAACAAAAAACTCATAGATTCAATTATGACTGATTTATTTGATAGTGTACAAACACAGTCAAGTTTGACGGAAAACGAACTCTACCGTTGATGGGTGTCAATCAAGTGGACTTCTGTTCATAAAGAAGTAGAAAATATTTTTCATTTATACTGAACAGTGTAGTACTAAATCTAGTGCATTTAATAATAATAATAATAATAATAATAATAATAATAATAATAATAATAATAATAATAATAATAATAATATAGTGAAATTGAAATCTTTTATTATTTTCACATAAAATTTGTATTTTGTGATCGACCAATACGTTTAAATATGGTAGGATTTTTAAATTAGTATACTAATGTTGTTGTTATTCCGATACTTCTCTTTTAGCAATTAAGAAACTTCATTTAGAATGGTTGACCTGAAAAGAAACCGTACGGACGTCTTTTTTTACTAATGAAACGATGTACACTTATCTTCATTGCGACAGTCTTTAGTTCAATCACAGTACAACGTACGTTTACGGTGAACAACATTGTGTTTGTAGATTTTTTGAATTTATCAGAAAGTCCACACGGTGTGAGCCGTGATCGAATCAGGGACCCCAAAAGTACTGGATGTAAATCCTCTATCACTGAGCCACCATACTCGTCAAACCTAAAATGTAATAGGCTAGTACATCATGTAAAGACCCCCACGGAAAATAAAGATCGGATCGGATTTATGATAATGTTAAAACCAGAAATAATTTCTATCATTTCAATTTGAAAAGAATTAAAGAGATGACAGAATTTATTTTTGGAACGGTGAATTGTTTTCAAAGAAACCAGTTTCCAATCTTAACATTTTGAGTGTTGATTCTTGAAGTATTCTCAAACATCTTTTGTCGTCCTGTTTCGTTTTGAAAATGTAAGTACAAAATGATGATCTAGAAGTTATCAGCATCCTTAAAGCATGAACATTTCAATCAGTGAATCAGACGGACAGACATAGCCCTTTCATGTGGCTTCCCGTTGCATTACGTAGTCTGAAAGTCAGTCTTCACATTGCGTTGTTGTGTGAAAAAACAAGACAAGCATACAATGGAAGATTACGAAGAGGTTTGTAGGTTAAATCCTTGTTTTATCACATTGCATAAAGAAAGAGAGAGAGAGAGAGAGAGAGAAAGTATATGTGTATGTGAGTGTGAGTGTGTGTGTGTGTGTGTGTGTGAAAGAAGAAGAAGAATGCAATGTTTTGGCTGCGATATCTCGTTTCTGAGAAGTGTGATTATAATAATATGTATCCGTTCACAGAGGACGACGATGTTATGCAGGCCAGCGGGAAAGAGTAAAAGAAGTTTTTTATTACTAATTGTCGTGCACTGTGGCAAAGTGCATGCAGTCCCTAGTTCGACTTCCGAACATCGTGTCCGTGAGTTTTCATGGTCTACTCATACATTCTCATTCTACTAAGTATTCATTCATTCATTTGTCTTAATCACCCGTCTCCCTCAGCATAATGGGCATAATCTTGGTACGTTAAACTGAAATATTTTCTTACGCTTCGAAAGTAAGAAATATGTGAATGTTTGTGTGTGGCTCAGTGGTAAAGCAACGACTTATTCTTTCAGATGGGTACTTAGTGTAGTAGAGCATTGTTCCGCAAGCCAGTGCATGCGGTCCCTAGTTCGATCTCCGAATAAGTAAGCTTATAATGAACAACATCATACACTACATTTTGTTCTCCAGACATAAGGCGTACAAGATAATTTTTGAATGAAATATAATTATTGGATCTTGAATCAGGGATCACAAAATTTTTCGAACGGCCCCCCTCCTAAACCGACTTTTCGTATTTTTTTAAGTGTATAAAGTTATCATAGTGAGTTAAGTGATAATCTGGATCTGTCTATACTTTATGTAGTTGTCCAGATATAAGACGTACAAGAAACTTTTTGATTCAAAATATATTGGATCTTGGATCAAGTTATCACAAACTTTTTTTAACGTACCTCTAAATTGAGTTTTCGTATTTGCTACGAAATAAGAACATCATATTGTGTTAAGTGATAGCTTTCGCAATTATTGAGACATCATGCCCTTCGTAAGAGAGAGATAGATGAAATATTTTAGTTTAACGTTCCACCTAACAGAATTTCTTCGTATTTCCACTCTTCAGTGCAAATCAACGTTGCCATTTCCAAATAACGTTGCCATTTCCTTTTATCATAGTATGTTTGCAGGAACATTAGTGACAATACTACGAGTCTCGGGTGTTTCTGTTTCATTTCGAATTTGAAAAAATGTACTTGTCAATTTGCGACATATCTCTTTTCGTACCGAAAAGTTTCTTGATTCGTTGGCAAATGAATCTAAAAGTAATAAATTTTTCTTCACGAATTATGAGAATTGTCTGAAACAAAGAGAGATGTGTTTACGCCCTTATTATTATTATACTGAACACCTAACACCACCACCATCATCATCAGCCCTGGAGAAACATGAATCTACCAAATTCCGAACTCGTTATCTTTCTTTTTTTAAAGTAATTAACTGAAGGTGTGATGATTGACAAATCTGAGGCACGGATCGTCATTAAGTTCCAGCACTTGCTTTGTACAGGATGCATACCAAGAAGCTTCAGCATTTGAAAAATGAAGTACTGGTTGTAAATCCTTTACCACTGAGACACCACACTCCTCAAACCTAAAATGTAATAGGTTTGTACATCATGTAAAGACCCCCGGAGAAATAAAGATACGTCCCACAAATATGCCCTTTCTCGGTAAAAGGACATATGATTAAGACAAGTGAATGACGAAAAAATAATAGTTGATAGAATGGCAATGTGAATAAACGTTATATCAGTGAGTCATCATGCATACTGAAATCCATTGAATTTGTGAGTAGAAGAACAATACACGTACTAAAAAGAAATGATACATGCTCTTCTAACCTGACATAATTGCTTTAGAAAAATAACAAACATAAAAATTAAAAAATACAGGAATGAACAAAGTAGAAGTAAACAGGAGAACTAATGCTCACAGTTTTTTTGTTTACCACAATTCCCTATTAACATGAACTCGGATTGAGGCAGGAACCCCAAGCACAAGAAGTAATCACTCTACCCAGGCCTTTATCCATAGGGATGACGAGCGTTCCTAAAATTTTCACAGTAGGCTTGCGAATGAACTAAAATATGATTGAATTGGGTCTCTCCTAAATTCTACTCCCCCTCTCCCTACATTTTGGGACTGGCTGTTGCCAATCTACCATTGGAACTCAACCATTGTTCCATCATGACCGTTAAAAAATTAAATTGTGACTACTGATCACTCTTTTACAAAAAGTTACGAATACTGTCAGCAAACTTTCCATTGCGATAATACCAAGGAGACAGTAGACAGTATGCCTAATGAGGTAATGCTTAAAATTACTAGTATTTGGCGAGCATGTGCCCATGATTAGCAACCAAAATTGGCATGTCCATGCTCCCTTTTAGAAAATTTTGTCCCAACTGAACATGATTCAAAATGTTAGTGGGTTACATTAGATAGTATTTGCAAAGATGTAATCTGCACAAGAGTAACATGTAATCGTTTCTTAGAAAATCAATTACTTTCAAAACGAAAGTCTAACATTAAAAATGAATCGAATGACTCCATTAAAAGATTGAAATCTATTACACACGTTCATCATCAACATCTTTAAACATCGCAAGTTTACTTTTTTAAAAAAAAGAATGAACTACATACGTGTGAAGATAAATATTAAACCAAGACATTCATCAACAAAAGTAAGAAGTGTTAACGTGATGTTCTCACATCAGGTGACGTAATGCTGAACAACAAAAGATAGCATATGTCTAAAGAAACACTGACCTATCCTATATACAGAAGGAGTAGCAATGTAATATTCTGCGATATAGCACATGATGCATTTTTATATAACTCTGCACATGTCGACATCAGGTCCGCAATTTGAATTACACTAGCGAAAAAAGGTTGCATCACGTAATGGCCAATAAGTTTTGATCTATATTTGTTGGAGATACAGTAGCATCATTATTACGTATAGCCATATAATCTTCCTGTCCACACAAAAGAAAAGTATTCTACAGTTGAAAAATTTTCTTTTTCGCATTAACTCGTGAACAAATGAATTAATCTGTTTTTTTCACGTTATCTTTGGAATAGTTATAATTTGATAACTTGTCAAGTCGGTACTGTAATAGGAAAAAAATTTTCTCCTGGCTGTATGTGCGTTAAATGATTATCCGCAAAGATGTATTGCTTTTTAAGACAAACAAGAAAAGGTAATTCAGATGACGAATTACAATAGTCTTGAGTTACGTTTTTTGAACAAATCTGAGAAAGCGGATAAGTCTAGCAATGTAGTATTCTGTGATATAATACATGATGCATTTTTACATAGCTCTGCGCATGTTGACATTAGATCCACAATTTGAATTACACTATTAAAGATGTACCAAGACTTATATCCGGTTAATCGAATCTGTAACTGTAACTGACCACTTACACTTCGAAAAATTGCACAAATCTGAAATTTTTCAGATGAACCTTTAATGCGAAAAAAAGTTGCATCACGTAATGGTCAACAAGTTTTGATAAGTGATGACACTACGGACAAAAAATATCTATATCCTCCTAACTCTAGGAATTCTCCAAAGTCAATGCTAACAGAGGTAATATAAATCAAAAATCATCACTGATAACGGGCTTGCGTGTACAAATTTCTAATTTCGATATCGTTTTTTCTGAATATAATGTTACATACTCTTTAAAGGAACATAAGACTCCATAATTCCCTTGGTAATACTTAGATTTTGTAAACAAAGTAGTTGGAGTTCAATCCGTTTGTAGTATAGGAAAATGAACTGAATAGTTATGTAAGAGGAACATCATTTCAAATTATATTTTAAAACAAACAAGAAAAGCGTAACTCAAATGATAATACGTATAAAAACTTAAATAATCACTATCTATAGCAATTAGGCACCACATTAGAGGTGATTAAATTCCCCATTAATTATCAATTCTTTGAAAAACTTAGTCTAGAAGGACTAGGTTTGATTATATAAGACGTAAATCTACAGCATAAAGTGGAATTCGAACTACATTATCTATCATCAAGAGTCGAACTCAGGTTTCGTATAATATAGGTTCGTACATCCATGAAAAACAATGAAATAATTAATTCCAATACTAATACTATCTACGTTACGAAAATATCATTTAAATAAGCACTGAAATAATAATGAAAACCACTACTATTAAACTATATAAATACTATACTTATAAAATGATTTCTTTCCGTAATGTTAAAGAGCAAGAAATAAAGCCCTACATATACTAGCAGTAATAGTAACTAAATAACTAGCTACGGAATATATAATACAATGCTAATCTCTATATTCAGGTAAATATTACAATTAAACTTCATTCTATTCTACAAGAATCAGAATATCTCGAGGCTATACGAAACATGAATCTACAGATTAACTTGGAATCCGTCAAGAGTCGAACTCAAGTTTCCTACACAGAAAGTACGTGCACTAAGTGATTGGACGCGAATATGTATTGCTTTCAGCAAGTAGCAAGAAATACATTGGGAAAACTAATATCCTGATCAATTAAGTGATGTTGGATTTTTTTACACGAACAAAAGAGACCAAACTATATGCTTCTATTGTGCTGGTGGATTAAAAGATTGGACTGATAACGATGCTCAATGGATAGAACCCTTATAATGGACAAACACCGTGTACGTGGAAGGTCCCAGGTTCAAAATCCTGTTACCGCCAAGTAATCTTTGTGATGGACAAACATCGTGTACGTGGATTTCCTCTGGTTTCTGAAGCAGGCATAGCTGTGGGACGTAAAACTCAAAGAATTCAAAGAACCTTAATAAATGTTATTCGTCGTGTTCGTACAATTACTTTTATCAATTTATACATGACTCATGTAACATTAAACAGTGATTGAGATTTAAAACTTGGATGAACTAGTATTGCTCATAAGTCTCGGATGTTTCTATATCATCTTGAATTTGAAAATGCATCGTGTTCGTATAACTACTTTATCAATTTAAAGTTTTTATATATACCTGATGTAACATTAAAACTGTTTGGGATCTAAACTTGAGTGAACCAGTATTACTTACGATTCTCGGATGTTTTTGTATCATCTCGAATTTGAAAATGTACTTATCGATTTGAGACTTCCCTCTTTTTGTATCCAGAAGTTTCTCTCGTTTCGTTGGCAATACTAGTTTACCCTAGTAATAGTATTTTGAGGTTTCAGCTTTAGATCTTCATAATAAATCTTTCAATCCCCCTTCATTTGTACATTTAGTTTCTACTTTTATATCTCTGTAGTTATTAGATAAAACATAAAATGTGAACGTGATTTAAAAACAAAGATAGAGTTGTAACGTTGAAAGAAACATTTAAATAAGAAATAACCTATCGTGTGGATCTTTGAATAAGAAGTTAAGAAAAAAATTCTATGGAATAGAAACATAAACGCTACCCACGCACACACGATGTTTGTACACCACAAAGTTCACTTCACGGGAACTGTGATTGAAACCGAACCAGTACACAACATTTGAGGTACAATTCATGTTCATTCCTATTCTTTGTTTACTGTAATGAAAAGGTGTGTTCTAGGTCAGATCACCACCATTCCTTAATATTCCGACTTTTCTGTAAATTTTGTCTAATGTGGACATCTTCCTCATCGAAAACTTGGGTGAACTAGCATTGCTCATAAGTCTCGGATGTTTCTATATTGTCTTGAATATGAAAATACATCGTGTTCCTGCAATTACTATATCAATTTAAAGTTTTTATATATGCCACATGTAACATTAAAACAGTGTCTGAGGACTGAAACTTGAGTGAACTAGTATTGTCTATGAGTCTCGGATGTTTTTGTTTCATTTCGAATTTGAAAAATATACTTCTCGATTTGCGACTTATCTCTTTTCGTACCGAAAAGTTTCTCGATTCGTTGGCAATACAAGTTTACCCAAGTAATAGTATTTTGAGGTTTCAGCACCTTGATAAATGTTATTCATCGCGTTCGTACAATTATTTTTATCAATTATGAAGCAGGGACGTACGCAAGGGGGGGACCTGGGGGTCCGGACCCCCCCGAAATTTCGACTTTTTAAAAATTTAGCCTAATTTTAGGGGCAATTTTAGGAATTTTAATATAAAATACCTTCATATTTAGTTTGGATCCCCCCGAAATAAATTCCTGGGTACGCTACTGTTATGAAGCATGTCGCTTATGTAAGTGATAGTATAAAAATAGTTGTGCTTTAGACATGTAGACATGATATTATCAAAACGGCAGGAACTTAGTTGCCAACCTAATACTATATAAGTAAAATTCTTTTTTTTTCATGCAAGGATTATTTCAACCCTAAATCGTGAAGTACCAAATTCGATCCCAGCTCCCTAACCAAAGTAAAGTTTTGTATACAGAATCTTTATATCATAAGTTAACGAACCTACTCCCCCAAATTAATAATAATAATAATAATAATAATAATAATAATAATAATAATAATAATAATAATAATAATATTCAAACGAGGAATTTGGTATCTAACTTTTCACAAAATTAAGATTTCCTGCTCGAAGTGATTCTACCTAAGGAACGTCTGAGATGATTTTTCGTTTATTTTACTTTTATTAAAATGTAAAACTTCCAAACAAATGTACAAGATTAAATCCAAACCTAATAGCTCTCTCTCTCTCTCTCTCTCTCTCTCCCTCTTTCTCTCTTCAATTAGTTTTTTATTGGTGAATGAATTCAAATACGATTTTTCATGCAACGTAAAATATTACTGAACTAATGAATGATACATAATCAGAAATGTATAAAATATATCACTTTCACTAAAATCACTACACTGAAATTTTTTTTCTTTTCATAATAATGAATTCAAATACGATTTTTTTCATACAACGTAAAATATTACTAACTAATGAATGATACATTTTTCAAAAATGAATAAAATATATCACTTTAATAAAATCACTAGACTGAAACATATGTTTTCTTTCTTTGCGTGTTCCATTTCACTATTGGTATAGTAAACTTGATAATGGATATTATTTTCAGGCAGTTAGACATCCTTTACATGCTCTTGTCAGTCAATTTTCGTCATAAAATATATCACTTTCACTAAAATCACTACACTGAAAAATATTTTTCTTCTTTTTTTTATCAATACATATCCATCTCATCGATATCATCCAAAGGTTGAGTATCAGTTTCCCCCCACCATGACTGTGTTTGAGTCCTGTCAAATAATTCATCCCTGATTGCTTCTATAATTTTTTGTTTACATAATACTTTCATTTCCAATTTTAATCTTTCAACATCAATGTTTACATCACCCTCCATCTTCAAAGCAAGAGATACATTCGGAAAACTATTGTTCATTTCACTAGTAATATTTTGTTCATCCACACATGTATTAATTGACTCAATTTCATATATGCAAGACATTGAGATTCTACATGATTGCGAATAGTCAATGTACACAAATGAAAATATTCACGTACCGCCTCAATGAAAAATTTACTTTTTTTAAAGCATGCTCAATACACGGTAATATTTCCAAGAAATGAAACCATTCGCTTGAATTTAAGTACACACTGTTTCGAGGAGCATGAAGTGTACATTTTTTCTCTATTATAACTATTTTCTCACCCATCAAGTTTCGCATCAGTAGTTCATTATTTCGTCCAAGAGAATTTATAGATGTAATTTAAACTTGCAAATTTAAATGGTCAGAAACAAATGGGATAAAATGTACAAGTTTTTCCCACTCCGACAATTTTAACTCCACTCCAAAAATAATTCCTTTACCAATACGGATCACTGCCTCAAATGTATTACTATCCAAACCAATACAAATTAATTTTGTTTTCATTGAACTAAGTTTATATTGAACACTTAACAACAAACACTTTTTCTTAGTTACCATAGTCGTTGAACAAATACTCATGGACATGTTACTCCAATAGCTGAACAGTACAGAATAATGTCACTATACACACACACACACACACACATGTTTGTCTGAGCACACGTGAAAGGAAGAAAGGAAGAGAATGAAGAAGTCGATAATCATGTACATGTCCATACACTTACGATGCGCCCAACTCTGTGAATTCAATATCGTGCATGCTATATCCCGTTAAATTAATCTTTTTTTCCTTTTGTATATTAAACATACGTTTCCACTTTCCAAATATATTAATAATGCACCATTATCTGCTTCTACTTTTTCAGTAAATCGTCCTAGTAGAATCACTTTTTGTCCTGCTTCAAAAGTCACACAAACCTTCTTTCCATATACGGTTGTAATTAATTTGCAATCTACAATACGATAGGTTTTATTAATTTCTAAGTCTTGTAATTTTGTAAAAGATACTAACGACGCTGCATTAAGTTTGTTTAATAAATTCATTGCCGATGCCATCTTTAACTAATGCATAACATGTTCACTCTCGAAGACGTATTCTATATGTATGACCATTAAATCACCTTGTCCACATTTTCTTAAGAATTCGCAGGATACCTTTCTTATGTCTCGGAGGAAATAATAATAAAGGACTCTCCTGCGTGAAACACAAAACTTAACACATTCACACAGGATTGAAAATTCCAAACTCATCTATTTTCCTGAACATAGTGTGAGAACATAATGTCTTAAGAAATCACACGAACAAAGATCATTTCTTTGATCAGATAGGAAGTAAATTGTAAACGAAATAAGCTGAATTGCATAAATAATGAAATTTGCAACTAAGTAAGTTAACGAATAGTGTAATGAGAGAATTTGCTTATGATGGGTACAAAGATTTATTACACTAATTTTACAGCTGAAAAAAGTGCTAATGCTATATCCATGCATATCAATTATTTATTAACTTGAGAAAGGCCTACGACTCGATTATGTGGGAAACAAAATTTGAAATACCGAGAAAAGTTATTTAAACTAATTAACATATATTTAAATGAATCTAAAAGTAATACATTTTTCTTCACGAACTATGAAATTGTTCTGAAACAAAGAGAGATGCGTTGACGCCCTTATTATTATACTGAGCATCTAGACTAGTAATACATGAATCTACAACTTAGTAGCGATTCATCCAGGCTACGAACTCCATGTTTTATTATCTAGAAAGTATATGTAACCATACGGAGAGAGAACTATAGTCATGTACAATTGAAGGCAAAATTTGTATGTGCTGTCTTGTACTTCCAAGTCGAGTTGCCATATTACATGATTTAACGGATATCTTCCGATTAAAGCCTTAATTTACAACAGTTTAAACAGAATGAATCCTTTTTCTATGACTTTTATAAGGAGTTCTGTCCGACATTGGATCTCCTCATAAATTTTTGTAGAAGTATCGTTGATCTTGCTTCTCGATGTATTCTATCTCGTATCGAGAATAAACTATATCATGAGGGACGTACCCTCGCCAACAGAATTAAGATTTCTTGTTCGAAGTAATTCTACTTAAGGAACGTCTAAGACGATTTTTCGTTTCTTTTATTTTTTTTATTAAAATGTAAATTTCCAAAGCTAGCCATAAGAACAGAAACACGACTAAATTGTAGAATGTTACAAATGTTGATCGGTAAAACAATTCTGTGCAACGATAAATATGAAATCTTTCAGTTTAACGGCCCACGAATATTTCTTTTAGGCTAAGATGAAAGGATGATTAAGGTAAATGAAATGATATTATGAGATGAAGCGGAAATACCCCATGAGAATCAACGAACACGATGTTGTCCACCACAAATTTATTTAATGTCCTACGATTATGCCCATTATGCTAAGGGCACCATGAGTTAATATATTCGGTAGTCGAACTAGGGACCCCATACAACAAATGCAAGCGCTTTGTCGCTGTACCGTCTGGTCATCTTTCAGCATCCCAGCTGATCTAATAGCGAGCACGGACATATGGTGAACGTGGTCTTGAGTTCGATTTCCGGATGGGAGAGCATTGGAAGTCAAAAATAAAGCAAGCTTATTATGATAACGATTCTCAAGAAACATATGAGCTTTTCCAAGTGAATACAATCTCCCCACCTTTCCCCTGCTACATTTCAAATCCTTATTCAGTTCCACATCTGAAACAAAGTTTCATTTCCTTATTCACACACATTATTCGATAGCTGTGTCAAAATACCATCTTTATTAAATCTTATCTATTAACAAACTTATTTTACATTACGCATAACTCAGCGTTTTCGCATTCAGATTACACTATCTTCAGTCGCACGTAAGTATGTTCGTATGTGAAGCCGACAACAAACATACATGTAATCTCAAATGTTGTATACGTTTGAAAAAATCATGCAATGCGATATTCATCTTAGCAACTAAGGTCTATGCGATCAAAGAACAGTCTGCAAACAAATCCTATTCCCATGTACACTTACAACTGAATTCGTGAGAATCCCAAGACCAAATTAGATAAAGCAAATAGTTCACGCCTTCAGTTCATAACCTACAGGCATTTCGTGGGCGTAGTATTTTGCGCTATAAGAATATGTTATAACGCAATATCTCATCACGGCTTCAACATAAGCAGCAAATTCATTTGGCATAATTTGATCTTTGATTTCTGTACATAAGTAATTTTAATTACTTGTCATAACAGACATCATCATGTATCATGTGAATATCCACATAACACTTTTCACACGCAATACAACCGACTGATGATTTGAGTATACAAATTTTTTCATCCTACGTTTATAAAACATTATGATATTCTGTGAGAAGCTTCCGCTATTAGAACATGCTCAATCAATGGAATCCAATACGTTTTAAAACAACCATGAACTGCAATAATCGTCTTATCAACTCAATTTCCTGACAAGTAAACCTTACTTTTGGGTGAATCAAGTTGCTGACTGAGACACATATGAGAAACCTGTACTAAATGTGGTCAGTATTTCAGTGAAGTTATAGGTGCAAAGCTCCAGGGGTTTAGGAGATACAGCTACCAGAACATCACATGGAAGTACAGAATAGTATTCATACAGTTGGAGGTAAAAGCCCTGTAAGACCTCTTGTAACGACAAAAGGTGAATAACAAATATATGGGTACATATTAGGACTAGGGGGAAGTCATATAGTAAGGGTGTACCTGACGGCGGCCATCTTGAAATCCGCCATTTTGAACTAAGGTTAAGTTTTTAAAATAGGAATAGGGTCATGTGATACATGATTTAAGGCGCAAATTTAATCAGAAGAACAGTGGTGACGTTAATTTTGATTTACACGCATTCGGTAAAACGTTACAGGGATATAAAATATTGTTGCAGGATATGTATTAGTCCTTTACTCCACCTTGTAAATTTTATGTTAATGATAATAATTAAATAAAAAGCAGGTGGGTAAATATTAGGTCTATGGTAAGAGTTGCCTTGATGGCGGCCATGTTCAAATCCGCCATTTTGAATCAGACAAAAGTTTTAAACAAAAAGCATCACAGTGACACCTTATTAATAGCAAATTTTACCATAAATCCACCGGTATAACCATTTTTGCTTTATCATTAACCAGCACAAAAGTAAATGGGAATAGAGTAATGCAATAGATGACTTCTGGCTAGAAGTTAATCAGAAATACAATGGTGGCGTTACAATGTTAGCTGTTTGATGCTGTACTTGCACGTCATTTCGTTGTTTTTCTTGTATGCTGTTCACATCTATTTCTCGCTCGCTCTTGTCCTCACTGTACTATTGCTCATCTTGTCTGTGCCACGAACACACGACAACATCAATATTAATCCACCTGCTTTTTATTTAATAATTATCATTAACACAAAATATACAAGGTTGGGTAAAGGACTAATACATCTGCTGCAACAATATTTAATTTCCTTGTAACTTTTTACCAATTGCGCGTAAATCAAAATTAATGTCACCATTGTTCTTCTGATTAAGTTTGCGCCTTAAATCATGTATCACATGACCCTATTCCTATTTTAAAAACTAAACCTTAATTCAAAATGGCGGATTTCAAGATGGCCGCCGTCAGGTATACCCTTACGATATGACTTCCCCCTAGTCCTAATATGTACCTATATATTTATTATTCACCTTTTGTCATTACAAGAGGTCTTACAGGGCTTTTACCTCCAACTGTATGAATACTATTCTGTACTTCCATGTGATGTTCTGGTAGCTGTATCTCCTAAACCCCTGGAGCTTCGCACCTATAACTTCACTGAAATACTGACCACATTTAGTACTACTTTCTCATACGTGTCTCAGTCAGCAACTCGATTCACCCAAACGTAAGGTTTACTTGTGAGAAGATTCCAGACGAAAATTTTCCACAAGGCAGGCGTTTCGTGAGAATAAGACCAGGGCTAAATCCTCACGCTCTTCGCAGGAGGTCTGGGGACTTCTATTCTTAGCATTACAAGATGGATCTGGGGGCTGAGGGGGGAATCTAGCTTTCCAATACAAGACGACTAGAAAAAAAGAAGACGAAAAGGTTTTTTTAAAATAAAAATCTAATTTATTTGCGGGGCACTGAGGTTCAGTGATAGTGTTCACCTCAAGTTGGATTACAACAACGTGTTCATAGCTTCTCTCTCTCTCTTGGGGCGTTCGATCATACATACAATCATTAACACATCTTTCCTAAGTTGGACCAATTCAACTCTAAATATTGAAGTACCAAATTCGATCCCAGCTCCTTACCAAAGTGGATTTTTGTGTACAGAATCTTTATATCACTTTCACTCCTCGAAAATAATAATAATAATAATAATAATAATAATAATAATAATAATAATAATAATGTGATGCTGTATTTTTTCACGTCTTCCGTTCATAACCTACAGGCATTTCGTTTTAATAGGACCAAGGAGGCTAAACCGCTTATGCTCTTCGACTTCCCAGACGGAACGGGCGGGGAAAGACGAAGACCAATGCTATGCAAAATAGCTATTCAATACATAACGAAAAGACGAAAATCAATCAATCAATTGGGAAGCTTCAATCGTGATAACTGTTAAGACTCTGATGAAAATACGATAGCCGTGCAAGATTATGAGCATCCAAGACTATGAGCATAGCAACAGCCGGTTCTCACAATCAACATTTTCCCACGGGGCTCTTGTAGTAGCCCTAGTAGCATGGGCGGCGATTAGGGGGGGCAAAGGGGGGCAGTTGCCCCTGCACTTTTTTGAAGTAACCAATTAATGTATATAGTTTCATTTGGAAATGTAACGATTTTGTATTGTTACTGATTAATAGGAAAAAATGCTGCCATATAATATTTGCTGTTGCGTGAATAAGTATTGGTTGTCTTCCCGTGGAGTAAAGAAAGCTACAGTAATTGCGTTTTAATCGCCACAGAAAATAACCCCAAAAAATAACGTATTGGAGCACAATTTCAGCATACTTTCATTTCTTCTTAAGGGCTCGATATGTTAGTGAGCCGCTTTGAAGCTAATCGAAAGAACATCATGCAAAAAAGTAGGGCCTATTTCACAAGTTATTCTTTAATTGCACAAAAATTGACAGTTCCTAAAATGTCTTTTCTTCTTTCTAAAGTAAGGAATATCGATTAAAAAGAGCGTGATAAGAAACAACTTCTACCTTTTCCATTGTTTTGTACTGTAATATACGAGTGAATTGTTGTGTTTAAGGATGTATGAGTGTATATAGAATAAAATTTAGTAAATTGAACATAATTCTAGGTTTTAAGTTTATTTTGTATAACTGAAGTGTGGATTGATTCTAAGTGTTGTTGTGTTTTGATGTGTTCCAAGAAAGTGAAAACTGCACCTAATGGCAACGAACATATTTCAAGAAGTTGCAAAAGCAAATATTTCTTTAAATGTCGTAGCATATGCTTGTAGTATTTACTGCCTTTCATTTTCTAAGAGTAATAACATACATTTAATAGCATGTGTGGAATTAAATATTAAGTTTTTCATTAATCCTCAGTTTCAATATAACTTTTGCAAAACAAGCATCATTATTCATTACTATGATTAATATTATCCTTTCTATTTATTTGTTTTGCATATTTATTAAATAATCTGATCACACAATTTTCCAGACAGAATTTTAAGATGTTCATAAGCAAAGAATCAAATCTCTTCTTACACTTTCGTTGTTTAAGAGTACAAAGGGCTAGTACCGGTATCTACTTGCGTTGTTCTTCTCAATTTACTTAATAAACTATTATATACGATATACGGTATTTTAACTGAAAATATAGTATCCTATTAGTTATACAACCTTTCGTCAAACAAAATGTTAGAAACAACCAGGAAAACTAACATTTATATACAAATATTCAGATCATGTCTTGCCCCCTCACTTTTAACGTCCAACCGCCGCCACTGCAAGGCTATGAGCATAACAACTAAAGGCTTGTTGAAACTTGCCTCCGACATATTCGGCTTTCCAGGAGGAGCAGGGAGTTGCTGGGGGTCAAATAACTAAACAATATAAGACAAGAAGACGAAAAAAGGCATGTTTCATCTTGTTTCTACATCTGGTAGGCGTCCAAGAGTATACTTCCTTATTCTAGCATAGCAACATACTGGTTTAGGCCGGTTTAGGGCCTCTGATAACGGTTTTAGGGCCAAAATTTTCCCACGCTTATGAACCCCCTCTATTCTACTGCACGATTCCTTAAGAACAAAAAGCAATTTACGACCTTTCAATTGTGAAGCGTATTTATCCTGTTTCTAGTTGAAAAATAACAACTTCAGAAAATTCAACTTATTGCTATCATTCGAAAGAAATGATTTCAAGTCCTTAGGAACTTTCGTGGCAAATCCTTTCACATTGTATGGAGCGCTTTTTCCCTTCTTTCTCGTTGTTATGACTTTATAGACAGTTTCAAGTAATCAGTAATAAAGTCTACTCTTCTAGCTTTGGGAAGGAGACTGAATATCTTTTCAGCTACTTTTCCAAATGTATTTGGTACTTGTATCACAAAATGTATTACAGAATTCCCATCATATATGAATTGAATCTGACACTGAATCAATTTCCGTGCAAACTGCTCCATTTTATAGTTGATGAAGAAGTTTTGATTTATCAGTTTTGACTAGAAAGCCATCTGGGGTTCCCAAACTAAATGACACAGGGCTTAATGGATAAGACAGTACCTTTTGCAAATTTAAATTATTTTCTCAAAGAACGAGTTCACAAAATACGTTTCCTTAAGCTGATAACTGTACAAGTTTCTTTTCAGTTGAAGTACTGTTACTTTCTTTACTTTCGTAAGTTCATCGAATATTTTTAACTCTAACTTTTTAATAGAAGCATGAAAGTCTTCTTCTTTTGTTTGTAATCTTTTCTCCACAAATTCTTCAAACACTGTCTTTCCTTTCGTATCTGCAATCAGCAAATCATTTTCAATTTCCCGTGTAGCTGGGAGCCTGAAGAAATTGAGAACAAGGTATTCTTCTCATCAATGTCAAAGGGTTTGATGAAATTTTTTATTGAACGTAGAATATTACATATGTCTGGTTGGCTAAGTGTGATGGGAGATAAGCGGCAGTCTTTGTGACCTTCGGAAGAGTCGTCCATGTCACAAATTTCCATCAAGGCACTGTATGAAAGGCACACCTTCCCCAAGCTTAATTTACATATTAATATGCATATTTAATCATTTATATAAATAATATATTAAATATTAATATCTGCACTTGATTTATATGTATTATTATTATTATTCAGCACACTATTATGGGTACACGTAATATACATCATTTATTCTCATCAATTTTAATTTTTAAAACTTCATTAAATAATTTTGTTAGGTATCTAAGGACAGCCTACAAAAAGGAAGAAACGAAACTTTTAAAAATAATTATTTTAAAAGTTCCTTTTTTGTGTATATTAAGGGACTGGAAATGAAAAGAAAAGCAATTAACCGCACTGTCTAAAGGCGAGGGTCCGTCCTCTATCCTGTGGTTCTTTCTAAGCGCTTTTAATGCACTGTAACTATGACATAATGAAATATTAAATCACGCATGCAGTATACAACAATACTTATCCTGTTAAACAATAAAATATGCACGTATTCTTGCTTGATTTAAAATAAGCACACGCAATGAATATGTTTAACGGCCGTGTGCACCAACGAAGTTCAACTGTTGAACGAGGATCATAGCCAAGTTCAGTGAGACTGTCTGTTGCACCAACGTTCAAGGATAAGTCTCGGTCAAATGATGGATGAACTTGGCTTTAGCTTGAACGGCCGAATTTGGGGGTTTAAACTTCGTTGATCCAAGTCAGTCTGTTTACATTCAATAATGTCTTTGTATTTTAACACTAATAAAATTACAATTCTCGTGATCGGAGAAATTGTCTGCTCGTAATTTCATTATTTCTTCCTAGATACAATGTATATCAATAAAATGAAATAAATGTTCTGAAGTTTTAGGAATACAGTTTTTTTTTAATTTTCAGGTAAAGTCTGTTAACTAGCAAAAAGAAATAAGGAGGATATGTAGCTAGAAAACCTGCGAGGATGTAGTTTTACAGTAGAGAATCCACTAAAAATGAACTACTGTGCGTTTTTTTTTTTTTTTTTTTTTTTTTTTGACAATCAGCTCAGCATTTTTGACAATGTATTTTCTAAACAATTTTCCAGTAAAGGTTAACGTTAGGAGGGCATACGAGTTATGTCTACAAATACAGTATTTTCTTGTCAAAATTGCAAACAGCGTAAAACTTATCCAGTTATTCCTCGTAAAACTCATTATCCAGTTATTCCTACAGTGTTATCAACCAATTGCGTACAATTGTATAAGACACATAGAAACTTAGCTACTACACGTCTCAAAGCCACGCACCAAACTTCGCAAGCTACACATTACAATCTATTTATGAACCTATTCCGGTTTACGCCAAGGTGAAGCTGCTGGGCTATATTCGAGGTGCGTACGTAGTGAACAAGCAAATTTGCGATGGTAGGTATACGTGTAAGCAAATTAAGGGTTCACTCCAGCAGACAGTTTACCAAATAGAAAACTTATAGATAAAAAAACGACGTGAAATATTTTTCATGAAGGAATGAAAGTGTGAATATAAGTAATTATAATTTATCACAGCATATTGATGTTAATTATTTGTGATAAAGAAATTATTGTATGTGTAAGTGTGCTCTTCCACTGTCCTCGTTTATGTGTATACCCCGTCGCTGACGCGCCTGCTCTCTATGGACGCAACCGCTCGGGCCTCCCTACTGCGCTCCTACTCTAACTCGGTTAGATAGCATTCGTGCTTTTTAGTGGCCACCTAGCATAATTTGGTTTGTGTTTCATACACAGTAGTTTTTATACGCCCACACTTTATTTATACGTTACTGAACCATCCTAGTCAATTCCCAAGTAGTAACGGAGCTCTTCATTTAGTGCATGCTCTGCTAAAAGAGAGCTCTAATCTAACCTGAAAATGTAAAAAAGCGTCAAAATTTGGTAGAACTGTCTGCTCGAGTGATGAACAAATTAGTACAAAATATACATACCAATCTGTAGTAGGTGGTCACTACAAGCTAGTTTTGCATTATAATTGCATAATTATGAACACTACATTTTAACGCTGTTTCTATAATCACAGATTACTTTGAGAAATTGCACCGCAAAACAGGAGGGTGATATTTTCCACAGTAGTCTTTCCTTGTGCACACACCACCATCGCTAATGTGCCTGCTTTCGCGGTCAAAATCACGAGCGATCCCTCAAATTGTGCCCTGCTTCGTCGGAATAGATACAAACTTAGGTTGTTTTAGCCATATAGCACAGATTCGTGCGTAGTTTTTGCACTCAGGGGCGTCATTTAGGGGGAGTAGGGAGGGGCGTTTGTCGCACACCTGAGTTTGAGATGTATATAGATTTTATCAATAGAATAGTAGTAAATCAGAGAAAAATGCGAAATTTTACTTATATCAAGGGGTCTTGCCCCCCCAAGCAAAATCTGAAATGACGCTCCTATTTGCACTTATTGTATTTACAACATAAGTTTGCAAGCATATTATAAATGTGTACGTAGGTGGTGGACAGGTGAGAAACTAAAAATGCAGAAGTCGTTAGATCATAAATGGAAAGAATAAATGGTAGCGCTCGTCAACTTTACCGACGCTAACTAGGAATTGTAGGAAAATGCCAACAGGGAAAAGGGTGTAAAAGGCATTACAATAACGTTTTCACGATGAAATATGAATAACTGTGGAATCAATTTTCCCTATCAGTGGATTTCAGAAGTTTTTTTTTCCATTTCTTATATTCTAGTGGTGGCGAATTTTAATATACTGGGGAGGAAATATACTAGATATCCACATTGAGGATGATAGGATATATGGTCACGAGGGAATTTCATAGTTCTCGCGAAGAAGTTCCCCCCGGTAAATCACCACTGGTCCATATAGATCCACATTATATTTGTTCTTTGTTATAAGTTTAGTGTAATCTTTATGGTGCAGTTTTACTATAGGGGCTACGGATCCACTTATTGTAAAATATATGGAAAAAATTGCAGACGTCTTTAATTTGCCCATTTTATGTCGAAGACAACCTGCAGTTTTACTATACGTATCCATAGTATAAGTAGTAGTAGGAACGAGTCAGAAGCCCCGCAGGGGTTAGTTGGGTTCTGTCCTCGACATAGAATGGGAAAATTAAAGACTTGCCCATATTTCTCTATACATTTTGCAATCTGTGTATCCGTATAGTAAAACTGCACCGAGAACAGAACCCAACAAACCCCTGCGGGAACTCTAACTCTTTCCTACTACTACTAGTACTACTACTTATACTCTGGATTCGTATAGTAAAACTACACGCTACAATCTAATCTAAAATCTACTACCAATATTGCAACACCAAGTATTACTCGCTTATTTTATCACTGGTATAATTTATTAGTCCATTCTTTGATGATGTATTCAGTCGAGATGCACATAATCTCAAGAGTCGAGAACCCCGGCACGCGGTTTGCTTTCTTCATTTGTTACTTTGTTAAACGAAAATTAGAGACAAAAGATGACAACCAATCAGAGTCGATTTTACAAATTGACCGAAGTTTACTTAAACGAGGTTTACTGAACTTCGATTTTCAATGGTGCAACAAAAGTCCTGGAACCACGCTTAAACTTGAAAGTTTAATGTTGAACGCGTTTAAGTGAACGCTTGTTTAAACTTTGTTGGTGCACACGGCTGTAACATGAATATTTTGATCTTTAGGTAATTAGAAACACATTCGTGCAACAAAAAGAAATAGATTTTGTTAAAAAAAATAGTGGCCCAAAAATACGGTTTAGACGCGCACGAAACGGTGCCGGTGAAAATGCACGGATATCACGGTTTCAGTAATTCAAGGGATTACGCGAGAATTCTTGAAGACAAAACATATATTCTTCTTTCTATAATTACTAGGGAAGTTAGTTTCTTCAGGAGGATTTTCAGACGTTTTTCCTTATTTCATGATTTTTGATGTTACAAAAGTATAATCTTGATAAATTTTAATTTATAATGATATATACACAGGTTATGCCAATAGTTAAATGTTACTTGGGACATCAATTTTCACATTTCACACAAATAATTTCAAAATTCAAGAAATATTGGTCGTTTTTAGGATGATTGAGAAATAACGTTTAATACGTTTTCAAAGCAAAACTCCTATTGCCTTTTCTGCGCATTACTTCTTGTCGTCGCTCTGAAGGCGTATGGATACACTGGTGAAATAAAAAATAGTTCCCACACAACACTTAACTTTTAAGTAATCTCTGTGCTAATAAAAGTTGGTTAATTCTTTATCGGGGACATATTAATCACATTTAGACACATAATTATATACATAATAACTTCTTTTTTATTATAAAAACTGCACATTATGACGTATAACCTACCTCTGTCTTCTGGCGTCGGAATTCAGCTTTAGGAGAGAGACGAATTTTAAGCTGAGTTGGTATTTGGTCGCACGAATAAGAGAGTAGGTGGGTGGATGCACACACACATATATAGAAATGTATGAACAAAGAAGTTCGCAGCATCTCGGTTTCCAAGAATTTTTCATCTGGTGTGCAACAATTCCAAGTAATCCTAATCAAACACGAGGTTTTATTAGGAAGTATATAACGATAACGTTATACGCTATCCAATGTCAACACTTAAAAGTAACTTATGTAATACTTTTTGTTAACCATCGAATTCTCTTCCCCCCCTTTGGTTAAACCTGGTTAGTGCTTCTTGGCTGCTCTCTTTTGGATTTTAACTAATAAAATAAATAAGTAAAAACTAAAATTTAAACTAATACATTTAAAATTTCCATTCTAAAATAAAACATTATTTCCTATCGTGGTACGTTTTCGTCAGTTCTTTCCAAAATAGTACTAATAAAATGTTTTCAAGTTTCATGTGATTGTTGTTGTCGAGAGTTGGTGGTGAGAAGGCGAAGTGTTGTGCTGTTAACTACAATAAAGGAATTTCTAACAGTTTGTTCTTCGTGTTAAAATTGATTGCAATAACTTAATATTCGGATACATGTATAATAAAAAGTTATGTAGTTGTAAACAATGAAAAATTATACACATATATATTTTGTTCAACCAATAACTGACAATATAAATTAATTAGCAATAAATACTAAACCTAGAATATGAAATAAATGCATACGTACTGTTGTCATGGCTGTGCAACTATATAGAGCAAAATCACCGAGTAAGTATGTTGGTAAAAATATGATAAATATTCTGCATCAAACTAACTATATCATATTTTAGTATTTTTAAAATTACTTTTGTTAAAAATTAATCAACAAAACTTAATACAAGTAACAGAGAAAATAAGAAAATAGTGATAAAAGTCAACTAAACCTTTTTTAAAACAACTAATTAATTTCTACATCAAGAAGACTCATCGCTCTATCGTCATAAAGGAAAAGAAAACTGTAACACTAAATAATTTGTGAAGGATTACTAGAAGATTTAGCTTGGGGGACACTTAAAAAAAAGATAAAAATTAAAACTTTGTGTGTGTACAAACTTTAATAATCTGTTTCAAAATTAATAAATCTTCAATTGCTCTTGTAAAAATTTATATTAAAAGTGCTATATAAATAAATTAATAAAATATGACAAATATAATTCAATATTGAATAAAAGTTTATGTATCTTATAAAAGGCTTTCATCTATTGTACTCGGATTCTTCTAGCTGCTATGTAAGTACCTAATTTATGTAAGAGTGTCTCTCTTTCACATTAAGCAACATAATGTCTAACCAATATTTCAAGTAATGTCCTAAAAATTTCTGGTGGAAAACTCTCCTGAATACTAAAATGGTAAATTATACAAAGTCGTAAATCCATGTATCCAGGAGACTTCACTAACGAGGGAAGTGTCATAAAATCTAAATCCATGCATATAGGACTGATAACAACTATGCAAATTATATAACATCACTACCTTTTTGGCTAAAGTTATTATTAGATATCGTTTAATAATTAAAATTATCTAAATTGTTTTAATATTTTAAATGTAATTAGAAACATTTGTCAATATTCCATGGTGCAGGACTAGCGATTAGTAATCTATAATACCCCTAGTTGCCTGTACTTAATTAAATATGGCGCCCAGCGTGGGGCTAAAAAAATCCATCAGACATTGTTTTTACTGAAGTTTTCGGAATTATGAATATCATTCCAGATTCAATTCCAAGAGTATGTGAAATTGTTCTAGTATGTTTTGATGGTTGAGTTTACTGGAAATTGTTATAGTGTATTTTCATGCTTTTGTTAATTGGAAATTGCTGCACCTACGTCATGTGTAAAAGTTAAACTCAGATAGAGTTTAGGGGGACATTAGAAGTACATGTTAGAAAAAGTTTTTTAGTATTAGAGTTTGGCTAGCTAGCCTAGATCGTATGGTAACAACTAGGTTGCAGATGAAGAAAATAGAGGAAAAAGTAGCAAATCTAAACGATGCGCAGCATGTTCGTCATGAAGGGGGAAAATTTAGAAAACGAAAGTAATGCTAAAGTACGTTTAGCAATGGCGGAAAATAGAGAATCGGAAAAGGGAAATACAGAGTCTGGATCGGAAAAATCAAATACCGCCAGTATGAATCAGATATTAAGTTTATTGCTTAAAATTAAAAATTCATTGGTAAAAGTAAAAGCTAAGACGGAAAGCTCTAATAAATAATTGCAAAATCAGTTGCAAACGACTAATAGAAATTTAAAGAGTAAATTGAAAAATAAATTACAGGAATCGGTAGAGAGTACAATCCATCAATTACAGGATGAGCTTAAAAATTCATTGAGTAACGTGCGTGAAAGATTAAAGTTATCCAATTGCAAGTTAAAAACCTCATTAGAAAATTCAGTTTAAACATTAATATTAAGCTAGGCAATCTTACAAAGCAAACAACCGATTTGTAAACCAAACTATTGCATTCACAAATCGAATTTAACCAGCGAGTAAACTAGCTCACGATTGGTCAGGAAGGGTTACGCAATGAGCTCAGGAATAAAATTCAAACTGCCCCAGGTAGCCGTAACTAAACAATTAGGTAAAAAATAAATAATATAAAAAGTGTAAATCATAAAATAAATGATATTGCTTCAAAGACGCAAGACTCGATAGACGCACTATATAGCTATGTCAGTAATACTATGTCGAAATTTCAAGAAACAATTGGTAGGAAAACAGAAATTTTAATTGCAACAAAATTAATCCGGATACAAGCAGTTCCGTGTCACAACATGTGACGTCACCGACACCAAAAAAATAAGTCAATTCCGTCAAGCTGTGAATATGTGCCTAAAAATATATTTCCTCCACTTGTAACTCTTCCACCAGTATTACCGGTCACACGGACCAACAATTTAACCAAATTTACATCCGTAATGGCCTCATTTATGCACAAAAACTTAAGTTTACCTGTGTACAAAGTCATAAAAAATGAAGCTCAAACTTATGGGTTTATCATTAATTTAAATAATTATTTTAAGTTAACGGGTGTAACTCCAGAGTTACGGTTGTCTTTCATACCAAAGACTCACAAAGACTCAGCATTGTGTTGGTTTAAAGTAATACAAAACAAAATAACCAAATATAAAATGTTTATCACACAATTCAAAGCTACATACTTAAACCATAAAAAACTGTCCACACTGACGGCAAAAATTCTGACAAGCCACTATAATACAAAGAGTTACAAAAACCCCTGTAAATATTTAGTAACATTGTTAAACCAGAATCTTGTACTTAACCCTCCCATGGATCAAAACACAATGTTAAAAGTACTTCATAAACAATTGCCACAATGTATGTTCCAAATTGTTATAGCAACCAAACTAAAGACTATCAGTAAGTTGCTTACTATTGTTCAGGAAATCCAAACAAGCAGAAGGGAACATAGAAAACGTAATAATTTTCCCCACAAAAAGAGCATCAATATGATGCAAGTGTCACGTGACACACAATCAATTACTCGACCACGTCGAGTAAATAGAAAAACAGGCATACTCGGGATCCATATACGCGTAATAATAGGAGTAGATTAGAAAAAGCAGACCAATATGCCCAAACTAATAGAACTAGCTTAAATAATCGTGGAAAAACAGAAAATAAAAATTCAAACAACCAAAACCACAACCTAAATAACAATGGCGCTTCAAACAAAACAGCAATAAAAGTAAATACAGTAACGAGGAACAAATACAAATTCTCGAAGCATATAATTCTCAGGGTAAAAATACCCAAAATAAAGCAGAGAACAATAAGAGTGCTAAAGACTCTTCGTTAAGCAATAAATAAGAAATTCTAGCACACACTGCAAAATTAAAAAATAGAAACGTATAAAGGACTCCTCAAAATTTTCAACCGATCACTGCTACCCAGTGTGTGCTAAATTGTAATTACAATAGGTATAATGGTAATCTTAATTGTGGTAATAATAGAAAAAAAGTAAAAGTAATAAAGTACAGGTTAAATAAAGAATCAAGCAAGTGGAATGTTTGTAAACAAATAGTAAGTAAAAACATTTTAATAGCACCACTTCTAGCCCAAACGTGAATTCATTCGCATTAGTTTTTAAAAATGACAGGAGAGTGCCTTTAAATAAATCAATGTTTCAGCAGGCTAATACTATTTTTTAACATTTGTTAGACACTAAGGATAAACCGGTAGCTAAGTATAATATTGTCACATTGCCAAAAGTAAACGTAGTCATTTTTGCTCAAGCAGTAAATGCATTACTTAATTCAAAATCTACATTATCTGACAGCAAAAATTTATGGAACTCAGTTCGAAACTGCCAAACCCCACCTGCATTTTTAAGAGAAAATAATATGAGGGTGACATCAGCTTTCGGCAAAAAGTAGCAGTGATCAAGGGGCAAACAAGTTGAAAATTTGTATCAGTGGAATCATCTTAAATACAGTGGGCACAATTGTTAGTAAATTAAACAATGATCTCATCATAGGTTCCTAGCTCTTTTCAGAAGTTGGCGTGATACTGGACTATTTGAAGATTATTTTATTCTTCAAAGGCTACATAATGTTAAAATAAACTTTCGTAACGTGGAGATAGACAATGAAAATTCAGTTTTACGAAGTGTAAAACATTACTTAACTGTGGCAACTTGTATGAAGCAAGTCATTTTAAGAGCATGTGTATGCCTGAAACAGAATTTTATTTTGTATACAATTTTTTTCTAAAACTGTTCTGTTTCGTACACATTTTCTGTTTTTGGAAACAGATATTTGTTTTGTATACAAAATTTTGTTCTGAAACAGTTTTGTTTCGTACACAATTTTTTTCTGAAACAGAATTTTGTTTTGTACACAAAACTTTCCTGAAAGAGAATTTGGTTTCGTACACGAAAAAAGTTCTGAAACAAAAAATTAGTAACGAAAAATTAGTTTTTCTCAAAAGATCGTTTTCAGAAATTTTATTTCACCGGTAAACTGATTCAGGAAAAGAAATTGAAATCGCGGTACAGAAAAATAATTTGATTTTAGGAAGTGAAATAAAATACAGGATTTCTTTTTTTCGTCATGTTTCTGTACATTTATTTTTAGAATGTAAAATAAAATACAGAATTTATTTTTATCCATGTTTGCGTGCATTTATTTTACTTCAAGGAAAGACGTGATAATATTTATTTTGTTTCCTGTAAAAGAAGAAAAGCAGATTATTAACATTTAACAAGAACATAAAGTAACTGATCAAGAGAGAGTCAGGTGAGAAAAAGAAAAGCAAATATGACGTACCTCAATCCGTTTTCTCCACTGTTTTCTGCAAGGTGATGTCATTTTCTGCACCTGAGTTTGTCTCCACTGTAGCATCAGAAGGACCTCGTGCATCGTTGAAGCATATCTCGTGTTGCGGTTGACTCTTTGCCCGTATTTGGGAGGTGATTTTGGTGGGATTAGGGAAAATATGGCTGTTATTCTATATTGGCTTTTTTATACCCACAGGACAATGTCTCGTATGCATCTGGTGTTAATCGACATTTTTATAATCGAAACTGTACTTCTTTTCTTCAAGTTTCGTGACAAGATGAAGGTACTGGGTTCTGTAAATTTTGTGTGGCGTGCTAATGGAGATTTTTTCACTGAATTGATTGACGATCATTTGCTCCAAATTATTGAAATTTAACTTTTGGCTTGGCGTGGATTCACACTATAACTGAGTGTGAATCCACGAATTTTGCATACATAACTGGTTGATTTCGTGTTGGGATCGTAGATTTCTAAAGCATACTCTTTTGGGACACCAGGCACGAATTTTGTAATGTAGGCTTTTCGTCCAATTGATTCCAGTTCAGGTGACATTGAACCAAGAAATACTTCTGGTTCTATTGTGGGCTCTGATGGTCGCTGCGTAAATATCACGGAATCTGTATCGAAATATAGTACTCTTTCTTGGAGCAGTTCTAAATATTTGTAGAGTTCCAGACGAGCTTGACACATTGTAAATGCTCCAAGGACAAAATTAGCAATGCGATTTTGTACTGGAACATCATCTTCATACTGCCAATAAAGGTTTAAGAACGAATCATTGGCAGGTAAAATTTGGTTGACTTGTATATCTGGAGCAGTTAATTTCTGATGCAATTCTTTGGGGTCGTTAATGATGGTCGTTTGGCTGAAATTGTATCTTATAGCGAGTCGTCCCCAGAATGTATTCAAACAGAGTTTTGCAAGACTACGACGTGCTGAATTTGTCATTATATTTGCTGCATCTAAAGTTATGCGTTCACGTTGTTGTACCATTTGAATGTACTGCTGCTTTTCTTCTTCAGTGGCATAATTGGCCGGGCATTCAGAAGCTTCCAGCTTGGATTTCGAAAATGTGTTGATGTATCCGCTAAATAATCCGCCAGTCTTGGTTTCAGGATCATATACGGTGATGTCGTAATCCCGAATTTCGTAGATTTCAATTACTTGATACCCGAGTTCAATGGCTTTTTAATTTCATATTACACCCACGTTCCTGTTAGACTTCGTTCACTGTTGGATTGTGTACATTCAGAATCTTGATTTAATGCTCTGGCACAAGAAGCACAAAGTGCACAAGAAGCACAAGAACAACAACTTCTTATTTGAGGGAAATGGCGGTACTCGATGAAAGACATTTCTTATAGGCAAAATCTTTAACTTATTTAAACCATTCCTTTCTTGAATGGCAGGCATATTTGGATCTCCCTGTAGATATATTCGTGGGTGTCCTATTGGATACCGTCCACATTTATTCGCATATGGATACAGTGAAACAATATCCAAAAATTTAATTTCTTCGCCTTCATTTTCATTTGTGACATTATACAATTTAATGGCATTAATACGACCACCATAGAAGTTGTCTCTTGGATTTAACGGTATCTTATTAGTATAAGGATGTGTGCTTAAAGACGAGGACAATGCTGGATTGGATTTTAACACTTGACGAAATTCACATTCCCACATTTCATGTACTTCATATCCCATGGATCATAATAATTTCATTTTACGCTGTGTTCTCTCGTAGCGATAGTTCATAGTTTCTTCGGAGCTCTCATAAATGGGCTGATGACGGCCTGTAAGGACACAAAGAGGGCAGGCATGGAACCTACAATTTGGAGTTCAGACACATGTTCCTCTTCAGTGTCGGGATGTTTGTAGTATCCGTAGAGATGAAAACCAGCAACAACAACTTCTTTTCCTCTTACTGCATGCAGAATTGGATGCCCCTGTTTTTCCTCCATGTAGGCAAGCCACTGCAAAGCAATCCGTGACTGATTATTTCTGTGACGGTATCCTTGTGCAGGAAACATGCTAATAGTATTGGGATTTACGAAATTTCGTCGAAATATTAAATTGCACGCACTCGCCAAAGTGATAGCCTCCAGGAAAGAAACGACGTGGGTTTCTTGTTCAAAAGTGGTCATGAAAGATATACAAGCCATTCGAAGTACGTTGACGTCCTGGACACAATATTTCACCAATTCCTCTTGGAAAATAAACGTATCGTTCTGGTGTTCGTTGTACCATGTCATGAATTTCTCTCGTTCATCCACTTTCATTTCATCTGCACCATAATAATGTATGTCCGGCAACTTTCAAAACATACGCTTGATTTGTAGCAGTATTTAAAAAGTGTGGAAATTATCCTTTGGTCGCAGGTAAATGAAATGCCTTGGATAATTTATTTAAAGCCATTGGCATGAAATTTAAGGAGTCAGTAAATGATAAGTGATTCACTTTCATTTTTAAAATTTTTGCTCCGTTCAAGATCAAAGTAGGTTTCAATTCATGTTCTTCCACTAAGGATTTAAGAATAAAATGACCATTATACCCCTTAGAGTTATGTGCCAGCGATACAATAAGTTTGATGATGGGTCTTGGTTGACGTAAATATGCAAAAAAAAAGCATTCATCGGGTCATCTTGAAAAATATGTTCCCGCTGTCCACGAACTTCACACGGATGATGTATATCTTCAATTTGAACACAGTCGTAACATATTTGTAGGGCTACCAGTAAATTGGGCTTATGAATGAACATGTCTTCATCAAAGAAAGTATCCTGTGTAGCTTCAATATCATAGAAGACAATCATAACCTTCTTGGCAAGTAACACTGATGGAACTCCATGTTTTAATTGAGTTGTATCGAGCACCATGTAACATTCGTGAGAAGACGAAACGTGTTTATGACACACATTAAAAAAATAATCTGTACTATGGTGTTCTCTTTCCCCTGTACGGACAAACGAATAAATGCGTAGATATTTGGCACACTGTTTCACCATCTTTCATACTGGTTGGCCCTTATAATATGGTACAGTCAGACGATTTGTATAATATGTTTCACCATAAAATTCACGATTACATTCTGGCCATTGTTTCTTCGTATTGGTCTTACTGCATGGCGGTTTCTGCAAACATTTCTCACACACGGCCGAACAGTTCTTGACGTGTCTATTCCTGTTATTATATTTTTGTGGCATGCAACACAGTAGTAGATAGTAGTAAAACGGACGTTAATGATGTGATGAAGCCATAATGATAGTTGATGCACATTAAGTTGATTGGAATCTTATCTTCACCACCAGGTCCTTCATACAGAATATCCACTCTTTAAAAGCTGGTGTATACGGTAAGTTTATAATTGGTCAAGTAGCGTTGCAATTGTCTCAATTCTTCCACGGATCCTCCATACTCTAAATTCACTTGCGCTGTATGCGATATTGATCGTAAACTTTCTTATTTGTATCCTTGTATTTCTTCAGTCCAATAGCAATTACAATTGCATGCGCTAAACATTTCTTATCGGTGTTTTTCACTCGTAGAATGCCTTTCTTGCACTTTAGTAACTCCTCGTTTGATAAAAGACCTTGACGCATTCTTCCAAATCAACGTGGTACATCCACATGATGAAAATGTACAGTGAACGGTTCGTTCATGGGAAAACTATCGTTACTTTGTAGGATGCGATCAAAGGAAGCCCATAAAGTCTCCAGTGTCAAATAACTTGCACGCCTAAAAGATAAATAAAACGTCTTGTTCTCATCATGAGATAAAATGGTTAATCCAACCATCGATGATTCGTCGACATTTTCCAATAAGTAACCCAACATCTGATGAAAGGAGGAATGAATCCACTCAAGAATAACGGTGTTACTGATCGGAGTATTGATTTGAATTTCAAGCATTAGTCCTTCGAGATTAAAACGCCGATAATGTCTATTGATTACTAGTAAGACAGTAAACCCAGAGGTAGCCATATTCAAACAGGAAAAGGTAAGGTAAAACAAAAAGGAATAGGCAAAGAAAAAAATATAAAACAAGAGAAAAAAAGCACGAATTAAAAGTGAATTACCAAATCAGAGTTTTCTTACAAGTTTAACAATATTAAATGACTACACGACCAATCCTAAAAGAATTATCATATCTCAAATAGCCCTACAGCTGAACCGTTTTATTGTTATCATACTGGAAATCAAACCCTGGACCAACATCAACATTAACTGACCTACGATTCTGTAGTGATAAAAAGAATGAATGATTTTTTCTAACTGTGCTAACAGAATCATTATATTTAGCATTTTTCCCCTCACACTGAACTTTGAAACGTATGACGAAAATGAAACGAAAATAAAATCTCATGCGTCTGCTTTGTATGCACTCTATTTCGAGCTAAGCGCTTAGTGTACGTGCCTCTGACAAGGAAGACTCGAATTCGATTTTCTTTGGGAGATCAGATCCCACATTAAACTGTAGGTCCACGTCTCACTGTTAAAAAGCACCTTGTAGGGGAACAAATTCGTGCGTAGTTTTTTGAAAAAACTAAAATTTTGTAATTTATAAATTATGTTAATGGTAACTTTCAGAAACTGAACTTCCTCATAGCTAACTGTTTAGCGTTACGCACCTCTGGCCTGGGTTCAACACCCAGTATGCGCTCAGATTAAACATTAAGCTGTGTTCCTAGCCCCACTCCTGAAGGGACACTAGGCCAAAATCAACAAATCATATCATTTCTCGTGCTTACTTCTAATGTGTAGAATTCCTGATTCGATCCCCGGTGAAGTAAGTGATGGTACTCCCACTAATTCTTCCATTTGCTCTCCCATAGACTAAATATTTCATGCTAAAATAAAACAGTGCGTTAGTGATAACAATGTTATCCTCATGCCTAATACAGTTCAAAAGCACTCCACGGATATTAAGTAGCGCGGTTAATAAACTTGTCTGAGGATAGAATCTCAATTGAACTTACCAAAAATCGAATAACCGAAAACTTGTTGAACTGAAGTTTTTCACAATGTCACAAGAGGTAGACCTACGTTCATTCACGATCTTCGTGGAAGTAGAACTTGAAAAATGAACAGTATATTTTTATTTAGGTCGCTATGAAAACAACGTCACCATCAACCAATCTGAAAACAAGGAAAATAATAAATGACATCACGGAAAACCCATGAAAACACAGCTTTCATCATGTACCGAAACGTGATGTAAGAAACAATCTGATTGGTCGATCATTATTGTGACATTATTCACGTTTTTCTCCTTACACATGAATAGTTACGACATATTAGCCAATATATTTTAATTAACCATCTAGTATCGCGATTCTGATTATGACATCATACTGTTAACAAAAAATATGCTTTCGATAGTTTATTACGACATTCAAATTAACACATCTAAATGTGATTCATTTTCCTTAAACTTGATTGAAAAATGTAACAGTCATCCATATGTTTCGAAACTGTCTTTGAGATAAATGTAAAGTTGAGTTTTAAAAGCCCGTCGTTGCACTAACAGCTGACAAAAAATGATGATGTAGTAAGACATTGTACTCTTCGTAAAAGCAGATTCTTCAATTTCACAATAACAAACTTAGATGCGTAACAACGAGCAGAAATGAATAATGTAACATAACCAGTTTAAATCTACTCATCTTCTTTTCACACGCGAAACTGCTCTCACCAAAAATTAAAAAGTTCTCAATGGGGCACGGTGGGTCAGTAGTAGAGCGCTTATCTCTAATGTGTGAGGTCTCTGCTTCAATCCACAGCCATGTAAGTTTATGATGTATCCTCATTTCACCATTTCTCATCATCATCCTTTCGATTAGCGTCGAGGGGACGTTAAACTTAAAATTTCCTGAACCTAGCACCAAGAAGCAAAGTCGGGACGATTGCAATGTCTATAACGTAGTAATCAATCATTATTCAAGGAGGAGGTCTTACATTAACTTAAAATTACTATGGGTGAACAATACACTTTAAGGTATCCTTGTTCATCGCTGAAGTTTATTATAAGGAACTAAATGGATCACGAAGTACATATCAAATCTAAGGAAATAGTCTTAAGTACTCCTCCATATAACAATATAACATAATAAGGCCCCATCATAGGAGAAGTCAATAACGTCCAAAATAAATCATTGATACAAACCATGGAAACCAGAGTGGTGGCGCACAAAATTTCGACGCTTGTTATAGTCCAGGGGGCGCAAAAGTTAAAATCAAATACCGCAAGGTAAGCTATACATACACCTGTACTCCATAAAAGGGGATAACAATCTCCAAATTTTATACCACGAAAGGGAACAAAATCGACCCCCTTGGTGAGCTTACCCATAAAGGCGGAGTGTAAAATCATGTAAACCAGAGGGGACGGGGCGTGGTCTAGGGGCGCAAAAGTTAAAATCAAATACCACAAAATGGACTATACATACACCTGTATTCCATCATAAGGTAACAATCCCCAAATTGTTATGCCATAAAAGGGAACGAAATGAACACCTCGGTAAAACGATCCATGAAAGCAAAGCATAAAAGCACGTGAGCAAAACCTCAGTGGGACTACTTCATAAAGGCTGAGCATAAAACCAAATAAGCCAGAGGGAACAGGACGTGGCCTAGATGGCATAAATAATGTAATAAAATATGCTTAATATAACTTAATGTTAATTAAAAGTATATATATCTCATAAAAGGCTTTCATCTATTGTACTCAAATTCTTCTAGCCGCTAAATAAATCCTCATTTATATAATAATGTCTCTCTTTCAAATTAAACAACATAATGTCTAACCAATATTTCAAATAATCTCCTAAAAATTATCTAGTAAAAAACTCTCCTAAATACTAAAATAATAAATAATACAAAATCATAAATCCATATATCCAAAAGGCATCACTAACAATTCATAGGCGTCACTATAAAAATTCCATAACCTCAAGACAGTAAAAAGAAAAAGTCATCAGTAATAATGATATAAAGACCGTTCAAAAATAAATAAAAAAGTTCATATCTGGTAACACTGGCACTTGTAATAACTTAACGTGGAAGACTGTGGAAGGCAAACAAGTCTCATCGCTTTTCAAATTAAGTGAAGTAACTGAAAATTCCAGTTTAAAAAATTCCCTAAGGGGAGGGACCTTTTGTCCCCCTAGGCCATGGTTTATATCAAATGCAGAATATATATATATATATATATAATTGTGTTAATCATATCATAAACTGTAATAAAACCTCTTTATTTGTACTCATAAGGAGCATTTTTCTGAAAAAAAACGTAACTTTTTTGGGAAATACATTTTGTAGAAAAGTGTATTCCTATGCGTTTCTTTTGTTTTCAAGAAGGTGACGCTTGAGATTGACAGAGATTCTGCACCATGCACCAGGGGACTCTTGATTCAGCTTTTCTGCTATCATTTTACCGAGGATACTTTGAGGCCGGTGATGTCACGTGGAGGTATCGCGGTATTTTTCAGCAGAACAAGTGAAATACCGCATAAACAATTACGATACTGTTTCAAGAGGGGCAAAAACCATCTTAATTACGCATTAGCTTATTGTAAAAACAGAGGAAGTAATACAAATGAAATAATGTTCCATCAATTCCTTAAAAATGATGAATATAGAAGAAGATGGATTTCCCGCTGTAAGCAAAAGAACCCTTTAAATATGGATAACGCATGAATATTTTGTGCTCACTTTTCACCACAAGATTATCAAAGTGTCTGAAAAATGAGCTTCTAGGTTTCCCGAAAAAGTAGTGTTCAAGATCTGACGCTGTTCCTTCATTATCGATACCAAACGCATGGGGAAAAGATAAACTAGACGCTAGTCAAGTTGGAAAACAGGTGAGTAACAACAATACTTTATTTTACTTTTATTGACATTTGTTTCAACGGGTCTGAAACATACAGAGTTTATGTACGTAAAGCGAATAGGAAGGGGGTACCAACGAGACTCTCATATATACTTTAGTTTAAATGATATTCTTAAGTTTTGTTGAGTATTTGAATCATTATTCTGGCAAAGTGCTCAGAGTGTACTCTGAGCAGAACTTTCATAGGAACCTATTACGAACAGAACTTAACCTAACCTTGTCTAAACGAACCGTACATGTAACGTAGAAATTACATTGATCTTATTCAGTCTCCAATGTCATATGGTGAGACAAAATCACTTTTTCCGTTCAAAGTGCACTTTTACCATTATTCTTATAATTGAAGGGCTGACCGACAGAGGTGGCTAAGCCACGAAAAGCAAATTCCAAGAAATCGAAGGGTAAAGTGTAGGACAAATAACTGCAAATTTTTTAATGTGAAGGTGCTTTTTATGTATGTATTCCACTCTACAGATATCTGTGCAATTTGTAACCTGTAACACATAATGTAAAGTGTTGTATTGAGTAATAAACGAATATTAATACTGTTAAAGAAATATTTTGCAGTAACGATATCTGACAGCTTGATTAATACACACTAAATACAATAGGTTAGGTTAGATTTCCAACTTAACCTAACCAAATTAAGTTAGGTTAGGATAATTTAGATTTGGAACGCAACCTAACCTAAATGTGTTATTATATACCCGGAATCTCTGAATACTTTGAATTATGTTTGCTTCATGTATTGTGCTACCTGAAATGCTCTCATGGAGAGGATTGGTTTATGGAAAGTATTTGAACTCGTCCCCCTCCTTAGAATTCACGTTTCAATGAAAGTGCAGTGACAAAAATCTATCATGTCACTCCTTCCCCCGCCCAAAGAGGATGAATTTGGATTTAAACGGTATCGGAACAGTTACCCCGAAAATTATGGATTGGACGCCAATTTCGGCTGTTTTCGATTATTTGTCGTCTCCTTTCTATCTCCTGTCACCCCCTAGCTGAAAAATAACATCCTTTTTTAGGCCTGGGTGCATTGTAGTATGAAAAATACTTTGTACTTTAAGTTGGTCGAGAAGGAGTTAATAGTCAAACATTGTTAGAATTATTTTTATTTCTATGAATAGAAAATGTCCCTCCTTCCCTTTAAAATGACAAATTTTAAAACAATGGGACATGTTTTCTCTTAAGTTTAATGAGGAGTTTATATACCGAGTTTCATCTTTCTAACTCAATAGGCTCATGAGATACTGTATTTTAGGCACACATTTAGAACCTCTTCTACCCCCTTAGGATTCGCCCTTTAATCAAAGTAATGTAATAAAAAATCTCACTCAGGCCAGGTCAACTCATGTACTAAAAATTATAAAAATCGGCCCAAAGGTCTAGGATAAGTTAGCGAGCAAACATTATATTCATTTTTATTTGCATAGATAATTAATCATTATTGACGGTATTTATTCATTTATTAAATTATATTGTCTCTCTGTGAGTAGAAAAAAAACTTATTATTTGTATTTGGAAAGAAAAGGAAGTACATAATTATGTTGTGATTCCAGTTTTACGATTAAAGCGCGGATTATAACAAGCAGGCAATCGAAAAACATCTTCACCGATACCTCCACATGACGTCACGGACAGGGAGCCAATCACAACGCTAATCGCGAAGTGGGGCTACCTGTTATTTTATATACCTTGCCATGCACAGCTAAGGTCAAGAAGACGTAAAATTCCATCCCAAAAACAATGGTAAATACTATGAAGTGTTCTAAAGTTCTGTTCTGCTATTTTCATTGTGGAAATAAAACCATGAGAGTTAAAATCAAGAAATAATATATTTTACTGAAGGTTTACTTCGTCATTTATTCTCAAAAGTTCTTCAGTTATCAAATAAGATGTAGTGGAACAATTACGAAAATCATTAACCGAACAACCACCATTATATTCAGCAGTGAAGGAAATGCAGTTACCTTTTTAAACAGTGGTCGATCTTTATACGAATCTTCGTAAAGAATAAATCCACGACTTTCCTATTATGTAAGGGTCGAATCCGCCGCGTATTATGTTTGGAGCCAGGCCACCTAAAATGCGCATAAATATGTTTTCTTTCTTTTAAGTTGAATCAAAGAAAGTTATGATAAATGCGAAATTATATTTATTTAAAAACAAAATGTGAGTGATCATTTGCATTTGTGTTAAATAATGTTATAAGTTTGCAGAGATAAGAATGTACTATATCTATATATGCATGTTATATTGGTTTGTTTCGTCATGTTACTAGTACAATGCAGTGCAAGGAGGCATCGTCTGCCCAATACAAACAGTAGGTGTTTAATTTAAATTTTGGTGCGCTTTGCTATCCTCCTTCCCGGGGCTATACGATACCTTTTACATAAGCAATCCAAGGCTGTATGAAACCGCTTTGCGAGGAGGGCTCAAGCTCACATTGTTATACGCATAATGAACTCCCATTAATGATGGTGGGCGTCCGGTTTAGGGAGTGATCAACATAACTTGTGAATGAGGAAAGAGGATATACCACGAACACGGTGAAAACTTTGTGTCATTAATCCTTTTTTCGAGTTCCGGTTTATAACATTTAGGTTCTCTCTTAGTAGAAATTGGCTATCTTCGGTTAATGAAACCCAACCTAATACACTCTGTTTCAAAATGAATATACGTATTTCGAATACATATATTTATTAAACTTTAAGACATACGAATATGAAATTTTATACACATATTTATGAACTTCTCAAGTTCAAATTACAGTTCAAAGTTCAAATTACAGATGTTAAATATGTCCTCCACCAGCGACACGAACAATATCACATCGATACTCAAATTCCTCCCATACTCGGGCGAGCATGTCCTGCGTCACTGATGTTATGGCAGTACGGATCCGGTTCTTCAACTCTTCCAGGTTTTGTGAGAGTGGTGGTACATAAACTTTGTCTTGAACCAAACCACACAGGGTGTCAAATCCGGTGACCGTAGAGGCCAGCTGAGATGTGCTAAGTAGCCAGCTCCTTGACGACCAATCCAACGGTTCGGTAGAGTTTCATTTAGATATTCACGCACTTGGCGACTCCAGTGAAGGGGTGCCCCGTCTTGTTGAAAAATGAAGTTGTCTTCGTGCAACCTCAGAAACAACCAGTTTTGTAACATAGCGAGATACTGCTGATTGTTAACCGTGTTTCCATTAAAGAAGAATGGGCCGTAAACGGATGATCTGGATATCGCACAAAACACATTGACTTTGGGCGAATCTCTTACATGTTCAGTGACTGCATGTGGGTTCTGTAGGCCCCAAATTCGAACATTTTGTTTGTTTGCCTGACCACTAACACGGAAAGTCGCTTCATTACTGAACACGATATGCGTTGGACAAAAGTGTTATCATTGTCAATAACATCCAGAATCTCGTTACAAATGCTACACATTTGCGTTTGTCATCAAGACGAAGAGCTTGTAACATCTGTAACTTGTTCAGCTTCATAACCAACCGACGTCTCAAAACACGCCAAATTGTTGTTGTCTTCACTTGTAACTCCCGACTGGCACTACGAGTTGATTTTGAAGGACTACGTTGGAAAGCAGTTTGAATTCGTGTAACATTTTCTTCAGGAACACGAGGGCGGCCAGGACTCTTTCTTTTACATACACATCCTGTATCTACAAACTGTCGAAACCATCTGCGAATGTTCCACCCATTCGGAGGATCAATTTGGTACGTCAACCTGAAACCTCTTTGCACTGTAATCACGGAATTGCACTTCGCAGACTCGAGAACACAAAATGATTTCTCTTGCCGAGTAGCCATTTTAAACATATGACGGTTACCAAGCGAAACAGAAGACAACTGACATCTAGCGGCTATTAATATAAACTAGACTATGTATTTATTTCTCCAATAGCCGATCCGATTCGCAGCGATAGATAGTTTTCACAAAATAATTCTTTGTAATATATATATATTCTTTTTGAAACAGGGTGTATATTCCATCCATCGTATTTTTGGTATGCCTTCTTAAAAACGTGTTGGAATCACGTCTAGGGTCTTGGCTGCCTTTTAAACAGACATCTAAGGAACGAACCCAGAACTGTTATAACAGGTCTAATTCTTCCTCTATTTCGTCATAAAGATTGCTGTTACCAAGCGCTAATGACACATGTACATTGTTATAAGATTCCTATTTGCTAATGATCAGTGGTACTATAAAATCTTTCCATCATTTTGAAAGACTAATATCGGCAGCTGTGTAAACACCTTTACACCACCTAAACATCACGGTAAGTCAGAGTTGGAAAATAATATCTTTACAACACTTTAGTAAAACTAATTTGTTCCAAAAGCACATTTGTCCACACGAAATGCTAATGTAGAATTGTGACACTTGTTTTGATCTTTAAAACTAGAGTGTAGCAGTTAGTCTGATGAAATGTAGAACTGCTAAGTCAACCGACTTGTGTTCTGTAGTTTGCTTCTTTACATGTAAGGTATAAAGTCCCCCCTTGAAGCAGCTGCGTCATCTATAATATGATAATGCTAAGCCATCCAGAAGTCTTCGGCTCAATTTCGCACATTGCTCGAACAATGCGCCATCTAGTTGATATTGAATCCTTTCTCCAAAATTCACGATTTATCCAAATTTACTCTTGTGGATTATATGAACATCTAATATCGTTAATCATAAATGTTTGAGAGTGATTGTCTCGAAAAGGTAATCGAGATTAGTGTTTTTCTTTTCCAATAAGGCATACAACTTAATTAGCTCTATTCAATGCATTAATAACTTCGACTCATCTTCGTAACAAATTCACCTACTGGCCTTGTAAGTATGACTGACCATGCTATTTTTTTCCCTCTAATAACCATATTATTTTTCCTCTAATATCAAAATTTGTAATTCACATATAGTGATTATTATTTACTCGAAAATTTCAAATTTTCTAGTAAAATGTCTTATAATTTTGAAGATTGTAACTTCAAATATCAAACTACATATAAACTAATTTTCTGAAAAATTAAAAGAGAATGCTTCTAATGATAATATTTTTTTACAGGTTCATAAACCACCTAAGTATTCTTCTTTCATTTATAAAAGAACTAATATTGGACTTTGCACCAATTCACGTATAAAAGCTAAATATAAAGCGTTTGAAATTGGAGCCTGTAATCTGTATAATTCACTTTTGGGTGAATTTCTTTATAGGTAAAACATATTTTGAAGTTAATTTTGTATGATTAGAAATAAGAATAAAATAATATAAAATTGCTATTCTAAAAAAACTTCATTTTGTATAAATATTATGTAAGCTAAGCGAAAGCAAAGGTAGGTATGCATCTGATTCAACTACTGATATTTTGCAATTGCAAAATCGTACTGAAGCTGGATGGGCCTGCAATCTGCTTTCCAATGAAAGCTGTTACCTTATTGTAGACCTCTTGCAGATCCCGTTACATCCTGAAAAATCATTATGCTGCCAAGAACGCTGCACTGGCAGGTGTCGCACGGAAGTAATCTCTTTGCTGTTTTGATCTTACAAGGGACATCACCCAATTGTCCGGCTCCGATTTCAATGAAATTTTTATTGCTCATAGAGAACATATATGTATTATTTGTGATGACAGAAATTTTTGCCATGGTGCATGTTTTCTACTTTTTTTATAATTTGTAAAAGTTGTGATGTGGTTATTAGAGATTACTGCAGAAGTCCCTTACTAACCTTTGTAAACGGAACGTTAATGAAAGAACAACCATGTAGATACATATAAGGCCTAGGGGAAGTTGTATGGTAGGTATGACCTTGACGGCAGCCATCTTGAAATCCGCCATTTTGAATCAAGGTCAAGTTTTTTAAATTGGAATAGGATAATATGATACATAATTTCGGGCTAGAATTTAATCAGAAAGACAATGGTGAAACTAGTTTTGAGATACACCAATTTGGGGAAAAGGTACAGGCATTTGATTGTTCACTTACTACTTGCGAAAGTCCCTTACCTCCGCTTCTAACCCGCGTATTAATGAAAATAAGTAGATAAAAGCTTCTGTAATACATATTATGCCTCAAGGGAAGTGATAGGGTAACCTTGACGGCTGCCATCTTGAAATCCGCCATTTTGAATTAAAGTGAAGTTTGAAAATGGAAACCATAGCATGTGACACCTCATTTTAATAGCAAATGTTCCCAAAAACCCAATGGTATGCTTATTTCTGTTCTATAGTTAACCAGTATGAATTTCGATCCATTATGCGATCCTTCAAATTAGCAACCAGTAACGCCCATTATTCGATCCTTCAAATTGGCAACCAGTAACGTCCATTATTGGATCCTTCAAATTGGCAACACCAATAATTTTCACTGCATGTTTTAAGATTCTAACTGGCACTTTGGAATTGTTGTCATGGCTCATGTTTTCTAAATTTATTATATTTTTTAAGAGTTATAATTTGTTAGTTCATGAATAGTGTTGGAATAAGCATCCATTAATCTTTCTGAATTTTGAAGACTTGCTATGTAATTATTTATTTCCAATACCTGCCCTTCAATAACTCGTTTATTGACATGAATCATCGCACAACGAAAGAACTCCAACTTTGCATTCAGGTAATGCCGAAGACGTAGCTTGTATAGTAGATGAGACGAAAAATCAAATAAAAATTCACTTCAAAAAGGAAAACGAAACATGGTTATTGTGTAAATCAAGGGTCTTTGTTTTGTTTTATATTTATTCCTTTATTGTATATTTATTTTCTTTTGAAATTTTTTTAGCTACTCAGACAAAAAAACGTCATTCGTTTTCAAGCGATTGTTGTCCCTGATTCATGGTTGTAAGATTTATAATCAGTATTGATCGGGAACTCAATTAAGTTACACGTCTTTATAAACAAGTTACCTGTTTTCATATTATGTTCATGATACAAACAATGTTTTGGGAACAGTCATATTATGCCTTTTTGATATTTTCTATCATTGCTACTGTTCCTTTAAAGTTGTATTTATTAAAAAAATATTTTATTGTTTGTCGTTTGCGCAAACTGTATGCTACATTTTCTGATAATTTTGTGTTCGTATAACACCAATCTGTTATAATTTCATTTGTATTTCTTTACGTCACATAGGTTCATAGGTTCTTCATGTATTCTCGTTTATAATAAATAATGCTGGATGCTTAACGCAACACTATTCACGAACTGACAAATCGCAACTCTTAAAAAATGTAATACATTTAGGAAACATGAGCCATGGCAACAATTGCAAAGTGCCAGTTGGAATCTTAAAACATGCGGTGAAAATTAGGAGTGTTGCCAATTTGAACGATCGAATAATGGACGTTTGGTGCACATTAGAAGCAGTACTAAATTCATACTGGTTAACTATAGAACCGATATAAGCATACCATTGGCTGTTTGGGAAAATTTGCTATTAAAATAAGGTGTCACATGCTATGGTTTTGATGTTTCTAACTTTACTTTAATTCAAAATGGCGGATTTCAAGGTGGCTGCCGTCAAGGCTATCTTTACCTTATCACTTCCCTCGAGGCATAATATGTATTACAGAAGCTTTTATCCACTTATTATCGTTAATACGCGGGTTAGAAGCGGAGGTAAGGGACTTTCGCAAGTAGTAAGTGAACAATCAAATGCCTGTACCTTTTCCCCAAATTGGTGTATCTCAAAACTAGCTTCACCATTGTCTTCCTGATTAAATTCTAGCCCGAAATTATGTATCATATTACCCTATTCCTATTTTAGAAACTTGACCTTAATTCAAAATGACGGATTTCAAGATGGCTGCTTCAAGGTCATACCTACCATACAACTTCCCCTAGGCCTTATATGTATCTACATGGTTGTTCATTCATTAACGTTCCGTTTACAAAGGTTAGTAAGGTACTTCTGCAGTAATCTCTAATAACCACATCACAACTTTTACAAATTATAAAAAAGTAGAAAACATGCACCATGGCAAAAATTTCTGTCATCACAAGTAACGAATATATGTCCTCTATCAGCAATAAGAATTTCATTGAAATCGGAGCCCGACAATTGGGTGATGTCCCTTGTTAGTAGATATTTTCTCCAACGGATGCATTCTTACTAGCAAACGGAATGGAAACAGGCAAAGGGAAATAAGCTCTACTCAGCTAAGCCTGTTTTGGTCAATTGGCAGACGTTGTCTAGTACTAGTTGCCGAGATGATGTGTTCCTGATACACTTGTGACTTGGACACTCATATCTCTAGCATTTCTACTTAGTACATGGCATCAACTGTCCATGTTGAGAGGATTTCATTGTTTCGATGAGTATTCGGCACATTCTTATAGAATACTCAGATGGGAGAGAATTCTTAAGAATGCGTATAAATGTTAGATTCTGGAAGATGTGCTCTTTAAGTCACTGCATTTTCACTTTTGTACGTGAAATTTGGATAGCTAACGCGTTCTGACGGTTTCTTATTATATTTTTCCTGATATGTGACAATTATATTCATATTTTGAAATTATCTTCTTATTTTTTTTATTTTGTTCTAGTCTTTTTCAGAATTATATTATACATTTGTTGTCTTTCTGCTTTAATATTTCATTTTGTTGTACTTTGATTTGAACTATACTGCTTTGAAAAAGTTTATTTCGATTTTTTAAGGTGGATCACTATGTGGTTTCGGTCCTATGCTAAACGCTGCTTGTATAGTGCGGCGTTCGCAGATTGTATCGAGTGTTTACTGATGCTAGAAAATAAAGGAAGTAATGATGGAATTCTGCTTGGATACTTACTAGAGAAATTAGTTCTCGACCCTTACATCAATTCACAGCTTCACAGCTAAGTTCTGTTTCTCGAACTGGAATACTAGAATCCAGAAATGTTCTTATTGTGACTACCACAGTAAACGTACAAATTTGGCAACTACGCATTATGGTGTTCTGCGCAAGTTTCTTCTCAAATTCTATTTCCTTACATGCAAGTTACTATTTAAATAAAATGTGAAACATAACACAAAAAAGGTCAAACAATATGTCTAGTTCGTAATAAGATCGTTACTTTAAAATACTTTAGGGGGTCAGACCAGGGCCGTGCTGGGATACTATTGAGGGCGGTGGACAAGTCTACTAAAAGGGCGCCCATACAAACGGGAATATATATATATATATATACTTTGAAAGAAAGTATAGATGCCTTTCTATATCAAAATCACAACCAAATTTGTTTTCGTATGAACCTAAATAGCTCATTTGTGGAAACCTTGAATCGAAATCCTCTTTACTAGAGAAAAACTTTTTAGTTCCTGTAGTAACATTTCCGTCAAATAAAAAGAAGATAAATGTATCAACAACTTAATATAGCTCTATGGCCTATGGACACAGGAGGTTGAGTGCCGCATTTACAAAAGCTCTCCATTGATTTCCGTCCTTAGCCTACTGGACCCAGTTTCTACTTTATATTTCAATCTCTGCGAGAACCATTTTAATATTGTCCTCCATCTGCGCCTCGGTCTTCCCAATTTTCGTTTCCCTATTTGAATTTCCACTTTGAACTTTGAAAGCGTTTCTAATTTCTTCCATTCTGGCTACATAACCTGCCCGTTTGAGCCTCCTAGACTTCATGACCATGTTTTTGTAAACAGTATAAAATTATGCAGTTCATCGTTATGGAGTTTCCGCCAATCCCCATTCCCGTTCCTTTTGGAGTTCGAATATTGGTTTAAGAATCTTGTTTTCAAATACTATCAGTCTGCGATTTTTCCTCGGAGTCAGTGACAATGTTTCGCAACCATGCAGCACAACAGGCATGATTATCTTTTATATTTTAAGCTACAAATTCCTCAACAGAATTCGTGACAACAAAAGATTTTTAACTGAATAATAACACGAAATCCCTGCTTTCAGTTGGCATCAAATTTTTTGTGATTATGGCTTTGGTTTGTTAATAATAATTCTAGTTATTTGGAAGTATCCACTTTGTCGAAAGAAAATAATATCTGGTATTTTAACGTATCCATAAAATACAGTATTACAATCCCGACAAATTTCCATTTATTTAGTTTTCTCTGCATTTACTTTTAAACCCATATCTCTGCAAGCGTTAAGTAAGATTTCTGCATTTCTTTCTATCATCCCCTATTAAATTTACATCATAAGCATACGCCATAACCTGGTAAATACAATTCAGCTCTAGGACCTGATTCCTGTCTGATTTTCTTTATAGTGTTCTCCAGAACAAAGTTAAATAATATTGGCGACAACGCATCTCCTTCTTTCAGGCTATTCTCAACGTGAAAGCTTGTGAACAAGAATTTCTCTACTCTTTGGGATTCATTTAAACATATCTTAATTAATCTAAGTTTTTCGGTATTGCAAATTCTGTAAGCATGTTGTACAATGTTTCCTTCCTACCCCAGTCTAAAGTCAATAATTGATGTGCCAGAATATTGTATTCCCATTTCTTTTCAAGTATTAGTTGAATAGTAAATATCTGGTCGATAGTTGATCGATTTTACCTACATCCGCTCTGATAATCTCCAATAATTTCATCTGCGTATGGAGTCAATCTTGCTAATATAATGTTTAAGAAAATTTATTGGATATTGACAGAAGAGAAATGCCTCAATAATAATCAGTCTTGTTGCTTTTCTTCTGAACTGGAACAATGATTGATTCTTTTCACTCTTGTGGTAATTTCTCCTTGTTCCAGATAAGGAGAATGAGTTTGTGTATCTTGGTCTACAATCCCCCCAGCTAAAATTAAGTCAACCAGAATTTCGTCTACACTAGGAGATATGTGCTTCTTTAATTTTTTAATAGCGATTTCTATTTCTGTCTGGTTAGGTTCTGGAATATACGGATGCATTCCACTTTCTCCACGCACATTAATTTTTGGCTTTGTGTTTAGCAAATCGTCAAAGAAATATTTTCATCTATTTAAGATGTTATCCTGATCAGCGAAAACTATTCCTTTAGCTTTCTTTAATTATAAGCACGAAATTGATAGCCTTTCTTAAGTCCGTTGATGCATTTATACATGTCCGGAATGTTTTTATTTTTTTATTATTATCTTCAAGTTAATTAATTTTAGCTTTCAAAAATCGCCTTTCTTTGTTCCAAAAGTTTTGGAAGTTTTCCGCCGGATGACAGTGAAACTTTATGTAGTTATTTCGTTTGGATTTTGTAGCCAATGCTGTTTCTTCTGTTTTCTCTTCTCTGCTACTTTAGTACATTCCTGGTTGAACCATGCTTTGTTCCTACGTATTTCTGCGTGTCCCAATATTTCTTTCGCTGAAATCTTAATGTTTTCTCTAATTTCAACCAAGTATCCTGAATACTAGTGCATTCCGAACCTTGTAAAACCGAGAATCTATTCGACACTTCAATCTGGTTCCCCTCTCACCTGACTCTCCTCTAATTTCTTTAAACTAAACCGCTCCGTTTTCAGATATTGAATATTTCCTTTGTTCAACGATAGTCTCTCTTATTATCATAATCAACTCCTCTGAACGACCGAACATCAGTTGTGCTAGACTGTTTTCTTCTATCTACTAAAGCATGATCGATTTGATTATGCGTTTTTCCGTCTGGTGAGGTCCAAGTATATTTATGAACGTCGTGATATGGGAATTCTGTAATCATCACGATAAGGTTTCTGGATGTTGCAATGTTCACGAGTCTAACGCCGTTGTCACAACTTTCCTTATGCAGACATTTATTCCCTATAATCGGTTTGAAAATACCCTCTCGTCCTACCTTCGCATTGAAACCGCCTAACAGAATTTTCAGATGATATTGCAGATGATCAAATACCCGTTCTATTCTCTCGTAAAAACTTTTTTAATTGTCATCCTTATTTTTTGTTGGGGCATGTACATTCAAAACAATAATATTACACCACCGATCATTTAGAGAAGTAAAAGAAAATCTATCATTAACAAATTCAACCCATGTAACTGCTGATATTATGTATTCGTTTGTGAACGAAAAGCCCTGATCCTAGTTGGTAATTTTTAGTTCGTTCCCCGTACAAGAACGTAAAATTTCCCGACTTAACTCCTCAATTTCCTTCTCATCTAACTTCCTGATATCCCACTAGGTCCATCTTCTATTTCTAAACTCATTTGTTACACATTTTAACGCGCTTGCCCTATAGAGACTTCTTATCTTCCATGTTCCAATTCTCATGTCGATTTTTCTTTGCTGAATTCGTGCTAAGTTATCAGTTCTGATCCGAGGATTCTGCGAATATATCTGAACAAGATTTTTTTTTACAGGATGAGTTGTTAGCCCCACACCAAATTCCCAAAATTCCCAAGCTGGAGGATTACGCCTTGTCTTTTCGCGACTGCTTATTCAGTATATTAGCAGCTAACCTCTATATCCCAGAGGACTTCTTGATCCACAACCTGAGGACGCGCCGTGCCGTGATGACAGGAAGACCACATTTTACGGAAATTAATATAGCTATATTTTAGAATTACAATAGGTACTGATTATCCGAACACATAGGAACAATCATATGCTCGGATATATGAATGCATATTAAGACTGTGAAAGCTTTGATGCCGTAAAAATCGTAAATTAGAGACTAGTGTCAGTGTAGTATTTCATGAATGCTCGAAAGTTTGACTATGCGAACTATTGTTGATGTACCACGTTGTTTCGTTTTATAGCTACATAACTTTATAATATTTTTGTAAGTGATTATACTCTTTACCTGTTCTCTGCCAATAGCAACTGTATGAATTGTAAAGGGCGCCTTGTATTCTTCACAGCTTCTTTATTAACAATCCCTATTTGAATATATTATATAAAGCTGGTACACATGATAACTAAAACCACTTATCTACAATGTGATGTTTCATAGGGCGCTTTATGTAAAAGGCGCACTGTACCTTTCACGGGTTCTTTAAAAATAGTAACTGTATGTATTTATTGTACAGAACTGTAGTATACAGAAGAGTAAATAAAATCGTTCATCTTCGATGTGGACTCGCAAGGGCGCCTAATGTAAAGGGCGCACTGCACCTTTCACGGGTTCTTTACCAATGAAACTGTAAGAATTTATAACTAAAAACTTGTACCTTTATTTATACTGTGATGTTTCGGAGGGCGCACCGGGACACGTCCCGGTGTCCCGGTGTCCCGGTGAACCAGCACGGGCCTGGGTCAGACTACTAAATATTTTTCTCAAAAGCTAACAATTTTTCTTTTGCCCGTTTTTCGTAAGTGAAAAGAGATAATGAATTGTAACTTACCACAATAATATATAATGTTGTTCTACACCCGAAAATATGATTCGGATTAATTTTTAGTGTTGCCATCCATAAAAATTACATTGTCACCAGAATTTGAATTACCCAAAAATTTTGGTTAAGGCAGCGACTAGAAATATGAACTGAATGGTAATTGATGACTTATTTTGTTGTCTTGATTCCTTGTTAACTACTTTTTAAATAATATCTGTATTTATTTTGTAATAACTTATTTATTTTGTAATAACTTACATAAGTTATTACAAAATAAATACAGATATTATTTAAAAAGTAGTTAACAAGAAACCAAGACAACATGATAAGTCATCAATTAACGTTGAGTTCATTTTTCTAGTCGCTGCCGTAAGAAAAATTTTTTGTAATTCAGATTCTGGTCACAATGTAATTTCTATTGATGGCAACACTGAAACTTCTTCCGATTCCTATTTTCGGGTGTAGAACAACATTATCTATTTGTGGTAACTTACAATTCATTATTTCTTTTCATTTACGAAAAACGGGCAAAAGAAAAATGGTTAGCTTTTGAAAAATATTTAGTAGTCTGCCCCCATAAGTATACAAAAAAAAATGTCATAAAACTGTGCACTTCTAGTAAGATCTAACAGCAAGTGGCATCTTGGGCGCTCACTGTGAAATGAATAAAATATTTTTCTTTATTTGTTATCTTTTTTGATATCAGAAGGCACAATCAAATGAATCAATGTCTAGTGTTATAGCTGAAACATAATTCTATCTTACAGTGCAATATTTATAATAAATAACGTTTTGTTCGGCAGTAATTAAGGTAATGAGCTAAAATATGTATTGATTTTTCGGGTGGTGATTCACCTTAAATGTTCAGCTAGTGAGGCCAATCGGGACAAATAGCCTTGCTACTGACTGACTTATCCATTAAGTCATAATCATTAGTTCATTCATTCCTGCGTGATTAACAAAATATATCTATATCTATATCTATATCTATATCTATATCTATATATTTATATCTATATCTATATCTATATCTATATCTATATCTATAACTATATCTATCTATCTATCTATCTATCTATCTATCTATCTATCTATCTATCTATCTATCTATCTATCTATATACAGTGGCGGCGATTGGACGTTAAAAGTGATGGGGCTAGACATGATCTGAATATTTATATATCAATGTTAGTTTATCTGGTTGATGCTAACACTTTGTTTGACGAAAGGTTGTATAACTAATAGGATACTATCTTTTTCAGTTAAAATACCGTATATCGTATTTAATATTTTATTAAGTAAATTGACAAGAGCAACGGAAGTATGTACTAGCAACATGTAGGAAGTGTAAGATTTGATTTGATTTCCTGCTCATGAACATCTTAAAATTCTGTGAAATTGTGTGATCAGATTAAAGGATAATATTAATCATAGTAATGAATAATGAGGCTTATTTTGCAAAAGTTACATTGAAACCGGGGGTTAATGAAAACTCATATTTTTAATTCCACCCATGCTATTAAATGTATGTTGTTACTCTTAAAAAGACAGTAAATACTATACGCAATGCTATGACATTAAACAAACAAACAAACAAAAAAAAAACTTTTGCAGCTTCCCGAAACATGTTCGTTGGCATTAGGTGCAATTTTCACTTTCTTGGAATACATCTAAACTCAACAATACTTAGAATCACTTCACACTCCAGCCATACAAAATAATTGTGAATCCTAGAATTATGTTGAATTCACTAAATTTAATTGAATATACACTAGTACACCCCTAAACACACCACTTCACTCCTATATATTACATTGTAAAACAATGGAAAATGTAGAAGTTGTTTCTTATTACTCTGTTTATTATCAGTATTCTTTGCTATTAGAAAGAAAAAAAAGAAAATTCATTTTAGGAACTGTCAATTTTTATGCAATTAAAGAATACCTTGTGAAAGACTTTTTTTTTCGAATTGTTATCTCGATTAGTTTCAAAGCGGCTGACTAACATTTTACGAAGAAATGAAAATACGCTGGAAGCACTCCAATAGGTTAAATCTTGGACCATTGTTCGTGGCAATTAAAACATTCTGTAGCTTTCTTAGCACCATCAGAACAGAAATAACCAATACGTCTCACGCAACGGCACATATATGACATCACTCTTTCCTATGAACGAATAATATACACAATAAATTTACATCTCCAAATGAAACTAGATACATCAATGGGTCACTTCTAAAAGTGGGGGGCAACTGCCCCCTTTTGCCCCCAACCGCCGCCCATGTATATATATATATATATATATATATATATATATATATATATATATATATATATATATATATATATATATATATATCTAAGGGAACTACGAAAGTTCTGTTGCATTTTCACTCACCACCTTCTAACATCGATATGTCAACTAAGACGTACCAGGAAGATCAAAAATAGTCCATATCAGCATCGACGACCTCCAGCCAATGCTCTGGAAGGCCATTGATTCCATCGTGATAGAACCTGGTGAGCCGTGAGGCGAAGAAGGTATCTAGTGCATTTTGCACCTCTACTAAGGTTTTGAACTGTGGTCCTCTAAGATGATTGTCCAAGAAATGGAATAGGTGATAATCGGACGGTGCAATAGTATGGCGGATGCAATAATGTTTCGCATCCAAGGCGTAGAATGGTGTCCAGAATCATCCTAGCCACGTGAGGATTAGCGTTGTCCTGTAACAGAAGGATCCTTTGCGATTCAGAAATGGTGGGTCCAGAGTTTTGATTTTTTCTTGAACACGGCTCAACTGCTGACAGTACACAGTTGCATTGATGCACCGATCAGCTGGTAGCAGTTCCTGATGCACGATGCTGTGAACAGTTCACCAAACACACAGGAGGACCTTTTGATACAGTGCTGGTTTCGGTTGTTTTGGAACCGATTCATGGGATGCTAACCAATCCTGACGGGGCCGTGGAGCTTTGTACAGGATCCACCTCTCAATACACGTCAATACCCTGTTTAGAAATGGCTCCGTCCTTAGACGAGATAGCGAAAAAATACAGGTGTCTGCTCGCGTTGCTTTCTGGTCCAGAGTCAGATCATGTAGGACCCATCGACCTAACTTATACTGCTTCCCAAGTGGATGGAGGTGCTACAGAATGGTTTATCCACTCACACTGAATTGTAGTCCCAGTTCCTCATATGTTTGGTCACTGTTAGCCTCAATTGCTCTCTGAAGATTTTCATCTTGTACATGTGTTGGTCTTCCGGCACGTAGTGCGTCTTCGAGTATTTCGTCAACGTACTTAAACTTGTTAAAGCACCGGTGCATTGTCCGCGTAGTGACAACACCCTCACCAAAGCATGACGAGCGGCGTTTGACCCCGGTTTGAGTTCATACAGCATACACGTCCTTAGAACATTTTGTGGAGGTCCCATGTTCACTCTGTCCTTACGCAAGTTCACGGTGTAACTGAACTGTCACAACCAGGTAGTATGTTGGATATACCTACACCAAGAACTGACCTTCTCCATTCGCATATATAATTTAATTTATTATAAATTAATTTATACTAAATACTTACGAATTCGAACAGAAGTATGTGATATATATATATATATATATATATATATATATATATATATATATATATATATATATATATATATCCTCACGGCATTATCAAGATTCTATATTTGTATTTTGCATTTAAAATTGCAACTGGGTGTTTCTGGCTGCCGTATACGGTAGCCCGATAATCACCCTTGTTCTTCGCGCGCAGAGTCATTTGAAGAACTGAAAACGTACTCTGTACACAAACAGTTTATGGTTGTGAACTGGGAAAACTTGGTACTTCTGCTTGTCAAGGTCAAAAAGTGGGAGAAAAAAGGATGTGTAGGATGTAAAGAGGGTGCAACAGTGACTGATACTTGTAAGAAACATATTCATTTGGAGTTCATGCACATTCCGCCTGTAGCGCTACTATGGCACAACGTATTTTGTAACTGTATAACTCTTCTACACCGCTAGTAGGTCGATTAGCGTAAGTGACGACCGAAACTATGTTGTCAGCTCTGACTGCGATAAGGCACTGCTGTGCCGCTTTTGCTTTTCTTTTTTCTCCTTTGTCATTTTAGAGATGCCAAACACGTTGTTCTCACTTGTTGCACGCGCTAAACGGGTTCCTGCGGAGCGAAATATTTAAGAAGTTCACTACATATCTTGTTTACGATGGAAATATGATAAGTACTTTGAATTATAATACGGTTTCAAATTGGATAACTGTTGAAAAAAATGCGAAAATAAAGCTGTACTTGTAAATGTATCTTGGTCGAGGACGTAGCTACTGACAGTGTTGATTACAGATTTTCTCGTGGAAGAATTTCATTACACTAGAGGTGAAAAGCAGACGTCCATTTCGACATCACCTCCCCCCCCCACACACACACACCTTTTCAGACTCAATCGGAAATGGTCTCAATCGTTTGTACAGAAATGTGCAGGCGAAATTTTCGTTTCTACAAAATTAGGGGCACCGCCACAACAAAAACAAAGTGGGGGCTAACTAAATGGTACCCCCCATGTCCAATTAAATCATAAATTGTTGCAATCGTTTCTACATCGTTTGTACAGAAATGTGTAGGCGAAATTTTCATTTGTACAAAATTATGGGCGCCGACAGAACGAAAACAGTGGGGGCTGTCTAAATGGTAGCCCTAACCATGTCCAATTCTATCACAAATCGTTGCAATCGTTTGTACATAGTTTGTACAGAAATGTGCAGGCCAAATTTTCGTTTGTACACAATTAGGGGCGCCGCCAGAACGAAAACAAAGTGGGGTCGGTGTAAGTGGTAGCCCCCACCATGTCCAAATCAATCACAAATAGTCGTAATCGTTTGTACATCGTTTGTACAGAAATATGCAGGCAAAAGTTTCGTTTGTACACAATTAGGGGCGCCGCCAGAACGAAAAAAGTGGGGGCTGTCTGAATTGTAGCCCCTACCACGTCCAATTAAATCACAAATTGTCGCGATCTTTTGTATATCGTTTGTACAAAAATGTGCAGGCGAAATTTCCGTTTGTACACAATTACGGGCGCGGCCAGAACGAAAACAAAGTGGGGGCTGTCTAAATGGTAGCCCCTCCACCATGTCCAATTCAATCACAAATTGTCGCAATCGTTTCTACATCGTTTGTACAAGAATGTGCAAGCGAAATTTTCGTTTCTACACAATTAGGGGCGCCGCCAGAACGAAAACAAAGGGGGGACTGTGTAAGTGGTAGCCCCCAGCATTTCCAATTCAATCAAAAACTGTTGGAAATCGTTTGTACATGGATTGTTCACAAATGTGCAGGCGAAAGTTTCGTTTGTACATAATTAGGGGCGCCGCCAGAACGAAAATTACGTGGGAGGCTGTCTAAGTGGTAGCCCTCAACATGTCCAATTCTATCACAAATTGAAAAATCGTTTTTACATCGTTTGTAAGGAAATGGCAGGTGAAATTTTCGTCTGTACACAATTAGGGGCGCTGCCAGAACGAAAAAAAGTGGGAAGCTGTCTAAATGGTAGACCCCCAATATGTGCAATTAAATCACAAATAGTCGTAATCGTTTGTACATCGTTTTGTACAGAAATGTGCAGACGAAATTTTCGTTTGTACACAACTAGGGTCGCCGCCAGAACAAGAACAAAGTGGGGCTGTCTAAATGGTAACCCTCCCACCACGTTCAATACAACCACGAACTGTCGCACTTGTTTGTACGTCTTTGAACATAAATGTGCAGCTGAAATTTTCGTTTGCACATAAATGGGGCGCCGCCGAAACGATAACAAAGTATAGACTGCCTAATTGGTAGCATCTCCCCCACGTCCATTTCAAAAGAATATTCCGTGGGACGTAAAACTCACAGATTTCATTTCATTTCATTTCAAAAGAATATTATTTCAATTGTTTGTACAACGTTTGTACAGTAATGCGCAGGCGAAAGTTTTGTTTCTACGCTATCAGGGGCGTCAACAGAAGGAAAACAAAGGGGAGCTGTCTAAGTGCTAGCCCCACCATGTTCGATTGAACCACAAATTGTCGCGATCGTTTATACATCGTTTGTGCAGAAATGTGCAGGTAAAATTTTCGTTTGTACTAAATAATATACGGATGTGAGTATTTTAATATTTGACCTAGAATTGAAGAAAAGGGATGGGGATTGTAATTATTGTAATTATGTATATATCTCGGGATTGCTCAAAGTTAGAGATATGAAAGTTGTTATTTCGACTTCTCATTTCAAATGTTAAACCTGTATATCGTGTTTTAACGTTTTTTGATACTTAACCTAGAAAGTAAGAAAGAGGGTCGGGCTACAGCTATTTTTACAATTTTGAGTGTTTAGCGATCAACGTTAACCGGTTTGAATAACGGTTGCTGAGATTGAAAATGGTACCTATTACAGTAGTCGACAAAAAAGAAAATTCTTTTTCTCTGGCACACGGAACAAAATACCTCATTCTAATAGAACTTTTCACGTAGAATTCGAATCTGCAATCAGTTTTTCTGCATCATCCTCAGTTTTCTCGTGACAGAGGGATTTTCGGGATATTTCCCCTCAAATTTCCTGTTTTTTTTTAAAAAATTTTCATACCTGTAGGTCGGGTACCTTAAGTATATAAATCCACGAATTATATTGTATGTTAGCTTGATTTATACTTAAGCCCTCTAAGTTTCATAAGAATAGCATTATTCTTTCTAGAGAAATAAACATATTTATATAAAAAATTATGCAATGTGTACTGTTCATTTTACCATATTCATTAGTGCAGATAAAATCACATATAACTTCCACGAGCATTACAATATAAGCACGGTTTATATCTCATTGGATTTGAAATAAAACATATTTTCAATGATGAATACTCCGTGTCACCATTTTATATCTACTTAATAAATAATACAAAAGAAGTGAGTGTTATCTTCTTAATAAATGAACACTTAATTACCTCAACTAATATGTTTTAGTTATCGACTTTCTTCTGTGTTTGGCTTCTAGAACCTCACTTTTGAGTGTCCTACAGTAGTCAGCTAGCATTTTTGAACCCCACTCTCACTGGTATCTCTTCTCCATGGAGGGAATGTCCTGATGAAAACTTTCCCCATACTCATTACTAACAGCAACAAGGTTTTCAGGAAAGAAATGCAGGTGGGCGTCTAGAAAGTGAACTTTAAGGGACATATTGCAGCCCATTTCTTTGAATGATTGCAGGAAATCACTGACAATTTCACGGTAATTTGGGGCTTTCTTGTTTCCTAAAAAATCTCTGTTAAACATTTAAATGAACACCAAGCTGCTTTCTGAACCAGAGTTAAGAGATCCTCAAATTTTTGGTCACGAATGAAACATCTTATTTGGAAGTCTACAAAAATCCTTAGCGTCACTAACCCGAGGAAATTTTTCCTTGAGGTAACAAAATTCTGCATTGCTTTTGTCCACTGCCTAAACAAAGTTTTTGAAGAGCCCCAATTTTATGTGAAGAGGAGGTAGAATTATCTAATCAGGGCTCGCCAGTGAGGAATAAACATCATTCTTCTGTCCAGGAGTTAACACTGCGTTGGCCATTCCTTCTTGATATAATGTTCCGCTTTGTTCCTGCTGCCCCATTCGTAGAGGAAACAAAATTTTTCGTATAACCAAGCTGCAAACCCATTAAGAAAGAAATGTCTTTTAAATCACAGCAAACGGTCCACTTGTATTTCCCATACTGAATTATTTCTAACACTATCTCGATGTTTTCATAGGTTTCCTTCATATTAGTTGCATACACCAAAGACACTGAAGACATTTGTTGCTTCATGCTATTGTACAAAATGCTATTGTAGAAAATGACAGGCTTAAAACTAGTTTTGGAAGAGTCAATGAACAATCTCCAGTCAGTACTTATATGTGCAAGTCCAAGTGAATCCATCACAGCACAGACATTATTACAATACACTAAATCATTTTCTTGAGAATAATAGTTTTGAAACTCTATATGAAGGTTTCGAAAAATACACACTTTAGTGTCACGATGGAGCAGATTCCAGCCTTTAAGTCTAGAAGCAATAAGTTCTGTCTATATCTTGTAGAGTTTTAAATCCCGTACGAGACCATTTAGTTCACCCTGTCTTATCAGATGGGGATCCAATGTAGATGCGCTTCCTACATAAGTAGTATCATCTTCTTCATTTGGAACTTCAGTAGTTGCCTCAAGTACGTAATTCTCATTTACCGTAAGATGAGGAGGAGGTACTGGTACAGGTAATTCTGCACTGTGTGGAACTGGTCTAATTGCTGATGGCAAATTAGGATACTGTACTGTGTGGTTAGATTTACTGGTTATTTCTTTTATCTGTGTCATACAAAAGTAGCAGTCTGAAGAATGATCTTTTGATTCCCTCCAGATCATCGGTACTGCGAAGTTCATGTTTCGTTAACCATTTGCCCACCCAGTCAGATGTTTCACGCAAGTACAACAAATGTAGTGAGGAGCGAAATTTTTATCTTGGTCTCCTACACAGCAACCAATATATAACTGATAACACTTCCTCACAAGTGGAGTAAAACATCGACGTTGCGATTTAAATGTCAGCTCCCCACATACATAACAGAAATTGTCCGGTTGATTTACACACTTCCTCGGCATCTTGTATCCTGTAAGGTGTCACACACACATACACACATGAATCTACACTCCATCAAATTCCCACAAAATCCCTCTAGAAATTCCCTCATACAAGAATGGCGATATGGTGTACACATCATTGAAAATATATTTTATTGGAAGTCCAATGAGGTATAAACCGTGATATATTGTAATTTTCGTGGAAATTTTATGGGTTGAAGGCCGACCCGACCCGACCCGTGACCCGAATTGACTAACCCGACCCTGATTCGACCCGATTGACTCAACCAGACCTGAACTGGCCCGATTGACAGGCCCCGAAAACTAGACCCGAGCTGACCCGAGTGACCCGACCTGAAGTGACCCAACCCGAGGTGACCTAACCCAACAACCGACCCGAGTGACCTGACCTTACAATCTAACCAGTTTGAGAGAAATAGAACCTTACAAAGCTACCACCAGAAAAAAATGCTGGTCAATTCGTATGTATAAACCATTGGTCCGGCTTTTTTATTTGTTGTATAATTATCCTCCTCCTCCTCAGTGTTCTGCCATTAATAACAGGCCAATTTCCGTGAACTAGGTAAGAAGCTTCCATTTTTGCAATTTCCCGCTAATATCTTCCTCGCAACCCAACATAATGTACCACCCTTCTTATTACAATCTATCAATTGCAACCTTCTTACACACTCTCGCTCTCCTGATATCACCCCTTTTACTACATCTCTCAGAATGCAATCCCTTAGCAAGATCGAAACTTGTGATCCGTCCATTTTTTCGCTTCCTTATATCGTCCAATATTGCTTTCGTCTCTTGCATTTTCAGCATTTCCTAATTCCTTTTCCTCTCTACCCTGTTAACCTTCTCTATTTTCCTCCACATCCAAATTTCCAAGGTTAAAATTTAGGCAATCAACTTCGAAAGTCAAAATAAAATTTGAAGTTCTGAAGACAAAAATGAAATGAAAAATGAAATCTTTGAGTTTTACGTCCCACGGTTATGCCGGTTAGGCTAAAGGAGACGGTGATGATGAGTTATGAATGAAAATGGTGGAATGAAGAAAGTGGGAGGAAACGGGAGAACCCTGAGAAAACCCACGCACACGGTGTTTGTCCACCACAAAGATAACATGGCGGGGGCTAGGATCGAACCCGGGACCCCAAGCACCAGAGGTGAACGCTCTACTACTGAGCCACCGCGGCCCTTAGTTCTGAAGACAAAATGATTTTCTAGTAACGAATATTAATATTTTTTGCTGTGTAATAAACAAAAATTTTATCACGTTAACATTCCGATTTTTCCATTTGAAAACAACGTTGCTGTCTGATAGAATCATAAGGAACTAATTGCACTGAAATATCATTCTGTAGGGAATTACCTTTTAATTTCTTCTTGATTAATTTATCTAGAAGATATTTGCAACGTTATATAAAATCAGCGAGTAATTTAGTGCCGAGAAAGTCAAATCACTACCGCAGCAATAATAATAATAATAATAATAATAATAATAATAATAATAATAATAATAATAATAATAATAATAATAATAATAATAATAATAATAATAATAATAATAATCTGAAGGTGACCAAGAAAGTTCTGTCTCTCTTTTTGGAGGTCTGTGTTCAATTGGCCCTCACACCGTGAGTTGAATGCAAATTGAGATAAGGCGAAGGTCAGTTGTTGGACAAGACGAGACGAGACATAATTTTCAAGAAGGGGTACGAGATGAGACAGAGCTATTTTAATAGAAACATATGTACTTTTCGAGACGAGACTACCTTCACGACACATTTTCAAGACGAGAATGCCCCAAACCTGGTCTCGTGAACAACACTAATAAGTATATCCAACATACTAACTGGTTGTGACTGTTCAGATTGTTACGTGCATAAGGACAGAGTGAACATGGGACCTTCACAGAGTGTCATAAGGGCTTGTTTGCTGTGGGAGTTCAAATTGCTGCTCCGCTGGATGGAAGATATGACAGGCCTTTGGTGAGGGTGTCGTGACTATACGGAGACTGCACCAGTTGAACTATTTAAGGACGGTGACGAAACACTCAAAGATACACCACGTGCCGGAAGACAAACAGATGTTCAAAATAAAGATCTTCAGGCAACAATTAGGGCGAAGACAGACATGTGAGGAACTGGTACTACAATTCAGTGTGAGTGGAGAAACCATTCGGCACCACCATCATCAACTTGGGAAGCACTGCAAGTTGTGTTGATGGGTCCTACATGATTTGACTTGGGACCAGAAAGAAACGCGATCAGACAACTGCATTTTTTTGCTGTCTCGTGTGAGGAAGGAGCAATTTCTGGACAGGGTGTTGACATGTGATGGGAAGTGGGTCCTGTACGAAGCTCCACGGCGCCGTCATCGTTGGTTGGGATCCCGTGAACCGGTTCAAAAACAGCCCAAGCCAGCACTACACACAAATAAGGTTCTTCTGTGCATTTTGTGGACTGCTCGCGGTATCGTCCATCGGGAACTGCTACGAGCTAGTCAGAGCATCAATGCAACTGTGTACTGTCACTCTCTGGATCCAGCACTTCTGAATCGCAAAGGGATCCTCCTGTTGCAAGGCAACGCTAAGCCCCACGTGACTAAGATGACCCAGGACACCATTCTACGCCTTGGATGGGAAACACTATTGGTTCCGCCATACTCCATGGACATTGTACCGTCCGATTATCACCTGTTCCATTCCTTGGACAATCACCTTAGAGAACGCCAGTTCAAATCGCTAGTAGAGGTTCAATATGCACTTGATACCTTCTTCGCTTTACGTTCCACGAAGTTCGACTGCGATGGAATCCATAGCCTTCCAGAACGTTGGCAGAAGGTCATCGGTGCTGATGGAGACTATTTTTGATATTCCAGGTACGTCTTAGGTTACATATCAATGTTCGAAGGTGTTGGTGAAAAGGCGGCGGAACTTTCTTGGTCACTCTTAAAGTAATAATAATAATAATAATAACAATAATAATAATTATAATAATAATAATAATAATACTAATAATAATAATAATAATAATAATAATAATAATGTGTCCTCCCCAAAGGCAGGTGTTTGACCCGAATGTCCATGGGTAATGATTCCAGCTCGTAGCAAGTAAGTTTTCTGGTGGACAAACACCGTGTGCATGGGTTTTCTCGGTGTTCTCCCATTTCCTCACACTTTCTTCATTCAACCACTTCAATTATTTCTCATCATCACTATCTCTCTTAGCGTTGGTGCATAACGTGCGATGTTAACTAGATATTTCCTTTCAATTTCACTTAATGTGACATTTAACTTGACATAAAAACGCAGAAAGAAAAAAGTCAGTCGTAATATTAATTACAATTTCCATGCCAATTAGTTAATATAGGGATAAATTAAAATTTTATTACTATTTCAGCTACAATTAGTCACAATTATCATTCATTCACCAACTTCGAATTGAATTCTACAACAAAGCTTCTTATAGTATTTCAAAATAAGTGAAGAATGTGCCGACCCGACCCAAGCTGACCCGATTGACCCGACCCGAGCTGACCCGACCCGATCCGTAAGCCGACCCATTTGACAGCACTATCAGAGGGGTACAATTTACAGTACAATTTATTTTGTATGGTTTAGCATACATTAAAGCTACCATATTTTTTGTAAACAGAAAATCGGGACATCTTACAAATTAGTAGTAAATATTGCATTTTGTATTCATATTATCTTTCGAATTTTACTACAGCATCGCACTAATTACACAACTTAAAATAATGTATTAATATAGTCCATACTTAATCAACATTGCTAAAAATTATTATAGAAGCTAGAAGCTGTTATACAATATAAACGCAATCAGTGAACATACAATATTTAGGCAAAAATTGTATTTTATTACACATAGCACCTCACATGCTCTACATGTCTATAAAGAAAAAAATCCAGATTTATGAAGTTGTTTCCGAATTTCAATGGACTGATTTATTTTTGTTAACCTAAAATGCGAAATAAAAGAAAGCAATTTGCATAATTGTTTTTCTCAAGCAGAAAAAAAAAAGTGTTTTCGGGGTTGGTCTGCAACGTCACAAGAATTTGTTGCCACCTCGGGGTATACATTCTTACTTTTGGTGATAATATTACCAGTTAGGAGAATTTAAACATTGTATGTTATATCCGGGGAAGCAGCGATTGGAATAATAATAAAGATTAGAATGAAATTGTTCCTATAGTATTGTCGGAATCGAAAGCAAAAGGAATAAGTCGATTTTATTATCTTTTCAGAACTTTTCATATGTAATTAATAATAAAAAAAACAGGACAAGAAGAAAATTTCTGCACACCGGGACAAATTTTAAGAAACCGGGACGTATGGTAGCCTTACATACACTGAGAAAAAAAATTGTAGGTGGCATACTTACAAAGATAGGTTACATGCGTAATTCCTGTAGTTTCTGGACTTAACGTACAACAGACGTATAACTGAAAACGCATGTTTTATAATACTTTCTGTATAAGTGTTCCATTTATACGTACTTTCTGTATGAAATAATGTAGGCGGTCAGGATCTTACATACAAATGGACGTATTTAACATATAGCTGACGAAGGTAACATAAGTATATGCATGCAATATACGGAAAACTGTTAGATGTCAGACATCCTGCAACGACATTATGTAACACCTAAGGGCAGTGCCTATGTAGCATACGGATATCGTATGCTCCGTTCTGATTTCTATAGTAAACAAGAGGACACCGTATATTTATACAATATACCGCTGTCCGGAGAAGGGATTTTTCTCTGTGTACTTATTTGCATGCGGAGTGTCAGTAGTGAGCCACTACGTAGCAGAGTTGAAACAAAACCTCGTAAATAGGTTGCCAACTCAGGAAAACAAAATTACCGGAAAACAAAACAAACAAAGGAAATTGCTTTGAGAAGTCATTTTCTACTCTCAATAAATGTATAAAATTCTTTTACAATAAAATCTAAGTGTTATCGAATTTCTTATGTTAAATAAATAAAAAAAATTGCCATAGATTAAAAAATATCGATAAGTAGACTGTTAAAGAGAAACTTATAACACAATATCTTGATTTATTTGAACATCTCCATTAAACCTATTTTGCATAAACTATAGAATGCATGGTCTTGCGTTGCATAATACAAAGGAAATTTGTGTTTGTAAAGGCACTGTTGAAAAATTTGGATGTTCAATGTTATATTCTGGATTACAGATTCCAAAATACCGGTCAGAATGGGGCTAATAAGAAATTTTTACCGGTCACCGGCCTTAATCAAAATCACAGCAATATTCCCGGCCAGGCCGGTGAAATACCGGCCAGTTAGCAACCCTACTCGTAAATCAGAATGCTGAATGCACCAAAATACTTCACCATGCATTCTATAGTTTATGCAAGATCAGTTTAATGAAGATGTTCAAATAAATCAAGATATTGTGTTATAATTTTCCCTTTAACAGTCTACTTTGTGAATTTGTTATATTTTCCACTTATCAATTTCCTGTACGAGATGAGAATAACCGTTTCTGCGCAAGTTAGGAAGAAAAACTGCATTTTTCTCGAAGGAGTGGGGGCCGCTGTGGCTCAGTGGTAGAGCGTTCACCTCTGGTGCTAGGGGTTTCGGGTTCAAACCCTGCTCCCGCCAAGTGAACTTTGTGGTGGACAAACACCGTGTGCGTGGGTTTTCTCGGGGTTCTTCCGTTTCCTCACACTTTCTTCATTCCACCGTTTCATTCATTACTCATTATCACCGTCTCCTTTAGTCTAACCGACATAACCGTGGGATGTAAAACTAAAAAATTCATTTCATTTTTTTCTCGAAGGATTCAGCTCACGTAAGAAATAATGAATAAGTTTAATAATAAGAGCCGAGGAGTGATAAACTAACTCAGCAATAATGATTCTAAGTATAAATATAAATATAAAAACAAAAAACATTTAATTCTATCATCGTTAGAATAAGTTCAATGTAGTGAATTACACGATAGTGTGAACATACCAATCGACACAATACTGTGTACAAAGTCTTGTTAGAAAAATACTCCATAGTATGATGCACATTTTTTAATGTTTCTACCATTTAGACAGCAACCACATTGTTTTCGTTCTGGCGGCGCCCCTAATTGTGTACAAACGACAATTCGCCTGCACATTTCTGTACAAACGATGTACAAACGACTGCGACAATTTATGATTGAATTGGACAAGGTTGGGGGGTACCACCTAGACTACCCCCCACTTTTTTCGTTCTGGCGGTGCCCCTAATTGTGTACAAACAAAAATTTCGCCTGCACATTTCTGTAAAAACGACGTACAAACGATTGCGACAATTTGTGATTGAATTGAATATGGTGGGGGGCTACCACTTAGACAGCCCCACACTTTGTTTTCGTTCTGGCGGCGTCCTAATTGTATATAAACGAAACTTTCGCCTGCACATTTCTATACAAATGATTGCAAGAATTTGTGCTTGAATTGCACATGGTGGTGGGCTATCACTTAGATGATCCCCACTTTGTTTTCGTTCTGGCGGCGCCCCTAATTGTGTACAAACGTAACTTTGGCCTGCACATTTCTGTACAAACTATGTACAAACTATTGCGACAATTTGTGATTGAATTGGACATGGTGGGAGGCTATCATTTAGACAGTCCGCGCACTTTGTTTTCGTTCTGGCGGCGCCCCTAATTGTGTACAAACAAAAATTTCGTCTGCACATTTCTGTACAAACGATGTAGAAACGAGACCATTTCCGGTTGAGTCTTGAAAGGTGGGGGGGGGGGCTGTGTAAATAGACGTGAAAAACAGTACTGCAAATATACATGTAATTCATATTGAGCACGATAGGAGGCAATGTTCATTTTAGATTTTCCAGGGCGGTGGAATTGAATAAACGATGGCTGAATATAGTACTGTGGAAATTCTAGTAACTCAGATTGTGCACGCTCTTTCGAAGATCTAGGCCCAAGAGCCACCTCTATAATCATCACTGATTGCAATTTCAATAATGTGTTTTATGGTCTTATGTCCGTGATCCCATCCTTTCCTCCCCCCCCCCAACTGGATACTTGATACTTTTTCTATTCCAATTTTTTGTGCTAGTTTTCTGCCGAAACCTTGAGTTTTGTACTCGCATCGGTTTCGAGTTAGTTAATCATTTAAGTTTACCATTCCCTTTCTGCATCGAGGTTATATGAGACGTAGACTCAAAGGCTATGATGAAATTCAAACACAGTAATCGTCCAAATCTTGTAAGCTCTATAGTGATCAACGTTAAAATCTGAAATGACCCATTTCTACCACTTCCAGTTGGCGAATCACCTCCATTAAGTACTCCCTCGTGAGAAACTCCCTAAATTAAAAAATTCGCATTCGTCCAAAGTTATCGTGTGAAGTAACGGCCGCTCGTATGTACGTACTAATATCGATAACTTCCACTATGCGATCAAAATTAATACTTCATATACCCCCGCCACACACAGACTAGCATATGTACACACGAAAGTATACTTAGTAGTATCCACACGCTTACGCCGGAAATTAGAAACACACACACACACAGACAGACAGACAGAGAGAGAAAATCTGGTTTGTACCTTTATACTGAATGCATCATTACTCATAAAATCAGTTAAAAAAGAAAAGGAAAGAAGTTGTAAATGAAACTTTCAAAGATTGTACCACTGCTGCGTGCTGCATGAAATTGTTCCATAATGATTGATTCGTAATATGATGTATATGGGTTTCTTAATGGTAGTATAACAAAATGCCTTCAAATTGACCACGAAATAAAAAGTGAAATTTATTTCTCAAATTTTGTAAAATCGAAGTCGGTGGGCATTATGGGAACAGTCTACAATAACAATATATGCAAATAAATATTAATATACTTCACGTTTTCCAGTGGGTGCAAGAAAGCTTCGAATAGTGTTTGGTGTCATAATATATATAAATTATGCATGTGCATGAAATGTATATACACAACGATGATATCGTTTTAGTGATCCTTTTGTTGATGAGGATGGTACAGGAAGATGTAACAAATACATTACTACAGTTGATTTGAGAGATACTACTGCCATGTACACTCTGTATGATTCCAGTGACAGAGTTAAGGTAAGCTCTTTTAACAGTACTAAAATCAGCATTTTTCTGTTTCTTTTATCAATTATTTACAAGTAGTATTTGTGTAAAAAAAAGTGTGTGTCACCGTTAGGAAATGGCCAACGACTGTGCTAGTTAGTAGTGTTTCTTGCTACAGCAAAAGTATTATCTCTCACGAAAGATTTTAATATTATTAAGATTTTGTGAGTTTTCGTGAACTGCTTTTTGTAACAATGGTAGATATTAGAAAATGTGTTGAAACAACGTAGGTTTACTTAATCTTTTCATTGACTGTGACACTTTTAAGGCTGGTAATCTTAGGGAAATAGCAAAATACAGTATATTATGTTTTCTAATTATGTTTACTCAACACATAATATAGATAGATTAAATGAAAGGAAAATAGCAAAACTGTTACATGCTAAGTTTAACACAATAAAAATATATGAATCTGTTGAATATTTATAATATATAGTCATAAATATAGTGTGGACTTGCAGCCTACTGGATATCTTTTTTACCTACTAATTTGGCAAACCATGTTCTTTTATTCATAAAGTTTAGTTTTTTTTTTTTTTTTTTTGCGTTGAGGGAATAACTATAGACTCCAAAAGTATTATTACAGCTTTAGATCCAGTTAGCTCCTTCAAGTATTTCTTCTAATATAATAAAATAATAAATCAATAGTAATTCTAAACTAAAAGGAGGGATGTTCTAGGTTTTCCTTTCATTAATAAAATCTGGAAATTTTCTTAAAACTCAAATGTATTTGGAGGCAGCGTAACGAGTTTCTATTATTTGACTCAACTGGCATTTGGATGTCTCTCCGCCTGCATTTATTTATGTTTCTCAATAACTCTCATAAAACTTTCATTTTAATAACATTTGAAAATTACTCTCTTCCGATCTTCCGAAATATCCTTGTTGTCTGGATTGCTTGGTTGAGTTTTGTTTTAGCGTCCCTTTCTGCAGTGAGGTTATATGAAACGTGAACTTACTGCGTAACGTGGAATCTAAGTACATTAGTGACGTGACGAACCAACTTAGTTGTTAGAGGAAGCTCATTCACTCCGGTGCCGATGCGGGAGTCTTTCAAATATGCCAGTTCATTCTGCCAGGAAACAATACTTGGACTTTGCTTACAGAACAGTTTTCTGTTGTTCCTTTCCCTTCTTGCTTTTGAATTCTCTTCAAAATATTTTAAGATTTTCGATCCCTTCACTATTTTCAGGCATACTTCTTCAGGGGTTCTCGCAGAATTAACCAACTACCACCTCCTCTCGGATGTAAGATAAATTAAATTGCAATTACATGCTATTCTTGAGCACGTGACATCCTCCCTTTTCATAATGATTTTTCTTCCCCGAACAACATTTTCTGAATGAAAGCCGGGTCACAATGTTGTTATGTGTTCACGTGTTTAAAAAAGAAATAATCTACTGTATTATCTTGGAGAAAAGAAGCATTGATAGAAGAGAAAATAGATTAAAACAACCATAGGGTTAGCTGATAGCATAAAAGGGTCTTGAAGATGGTTGAAAAAATGCAAAAGTGTGTAGGTTGCGAGAGTACGGGAGTATAGTAAACACATTTCACTGTGTTAGTGTTGTATTACGTTATTTTAATTCTCGTATGAAGCTATAAAGGTGACTAAGAAAGTTCTGCTTTTTCTGTGGAGGTATGTCTTCAATTGATCCTCACAACGTGAGTTGAATGCGAATCGAGGTAAGGCGAAGATCAGTTGTTAGTGTGGCTATACAACATAGATACTACCTGGTTGTGGCAGTTCAGTTACATCGTAAACTTTCGTAAGAACGGAGTGACCATGGGACCTTCAGAGAGCGTCATAACGGCATGTATGTTGTACGAGTTCAAACTGGGGTCAAACGCCACTGCAGCGGGGCTGAAGATATGCTAGGATTTCATGAGGATGTCGTAACTACGCGGACAGTGGAGCGTGGTTTAACAGCTTTAAGGACGGTAAGGAAACACTCGAAGACGCATCACGTGCCGGAATACCAACACGTACAAGATGAAAATCTTCAGAGAGCAATTGAGGCGAACAGTGACCAAACATATGAGGAACTGGGACTACAATTCTGTGTGAGTGGAGAAACCATTCGGAGCACCTCCATCTACTTGGGAAGTACTACAAGTTGGGTAGATGGGTCCCAAATGATTTGACTCTGGACCAGACGGCAATGCGAGCAGACACCTGTGTTTCTTTGCTATCTCGTCTAAGGAAGGAGCCATTTCTGAACAGGGTGTTGACATGTGTTGAGAAGTGGGTCCTGTACGAAACTCCATGACGCCGTCATGATTGGTTAGCATCCCATGAACCGGTTCCAAAACAGCCGAAACCAGCACTGCATCAAAAGGTCCTCCTGCGTTTTTGTTCGACTAATCACAGCATCGTGCATCAGGAACTGCTACCAGCTGGTCGGAGGATCAATGCAACTATGTACTGTCAGCAGTTGAGGCCTGTTCAAGAAAAGAATCAAAACTCTAGAGCCAACACTTCTGAATCCCAAAATGGTCCTCCTGTTACAGGACAACGTTGTCCCACGTAGCTAGGATGACCCGGTACACCATTCTACGGCTTGCATGCGAAACACTATTGCATCCGCCATACTCGTCGGACATTGCATCGTCCGATTATCACCTGTTCCATTCCTTGGACAATCACCTTAAAGGACCCCAGTTCAAAACCCTAGTAAAGATGCAAAATGCACTTGATACCGTGTTCGATTCACGACGCACCAAGTTCTACCGCGATCGAATCCATGGCCTTCCATAACGTTGGTAGAAGGTCATCGATGGTTATTGGGCAATTTTTGATCTTCCAGGTACGTGTTAGGTGACATATCGGTACTCGAAGGTGGTGGGTGGAAAAGCGACAGAACTCTCATGGTTATCTTTATAATATCTAGGCAAATAACAAATAGTTGTGATTGAACTACGATTATGTATTTATGTTATTGGGTAGTAGAGTATTACAAGTTGTAGATTTACAAGGCTTATGATTTTTTTTCAAGAGGATAGTTGTATATTATATGATTAAGTTTTCTTGAGATGCAGAATCGATTCTAAGAGAGCACTTGTCGCAACATACTAACGTGTTTGTTCAGTTTTGATCAGTTTTCAAACCAGAAACGATTAAACGATTAATAATTAACACACACACACACAACAGCTGGAAAGATAGTTTTACCAAATGTGTATCAGGTTACTCCTTGAGTTAATTTTGTAAAAAAAACGAAGAAATGAATTATATATGAAAATGAAAATAAACCATTATAAACATGTTCAGTGGTAGTAAATTCGTTCATACCAAGTTATAGTATGTTAGTAAAACTTCACTGGTTCTTGAATTATTTTCAACTTGCTAGCGACGTACTGTACACCTTCTTTCATCTTCTAGAGAGCAGTCATCAACTCTCCATATGATTTTCTGCCAAGTAATATAATACCCTTCACATCCATTTTTGGATACGAAGAAATTTACATATCAATACAGCAAACAGTCAGTACACCAGCTGTTAAGGACCTTACGCCCTACCAAAGGAAATGTTTATATAGGGATGAAATTAGCTTAGATGTGAGTAAAATATATGGATACAATATTTGTAGAACTCAGTGGAAAGTGGACGTGTATTTCAAGGAATGTGATTGTATACCTCATTGGTTTTATATAGAAGGTGGGTAAATTTATGTTGTATTTTTATTCGAAAATTATGAGCATAGTCAATATATTTCACCACGTAATAATGAAATGGAAAATGAAATTACTATTCAAATAACAATTATGACTTAAGATCAGTTAGTTCTATAAATGTATTTATTTGTTCATTGTATCTCCACTTATACATTAGAAGTCGTTTTGGAACAATTATTTATAATATTAGAAAGATTTTTTTTTACATACAACTTGACTGTAATTTGAAAATAGAGCCACATTCTATCACTCTTAATCGCTATCTCCTTATTTATGCACAGATAGTTGAAAGAAGGATAAAAATTTTACAGAAGGTTCCGTGGTACATAACTCTACTCGAAATAAACATTTTTAATATAAAAAGGTTTTGTGCGTCTGTGCATGACTCTTAAACGATTTCTAATTCGTCAGAACGTCTATGCTTAAACCTATGAGCACATTCTGTTTCGTACAGGGAGTATTACTGAAAGAATCGATAAGAAAATGTATGGGTAAACGCTTATTATCATTCTCGAATTCAAAGTGCGTAATATAATCAAGAAATTGCGTTCAAACTGGGAAGCGTATTTTTCCTGTTGGATGGCTTTCTGTCATATCACAAAATTGTACATGTGGAAAAGTAACAGACAGGATATGGAAACGACACCTACAAAACAGTGAGTTGTCGAAAGTGACCACACCAGGAAACAACAAACATGTTCGCATGCCTACAACGAACGTCATCATCCTTGTTAGCTTGGGATTTGAGTGAGGGAATGGGTGTAAATTTGCGGTAGTGGTTTAAAGGTGTCAACTGCAAGCTAGAATCGAGTTACGCATGCCTTTACATTAGCTTCCAATAACCTAGAACAACAAACGCATTTCACTATATTGAGCGCGTGAACACCATCTATGGTATGCTGAATGACAGACTGTTTTCGGACTTAAACCTATTCTACAGTGATGAACCCATATGCATTAAACTCTTTGATGATTTGCATAATCTGTCATTGTGCATTATACAGCTTCACAGTGGCTGAGTAACAGCTTTAATGATGTATTACCATTGGGTGAAATACACGATCTCAGTTGCTACAAGTTGAAACAAACTTCACCAGTGACAGTTACGTCCGGGAGGATCTAAAAGTAACAGTTTTACCGATCTTTCAGACAACTTCGGATGTCATATTTGATCGTGTTGTACATTTACCATTGAAGCTAGAAGCCTTCGTAGAGGAAAGACGGGTGCGAATGTTTCATTGTTCTGTATGGTCAACTGACATGTATGGTCGGTATCTTGTTCATCACGCTCCTGCAGAAAAGTCTTGTAGACTCACAAAGAAGCAGCGTACCAGAAATACACACATCTGTTTGTTCTGATATCACAACATATAGAAGCTGCGGTTGCAATATTAGATATTCAACGTGTGACGTATTTATAGAGGTTACAGATGTTGCGTGGTTCACAGATTTATATATAATCATGTATGTAATCTATTATTGTATACATTTCATTTCAGATACCTATGTGCTCCAAATTTCAGCAACAGTACTGTGTAGAAACGTCCAAGTAGAAAACCACGAAAATGCGCCCTTGGACTAAACGATATTTTCTAAAGCACTGCAAAATACCGTCATAGTTTCGTCTCCATTAAAATCAGAAAACAATACTTAAACATTCCTCACAGATGTTGAGAATATATGACTGGAAAAAGATAAATTCAAATGGATACATGCGAGAAGGCATGTTGAGTAGGATAGTGTATATCTTATTACATAATCTGTCTAACAAGTCACAAAAATTAAATAATAAATAAGATATATGAGGTATAGTTACCACTAATATAAGTTCAGTAGCCCATGTTTTTGTTAGCCCTTCTGCTGATCGAAACTTTCAGTGGACTAATGTTTTGTTGGTTTTGTAATAGCTGCAGCATGATATGGATAAACCTAAGGAGTGACAGCGAGAAAGCTTACCGTAATATGTGACCTGATCCTTTCACTTTAAATGAAATATGGCTTTCTTAAGTGTATTCTTATGTTTCATGTAACTGTACGTACTTATTTATTTCTCACAACTATTTTGTAGGAAAGAAAAGGGAATGTGCCTTAAAGGATCTACCTTGTTTAGAGTCTAGAGAAGGTGAGTCTAGAAATTGAGGAATTAAAATATCAGTTGGAGGTATTATAGCCAATGCTATAAGGTAAACACTCCAGTGAGGGACACTATTAAGAGCACTTTTGACAAAATATGTTGCAGATGGAAGAGAGTTGTAGTAATCTTGTTGTTTCCTAGTGGTAGGCATAGTCTACACTTGCGTCTATTAAATCGTAGTCATTACCGCTATAGGAAACGAGTACAATGTACTATTTGAGTTGTTCTAGTAACCCTATTTTTATAACCAGTAATGGACATTTAAAAAAGTAGATGTCCCAGTTATGGACACCCAGTGATGCACATAGAAGAGAAATCAGCAAATTTTGAGGCCTAACCTATTGAGATGTAATTTAATACGTAACCAGTATTTGTGCGTAGGATATTTATTTATTTTGCAATTGAAAAATGTTAAGCAAAACCAGTACTTGTGTGGAAACGAAATGAAAAGAAGCCAATGTTCATAAACCATTGCATGCGTTTGGACACAACTGATGAAAACAAATACCACTTTTATTATTGAAAAAATAAACAATAAAGCAAAAGGCAATCCTGAAAGGTACCGGTACCATTTTCCGATACAAACGCAAGAGAAAACTTCTTTAAAGATTTTTTCCTGCTGTGTTTGGAGTTTAGTTTTATGATGCATTTTTATTTGTTCTGCGCGTCGCTTTTCTTCTCTCTTCAACTCCATCACACGTTTTCTCTATAACTTCTCCTGCTGAACTCTGGCTTTAAGTTTCGAATCGGTATTATTCAGATGTAGCAACTGCAGGAATCCGTTCCTTCTTCTTTCTTTTGGACAACTTCGGTGTGTCCTCGGGCCAAGAAATAGCTCTTTTGAAAGCAGCTGGAACATCAGGATCACACCATACGCGCCGAAAATTGGGTGCTCCGGGGTTCCGGCACCCACACAAATAACCTTGTGGATGCGGCGTACTCATTGGATCTTCAGTTTTGATCCGGGTTTGAACCCGTTTCTCTTGTTTTTAAGTCAGCCCCAACTTATCCTTATAGTACCAGTATATTTTACACTATCACAGCACAGGTCTTTATAACAGTATTCCAAAATAAATTAATCAAACATCGAGACTTCCCTGAGAACATATAGACTAATACGACCCGGCATTGCTATGCACCCACATAAATTTTGGAAAGTCGGCGCCGTTGAATCACACCATACCGACTTGTGGGATGCAGCTGATAAGGAAACAACAGCTGTTGGTTTTGAATTGTTGGCTTCTGTGGTCTCAGAAGAGGTGTCCCCTGTATGAAATTCCGTCATCAAGAAAGCTGCCATACAGAGGTCTGGATTTCTGGTTGTTCTGCAAATGCAGAAGAATGTTGAGCAGTCATGGGCATTGTTTCAGAAAATAGGAACAAACTATTCGACGCGTCATCTGCTGCGGAATTTACAGTCTGACTAGGGCTCAACTCTTTGAAAGATTCATCCAAATCTGCTTGTATTGGATTTGGCAAAATATTGCCATGGGAAGGTGCAGGAATTTCTTGGAAAATTTAGCAACATCATTCATATGAGATACATCTTTGGTTTGCAGTGACTCGTTGAAGCTTTGTGATTTTAATTCCTTCCAAAGATAAAACAGTGATGTGTCCTCGTTGGGTTTATTCCATGATTGCATGTCCTCCAAACAACGTTTAAATAATAATAGTTTTTTTTCTCGCGAACGAGACTCAAAACTGTTACAGCTGTTCTGAAGTGGCTCCTAGACAAACATTTATTTGACATGTTTTTCTTTGGGGATTCGTGCTGTTGGTAGGGACCCTTCAGGAGTTCACATTTTAATTGCATTTTCGTCTTTTCGTCAACTCTGCCTAAACATGAGGAACGAAAAATGATGTGGGATATTGACAAGAAGTTGTATAGGACCTATTTGTAAATGGACCGAGGTAAGAAACAACAACGCCAGTTAACGTTTTGTCCTCTTTTGACCTCTAGAGTCACCTCCCAAGCATTAGTTATTTTGAATCACCTCCTATATAGGAACTGGAATGTGCAGAAAGTGTCCATAATTGGACCAAAGTTGCTAAGCTACACCTGTAATAAACACCCACTGTCCATTACTGGTAAATGTCACAAGCTATCAGTTTCTTTGAGCAAGTTTGTTCATATAGCTTTCATGATACTTCTGCAGTGAACATTTATGTTAATGAGACTTTTCAAAATTTTATCAGTAATGGACGGAGGGTGTCCAATATTGTCAAATAGCACTTTTATTTTACCAGTCATGGACATCCTCAATATTGAGGTCCAAACTTATTAATATATATTTTCGCCACACTTATGCCTTGACTATACCAATATTAGTGTGTAAAAAACACACACCTTTCAAATTGTCCATAGCTTTACTATAGTAGAGCTACCAAGTGATTTCTCACCTTATTCAACTTCTTAACACAATGTGAAAACAGCTCGTGCAATCGACACCACGACTTTACCACACCTGCAGTGTCCGTAGATCTGGCAGACGACAGCCTAATGATCCTGAGTGGAACCAGTATATCATATATATAATTTCAAATACAATGCAAACTTCCCCGCGTTAGTGAATGTCTTATTTTTCATACATTTCCGCCAAAGTGTACATTACTGGCGGCGAATTTATACATGTCCATGACTGGGCTATTTACCTTAATGGTGGTTTTATTTTTTTCTAGAATACTATTATTGTGAAAGTAGTTCTTATAGTTAACATACATAGATAACATTTTCAAAATACTAAAATGCTTTCTTTTATAGATTCGAGTTTCATAAACCATACTATTGGCTCATTGAAACAAAAATTTTGTTAGCAAATGCGCTATTTCTTATATTCAACGATCATCAATCTCATGATCACTGAGAAAGTGCAACATTTACTTTAGTCTTAAATGCACATAATCAAGTTTTCCGTTTTTATTTCTACTAAAATATATTTGATCAATTCTCTTGATTCTACTTTGTAACAAGTAACCCTCCCTCCCTTGAAAAGTAACCCTCCTAGTAAACAGAGTATTACACACAACAACCATTAAATGAACACACTACAAGCAATATGAAAACTGTCAGTTATAATTGACAACGAATGACATATCTTTTAGCACCATAAAATATGTTTCTTAATTTTTTGAAAACTAGTTTACCGGAGGTATGTTAGTTTGTTCAGTATTATGTTATCAATCACTACCATATATATTATCCAAGGATTTTAGATAAGCAAAAATTAAAGCTTAGTAAAAGTTAATTATACTATTTGAATTATTACTTGCATTACGCATTGTCATCGAAGTAGTGCAATAATGAAAAGGTTAGCGGATATTTTTCAGAATCTTCTCAGTAAGTGGCATGGTTCTCGCACATTATCAAGTTTTATGCTTCGAAAGAAATTTCTTTTCCTTCATTTTCTCGAAAACTACGCATGAGGTTTCACACTACATCATATCATTCTCTCGAGTTCAATAAGTTTTATTGATTCGTATATATATATATAATCCTTGGAGACTATTTATCTTTTTAACGCCAATAATATTGTAAAATTAGCTTACATTTGAAGCAGAAATACATAGTATGTATTCCTTACAAGAAATCAGTACTTTTGATATACCTATGGGTGTATGAAACAAAGTATGTTTCTTACTCTAAGGACATCAGAACATGGTACAAAGAAAAGAAGGAATTTTTCAAATAGTAATCAAGTTGTTTACGCGACATAAAGTAGTATTGGAAGAACTCAAAGTGAGTCGACTAGCATTTGTTCCATGTTGATGTAATACTTATAAGTACCTATATCTTATTTTCATCTTAGTTTGATTTGTAATTCTCCGTTATGCTAACGTCTTGAGATGACATGTAACAAGAAGAATACTTCTTAAGGCCTTTATAACGAAACAGAGCATGTAATAAGAAATTTCCACACTTTATAAGTATACTGCAAAATTTTGTTTCGTTCAGCCTTAGTCTGGAAGTCTGCGCGGCGTAAGGTTGGTGGATTACCTTTTTCCACAAGTATAAACTTACCTCCAATAACCGCAAGAGGGTCAGAAATATCTGTTTTTTGATATACATGTCATTCTTGAGACAAACCCAAAACCGTCACTAGTGTTCAGTTTATCCAAAATCGTGAAAAAAAATCATGTTATGTAAAGTACTCTTCGAGCTCTCTGGAATGGCATTTTCTCATATACACCACGGCAATCGTTTGTTATTCTAGTTTTCCATGATCAAAGTTGTACTAATATTTATGATCTTTGTTAGAGACAACTACTAACTTTGTTAACGAATATGGTTAATTTTTGAAATCCGTAAATTTTATGAAATATTTTAGATGTTTGAAACGTTTGAAGGACAGAATTATTATCATCATTCAAAAAATTTCTAATCGTTTTTCTAATGTTGAACACGTGAGTAATTAAAAGTGTTCTTCATTTTATTCTTATCAACAACAAACTATTATATTGCACATTATAAAATGTATATTTTTATTATATATTTCCAATATACTTTTGATTCCTAATGGTACTAAATCTTGTTTGTAAAAGTATTATGAATTAAAAAATGTATTGTTTATTTCACGCACAAGCTTTAATGATTTGAAAATACAATGCAATATAAATATTTACCTGATGCTGATTTTACACTTGTATATGGTAGGTCCTCAGTGAACAGATGAAGATAAATAAATCACTTTGAAATCTTTCCAAATATCTAAAATTCTGAATACGCAGAACAGTTTTTTGTTGCACTTACACTTCCCATCATAAAGTAAACCCAATAAGAAAAATTAAGATTATTCACGATACTTAACTCCTAACAACCTTGCATCTTTTCCTTTACTTGCAGTTCGAAGAAAGATTTCAGAATTGAAACCAAAATGCCAAGAAACATGCAATACTGTTACGTACTTAATCCAGAGTGCTATCTCTGCGTACGTATATACTCATATAAGTTTAAAATAATTTTAATATAGTTTACGATAAAGATGTACGGATTACAAGAAAATAATTGAATTGTTATTGCTTGTGCTATGAGTAGTATTTATTATACAGAATAATTTGAAAAGATTTCACTAATCAGAATCCTAAATTCATAAATTACACATTGTGAAATATATGCGAAAACAGCTATTTTACTTTCTTCGGAATAAAAGGAACAAAGATCAATTTCTGACACTTTTATAAAAACAATTATGCCGATTAGAAGCATAAGTATCATTAACCGGAAGCTAGACCATCCAGGAACAAAGCTGGGTCCACAGAATTTTATATTGGTCGAAAATGATCTGATAAATTTACCTGGATATCGGCAAAACCAAAACCAATTTAGAGACGTTTCCCTTCGATTTATTTAATACTTTCTCTACTTTGTTTACCTACATTTTTTTAAAAAAATATAGCCTTGATGCCAAGATTAATAATAGTATCTTAACAAATATTATGTTAATTAGTATAGTGACCTATTAAATTGAGATACATACATTTATGATTTGAAAAACTCTGTATATATATATACAGAGAGAGAGAGAGAGAGCTAACTGGAACCAATCTAATATATATATATATATATATATATATATATATATATATATATATATATATATATTCATCCTCACGGCATTGTCAAGGCTCTATATTTGTATTTTACATTTAAAGTTGCAACCGGGTGTCTCCGACTGCCGTATTCGGTAGCCCGATAATCACCCCTGTTCTTCGCGCGCAGAGTCATTGGAAGAACTGAAAACGTACTCTGTACACAAACAGATTATGGTTGTGAACTCGGAAAGCCTGGTACTTCTGCTTGTCAAGGTCAAAAAGTGGGAGAAAAAATGATGTGTAGAATGTAAAGAGGGTGCAACAGTGTCTGATGCTTGTAAGGGAACATATTCATTTGTAGTTCGTGCACATTCCGCCTGTAGCGCTACTCTGGCACAACGTATATTGTAACTGTATAACTCTTGTACACCGCTAGTAGGTCTATTGGCGTTAGTGACGACCGAAACTATGTTGTCAGCTCTGACTGCGATAAGGCACTGCCGTGCTGCTTTTGCTTTTCTTTTTTCCCCTTTTTCATTTGTGAGACGCCAAACATGTTGTTTTTGCTTGTTGCACGCGCTGAACGGGTTCCTGCTAGCGAAGTATTTAAGAAGTTGACTACATATTCTTGTTTGCGATAGTTTTAAATTGGTTAACTGTTGAAAAATATACGAAAATAAAGCTGTACTTTTTAAGGTATATTAGTCGACGACGTAGCTACTGACAGTGTTGATTACAGATTTTCTCGAGGAAGAATTTAATTACAGTAGAGGTGAAAAGGAGACGTCCATTTAGACAGCCCTTCCCCCCCTTATCAGACTCAATCGGAAATGGTCTCAATCGTTTGTACACAAATGCGCAGGCGAAATTTTCCTTAGTACACAATTACGGGCGGCGCCAGAAGGAAAACAAAGTGGGGGCTGTCTAAATGGTAGCCCCCACCATGTCCAATTCAATCACAAATTATCGCAATCGTTTCTACATCGCTTGAACAGAAATGTGCAAGCCAATTTTTCGTTTGTACACAATTAAGGGCGCCGTCAGAACGAAAACAAAGTGGGGGCTGTCTAAATGGTAGCCCCCCATCCACCATGTCCAATTCAATCACAAATTGTCGCAATCGTTTGTACATCGTTTGTACAGAAATCTGCAAGCAAAATTTTCGTTTTTAAACAATTAGGGGCGTCGCCAGAACGAAAAAAATGGGGGACTGTCTAAATGTTAGCCCCCCTAAAATGTCCAACTCAATCACAAATTATCGCAATCGTTTCCACATCGTTTGTACAGAGATGTGAATTCGAAATTTTCCTTTGTACACAATTACGGGCGCCGCCAGAACGAAAACAAAGTGGGGGCTGTCTAAATGGTAGCCCCCACCATGTCCAATTCAATCACAAATTGTCGCAATCGTTTCTACATCGCTTGAACAGAAATGTGCAAGCCAAATTTTCGTTTGTACACAATTAGGGGCGCCGTCAGAACGAAAACAAAGTGGGGGTGTCTAAATGGTAGCCCCCACCCACCATGTCCAATTCAATCACAAATTGTCGCAATCGTTTGTACATCGTTTGTACAGAAATCTGCAAGCAAAATTTTCGTTTTTAGACAATTAGGGGCGTCGCCAGAACGAAAAAAGTGGGGACTGTCTAAATGTTAGCCCCCCTAAAATGTCCAATTCAATCACAAATTATCGCAATCGTTTCTACACCTTTTGTACAGAAATGTGAATTCGAAATTTTCCTTTGTACACAATTACGGGCGCAGCCAGAACGAAAACAAAGTGGGGGCTGTCTAAATGGTAGCCCCCACCATGTCCAATTCAATCACAAATTGTCGCAATCGTTTCTACATCGCTTGAACAGAAATGTGCAAGCCAAATTTTCGTTTGTACACAATTAGGGGCGCCGTCAGAACGAAAACAAAGTGGGGGTATCTAAATGGTAGCCCCCACCCACCATGTCCAATTCAATCACAAATTGTCGCAATCGTTTGTACATCGTTTGTACAGAAATCTGCAAGCAAAATTTTCGTTTTTAGACAATTAGGGGCGTCGCCAGAACGAAAAAAGTGGGGGACTGTCTAAATGTTAGCCCCCCTAAAATGTCCAATTCAATCACAAATTATCGCAATCGTTGCTACACCTTTTGTACAGAAATGTGAATTCGAAATTTTCCTTTGTACACAATTAGGGCGCCGCCAGAACGAAAACAAAGTGGGGGCTGTTTAAATGGTAGCACTTCACCATGTCAAATTCAAGCAAAAATTGTCGCAATCGTTTCTACATCATTTGTACAAGAATGTGCAGGCGAAATTTTTGCTTGTACATAAATGGGAGCGCCGTAAAAACTGAAACAAATTGGGGGCTGTCTAAGTGATAGCCCCCCCCCCAATGTCCAATTCAATCACAAATTGTCGCAATCGTTTCCACATCGTTTCTACAGAAATGTGAAGGCTAAATTTTCGTTTGTACATAATTAAGTTCGCCGCCAGAACGAAAAAAAGTAGGGGTCTGTGTAAGAGATAGCCCCCCCCCACCATGTCCAATTCAATCACAAATTGTCGCAATCGTTTGTACATCGTTTGTACAGAAATATGCAGGCGGAATTTTTGTACGTAATTAGGGGGCGACGGCAGAACGAAAACAAAGTGGGGGGCTGTCTAAATGGTAGCCCCCCACCATGTGCAATTGAACCACAAATTGTCGCAATCGTTTGAATATAGTTATAGAGAAATGTGCAGGCGAGATTTTCGTTTGTACCAGGGCCGGCGCTAGAAGTTTTGCCGCCCTGGGCGGTTCTTTCACATGCCGCTCTTTTATTATTTTCTTTCTCAAATTTTGCCGCCCCTGTATTCTTTCCTTTTTCAAATTTTGCCGCCCCGGGCGGTGGCACGGCTCGACCCCCCTCGCGCCGGCCCTGGTTTGTACACAATTAGGGGCACCGCCAGAACGAAAACAAAGTGGGGGCTGTCTAAATGGTAGCCCTCCCACCATGTTCAATTCAACCACAAACTGTCGCAGCTGAAATTTTCGTTTGCACATAAATATGGCCCCGCCAAAACGATAACAAACTATGGGCTCTCTAATTGATAGCCCTCCCACCATGTCGAATTCAACAACAAACTGTCGCACTTGTTTATTACGGTTTTGTACATAAATTTGCAGGCGAAATTTTCGTTTGTACACAATTGCGAGCGCGCCAAAACGATAACAAAGTATAGGCTGCCTAATTGGTAGCACCTCCCTACTCCGATTCAAAAGAAAATTATCTCAATTGTTTGTACATCGTTTGAGCAGTAATACGCAGGCGAAAGTTTTTTTTCTACGGTATCAGGTGCGTGGACAGAACGAAAAAATGGGAGTTGTCTAAGAGCTAGCCCCACCATGTTCGATTGAACCACAAATTGTCGCGATCGTTTATACATCGTTTGTGCAGAAATGTGCAGGTAAAATTTTCGTTTGTATTAAATAATATACGGATGTGAGTATTTTTAATATCTGCGATCAACGTTAACCGGTTTGAATAACGGTTGCTGAGTTTGAAAATGGTACCTATTACACTAGTCGAAAAAAAAATTATTTTTCTCTGGCACACGGAAGAAAATACCTGATTCTAATAGAACTTTTCACGTAGAATTCGAATCTGCAATCAGTTTTTCTCTATCACCCTCAGTTTTTCCGTGACAGAGGTGTTTTCGGAAAATTTCCCCTCAAATTTCTTTTCTTTTTCTTTTTTTAAAAACCATTTTCATACTTGTAGCTTGGGTACGTTAGGTATATAAACACACAAATTATATTGTATGTTAGCTTGATTTATACTTAGTAAGCCCTCTAAGTAGCATTATTCTATCTAGAGAAATAAACATATTTATATAAAAATATGCTATGTGTACTGTTCATTTTACAATATTCATTAGTGCAGATAAAATCACATATAACTTCCATTACAATATAAGCACGGTTTATATCTTATTAGATTTGAAATAAAACATATTTTCAATGATGTATACACCGTGTCAGCATTTTATATCTACTTAATAAATAATACAATAGAATTTCTTAATAAATGGACACTTACTTACCTCAACTAATATGTTTTAGTTGTCGACTTTCTTCTGTGTTTGGTTTCTAGAACATCTCTTTTAAGTGTCCAACAGTAATCAGCTAGCATTTTTGAACTTCACTGTCACTGGTATCTCTTCTCCATGGAGGAATTGTCCTGATGAAAATGTTCCCCATACTCATCACTAACAGCACCAAGGTTTTTAGGAAAGAAATGCAGGTGGGAGTCTAGAAAGTGAACTTTAAGGGACATGTTGCAACCCATTTCATTGAATGATTGCCGGAAATCACTCACAATTTCACGGTAATTTGGGGCTTTCTTGTTTCCTAAAAAATTCTCTGTTAAACATTTAAATGGACACCAAGCTGCTTTCTCAACCAGAGTTAAGAGATCCTCAAATTTTTGGTCACGAATCAAACATCTTATTTGGGGGTCTGCAAAACTCCCTAGCGTCACTAACCTGAGGAATTTTTTCCTTGAGGTAACAAGATCCTGCATTACTTTTGTCCATTGCCCTAACAAAGTTTTTGAAGAGCCCCAACTTTATGTGAAGAGGAGGTAGAATTATCTAATCAGGGCTCACCAGTGAGGAATAAACAGCATTCTTCTGTCCAGGAGTTAATACATGCGTTGGCCATTCCTTCTTGATGTAATGTTCCGCTTTGTTCCTGCTGTCCCATTCGCAGAGGAAACATTTCGTATAACCAAGCTGCAAACCCATTAACAAAGAAGTGACGTAAATCACAGCAAACGGTCCACTTGTATTTCTCATACATTTTTCTAACACTATTTCGATGTTTTCATAGGTTTCCTTCATATTAGTTGCATAAGCCAAAGGCACTGAAGGAAATTTGTTGCCATTGTGCAAAAGGACAGCCTTAAAACTAGTTTTCGAAGAGTCAATAAGCAATCTCCACTCTGTACTTATTTGTGTGTGTCCAAGTGTATCCATCACAGCACAGACATTATTACAATACACTAAATCATTTTCTTGAAAATAATAGTTTTGAAACTCTGTATGAAGGTTTCGAAAAATACACACTTTAGTGTCACGATGGAGCAGATTCCAGCCTTAAGTTTAGTATCAAGAAGTTCTGTCTGTGTCTTGGAGAGTTTTAAATCCCGTACGAGGTCATTTAGTTCAACCGGAGTTATCAGATGGGGATCCAATGTAGACATAAGTAGGATCATCATCTTCATTTGGAACTTCAATAGTTGCCTCAAGTACGTAATCCTCATTTACCGTAAGATGAGGAAGAGGTACTGGTACAGGTAATTCTGCACTGTGTGGAACTGGCCTAATTGCTTATGGCAAATTAGGGTATTGTACTGTGTGGTTAGATTTACTGCTTATTTCTTTTATCTGTGTCATACAAAAGTAACAGTCTGAAGAATGATCTTTTCGTTCCCTCCAGATCATCGGTACTGCGAAGTTCATGTTTCGTCCACCATTTGCCCACCCAGTCAGACGTTTCACGCAAGTACAACAAATGTAGTGAGGAACCCAGTTCTTATCTTGGTCTCCTACACAGCAACCAAAATATAACTGATTACACTTCCTCACAAGTGGAGTAAAACATCGACGTTGTGATTTAAATATCAGCTCCCCACATACATAACAGAAATTGTCCGGTTTATTACACACTTCCTCGACATCTTGTATCCTGTAACGTATCACACACACACACACACACACACACACACACACAGGAATCTACACTCCATCAAATTCCCACAAAATCCCTCTAGAAATTTCCTTATACAAAAATGGTGACATGGTGTACACATCATTGAAAATGTTTTATTGGAAGTCCAATGAGGTATAAACCGTGGTATATTGTAATTTTCGTGGAAATTATATGTGTTGAAGACCGACCCGACCCCACCCGTGACCCGAATTGACTGACCCGACCCGACAACCCGACCAGAGCTGACCCGATTGGCCCGACCCAAAGTGACCCGAGTGAACCAACTCGAAGTGACCTAACCCGACAACCGACCAGAGTGACCTGACCTTACAATCTAATCAGTTTGAGAGAGCTAGAACCTTACAAAACTGCCACCAGAAAAAAAAATGATGACCAATTCTTATGCATAAACCATTGTTTCGGCTTTTTTTATTTGTAGTATAATTATCCTCCTCCTCCTCCTCCTCAGTGTTCTGCCATTAATGACAGGCCAGTTTCCGTGAACTAGGTAAGAAGCTTCAATTTTTGCGATTTCCCGCTAATATCTGCCTCGCAACCCAACATAAAGTACCACCCTCCTTATTACAACCTATCAATTGCTACCTTCTTACACACTCTCGCTCTCCTGATATCACCCCCTTTACTACATCTCTCAGAATGCAATCCCTTAGCAAGATCGAAACTTGTGATCCGTCCATTTTTTCGCTTACTTATATCGTCTAATATTGCTCTCGTCTCTTGCATTTTTTCAGCATTTTCTAATTCGATTTCCTCTCTAAACTGCTAACCTTCTTTATTTTACTCCACATCCAGATTTCCAAGGTTAAATTTTAGGCAATCAACTTCGAAAATCAAAATAAAATTTGACTGAGTTCTGAAGACAAGTTCTGAAGACTAAAAGTTCTGAAGACAACATTATTTTCTAGTAAGGAATGTATATAGAACTTCTTTTAATATTTTTTGCTGTGTAACAAACAAAAATTTCATCACGTTAACATTACGATTTTTCTATTTAAAAACACCGTTGCTGTCTGATAGAATCATAAGGAACTAATTGCACTGAAATTTCATTCTGTAGGGAATTACCTTTTATTTTTTCTTGATTAATTTATCTAGAAGATATTTGCAACATTATATAAAATTAGCAAGTATTTTATTGCGGAGAAAGTCAAATCACTACCGCAATAATAATAATAATAATAATAATAATAATAATAATAATAATAATAATAATAATAATAATAATAATAATCTGAAGATGATCAAGAAAGTTCTGTCTCTTTGTGGAGGTCTGTGTTCAATTGGCCCTCACACCGTGAGTTGAATGCGAATGGATGTAAGGTGAAGGTCAGTTGTTGGACGAGACGAGACGAGACAGAATTTTCATGAAGGGGTACGAGATGAGACAGAGCTCTTTCAATAGAAACATATGCACTTTTCGAGACGAGACTACCTTCACGACACATTTTCGAGACGAGAATGCCCCAAACCTGGTCTCGTGAGCAGCACTAGTAAGTATATCCACATACTACTTGATTGTGGCTGTTCAGATACACCGTGAACGTGCGTAAGGACTGAGTGAACATGGGGCCTTCACAGAGCGTCATAAGGGCTTGTTTGCTGTACGAGTTCAAATTGCTGCTCCACGGGGCGGAAGATATGACAGACCTTTGGTGAGGGTGTCGTGACTACGCGGAGAGTGCAGTGGTATGACGGTTTAAGGACGGTGACGAAACACTCGAAGACGCACCACGTGCCGGAAGACAAACAGATGTTCAAAATAAAGATCTTGAGGCAGCAATTGAGGCGAAGACAGATATGTGAGGAACTGGTACTACATTTCAGTGTGAGTGGAGAAACCATTCAGCACCACCACCATCAACTTGGGAAGCACTGCAAGTTGGGTTGATGGGTCCTACATGATTTGACTTGGAGCCAAAAACAACACGAGCAGACACCTGTGTTTCTTTGGTGTCTCGTCTGAGGAAGGAGCAATTTCTGGACAGGGTGTTGACATGTGATGGGAAGTGGGTCCTGTACGAAGCTCCACGGCGCCGTCATTGTTGGTTAGCATCTCATGAACCGGTTGAAAACAGCCCAAGCCAGCACTACACCAGAATAAGGTTCTCCTGGCATTTTGTGGACTGCTCGAGGCATCGTCCATCAGGAACTGCTACAAGCTGGTCAGATCATCAATGCAACTGTATACTGTCACTGTGTACTGTCTGGATCCAGCAGTTCTGAATCGCAAAGGGTCCTCTTGTTACAAGGCAACGCTAAGCCCCACGTGGCTAAAATGACCCAGTACATCATTCTACACCTTGAATGGAAAACACTATTGGATCCGCCATACTCCACGGACATTGTACCGTCCGATTATCACCTGTTCCATTCCTTGGACAATCACCTTAGAGAACGCCAATTCAAATCGCTAGTAGAGGTTCAATATGCACTTGATACCTTCTTCACTTCACGTCCCACCAAGTTCGACTGCGATGGAATCCATAGCCTTCCAGAACGTCGGCAGAAGGTCGTCGAGGCTGATGGAGACGATTTTTGATATTCCAGGTACGTCTTAGGTTACATACCAATGTTCGAAGGTGTTGGTGAAAAGGCAGCGGAATTTTCTTGGGCACTCTTAAAGTTATAATAATAATAATAATAATAATAATAATAATAATAATAATAATAATAATAATAATAATAATAATAATAGTAATAATAATAATAATAATGTGTCCTGCCCAAAGGCAGATGTTTGACCCGAAGATCCATGGGTATTGATTCCAGTTTGTACCAAGTAAATTTTCTGGTGGACAAACACCATGTGCATGGGTTTTCTCGGTGTTCTCCCATTTCCTCCCACTTTCTGCATTCAACCACTTCAATTATTTCTCATCATCGCTGTCTCTCTTAGCGTTGCTGCATAACGTTGGACGTTAACTAGATATTTCCTTTCAATTTCACTTAATGTGACATTCAATTTGACATAGAAACGCAGAAAGGAAAAAAGTCAGTAGTAATATTAATTACAATTACAATGCCAATTAGTTAATATAGGGTTAAATTAAGATTTTGTTACTATTTCACCTTCAATTAGTCACAATTATCATTCATTCACCAACTTCGAATTGAATTCTACAACAAAGCTCCTTATAGTATTCCGTATAGAAAATAAGTTAAGAATGTGACGACCCGACACGAGCTAACCCGACTGACACGACCCGACTCGACCCGACCCGACCCGTAACCCGACTCGACCCGTAACCCGACCCGTTTGAGAGCACTATCAGAGGGGTACAATTTACAGTACAATTTATTTTCTATGGTTTAGCATACTTTAAGGCTACCATACTTTTTGAAAACAGAAAAAACGGGACATCTTACAAATAGTAGTAAATATTGCATTTTGTATTAATTTTATCTTTCCAATTTTACTACAGTATCGCACTAGTTATACAACTTAAAATAATGTATTAATATAGTCCATACTTAATCAACAGTGCTAAAAAATTTTATAGAAGCTAGAAGCTGTTATACAATATAAACGCAATCAGTGAACATACAATATTTAGGCAAAAATTATATTTTCAATATTATTACACATACCACCTTTACATGCTCTACATGTCTATAAAGAAAAAAAAATCCAGATTTATGAAGTTGTTTCCAAATTTCAATAGACTGATTTATTTTTGTTAACCTAAAATGCGAACTAAAAGAAAGCAATTTGCATAATTGTTTTTCTGAAGCAGAAAAAAAAATGTGTTTTCGGGGCTGGTCTGCAACGTCACAAGAATTTGTTGCCACCTCGGGGTATACATTCTTACTTTTAGTGATAAGAGTGCTACTTAGGAGGATTTAAACATTGCATGTTATATCCGGGGAAGCAGCGATTGGAATAATAATAAAGATTAGAATGAAATTGTTCCTATAGTATTGTCGGAATTGAAAGCAAAAGGAATAAGTCGATTTTATTATCTTTTCAGAAATTTTGATATGTAATTAATAATAATAATAAAGAAAAAAACAGGACAAGAAGGAAAATTTCTGCACATCGGAACAAATTTTAAGAAACCGGGGCGTATGGTAGCCTACGTAGCAGAGTTGAAACAAAACCTCGTAAATAGGTTGCCAACTCAGGAAAACAAAATTACCGGCACACCCTCAAAATTCTCTGTACAAATGAGAAACTGAAGACTGTATTGATCGTTATTTTATTTACCAGCAATTGCCACTTGTTTAAAATTATCGAAACAGATGAATAATACTGGATATTAATCTCTATGTAACAATAGTTGATTCATAAAATGAAATTTACTTTATAAACTTACACTTCAAACAAAGGAAATTGCTTTAAAAAGTCATTTTCTACTCTCAATAAATGTATAAAATCCTTTTACAATAAAATATAAGTGTTATCAAATTTGTTATGTTCAATAAATAAAAAAAAACTGCCATACATTAAAAAAAATATCTTTAATGTATAATACAACGGAAATTTGTGTTTGTTAAGGCACTGTTGAAAAATTTCGATGTTCAATGTTATATTGTGGATTGCAGATTCCAAAATACCCGTCAGAAGGGGGCTAATAAGTTTGTACCGGTCACCGGCCTTAATCAAAATCACAGCAAATACCGGCCAGTTAGCAACCCTACTCGTAAATCAGAATGCTGAATGCACCAAAATACTTCTCCATGCATTCTATAGTTTCTGCAAAATGAGTTTAATGAAGATGATCAAATAAAACAAAATACTGTGTTATATTTTCCCTTTAACAGTCTACTTTGTGAATTTGTTATATCTTCCACTTATCAATTTCCTGTACGAGATGAGAATAACGGTTTCTGCGCAAGATAGAAAGAAAAAAATAAATTCTTCTCATAAGGATTCAGCTCACGTAAGAAATAATGAATAAGTTTAATAATAAGAGCCAAGGAGTGATAAACTAACTCAGCAATAATGATTGTAAGTATAAATATAAACAAAAAACAAAAAATAAACCTTTAATTCCATCATCGTTAGAATAAGATCAATATAGTGAATCACACGATAGTGTGAACATACCAAACCTCACAAAAGTGTGAACAAAGTCCTGTTAGAAAAATACTCCATAAATGTGACACATTTTTTTAATGTTTCTACCATTTATACAGTCCCCCACATTGTTTTCGTTCTGGCGGCGCCCCTAATAGAGTACAAACGAAAATTTCGACTGCACATTTCTGTGCAAACGATGTACAAGCGATTGATATAATTTGTGATTGAATTGGATATGGTGGGGGCTACCATTTAGACAGCCCCACTTTGTTTTCCTTCTGGCGGCACCATTAATTGTGTACAAACGAAAATTACGCCTGCATATTTCTGTACAAACGATGTACAAACGATTACGACAATTTGTGATTGAATTGGACATGGTGGACGGGGTACCATTTAGACAGACCCCACATTAATTTCTTTCTTGCGTCGCCTCTACTTGTGTACAAAAGAAAATTTTGCCTGCACATTTCTGTACAATAGACGTACATAGGATTGCGACAATTTGTGATTGAATTGGACATGGTCGGGGGCTACCACTTAGACAGCCCTCACTTTGTTTTCGTTCTGGCGGCGCCTTTAATTGTGTACAAACAAACATTTCGCCTGCTCATTTCTGTACAAACGAAGTACAAACGCTTGCGACAATTTGTGATTCAATTGGACATGGTGAGGGGTTATACTTAGAAAGCACCCTACTTTGTTTTCGTTCTGGCGGCGTCCCTAATTGTCTACAAACAAACATTTCGCCTGCATATTTCTGTACAAACGAAGTACAGATGATTACGACAATTTGTGATTCAATTGGACATGGTGGGTGGGCTACCAATCAGACAGCCTCCACTTTGTTTTCGTTCTGGCGGCGCCCCTAATTTTGTTCAAACAAACATTTCGCCTGCACATTTCTGTACAAATGATGCACAAACGAATGCGACAATTTGTGATTGAATTGGACATGGTGGGGGGCTACCACTTAGACAGCCCCCATTTTTTTTCTGTTCTGGCGGCGCCCTTAATTGTGTACAAACGAAAATTTTGCCTGTACATTTCTGTACAAACGAAGTACATGCGATTGCGACAATTTGTGACTGAATAGGACATGTTGGTGGGGGACTGCAACTTAGACAGCCCCCACTTTGTTTTCGTGCTGGCGGCGCCCCTAATTGTCTACAAACGAAAATTTTACCTGCACATTTCTGTACAAATGACGTACATAAGATTGCGAAAACTTGTGATTGAATTAGGCATGGTAGGAGGCTTCCATGTAGACAGCCCTCCCACTTTGTTTTCGTTCTGGCTGCGCCCCTAATTGTGTACAAATAAACTTTACGCCTGCACATTTCTGTACAAACGAAGTACAAACGATTGCGAAAATTTGTGCTTGAATTGGACATGGTCGGGGGCTACCACTTAGACAGCCCCCATTTTTTTCTGTTCTGGCGGCGCCCCTAATTGTGTACAAACATACATTTCGCCTGCTCATTTCTGTACAAACGAAGTGCAAACGATTGCGACAATTTGTGATTCAATTGGACATGATGGGGGGGGGCTAACACTTAGACAGCCTCCCACTTTGTTTTCGTTCTGCGGCGCCCCTAAGTTTGATCAAACAAACATTTCGCCTGCACATTTCTGTACAAACGATGCACAAACGAATGCGACAATTTGTGATTCAATTGGAAATGTTGGGGGGTATACCACTTAGACAGCCCCCAATTTTTCTGTTCTGGCGGCGCCCCTAATTGCGTACAAACGAAAATTTCGCCTGCACATTTCTGTACAAACGAAGTACAAACGATTGCAACAATTTGTGATTGAATAGGACATGTTGGTGGGGGGCTAACACTTAGACAGCCCCCATTTTTTTTCGTTCTGGCGGCGCCCCTAATTGCGTGGGAGCATACATTTCGCCTGCACATTTCTGTACAAACGAAGTACAAACTATTGCGACAATTTGTGATTCAATTGGACATGGTGAGGGGGCTACCACTTAGACAGCCCCAATTTTTTCTGTTCTGGCGGCGCCCCTAACTGTATACAAACGAAAATGTCGCCTGCACATTTCTGTACAAACGAAGTACAAACGATTGCGATAATTTGTGATTGAATAGGACATGCTGGTGGGGGACTACCAGCTAGACAGTCCCCAATTTGTTTTCGTTCTTGCGGCGCCCCTAATAGTGTACAAACGAAAATTTGGCCTGCACATTTCTGTACAAACAATGTACAAACGATTGCGATAATTTGTGATTCAATTGGACATGGTGGGGGGGGGGCTACCATTTAGACAGCCTCCCACTTTTTTTCGTTCTGGCGGCGCCCCTAAGATTGTTCAAACAAACATTTCGCCGGCACATTTCTGTACAAACGATGCACAAACGAATGCGACAACTTGTGATTGAATTGGACGTGACGGGGGGGAGCTACCACTTAGACAGCCACCAATTTGTCAGTTCTGGCGGCGCTCCTAATTGTGTACAAACGAAAATTTTGCCTGTACATTTCTGTACGAACGACGTAGAAACGATTGCGACAATTTGTGATTGAATAGGACGGTGGGGGTCTACCACTTAGACAGCCCTTAATTTTTTTCGTTCTGGTGGTGCCCCTAATTGCGTGCGAACATACATTTCGCCTGCACATTTCTATACAAACTAAGTACAAACAATTGCAACAATTTGTAATTCAATTGGACATGGTAGGGGGGGCTACCACTTAGACAGCCCCCCATTTTTTTCTGTTCTGGCGGCGCCCCTAATTGTGTACAAACGAAAATTTCGCCTGCACATTTCTGTACAAACGAAGTACAAACGATTGTGATAATTTGTGATTGAATAGGACGTGTTGGTGGGGGGCTACCAGTTAGACAGCCCCCAATTTATTTTCGTTCTGGCGGCGCCCCTAATAGTGTACAAACGAAAATTTGGCCTGTACATTTCTGTACAAACAATGTACAAACGATTGCGATAATTTGTGATTCAATTGGACATGGTGGGGGGGGGCTACCACTTAGACAGCCCCCCACTTTGTTTTCGTTCTGGCGGCGCCCCTAATTGCGTGTGAACATATATTTCGCCTGCACATTTCTGTACAAACGAAGTACAAACAATTGCGACAATTTGTGATTCAATTGGACCTGGGTGGGGGCTACCATTTAGGAGAACTCCCTCGAGAAGAATCACTCTACTTATTTATTGCAAAAAGCAGAATTTAAAAATTCGCATTCGTTCAAAGTTATCGTTGGAAGTAACAGCCGTTTGTATGTACGTACTAATATCGATAAGTTGCACTACGCGATCCCAATTAATACTTCATATACCCGCGCCACACACACACACACTAGCATATGTACACACGAAAGTATACATGGTAGTATCCACATGCTTACGCCGGAAACTAGAAACAAAAACACACACACAAAACACACACACACAGAGAGAGAGAGAGAGAGAATATCTTGTTGTACCTGTATACTGAATGCACCATTACTCACAAAATCAGTTAAAAAAGAAAAAGGAAAAAAGTTGTAAATGAAACTTTCAAAGATTGGTACCACTGCTGCGTGTCACACATGAGATTGTTCCATAATGATTGATTCGTAATATGGTGTATATGGGTTCCTTAATGGTAGTATAACAAAATGCTTTCAAATTGACCACTAAATAAAAAGTGAAATTTATTTTTCAAATTTTCTAAAATCGAAGTCGGTGGGCATTATGGGAACAGTCTACAATAACAATATATGCAAATAAATATTAATATACTTCACGTTTTCCAGTGGGTGCAAAAAAGCTTCGAATAGTGTTTGTTGTGATAATGATTAGCTGATGTAAATATATATATATATATATATATATACAGAGAGAGAGAGAGAGAGCTAACTGGAACCAATCTAATATATAGCTGAATCATATTTATCAACGTCTAAACGATTTGACATTAAAATAAGCTGTATTTGGTGTCTAGGTAATTACTTGAAGCAACACCAAAATAATGTATATTAATGAAGTTTTTCAAATCATAAATGTATGTATCTCAATTTAAGAGGTCACTATACTAATTAACATAATATTTGTTAAGATACTATTATTAATCTTGGCATCAAGGCTATATTTTTTTTAAAAAATGTAGGTAAACAAAGTAGAGAAAGTATTAAATAAATCGAAGGGAAACGTCTCTAAATTGGTTTTGGTTTTGCCGATATCCAGGTAAATTTATCAGATCATTTACGACCAATATAAAATTCTGTGGACCCAGCTTTGTTCCTGGATGGTCTAGCTTCCGGTTAATGATACTTATGCTTCTAATCGGCATAATTGTTTTTATAAAAGTGTCAGAAATTGATCTTTGTTCCTTTTATTATATATATCCAGGGTGGACAATTTATATTGATCATCAGATATAACGGAGAAACCTAAAAAGGGAGAGAAACGAGACTTTGTACCAAGCAACTATAAGGAGGGGAACATCTCTGTATGTATTAACTAAAACATCCAACAAACAGTCTCTTGCCAATCGAATATAAATTTATATTTTTTAAATGACACTACGTCAGATTATTACACATTTCAAGCCAACATATCAAACCAAAACTTAAAATATCACATTTATTATCCAGTGTTGTAAACTAGGGATGCTATAGCATCACAAACATCCAAAGTTTAAAAGCCTCTAACACATATACAACACAACGGAGATGAACAGTATAATACACATCGAAAGTACACTAGCTTTGGATACCATGGTCATGGTATGACTTGTTTTGAATGAACAGAAATGAAGTTTCGAGGCTTGAAAATTTTATTTTTTTAAATGATTTATTTCGAAGCAATGCTATGATAAGTATCATATCTAGTTACTTGTATGGTTTGTAATGGATGTGTAAATTATTTTGCAGTTTACAGCACTTCGATATCTCAAACCTTTCCAGACATATGACAGATATTGATAAAGTTCTGAACACTGCTTATTTTCCTTCTCCTTTATAGCATTACAACAATAGCTTTTAGTAGATGTAATTACAAAGGGTGTTCAAAACGTTTTGCACAGTGGTCTCTAATTTTTTTTATTTGTTGCAGGAGGAGAATGTGAAGATACTTGTGAAGATACTTGGAACATTTAGCTATAAGTTGGTACATAAAAGTATTTTCTTTTATTTACAGGTGAGCCATAATGGACCGTGAAGTAGATATCAGGTTGCGACAACGGTCGGTGATAGAGTTCCTCTTTAAGACCGGCGATGACTGCCACATCGATTCACAGTTGCTCCCTGTATATGGGGAGGACACATTGGATCGTAGCAGTATCCAGCGGTGGTACAGAGGTTTGAAGAAGGTGATTTCTCTCTACTAGGCAATCCACGGTGAGGTAGACCATCGACGGTAGTGAGTGATGTGAATAAGAAGACCATTAATCAAATCATCCAAAATGACACATGTGTGATGACACGACAGCTTGCTGAAATGACTCGTTTGTCATTGGGTAGTGTGGTATCAGTGGTACAGTCACTAGGGGGCAGAAATATCTGTGCACGTTGGGTGCCTAGATTATTAACAAGAGAAATGAAAAAGATTAGGAAGGATGTGTGCGACGGTCTCATGACAACCTTTACTGAAGAGTAGAAACAGTGTTTTGACGGCGTCATTACACAGGATAGAATATAGTTGTTTTTGTCCGAACCTGAGAGCAAAAGACGCCTGAAGGCCCACCTGCGCAGTAAAACATTTGATAGTGAGAAATAAATCATTTCCTATGTCAAGCGATGGTGTAAAAGTCAATCTCCAGAATTTTACCAAAGTGCATTTACATCATGGGAAGAACGTTGGACCAGATGCGTCACAGCTGATGGAGGCTACATTGATCAGGCTCGGTGTATAGCTAAATGTTCCAAACATGTTCACAAAAAATTTCATTCTCCTCCCGCAACAAATAAAAAAATAGAGAATACTGTGCATAACTTTTTAAACACCCTTTGTACAAGTTCTCGCAATTACATGATTTAACCAGCGTTGCAAACTTCAGGGATATTTATCATATCTCCGGAACGGTTTGTGATATCGAAGGGCTGTAAACGGCAAAATAATTTACACATCCATTACAAACCACGTAAGTAAGTATATATGATACTTATGTAAGCATTTCTAGTAATAAATGATTTCCAAAAGATTCAAATTTTCAAGAACTGGTAATCTCCTTTCTGTTAATCCGAAACAAGTCATACATTAACCATGGTATCCAACGCTGAGGTACTTTCGATGCTCATTATCCTGTCCATCTCTGTTGTGCTGCACGTGTGATAGAGGCTTCCAAACTTTGGATGTTTGTGATACTATAATATCCTTAGTTTGCAAAACTGAATAACAAATGTGGTATTTTGTGTTTGTATTTCACATGTTGATTTGAAATATGTAATAACCTGGCGTAGTGCCATTTGAAAAATATAACTTATAATGGGTTGGCAACACTGTTTGTTAGGTGTTTCTATTTAATAATGCAAAGATGTCCCCCTCTTTATAGCTGCTTGGTGCAAGTTTCTCTTTTCTCCCTCTTTTGGTTTCGCAGTTATAACGGATGATCAAGATAAATTGTCTACTCTGTATATACTATATATATTAGCTGTTAGTTTGCAATTACTTAGCGCTAAATACATTTTATTGCAAAACGTAATAAAACCAACGAATCATTTTTTCTGTCCATTATGAGATAGTTAGATATTCTATTTATTCTTCGAAGATATATCGTGTTTTTCATTTAAGAGCAATCGTTGAGTTAGATTTACGTTTTTGAAAAATGAAAAATGTCGTTATTTCTCCAGCGAGAAAGTGAAATATATCATCGTGATTGGGAAAGTTAGTCGCCACCTTATTTTAAAACTGAAATCTTGTAATTATGATTATTTAGCCAAATCTTATATATAAAAGAGAACGCACAAATCCTTTGTTCCCTCATCACGCTAATACGGCTGAACCAATTTCTTTCATTTTTGGGGGGTTATTAGGATTTGGACCCTAGATGTTTTTTATCATATCACTTTAATTTTCAATTACCAGTGTCTTGAGATAATTGACCATTCAAGTGTCCATAACGTACAAATCCTTTGTTAGTTCATCATAGGTAAAAATAAACGTATTTATATGCAACCCGCATGACCGTGTCACTCGGCGGGTTAACATAAATGACAGGCGATATAATGTTAACATTTACTGCAATCTTCTATGGTTTTTATCATATCACTTGAAAGCGAAAAAGTAAAAATTATCTAAGTAACAAAGTTTATTGCGTTCCGGGGTGACCGCAGCGAAGCGGGGTGAACGCTGCTAGTATGAAATAAAAAATAAATGAATGAATTTTGGAATTCTTGCTTCATATGTATATTTTAGAATTAACTAATTCATATTGGACTTCCGAAGAGAAACATCAAAGCAATTTAATGACCGTTTCGAGAGCGACAACTCCCAGTCACGACCCCTCTTCAGTTTTGTTAGAAAGAGGAAAAGAAAGTGAGAAAGAAGAGAAGGAGGTAGGAGAAAGGAGGAAAAGAGGAAGAGGAAGAGGAAGAGGAGAAAAGAAAAGAAGGAACTAGAGATAAAGTATTACTGGATAACTATGGTAATACGGTAAAGGAATTTGAATAGTTATTAAAAGATGATTCATATTCAAAGGTTATTACTTGAAGATCAATTCTGAAGTGATCCCGAAGAGACACATATTCCCTCATACTACCCCGACTGTAATGGTACATTACAAAAGGTTTGTGTAAATTTTTAAAGAAGTTAGAAAACAACTACTCAATATCGAATTTAAAAAGTATAGTAAAATCTAGTATTTAAATACGCGTTATTCCAACTTAATAAATGTATTTAGAAGATGGAGGGAGGGCTGATAAGTTCTCGGTCCGACCCCCTTCCGAATGTACTACCCTGATGTAATTGATGTCATGTGAAAAGTTCATCTTTTATATGTTTAAGTACCAAGTTTCACGATTCTACCATGAACGGTATTTATTTTACAGGTAATTGAATGAACCATGACAGAGCCAGATGTCAAATTCATGAAAGAAGAGTTGCGAGGTGTAATGAAGTTCTTCTTCCTGCAACAGAAGTCGCCAGAGGAAATCCATGGTTGCATGCTAGACACATTGGCTGGTCAGTGCCCTTCATACTGCACTGTGAAGAAATGGTGTGCGAACTTCAAGCGTGGTAAATATTCAACAGAAGATGGTGACAGGTGTGGCAGGCCAGTGTCAGTGTCAACTCCGGAAAAAGTGGACCAAATTCATGACCTGATTTTGAGCAACAGACGGATTTCGCTTCAGGAGATAGCTGACAAAGTGCACATATCCAAGGAATGTGTTGGGTCAATAATTCATGATCAGTTGGACATGCGCAAGCTTTCTGCGAAATGGATTCGGAAATGTTTGAACGCGGATCAGAAACTCGAACATGTGAGATCATCGCAGGTGATTTTAAGGTATTTTGCGAACTCCAAGGACGATTTTTAGAATCGGCTTGTTACCCAGGATGAAACGTGGTTGCATTACTTTGATCTGGAAACCAAACAGCAGTCATGCGAGTGGCGCCACTCAGGATCTCCAAGACCCAAAAAATTCAAAGCACAAATTCCGCAGGGAAGGTGCTTGCCTCAATATTCTGAGATAAGGATGGTGTTTTGTTCTCAGACTACCTTCCAAAGGGCCAAATCATAACTGCAGAGTATTACTGCAGTTTGATGGCTAAGGTAAAGGACGCTATTAAAGAAAAGCGCCGGGGAAATTTGACACGAGATGTCTTGTTCTTGGAGGACAATGCTCCCATCCACAAGGTTGGCAGAACAATAGATATTCTGAGGGACCTAGGGTTTCAGTGCATTGACCACCCACCTTACTCGGCAGATCTTGCCCCTTCTGATTATTATCTGTTTCCAAAACTCAAAACAGCACTGAAAGGACAGAAATTTCACAATGATGAAGAGGTGGTAACAGCTGCGGAACAGTTTTTTGCAGACCTAGAGAAATCTTTTTTTTTGAGGGGTTGGAGAAGTTGCAGCATCGAAGTGCCAAGTGTGTTGACCTTCGAGGGGACCATGTTGAATAGCCTCACACTTTCATGCCTGCAGCTGAAGTCCTTCGGGTCGGGAAGAGAACTTATCAACCCACCCTCGTAAATTTAAGATGGTCTAACAGTTTGTTTTATAGTTCATTCAGTTTTTAGGCTATAATGAATAGGTCTATTATTGATCCGGTTACGGAAAATATATGTCCCAAAAATTACTAAGGCGGAACGTTCATGTAGGATAAAAAACACTTTTTTCTCCAGTCATGAAAGTATAATATATGCATCATTTTGTTGTCTCCATATTCATTTTAAGAAATGTGATTCATTTGTTATTTACGATATTGCGTTTTGATAGAGATCAATTTTTAACTCCCTCCCCTGTAGTCTAGTAGCTAGCGAGTGTGCCATTGGTTAAGGTATACTTCTGTTGGAAGAGCACGAAAAACTAAGTTCATAATCATTCAGTTTCACTAAAAACAGTTTCTTTTAGCCTAAAAGGCATAATCGTGGAACGTTAAATTAAAGAACTCACTTCATTTTCTAAACAAATTGTAACAATAACATCATGGAAATGACTCGATATAATTTCCAAAATTTTGAATAATTGATTCATTACGACATTCGAGAATCAAGGTATAAGTATTAGTGGCCGCGCTGAAAGCTAGTTTTACACGAATGAATACATGGACTGAAATGTCATTTTCATTTTCAAGACATCCCTACTGCGAAATTAATAAAGTCAGTAACGTCAAATTACAGAGTTACTAATAATGACATCTTGTAAAAATGTATCAAATCTGACGTAAAGAAGATCATGAGGGTTGAGACATGAACAGTTTCGTGGTTTCATAGCTGATTCACTCACCAGCTGACACAAATGCTTAGTAAGTTACCGACTACCTAAAATCATAAAATATAGTTAATTAATAGAGGATATCATCTACATCTCCAGAAAATTTCAATATTTCAGGTTCAACTGATAGACGGCAACAGCTTCAGCAACAGCCAGATAGACCAAAATGATCATTTTTAGGACATCATTGCTGAGTAACTAATAACAATAATATTTATTTACTTGTACTTAACATCCGAAGGCAATTACAAAACACAAATTGTCAAATTTATAATGGTGCAGATGTGCCAAACGTGAAATAATTCCAAGAATTAACCATTACGCATATTTTGTTCACTCAGGTACAGTCAATATGTACAAGATATAATAATCATAATCTTTACACTTTATTAAGTAACATTTGGACACATTTTTGTTTAAATATTGAGAATTTCAATTGAAATATATCCAGACCCATAGAATGTATTTTATTACTTGTATCACATATCCTATACAACGGAGAAGTTTTAGCTAATTTCTTTTTTGTTATCAGGGATTTAAAACATTTGTCTGAATCTTAGATTTTGATGAGGGCAGTAGAATGGTAATCTACCTAAGAAAAACATATTTCCCTCTTCGTTATCAATAAGTTTTTTCAAGTCCAACATACATTGAATGAACCTTCTATCTTCCAATGACAAAAGCTGAAATCTCCTGAGAAGTATACTGTAAGATACATAACGAGTTGATATATTATCAATTTTATAACTAATCAGTTTTAACAATTCTTTTGAATCTTTTCTATTTGTTGTTTTTGTTTTAGGTAGAATGGTTCCTAAATTATAGAAGTACACTCTAATTTTCTTCTAACAAAATAGTTAATATTGTTTTTATGTCTTTAAAATAACGACACGATCGTTTAATAAATCCAAGCATTTTAAACACCCCATTTGTTTTGTTATTCATATGATATGTAAACTTAAGATTTCCACATCTCTGACAACTGCTTTTCTTTCCGGTACTTGATTCCCTATAATATATTAAAATATAAAACGTTTCTTGATAATTGAAAACGTTACAACATTGCATTTTGAAATATTGGGTTCAAATTTCTTTCTTTCATACAACTCACTTAATCTCACCAGACATCTCTGTAACTTTCATAATCATCTCTTGTAGAAATTTGTTTATATAATTCAGTATAATCGAGAAATAGTAGATATGAATTATATTCAAACTCTTAAGGTAAAACGTTTAACATAACTAAAATAGTAAAAGACCTAAATTGGATCCTTGGGGTACTCCAGAATACAGAATATTGTTTAGATTTGCAATTGTTATATGTTACATGTTGGATTCTGTTGCTTAAATATGACTTAAACAGTCGGATTGACACTTTCAATCCTGGGCTATTCTGGCCTTGTTTATTCCAGTATCCTGGGGTGTTAAGGTCATTTTTATTTTTAAAAAATATAGCACATTGCTAAGTAATAATAGACGCAATAAAAGCACTGCAAACAAGTTTTTGGAATTTACATTTTATTATAAATATATAATTTGGTGATGTAAGAAGGGGTAGTTCGCTACACTGCTGTTTGAAATATGTACATTTTGAACAAATGAAAAAAACTACAACAGAAAAATAATACTCGCTCTGCGTGGGAAACTGCGAGCAGTGACAATGGTGTGTAATAAGGAGCGGAAAATCTGCGGGGACTGACCGCTGAGTTCCGTTATTGTGAAGTGACGATTGTGTATGATGCTTTCTTAACAAGGTCTACAAAGTCGTGTGTGATACGGTTGACTTTCCACTGCGCTCCTCATCATGTACATTTTAGCGTCCTGCACCAAATTGTCTACACCAGCAACGCACCATCTGCTTTCTCGTGACGTTAGTTCCTGGCACAACTGACAATTGATTGCAATAGGCGCTATGCCCTCTGCATTCAAAAACTTCATAACTGCTCACACTACACACGCGGCGGAAGCTGGCATAGGAAACCACTTCCATCTTCAAGCACTGTCACGACCTTCTGAGAGCACTAGGAAAGTTTCGCTGGCGCATGCGTCATGCTAGGACCTTACTCTCTCACGTCAAAGCAGTCGCTGTGCGCCACATACGGTTTCCTAGCTATGGAACGCGTGGAAAAGTTACTCTCTGGATGGACCTCGAACAAATATTTTTATATGGGTATTCTCATGTACATTACCGTACCATGAAGGGTGACCAGGCAACGGCCCACGGCGCTGAAGTAAGGGCCATAAAATTCGGGAGGAAGAAAGAAAAGATATATATATATATATATATATATATATATATATATATATATATATATATATATATTCATCCTCACGGCATTGTCAAGGCTCTATATTTGTATTTTACATTTATTATTGCAACCGGGTGTTACTGACTTCCGTATACGGTAGCCCGATCATCACCCTTGTTCTTCGCGCGCACAGTCATTCGAAGAACTGAAAACGTACTCTGTACACAAACAGTTTATGGTTGTGAACTCGGAAAGCCTGGTACTTCTGCTTGTCAAGGTCAAAAAGTGGGAGAAAAAAGGATGTGTGGAATGTAAAGAGGGTGCAACAGTGACTGATGCTTGTAAGGGAACATATTCATTTGTAGTTCGTGCACATTCCGCCTGTAGCGCTACTGTGGCACGACGTATATTGTAACTGTATAACTCTTGTACACCGCTAGTAGGTCTATTCGCGTTAGTGACGACCGAAACTATGTTGTCAGCTCTGACTGCGATAAGGCACTGCCGTGCTGCTTTTCCTTCTCTTTTTTCCCCCTTTTCCATTTGTGAGACGCCAAACATGTTGTTTTTGCTTGTTGCACGCGCTCAAACGGGTTTCGGCGAGCGAAGTATTTAAGAAGTTGACTACATATTCTTGTTTGCGATAGTTTTAAATTGGTTAACTGTTGAAAAATATACGAAAATAAAGCTGTACTTGTTAAGGTATATTAGTCGAGGACGTAGCTACTGACAGTGTTGATTACAGATTTTCTCGAGGAAGAATTTAATTACAGTAGAGGTGAAAAGGAGACGTCTATTTAGACAGCCTCCCCCCCTTATCAGACTCAATCGGAAATGGTCTCAATCGTTTGCACACAAATGTGCAGGCGAAATTTTCGTTTGTACACAATTTAGGGCGCCGTCAGAACGAAAACAAAGTGGGGGCTGTCTAAATGGTAGCCCCCCAACAACATGCCCTATTCAAGCACAAATTGTCGCAATCATTTGTACATCGTTTCTACAGAAATGTGAAGGCGAAATTTTCGTTTGTACACAATTAGGGGCGCCGTCAGAACGAAAACAAAGTGGGGGCTGTCTAAATGGTAGCCCCCCACCAACAAGTCCTATTCAAGCACAAATTGTCGCAATCATTTGTACATCGTTTCTACAGAAATGTGAAGGCGAAATTTTCGTTTGTACACAATCAGGGGCGCCGTCAGAACGAAACCAAAGTAAGGGCTGTCCAAATGGTAGCCCCTCCCACCATGTCCAGTTGAATCACAAATTGTCGCAATCGTGTGTACTTCGTTTGTACAGAAATGTGCAGGCGAAATTTTCGTTTGTACACAATTAGGGGCGCCGCCAGAACAGAAAAAATGGGAGCTGTCTAAGTGGTAGCCCCCGACCATGTCCTATTCAATCACAAATTGTCGCAATAGTTTGTACTTCGTTTGTACAGAAATGTGCAGGCGAAATGTATGTTCGCACTCAATTAGGGGCGCCGCCAGAACGAAAAAAATTGGGGGCTGTCTAAGTGGTAGCCCCCGACCATGTCCTATTCAATCACAAATTGTCGCAATAGTTTGCACTTCGTTTGTACAGAAATGTGCACGCGAAATTTTCGTTTGTACATAATTAAGGGCGCCGCCAGAACAGAAAAAAATGGGGGCTGTCTAAGTGGTAGCCCCCCACCATGTCCAATTCAATCACAAGTTGTCGCATTCGTTTGTGCATCGTTTGTACAGAAATGTGCAGGCGAAATGTTTGTTTGAACAAACTTAGGGGCGCCGCCAGAACGAAAACAAAGTGGGGAGCTGTCTGAGTGGTAGCTCCCCACACGATGTCCAATTGAATCACAAAGTATCGCAATCGTTTGTACATTGTTTGTACAGAAATGTGCAGGCCACATTTTCGTTTGTACACTATTAGGGGCGCCGCCAGGGCGAAAACAAAGTGGGGGGGCTTTCTAAGTGATAGCCCAATCACCATGTTCAATTCAATCACAAATTGTCGCAATCGTTTGTACATCGTTTGTACAGAAATATGCAGGCAAAATTTTCGTTTGTATACAATTAGGGGCGAGCTCAGAACGAAAACAAAGGGGGGGCTGTCTAAGTGGTAGCCCCCCACCATGTCCAATTCAATCACAAATTGTCACAATCGTTTCTATATCGTTTGTACAGAAATGTGCAGGCTAAATTATTGTTTGTACATAATTAGGGGCGCCGCCAGAACGAAAACAAAGTGGGGGCTGTTTAAGTGATAGCCCCCCACCATGTCCAATTCAGTCACAAATTGTCGCAATCGTTTCTACATCGTTTGTACAGAAATGTGCATGCAAAATTTTCGTTTGTACATAATTAGGGGCGCCGCCAGGGCGAAAACAAAGTGGGGGGCTTTCTAAGTGATAGCCCAATCACCATGTTCAATTCAATTACAAATTGTCGCAATCGTTTGTACATCGTTTGTACAGAAATATGCAGGCAAAATTTTCGTTTGTACACAATTAGGGGCGACCTCAGAACGAAAACAAAGGGGGGGTCTGTCTAAATGGTAGCCCTCCCACCATGTGCAATTGAATCACAAATTGTCGCAATCGTTTGAATATAGTTATAAAGAAATGTGCAGGCGAGATTTTCGTTTGTACACAATTAGGGGCGCCGCCAGAACGAAAACAAAGTGGGGGGCTGTCTAAATGTTAGCCCTCCCACCGTGTTCAATTCTACCACAAACTGTCGCACTTGTTTGTACGCCTTTGTACATAAATGTGCAGCTGAAATTTTCGTTTGCACATAAATGTGGCCCCGCCAAAACGATAACAAACTATGGGCTCTCTAATTGATAGGCCTCCCACCATGTCGAATTCAACAACAAACTGTCGCACTTGTTTGTTACGGTTTTGTACAGAAATTTGCAGGCGAAATTTTCGTTTGTACACAATTGCGGGCGCGCCAAAACGATAACAAAGTTTAGGCTACCTAATTGGTAGCACCCCCTACGTCCCATTCAAAAGAAAATCATCTCAATTGTTTGCACATCGTTTGAGCAGTAATGCGCAGGCGAAATTTTTTTCTAAGCTATCAGATGCGTGGACAAAACGAAAAAAAGGGGAGTTGTCTAAGTGCTAGCCCCACCAGTTGTGTTCGATTGAACCACAAATTGTCGCGATCGTTTATACATCGTTTGTGCAGAAATGTGCAGGTAAAATTTTCGTTTGTATTAAATAATATACGGATGTGAGTATTTTTAATATCTGCGATCAACATTAACCGGTTTGGATAACGGTTGATGAGTTTGAAAATGGTTCCTATTGCACTAGTTGAAAAAAATTCTTTTTCTCTGGCACACGGAAGAAAATGCCTGATTCTAATAGAACTTTTCACGTAGAATTCGAATCTGCAATCAGTTTTTCTCCATCACCCTCAGTTTTCCCGTGACAGAGGTGTTTTCGGAAAATTTCCCCTCAAATTTCTGTTCTTTTTCTTTTTTTCTTTTTTTAAAACCATTTTCATACTTGTAGCTTGGGTACCTTAGGTATATAAACGCACAAATTATATTGTATGTTAGCCTGATTTATACTTAGTAAGCCCTCTAAGTTTCATAAGAATAGCATTATTCTATCTAGAGAAATAAACATATTTATATAAAAAATATGCTATGTGTACTGTTCATTTTACAATATTCATTAGTGCAGATAAAATCACATATAACTTCCACGAAAATTACAATATAAGCACGGTTTATATCTTATTGGATTTGAAATAAAACATATTTTCAATGATGTATACACCGTGTCACCATTTTATATCTACTTAATAAATAATACAAAAGAAGTGAGTGGTATCTTCTTAATAAATGGACACTTACTTACCTCAACTAATATGTTTTAGTTGTCGACTTTCTTCTGTGTTTGTTTTCTGGAACATCTCTTAAGTGTCCAACAGTAATCAGCTAGCATTTTTGAACTACACTGTCACTGGTACCTCTTCTCCATGGAGGAAATGTCCTGATGAAAATGTTCCCCATACTCATCACTAACAGCACCAAGCTTTTCAGGAAAGAAATGCAGGTGGGAGTCTAGAAAGTGAACTTTAAGGGACATGTTGCAACCCATTTAATTGAATGATTGCCGGAAAGCACTCACAATTTCACGGTAATTTGGGGCTTTCTTGTTTCCTAAAAAAAATCTCTGTTAAACATTTAAATGGACACCAAGCTGCTTTCTCAACCAGAGTTAAGAGATCCTCAAATTTTTGGTCACGAATCAAACATCTTATTTGGGGGTCTACAAAAATCCCTAGCGTCACTAACCCGAGGAATTTTTTCCTTGAGGTAACAAGATCCTGCATTACTTTTGTCCATTGTCCTAACAAAGTTTTTGAAGAGCCCCAACTTTATGTGAAGAGGAGGTAGAATTATCTAATCAGGGCTCACCAGTGAGGAATAAACAGCATTCTTCTGTCCAGGAGTTAATACATGCGTTGGCCATTCCTTCTTGATGTAATGTTCCGCTTTGTTCCTGCTGTCCCATTCGCAGAGGAAACAACAATATTTCGTATAACCAAGCTGCAAACCCATTAACAAAGAAATGACTTGTAAATCACAGCAAACGGTCCACTTGTATTTCTCATACTGAATTTTTTCTAACCCTATTTCGATGTTTTCATAGGTTTCCTTCATATTAGTTGCATAAGCCAAAGGCACTGAAGGAAATTTGTTGCTATTGTGCAAAAGGACAGCCTTAAAACTAGTTTTCAAAGAGTCAATAAGCAATCTCCACTCTGTACTTATATGTGCATGTCCAAGTCTATCCATCACAGCACAGACATTATTACAATATACTAAATCATTTTCTTGAGAATAGTAGTTTTGAAACTCTGTATGAAGGTTTCGAAAAATACACACTTTAGTGTCACGATGGAGCAGATTCCAGGCTTAAGTTTAGAATCAAGAAGTTCTGTCTGTGTATTGGAGAGTTTTAAATCCCGTATGAGGTCATTTAGTTCACCCGGAGTTATCAGATGGGAATCCAATGTAGATGTGCTTCCTACATAAGTAGGATCATCATCTTCATTTGGAACTTCAATAGTTGCCTCAAGTACGTAATCCTCATTTACCGTAAGATGAGGAGGAGGTACCTGTACAGGTAATTCTGCACTGTGTGGAACTGGCCTAATTGCTGATGCAAATTAGGGTACTGTACTGTGTGGTTAGATTTACTGCTTATTTCTTTTATCTGTGTCATACAAAAGTAGCAGTCTGAAGAATGATCTTTTGGTTCCCTCCAGATCATCGGTACTGCGAAGTACATGTTTCGTCCACCATTTGCCCACCCAGTCAGACGTTTCACGCAAGTACAACAAATGTAGTGAGGAACCCAGTTCTTATCCTGGTCTCCTACACAGCAACCAAAATATAACTGATAACACTTCCTCACAAGTGGAGTAAAACATCGACGTTGTGATTTAAATATCAGCTCCCCACATACATAACAGAAATTGTCCGGTTTATTTACACACTTCCTCGACATCTTGTATCCTGTAAGGTATCACACACATACATACATACATACATACACACACACACACACACACACATACATACATACACACACACACACACACACACACACACACAGGAATCTACACTCCATCAAATTCCCACAAAATCCCTCTAGACATTCCCTCATACAAAAATGGTGACATGGTGTACACATCATTGAAAACGTTTTATTGGAAGTCCAATGAGGTATAAACCGTGGTATATTGTAATTTTCGTGGAAATTATATGTGTTGAAGACCGACCCGACCCCACCCGTGACCCAAATTGACTGACCCGACCCGACAACCCGACCCGAGCTGACCCGATTGGCCCGACCCAAAGTGACCCGAGTGAACCAACCCGAGGTGACTTAACCCGACAACCGACCCGAGTGACTTGAACTTACAATCTAACCAGTTTGAGAGAGCTAGAACTTTACAAAACTGCCACCAGAAAAAAAATGCTGACCAATTCTTATGCATAAACCATTGTTTCGGCTTTTTTTACTTGTAGTATAATTATCCTCCTCCTCCTCCTCAGTGTTCTCCCATTAATAAACAGGCCAGTTTCCGTGAATTAGGTAAGAAGCTTCCATTTTTGCGATTTCCCGCTAATATCTGCCTCGCAACCCAACATAAAGTACCACCCTCCTTATTACAATCTATCAATTCCAACCTTCTTACACACTCTCGCTCTCCTGATATCACCCCCTTTACTACATCCCTCAGAATGCAATCCCTTAGCAAGATCAAAACTTGTGATCCGTCCATTTTTCGCTTCCTTATATCGTCTAATATTGCTCTCGTCTCTTGCATTTTTTTAGCATTTCCTTATTCGTTTTCCTCTCTACCCTGCTAACCTTCTTTATTTTACTCCACATCCAAATTTCCAAGGTTAAAATTTAGGCAATCAAGTTCAAAAGTCAAAATAAAATTTGACTGAGTTCTGAAGACAAGTTCTGAAGGCTAAAAGAATAAAAGTTCTGAAGACAACATTATTTTCTAGTAAGGAATGTATATAGAACTTCTTTTAATATTTTTTGCTGTGTAACAAACAACAATTTCATCACGTTAACATCCCGATTTTTCTATTTAAAAACAGCGTTGCTGTCTGATAGAATCATAAGGAACTAATTGCACTGAAATATCATTCTGTAGGGAATTACCTTTTATTTTTTCTTGATTAATTTATCTAGAAGATATTTGCAACGTTATATAAAATTAGCAAGTATTTTATTGCGGAGAAAGTCAAATCACTACTCCAGCAATAATAATAATAATAATCTGAAGGTGACCAAGAAAGTTCTGTCTCTTTGTGGAGGTCTGTGTTCAATTGGCCCTCACACCGTGAGTTGAATGCGAATGGATTTAAGGTGAAGGTCAGTTGTTGGACGAGACGAGACGAGACAGAATTTTCATGAAAGGGTACGAGATGAGACAGAGCTCTTTCAATAGAAACATATGCACTTTTCCAGACGAGACTACCTTCACGACACATTTTCGAAACGAGAATGCCCCAAACCAGGTCTCGTGAGCAACACTAGTGAGTATATCCAACATACTACTTGGTTGTGGCTGTTCAGAGGCACCGTGAACGTGCGTAAGGACTGAGTGAACATGGGGCCTTCACAGAGCGTCATAAGGGCTTGTTTGCTGTACGAGTTCAAATTGCTGCTCCGCGGAGCGGAAGATATGACAGACCTTTGGTGAGGGTGTCGTGACTACGCGGAGAGTGCAGTGGTATGACGGTTTAAGGACGGTGACGAAACACTCGAAGACGCACCACGTGCCGGAAGACAAACAGATGTTCAAAATAAAGATCTTCGGGCAGCAATTGAGGCGAAGACAGACATGTGAGGAACTGGTACTACCTTTCAGTGTAAGTGGAGAAACCATTCTGCACCACCACCATCTACTTGGGAAGCACTGCAAGTTGGGTTGATAGGTCCTACATGATTTGACTTGGAGCCAGAAAGCAACGCGAGCAGACACCTGTGTTTCTTTGGTGTCTCGTCTGAGGAAGGAGCAATTTCTGAACAGGGTGTTGACATGTGATGGGAAGTGGGTCCTGTACGAAGCTCCACGGCGCCGTCATTGTTGGTTAGCATCCCATGAACCTGTTCAAAAACAGCCCAAGCCAGCACCACGCCAGAATAAGGTTCTCCTGTGCATTTTGTGGACTGCTGGAGGTATCGTCCATCGGGAACTGCTACCAGCTGGTCAGATCATCAATGCAACTGTGTACTGTCACTGTGTACTGTCTGGATCCAGCAGTTCTGAATCGCAAAGGGGTCCTCTTGTTACAAGGCAACGCTAAGCCCCACGTGGCTAAAATTACCCAGTACATCATTCTACGCCTTGGATGGAAAACACTATTGGATCCGCCATACTCCACGGACATTGTACCGTCCGATTACCACCTGTTCCATTCCTTGGACAATCACCTTAGAGAACGCCAATTCAAACAGCTAGTAGAGGTTCAATATGCACTTGATATCTTCTTCACTTCACGTCCCACCAAGTTCGACTGCGATGGAATCCATGGCCTTCCAGAACGTTTTCAGAAGGTCGTCGAGGCTGATGGAGACGATTTTTGATATTCCAGGTACGTCTTGGGTTACATACCAATGTTCGAAGGTGTTGGTGAAAAGGCGGCGGAACTTTCTTATGCACTCTTAAAGTTATAATAATAATAATAATAATAATAATAATAATAATAATAATAATAATAATAATAATAATAATAATAATAATAATAATAATAATGTGTCCTGCCCAAAGGCAGATGTTTGATCCGAAGGTCCATGGGTATTGATTCCAGCTCGTACCAAGTAAGTTTTCTGGTGGACAAACCCCATGTGCATGGGTTTTCTCGGTGTTCTCCCATTTCCTCCCACTTTCTTCATTCTACCACTTCAATTATTTCTCATCATCACTGTCTCTCTTAGCGTTGGTGCATAACGTGGGACGTTAACTAGATATTTCCTTTCAATTTCACTTAATGTGACATTTAACTTGACATAGAAACGCAGAAAGAAAAAAGTCAGTAGTAATATTAATTACAATTACAATACCAATTAGTTAATATAGGGTAAAATTAAAATTTTATTACTATTTCACCTTCAATTAGTCACAATTATCATTCATTCACCAACTTCGAATTGAATTCCACAACAAAGCTCTTTATAGTATTCCGTATAGAAAATAAGTGAAGAATGTGACGACCCGACCCGAGTGACCCGACACGAGCTAACCCGACTGACCCGACCCGTAACCCGACCCGTTTGAGAGCACTATCAGAGGGGTACTATTTACAGTACAATTTATTTTGTATGGTTTAGCATACTTTAAGGCTACCATACTTTTTGAAAACAGAAAAAACGGGACATCTTACAAATTAGTAATAAATATTGCATTTTGTATTAATTTTATCTTTCGAATTTTACTACAGTATCGCACTAGTTATACAACTTAAAATAATGTATTAATATAGTCCATACTCAGTGGCGTATTTAGGGGGAGGGCTTCCGGGCTCAAGCCCCCCACCGAAATCTTACTTACTATAGTAAAGTATATGAAATATCTTGCAGAATTTTCATATTTTCAGGCAAAGCACTCCCGGAAGTTAGCAAAGCCCCTCCCGAAACAAAATCGTAAATACGCCACTGTCCATACTTAATCAACAGTGCTAAAAATTATTATAGAAGCTAGAAGCTGTTATACAATATAAACGCAATCAGTGAACATACAATATTTAGGCAAAAATTATATTTTCAATATTATTACGCATACCACCTTTACATGCTCTACATGTCTATAAAGAAAAATATCCAGATTTATGAAGTTGTTTCAAAATTTCAATAGGCTAATTTATTGTTGTTAACCTAAAATGCGAACTAAAAGAAAGCAATTTGCATAATTGTTTTTCTGAAGCAGAAAAAAAAATGTGTTTTCGGGGCTGGTCTGCAACGTCACAAGAATTTGTTGCCACCTCGGGGTATACATTCTTACTTTTAGTGATAAGAGTGCTACTTAGGAGAATTTAAACATTGCATGTTATATCCGGGGAAGCAGCGATTGCAATAATAATAAAGATTAGAATGAAATTGTTCCTATAGTATTGTCGGAATTGAAAGCAAAAGGAATAAGTCGATTTTATTATCTTTTCAGAAATTTTGATATGTAATTAATAATAATAATAATAAAGAAAAAAACAGGACAAGAAGGAAAATTTCTGCACACCGGGACAAATTTTAAGAAACCGGGGCGTATGGTAGCCTTACATACTTATTTGCATGCGGAGTGTCAGTACGGAGCCACTACGTAGCAGAGTTGAAACAAAACCTCGTAAATAGGTTGCCAACTCAGGAAAATAAAATTACCGGCACACCCTCAAAATTCTCTGTACAAATGAGAAACTGAAGACTGTATTGATCGTTATTGTATTTACCAGCAATTGCCACTTGTTTAAAATTATCGAAACAGATGAATAATACTGGATATTAATCTTTATGTAACAATAGTTGATTCATAAAATGAAATTTATTCTATAAACTTCACTTCAAACAAAGGAAATTGCTTTAAAAAGTCATTTTCTACTCTCAATAAATGAATAAAATTCTTTTACAATAAAATATAAGTGTTATCAAATTTGTTATGTTAAATAAATAAAAAAAACTGCCATACGTTAAAAAAATATCGATAATGTATAATACAACGGAAATTTGTGTTTGTAAAGGCGCTGTTGAAAAATTTCGATGTTCAATGTTATATTCTGGATTGCAGATTCCAAAATACCGGTCAGAAGGGGTCTAATAAGAAGTTTGTACCGGTCACCGGCCTTAATCAAAATCACAGCAAATACCGGCCAGTTAGCAACTCTACTCGTAAATCAGAATGCTGAATGCACCAAAATACTTCACCATGCATTCTATAGTTTCTGCAAAATGAGTTTAATGAAGATGATCATATAAAACAAAATACTGTGTTATAATTTTCCCTTTAACAGTCTACTTTGTGGATTTGTTATATCTTCCACTTATCAATTTCCTGTACGAGATGAGAATAACGGTTTCTGCGCAAGATAGAAAGAAAAAAATACATTTTTCTCATAAGGATTCAGTTCACGTAAGAAATAATGAATAAGTTTAATAATAAGAGCCGAGGAGTGAAAAACTAACTCAGCAATAATGATTGTAAGTATAAATATAAATATAAAAAAAAAACATTTAATTCCATCATTGTTAGGATAAGATCAATATAGTGAATCACACGATAGTGTGAACAAACCAAACCACACAATAGTGTGAACAAAGTCCTGTTAGAAAAATACTCCATAAATATGACACATTTTTTTAATGTTTCTACCATTTATACAAACCCTCACATTGTTTTCGTTCTGGCGGCGCCCCTAATAGAGTACAAACGAAAATTTCGCCTGCACATTTCTGTGCAAATGATGTACAAGCGATTGATATAATTTGTGATTGAATTGGATATGGTGGGGGCTACCATTTAGACAGCCCCACTTTGTTTTCGTTCTGGCGGCGCCATTAATTGTGTACAAACGAAAATTACGCATGCATATTTCTGTACAAACGATTACGAAAATTTGTGATTCAATTGGACATGTTGGTGGGAAGCTACCACTTAGAGAGCCCCCAGTTTGTTTTCGTTCTGGCGGCGCCCCTAATTGTGTACAAACGAAAATTTTGCCTGAACATTTCTGTAAAAACGACGTACAAACGACTGCGACAATTTGTGATTGAATTGGACATGGTCGGGGGCTACCACTTAGACAGCCCCACTTAGTTTTCGTTCTGGCGGCGCCCCTAATTGTGTACAAACAAACATTTCGCCTGCTCGTTTCTGTACAAACGAAGTACAAACGATTCCGACAATTTGTGATTCAATTGGACATGGTGGGGAGGTATTACTTAGAAAGCACCCCACTTAGTTTTCGTTCTGGCGGCGCCCCTAATTGTGAACAAACAAACATTTCGCCTGCCCGTTTCTGTACAAACGAAGTACAAACGATTGCGATAATTTGCGATTGAATTGGACATGGTGGGGGGGCTACCACTTAGACAGCCCCCTTTTTTCTGTTCTGTCGGCGCCCCTAATTGTGTACAAACGAAACTTTTGCCTGCACATTTCTGTACAAACGAAGTAGAAACGATTGCGATAATTTGTATAGAATAGAACATGTTGGTGGGGGGCTACCAGTTAGACAGTCCCCCACTTTGTTTTCGTTCTAGCGGCGCCCCTAATTGTGTATGAACATACATTTTGTCTGCACATTTCTGTCCAAACGAAGTACAAACGATTGTGACAATTTGTGATTCAATTGGACATGGTGGGGGGGCTACCACTTAGACAGCCCCCATTTTTTCTGTTCTGGCGGCGCCCTTAATTATGTACAAACGAAAATTTCGGGTGCACATTTCTGTACAAACGAAGTACAAACGATTGCGACAATTTGTGATTGAATAGGACATGGTCGGGGGCTACCACTTAGACAGCCCCCAATTTTTTTCGTTCTGGCGGCGCCCCTAATTGTGTACAAACGAAACTTTTGCCTGCACATTTCTGTACACACGAAGTAGAAACGATTGCGATAATTTGTGATAGAATAGAACATGTTGGTGGGGGGCTACCAGTTAGACAGTCCCCCACTTTGTTTTCGTTCTAGCGGCGCCCCTAATTGTGTACGAACATACATTTTGCCTGCACATTTCTGTACAAACGAAGTACAAACGATTGTGACAATTTGTGATTCAATTGGACATGATGGGGGGGGGCTACCACTTAGACAACCCCACTTTGTTTTCGTTCTGGCGGCGCCCCTAAGTTTGTTCAAACAAACATTTCGCCTGCACATTTCTGTACAAACGATGCACAAACGAATGCGACAACTTGTGATTGAATTGGACATGGTGGGGGAGCTACCACTTAGACAGCCCCCACTTTTTTCCGTTCTGGCGGCGCCCTTAATTATGTACAAACGAAAATTTTGCGTGCACATTTCTGTACAAACGAAGTACAAACGATTGCGACAATTTGTGATTGAATAGGACATGGTCGGGGGCTACCACTTAGACAGCCCCCAATTTTTTTCGTTCTGGCGGCGCCCCTAATTGCGTGCGAACATACATTTCGCCTGCACATTTCTGTACAAATGAAGTACAAACAATTGCGACAATTTGTGATTCAATTGGACATGGTGGGGGGGGGCTACCACTTAGACAGACCCCATTTTTTTCTGTTCTGGCGGCGCCCCTAATTGTGTACAAACAAAAATTTCGCCTGCACGTTTCTGTACAAACGAAGTACAAACGATTGCTATAATTTGTGATTGAATAGGACATGTTGGTGGGGGGCTACCAGCTAGACAGCCCCCAATTTGTTTTCGTTCTGGCGTCGCCCCTAATAGTGTACAAACGAAAATTTGGCCTGCACATTTCTGTACAAACAATGTACAAACGAATGCGATACTTTGTGATTCAATTGGACATCGTGGGGGGAGCTACCACTCAGACAGCTCCCCACTTTGTTTTCGTTCTGGCGACGCCCCTAAGTTTGTTCAAACAAACATTTCGCCTGCACATTTCTGTACAAACGATGCACAAACGAATGCGACAACTTGTGATTGAATTGGTTTTGGGGGGGGGCTACAACTTAGACAGCCCCCATTTTTTCTGTTCTGGCGGCGCCCTTAATTATGTACAAACGAAAATTTCGGGTGCACATTTCTGTACAAACGAAGTACAAACGATTGCGATAATTAGTGATTGAATAGAACATGTTGGTGGGGGGGTACCAGTTAAACAGCCCCCATTTGTTTTCGTTCTGGCGGCGCCCCTAATAGTGTACAAACGAAAATTTGGCCTGTACATTTCTGTACAAACAATGTACAAACGATTGCGGCAATTTGTGATTTAATTGGACATGGTAGGGGCTACCATTTAGGGGAACTCCCTCGAGAGGAATCACTCTACTTATTTATTGCAAAAAGCAGAATTTAAAAATTCGCATTCGTCCAAAGTTATCGTGTGAAGTAACAGCCGTTTGTATGTACGTACTAATATTGATAAGTTCCACTACGCGATCCCAATTAATAGTTCATATACCCGCGCCACACACACACACACTAGCATTTGTACACACGAAAGTATACCTGGTAGTATCCACACGCTTACGCCGGAAACTAGAAACAAACACACACACACACACACACACACACACACAGGGACAGAGAGTGAGAAAGAGAATATCTTGTTGTACCTTTATACTGAATGCACCATTACTCACAAAATCAGTTAAAAAAGAAAAAAGAAAAAAGTTGTAAATGAAACTTTCAAAGATTGGTACCACTGCTGCGTGTCACACATGAGATTGTTCCATAATGATTGATTCGTAATACGATGTATATGGGTTTCTTAATGGTAGTATAACAAAATGCCTTCAAATTGACCACTAAATAAAAAGTGAAATTTATTTCTCAAATTTTGTAAAATCGAAGTCGGTGGGCATTATGGGAACAGTCTACAATAACAATATATGCAAATAAATGTTAATATACTTCACGTTTTCCAGTGGGTGCAAGAAAGCTTCGAATAGTATTTGTTGCCAGAAGCATTAGCTGATGTAAATATATATATATATATATATATATATATATATATATATATATATATACAAAGCGCAAGGAAAAACTAATAAAAAGTTCTCAAATCAAAGAAAAGCAGGGTTTATTTTTTAAATTCTTTTGTGCTTCACACCTACCATTGCGGCGCTTCCCAGCTGGTCTGTCGACTTCACTCACATGTATGGGGGAAAGCGTCGTATACTCTGGACCCAGGTGCTGATTTTCCACGGCACGGCGCTGCTTATGTACACAGCTGATATTTTAATTTCGAAACCAGGATATAAATATAAATAATCGATTTCGTCTTCCGAAACGGGATCTAAACTGTACTCTTCCAAAATCTTTGATATTTCTTGCATATTCATTTTACTTGCTTCAAACAAGATAACTTCTGCAAAATTAAATAGTTTTCGAAACAAAATATTCCACTATATTATCGAACGTGATGCAGTCAAACGCAGAAAGATAATCACAACAATCAACCTGCAAAAGTTCACTTTCTCTTCGCTGAATGTCAGATGAATAGTATTTCTTCAAGAACAGTATTTAATATGGCCGAAAACCGATCGGAACCCATAAGAAGTTACATAGGGACTATTTTGTAAATGGATTCGGGCTCTGGCGTTTTGGAATAAACAGGCAACCCGAGTCCGACTCGAGCTTAGGATCGAATGTGTTAACATGTGTTGGCACATCAAATGACACACAGTTACTACTAATGACATCTTGTACAAAAGTACCAAATCTTATGTGTGGAGGTCCATGGAGGTTGAGATATGAATATAAACAAACTGCGTTTTCATCTATAACATACCTACTCACTGACTGACATAAATATTCAACATGTTTCTGATTTGCTAGAAATACGATATATTGCACATTGATAGGAGTTAAAATTACATTTCATTTACAGAAAATTCCAACATTTTGCATAAAACAGCTAAGGGAATTAAACAGAGCCATCTGCCTCAGGCTACATCTTTCTCTTGCATATACCGAGACGATAATGTTCAATCAGATATTACTGCAGAGTATAACTAATAATGTCAGCAACGCCAAATCACAGACACAATGGCCCGTATCAAGGGCAGAGTACTTGTTCTTGGATTCCACAAAGAAGAGGAGTCGGATGATTTTCAAAAAGATATTGAAAATATATTTTCACACTCCGAGAAAACCCACATACACAACGTTCGTCCACTACAAAGTCCACATGGAACGAGCCAGGATTGAACGAGGTACCCTACGTATAAGATATAAGCATTCTATCCGTGAGTCTCCACGACCCCTCTGCTTACTAGTAATGACATTACGCAAAACAGGTAAACTTTAAATGCGGAATCTTATGGGAGGTTGATATACGAAATCTGGAACTGCAATTTTCGTGTAGGAAAAGATAGAAACGGTCATTTGCAAGACAATGGAAATATTGAACAACTTTAGAGTATCATTATATTATCTCTTCCCAGATTCTTCACTAGAAAGAATTATGTTCACGACTAACTAGAAATATGATATTTTGCATATTGATAGGATAATATTTACATATTAAGAAAACCCATTACTCTACGAGGAAAACAGTGACATCAACCTTCCAGATCACCCCTCTACTAAAACCGAAATAGAGAAGAGCTGGAACTATTTCCCACAAAAATGATCTTTTCATTAACGTTAAGATAATACTCTTCCAACCAACATACCAAAAGTATACATAGATGCAGATATATGAAATACTTTTCGGTTGTCATCTTCAAGAACTTAAAATTTGAAACAATAAATCACTAAAAAATCATGTAGGTATCAAATTACAGGAAATTTAGAGCTGAATGGGAACTATATTAACTTTATGATTTCTTAAACTATTCACCACGAAACATACTGAAGTAGACTTACACACACAAAAAAAAAATACAAATCGCTGAGCAAAGCAACTTTTGTTTAATAAATAATAAATGTGCGACAGTGTGACAGAGTGTAAATGTTCCATGGAGTTGCTCAAGGTTTTATTTTTCTCTTCCAGAAAGGATATCGCGCCTGCTAAAAATTGAATAATAAGTAGTAGTGAAAACTAATTCGTTTCTCACGTAATTGTTCAATAGTTCGTGTTATGCGAATTGATGAGTCATTCTCTTCAGACAGACAATTTACTACTTCCTCTATGGTTTGAAAGTTGGTTGCGTAATATAAAGCTGTAGAAATCCAAGTGCCCCCACCTTGTTATTACTGGGTTTGGAGGTAAAGCAACTTCAGGGGCGGTTTCTTTAAATAGCTGAATCAGAGATGAAGCTTTGAGAAATATTTTCTTGGTATTGGAGATTAAAGCATCTACTTTGTGGAATAAACCACGGAATTTCTTAACAATTCTATGCAGAGCATGTGCGAGACACGTTATGTGAAGCATAGCTGGGAAAAGAACTTTAAGTGCCATTGCATTGCCATTGCAGTTCATGTATGTGATTGCAGTTCATGTGCGTGATAAACAGAAGAATATCTAGATGTTTAACACCATCCGCCCAAAATAAATTCGGTGATGACGTGAACAACTGAGAATTTGTTGTCCTATTTGCTTTTTGGCAGTTCCTCACTTGCTAGAAGAAATATTTTGGGCGATTGATCACGTTCCATTGTAACGATTACAACATTAGCAAGGAACCGTTTCTTGGCATCGGTCGTTTCGTCAATCGAAACCCAATTTCTTTCCCATTCACTTCTTTCTTAATTCTTTCACTGACACCTGAATAACAACCGTCTACGTAATTTTTGTGCAGTGTTGACTCACTCGGTACCTGTTCACATGTGTACTTTCACAAGAAAAGCTTCAAAGACACATTTTGCAATTTGTACAAAGGTATACCTGCTTCTATGAACAAATCTACAGAAAATAGGATTCCGACTAGTAGTAACGTACCTAGTAATCAGTGAAGAAGATTTTGCGAATTTTTGTTAAGATAAAAGAGTATAATAATAATAGATGTAATAATAGAATAAAATGATAATAAATGTTAAAAGAAAGCTAAGGATGTAAGAGATACGAGGAAAGGACCAGAATAGTAAGATAAGAAGAAGAAATATAAGAAAGAGGAAGATAGAGGAGAGGAAAGAAGCCATGGTGCAATAGAAAGTATAGCAGACGACACTGAGATAATCAAGAGGACTCTAAAGAAAATAGAGGACGTTTCATCGTACAGGAAAGGGAGTAGGAGACTATGGACGGATGAGGCCAGATTCATTGGGAAAGAGAAAAACTCTTATATGAATTGGAATATAGGACTTAGAATTGACGAACCGTGGGGCAAGTTATTGGTAAAACTTAATTTGTAGCTTAGTCTTCCACTGGACTAGAGAGGGAAATAGATCTTCGGTGTTTAGTTTCATTTTTGTCAACTTTTGTTATGATTGGCTGAATCCTCTTTGATAAGCGTTAAGAACCATTTTCCTCTTATATTTAGAAGCAACTGTCTCTCGAAGTGAGTGTCTGATGAGGGGTATACGGACAAAATCTCGCGGCCGAAACATCGCCGCCCAAAATCTCGCCGGCCAAAACCTCGCGGGACAAAATCCCGCCGGGCCAAAACCTCGCGTGGCCAAAACCTCGCCGTCCAAAACCTCGCGGGACAAAATCTCGCCGGGCCAAAACCTCGCGTGGCCAAAACCTCGCCGCCCAAAATCTCGCCGGGACGAAACCTCGCCGCGAATGAAACTTTTCTTTAAAATTTACCCAATGTGTTTCCTAATATGCAATTCCACATTACAAATAATAATAATAATAATAATATACAAAACATCGTGTGCGTGGGCTTTCTCGGGTTATTCCCGTTCCCTCTCACTTTCTTTATTCGATCATTTCCTTCATCCTGGTCATCTACGTTTCCTTTAACCTATAGGACATAATCAAGGGACGTCGTAAAAACACATATATTGTTTCATACTTTCATAAATATTATTAGATTTTTGTTAAAATTTTAAGTTTTTGGATGTTCCAAAGTTCACGAAACTAACCGTGTTAGTTGTCATTACTTTCCTTATTCAGACTTTCTTTCCCTATAACCAGTTTAAAAACATCCTGTCGCTCTACCTTCACATTGAAATCCTCTAATACAGAAATAGAATTTTCATATGGTATCGCGGGACTTGGTCAAATACCCGTGATATTTCTTCTGAAACAGCGTCTTTTATATCGTCATCCTTATCATCTGTTGGAACATTTACATTTTTGTCAGGCGAGATTTTGGGTATGGCGATATTTTGGGGCGCGAGGTTTTGGCCTGGCGAGATTTTGGCCCGCGAGGTTTTGGCCCCGCGAGATTTTGGCCCGCGAGGTTTTGGGCGGCGAGGTTTTGGCCAGGCGGGGTTTTGGCCTGGCGATATTTTGTCCCGCGAGGTTTTGGGCGGCGAGGTTTTGGCCAGGCGAGGTTTCGGCCTGGCGAGATTTTGGGTCGCGAGGTTTTGGGAGGCGAGGTTTTGGCCAGGCGTTGTTTTGGTCCGCGAGGTTGTCGCCGCGAGGTTCTGGCCGCGAGGTTTTGTACCCAAACCCTGATGAGGCCAATGTGTTCAGTTAGTTGGAGAAACTGTCACACATTTCTTATTTCTAAATAAACGTTGCTTTAGTCAGCGATTTTTATCTTTTGTGTAAGTTATTTTAAAGATAGCAAAGGTAGTTTCAAAGCAGCAAATCTAGATAGAACCACTTAGTTATTGAACTAGGCTATATGGATAGCAGCAACCAGCCAAATTAAAAGTACAAAAAGGATCTGATAACCCAATCAAAAACACCACATTTCAAAAAGAAGTTCAGTTCTGAACGAACACAAAATCATTAAGTTATCAATAGAGGCAAGATAAATTATGGTGTCGATTCTGCCAAGTTCTTGAAATAAATCTTTTTGTTTCGAAAGTGTTTGAAGAACTTATCCAATTGATTACCTTATTAACACAGCCAACTTCTTCAGCCAAGGTAAATTGCGAAATTTCATGAAACAAATTATCTTATTCTTAAATGATTTGAAGACCTTACTGATTACAACAAATTTTAACCTATCTGTATCTTTGCCAGCCTTGTTACATGGCTATATGATACGTTGAGCAAACATCTTGGATTTCAGTGGTTCTTCTACTGATGCAATCGCTCGTGTCACTACTAGTGATTATGTCTATATTTTAGGGTAACATGCGCATCCTATTGTGTAGATTTTCCGGGCAATGTCGCCATATTCCAGGATGATACTGTAATCATATAACAGGGGAGAGTTTCCGATATCGCACCGGGTCCTAAATCGCACCACTCCTAGTTTAAAAAGAACCGTATTACTAACAAACCATCTGGTACCTAAATTAAGCACTTAAGCATATTTCCATAATTACAGAGAAAAGTGACCACGTTCAGTAAGTTATGTGTGTGTGTGCAGTTGCAATACAATATAATTGGAGTATTACTAACTAATTTTCGGGGTATTTCACAGTAGAATAGGGATTAAGGTAAGAGAATTAGCTTATGTTTAAATAAGTAGTAATAAACGAAATACCACTAATATTATAGTGACAAACTCAAGTTATTATTTTTTTTAATTTGTGAGGTATGTAAAGAATATATTTTTTTAATGGTGTAGTTTCCCAAATCGCACTACTACCGTGTGTCCGAAATCGCACCAGTGCGATTTTGTCTCCCGTAATGAATTGTTTTTCCTGGTTTCTTTCTCGTTACAATTCACACAAGGTGGGTACATGGCAATATGGAAAATGGTCTTCGGAGTCTATGAATCGTGCTTTAAAAAAGTATATAGAAAATAAAGTGACACTGCCCAGCCCAATAGCAGGAGGTAATAGAAGTACCAACATGCAACCACAAAAAACAGAAGTACTCTCATCAAGTCCTTACAAAAACATTTTGTAGAATAACGGCAAAGGCAATCAAGAGTATCCAAACGTACGGAGAGACCTAATCTTTCTGAACCGGCAGCTAGGTCTGGATGTGCTTCAGTAAACCTTAACATCAAACAGTATTCGAAAAGTTGATATATCCAAATCACGATGCTCCGAGCTACATATTTGCAGTGTTTCAAATGTGGCTTTTGAAATCAATGGATAAGATTGGTTTTGCGTCCTTTGTCAACAAAATTTAGTCGAAGATATGGTACAGAGTGTTTTGTGTAAAGTCTGGATACATGAGTCTTGTGCGGGTGTTTCAGGAGATGAACGTGCATTCCAATGTAATTTTTGTGCACATAAGGTGTAGCTGTCTGTTTTCCATAAATATACATACTTTACGTTTCATAGAATTATGAACAATATTGCTCATTGGATCAATCATGTGGATATTCTTTTCTTTAATGATATGTTCTTCCTCGTATTAATAACACTGAGATAAAAGAATGTGATATATCATAGAAATATTAATTTGATTTACTTCTAGGTTGCATTTCTACTTAGCTTATATTTAAGGTGTTATTTCTGAGCTCGGTTATTTACATTGCAGTATTTTTTTCTCTTTAAAGATGCATTATATCTCATCTTAATATAACATAAAGAAAATAATGCGATATTCCATGGAAACGATAATTTGTTTTACCTATATGTATTACTGTAAAATTTGCATATATTCAAATAGTAGTGCGATTTTGGCTTCACATAGTGCGATTTGGGAAACCTGTTGAGTAAATAGCACCAATCGTAGGCTTCTAAAATATCATCATATTTATCATGATAATGATAAGATATCGTTATGAAATCACTGTAAAACTATAAAGTTCAATACGATCAAAAAATAATTTTGAATTTCTTCAAAATTTTCGAATTAAAACCATTTATGTAAAAAGTGGTGCGATTTTGGCTACTCTCAAATATATACAACTGTACTTGTTGCTTCGTGGTTTAAAGAACATCGAGATGAAGTTGAATGAATATCAGTACATGAATATACAGGGTTGCCCAAAAGTAGGTATACATCCCTGCACTAGTCAAGTATAACATTCTAGTTTATGGGTTTATTTGCTTCGACTCTTCTGAGTTTAAGATATAAGTAAAAACCCATTAAGAACAAATAATAAAGAAGCTAAGTCTACCTGATGGATAACTATAAGAAATGATATTAATGCAATAAGCTGATCAGTACGGTGCTGTATACCTACTTCTGGGCCACCCTATAGTTCAGAATTTACAGTGAGTTCTGGAGAAACGAATTCAGTGCATATTCCCACCTTCATCTCTCATGACACGTTCCTGTACGGAGTCATTTACGCCGGAGGAATGGCGTAATATTCTACTAGATATTATTCAAGACTCTATGACTCCATTCCACATTGCACTAGAGCTATTTTGAGGGCGAACGTTAGTCCAATGCCATCTCGTAAATTACAATTCTTTAGGTATATCCATTAAATTTATCTTTACGTGTTTTCATATAATGATGGTACTTTAATGTGAATTATTCTTCCAGAGAAGGAGTTACAGCAGTGGCATCAGAAATACATTTGGAAAGTATCCCGAGATATAAATGGCAGAGGGATGTCGTGTTTGGGTTGTTAAAAATTACAGGTATGTTACGTATTGTGGCAATGTTTACTTGTTGTGTGAAATTATGTTGTTACAACTTGTGTGTACTTTCATATTGGAGCCTTCAAGAATGTTTATAATTAGCACAGGTCACACAAAGTAAGAGTATTTCCTAATAATTGCATCTCTAAGTGCCTTTTCAATGGTTATATGTATAGTGTAATCCATATTTTCTCGCTTAACCCTACAATGCATAGTGGGGTAGGCATGGGTCATAATGGTAAATAATCTGTGCTTTCCTATATAACGGTTTGTAGTTGCTAATGCATGTTGAACCAAATTGGGAACGTTTGAAGCTAGTCGTAATTCCACAGTTTCCGCCTAGATGGCAATATTAAGCGTACCGGTACTTCCGTTACTCATTTTTGTTATTCGTGTCATGTTGCCTACTGTTTTATAGTTCACGCAGCATGTGCATAAAAGAAACATATTTGTTGTGGTAAAAGAGAAGATATGATAGGAATTGCTTCCGTTTCTGACAGTAAATAGAGGAGTGATTTAAAACGCCTATCGATCTATGTGGAATATCATTCTATTTTTAAGCGTAATATAAATGAAAAGCACACGTTTCAGTTATGCTTTTATTGTAAAAATATGCATAACACCATAGGCGCCGACTTGATGAAAATATTGTGGGGGCAAACCAATGAATAAATATATCATCATATTCAGCCGTTTTCTATCAACTGCTGGATGAAGGCCCCCTTCCCCCCAGATCTCGGTCAGCTGCGAAATTCATGACCTAAGTTAAATTTGTCAAAAGTCATTAAAACAAATTCAAGTTCAAATTCAGGTAACTTTGCTGCACCACATTGATCTTCACTTGTCATATCAATGTTGCCACAGTATTAGTTGAAGCTTGAGTGCTCTATTAAACACCGCTTTGATCGAATAAGAAGGCTGTTCCTAATATTGAATTAAACGCACGACGAAATTTACGACAGAAATTTTTGCTCTTCTTTATTAATTCTTCCTCAACTGGATTATATTGAGTGCCAGGACACCATCTTTAAATATTGGGGGGCAAAAGTGTCTTGCCCCCCAAACTCGGCGCCTATGCATAACACAACTTTTCCTGTTGTTGTAAAGCAGTTGAATGCAGACACCCAGTCGCAAAGTTCAGCTTTAGCCTTTGGTATTACCTGACCAGGGTATTAGTGCGGTTTTTTCACGGAGGGCGCTGGAGTTGTGTTCACATCAATTTCTTGGTAAGCGCAGTGGGACAGGGGAGCGGAGAGTGTTACTCTGCAGTGTATCCAAAGATTTTCAAAAATTGGAGTAACGCCATAAATTAAATAGTTGTTATTGAATGCAGGAATGGTTATTCCTGCAGTAATGCAGATGTATTGTGGATAATGGTATATGCATGGAAATTATCAATTTAAGAACAACATAGCACACAAGTGAGATTCTACGGTGTATTAAGTAGATTGTATAAAAATTGATTACGTTTTATTTGATTTCTTTATAAACAGGAGAAACCTGTAAAACGCAGCAATGAGATGTCAAGGACTAAAAGATTAATTAAAGGTTGATAGCTTAGATACTTGCTCAATATCTTGTAACTACAAGTTCAAATCAAGTTAAGCCTCGCGATGCTTATTTTTGTTTAAGGGTATGTTGATCGATTGACAAACAAATTATTTTCTAGAGTTTTAGCCAAAGAAGAATTAAGACGTTTCCACTCGAGAACTGTGGAAGTCCTTTCCTTTGGTCTATTGGCTAGCGCATGTGCCTTTGTTGTACGTGGTTCTGGGCTGAAATCCCAGTAAGAGTCCAAAAATTAATTTTACAATCTTTCAGTTTCATTAATCATTTGTCTCCTCTAGCATAAAGAGCATAATCATGAGACGTTAAACTAAAGAAATTTAATTTCATTTTTATTTTATGAATATAAACCCTATGGTAGAAAAAGGAGGTGAAGAAGAATTTTTCCTTCATTTTCTTTAAAGGACTATTGGATAGCTTGCTTTTCGGGATTGACTTGTAAAACTTGATTACAATGCATCTTTCTTTTAGGATTATTACCGTAATCCAGCCTTTTGGTAAATGTGGAATAAAAGTATTGATAAAACATCAGCGTATGGGTAATATAAGCGTAAATATAATTGCTTCAACAGACAATAAATTCACAACTTTTATTTGTGAGTATAGACATTCCCTTTGAACTCCCTCTGAATTTCTTTCAGGCTCTAGGTCTCAGGTGACAAAGAATTAATTCTACTATCTGTTTTCATACACAATATAATTTTGAAACTTGGGAGCCTAGTGTTATCTTAGTGTCTGTAATACATAATCATTTGTCGATTGACTTCAGAGGACTGAGTTTAGCCCGCAAGCATAAGTTGCATATAGTTCAAACATATCAGATGTACGGTCTTGTTTAACAAATCCTGTCCCTCCCCCTCATCTATCTCAAAAGCCCTGTATTGTTGTTCACATATGAAATTCAAAGATAAAGGCAATCAATCATCTTTAAACTGCTGTATTTTCACTTCAAGTGTAAGTACTAAAACGTGCTACGTATGGTTGCAAGAGGTTGGGTTCCTTTTTAAAAAAATGCTGAACTTAGGTACCTAACATTGGCACTGATCTTCTTCTTCATCAATTGATGTAAGAAGCGGCCGCATGATTTCCGGCCAATGGTTTCATCACCTTTATTTTTGAGTAATGAGATAACAGTGGATAACTTCGTTCTTCAAACTTGATATTTTGAAAAACTTATGCAAGTGGTTTCCTTATTCAAATACATATCTATTCACTCTAATCACTAACTTTATAATATCAATTCCTGTAAAAGTTACACTGTAAGAGTATTTCGTGTTTCTTTTTTAATACGTAATTCTTTTTTTTTTTTCTGAATTTCACTGGAGCTATAAGGAACCTTCAATTGTCAGGCATCCCACTTTAAACTTTAATCGCCGCCCTACTGCCCCCAATGTAACAATCGGTATAATTCTTTTAAATAAATTTTTCAAAATATGGCAGAAATATTGGATTTTTAAATTACCAAACCATGCTAAATAGTGACAGGTTAGATATCAGAGAAAGTTATTTTTATCTACCATCTTAAACAGCGGCGGATAGAAATCTCCTTCGGATCAGTTTCTCTCTGACTGGACTTTTGCAGCACATCCGAAAATGATTTCAATGTAAATTTGTCACTCAAGACACTGTCAATGGATCGGAGATCACATGATCCAAATTGGTCACAATTTCGAAGACGTCTTATCACAAAACTACACAATAAAACTTGCTTTAAACAATGAAAGAGCAGTTGCCAAAGTATAACTCTGATTCACAAAGATGAACTTTAAAGTTTTGTTAATAGAAGAAGTAGGAATTCCTTACACTCGAATGCCACGAAGTTCTCAGTGTTCCTTTTTACAGCACAGGTTAGTTTATTCGCAAGTTATTGCCAAATTAATATGGAGAGTGTACGTACTTTTTTTTGCAGTCCCATAAAATGTTCTGAAAATAACTTCCATAAATTTTGAAACTGTTTGTGTCTTAACTTGAACATATGCGTGAAGCGGTCTATTATGAAGAGTACAAAAATAAGTGTGATAGATTAATTACAAGTAATCCGGTTAGAAACACTGTTGTTTGTATTTTAGTTCCAAAACCGGCCGCTCGCACTCTTTCGCTGGTCAGTTAAAATATGTTTCATTTTTTAAATATTTTTCAAATCCAAAATCAGCAATCAACACAGTCCACACTACACTCACTAAAGCACTACTTATGGAATTCGCTCAACTTCAATGTAACAACGATTTTAGGAATAGAGTGGAAGTACGGATGTCGGATTGGATTTTAATCAAAACCAACATTCAGTGAAAACTGCCTTAAGCCAAATTTTTACCACCAATCTGTTCTTAGAAGAAAAAAACTTTTCTTCATGGAGAGGAAAAGTACACTTAAACTTGAAGATTATACAATTCAGTTAAGTATTCAATATACACAAAATATGAAGAAATTTCCTAAATATGAATTTATTGGCAAAATATGAATATTAAACTATTTCGATCCTACATAAAATAAAATGTAAATGTTCTTGTTCCTATTGTTCTGTAATGCATGGTTTCAAACAGCCGTGTGCAACAGCCGGCCCGCAGGCCATATGCGGCCCGCCTAACCCTGTCTTCCGGCCCGCTGGTCAGTTATTGAAAACAATAATTAGTATATTTTTTCTTTTTTACAAAAGCTGTTAAGAGTGAACTGGAAATTTTCCATCAATCACACAGTGCGAAACGTGGTAACGCCCTGAAGACAAGCACTTGGCAAGCGTAGGTACTTGGGGGAAATTTCCCTCGGTATAAGGATTGCTAGAAGTAACGACAAGGTTCTCAATACATTATTCTGCTCCTCTTTAGTGAGTAAATACAGTATTTTGATTATCAGTATAACAGTTGTTTTGTGCTATTGTGATGTAAATTACCATGAACATGTTCCATTATTTAATACTATACTGTTCAATTGTCGTAAAAATTATATACCTACAATGAGGCCCGCGACGCCATTTCGTGCTCTGTGATTGCACACTAGGGTGGTTCGAAAAAAATCATTTTTCTATTTCCGGAACGCTATAGTGCGCAAATGTTGCTGTTGGTATAGACAAGAGAGAAACCAAAAAGAAAAACGTTTATTTATATATCTTCCGGTCCTGCATCACCGTTGAAATTTAAAAAAATTAATCGCCGAGAAAAACAATAAATTTTCAATATTTTTCTAAAAAGACAGAAGAACATAGGATAATGACCCTATAGAGCCTAAAGCTTTCTTCAAGTATGTAAAAGCAACTTTAAAATAAATAAACTATATTTAGATAATATCTTTTGATCGTGCATCGCTGTCAAAAATTTCCAAAATTAGCCAATTTAGCAAAATTTGAGAGTTTAACATGTTTTTTTTTTTTTTTTTAATTTTCTTAAAACTAGTACGATAAGGACGCTACTCAGCACGAGAGAATGACTGCACTTAGAGTTCCACTGCTCAACCAGCTATCCAATGATTAGGGTGTATTATTTACTATTGTATTAACAAGTTTATAATTTTACATAATTCGTCCCCTAAAAATTTCCGTTTTCCTCTTTTATTTTGTCAATTACTAATAACTTTAAACTCTGATTTATGTGGGGGCAGCTGTGTCACAGTGGTAGAGCGTTAACGTCTTGTGCATGGAGTTCTTGGTTCATTCAAGCTCGCTATAAGTAAATTTTGTGGTGGACAAGCACCGTGTGTGGGTTTTCTCGGGATTCTCACATTTCCTCCAACTTTCTTCACCATTTCATTCATTTCTCATTATCACCGTCTCCTTTAGCCTAGCCGGCATAATCGTGGGACACTGTGTCCACACACTATACCGGAAGCTTCCGTCTCAAGTTTTACGCATCTTCCGACAGTATGAGTATTACATGGGAACTGCTTGAAATTCATAACTAGCTTAGTGTCTGCTTATAAACTACCTTATTTCGTCATTAGTCAGTGGTCTTAACAAAGGAGTTGAAGTAAGATTACAAGTATCCCATTCTATTATTTCTGTGTAATCTTGAGGTACAAAGTTCATGTTTGGTGGCAAAAATGTCTAATAGGATCACTTTCAAAAGCTGATCTCCTTGCCTTCAAAAGTTGTCTGTACCTAGGCTGTCGAATGTGGTTTCTGTCATCAATGACCATTGCCAAAAGCGCATTTTTCTGATGAACGAAATAAGTATTCCGTTCTATAACAGGGTCTAAAACTTATTTAAGTTCTTCTGTCAAAATACCACGTTATCTGAATGGTCTTGTAAACATGTGGACTTTCGGTTAAATTGTTGCTCAACTTAACGGGAAATCACATAGGCATATATAACATTAAGATAAAGGTGGCAATTTGCTTCATTATCTGAAGGACTTTCCACACTAATGTATAGCTGCAGAACTCCTGTATTGTGCCATCTTGAATGTAACAAAGGGCCAGAGTCACGAACTCAAAAGTCTTCAAAGCAGTGCCCTAACTGGATGACTTTGATATGTCCAGTAAATACAGTTGGTGTTTGCTGAGTAAGGTGGAGGTTTTGCACTTTTGTTGGAAACTCAATGACAGCTAGTGCGGAAAAGGTGCCATTAGTGGCACCGACCTTGCTGATTTTTTAAATATTTTTTTGGACAACCCCTTACCCTGCCCCAACGGACTTCAAGTTATTTAAGTGTTTGGTTAGACAACATGCACAACACCAATAACAGAAAAGCTACTTGTGGTCGTTTTTAGAGTTACCTGATGGCTATAATACAAATATTTTATTAAAAGAAACTTGTAGCAGTGCCAGTAAATAATTTTAAAATGTTTATGAGTCAAAGTACAGCAATATGAGCTCAGTTGTTGGAATTAATGTGCAGAGTTTGTTTGGAATGCCACGTCAACGATGATTATAGGCATAGCCGTTGATATAACACGATATTCTTTGTGAAACTCTTAGCTTATTTTGATCTGTACGCAAAATAACCCAGAACTCACCACGCAGAGGTGGTTACATATAGAGTACTGCCCACCCACCCATCCAGTAGGCATACGTTGAAATTTCACCTTAGGTCACGTAGTTCTTCTTGGTTCCGAAGCTGGGAATTCTTGTTCTAGACTTCTGTTTGGCTCTAACGTAGATATCTCTTGCGTTCCGGCCGCACTTTTTCGATGCTGTCTCGGACACCAGCTTCACTGTGCGTTCCACAGCTTTAGTATGGCAAGGGATGTTGTTGTTAGAGTAGCTGAAATTTGGATGCTTTGTTCAAGTTGCTGATCCGTTATGTTTCGTGTGATTGGCAGCTCTGTTAGACATTTAGGCCAATTAATCATGTCGTAGTACTTTACAGCTGTAAAGTTTAATCCTAAACAGATGCATGGCGCTCGTTTCGCACGAAGGAGTTCGCCGTATTGAAAACCAGACGGGAGCGTACTTTAACAATATACTGGCAAAGTAGACACAAACTTGAACTAGGTTTATCAGTACTGACGTAGTGGTGAAACATCCTACAGGGAAATGTAAGCCATCGTGAATGTGATAATGGTCCTGGTTTTCTGTTTGCTAGATCGGTAGTACACATTCCTGTACCAAGAGCCTTACAAATTTCAAAGAGATAATTCTGGTCGCTGCTTAAACCATCTGTTTGTTTTTTTTTTCATTTCAGACATCCATTCACCGGGAAGGGGTGTAAAGGAGACGATCGGTTCACAATCCTTTAATTTCTTTCCGATGGGGCCGGAAAAAGCGTTGGGTCCGGTCGTCCCACCATCCAATTCAGTAACCAGGTGTCGAAATGGCAACTCGTTGGTATGAATAAGGCAAATGAGATGCTGCAGTTCCTTTCCTAGGGATCTGTGTATCTGACTTATCATGCCGTTATCCCATCTTGTGTTCGTGGGTCCACCATCGCTGCTGACTGCCTCAAGACTTGACACGACGCACTGGTTCTTCTCTGAGATCTCCAATATAGAGTCGGCAATATCCTTGCCAGTGCCTGACTTAGGTGTGGCATGAGCCAAGTATACTGAACCGAACTCCGATAGAACTGTGATATGCTTTTTTGTAACCTCTCGTCTTCGTAGTTTGCCGTTAATTTTTTCCCGCCCAAGAGTTGCATCATCTTTTCCGTCGAAGTAGATACTTGTAATCACCCTGCGTAGGTGAGCCTTTTCTTTCTGGATCTTCTCACTCAGTTTATCTTTTCCTCTTCGTACCTTAGATCTGTCACCAACAAGATTTTTGTCCTCTGGCGTTATGAGTCTCGCGTCCTGAAGTACGGCAGAAGCGATCAAAACAACCTATCTGTCTGAAGCTCCAGTTCTAAACCCTGCCTCTGCTGTATTTTGAAGACAGATGCGATTTGGGCTATGTTTCATTCTTGGTCGCGTCTCGAAGTCAGATTCCGACGTGCTTCCCAATTCAACAGCTTCGCTGGATTCTCTTGACGACGCCAGTATCTTTGACCTGTGCATATGCCTAATCCCACTAGTTGATGGACTTGCTTCAACACTTCCAACGTCTTTCTTGGTTCTCTGCCCCTTAAATGTGTTCACTTTACGGGAAACATCTTTGACAGAGTTTTGCTTGTTCGGACGTCAATGTTACCAATGCTCATTTTCCGTGATGTGCTCTCGTCCAAAAGAAACTTCAATTCTCGTTTTGGAATCTTGCGTGTCCTCTCACAGTTGCAATCTTCGGCGGTTTTACAGTTGCAAGACGCAATATCAGGAAGAGACTTTTCCGTGTATGCAACAAAACCTTCACGAAGCGTTGCTTCTTGTCCTTGTCGACTGAAGTGTTTTTTCTTGTTGCGACACTTATTATAAAATGTTTCAACATGTCAAAAACTCTCTTTTCTGAAACCACAGGAATGCTTGCTTTGCGCGCGACACTTATTATAAAATGTTTTTAGCATGTCAAAAACTCCCTTTTCTGAAACCACAGGAATGCTTGCTTTACGCGCGGCACTTATTATAAAATGTTTTCGGCATGTCAAAAACTCTCTTTTCTGAAACCACACGAATGCTTGCTTTACGCCAAATATGTACAACTCTTTGTCCAACTAGTTTACAAATGTCAGTCACTGGTAATTTAGTTACACTTTCGTCACCACTTAAACCACTTCGAAACCAATGACATTGTCGCATAACGTCAGCGTACGCGGGTAACAGCACTTCACTCATTTCACTTGGAGTGCCAAATAAGCCTCGCTTCGCACTTTCCCGCGTTGGTCTGCTATGGGGCTTTTTCTTCATCTTGCTTTCCATTGCTTGCGAACTTGGAAACCAAAGTATACAAAATGTCTCTGAATCGTATCGCACTACGAAGACTGCAACTCTAGGTACAATGCACAATCTATCTGTCTTAACAGAAACAGTAGCGAACTAAAACCGTTAAAGCTTAAGCTGCAATAAACTGGCCTGTTAGATTGGTTGGCCGAACTACGCAATATCTATACCACCGCTGAACTTCGAGCGAGAATATTCTAGAAACGTCGGTGTAGGTTGTAGGGTCAACGAGGCGAGCAGGAGTGCGCGAATCTTCTGGACGGAGCCGGACGTTTCGACGACACTCGAAGAGCGTGGCCAAAGTAAGCAACCACGAAGTTTTGTAGCCTGCCGCTACATGGCATTTACTGTCGATGTAAAATACATAACAAGCGAAGAGTTGCCAAAAACAAATCGTGTTATATCAAGAGTTGTGCCTATAATTATCGTTAACGTGGCTTTCCAAACAAAATCTGGATATTAATTCCAACAAGTGAGCTCATTTGGCTGTACTTTGACTCATAAACATTTTTAAATTATTTACTGGCACTGCTACAAGTTTCTTTTAATAAAATAATTGTATTATAGCCATCAGGTAATTCTAAAAACGACCGCAAGTAGCTTTTGTCATTGGTATTGTGCGTGTTGCCTAACCAAACTCTTAAAAAGCTTTAAGTCCGTTGGGACAAGGTAAGGAGTTGTCCAAAAATATTTTAAAAATCAGTAAGGTCGGTGCCACTAATGGCACCTTTTCCGCACTACTTGTTTTAAGAAAACAAAATAAGCATTATAATTCTAAAATTTTACTAAACTTGTAAATTTTGCAAATTTTTAACAGAGATGCGCGATCAGAAGATGTCATATAAGTATAGTTTATTTATTTTAAAGTTCTTTTTACATACTTGAAGAAACTTGTAGGCCATATAGGGTCCTCGTCCTATATACTTTAAATTTTAAAAAATATTGAAAATGTATTGTTGTTACCGGATTTTTTAAATTTCAACAGCGATGCGGGACCGGAAGATATATAAATATTTTTTTTTCCTTTCGAGCTTTTTCTTGTATATACCAATGGTAACTTTTGCGCACAATAGCGTTTCGGAAAAAGAAAAATGATTTTTTCGAACCACCCTATTGCACACCCCTGGTTTAAAATACGAAATTTCATGCTTTTCCTCTCTTTAGTGATTAAATTGATTAAAGAAACTTTAGCTACGATGTTAGCATAGAAAATGCAATATTGTTTTTTATTTACAAAAATTATAAAGGAACGAATTTGACAGTTTGAAGAAAACTATCGCAAATATATATACACAGGGGTTGTACAAAAAAAAACGTTTGTAAAAGTGTGAAAATCATACCTAGTATGGTGTGAGGCCTCCTTTTGCGTTCAAAACAGCTTGGATCCGACGCGCAATGGACGTATGCAGCTCCTGTATCCTGGTGTGTGGAATTTTGTACCATTGTACCTCCAAAACATGCTCCAATTCCTTAAGGGATGATTGTTGGGGGTAATAAGACCGAGCACGCCTTTCTAACTCAGACCACAATGGCTCAATGATGTTCAGATCTGATGATTATGTGACACAGGGGAGGTGTGATAGCTCCCGGTCATGCTTCTCAAACCATGATTTCGCCGTTTCTGCAGCGTGACAGGGTGCCAAATCATCTTGGTAGATGCCATAACCATCAGGGAACAATATTTGGGCCATGGATAGAACCTGGTCCCGCAAAATTGACTCATACGCCTTAGCATTCATCATTTCATGCATGGCTATTATGGGACCTGCTGAAAACCACGATATCACTGCCCATAACTGAAGTTGTTGAGACTACATTTGGCCAATTTCGACTTTCCTAAAACTTTGGAAGAATCCATGGCGCCAGGTCCGTACGTGCTCGATGTGCTTGTCTTGGTCCCTAACAATAACCCCACAGCGTAATTTCCATTGTAATAGGTTCTCTGAAGAACTGGGAGGGGAATCTTGTCCCATTCCCTTTGCACAGCTTTCCAAAGTCCTTCCACAGTTGTCACACGCCGTTTTCCCAAATCCCGCTTCAGCAATCCAAATCCACAACAGTCCATAGGACTTGCATCTGGAGATTTAACAGGTACCTCATTGAAAGGTATCACCTGTATACCACTTACCTCCTTCATCTCCATGTAGAATGCGAGGGACGATCCTGAGGTATATGATGAGGGCTTATCCATGTGAATGCCCATCAGATTGGCATCATTTCCGTACATTGTTGGAATCTCATGCTCGTATATTGGCCGAATGATTTGCTCCTGAAAATACTGCGAATTTATTATGCAGTTCTTCGCCACTCTACGAATCTTCAGTTTAGCTCGGTAACAGTAGCCAGTAACGACCATGAACTCTTTTGGGAAGGATTCTTTACAGACACAGGCCCACCTTCTGAAGTTCTTGGCGCCTTTCTCTCGGTACATGATGGTTCTCGGTTTTCCGCAATCAGAAAGATAAATCCATGCTTCATCGAGCGTTATGACGTACATCCACTTTTGTTTTGCTAGGTGCCGTTCGTACAGCTTCCGAGCGTTAGACTTTCGTTCCTTTTGATGGCCATCTGTGAGAAGATGGCCGCGAGCTTTCATTACTTTCTCCAGCTTGAGTTGATTCTGTAACGTCCGGCTCACAGTCCCCAAAGACACGTCAAGACGATTAGCCATACACCTTTGTGTTGGCGGATTTTCTTGCATTGCCATTTTGCGAAGTTTCCTCTGCATGGTGGAGGTAGCCTTGATGCATTCCCGCTTCCTAGGCAACTTCGTTGGTGATCCAAATGGTGGAGCTTCGTTGACCTTGTACTTTTTAATAACATTTTTTATTCCACTTAAACTGATGTTGCAACCATTCTTTTTGCACTGTTTTCTAATGACAGAAACACTAAAGTGGGCGTCATAAAGAGCCGCAACATAGCCTTCCCAAAACCAGCTTAGTTTGGGCGGCCTTTTGGTCACAGAGCGGAAACCCACACACTTGGAAACAAATTTAACACAACACTCACAACAAGGGTCCTGTTTTGTGAGAAAGCAACTGCACAATACTGCAGGACGCTACGAACCAGGTCGGGTGAGTCCATTCTGCCCGATAGGGGAAAGGAACGAAATCGGCCAAACATAGACTGGCCAACCTCTGTACTTTGAATTATTAGAACAGGAGCTTCAAAATTCAGTTATGAAGTTACCGTCGCACTGTTTTCGATGAAACCGGGTTTTGTAGGCCGAAATTGAGTTCAGATGTAATTTTCATTGCAGTGTTCATCTTTTTAGCTCCTATAATCCGTTTTAATGCCCTCCGGTCCCTATGTGACAGGATTCTCTTTTGACCACTGTTGTGCTTTGTAGACGTCTTTTGCCCATGAATTGTGTATGCCCTTGTGACATTTGACAATAGTGCCTTTCGATACCCTCAGAATGTTCGCCACTTTTCCCACTGAAGCTCCAACCAGACGAGCACAAACGATCATGCCTCTTTGGGAGTCTGTCAGGTCGCCCATTTTACCGCTCCACTTTCACGCCACGACAGTCACAGGTAAACTGGTTACTGCTGACGGAAGAGGAAGGTCCACATGACACATTGAAAACAAAAAACGATCGGCAACCGCAATACATGTACAGTGGAGGGCCAAACTTACGTGTCCTGTATGAAGTGTGTTTAGATTTTTGTCCAACCCCTGTGTATTTGGGTTGTCCTTAAAAACTAACTTTTAAAATTTATTTGGGGCACCCTATTATTTAAAAAATGCTTCCATATCAAATTTTCAGAAAATGTTTTAGGGGTCATTACAATATTTTGAAATGTCAACACAATTGTAATCGAGTTTTTAAAGTGAAATTTCTATTAAAATCAATCACAATGGTAAACACGAAAATGGCAAAGATTATCTATGAAATTACTAAAATAGGACAGTACATTACCCTTTACTTTCATCTCAAGCAATCAGCAGTCACCCATGGACCTCACAGGTTCCATCCCTGTGGGGGTGGGATGCAAAGGAATGGCTTAAACATCAAAACCACACCTATTAACGAGAAGTTTATTTAAAAAGTCCAGGGCGTAAAACCGTAATTATGCACGGGTGCAAACTACATGTGGGTCCGTTCCATTTTGTAATATTTTACAGCCTGCAATAATCCGAACGTAATCGTTAAGTCTGTTTCAGGATACTTTGGTCTCTAATTCTGCCTAAATTAAAGCCATGGAAGAACACTGAGGCAGAGAGGCATAGACCAATGAAGATGTATACGCAGTATTGTGCTCCTTGTGACAAAGGAAAATTTTCCTTCAAAAGTTGAACGTTGGTATTTTTGTTTCAAACAATGGCAAATTTTCAATATTGTAACAAAAGTTAATAACAATAAACGCACCGCCGTATTAATGTCGGGAATGATTGGATAGTTACACCAGCGTTCATGTTGAGACAGAAGTGTTTCATGTTCAGACTTGGAAGTGCTACACAGGCCCAACTTCAGAGATCAGTTCTCTATTAGCTACTCTACTTTGAAGAGTGTTTGTGCAGTTTTGTGTGTGTGTGATTTCTTTTAAAGAAAAATGTTTTCTTTTACGTTATTCCTACATACAATATATTAAATTGTTTGCAAAAGCATATTTTTTCAGTTTAAAGTAACTTGTTAAAGTCTGCTATATCGGATTACTATAGCCTAGTTTAATGCACTGAAGTTTAGCAGAAGATAAGTTATCAGCCCAAGAGAGCTTTATGCTTTAGGACAAAACTGCATTGGCTATTTTGTTAAGTAAGTGAGTTTGGAAATATTTCATACTATTTGGTGTTTGAACTTTGAGATATTTAAGAATGGCAAGCAGTAGTAAGAAGACTATTGCAACTAGAACATCTATAGATATTTGGCTTGTTGGTCAAATCTCCACATCACTTATAATCTTGCCTTTGCCGTTGTAAAAGTTTTATAAATCTAAGCATAACTCTCCCTTTGTCATGTAATTCATTTGCATTCATCCCAGCTTTACTACAGCAAATCACAATTCCATCAGCACTTATATTTTATCGAAAACCGAAGCTGGGGAAATACGGTTGATAAAACATAAGTACCGTAAAAATAGAAATATGTGTAGATGACTAGTTTACATACAAATATCAACGAATAAAGATTTGCCTACGATATGAATCACAAAACCTAATTAAACTGTGCGAAAAATATAATGTTACTGAATACGATTTACAGAAATTGAAAGGACATCACGAGATTACAAATAAAGAGATAGCAACAAATAGACAAATATCTTTTATGATTATATTGACCTCTTATTTCATATCTTTATATTTTTGTTACTTATTTTCTCTCGAGGAAAGGTAGCTAGGTGGCTTTATCAACAAATTAAAGTTTCACTTACAATTAATTTTCGACCGGTCAGCTGATACCACTCGGGTCCTGGCGACGAATCCACTGGAAGTAAAAAAAAATCGACAGCAAAGTTTCTGTACTGGAGGATGAATAAGCTTGGAGCTGCTTCGATTAATCTCGAAGGCTCAATATTGTTCCCCACTGGTAGGGATAAGCGATCATCCAACTGCCGCTCAATGGTTTGAACCCAGAGTCCACCGCATAAACATTGAGACCACAAACGAATGTAAAAGTGCTAACACATATATACGAGTCACTCCACATGACATTTCTACATACTGTTGGAATAATTATTTTATACGGATGCGTAAAATATCACTGACGACAAACTGTAAAAATTGACTCGCACATATGCAAACGACGATTCAGCGTGCGAAGCTCAACGAGTACAAGGGAGCGTTTACGTATTATCTTTCGAACAATGCACCCCACTCGTCTTGGTGGTTACTGTTCGAAGTAACAAACAGGCGTGCGTGGGAAACACTGAGCGTTCTATTTAGCAAACCAAAGCTTATATATAGTCAACCGGGAAAATCCCGATTTTCACTCCTACCGTCGGGACCAGAATTATCTTCCAATTAGCTTTTGGTTGTAAAAGTGCGTAGGTTGAAAGTGATTGTCCCGAAAATCAGACGCAGAGGGACGTTTACCAAACATGTTATTATTACGTGATCAGTCCCTATTGCTCGAACATATATGGCCGTAAAAATCTAAGTGAAACCTACCAACACAAATGCACCAAATACCAAACTGATGAAGAAAGCTTTTCACACTTCACTTGTTAACTATAAGGTTGTTCAACCTGTATGACGATAAACCACCTTATGCTAAAGCCACCTATTATGTTTATAATGCCACCTTTAAGTTCTGAATATGCCGCATTTTTGTGCCACTATTAAGAACATATTCATTTTATTTCGTTTATTTGTATATACAGTTCATAGTTCCTTTTCTTTCCTTCCTTTTTATTTATTTATTCATTTATTGTTAACTATGGGTTTCTCACCATGACTGTTGGTTTCAGTTCGTTTTCCAATCTTTTTCACTAAGCATATAACGTATTTTAAATCATAATAAACATATTGAGCCAAATGAACATTAACACAAAAGTACTTAATCACTAGACAATAACATGAAATTTGTGTATTGATTTCGGAAATGTTACCTGACGACGGGGTAAAGATAAAGTCGAAATTTTTAATGTGTATCTGGAGTGGTGTAATGTGTGTGTGTATGCACCTATTTACAACAAACTAAATCAACACTTAAACTTTCTTATTCAAAATATTTTGTAATATTCGACTACTAAATGTCAACATCTAATATAGCATCAAAATTACTATATAAACTAATATATATTCATACACATAAAAGTATTAATAAAACAAAACAATCTTCAAAACATGCTTTTCGTAAAATGGTTATAGCATTAATCACATACTGATTATTTGAAGTATTATATTTTAACTTATTGAATATCAAAAGGACTAAAAGAATACAAAACCATGTTAAATCTTAAGTTTTCAATAATCATATTGCTCAAACAACAGAATGGAAGATTCATTGAAATATTTTTAAATAAATTTAGAATCACATGTCAACTCACTATTTTTAAACTACCAATGATACTCAAAACAAACGTAAACTTTTTATTTTTATCAAATCATCAACTGCAACAGGTATACGGGCATCAACACTAAAGCACGGATTTGTACAACATTAGCGAACGCACGATCATTGGCTGATAAACCATTGTTTAAACTTTTCTTCGACAAAACATTGCCAATAGCAAAATACAATTCTACTAACACATTCATGGGCATTAATCGCAAGCATACATCACAAGAGGGATATAGAATCCACCTTTAAAAATATTAACATTTACAATAAAAACTTCCTAGTAATCTAGCATCCACAGGCTAGGCATTCGAGAAGTAACAAGGTGTAACTATCTCCGAACGTGAGCCGCCCTCTAATGGCCTTTGGGATCATGTTAAAATACGCATGCATCACAACAGTAAATTCATGTAAGGATACCGCTTTTCAACAGCCTTTTGGCATCCCAAAAATAGTCCTAAATCATTTAGAATGCTCAATTGCCATTCGATTGAACTCAAACTTATACAGCCAAAAACACTTTAAAAGCAATCATTGTGTTCGCTTGATAACCATCATCAATATCCGCGTGCCTAATAGAGTTATACCTAATTTTCTTAACATACCATAAGCAATGGTACCTACCCGTTACTAGATTACACAACGAGTCAAAAAAGTTCTCTATTTATTATGAAAATTCTCAAATTCAATTTAAATTTCATCGTGTGAGTTTATTGACAAGTTCTAATTTAAGACAATATTTTCTCTCCTTTTAGACTTACAAACATGAAAACAGTGAAACATCAAAGTAATTCGTTAGTTTCGACTATTTTATTCAAATGAATTATGTAGGGAAAGTTTCAACTAGTACTTTCCTTATATCAAAGTGAATAAAAACTCTAATAAAGTGAATTAAAAATTCTTCCACCTGTGCAAATATTTAACACAAAACGAAACAAAAATTAGGTATTCTCTCCTTTTTGTGAGTCGTTGAGCAATAGATAAACTTGTGAAAAATCATGAAAACGAAACCTTTTTAAATGTGCTTTCCACATTAAAATTACTTCTTCATTTGAAATATATATCTTTCAAAAATAATTAAAATAAACTAACATGATATATAAACGTGTGTGTATATATAACGTAGAAACAAAATTTATATACTAATTATATTTTCTTCACTAAATACGCAAAATATATTCATAAAATTAGTAAAATTGAAGACTACATAAAACTTTGCGTATGTACTATTTAGCATTCCTACATATATATTATATCATTATATGCAAAATGGTTAAAATATTTATCTATATACTTGCATTATATAAAATAACTTTAAACATTTTAATACATATAACTGAGTAAAACGGCGGTTAAGCCTTACGAAGCGCCATCCTGGGTGTCATTGGTTGACAGCACAGGTTGTAAGTCATCAATAATTAAAAAAATAGGTTAATGAATTGGTCGCGAAGACCAACGGGCGCAGACTTACAATTTCGTACGTCTTAAAAGTTAGAACCAAAACCTTTTTTTTGGTTATAATAATTTAACCCATAACCAAAAATGTAAAATGCAACAAACAGAAAATAAAGACCAAAAGAGCTTAGGTAACGGCAAGGTCATCCCAAGCACCTTCTAGTGAGTCATGACTCATCAATATCGAAGCAAACACATACCAAAATTAAATAATATGCTGTTATCAATGCTAAATTATGGATATTAAACAAGCTTTTTATTACTACAAATATTTTCCGTAGATTTCGTTGTGAAACAAGCTACAAGAAGTGCATAACAAAATCTTCATGGCGAGTCGGAACTCATCTTCATCTTCGAAGAGCATCAATTCCAAAATAAGGCAATTATATGTTACGTAAAGCAGTGTAAAATATTTTTGTTACTACAAATCTCTTCGATAAACTTTGTTCTGAGTCAGCCCAAAGAAGACCATCTCAAATCATTTGTAATGAGACATCACTCACTTCTATATTCGAAGCGCATGGATTCCAAAGTGAAAAAAAATATGTGCCACTTAAAACAAATGAAGAATTCAAAGTTATTTCATTACTATAAATCTCGATAAATTTTGCTGTGAGTCAGCACACAGAAAGACCATCACAAACGATTTTTAATGAAACATGACTTACCTCTACCATTGAAGTGCATCGATTCTAACATTAAACAATTATCTGGAATCTAAAGCAAATCCAGAGTGAAAAATATCTTTAGAACTAGAAATCTCTTCGATAAATTTTCTTGTGAGTCAGCCCAAAGGAAGCCCACCTCAAACCCTTTGTAATGAGACATGACTCACTTCTATCTTCGAAGCGCATCGATTCCAAAATGAAGAAATTATGTGCCACTAAAAGCAAATGAAGAATTCCTTATTTCATTATTAAGAATCTCGATAAAATTTGTTGAGAGACACCACACGGAAAGACCATCACAAACGCTATTTAATGAGACATGACTCACCTCTACCTTCGAAATGCATTGATTCTAAAATTAGAAAATTATCTGGAATTTAAAGCAAATGGAGAATGGAAAATATTTTCGTTACTAGAAATCTCTTCGATAGATATTGTTGTGAGTCAGCCCAAGGAAAACCATCTTAAACCCTTTGTAATGAGACATGACTCACTTTTATCTTCGAAGCGCATGTATTCCAAAATGAGGAAATTTTTTGCCACTTAAAGCAAATGAAGAATTCAACGTTATTTCATTACTAGAAATCTCGATAAATTTTGTTGGGAGTCACCACACGGGAAGACCGTCACAAACGCTTTTTAATGAAACATGACTCACCTCAACCTTTGAATTGCATCGATTCTAAAATTAGACAATTATCTGGAATTTAAAGCAAATGGAGAATGGAAGGTATTTTAGTTACTAGAAATCTCTTCGACAAATTTTGTTGTGAGTCAGCCCAAACGAAGACCATCTGATATTCTTTGTAATGAGGCATGACTCACTTATATATTTGAAGCGCATCGATTCCAAAATAAAAAACAATTATGTGCCAATTAAAGGAAATGAAGAATTCAACGTTATTTCAGTACAAGAAAACTCGATAAATTTTGTTGAGACTCACGACACACAAAGATCATTAGTAACGCTTTTTAACGAGACATGACTGACCGTCAACTTTGAAGTGCATCGATTCTAAAAGTAGACAATTATCTGCAACTTAAAGCAAATTCAGGGTGAAAATATTTTTACAAATAAAAATCTCTTAGATAAAATTTGTTGTGAGTCAGCTCAAAGCAAGACCATCTCAAACCGTTTGTAATGAGACATGACTCACTTCTATCTTCGAAGCGCATCGGTTCCAAACTGAAGAAAAAATGTTCCACACAAAGCAAATGAAGAATTCAACGATACTTCATTACTAGAAATGTCGATAAATTTTGTTGTCAGTCAGTACACAGAAAGACCATCACTAACGATTTTCAATGAGACATGACTCACCTCTACCTTTAAGGTGCATCGATTCTAAAATTAGACAATTATCTGGAATCTAAATCAAATCCAGAGTGAAAATATTTTTACAACTACATATCCCTTCGATAAATTTGGTTGTGAGTCAGCCAAAAGGAAGACCATCATAAATGCTTTGCAATGAGACATGACTCACTTCTATGTTCGAAGCGCATATATTCCAAAATGAAGAAACTTTTTGCCACTTAAAGCAAACGAAGAATTCAACGTTATTTCATTACTAGAAATCTCGATAAATTTTGTTGACACTCACCACATAGAAAGACCATCACTAACGCATTTTAATGAGACATGACCCACCGCCAGCTTTGAAGTGCATCGATTCTAAAATTAGACAATTATCTTGAATTTAAAGCAAATTGTAATTGTAAAATATTTTTTTTACTACAAATCCCTTCCATTAATTTTGTTGTGAGTCAGCCCAAAAGTCAGTCTTTATGTGTATTGACTGACAACAAAATTTATCGAGATTTCTAGTATAGAAATAACGTTGAATTCTTCAATTGCTTTAACTGGTACATAATTTCATTTTGGAATCGATGCGCTTCAAAGATAGAAGTGAGTCATGTCTCATTACAAAGGGTTTGAGATGGTCTTCCTTTGGGCTGACTTACAACAAAATTTATCGATTTGATTTCTAGTTTAAAAATATTTTTCACTATGGATTTGCTTTAGATTCCATATAATTGTCTAATTTTAGAATCGATGCACTTCAAAGCTAGTGGTGAGCCATGTCTCATTGAAAAGAGTTAGTGATGGTCTTTCTGTGTGGTGACTCTCAACAAAATTTATCGAGATTTCTAGTAATGAAATAAGGTTGAATTCTTCATTTGCTTTAAGTGGCACTTAATTTCTTCATTTTGGGATCGGTGCGCTTCGAAGATAGAAGTGTCATGTCCCATTACAAAGGGTTTCAGATGTTCTTTCTTGGGGGTGACTCAGCAAAATTTAACGTTAGATTTCTAGCAATAATAATAATAATATGCATTCTCTATTTGCTTTAAGTTTCAGGTAATATGTCTAATTTTAGAATCGATGCGTTTCGAAGGTAGGGGTGAGTCACGTGTCATTGAAAACCGTTCGTGGTGGTCTTCCCGTGTGGTGACTGTCAATAAATTTTATCGAGATTTCTAGTAATGAAATAACGTTGAAATTTTCATTTGCTTTAAGTGGCACATAATTTCTTCATTTTGGAATCGATTCGCTTCGAAGATAGAAGAGAGTCCTGTCTCATTACAAACGTTTTGAAATGGTCTTCCTTTGGGCTGACTCACAACAAAATTTATCGAAGAGATTTTTAGTAGTAAAAATTTTTTTCACTCTCAATTTGCTTTACACTGCAGACAATTGTCTAATTTTAGAATCGATGCAGTTCAAAGCTAGTGGTGAGTCATGTCTCATTAAAAAGAGTTAGTGATGGTCTTTCTGTGTGGTGACTCTCAACAAAATTTATCGAGATTTATAGTAATGATAAAACTTTGAATTCTTCATTTGCTTTAAGTGGCACTTAATTTCTTCATTTTGGAATCGGTGCGCTTCGAAGATAGAAGTGAGTGATGTCTCATTACAAAGGGTTTAAGATGGTCTTCCTTTGGACTGAATAACAACAAAATTTATCGAAGAGATTTCTAGTAACGAAAATATTTTCACTCGGGATTTGCTTTAGATTACAGGTTTATTGTCTAATTTTAGAATCGAAGCACTTCTAACCTAGAGGTGAGTAATGTCCCAATTAAAAGCGTTAGTGATGTTCTTTTTGTGTACTGACTGACAACAAAATTTATCGAAATTTCTAGTAATGAAGTATCGTTGAATTCTTCATTTGATTTATTCGGAAAATATTTTCTTAATTTGGAATCGATGCGTTTCGAAGGTGCAAGTGAGTCATATCTTGTTACAAACGGTTTAAGATGGCCTTCTTTTGAGCTGACTCACAACAAAATTTATCGAAGTGTTTTTAATTTTAAAAAATATTTTCTCTCTGAATTTGCTTTAAGTTCCAAATAATTGTCTAATTTTAGAATCGATGCACTTCAAACCTAGCGGTGAGTCATGTCTCATTAAAAACCTTAATGATGGTCTTTCTGTGTGGTGACTCTCAATAAAATTTATCGAGATTTCTAGTAATGAAATAACGTTGAATTCTTAATTTGCTTTAAAAGTAACAGAATTTCTTCATTTTGGAATCGATGCGCTTCGAAGATACAAGTGAGTAATGTTTCATTACAAAGGGTTTGAGATGGTCTTCCTTTGGGCTGACTCACAACAAAATTTATCGAACCGATTTCTAGTTGTAAAAATATTTTTCACTCTAGATTTGCTTTTGATTCCAAATAATTGTATAATTTTAGTATCGATTCATTTCAAAGGTAGAAATGACTCATGTCTCGTTGAAAAATATTAGTGATGGTCTTTCTGTTTCCTAACTGACAACAAAATTTATCGAGATTTCTAGTAATGAATAACGTGGGATTTTTCATTTGCTTTAAGTGGCACATATTTCCTTCATTTTGGAATCGATGCGCTTCGAAGATAGAAGTGAGTCATGACTCATTACAAAGGTTTTAAGATGGTCTTTTTTGCGGGTGACTCAGCAAAATTTATCGAATAGATTTCTAGCAATAATAATAATATGCATTCTCTATTTGCTTTAAATTCAAGGTAATATGTCTAATATAAGAATCGATGCATTTCGAAGGTAGAGGTGAGTCACGTGTCATTAAAAACCGTTCGTGGTGGTCTTCCCGTGTGGTGACTGTCAATAAATTTTATCGAGATTTCTAGTAATGAAATAAGGTTGAATTTTTCATTTGCTTTAAGTGGCACATAATTTCTTCATTTTGGAATCGATGCGCTTCGAAGATAGAAGTGAGTTCTGTCTCATTACAAAGGGTTTGAAATGGCCCCCTTTTGAGCTGACTCACAACAATATTTATCGAAGAGATTTTTAGTAGTAAAAATATTTCCTCTCTAAATTTGCTTTAAATTCCAAATAATTGTCTTTTTTTAGAATCGATGCACTTCAAAGCTAGCGGTGAGTCATGTCTCATCAAAAAGCCTAGTGATGGTCTTTCTGTGTGGTGACTCAACACAATTTATCGAGATTTCTAGTAATGAAATAACGTTGAATTCTTCATTTGCTTTAAGTGGCACATAATTTCTTCATTTTGGAATCGATGAGAATCGAAGATAGAAGTGAGTCATGTCTCATTACAAAGGGTTTAAGATGGTTTTCCTTGGGCTGACTCACAACAAAATTTACCGAATAGATTTGTAGCAATAAGCATAATATGCATTCTCTATTTGCTTTAAATTCCAGGTAATATGTCTACTTTGGAATCGATGCATTTCAAAAGTAGAGGTGAGTCATGTGTCATTAAAAACCGTTTGTGGTGGTCTTCCCGTGTGGTGACTCACAACAAAATTTATCGAGATTTCTAGTATAGAAATAACGTTGAATTCTTCAATTGCTTTAACTGGTACATAATTTCATTTTGGAATCGATGCGCTTCAAAGATAGAAGTGAGTCATGTCTCATTACAAAGGGATTGAGATGGTCTTCCTTTGGGCTGCCTCACAACAAAATTTATCGATTTGATTTCTAGTTTAAAAATATTTTTCACTATGGATTTGCTTTAGATTCCAGATAATTGTCTAATTTTAGAATCGATGCACTTCAAAGCTAGTGGTGAGTCATGGCTCATTAAAAAGAGTTAGTGATGGTCTTTCTCTGTGGTGACTCTCAACAAAATTTATCGAGATTTCTAGTAATGATAAAACTTTGAATTCTTCATTTCCTTTAAGTGGCACTTAATTTCATTTTGGAATCGGTGCGCTTCGAAGATAGAAGTGAGTCATGTCTCATTACAAAGGGTTTCAGATGTTCTTTTTTGGGGGTGACTCAGCAAAATTTAACGTTAGATTTCTAGCAATAATAATAATATGCATTCTCTATTTGCTTTAAGTTTCAGGTAATATGTCTAATTTTAGAATCGATGCATTTCGAAGGTAGGGGTGAGTCACGTGTCATTGAAACCCGTTCGTAGTGGTCTTCCCTTGTGGTGACTCTCAATAAATTTTATCGAGATTTCTAGTAATGATAAAACTTTGAATTCTTCATTTGCTTTAAGTGGCACTTAATTTCTTCATTTTGGAATCGATGCGCATCAAAGGCAGAAGTGAGCCATATCTCATTACAAACGGTTTAAGATGGCCCTCTTTTGAGCTAACTCACAACAAAATTTAACGAAGAGATTTTTAGTTGTAAAAATATTTTCACTCTGGATTTGCTTGAGATTCCAGATGATTGTCTAATTTTAGAATCGATGCACTTCAAAGCTAGCGGTGAGTCATGTCTCATCAAAAAGCCTAGTGATGGTCTTTCTGTGTGGTGACTCAATAAAATTTATCGAGATTTCTAGTAATGAAATAAGGTTGAATTCTTCTTTTGCTTTAAGTGACACATAATTTCTTTATTTTGGAACCGATGCGCATCGAAGATAGAAGTGAGTCATGTCTCATTACAAACGGAGTGAATTGGTCTTCTTTTGGGCTGACTCACAACAAAATTTATCGAACAGATTTGCAGCAATAATCATAATATGCATTCTCTATTTGCTTTAAATTCCAGGTAATGTGTCTAATTTTGGAATCGATGCATTTCGAAAGTAGAGGTGAGTCATGTCTCATTAAAAACCGTTTGTGGTAGTCTTCCCGTGTGGTGACTCACAACAAAATTTATCGAGATTTCTAGTATAGAAATAACGTTGAATTCTTGAATTGCTTTAACTGGTACATAATTTCATTTTGGAATCGATGCGCTTCAAAGATAGAAGTGAGTCATGTCTCATTACAAAGGGTTTGAGATGGTCTTCTTTCGGGCTGCCTCACAACAAAATTTATCGTATTGATTTCTAGTTGTAAAAATATTTTTCACTCTGGATTTGCTTTAGATTCCAGATAATTGTCTAATGTTATAATCGATGCACTTCAAAGGTAGAGGTGAGTCATGTCTCATTAGAAAGCGTTTTTGATGGTCTTTCTGTGTGCTGACTCATCGCAAAATTTATCGAGATTTCTAGTAATGAAATAAGGTTGAATTCTTCATTTGCTTTAAGTGGCACATAATTTCTTCATTTTAGAATCGATGCGCTTCTATGATGAAGATGAGTCACTACTCGCCATGAAGATTTTGCTATGGTTTTCTTGTAACTTGTGTCACAGCGAAATCTACTGAAGATATTTGTAGTAATAAAAAGCTTGTTTAATATCCATAAATTAGCATTGATAACAGCATATTTTTTTAATTTTGGTATGTGTTTGCTTCAATATTGATGTGAGTCATGACTCATTAGAAGGTGCTTGGGATGACCTTTCCGTTACCTAAGCTCTTTTGGTCTTTATTTTCTCTTTATTTGCATTTTGCATTTTTGGTTATGGGTTTAATATTTATAACCAAAAAAAAAAAGGTTTTGGTTCTAACTTTTAAGACGTCAATTTCGTACAGCTGAAGCGTGCAGGGTCGCCAAACTCCCTGACGATTTGAATGAATCGCTTCTACACTAAGAACTATATACCACCTTGGCTGAATGCCTTCCGCATTCATGCCATGCCACGTCCGGGTTATTTTCCCAACCCCAATTGGGCTGTCAACATTCAGGCCTTTAGGAGGCATTTTATTAAAATAAAAGACAATGAATAGGTCACAAGAGGTATACCCTGGGAGGGGATCCAATGCTACAGCCCTGGATCTGAATTTTCATCAATCGTTTAACTATTGATATTATTTAAGGCTCGCTCTACAACAAAATTAGTAGGTTTACTAATGTATCCTTTTAAAGAGCGCTTGCCTACTCGTACGTAACGATCTTAATATGTTCTCATAACATAATCCTTAACTTTATAATATACTGCCTAACTGACATAGGCATTTAATACTATCGATACTTTATTGTATCCGGTGCTCCTTTTAATAGGGGGTACCGTGGTATAATCAATTGATTTACTGTTTCTTTGACAAACCCAATTGATAACACCCAGTACAAAAAGAAAAAATATTCCAAAATTCAAAAAAAATTAACAGTTGATCCATTTTCACTAAATTCAAATCAGAACTAAATACTTTATTAAAATCTAAAATCTAAAAGTTATTTTTGTCGCTATTATACTTTTCCTTAAACATGCCAAACATTAAAGGTCTAAACAGAATTTTGAAATGTGTAGTCAACAGCCAAATTCTACACATTAGCTGGAACCCAACCAGACGCTACCGTGGTTTCATCACTTTAATTTTGCAAGAAAAGTAGTGATGTTCCTAGGGGATGAATTACAATTTGACTTTTAACTCTTCTTAACTGATAATATAGATATCTCTAAAGTCAACTAAATTTCAAATCTCTTTAACCTCGTGACAAATACATGTATGGCACAGCAAACACCATATGTGAACAAATTCGCAAACAGATTTGTTAAAATTAACAGTACTATCAATTATTTTCAAGATTATACTAAGTTATATTTAATTTTCAATATTCAGACACCAAATGAATCTTGCATTAAAAATTCAATATGCTTTTACCATTTTTCAGTGACAACATCAGATGAAAAGATTTGTTAACTGAGCAACACCCCTTTTTTAATTACCCAAAATTAAAATTTCATAATTAATTGCAGTGATTACTGGTACTTCTCTAATTAGGTTTATAAATATCTCTAATTTCCTAACATTTCTCTAAATGCATGATGGTATGCGGACAGCTAAATGTTGATATAACACACAAAGGGGAATTAATAAAAACTCAAAACAAGATCGGATAATAAAATTTTATTAATAAAAAACGTCTGGTTCCAAAACTGGAAACACCTGAAAAGAAATAAAACATACAAAACATGAACATCCTAACAAGAATTCGATACAGAAGTTCCGTATCCAAAACGGAATAACCATACCCTTCAAAAGTGGTGGGGCATTATTAAAATTTCCAAAGTCCGAATTCGCGGTCTAAGTTAATTACCTATTCAAAATGTCCAATGCTGTCCTTCCTCTGCTTTTCACATTCATCTTTCATCTCCAAAAACTGCAAAGAAACCATAAAACATGATATTCAAACGAACGTACCTGATTGTAGATCGATATCGATGGTTCCTTGGACTGGCGCGTCGGTGGCGGTGGGCACACACTTTGAAGCTGAAAAGTAAATTTCTAATTTTCGAAATTCGAGAGGAAGAATTAAATAAATGAGCATTAATCTTGATTTATTTCGTACATTGGCCTAACAACAAAACAATGATTTCATTTTACTATTTATCTCGACTTATCCTCTCTCAAAACCTTTTTTCAATGCCATAGTAGGAGTCCACTGGAATAGTTAGGCATAATAATCTTAAGACATTCGCCAGTCCACTCTTTTGAGCACATACAATAATCAGTGACGTACAAGTAGTGATGTGAGGTGGAAAATTTTCCACTAAATTTTTTCGGAAAATTTTCCATTCTAAAAAAATATCAGTAATCAAGTAACAATTCCTCAGCAATCATAAAATTGATTGAATTCATGTATAGAAATGTTAAAAATTGGAAGATTGTTTAAAGAATCTGAAAATTATCATGGCTCAGATAATTTTCAGTACTATGTAGGAACAAGTGAAACATTTTTTCATGAATCGAAATATTTTCTGTCTCATATGAAAAAATTGAACTTTTTATGAGTCGGAAAACTTTCATCATTTTGAAGCAAAAAAGTAAAACGACTTTTTGTGAATCGGAAAGTTTTATTGCTCTATAGAAACAAGTGAAAGGAATTTTCATAGATCGGAAAATTTTCATCACGATGTAGACACAAGTGAAAAAACTTCTTGTAAGCCGGACAATTTTGGATATTATGTATAGTGATGTTAGGTGCAAAATTTTCCATTATATTTAACAGCACATCAGTGATGAAAATTTTGAAACGAAAAATTTTCCGATTCATAAAAACATACTCCACTTAGTCCTTCATTTTATTTAGCCGTGTTGTGAGATGGAAAATTTTCTTCTATATTTTTCCGGAAAATTTTCCGTTCTTAACAAATATCAGTGATCAAGCAACAATTCCTCAGTATTGATTTAATTCATGTATAGAAATGTTAAAAAGTGAAAGATCGTTTAAAGAATCTGAAAATTTCCATGGCTCAGACAATTTTCAGTACTATGTAGGAACAAGTGAAACAATTTTTCATGAATTGAAAAATTGTCTGTCCTGTACAGTGATGAAAATTTTCCGGAAAATTTTGAAACGGGAACTTTTCCGATTCATAGACACATACTCAACTTATTCCTACATCGTTGCTTAGCCGTAAAATTTATTGGTAATAAATAATGTCTTAAAAAGTTTCATGAAGTGAAAATCTAACGATTCTTCATTTCAAGAATGTTTCAAAAACTTCAATGCGTTCTTCCCTCAGAATCCACCATTGATCTTACAATATTAGATTCCGTCAGTTTAATACGCATAAGACGGTTTTCTCTAAGCTTTACTACTTTTATAGATTTATATACTGCAACATTTATAAATACGTAGATATAATATAAAGTGCCTACTGTAAATTTTTGACTACCCGAAATTCGAGTTTAAGTAACACACGAAAGCAAATACTGACCATTTTCTGGAAATAAAAATTTACTTAATCATATATTCATACGAAAAGAAAGTGAAATATAAATAATAAGGAAGCTGATTCGTGTAGCTGTTCTTCCAATAAAATAATAAAAGAAACATAAAAAGAAGCACTATTAGCGCTGCGTTCTAAAAGCAACGAGTAATTTCATTCTAATTTACAATATTAATGGTAGTTTTACAATACAAATATCTGCTCTAAGATGTTGATTATACAAAATTCCACTATTGAAATTATGATTTACGAGTGTTAAACACGATAAAATCATTTTGTTCTTATTTTCTGTTACAAAAACAAACTTCATAAGGAATTTTTATGTGGTTATTTCTTTACATAGGCAGTCGCTCATGTGAAAAAATAGTGGAATTTTCTGTTTCTGAAATTGATAAAATCACAAAGGTTTCTTTTCAATTTCGTGTTACATTTTAAATATTGGAATGGGATATTTGTTCTCTACGAACTCGGTGTATGTTCCCTGTACTTTAGACACACATACACACAGAGAGAGAGAGAGAGAGAGAGAGAGAGAAACACGGTATATTTTTACTTCCCAACTTGAAATATTACAAAATTTTCTGGTTTCCAAAAGCTAACTGGAAAATGATAATTTGTTGCTGTCTAACTTCCCTCTAAAGCAATTGAATTTTATAGCTGAATGTGCAGTTAAATATAGTGAAAAATTTTCCACCGAACTTCACTATACATAATATCCAAAATTGTCCGGATTTTGAAAAGTTTTTTCACTTGTTTCTACATCGTGATGAATATTTTCGATTCATGAAAATTCCTTTCACTTGCTTCAACAGAGCAATAGAACTTTCCGATTCACAAAAAGTTGTTTTACTTTTTGCTTCAAAATGATGAAAATTTTCCGACTCATAAACAGTTCTTCAATTTTTCCATACAAGACAGAAAGTACTTCGACTGATAAAAAATTGTTTCATTTCTTCCTACATAGTATTGAAAATTGTCTGAGCCATGAAACTTTTCAGATTCTTTAAACGATCTTTCACTTTTTAACATTTCTATACATGATTTCAATAATTTTTTTTGAATACTGGGGAACTGTTACTTGATCACTGATATTTGTTAAGAACGGAAAATTTTCCGGAAAAATATAGAAGAAAAATTTCCACCCCACACCACGGCTAAATAACGATGTAGGAATAAGTGGAGTATGTTTTTATGAATCGGAAAATTTTCATCACTGCGTACAAGTCACGTGTCTTGTAAGAAAATAATTCAACTTATGCATATTTTCCAATCGCACAGAACGTATTTTAATTTGTGTCTCATTACCTTCTTCATTCATTTGCTCTTGATGGTTATGGATTTCACACTCAGGTTGTAACAGAGGTAACGGATCATCAATTGCCTCACGTCGATGAGGAAGATCTTTCAATTTACCAATTTCATCCTCAGGTAAATGTTTCTTGGCCAACAATAACCTAGTACTATACGTTTGCGGTGTGGGGGTCCATATCTTGACCCTATCCATAGATTGATATGCTATACTTTCATATGCTATACTACCATTCAAAGGGTCCTACAACTCAACTGCTCTGTCATTGCTAGACACACTAGTACATATGTATGACCCGCGGTAAAGTTCAAACAACTTTGCAATTTGTTTGTTTATAAGACTGCTCACAAATACAAAATCTCCGGCGCGCAATAAGCGTGTGTGTTGTTGAGTTTCATTCCACCTTTTGTTTCTCTTTTTAATTTTTTCATTTCTTTTCACATTGTCCAAAATTAATTTATTGTTCCAATTTATCCCGTCCTCATTAAAAATATTTTCCTGAACATTAATACCAAAATGCAGAAATATTGGGCGCGAAGAATGAATATTTAAATGCAAACTGGCGGGTGAGACTCCTAAGTTTTGTGAAATGGAATAGTTATACAAAAGCACAGCCTGTGTCAAATTATCAGCCCATTTCGCGTGCGATTGTGAACACGAAGTTCTTAATGTCTGCACTATTTTTTTTATTTACCCTCTCCACTAGAGAACTCTGAACATGGTAAACAGTACAATACTTGACTACAATATTATATTTTTTCATGGTTTGAACAAAACATCTGGAATGAAAGACTGGTGCATTATCTGACAAAATAAAATTAGGCAGCCCAAGCATAGCAAAATAATATTTTTCAAACATCTAACAATCGCCTTGGCTGTTGAGCTCTTTAACGCAAATGTTCTACAATAGCGTGTGTACAAATCCATGTTGACAAGAGCAAAACTCTTCTGTGACTTTCCATTCGGATACGCCCTCAACATATCAATGGAGATACAATCTCGTGGTCTCCATGATGGAATGGTACTTAACAACTAAGCTGGTAGGTGTTGGTCCGGTTTCATTCGAGCGCAAGTAACGCAATCGCGAACGAAATTCTTAACTGAGCTTCTCAATCCTTTCCAACGAAATGCCTTCGAAATCAACGCTATCATGCGATCTGAGACGGGTGTCCTACATCAGTATGGTACGCGGTGAGTATGTAGTGCACCAAAACTGGTGGTATACAAATTTTCCATTTATTAGGATAATGAAAGTCTCGAAAGAGCAGGATATTGTTTACTAGTTTATAATGTTGTTTCCAAGAACTACCATTTCGATATTCCATTTCATCCACTGTTCCTTCTAAAACGCGGATGACATTTTTATAATAAGATAAAGTTCTTCTCGGGCAATCAGCCAGGTGAAAACTGGTGGATAAGCCAACGTTTCGAGAGCTGTCATCGTTCTCGTCATCAGGGCAATTATCCTGCCCTCATAATTGCCCTCATGACGAGAACGATGACAGCTCTCGAAACGTTGGCCTATCCACCAGTTTTCACCTGGCTGATTGTCCGAGAACTTTATCATATACGCCGCCAGGAAAGCTTCAAATCTTACGATATTTTTATAGTCTGAACATTCTCTTCGAGGATCTGCTAGTCGTTCAAGAGAAATATTGAGAGCTCCATCCTGCAATACTTGGAACGAGTGTGCTTTAAGCAGTCTGTGTTCGTGCGATGGAAATAATCTACTGAGTGCATAAAAAAATTCATTATTTTTTCCCCTTCACAAATTCTGTCATGTTGAAACTCACTGATTTCTGCACTCCAACGCGATAACTTATTGCTCCAGTATTTTACACGTTTAAAGAAGGAGAAGAGCGTGATGATAGGTGATAATTATGATTCGTCTTCCTAACAACATGGGTCTCCATTTCCTCAAGGCGTAAATGATCGCTAGGCATTCCAATTGCGAAATCGAATACCGACGTTCGCACGGGATGAAGGTACGACTAATACACTGGATAATCCGTCACCCTGTTCCTGCCATAATTTACAGCCTATGCCAACCGTTGAAGCGTCTACCTGCACGTAAAAAGGTTTTGAAAAATCAGGGTGCGACAATAAAATATTCGCACAAAGTCATCTTTAATCTGTTTAAAAACTTTCTCACATTCTTCGGTCCACTGCCACTTTCGACTCTTACGTTCCAGTTCGTGTAATGGGGCAGCTTTTGTAGCATAATCTGAAATGAAATTTTGACTTTTGATATTAGTGGGTGTTGGTAATTCCCTGACTGCTATAATAGTTTTTTCATCCTTCGTGATCACCTTTGGACTCACAATGAACCCTAAATCGTCCACGTATCCCACAATTTTGTTATGTAACTCAGGGCATAACACATGGGACATCATAGCGTTCAAAGCTTGTCATCCATTTTCATACCTAAAAGGCACTCTTTGATATTGATAACACTGCTCCTCAAAATTAAATGCTGTGTATGACTGAGATTTAGGATGCAACCCACAATGATGGTACGAAGAGTTCAAGTCCAAGAAACTTGTAAATGGTTTTCCCTGTAAATTAGCCATCAAACTTCTATTCGTTTGGGTTTAATCTGCCTCAAAACTGAATATTCATTAACAGCTCTCAAATCAATGCATAACATCTGTTTATTATTCTTTTTTGGAACAACTAAAATAGGATTACTATGGATAGATTGGCTGTTAGTGATTATTCCCAACTGTAACAACTTTTTAATCTCACCTCGCAGAAACAGCAAATGTTTCATGCAATCGGGTACTGTTTACGAACCAGAGGTTCATTGGTGTCAATTTCCGTTTCATAATGAAAGCGTTTACAACTGCCAGGATAATTTGTGAAAATTTCTCTATACCAGAACAATAAATTCAACAACTGTTTTTTTTGGTTAAGGTCTAAAGTACTGGTGCGATCAACGGCAGCTCTTAATTGTTCTGTTGGTGCAACTTGTCTCAAGACGGCATCTTCTTGACTACAGCTGACATTACCAGCGTTAAAGCGCTCTGTATTATTGTTTTCTTCATCAGCTGATTCGGCCAAGGACTCTGCGCTGTCATTACAATCTTTTTGTTCAATGGGGAGGAGGGAGAATACCACCCTAATATTATCATACTCTAATGAAATGTTGCCCTGACTAAGATTAATAATCCTTTGTAATTGTTCCAACGCGTTCAGACTCATTATAAATTTCTCATTAAGATCGGCCACAACAAAAACTTCAACGTAAATGCAAGCGAATCTATTTCGATGGGTATGACAGTCCTGCCTCTACACTTTCTTTTGAATTTTTCACTGTAATCCACAATAAGAACATCATCAGCTGGTTGTAATTTAGCAAACAAGATCTCTATCGTAATTTCTTTCCACAGGTCATAGGAGGCCAACGAGGTCTCCGCCCCCGTGTCACACAAAGCTTTCACTTCGATCCCATTTGCACGTGTGTTAATATATGCAGAATACTGCCTGCCATACGCTCTAACTATTGTTTCTTCAAATTTGTCTCCTTCAGCATTATTTCTTGCATCCTGATCTAAATCTGAGTCAGATTCAAATGTAAAATTTCGAACGCGGAACAAATTATTGGGGATTTGGTTATTTACTGTCTCGACGGATGTCCCCCCTCGAAACCTGTCCACATTCAGTTTTCCGAATATTCGCGTGACTAGTCTTGGGTTCGATTCTGATTAGATCCGTTGTTGTTTTGATCTCCAATTCTGTCGATTATTTCCCCGTCCCCTCTTATTCCCTCGACGTTGTCCTGACCTACGGTTGTCATTACCGCGCCTATTATTATCTCTATCACTACGAAGTTCTTCAGTTCGATTCTGTTCACCGTTCGTTTGCGCATTATTACCATCATGATGACTCGTGTCACTATGGTTCTGTCGAGTACTGTTATTATTGTTTTCCCTATTATTTCGCTGCTGGCCATTAGATGACGCGTTTGTTGTTTTAGCTTGCTGCACACAAAATGAACGATTATCTTTGTAATTATTATTATTGTATGCATTATAGCCTCTCTTTTCATTCTTTTCTGCTACCCTCAAAGATTCAATCCTAGTGATACTAGCCAAAAACTGTTGAGAAGAAGTGCACGGATGCAATGTTAAATCTTCACAATACCTTTGCGGCAAAGTATCAATGATGCTTGCGATAATATTTGCAGGTGAACTTTCCGGATTTAAATCTCTCAATAAGTGATACTGTTTCCTGGCGAAACTGCGAACATTATCATGAGTCTTTGGATCTAACCGCCCACTTCTACAAGAGGCAATCTGGCTAGCAATAGTGGTGTCTGAATCAAACGTGTCTATTAATGCTTTTTCAAACTTACTGATAGTTTCAAATTCTCGATGATAATTAGTAACCCACTCTTTAGCCACCTTTTCGACAAGACACTGGATAAGGTGAACCAAATCATCTTCATATATGCCTAGAACCCTGGCTATTTCTTTCAAGTCCTGAACATATGAACGCGCAGTTGTACTATCGGGGAGTCCTGTATATTTTGATAAATACTGCAAGTCTCTAACTTGGATAACACGCTTAGGCTTAGAAACTCTACGCGAATAGACTTGTTTTACACTACTAACGGATCCGTCGGATTCGAATCCTTCACTTTGATAATCTGAGTCGTGGTACTCGTGATCGAACTGATTCCCTTTAAGTGGCGGTGTACGTGTGTCAATGTGCAATTGTCGCAATTTATCTTCAATATGTTCCTGTCGTACTAATAATTCACGATTAACTCTTTCTATCCTATGCATTTCCTGAGTAATATCTCGATCATGTTCAGATTTTACAATGACAGCGGGTTGTTTCTCAAAATGCTCGATTATCATTTCAACAGTAGCTTTATGATGTTCCCTGAAACTTTCTAGGGTTTGTTCGATTCCATGTGATTGTTCACTGTTCAATTTTAAAATCTGCCGGTGCGCTTGCACTTCTTCACCTATCTCATTTGTCTTTTCCGCGAGTTCCTTTACATATCCGTTTAATTCATATATGGCACTTTCCTGCTTATTCATACGAAAACTAACAGTCTCGCATTTTCTGTCTGTGAGCACCTGGTGTTTTTCTATTTCCTCTACTTGGCCTTTCACCTCTTGTACTTTCTCTTTCAAAACATCAATGTCACGTTGTTGCGCCTCGCTGGCCTGCCTACTCTCAATCTGAACCGCTTGTATGGATGTCTGTAATTCCTCAACACTTTTCTTATATTCTGCAATACCTGACTCAATGCGATTGCTTAGATTAGCCAATTCCAAACGTATTTCAGTGATCGTGTTATTAGTCGATATAATATCACTACTCAAACCGTCAAATCTACTGTCAAATTTACTTTCTAATTCAACTTTATTCTGCGTGCACTCATTCGCTAATTTACTTATGGATTGTTTACATTCGCCTATTAATTCATCTACTCGTTCGCTATTTCTTTCAATTTTATGTTCTAAACGTTCACTGTTATTTTCTAGTTTCTGCTCTAGGATATAGTATACGTCAAGTCCTCGTCACTTACCGAGGACGCACGAAGTGCAGTATTTTACATATTATTCATTGAGCATCTAGGAACTTAAAAAGGGGGTAACGAGGCGAGTATCGTTCACTTTCGTGGTGATACGAATATAAAAAGCAACATACGTGTATTCACCTTTGTGATCGTACTCCTTATTTGTTTTGTTTGATGGTGAACGCTCTTCAACTGTTTGAGAGTTGTATGCAGTAGTAGCAGGTCTAGCGTGATTGCTTACCGGTTTTTGTGAAGAAAACGGAAGGTTAGAGGGGTTATTCCGTAGAGGTTTGCGTCAAGATTTGGGGTCATTCCGTAGAGGTTTTTGTGAGCTGAACGTAATGCGAAGTTTGTTTTTTGTCGTTTACTTTCACTTACTGGTAATTTGAATTTTCGGGAATTTTCTTGCGGGCCCTATAACGTCCTGCAGTTCTAGCCAAAGGTTCTGTCTACGTGGAGGTGCCATTTTTTATGGTTTAGTGTACATTGACGTAGCTTGTGCTTTGTGTTCTGCAGGTAGGTGGCAGCACGCTGCAGTACTAAGGAGATAAGCAGAAAATGGCTGCTGTGATGAATTATGCGTGGATCGTGCACCACGTGTACGATTTTCATGTTTCTATATTGGTGCTTTAAAGTCTTGTATTCTACGTAATGAGTGATTCTTTTGTGTCGATTGCGTGTTAAACATTATATGAAAAAGTCATCAGTTCTACGGTAAGCACTTGTATGTTACTCAGTAGGTTATTCTAGGCATTAACTTTTACAGTGCTTTATGTTTCTTGATTAAAAATAATATAGCCCTTGTCCTTATTCTGTGCTCGTTTTAGCTTGGTACTCCCTCCCTTATTTTTGTTGCATTCTTGAAATGGCCCTTGTACTTACAGACGTTTTTCTAGGAATGTGTTTTTTTATATGGTGTGCGAAAAATAATAATGTGCCCTTGTACATAGTGTTTGAGTATATGTGGGGCATTTGAAACACATATCGCATGTCACGTGCACGTGGATGCTTTTTACTGTTGCACTACGTATAAAAATGATTTTATTTGATGTAGAAGTGGTAATGGAACACATAAGAAACGCAGATCACGGTGTATTCACACTTCATGTTGGTCTACTAGGTCTACTAGGCACTCCGAACATTTACTAACGTTATTTGTATCATCGTTCTCCAATAGAGTTTTCTGAAACTAAGAGAGGTCAACCAAGTTTAATATTTAATGGATATCGATATACAAAGAAGACGGAGATTAAGTGTAGTGAATTTGTAACAAATAACTCTGAAAGATTGGAACTATCGCATAAAATCAGTTGTAGGTAAACCACGCCCCCAAGTGAAAGACTTGGTTGTATTATTGAAAAAAGAAGCAGAACGTTCAAACAGCAGAAGGAACATTATGGGAATGGAGTTGGATTTAGAAGGGGTGAAAAAGAAGAAAAAGTATTTTTCAATGGACGACAGAATTGAAAAAGCAACTGAGTCACTGGAAAAGTCAGGACACATCGGGAAGTTTTTAAGATATTTCTCTTACATAATTGTCATGGATTAAAGAGAAAGGAAAGCCGTTAGGGCTGATAGATGAAAATATTGGAGGAAAGAAGTTATTGATAGTTAGGATTATTTGAATATAATTTAATAAGTACCTACTACAATTTTAAGTTTTAAGGCGCTGGCTACAATTTTAAGGGTTAAATCGGATCTGAGGGGGACATCGTTCTTCTTTTTTCATACATGTCAAGCAAGTACTTCTTCCACCTCGAATCAGCTCGACTGACTCGACCTTGAAGAAACACTTGCTTCACAGAAATGAAATCTTTAAGTTTTATGTCCCACGCTTATGCCGGTTAGGCTAAAAGAGACGGTGAAGATGAGAAATGAATGAAATGGTGGAATGAAGAAAGTGGGAGGAAACGGGAGAACTCTGAGAAAACCAACGAGCACGGTGTTTGTCCACCACAAAGTCCACACGGCGCGAGCTGGGATCGAACCAGGGACCCCAAGCACCGGAGGTGAACGCTCTACCACTGAGCCACCGAGCCCCCTTGCTTCACAGGTATGAAGAAAAAGAAAAACGATGTTCCCCTGAGATACGATCTAACTATTGTAAGTTTTAAGGAGAGTGTGGTAATACCGTGAATTTTTTAAGTTTAAAAACCATTTAAAAAATAATCAATAAATTAACAACGTGGGTCCATGGCGTCCGTGAGTTACTTACTACCCCCTTTCGTATATTCTAAGTGCGAAGCTTATACGGCAGGTACGTCAGATTGGTGAGGGCACGCAGTCCTGTCTGACGCTAACGATGCACCTCATCGCACTGTAAACATAATCAATGTGTGGATGTGTGTGTGTGTATGTGTGTATAACTACTGGACGAAACGCTACTCGATGATGTGGCGGGCCAAAACCTGAGTTTCGTGTTCGTTATGGGACGAAATGCTACTAAGACGAAATGCTGCTTGGGACGAAACGATACGACACCTGGTGGGATTAGGACGAAACGCTACTTGGGACGAAACGACACGACACGATAATGCCTTACCCTGGCGCAACCACACACATAAATATGATATGACATCTGTAATAAATAAGAGATTTATTACATAATTCAATAAGTCTAGTGGCAATAACCATGTATACATTTTCTGACATGCACACCACACCTAACCTTTCTGAACATGTTTAAGTGTTGTGGAATTACTCTTGTGTCCGTAGCTCTCTGTGGTTTATTTTCTTAATAATTCGGCCCGAGCGATAGCATGATTACAAGCATATGTTAATTTTTTGCTCATATTGAAGTCTTGCATTTTGCGTTATTATACACAGCCTTGCAAACGAAAACCTACTTCAGTATTATGAAAAGAACTACAATTATCAGATAAACCGGACTTACTTCCTTTTTAAAAAATCTACGAATTAACTTAACATACGAGAAATGGATTGTTCCTGGTCTTGATTTCTGGCATCAAGGTCAAATCGAAGGTCAAATATTTGAAAACTCAATTGAAATTTCGGGTTTGGGCTTTTGTCCACGCTAATGCTGCGCTTTCCACACTTTTTTCAAACATCGATTCCGTAATGGAGTTCAGGAAGTCCATACTTACAATTACTTTACTGATAAGTTACAGCTGTATTGATTCACTGTGGGCTACGTTATCAAATGAAGTATAAACATAATTTTCTAGATAGTATTATTGGTATGGACAGCAAACTGTACAGCGAAAAGAAAGATGGAAAAGTGAAGAGTTAATTTTCAAAAGCCCGCTCCAGTTGAAGTGCTTATACAAACACAGACAGTGACTTGAAGAACCAGTCGTATTAGCAAATACTGAAACAAATCTTCAAATATGCTCTTACTCACTTTCACTAGGGTGTCTGCTCACTACGGACGCATCCCCAACGTGTGCGTTAACATATAGCAACCAGTGTTGCCAACAACCTCTGAAGAAAATAGGATAGATTATTTTCAGAAATAAACTTTTTTTACACAAAAAATGACTAGATTTTGAACTGCTAATCTATAACCCACAGTGTAGATTTTAAAACCCTTTTTTGTGTGTAGGATTAGTAAATTTTGAAATGTTGAATTTTATTCGCTGAAGACTTTAAATTACAGTAAAATACATCAACAACTCATCTGATTTGTAAAAGTCAATAGCCATATTATCAGTCGAATTGAAATGAGTCATCGATGACATCGTAGCCTGCCGGGGCGCTGGAGCTGGATGCATCATCATTGGATTGTGGATTGGTTGTTTGTGTAGATCGCTATTGTCCCAATTTTGAATAGTACTTCTTTGGACAGGTGATAGTCCTTACAAACACTTCTTATTTCTCCGTACACCCACATGAATCATCGTGATTGCATTGAGAGTTTTCAAGCTAAGTTGATATCCTACTTGCTTCCTCTAATAAACAAAAACTATGTCTGTGTCTTGAAGAACGGAACAGTTTACTATATTTGTATTAGAAAACTTTCATTCTTGCAATGAAATGCGAAAATTAAAATAGCTAGTTAAAAAGTAGCAAACAGAGCAGTTACGAGATCGACATTAAAATTCTTTTTGAGTTGATAACTATTGTTAAGTAGTTAAATCTGTGGGTTAGAAAGAGAGAAGAATGAAAAACAAGTATTTGTTGTGTAATAAAACATCCTCTGTCTACAGAAATCAATTAATACGATAATATATAATGACAAATATGCTAATTTTTAAAACTATACTTTATTTTCAAGGAAAACGTATTTTTAGAATTAACTTAACGTCTAATAAAAAAAGCCAAAAATGACAAGTGTTTCATAAAATAAGCTATATTTAAGGCTATAAGCATTTCGTAGATTTGTGTGACTAAATGCCTTTCAAAATAGGCTAGATTTAGTCAGAAATAGGATAAATTGGCATCACTGCCATTGCCACGAGAGAACTCAGATCTTGAGTGCAGTTTCAAAAGTTCATTTCCTTAAACTGTAAAATGTAGTGATGTCCAGGCAATAATAGTCCACTCATGTTCTATTAAGTCCACTTGTTCTATTTATTTTCTATCTATTCGATGTTATGCAAACTGTTAGTTAATCATAGCCCTTCATAAATGGTGTAATTCTTTGACCGACGAAGAACTCTTTTCTCAACATGAATCTAAATCAGGGCGCAAAATTTCAGTGAGACGCACTCGCCAATCCAAAATTAAGGACGCCTGTATCTCTCACGTACAAATTATGAGTCCCTCTCCCCCCAAAGTCTTCGATTTGGCAAAGAAAGATATTACATAATGGAATAAAATTTCAAAGCCACACAATTAAATTGAGGATAATCAATTTTGAACTGGGCAATTCATATACATGTTAAAAATATTTTACGTTAAGACTTCACATTTGGGTAACGCCATGCGTGTAAAAAGCAGTTTTATGTGGGAGGGGTCAGTCGTTTTAAAGGGGGCAGCTACAACGTACAAAGCCAAAAAAAGTGTTGCAGTTAGTGTTTCTCACGCCTGGAAAAAGCGGAAAATTTTTCTTCCTTCCGGAAAACTAAAAGCACTTAGCTTATCATTATTATTATTATTATTATTATTATTATTATTATTATTATTATTATTATTATTATTATTATTATTATTATTATTATTATTATTATTTGCGTTTTCTCCATAAATTATATTCCATGTAGTTTTTTATCATCCTTAATCAAGAACTATTGCCCTGGACCAAACGTTATACCTTTGTGCGTAACTATTTCAATTCGTAACTATTTAAGCCCTTCCACACAGAACCCATTTACATAAGACTGATTTTCTTTGAAATTTCATTTAATTTCTTGAAGATTTCCTGACACAAATATTTATTTATTATTCGTGATTAAAAATACAATTATCTTATTAACAGTTATATCTCACTTTCTGTTGTAAATTAAGTAGCAAAAAGAAATAAGAAAAAGTGAATGAAATCTAAATTGAAAAACTGAATAAAAACGTTGTTTTTCAACAAATTTTCCAACTGATGAAAGAATGTTTTTAAAACACTAGTTGCACCATATAAAAATATAATGTATTTCCAAATCAGTTTAGTACCATTGTTTTATGACAATATTTATACTACCTTGTTATAACGTTTGTTTTCAAACTGTTAAATATAAATTGCAGAAAATTGTGTAATCCGCTATTACAAAAAGTACGAACTTATACCATACTGTTTTTCGAATGGTATAAGGAAGAGATGCCGTACTATTTTTAATCGGTATGGTAAAATAGTATTTTTTTCATGTAATTTTACCGTAAATTATTAATTATATGTAAACGTTGTTACTATTAAATGACTGAAGCAAAGTAATCTTACGATGATTTTTTTTAAAAAAAAACTGGTTATTTGGGGGAGGCAGAAAACTTTTGGGGGGCCTGGCTCCGATGGACACCCGTGGCTACACCCCTGGGTAACGCTCTCTCCGTGTGCACTGAAGTACCAGCTGTAGATTGCAGTTTTCGGATCAAAGTCCTTAAGTGAATGTCCATTGATGGAAATTATCAGCAAACCATCCAGTGTGTTAGTCTTCAGTGAATTCCTGTAGGTAGTCTTAACTTGTTGAGACTGCTGAAGCCTTTCTCACATCAAGCAGTAATCACAGGTAAAACTGTACAAAATGTGACAATTAGAACAAATTTGGGAATCTCATAATAAAGTTTTCGCATGGAGGTGGAAAAGGAGGAGCAAATTGCAACGTTGTGAAGACTTCACTTTCCATGTTTTTGGAAGACTTCACCATTTCGTGTTTTCTCTCGCTCACTGACAATTATTTTCGTGCGAAATAGAAACTGCGCAGCCCTGTGGGTTTAGGTAGAAACCATTCCTTCTGAAGACTTGTCGCCAGCTCTAAATTTCTAGTCGCCAATGGCGACCTGGCGACCGTAAATTTTCATTCTGATTTAAATATTGGTCACACTATTGACGACTGAGAGTTTTGATAGTAAAAAAAACTGCATATAGTACGGGCCAGGTATAGTTTGAAGTGACAAAAATTAGTGAAATTTGTCGTGGTGCAATACTTCAGTTGATTTCTTGATTTCTTTTGGGGAACAAAGTGTGATTGGAAGTGAAAATCCCCAATTCGCACTATATATATATATCACTATCTTTAATCTTATTTTATTTTCCTTTATTCGTTATTTCAGACCCTAAGAGTATATTTTCTGTATTTCATGTTTATTGTTTATTGTATGCAAATACGTGTGTTTCGTTAAGGTGGATTACTGGGTGTTGTGGGTGCTATGCTAAACACTGCTTGAATATGCGAATTACAAGCAGTAGGCTTTGCCAGGTAGTGTCAAATGTTTGCTGCTGCCAGATAATAAAAGGAAGTAATCATGGAATTCTGCTTGGATACTTACTGGAGAATTTAGTTTTCGACCGTTACAGCAATTCACAGCAAGTCCTGCTTCTCGAACTGCAACGCTAGAATCCAGGAATTAAACGTACAAATCACGCAACAACGCATTATGGCGTTCTGCGCAAGTTTCTTCTCAAAATCTATTTCCTTAAATGTAAATTAGTATTAAAATAAAATGTGAAACATAACACGAAAAACGATCAAACAATATATCTATTTGGTAATAAGATCGTTACTTTGAAGTACTTTACACATTCAAATAAACATTTCATGAAACTGAGCACTTCTAGTGACATCTAACACCAAGTGTCACCTTGTCTACACATTGTAAAACGAATAAAATATTTTATTTTATTTGTTACCTTTTTCGATATTAGAGGACAGAACCAAAAGGATCAGTGTCTTGCGTTGTAGCTGAAATATAACTTTATCTTATAGTACAATATTTATAATATGTAAATTTTCATTCCGCAGTAGTTAAGGGAATGAGGTAAAATATGTACTGACTTCCGGGTGGTGATCCACCTTAAACTAAAGAAAGCTGAATAATACTTAGAAATCGAAAAGTACTAAACAGGCCTCTAACAATATCAATAATGTAAAAGGATTTTTGTAATTCGCGTATAAATCCATTATTATGAATGCCACACGTAATGACCCACATGAAGTTTTGTTGTTTTTAAAGGCCTGTCTCAGACTTTAAAAATGTGCTAAAACCGAATAAAAAAAATTTCATTCCAGAACATTTAGAAATAGGCTCCCGTGATGAAGAGAAACAATGGCAAAATATGAACTCTGTCCTAGTGTTTTAATAATCCTTAAGGAGAATGCTGTAGCACGCAGTACCCAGGTTACTATTATGCTAGTAGTAGGCATAGACGCACTAGTAGTGTAGTGGTGGTTTGAATTGTAGAGGAAAGTAATGAAAGATCATTTGTAGGGTACTCAACATTGTTTTTGCATACACAGTGCAGATACAACATCTAAGTAGAAGGACGAAATGTATGAGCAAACGTTAGGTATTATTATTATTATTTTGGCAAAGTCAGTACACTTTCTTTACTATTATCGCTTATAGTATCTGGCTAACGGTATAAAGATATATTTACGTTTAAATTGTTGTTACTTTTCATATCTCGAAAACGCTATTTTCTTTTATTACCAACCTATCAATCTTGCTTACAGCTTCATTAGGAGGAACTCTTACTATTTTCATTGGTGGAAGTTTATTCAGCACAGTGGAAATGATCTTTTATATTTTAATCGAAGTCTGCCAAATAGTAGACGGCTTTTTAAGAAAACATCACCCCAAGATAAATATCTGTAAAACGGTGAAGAAAAGACATTATTCGAAGAGTGTAAATCTGAGAAATAGACTAAAGAACATATGGAGGAGGCGTTCTAAAGTTCCGCCTCGCAAACAGTTATGTGGTAGAAGAAAGTTATGGCTAATTGTGTAAGTGGTTTTCTGTATACATAACTAGTATAATACTATTATTGTCACTACAAAACGGAAAATCACACTACATACTACTACATACTACATGCATATTATTATAATTTGGCTTTGAAAGTCAATCAGATTATTGCCACATAGTTAACAGTATTACTTTCTGGATTATTGATGTAAAGTATTCGTATTTTTCAGGTGTTGATATTATTCTCATTTCTAACTTTAAAATATGGCAATTGACCATTATCCAATTCTCGCACGTTGTGGATTGTAGAGCCGTTCTCGCTGTTCTACACAGAAAATATTTTCCTCTTTGTTCTTTTAAATAATTAATTACATTCAAGTTCATTGATATATAACATATAACCATGTTTTTTTTTTTTTTTTTTTTTTTTTAGATTTCCTAACTCTCCTATACATAAATATCGAAAGTCTTATAGAGCGGCTATGGCCATCTATCTGTTTGTCTGACGCTCAGAGCAAAACGGTAAAATACGTGACATTTTCTTAAAAAATAAGTAAGTGCGTTTTGGGATTCAGACACTGCAGCGCTGTGGTTGGCATCCTGTGCATACACGCTGTATACTTACATCTTGGCAAGCCACAAATACTATTACGGAAAAATTCAACCGTGTCTACGTTTGTTTGAGAATAGTTAAATTGCGTTCTCTGATTGAGAATCCCGCCGACTGTGAAATACGCGCTTTGTGTGTGTGTGTGTGTGTGTGTGTGTGTGTTTTAAAGGCGTAAAAGCTTCTGAATTCATCAGCAGATTCGTGAAGTGTATGGACAAAACATTATGAGCGATTGAAATGGGTTAGAGCTTTTAAAGATGGCCGCACGAATGTTTATGATGACGAACGAAGTGGGTAACTTTCTGTCATCACTGAAGACTTAGTGCAGAAAGTTGAAAAACTCGAAGTGAACAGGCATTTACGATCTTGCCGTTATCTGATATGTGCCCTAAAGTTTCAAGAAGTGTTTTCTATGAAATTGTGACTCAAAACGTAAATTATCACACTGGAAACAGAAAGATTGACTGAGGTGCACAAAACAAAACGTGAAGACAGCGACTCTTCTTGAGCGGTACAGTGAAGAAGGTTACGATTTTTTAACCAAATTTGTTACAGACGACGAAACATGGATGTCTTACGTTACGATCGAAGCTACAATCTATGGAGTGGTGGTGTTCAACTTCGCACAAGAAAGAGAAGTTCAAACAAACAATTGCTGAATGGAAAATCATGTGTAGTGTTTTCGGAGTGATAGAAGGTGTTGCTTGTGGATTGTTTGCATTGTGATGACAAATTAATTCTATGATGTAGTGTGAGACCTTACAAAACTGCAGCGTGCAAACCAAAACAAAAGGCGAGACATACTGAGTAAGGGAATCGTTTTGTTTCATGACAATGCCATCTATACGCGGCAACTCAAACTCAAAATCTTATATATAGTTTTTTTAATAATATAATATCAACAAGTCAACACCGATTTCTAAACCAGAATTCAACCAACACTGCAATTTTTAATTTCATTTTTAATGTAATGATGAATATAAATAAAAGAAAGCGTTTAATTGGTATTTTTATTGATTTACCTAAGGCGTTCGATTCTATAGACCATGGTATTTTGCTAGAAAAGTCTTATTTTTGCGGTGTCAGAGGTATGGCATACAATTGGATAAATTCGTATTTATCTGAATGTAGTCAAATTGTTGTAATCATCTATACAGAATTGTTGTAATGTTCCAATCATCTATACAGAAAGTAACAAAAAGAGTGCCACAAGGATCAATACTAGGTCCTCTTTTGTTTGTTATATACATTAACGATTTAGATAACCATTTAGGCTGTGTCAAATCAATATTATAAGCTAATAATAATGTTCTTGTTACTGAAGACTCAGTAGACGAAGCAGGAAGGCTCACTACAAAGACGTTAACTACTTTATTAATTGGTTAAGCATAAACCGTCATATGCAGAGTCATTTTGACATATGATTAGATTCGTATTAAACGCCTGACTACTGCAGGAAACATATGTTAGTCGACCTCTTAGTATGGCACTAATCACGCTTCAGAACGACTCTGCATAAGTCACAAATAAACTAAATATAAATTTAGGAAAAACTAGAATTGTCAAATTTCTATTCCCGTGCCACGAAATGAACTCATATCAATAACTGTAGACTCTGCTCAATTATGTCAATCAAAATCTGTCAAATTTCTAGGGGTATATGTTCATGAAGATTTAACATGGAATACTCATGTTGGCATGGAATACATTAATACTAAATTCAGTTCACTGTGCTTTGTATACCGTAGACTGTAAGGTAGTTTCTGCAAGAAGGCTTTCATGTTTTAAATTATAATAAAGTTTTCTCAACAATAAATGTTGGTGTTATGTTTGGAGGAATTCAAGAATAAGTGCTAGTATATTCCGAATACGGAAAATAGTTATTAGAATAGTGTTTAATATGCCTAAGCGATCCTCATGTAAAATGTTTTAAAACATAGATTATTGACATTACATAGTTTATATATATCGTTCAATTATGTATGTAATCGAACACAAAGATCTATTTACATGAGCAAATACGATTCACTCATACAATACTAGGCAGAATTGTAATATGTGTATCATAAAGCAGAACTATGCGAATTGTGGCAAAACTGTCTACTGCCTATATGAATCGTACAAAATTGTATAACAAATTACTGTCAAGGTATAAGGACATTAATTGAAACGGGTATTCAGAAATACTCTGTTACAATTATTGTTAGAAAAAAGATATTCTGTTGAAAATTATCTTACTGATAACATATAGAAAATCTAACCATAATCTGACAACTGTAAAGCTTAATTGATAAATGTAGTCATATTGTAAGCTATGAAATGCCAATATCAATATGAATGTGAATTGCAAATTAAAAATTGCACATTTAAGCTAGTGCTGTCGAGTTTTTGTGACATTTGCGGTTTTCGGTTTTTGAGAAAACCGGTTTTCTGAAAACCGAAAACTGCAAATGTGGTTTTCAAAACCGAAACCGAAACCGCAAAAACGGTTTCCAAAACCGAAACTGCAAAAGCGGTTTTCAAAACCGAAACCGCAAATGCTGTTTTCAAAACCGAAACCGCAAATTCGGTTTTCGAAACCGAAACCGCAAAAGCGGATTTCCAAACGGAAACCGCAAAAGCTCTATTCGAAAGCGTAAGCCGCCCGAAACCGTGTTTGCGTTTTATAAGCGAAACCATGTTTGTCCTTTTCAAAGCAGAAATAATGTTTGCTGTTTTTAATTACATCTTTTAACAATATTGACAACCTTTGTATTGCACTGGAATCGTTACAAAAAGGCATTAGCCTCACAGCATCTCTACCATGACAACCTCCTCAGTTCGTGCCTTAGAAACGGGGATGTAATCGTTGAACCGAGAAGATCACCTTCCACTCACCATCTAGAATGAGTGGGTACGTTACTGACTTCTATGCAAGAGGTTATTGCTTGAAGCATGTTCTTATGGGGATTAATTGAAAATGACAACTCAGTGTTTAAAATGATACTTAACAATTATATTTCTCATTAAGTTCTGTGTTGCTGTGTAAATGTTGTGTTCTAATACAGATATCTAGAAACTTGCCAGAAGAGCAACGCATACCAAGCATTGAGCATTTGATCACTGATTTCGAGGTCACACATACCTTGAATATTGACTTCCGTCGTTGGCCTCTGGTGGTGCTCTCCTGGGATGATCTCTGAGTGTCGATATCGCCAAGTTGATATCGTCTTGTAGTGGTGTCTCTCAGGTTAGGACACGGCTAACATTGGTAATGGCTTCTCTGACCAATGTCCTTGGTAACTCACGTTGGAAGTTAGTCTGTTGAATACAATATCTTTGAGACTGGAGACTGGAGTCTCAACTTCGCAATCGGATTGGTACTTTCAAGTCACTCCGAACGTCTCGGTACTTCTCCTCGATCGTCACGGTACTTCCCTCCCTCTAGAGACCTCCTGTCCTCTGGTTTTGTTTGAAAATCGTCGTCTGGAATTCGATGGCGTCGACTGACGTCAAGCACGTGTGCCCTCCTTTCTTTGGAAAACGAGGTTGCTTCCTTGTTTCGCGAACAACAACTGCAATACTTGGAATGCCCTGAACTCATGACTCTAGACAATTTCTACATACCCGTGAATGTGTTTTGTATTCACAATCATTATACAATTGCAACTCAAAGGATTTTACAAATTGTTCTTGCCAACACATTTTCTAAATTTAGTTCCTACATTCGCAGGTGCTTTTACTTGTTTTTATTACCTGACAACAGAATTGTATAAATTTCGTAAAACTTGCACTACCAGAAATCTTAGGCTTGACATAAATTATATTTGTTATTTTTCCTTCATCAAACAAAATTAAAATGTTTTATAAATCCAATATTTCCAAATAAATATAAAATTAATTTGTTAAATTATGAGCTCTGCTTATCTAAAATACAGGCTCTGCCACAATATTGTGAAAGCATCTATCGATCGAGACAATTGTATTGATTTATATGTGCTTTTTAACTTTTTTTATTTGCTCCAAGACTATTACGGTAATATGTGCAGCACTGCGCGAAAGGAATAGTTCGATGGTTGTACAAGTCAGAGCTGAATTAGGGTTGCCATATTTTAAAATTAGAAAAGTGGCGGGTTCTAAACCATACAGACTGATGTGAACTTGTGTGTTACAAATACTGACCTGAGATCCTTCATACTTTTTTTTAGTTATTTCTTTGATGACACTGCCAATGTACTTTTCTGCTGCAGGGAAGCAAACTGGACTCCACTTTATTTTCATATATTTTGTAAATTAAACCACGAAGAACACGAATCTGAAGGAATTTTGACATTTCGAATGTCGAAACTCGAGATATTCGAACATAAAGTGACCATGGAAACAAACTGGACCCCACTTGATTTTTTATATCCTATTGTAGACCACGAGGAACACGAATCTGAAGGAAGTTTGACATTCCGAATTTCTGAACTGCAGATGTTCGAACATAAAATGACCACGGAAGCAAAAAGGACCCCATTTGATTTTTATATATTTTGTAAACTAGAACAAAATCAGCAATAATCTGAAGGAATTTTGACATTCCGACTTCCCGAACTCGAGATACTATAACTTATACAGTAGTTTTATAGGCCTATAGTATGTATAAAAGTAACGAAGAAAGTTATGTCGTTTTTTGACCTATCACCTTAGAGCATCGATATGTCACTTAAGACGTACCTGG